>NW_023425529.1:64515699-65920699 GCF_014108245.1 Pipistrellus kuhlii
TTTAATCCCTTCACCTTCTACCCAGCCCCTCAATTAACTTCCCCTCTGATAGCTGGCAAATCTGTTCTCTGTATCTATGATTGTGTTTCTATTTGTTTGTTAGTTTAATTTTGTTCATTAGGTTTCCATATATGTATAAGTGAAATCATCTGGCACTTGTTTTGTCTGACTGGCTTATTTCACTTAGCATTATACTCTCCAGGTCCATCCATGCTGTCACAAAAGGTAAGATTTCCTTCTTCTTTTTTATGGCTGAGATGTATTCCATTTTTTTAAATCCTACCACCATGTTTTTATTTTTTATTTTTTTATTTATTGTTTGTTTGTTTTATCCACTTATCTATTGATGTGGACTTGGGCTGTTCCCAAATCTAGCTATTGTAAATAATGCTGTGATGAACATAGGGGTATATATATTCCTTTGAATCAGTGTTCTGGGTTTCTTTGGATATATTCTCAAAAAAGAAATCGCCAGGTCATAGGCAGTTCCATTTTTAATTTTTGAGGTAACTCCATATTGTTTTCCACAGTGGCCTGCACCAATCTGCATTTCTATCAACAATGCCTGAAGGTTCCCTTTCTCCACATTCTCACAAACACTTGTTTGTTGATTTATGATGATAGTCATACTGATAGGTGTGAAGTGATATCCATTGTAGTTTTAATTTGCAATTCTCTGATGATTAGTAAGATTGAGCATCTTTTCATATGTCTATTGTCATCTGTATTCTCTTTGGAGAAGTGTCTATTCAGGTACTTTGCCCATTTTTAAATTGAAGTGTGTGTGTTGTGTGTGTGTTGAGTTTTATAAGTTTTTTTTAAAATAAATTTTGGATATTCGCATTCTTTATCAGATATCACAGATGAATATTTTCTCCCATTAAGTGGTTTGTCTTTTAATTTTGTTGGTTTCCTTTGTTGTGCAAAAACTTTAGTTTGATGTAGTCTTATTTTTTTTTTTTTTTTTCATTTATTTCTCTTGATCAAGGAGATATGTCATAAAAATATTGCTACTTGAAATGTCTCAGATTTTACTGCTTATATTTCTTCTGGGCTGGGGAGGAATGTAGGAGGTTGGCCAGCCAGGGATGGACTGCAGGAGGGCTCCAGTGTGTGTCTGGCCGGTCTCGTTCAGTCCTGATCAGCCAGACCCCAGCAGCAAGCTAGCCTACTGGTTGATCATCTGACTCTTGACAGTAATTTACTCACAGTATATTTTTCCTTACATGATATTCTTCCACTGTCACCCCCCCTTTTTAATTTAAATAATAGGAGGCTTTGGGAAATTTTATAATGTAGCTTTTACATTTTAATTATTTGCGCTAAACTATGACTGCTTTAGGTTCATTACATGTTATGCAATTTACCATGAGACGTTCTGCCAATAAGAATTTTTGTTAACACTTTAGGAACAGCTTTTTGTACAGTACAATCGGTTTTTCTAGAATATTCATTTATTTCCATTAGCCATGTATTTATTTACCATGTGTATATTAGTGTAAATGATTATTTGCCTTCTTGAGAAGGGCCTGAGCATTCCTGCTACTAGGCTGGACTTAGATATTAAAAACCCACTTGCCCACACCATGGGTACAAGAACTCTCAAACAAGTCTTGTTGCAGTGAGAGGGCAGCTGTTGTCAGCCAGTCTCTGTCTGTTACCTGGGTCCCGATTTGAGCTGTGAATGGGAAGCGAAGCAGCCATGGGGGCAGGAGACTCCCTCAGAAGGGGAAAAGGTTCAGGCACCTGCCAAGTTGCAAGGGGGGGCGGGTAGTAAGGCTCTGTGCCCCACCTCTGTTGACCCCCAAGGTCTCTCCTGATGGCCCCTCTGCGACTGTGCCTGTCTTAGGTTGTTCCTTCCCTGAGGAATCTTACCCGTCTCTGGCTAACCAGCCATCCTCTGGGGCCAAGCAGGGTGATGTGAGGTTTAGTTCTGTCTCCTTGGTAGCTTATGCCCCCATGGGCTCCATGCCCAGCACCTGCCTCAGGAACTCCTTACCTGCTGGCGAGGCCCTGGCACAGATCTCATATTTTGGGCAACCCATGCTTCTTCTCCAGAGAGAGCCCAGCTCACCCCACTGGGCGGGAGAGAGATCCATGGTACCAGACACCATGATGTTTCAGCCTCAGCATGAACTGAAAGGTCAGGCAACAGCTGGGGCACCTGGACCATGAAAAGAGGGTCATTTTTGGCCAAAAGGGCAAGAGGGGCCAATAAAGAATGCTCAGGAAAAGACAGTGAACACCAGGATACTTTCTGGAAAAAGACACAGTGGACATTGGAGATGTTTCTGGAAAAATGATACAGTGAAGCTTTTCAGAGCTGTGAAAGCACCTCTTAAAACATATCCCATCTTTCAAGAGATATTTCAGTATTTGTCAACAATGTTCATTTAAATGCAAAATATGTTGAAAGCAGTTATTTCTTTTAATGCATTGGTCCTGACACAAAAAGTTAAGTTTGGCACAGTTGAGGATTGGCATGGATTGGCTAATGTGGTGAGAGCTTACTTAGTGGGGGGTGGGGGGGGGGGGCTCGGGGGACTTATATTTATTTAAGGAAAATATTTTGTCAACGAGTCTTATTTCTGTGCTTACTATATAAAATTTCAAACACTGATAGAAAAATCAATCTTAACATTCCAAGGAGCTCTCAATTACTCAGTAAGCACTCGGTGAGCACCACTGTATACCAGGCTTGGATTATGGGGGGGCACTGCAGGAGATGCAAAGGAAAGGCCGCCTGGAGAGCAAGAAACAGACAGCGGCATGGAACTGCAACAGATTTGAATTACCCGCCCGAGTCTGTACAAGCGAGTGGGAAAGACGGCAAAGCTTTCCCTAGGAAATGTACAGAGTTTGCAAAACAGACAGACAAGAGGGTTATACATTTCTGCCTCAGAGAAATAAACAATTCATGCTGCTGGGAGGAAGACAAGTGGAAATTAATTCCAGAAACGAGGTTAATTTTCTCTCAAATTAAAAAAAAAAAAAGGAATTTAATGTTCATGAAAAACATTTGTCATGCACTGTGGAGACTGAGCCAATTATTCGTTTATTCATACTTTCGTGTGCCTGGTACCAGACAGATGGTGGTACGGTTCGCAGCAGAGGATAAAGCAAGAGACACCAGGGTTCTGCCTGCAGTCAGATGGCCAGCTGGGGGAGCCTCTTCCCTCAGGGTGCGCATGTGTATAAATAGCTCCGCCTACCTTCCTGACACCACCCGAATGAAGGCCGAGGACTGAAGTTAAATGACTCCCTCCTCAGATGCCAAGGCAGGATGGCCAATAAGCAGTCTGAAAGAAAGCATTTTAAGATGCTCTTTGGCCTTTAGAAAGCTGCCACTTCGGGCAAAGGCATTGGCTTCACTGTGACCACAATTGATTGAAATGGCCTCTCATCTCTTAATTCATTGGATGATTAGAGCATAATGCCAATAAAATGAAGGACATGGGCTTGAGTTTTCTGAAGATCAATTTTGTGGGTGCATGTTTTATCCTTGGGTATAATGCCTTCCCCCTAAAGCCCAATTAAAAAAAAAAAACAAGTAAAAATGTTTTGGGTTCATTTTTTTATCCTAATTTACTCTCCATTTGCCTTTTGTCCTGCAATGCAAAGAACACACACACACACACACACACACACACACGGCTTTGTTTTAAAAATAAAGTAGCTGGAATGTAGGATCATCTACAGATTTAAGATTATCTTTCTATTAAGCTAGAAAGAGAATGAAACAGCGGAGGTGTTGTTGCAATTGCGTACATGAAGCTATACCAATGAAAGAAATGGATGGTGAGCTGCTGGAGCACATTCTAAAACTGACCCACAAACAGGGCAAAACACTCAACTTCCTGAAAACCTGGATACTGCTGTTCATACTCTTTCAAGTTATAGTATCCGGCCTCCCTGACCATTGTTTCTCTTAGAAACTAGAGAAAGTGATTAGCAGAAAAACTGTCCTGGACCTTGCTCTGACCAGCGGCAGCATTATCAGCTCCTTTCCCTGTATTCCCACAGAGCCCTGTTTTTATTTCAGAATTACTTTTTATACTTCACACTTATTGTACACCCCTCCTGACTGTCTTTGCAACCTTGATGCTTCATCTTCTTCCTTACAGGTCCCACAGTGGGAGGCAGCAGGGACAAAGACTGCACTGCCCAGGAGAGAACAGGGCCTGACCCAGCTCTGCGAGGAGGAAGCTGCCTGAGCAGGCGCCAGGTCCTGGCCTGGGAGAGGTGAGACCTCACAGAGGTCTCAGAGGCCAGAAGGCAAGGCCGGCCGGCAGCCGCGATAGGACAGAGGAGGGCAGGACTAGTCAGAAAGGGGCTGCCCTTGCTGTCTTTTAGGACTTGGTTGTGGTATTCAGTGTGTGGGGCTGTAGTTCAACTGTCTAAGTGGCCAAGTTGCTGAAGAGCTGGGCTCTGTCTGGAGACAAAATCCCATTTGACCCAGTGATCCCACTTCTAAGAATATATCCTAAGAAAGCCAAAACACCAATCGGAAAAAAATATATGAAGCCCTATTTTCAAAGCAGCACAATTTACAATAGCTAAGATCTGGAAACTGTCCAGGTGCCAATCAGCCGATGAGTGGATAAAAAAAAACCTGTGGTACATTTATACCATAGAATACTATTCTGCTGTAAAAAAGAAGGAACTATTACCCTTTGCAACAGCATGGATGGACATGGAGAGTATTATATGCAAAATAAGTCAGAGGAAGGTAAGTATCACATGATTTCACTCATATGTGGAATCCAATGAACAAAATAAGCTGAAGAACAAAATAGATCCAGAGACGTAGAACTATGAAGCAGACTGATGAATTTCACAGGGAAGGTGGGGGTTGGAGTTGGGAGGGGAGAGATTAACTGGAGAACTTAAATGCATAGATGCATAGCCCATGGACACAGATAATGGTGTGGTGAACGCTGAGGAGGGGTGGATGTGGAGAGGAGGGGATCTATGGGAAAAAAACACACACACACAAACCAAAGAAAGTAAAAAATAAAAAATAAAAAAAACATAAAAAAGCTATATGCTCATTTGGGCACAATTAGATACATATAATTGATGTAGCACATTGATAACAAAAGATTGCCTTTTTCTCTGTTTTTGAGCTTGACTTTTCCCTTGACACTTTTACATTAAATGTCCTATCTTTGAGTCTGCATTTACCTTGCTGAAAGATATTATGCCAAGGAAATATTCTATTCTATTGGTATTGTTGCTTAAGTAACTATTAATACAATTTTTACAAATAGATATAATTAACTCTTACACTGGCAACTTTCTTGGAAAGTTTCTCTCCTTTCCTTCCTGAGTTTATTGTAATCTCTGACTAACTTGTAAACATCTCTTTAGAATTGATGAAATGTCCCCCATTTGGGTCCCAATCAGCTCAGCAGCAAAGACTATCATGTTTAGGAGCCGAGTATCACAGCAGTAAGATAAAAATGAACAAACAAAAGTGTTCTAGAGGGAGAAGCTCACAGGCCAATCCCTCTAAAGATTCCCTTGACACAAAACTGAGACTTTGGGAACTATTAAAGGAAAATGATTACTAGGATAACATACATGTGATTAAAACACTCAATGTACTGAAGGTAGGGAATTTTCTTAGATTAGTATGGAATAGAGTATGCCAGAGGCTCCCCCAAAGTGCCCTTGAGCCTGCCTGCTCCCTCTCTGCCTCCATAAAGGGTAGAATTTACCCCAACATATTACCCTACCCTTTGTACCTCTGTAGACATTCTTTCATCCAGGGAAGTCTTTTGTGCCATCTGGAAATGGGTATTCAAAATGTAAACATACCTTGTAGCCTTACTGCGGGTCCAAATTTATTTCGTCCTTAGCAAGTGTCAGTGGAAGGACCAATCATCTTTAATCTTTACAGCTCAGTCTCACTGAGCAACCATGTACCTAGAAACGTAGACCTCAGCCCTCCTTGGTCCTATCTTATCTGCCCCAAAAGCTGTGTGAGGACAAAACATGACTGTTTTTTAAGACATTTCATGAATCACTTTGGTTAAGTAGTTGGCCATATTTTGTTACCACAAACTCTCCTGTTAATCCAGTGAACAAACATTTATTAAACATTTACTTTGTTGTCACTCACTGTGCTAGACTCAGGGAACACTATAGTCATGCTCCTTCCTTCCTGGGAAAGACAGGCAGTAAACAAGAATCAGCCCCCCTGTGGTCGGTGCTATGAAGATGACAAACGTGATGGCCTGAGTGAGGTAGGTAGGAATGGATGGATCAGGGAGGATATCCGAACTGAGAACTAAGCAGGTGATATTTGAACTGAGAACTGGAGCATGAGAATAAGTCAGACTTTTCTTTTTTTGTGTGTGTGTGTGTGTGTGTGTGCGCACACGTGTGCGCACCTACATAGATTTTTATTTCTAGTAAAATAAATATCAACATAATATCCCAAATAAAAGTGTGTGTCTTTTTGTTTTTCACAGAGTTTAAGGGTCATGAGACCAAAAAGTGAGAAAAACCACTGTGGTTCATCCCCAGCTTGGATTGGTCCATTTGTTGCTCTGACCTCATAAAATGCCAGTGTGATGGAATTACAAACCACTCCTATACATAAGGCCCTGCCTGGGCTGAGGATTTAGTCCGTGTAGTGCAGGGAGCTCGTCTAGGTGACCTGAGACTAACTAGGACAACTCTGAATTTTCATTTTTATTTTTAACTTTTTTGCTGTAACCATGCCCCGTTTCTCTGTCCCGACTACCACCAAGGGGCAGTCCATAGGAGACTATGTGCTAGAGAAATCTATCGGCAAGGGCGCGTGCTCGCAGGTGCGGCTGGCGAGGCACGTGCCCACGGGCACTCAGGTGGTGGTTAAGACCATCTTCCAGCGCGATGTCGGTGTCTCCAGTTCCTCCCAAGAGCTCCGCTGTTTAAGAACCCTACAGCACAGAAATATATCGCAGTTGCTGGAGGTAGTGGTGGACCCCGAAGAGGTACATCTGGTGATGGAGTACGTGCGTGGCGGGGACCTGAAGGCGCACCTGGAGCGGCACCACCGCCTCACCGAGCGCCAGGCCCGCGTGGTGTTCCGCCAGGTCTTCTTGGCCCTCCACCTGTGCCACCGGCGGGGATTCGCGCACCTGGACATCAAGCCGGACAACATCCTCTTAGAAGAAGACCTCACCGCCAAGCTGGCGGACTTCGGCCTCAGCCACGAGGCCACCGAGCTGCTGACCAGCTGGTGCGGGACACTCTACTACATGGCGCCCGAGGTGCTGCGGGGCGAGCCCTATGACGGCCGCAAGGCCGACGTCTGGGGGCTGGGCGCCTCCCTCTACAAGGCGGTGATGGGGCGCGTGCCCTTCCTGGGCTACAGCAAAGAGAAGATATTGGAGCTCATAGTGGAGGGGCACTACCAGCCACCCTACTACATGTCGGAGGCGGGCAGGAGCTTCCTCCAGCGGCTCCTGACGGTCGACCCCGACCAGAGGCCGACCCTGGAGGAGGCCATGCGGATGCCCTGGATGGACCTGGGTCCAGAAGACCTGCCTCCCGACAGCGAGCCGCCCGGGGAGGACCTGGACCCCCAGGTGGTGGAGACCATGCGCGGCATGGGCTTTAGGGAGGAGGACATCAGGGACTCCGTGGCGGGCCAGACATTCGATCGAATAATGGGGACTTACCGCATCCTCCTCATGACCATGGGCAGGATGGCCATGGGGAGGATGCCGGGCCGCACCGTCCAGGTCAGGCCCTACCGGCCCCCTGACACCGGGGCCGCCACCCCTCCCAGCCGCGAGGAGTCCCGGGCATCGGGGGGCTCGTCAGGACCATCAGTGGCGAGCCCCCCCTGCTTGTGGGCAAAGAAGACCAGCGCCCCGCCGCCGCCGCCCAGCCTGGAGACCATCGCCTTCTCCCCTCTTCCCCTGGAGCCTGTGCAGGTGCTCCAGCCAGAGGGCTCGCCAAGACCATCCATGGTGAGGCCCCTGTGCCTGGGGGTGAAAAAGACCTACGCCCCGCCCGCGCCGCCGCCCAGCCTGGAGGCCATCGCCGCCTCCCCTCTTCCCCTGGAGCCTGTGCAGGCGCTCCAGCCGGGGACCCGCTGCCCAGCCCCGCAGCTCCGCCCGGGGGGCGCCCCCACCCCCTGCACCAGCAACCAATTCCCCAGCAGTGACAGCAAGGCTGTAAAGGCGGAGAACGAGGCTGTGAAGGTGGAGAACGAGGCTGTGAAGGTGGAGAACGAGGCTGTAAAGGCGGAGAACGAGGCTGTAAAGGTGGAAAACCAGGAGGGAGCCCCCCCAGACAGCTCCCCGCAAGAGGGCAGCCCCCCAGCCTCTCCCGCCGCCAGCACCCGGGCCCGGCCGGGCTTGGCGCAAAGGGCCTGGAAGACGTTCCTAAAGGTCTTCTGCTGCGGCGTTGACACAACCAAACCCCGCAGGAAGAGGACCAGAGTCCAACCTGGTAACACTTGAAAGGTGAGGAACTTAGTCGATGTTCATATTTAAGTCATTTTGGAAAGTAGTTAACAAAGAACTTCACATTGTTTCTGATCTCTCACAGTCCACGCGGAGCTGCAGAGCTGCAGGAGGCCGGTGCGCAGAGCAGAGGAACAACCAGAGGCGAGGCCTTTGGCAGGCAATTGTAAAGCAGATGGTGGAGGTCTCTTCGGCTCTGGCTCCCACAGGTAGGGTATCCAGCAGCGCCTTGGAAAGCATCTTTTTTTAAAATTTATTTTAATTTTGTTTTATGTTTTGGTTTTCTGTTAGTTTTAGTTTTTTTATTTAATTTAATTTTTATTTATTTTGTTTTTGGGCATTAACCATGCCTCATGACTGGGGAAGACTGCGTGGCGCCCCGTGGAGGTCAAGATGAGAGTCTGCCCTCGTAATGGGCCCATTCCTTTGGCAAAGTAAGATTTATGAAGGAAAGCAATCTATACATCATCTTCAAGTTAGCTGATTACTAAATTAGCTATTTAAAATTAGTTTTAGAAATTAATTGATTACTAATAGTTTATAAATATATATATATGAAAACACCTACTTTCCTAATTATAAATAAAATTAAGTTTAAAATTTTTACATGTGAATTTTAACATCATATGGTAGTCTGGCCATTAAAAGTGAAGAGTTTGAATAGTCTATAAATCAGCCACAAAACTAAACTAAAAAAAAGGGGGGGCATTTTAGCATGAACTTTGATAATGAAAATATTAAACTTAATTAGATCTAAAACCAGGTATAGTTTAGTTTTGAAAATAATCTTTCTTGAATGAGGCATTAACATGTTTTTTAATATCAAAAGTCTAGTGATTTCTCACTTTATGTTAATAATTCTTAAGTTGATGCAATACAAGTTTACTATAGTATTGTTACCAAGCAATAGAGTCTATTTCCTTTCAAAGGCTCAATTAAATGTTTGCCCTTAGCTTACTGTATGGCAGATATCTTTTGCAATTATGCATCCCCACTTCCTCTTGGAATTTAATTCTTTGTTTGCAAACTTAAAAACAATAAAAATCAGAAATTCCTGTTACTAAAATTAACTTTCACATTTGTATTATATATATTTGTTCCAACAAAAATCTTTGATTAATTTTAAGTAAAAGTTAAATCACATGGTTTATACATAAAATTAAAATTTAATATTAAAACAGTGAGAGTCACGTCAATATTTTACAGTAAAACAATTAGAAAATAAGTTTCCTAATTTCTCACTCCACTAACTCATTCATTTAGAGGATTTTTGATAGACAATAAGTGATAATTTACTTTTTTTTTTTTTTAAAGAAACTGCTGTCATGGAAGGCAAACAATTTATTGGCTTCCCTTTTATATTTCCGACCCCATAAATTACTATTCAGGATTAAGTTTTGTGGAATGAACAAAGGCAATTTAACATTGACTATATGTAAGTAATAACTACAGGTAGATCAGAAACAATTTAAAGTTCTTTGTTAACTACTTTCCAAAATTACTTAAATATTAACATCTATCTAAGTTCCTCACCCAGCTCCTAAGATGCAGCCTTCATGCCCAATGCAGAAGGAGGTAGTTTGTCCTGCTGGAGCACCCGTAGGAAGCGCGGCCCACCTGCCTGGGGATTGGCTGTTTCCGTGGTTACAGTTTGTTTGGTTTCTCTTCCACTTAGGTGGAGGGATTTAGCTGCTGGTGGGTGAGCTGGGGTCATTCACCCGGGGCCCCCAAAAGGCGACCTCCCCTGCGAGGTCGCCCCCGCCAAGGCTGGGCCCCCAAGGTCCCAAGGTCGGGTCGTGGTGGGAAGGAGGCAGCGCCGCGGGAGCGCAGAGGAGCCGGAGCCTCTGGGTCCAGGGGCCGCGGGCCGCTGCGCGAGGCTCCAGGCTCCCTTCACTTTGGGGCATTTTGGTGGCTTAGTCAAACTTTATCTCCTCTGACTAACCTTCCCTCAATGAAGGTGCACTGCCTTCCGCACTCCCTTCTTCTCTATTCTTTCTCTTGGTCTATTTTTTCATTCATAAATTTGGTTACTTTTTAAAAGTAGATTTCGTTCCCCCTTTATTATAGTTGAACTATGGTTGAAAGATAGAGTTACTTAAGATTTACCATGTTTAGTGGCTTTAGCCAATTCTAAGTGATTCCATATAAACTTCAAATGTTTGCTGTCGCCACGTCATAATCAGCCTAGGGCTGAACTCACCTGCCAGCTAAAGGAAGCCGTTGAGGGTTTAAAATGTAGCCAGTCCGCGTTGAAATGTGCTGTAGGTGTAAAATGCACATCAGATGTAAACTACTTAGTTTGCAAACAAGAATGTAGCCTTTTTAGGTTGAACTTCATAACAGTTTTTAACTGATTACATGTTGAAATACTATTTTGGATAAAATAAGTTACATAAAATATATTATTGAAGTTAACTTCACCTGTTTCTCTTTATTTCTTAAAACGTTGCTATTAACTAGAAAATTTAAGATTACAAATGCGCTCGAATATGTAATTGGACAGAGCTGATCTAAAGATCAGCCGAGGAGCACAGAGGGACATATGGTGGAAGTGACTCTTACCTTTCCCTTAGTCTCCTGTCTTTCTTTCTACATAAAGTTTTGTATACCTGTGTATTCTGCTTTATAGCACGTTAAAAAAAAAAGTTTCACCTAACCTTTGGATTGCACTTTAAGTTGGTTTGATTACAGAATCACATTTTGCACCAGCGGTGTTGTTTTGTTTTTTTAGGTGAGAAAGGTTGTGGATGAAACTGAGTATTTTTAAACTAGCTTTTAAAATTATGAAAGTACTGCATATTTTTTATTTTAAAAATCACTCAACATAAAGGTATGAAATGAAAATCAAAAGTTCCTCAATGGCTCCCAGCATATTTCTGTCTAAAAATAAAGGGTGTGTGTGGTTACATAAGAGTGATATTATTCTGCCTATCTCTCTGATACCTGCCATTTTTAAATTATTTCTCTGTGGCTATATTTCCTGAGGAGGATAGTAACTGTGCTTATTTTTATTGAAGAACTAGTATAATATTTTATTCCTTGGCTGCATTATATTTTATTTAACTTTTCCTATTGAGTATGTAGGATATCTATACATTTTAGAGGTGTAATTATAGATTCACATGCAGCCTTAAAAAATAATACTTGTACAAAATGCATCCTTGTACACTCTGTCCAGTGTTTCTCAGTGATACCATTTTGTAAACTATATTATTGTATAATATCATGACTAGGATATTTATATTGATGCAATCTGCTTTATTTGTACTTATTTGTATGTATATATGTCCCATATAAATTTTATTATCTGAATAGATTCACTTATCTACTACCACAATCAAGATTTTGAACAGTTCCAACATTATAAGGATCTCTCATGTTGGCCTTTTATCATCATAACCATCTTCTTCCAACATAATCAACTCCCAACTCTTATCAACCACTATTATGTTCTCCAATTATAAAACTGTGGCATGTAAAAATGTTATAGAAATAGAATCCTAAAGTATCTCATGCTTTGGTTTCTCAGCATAATTCCATCTTGAATCCACCAAAAAAGTTGATTTTGAGATGGATGGGTAAAATAAGGGAAAAAGAGGAAGGGAGGGAAGGGAAAGGAGGGAGATAGGGAGGATAGAAGAGAGAGAGGGAGGCAGGCAAATCCAAGAAGACAGAGTTCAGAGTTCAGAAAGGCCAGGGACTTGAGGAAAGAATGAAAGTTTGGAATAGCCTCTAAAATAAAATAATAGCTGACTAGTACAGTTATTTTCAAAATTATTTTTACCAAGAGCCACAATAAAACAACAAAAAAATAGGTTACATTGTAATTCAAGCACACATACATACTTTAGAAACATGTTTGTTTTTTAAACAAATCTTTAGCATATATAGTGTAATTATAGTTTTTTTTCTGGCCTATTCTAATATTTTCTATCCTATCTTGTCATTAATACTTGATAACTTTTTGATCTGCTAATGGGTTATGATAAACAATTTGAAGATTATTAGAAAAGGAGATGTTCAGAAGGATTGCTGGGCAGATGAATAGCTTGAGCTTGGGGACCATTTGGTAGTGAAGAACAGGATTTGAATTCAGGATGTCTGAATTATGATCCTGCTCCCATTACTATTAATGTATGGCTATGGACAGTTAAGTAACCTCTTCAGACCTGTTAAGTAACCTCTTCAGACCTGAGTGTTCTCATCTATACAATGACTCTAATGACCTTTAAGCGTTTAAGTTACTCTGAAGATTATCCATTATACAAATGCCTTCTAGTGCCTGCCTTGCCACAGCTACTTAATACTTGGATGCTAATGATAGTGATGATGATGACATGAAGATATACTGAAATATACTGATTAATGCATATCTATTACAAGTGTTAAAGATTTAAATGGCCCATCCGGCATGGTTCAGTGATTGAGCATTGACCTATGAACCAGGAGATCATGGTTTGATTCCAGGTCAGGGCACATGACTCAACCCCAGTCAGGAGCATGCAGGAGGCAGCCAATTAATGATTTTCTTTCATCATTGATTTTTCCATCTCTATCCCTCTCCCTTCCTTTCTGAAATCAATAAAATATATTTAAAAAGATCTAAATGAAAATTTTTTTTATTTTACATGACATAATTACCCAATATTTCATGTTATTGTTGCAAAACATGGCTCTCTCTGCTAAAATTAACAACTCTGAGTTAATGAATAGAAACTAGCCTTAGGTTTCCCCAGTATATAGATTTAGGTTGTTCTCTAGTATTTATTTTTTAAATAATTCTAATGTTTAGCATATATAGTGTAATTATAGTTTCTTTTCTGGCCTATTCTAATATTTTCTATCCTATCCTGTCATTAAAACTTCATTTCTATTACGATGAGTTTTTCTGTGAAGTTTCTTGGTTCAGGAAGGCAAGCCAGTTTATTCCATGTAACTTTTACCTTAGAGAATTAAAAGTCTATTAATAGACCTGACCATTTTATAGTCAAACATTGTTCTTAAATATATGGTGCAGACATGATAAGGTGTGATGAACAATTTGTTAAACTAAAATGTATATACAGAACAATGTTGGATTATTATGACACATTAAAGAACCCACAATTTGTATTAGCATATTAGCTTCTTTAATTTTCTTTAATTCTGTGATTTATTGTGAAGGATGATGGAAGATGATGATGATGATGCAAAGAAGAAATAGAAGCTGAATTGGACAAAATCAGCATTTCTTCTGTGGAAAAAAGATGATCTAGATACTGATTCAAACTCAGAAACCCAGAGTGATGAGAGTGATGCTGTAAGTGTTAAGTTCTGGACTTTTGAGCCCTTTAATTGGAGGAAACTTTTCAGGAGATATTTTACCTTCTCAGTGTGTTTTGTGTATTTATCTTATGTTTAACCTTAGGATCATCTTTAAACAGTGTAAATTGATAGATATTTAAATATAAAAGTTTATTGAAGATAAAAATCATCCACATTGTATATGTGTATTTTTGGGGTAAAAATGGGATTATACCATGTTATGTATATACTAGAAGCCTGATGATGAAATTCGTGCAAGAGTACGCCTTCCCAGCCAGCTGCCTGGATCCCTTCTTCGCAGTGGTGGCGGCTGTAACCCCAGCTTCATCCTGGAAGGATGTCAATCTAATTAGGATATTACACTTTTATTATTATAGATATTTGTATCCTGCTTTTGAACATTAATCATGACCATTTTACTATGAATATATATGGATGGAAGCAAACTTTATGTGAAAACTTTAGATCTATAGAGGTAATGCTTTTTTTTTTTTTTTTTAAATCAAACATGTTATCTTTTCACTTGTATGTTTCTTCCAATGTTTATATGCTTTAAAAATCTGTTTATGATTCCCTTTTTACCTTAAAACACTTAATCCAATGGAAATTGATGTTATAAAATAAAGACCTAATTTGACATTTTCTTGAACATACTTAGCTAAAGTTTCTAGTGTTACTTTTTGAATAATCCAACTTTTCTCGATTGATTTATTTTATCTTTTTGTACATTTAGTGTTTTATAATACATATGATCTATCCAAGATTATCTTATATTTTCCATTACTGTTAATGTTTGCTGTATTACAGTTTTATATTTTTTCAATTTCAAATGAGTCCAATTTTCTGTTTTGCAATTTCAAAATCTTCTCAACTAAGTTTAAAAACACAAAAACACAAAACTCACTTGCCAAGTTTCAAAAAATAATTATATTCTCAGTTTTAATTAGGATTTCAATAAACTACATATAACATTTGAGAAAATTTAATATTTTTACATTATTATATCTTTTTAACCACACTTAATTTAAATGAAACTAAATATCCTGATATTATTCATGTGATTATGAAATTCAACAGAATCATACATATAATTCATAACACCTGAAAATGAAAAGCAAATTTTTCACTTATATATTTGTTTTAAATACGCCCTTTTTTGCCGTTTTTTATTTTATTTTATTAAAACAATTTAAAGTTTGCAGGTGTCCCCAACCCCCCTACTCCCTCCCCTGTTTCCTGCTCCCTTGGGCTTCATCACAGTATTGTCAGTGTCCACAGGGTACACACACATGTTCTTCAGCTAAAGCTTTCACCTTCTTTATCCAGTCACCCTCCTCCCCTCCCCTTGGACACCATCCAGTCTGTCCCACATAACCAAGCTTTTGGTTACAATTTGAACATCCGTTTATTTTATTCATTAGATTCCACATATTAGTAAGATAATATGGTGTTTATCTTTCTCTGACTGGATTATATTGCTTAACATAATACTCTCCAGGTCTATCCGTTCACAAACGGTAAAAGTTCTTCTTTTTTTAGAGCAACATACCGTATTTTCCGGAGTTTAAGATGACTTTTGAAACTAGTAAAAAGCCTGCTCAGATTGGCCAGAGTCAGAGAGGTGGTCTATTAAAAAAAAGAACTGGTGTTGCCTCGGAAGTGGGGTAGTATTATACAGCGACTATAGTTTTAACTGTAAAATTAGGGGGTCGTCTTATACACCGGAAAATAGTATTTCTTTGTATAAGTGTACCACAGATTTTTATCCACTCGTCTTGGCTTTTGTAATTAATGCTGCTATAAACAGGGATGCATATATACTTTCTGATTGGTGTTTTGGGATTCTTAGGATATATTCCTAGAAGTGGGATCACTGGGTCAAAAAGCAGTACCATTTTTAATTTTTTGAGGAAACTCCATACTGTTGTCCACAATGGCTGCACCAGTCTGCATGCCCACCACCAGTGCACAATGGTTTCCTTTCCTCCACATCCTCACCAGCACTTGTCATTTGTTGATTTATTGGTGATAGCTATTCTGACAGGTGTGAGATGAATTGTGTTCTTTACAGCCTTTTACCTCATCTATGCATTTTCTCACATTTTTTATGTGGAATGAAGGAGGGGATATTTGATACATAGTTTTAATGAAAATTTTTATACTTTCATTCATTATTGAATTTACAGGACTGAGTAGAATTATCAGTGTCAGTTCTTCACTGTATTGACATCATAAAGAATAAGAGTAAAACCGCTGAAGAGCTCACTCTTCAGGACTTAGAAGATACTGATGTTTTAAGTAAGTACAGTTTTTATCTGCTTGAAAGATACATTTTTTGTGAGAATAATTAACCTAAAATGTAAAAAAATTAAACTGTTTAAAGTATGTATCTCTTCTTTCATGCATATATTTTGTCTCATATATATATATATATATATATATATATATATATACACACTATATATATTATATACTATATATATTATTGGACTGTTCAATTAAGTTCATTTGTTTTTCTTACTAACCTTCCTTATATCTCCAATAAATACTAATCACCAATATTTGTTTAACCAGCCTTAATTAAAACCAGACATTCTATTACTTTACATTTAAGAAAACTAACAAAAAAATAATAAAACTAATCATGGGATTATTTTAAAAGAATCAGTTTATATATCTTTTTGGAGAAAAGTATCATTTATATAAAAAGCCTAATAATGTTTATTTTCTTCAACTGATCAAATATACTCCTGGGAATTATTCTACATAATAAAAGAGTAATCTGCAAATTAACCATCACTCTGCCACACCCACCAGCCATGCCCACCAGCCAATCAGAGCAAGTATGCAAATAAACCCAACCAAGATGGCTACAGCCACAGAGAGCAGGAGGGAAGCTTGGGTTTCCCAGGCAATGGAAGAAGCCAAGCTTTCCACCTGCCCTTGCCAGCCTAAGCCTCCATTCAAGGCTACAAAGTTTCAATTATAGAAGGTAAACAAATCCAAACAGAAATGGCTGCTGGCCACAGAGGGAGCAGGAGGCTTGGCTATGCTCCAGGCTACAAAGTTTCAATTGTAGAAGGTAAATAAATCCTAGATACCAGGGCCTTTGCTTGGGTCGCCAGGGGGGTGGCTGACCTGCAAATCACCACAGGCCCCTCACCCAGGCTGCCCCACGCCCCAAGGAAACCCCCACCCTTATCTGGGACACCCTTCAGGGAAAACCAGCTGGTCTCCACCTTTACACCAAGCCTCTATCCTATCTAATAAAAAGAGTAATATGCAGATTGACCAACACTCCAACATACAAATTGGCTGTCCCCATGTGGAAAGATCCTGCCCCCATGTGGGCACAAGATGGCTACCACATGATGGCCAGCAGGGAAGGGCAGTTGGGAGGCACCATGCCTGCAAGGGAGAGCAGTTGAGAGGGACCAGGTCTGCAAGGGAGGGCAGTTAGAGGTGATCAACCCTTCAGGGGAGGGCAGTTAGGGGTGACCAGGCCGGCAGACAGGGAAGTTGAGGGCAACCAGACCTGTAGGGAAGGGCAGTTGCAGGGGACCCATGCCTGCAGGGGAGAGCAGTTAGGAGTGACCAGGCTTGCAGGGGAGGACAATTAGGGTTAAATAGGCTGGCAGGGGAGCAGTTAGACATCAATCAAGTTTTTCAGGGGAGTGGTTAGGGGGTGATTAGGCTGGCAGGCAAAAGCAGTTAGGGGCAATCAGGAAGGCAGGCAGGCAAGCAGTTGGGAGCCAGCAGTCCTGGATTGTGAGAGGGATGTCCAACTGCCTGTTTAGGCCCGATCCCAGTAGGGGTTCAAGATTGGAGAGGGTGCATGCTGGGCTGAAAGACACCCCATGCCCCCCATGCACAAGTTTCATGCTCTGGGCCTCTAGTATTTTAATAAAATTCTAGGATAGATTTATTTAATTATTTATTTATGATTTTTTAAAATTCTCAAACTATCATAAAGGAAGAGAGGGAGGGAGAGAGGGAAGAAAAGAAACATTGATGTGACACATTGATTGTTTGTATCCTGCATGTGCCTCCACTAAGGTCCTGGATTGAACCTGCAGCCCATGTTTATGCCCTTGACTGGGAATCAAAACCATGACCCTTTGGTGCATGGACTGATGCTCTAACCACTGAGCTGCTCCAGCCAGGATTTAAAACATTTATTATGGATATCATAGAATATTTTTTTTTACAGAAGATGCCAATTGTGTTATTAAAAGAAAAACAAAAAACCGCGGATTTGTGAGAAACAAACAGCGCTCTTGGTTTAGTCCCCAGATATAAGTGAGAGAACACCCTTCCCCCGTGACAGTGCAGAAAAGGGCCCACTGTCTGAGATCAGCTATAACCTGGGTCTGATTTTCTTTTCAAACACGGTGTCAATCCGGAGCACTCTTTTTTTGTCTGAATCCATCTTCCTATACGTACCTTCTTATGAAGTTTACACATGCTTAAACTTCCCCGGTTCTAAAAAAAAAAAAAAAGTGCCCCCTTGACTTCCTTTCATATAACAACTGCTTAAGGAGTATTTTAAAATGTATTTTCTTCATTTTTCTCTACTTCCCACTCACTTTCCAACTCATTCTATTCTAGATCCTTATTCTTCCACTCAAAGTATTTTCATTTAAACTCACCAATGTTTTCTGTCACCAAAAAAAAAGATACTTCTTAGATACTGTATGTCCTATAAGCATCATTTTATCCTATTTCTCCTTCCTTTCGAAGCTCTACTTATGTTAAGAATCATTCTTGTTTCTATTTCTTCTCCTTCTTTACTCTCCTGTTAGATTCTCTGCAAAACCACTGTTCTTATTCTTACATACTCTTCCACAGCAATCCCATTAATTCCAAAGGCCTCAATTATTATCTCTATGCCAGCAACTCCCACATTATTATTTTTAGGTCAGATCTATTTACTGGGCTCCAAATTTCCATATTTGACTGCTTACTTGATATTTCCACTCATATATTATCTCAGCAACTTCATCTAACCGTTTAAACTAGAAATCTATGAATCACACTTAACTCCACAGCATCTTACTCCCACTTCTAATAAAAACTCAAAATTGCCTTCTAAAAAAAAATATTTCAAGCACTTTTATTGTGTTTTGTCCTTATATATTAATTTTTTATTGTGGTAAAATAAACTATAACCTAAAATTTACCATTTTAGCGATTTTTAGTGTTTATGCAGTGGCATTAAGAGCATTCACATTGTTGAATGTGTTTAGGAAAAAGGATGAATGGATGAAGGAAGTCCTTTCTAGCTTTATTTCCCACTATACTTCGTTTGCTTAACGTGCTTCATTATTCCACTTAAAAATTATTTAAACTTCCAAATGGCTTTGCTTGCTTTTACCATAGCTGGTAGCTTTTGCACCTGCTATTCCATCTCTTGGAATTCTCTTGCTTTGACATCTTCCTTCATGCCTATCTGAGTCACACTTTGGGATATCTGAGAAGATCTTCTAGATCACATGTGTCAAACACAAGGCCCTCGGGCCAAATCCGTCCCGCCAGGCCTTGCAATGTGGCCCGCACTGCGCTGTCATCACTGCACTCCGCTGCGTTTCCATCACAATGACAGTTTATGACTGTTCAGTAAACCATTCGGCCCGCGATTTAGGCTGGATTTTAGATTTTGGCCCCTTCTCTGATTGAGTTCGACACCCCTAGGATAGAGTGACCAATGTAGGCCATGCCCTTTTGTTGCCTGGTCCCGTACCACTGCGCAAATCCTGATCTTATCACTCAGTGCTCTTACAACTACATAATCAGTATTTTTTCATGAAATTTAGATCTATCAGAAGACAACGTCTAGCACATTTCTGAGACTTAATAAATATTTGTTGAGTGTGTGAATATTTCAGATTATCATTGAGTGTGTTCTATGTTCCACACACTATATTCTGAGCTAGCAATACAGCAATGAGCCAAAACAAAGCCATTATTCTCTCGGAGATGCAATGCTAGTAAGATGAGATTGATAATAAAACAAAATGAATCAATTTTTATCAGTTGATGTGCTAAGAATAAAATTAAAGCACGGATGGGGAGAGTAACTGGCATGCTATTTTAAATAAAGTCTTTTTGATAAGATCACTTGATCAGAGACCTGAACGAAATGAGATGCCAATTCAGAAAGAGGGATTTCCAAGTGGCATGAAGCAGCATGTGCTTTGCTCAGTCAAGGAGGAAGGCTAACAATTGGGTAGGACTAGTCAGAGTGAAAAGAGCAGAGCAGGTGACAGGTCATGTAGGATCTTTAAGACCATGGTTAGCACTTTGAGTGAAATAGTAACAGAGGGAGTTAGTATGGAGAGGGAACTCATACAACTCAACAAAAGGGAGATAAACCACCCAATAAAAAAATGGGCAATGAACCTAAATAGATATTTTTCTAAAGAGGACATAAAGAAGGCCAAGAAACATATTAAAACATGCTCAAAGTCACTAATCAATCATCTAAGAGATGCAAATCAGCAAATGCTAGTGAGGATGAGGAGAAAAAGGAACCTCGTACACTCCTGGTGGGAATGCAGACTGGTGCAGCCACTGTGAAGAACATTATGTGGTTTCCTCAAAAAAAAAACAAACACAAAAAACTAAAAATGGAACTCCCATTTGACCCAGTGATCCCACTTCTAGGAATATATTCCAAGAAGCCAGAAACACCAATCAGAAAGGATATAAGATTAAGGAAACAGCTTAAGTGCCCATCGGTAGATGAGTGGATTAAAAAACTGTGGTACATCTACACATTAGAATACTACACTGCAGTAAAAAGGAACTTTTACCATTTGCAACAGCATGGATGGACCTGGAGAGTATTATGCTAAGCAAAATAAGTAAGTCAGAGAAAGATAAGTATCACATGACCTCACTCATTTGTGGAATATAATGAACAACATAAACTGATGAACAAAAACAGATGCAGAGATAGAGAAGCATTAATCAGACCATCATACCTCAGAGGGAAAGTAGGGGAGGGTGGGAGTAAGAGGGAGAGATCAACCAAAGGACTTGTATGCATGCATATAAGCATAACCAATGGGCACAGACACCAGTGGGGTGAGGGCATGAATGAGGAAGTGAGGGGAGATGAGGGGGAGAGGGGATAAGGACACATAAGTAATACCTTAATCAATAAATAAAATTTAAAAATTAAAAAGAAAGAAGACTCTGCTGATTTGCAAAGAGCAGGCTACAGAAGGAGTTAGTATGAAATTAGAGAGACCATTTAAAATGGTCCTTATGAGGGATGGTGATCAAAGTAGAAATGATGAGAAATGGTCTGATTTAGCAAAAGAAGGTAGAACTAATAGTATTTGCTGAAGAACTTGATATGAAATGAAGAAAAATAAAAACAGTATATGTGATGCCAATATTTTTGGCTTAAGCATTTGGGAGGATGTTATTGTCATTTTGAGAAGGGGAAAAAAAATCGCAATGATTTAGTAGTGATAATAAATTCAATTTTTGACATGTAAATTTGAGATAATAAGATAATACAAACATAAGCAAGTGAAAAGTGAGTAGAAATTTGGATATATAAATGAATGCATTTTATTTGCTCTCCATAAATTCAGGCTAAAATACTTAATTTCTTTGAGTCTTATTTTCTTAATCTTTAAATTAATTCTCCTGGATTGTTTTAAGAATTAAAGGTATAATATATTTGCAAATACCCAAAATATGCCAACATAAAGTAAGCATTTAATAAGTTTTCAATTTTTTTTGTCCCATCAAAATGCAGCTTATTTTATAATGTTTTTGGGATATTCAACCAACGTACATGCCCCTGACCTGTGACCTTTCAGTCCACAGACCAAAGCTCTACCACCGAGCCAAACCAGTTTCAGCAGAAGGATTTATTTTGATTTCTATCACATCAATGGTCATGACAAGGGAAATAGAGAAATGACATGTCCATTCACTTATGTCACTATATTCAGTTCCAAAAATCATAGAGAAGAGCTTACAAGCAAGATGGTCATGTAAAGTTAAACAGTGACTACAGTGTGATAGAAACTCATTGATAGTGTTTAACAACTGCTCTTATGGGATGCAAGAATGCAATTCAAATGAGATTTTCAACCAAAAGTAGAATATTTACTTTTTCATATTTCCTTTGTGCAAAGCTATCTTGCCTATGAGAATGATTCTGAAAACAAAAACATGAGAGAATAAAGCTAACAAGTAGTAGTAAAATGTTAAAAGTGACAACTTAAACATCAATGTGAAAGTTTGTGCGGGAAGGAAGCGAAACCTATTATTAAACTAGAGGCCTGGTGCACAAAATTTGTGCAAGGGGCTTGGCCTTTGCAGCCATGGTAGCTTGCCTTGGCCCCCACAGCTCCAGTGGCTTGCCTCAGCCCTCACAACCCTGGCTTTGTCTGGAAGGTTGTTTGGCTGGCAGGTCTAATTAGCATGTTATGCTTTTATTATTGTAGATTCCGAGCAGAGTCAGGTGGAGCAGGAGGAAGAAGCAAAGGATGATCCTCCAACTAGTAACTAGCAGGCCTTTCTATCCTTATCTTGCTGTATTTAACCTGTAAGTTGTGATGTTTCCTATTCTGATATTCAGTTTAATAGTTTGGATCATGAAAACCCTTGTCTGACCTCCTACTCTTTGGTTTTCACTCTGATTATGAGTTCCATTGTCTTTGCTACTGACCACTTGGTTTTTCCTTATTTTGCTTCCCCAGTTTCCAATTTGCCTGATTTGTGACTACTTATTGCCTTCTCGACTTGATGTGTATGCTCTTGCACCTCATCTTTTTTTTTTTTTTTTAATATATTTTATTGATTTTGTACAGAGAGAAAGGGAGAGAGATAGAGAGTTAGAAACATCGATGAGAGAGAGTCATCGATCAGCTGCCTCTTGCACACCCCCTACTGGGGATATGCCCACAACGAAGATACATGCCCTTGACTGGAATCGAACCCAGGACCTTTCAGTCCCCAAGCCAATGCTCTATCCATTGAGCCAAACCGGTTTCGGCTTGCATCTCATCTTGAGTGTCCTCTGACTCTGATGAACTCAAAAGAGTGGCCTGTAGAAAGAGCTGTTATATTCACTGAGAAATGAAGATTAGTCTGCATAAGAGGTCGAGTCACTAGAATGTGTTTTCCAGTCCCTTTTACAATCAGAAGGTCCGAGCAATATTTCTCTGAGTCCAAAAGCCGAGATGCATCCCTGTTATCTTTGATTAGGCTTTTTCTTCAATGGAGGGAAAATCTCCAGACTCCAACATGTTAACCCTAAGGAAAAAGAAGCTATCCCTGTTTGCAAAGCTATCAGCTGTCCCACAGAATACATTGCTTTATTCATTGAATCAATAAATATTTCATTAATGAGTAGCACACAAAGGTAAAAACTGCAGGGGAACTAAAACAAGTTAAGGCTCATAACTAACACCCTGATCTGATCAGTACTGGACATCTGCACCCAGAGATCATCTCTGAATCCAGATAGCTGTATTGAGGTAATTAGGTGGCAACTCTCCTAGGCCACACATAAAACATAGTACCTAATATAATGGCATTTAAGTGTTTTGTCCTGTGACATTATTCAGTCTGTCCACTTACAATAGATAATTACAGAGTGTAGACTTAAGGAGGAAAGAAGGAGTTACATATACTTTCATCTTGTAAATTTTTAAACTCACACATTGCTAAATAATGCTCTACTTAGACTAAGCAATATCAAAAGGACTTTATGAATCTGTGTAGACTGATATTGGGGAATTGTTTTCCAGAATAAATCCAAAATGTAATAGCTTATCATAGGAGAATGTGAAAACATTTTTTATGAATGTTCTTGTACTGTGATAGAAGGTGCATATGTATATGATGATTTCCTATCATCCTATTTTATGAGTCCAAATGAGCTAAGATTGCTTTTATATCGGTATTTGAATCTGTTATTGTGTTTAAAAACAATATTTTAATTTTCACTCTCTTTAATTTTTAACATTGTAACGAATTAAATTGGCACCTGAACTCCTTTCATGATGCTTCCATTAGTTATACATTCTTCTTTTCGTTTAGTTTGCAAAACTTCCCATAAGAAATATTTCCAAACCATTTTAGGACCAAAAGATTCATTTCCCAAAGCAAATAAAGCTCCAGATTCCGGGTGAGGGTTATTGATCTTCAGTTAAACTCTTTTCACAAGTGTGGACCTTCCCACTTACATCAGGTCATTTCTTTTCAGATCAGATGCTCTGGAATCATGCTCTCTGTCTAGGCATCTGAGAGAGTCATACAGGCTTTGGTACCAGCTGTGTCACTTTCCGATTGTGTGATTTCTCACAAGTCAGGTATTCCCTCAATCATCACCATTCTTATTTGTTAAATTAGGATAACAATATTCCATAAGTCATAGGGTCATTCTGAGGATGACTCCTGGGAATCAAACAGTGTTCTCTTTCCGATCGACTCTAATTAGGGAATGCTCAGGATGAATGCTGAGAATAATTACTCGCAGGTTTGTCTTTAAGAATCCATGAGAGACATCTCATTTTAACCAAACAAAGGAGGAAGAGAGAACATGTGTGCCTTGGGGGTGTGGTTTGTGGGATAGGGAGATGCTGGGTAATAAGGAATTTGCACCTCGCTAAACTCAGCTCAGTGAGATATATTTAACTAAGTGTACCAAAATCTCAAGGAGGATATGGAATGCAATGCATAATCTAAGTAACCCAACGAGGGTCACAGATGGTATGGTGATAGTGGCAAGTCTTGGCTGACCATGAAACCAAAACATTCAGGGACCTAAGAACTAAACTCAGGGAACTTGAACCACTTCAGTTTTGTAGACACCTCTGAAATGATAATTCCTTGCCTTTTATTTGCATGTTTTGTTTTAAGTTAACGCAGTGGTTTGATGATATGAACTCTGGATCGCAAGTTCTTCTATAATTTAGAACTGTTCTGGATCAGTTTAGTCCAAACTTGAGTTTACTTCTGACCAAACAATGGTAACATTCCCAGGATAAGCAATTCAGATTCCTGAAATGTGTTTCCCTTATAACAAAGACAAATTTCAAAGCATTTCTGTAGCTATCTTGTCCTATTTTCTTGTTCACTTACTGAAGTGTAAGAGATGACAAGCTTCCTCTGACAGAGTTTTAATTAGTTTCCATATGTGATATGTGTATACCATGTGGTCCTGAAATTTTCCTTTTTTTTTAATGAGAAAAAAAGGCCACTTAAACTGTTTAATTATTTACCTGCATCAGTTCTGATAGTCCTCAAACAGATGGCTTTGACACGTTCTTGCTTGTGTATGCTTCTGATTTTTTTTTAAAAAAGCTTTGTTTTTTTTCCCTCTCCCTTTAAAAAAAAATTGTTCTTTTTAATCCTTGCCTGAGTATATTTTTCCATTAATTTTTAGAGAGAGAAACATACATGGGAGAGAAACAGATTGATTGGTTGCCTCCTGCATAAGCCCCAACCAGGGGCGGGTCCAGAGGAGGCTGCAACCAAGGTACATGCCCCAGATCAGAATTGAATCCAGGACTCTTGGGTCTGCAGGCTGACGCTCTATCCACTGAGCTAAACTGGCCAGGGCTAAAAAAGCTTTGTTCTTCTCCCAGCAATTCAGATGGACTGGTTTACTTTTTGAGCAATTATATTAAAGAAAAAGTAAAAGATTGTAGGTCAACTGAAGGATTTTTGCAGTTAAACTCAATTACAGGCAATGGCTGAAATGCATTTAAAATTACCTTTCCTAAAGGGTGAAGAATGCTGCCCTCTGATTTCTGAAAGGACAGTGCTTATAAGGATAATCGGTATGGACAAAATTTGGGGGGTATGGGTGGCAGAGGGTGTTGTGGGAGCCAGTGGCAGAGAAGGAAGGAGGTTGCTGTTTGGTTTGAGCTCCGTGTGGCTTTCATGGCTGCACTAAACTAGTGGTCTGCAAAACTGCAGCTCGCGAGCCACATGCGGTTCTTTGGCTCTTTGAGTGTGGCTCTTCCACAAAATACCACATGCGGGCTTGCACATTCAGTGCGATTGAAACTTCGTGGTCTGTGTGCAGAAGTCGGTTTTCAGCTCTCAAGAGAAATTTCAGTCGTTGTATTGTTGATATTTGGCTCGGTTGACTAATGAGTTTGTCGGCCACTATACTAAACCAAAAGCGAGTTTTGGCAAGGGTAAACCATTCTATATAGGCAGATGAGGCACTTATCTCAGAAGTGATTTATTTCAAATACAGATAAATCTTTTCCATTTTTGTAGCTGAGGATGCCAACTATACTGTCACATGAAGTTTAGCAGAGATATTACCTTCTCTGTCCCTTCCTCTTTCACTTGACCCTGGCTAATGGTGGGCCTGGCAGAGAGCAATCAATGGGTGGGGGTGAGTACCCTCAGAAAAGCTTGAAGGCAGGTCTCCCAGCTCTGATGATTCTTTCTGCTTTCAGAGGTTCCCCTGTACCTCTCGGCCAGCCTGGAATCTCTTTTCCAACATTTCTGTTTGAAATTCACCTTCTTCAAGAAACTTCTAGCCCAGCTCATCATCTACCTTAGTCATCCCCCAAAGAATTTTGTTTGAAATTTACAACATGAACATTTATTCTTATTCACACATTTTTATTTGAACTCTTATTTTAATACTAGAGGCCTGTTGCAGAAAGATTCCTGCAAGAATAGGGCTTCCTGCTGCCAGAGCAAAGCAGAGAAGGGAGCGAAGCTTCAGCAGCAGGTGTTACTCCCTTCTCCTCTGCCTCAGCTTTGCTCCCTTCTGCAGTGCTTGGCTTGGCTTCCTTCTACGCAGTCTTCAGTCTACACACCTGCATATGCAAATCAACCACCATCTTTGTTGGGTTAATTTGCATACTCACCCTGATTGGCTGGTGGGTGTAGTGGAGGGACAGTCAATTTGCATGTTTCTCTTTTATTAGTGTAGATAATGCAAATTCTGTGTCCTTAAGTAGATTTTAAAACCCTTCAAAGACCAGATAGATTTGTGTAAATGCATGTCGAATGCTCTCTCCAGAAGCATTGCAGGTCCCCCTCCTCCTACCTCTCAGACTCTTTCTGAGTTAAATTGGTTCCCAGGTTCTTTCCTCTTGATTTTCCTGGTTCAACCTGGTTCTTTCATTTTAGGAGGTGTGGTCATTTAGCCTCATTTGATACTTCCTCATTCTTGATTACTCCATTTCTTTATCTATAATTAATATTACATTTTATGTACTGTAACAACTGTCCCAAATATTCACTAGGCTTCTCAGTGTCCACCGTATAACCTGCTTCTCTTCTAGCAAATGGCTTTGCCTCCTATTATATTACAAAACTTGTGGCCCTTCACCTCCTTTCTACCCTCCCTGATTTTCTATTTTCCCTTCTGCCTCCTCTGTATCTCCTGCCCCTGAAGGTGTATCCTATCCCCCTCCCAGTGCTTCTGTTGTTTCAGAAACAGTGATGTATGCGCTACCACAACTTTGATCTCAGTTCCCCCTTTTGGAACATGTTCAAACCTGTCTCTGATAGAGAAACTTCCCAAGATGCATTTTTGAATGAACAAATGATTTTTCTTTTCTACTGTAAAAATCCAACTGATGGGGTGTGTCTTAACTACATGAACATTATATGGAGGGCATACTTGTTTATCTCACGAATAATAAATAAATTGGGAGCAAGGCAATTATGCACTGAACTAGGGGAAAAAGGCAATAACCTTGGTGTTTATTTCACAGGTTAGAATCCATAGTCACATGGCAACATTACTGCAACAGGTATAGAAAATCGTTCTAGCTGTTCGTTTACTCCCAGCTCTATATCATGGAAGAGGACAGCTCAAGGAAAATTACTTCACTGGTAAAGCCACCTAAGCCTAGAGTTTGCTTGACTTTTTTTTTTTTTTTTTTAAAGTAATGGACTCTATTTCTTTAAAAAAAACATTAAAGTCTTTTACCACCTGCACACATAGCTTAGGAATTAGAAATGGGAAACAGTCACAAAATACTGTATACCCTTTCATGAAGTTTCCATTGTCTGAGATATGGATCCATTCTTCCTTTTATTATTAAATTTATTGGGGTGACATTAGTCAACATGAACATATAGGTTTCAGGTGTGGGTTTCTATGTTACAAGATTGATCCATTATTCTTGCCTTCCTTTCTAGTTCCAAACTCCAATTTTTGTCCCTCTAGCCACTAAGGCTTATACAGTTTTTGTATGTTGCTCCCTGACTGGCTTTTATGACTCATGAATAGAAGTAGAAAAGAATCTTAAGTGAAAAAAAAATAGTATGGCAAGCAGAGGGCTTGCCACAGAACATTTACTTTCTTTTGGAATTTTTTTTGTTTTGTTTTTAGTAGAAAGCTTAGTCCAAGATAAATTACTCTTGTATAAGCTGCAAGCAAAAGCCCCAATAGAGGATTTTGAGTAAAAGAGTAGAATTACATGACTTGAGTTACATTTTATTTTGTTGTTTAATTTTTTATAATTTTTTGCTGTTTTCGTTTTTTAAGTTTACCTTTTTTGTTAAAAGTATTACTGATGACCCTTTCCACCTCGCTCCTACCTCCTTCCCCAGGCCTTTATTACACTATTGTTTGTCCATGGGTTATGCACACAAGCATATAAGTTCTTTAATTAATCTCTTCCTGCTGACTCTCCCCTCCTCTGAAATTCATCAGTTTCTCGGTCTGTTTTGTTTATTAGATTCCACATGTAAGTGAGGTCATATAATACTGTCTTTATCTGGCTGGCTTATTTCGCTTAGCATAATATTCTTCAGGTCCCTTATGCTATCTCAGAGCATAAGAGATCCTTCTTTTTTACTGCTGCATAGCATTCCATTGTGTAAATGTACCATAGCTTTTTTAAACCACTCATATACTGATGGGCACTTGGACTGTTTCCAGATCTTAGCTATTGTAAATTACACTGCTACATACATAGGGGTACATATATTCTTTCTGATTGTTGTTTCAGTATTCTTAGGATATATCCCTAGGAGTGGGATCACTGGTACAAATGGCAATTACATTTTTAAGTTTTTGAGGAAACTCCATATTGTTTTCCATTGTGGTTGTGCCAGTCTGCATTCCCACCAGCAGTGTACTAGGTGTCCTTTTTTTGAGTTACATTTTAGAATCGACTATGTGGAAAATAATAATTAGGAGAACTATTGAAATAGTCCAAGTGAGAGATGAGCATTATGAGAACATCAGTAGCTCTTTATATCCTCTGTGTGTGGGGTAATTCTGGAATGTAAAACTGAAGAGCCATGGCCATTGACTTTAAATCTCATCTTACTGTAGTCTCAGTTTAACTTTTTTCTGGATACTACATATAAGTCGATATAATGAACATTAAATTATCCTATAGCAGCACCCTAAATATGTAGAATATAAGCATTTAATTAACCTTCTCCCTTCTCTATATTTTCATTTTCATAAATGAGTATATGTGTATTTCCTTTCAAGTATTAGTGATGTAAATAAACAAGATAAAATGTCAACCATGATTGGCTTCATCCTCAAAACTGTTTCTTTCTTGTTCAAAAATGTTGTGACTGACTTACTTATATAAAGTGAATAGATACTTCTTTTAACTACCAACCCACTTATTATTAATGAGATAAATATGTTCCTTCATATAATGTTTATATATTTAGACATCACAGTAATAGGATTGATTAAATTATAGCATAACTATTTAAATCATCCAGAATTCTTAAACTATGGGTATAAATAATATTTTCCTTAAATATTTTAGCTCTCCAAAATGCATCTCTACATAATGGTTGAGTATGTGTGCACTGAAATAAAATTACTGAGCACAAAGCTGATCTGTGTTCTATGCTAGTGGTATTGATCTGGGCTTACTAGAATACATGCATTTGATGACTGTAAAGCTTAAGTAAGATAATCATGGAACATTCTCAGGAACATGCTTGAGTGACAATAAATCATTCTCAATTATAAATTAAATGCCTAGGATGTCATATTTGGAAGAAAACTTAAGGGATTTTAAGATAATATCTACTTATTACTCCTTTGAAATTTAAACATTCTGCACTCTATCTTTCAGCTACCTCATCATGGATAAATAAGATGATATAAGGCGAATGTTCATAAATTCCTTAAGCAGATAATAGTAATAATAATGTGAATAAACAAAAACTGACAAGTAAAACAAAGAATGAAAAAGTTCACATTTTTTCTCTTCTGTAGTTTTATAAAAACAGCAACTTAGGAAACATAGTTCACTTTTTTTTTTTAGGAAATTGAAATAGACAAATTGTTAAATATAAATCTCCTCAAATTGTTTATAGTAGTCAAGTGGTTGGATGTTTTAAAATCTGGCTCAGTTATAGTCGGGTTGCTAATATGCCATAGTACATTCTGAATAAGTAATTTGTTTTATTATCACCAAAATGACACCCTGCCCCCTAACCTACATCCAAGCTCCTGGTATAAGACACTGGCAGTAGAAATTGCTAAGACTAGTCTCTCATGGGAGATTAATGCAAAGCATTGAAGAAAAATGTAATATTAATAGGTTATACTTAGAACATAAGGTTTAGTCAGCAAGTGAAAAGCAGTTTTTTGTTAAACAATATGTGTTGACTCAGTGAAACAATTCTTTTCTAAATTTTTCAAAAGACTTTCATTAATAGAAAACAATTTTATGTCAGGTAAGCCCTGCTGTCCTCTATCTTCTCATTTTCTATGATTTATTTAAAAATGCTTTTTAGCACTTTTTATGAAAAGATACTGCAGAAGAGAAAAAGATAAGTAGACATTCCCCTTATTGTCTTGATGTGAGATAGAATACTATAGACAAGACAAGGGGTACAAATATAAAATGTGGTACTTTCAACAAACCAAAGTTCACTCTGACAAGGGAATTATAGTAAGCCTACAAAATAACAGAGTCACTTGGTATGGATCCTAGTAAATTGGTTGCATCTTTGGGGACAGAGAAAAGACATTGTAATGAAACAAAAAGTACTAAATTAGACATGGAACAAAGAAAGGTCCTTGGTAAGAAATAAAAAAATAGGTCAAAATGTATATAAGGTTAGAAAAGTTAGGTTGAGGCCAGATTATTAAATAATATAAAGTTTAATTTTTATTCCTGGGGCAATTTGGGACCACTGCAAGTTCCTGAGATGACATGTCTTGTGCTGCGCATTGAAAGATTATCATTATCTCTATACAAGCACTGCATTAGATTAATGGGAGAGTGAAAATATTTAAAGCAGAGAGACCCATTCAGAGATCATTAAAATAGACTAGCTTAACTGATTTTAGGGTCTCTAGTTGAATAGGAATAGAACCAAGATAAACCAGTTTCTGTTTCTAACTAAATTACCCTCCTATATTATTGGATTTGTATAGTTTAAATTCAAATTTGATTTATTAAAAAGTGAAAGTGGAAGGAAAGCTATAAATATTGTCTCTATATACATACATACATACATACATACATATATATGGGACATATCTTTTTAAAGAAATTTGAAAACATATTTAGTCCATGATTTCTAATTCTAGTAACTGAATCCCAAAATTGGATGTGAGAGAGATGCATTAGTCCAGTTCATGAGATGTCCATGTTGGGCAGGCTGGTGTTCCTGTTCTCTGGGTAAAGAGACTGAGAAAAAGATTTGCATTCAGGAAACTGAATGGGGATTGACCTTAGTTTATCACCTTTGAGGAGCTGAGTGGACTGAGGGAAAATTTGAGCTAGAAAATAATTGTAACAGAGCCTTGAACTAATCTTTTGAGAAACTTGAGTTAACACTTAGGGTTTTCCTGGATCAGGGAAGTTAACCTTTGTACCACCATATCAAATATTTAGGAAATAATCTTCAGAGTGGGGCTTGTCAGTGGGTCAGCTACTAGAACTCTCAACAGTAGAAAAAATGAGTATTTCATTCCTGAGAAGACTGATGTGATCATCCAGGCAATCTATATATAACAGAGGCCTGATGCACAAAATTTGTTCACTTGGCGGCGAGGGGGGGGCTGTCCCTCAGCCCAATCTTCACCCTCTCCAATCTGGGACCCTTTGGGGGATATCCAACTAACTAAACAGGCAGTCAGACATCCCTTTCACAATCCAGGACTACTGGCTCCCAACTGCTCAGCTGCCTGCCTGATTGCCCTAATCACTTCTGCCTGCCAGCCTGATCACCCCCTAACCACTCCTCTGCCAGACTGATTGACACCTAACTGTTCCCCTGCCGGCCCGATAGTCCCCAACTGCCCTCCCCTCACTTAAGAAAAATGCAGGAGCAATATATAAGTAAGAAATATAGAATTATTCTCATTTTCTGAATGTCTGAGCTTTATGTCTCAGGTGGAGCTACAGGTGGTCTAGAAAAACCAACTCTCTGTGAAAACTATGGCATCAGGGAAATCTGGTTCTGTTTCAAAAACTGCTTCATCCTACTTGTTCCTCTTTGGACTCCTATACTTTTCCATTCTGCTCAGTTTGTTTCTTTCTGACCATCTCTTATAAAAGGATGCTTTGCCTTGCTCTGTATATTTCTAAATCCATTTTCATTGTTTTATTTATATTTTTATTTATTTTTTTGTTAGTCATCACCCAAGGATGTATATTTTTTCCATTGACTTTTAGGGAGAATGGAAGGGAAGAAGGGGAAGTGTGGGAGAGAATGAGGAGAGAGAAACATCTATGTGAGATATACACATAGATTGGTCCCACTTGCACCCCATCCAAGGCAGTGATCAAACTTGCATCCCAGGTACATGCCCTTGACTGGGAATAGAACCTGAGACCTTCCATGTGCAGAACAAGGCTTTAACTACTGAGCAATACTCACCAGGGCAACATTCATCGGTTTTTGTTTTTTTAAGCTGCTTAACTGTGTGTTAACATCTTATGAAGTAATTTTCTTGGCATAAAATAAGCTGGATTCTATTAAAATGGAAACTGTAGTTTCTAATTTGTAGGCTTGTGTGTGTGTGTGTGTGTGTGTGTATGTGTGTGTTACTACCTTTAACGTGCCCAGTTCAGGCCTGGCTGGCTCCTTCTTCTAATGTACATCTCAGAGCAAATGGTTTCTCCTCAGAGACCTTTTCTTGACCATTTAATCAAAAAATCTTCCCCTTCTCCAGTGTTCAGTTGGAGATCTCCAGTAACTATCACATCAAGTAGCTTTTGTGTCTTTCCTTATACTTACTACTCCATAAAATTATCTTGCTTCTGTATTCCTCTTACTTATGGACTCTAGTCACCTTGTACAATGGCAGTCTATGAGGACTCGGCCTTGTTTGATGCTCCAGGACTTTGAATGCTGCCTGGCAGGTGGCGGGTGAATGCATGCATGAAGTAACTTGTAAGAAAGCTTCCTCCAGCCTTATTCTGTGGGCCAGGATTCCTCAGGATTATCGCAGCTGCCATAAAATAAAGGTTCTCCTAGACAAATATTCAAATGCGCATGTGAAGGATAAAATTTGCACACCCCATAATGACTTTCCATCAAATCAATAGAACAGATGTCTGATTTTATTGTCATAATTGTTAGCAAATTTTACTGGAAAAACGACAACAACAAAAAACAACTGGCCAAACAATCTTGTATAATTGATTTATTTGGAAATTATTGTGGCAAAATGGTAAATTTTTAGAAGAACATGAGTAATATTAAAGTATCATATTAAATTTTTACAAAATTAGTTTCTGGGGATAGTCTTCTTTTCTTTTATTTTCTTGAGAGGGATTGGCCCTAAAAGGAGATCAATATTGTAGGAAAAATGTCCCGATTTTCTCTGCACCCTTATTAGTTTTACTCTATGTGAACGAGACAACGTAATTGATGGGTGAGAGGAGGTCAGAAGTCACTCACTGGCATTCTCAGGGGGTGGTATAGTCCATAAGGCTCCATGCAGGTTTTGGGTAAGAAAGCTCTGCATATTAAGCCTTCCCCCAGTTAGGCCACAAAGTCTAGATTTGGACAAAGGGGTAAGACATGTATTAGGGAGCTCACTACTGCTCTAATGTAGCCAATACCAGAGAATGCTAAGTACACTTGATAGTTTATTTTGATTTCCATCAAGTCTCCTTTATCTGTTTCTAAAATTCATTGGAAGCCATAGGGGAAAGGATGAGGGAGAAGGCTTTCCAGAACCCACAACACCAATAATTCCACTTCCTTTCGTAAATGAGAACATTTCATTGTTTTTTTAGATGAAGGATAATTTAGAGAATATGAGAATTATTGTACATGTTACTCCCATCAAAGAACTGTACTGAATAATGATTTTTCAAGTAAATGAAATATGTGGAATTTAGAAATGGCTTTCATTCAGAAGCTGAAGTTATGACATTTAAATGATACCCATAGCTCTATGGTATTCCTACCATGTGAGATCTGGAGCTATAGACTGTATTTGTCTAGACTCAGCAAAGAGTTAATGAGTGAACATTTAAAGTTGTCAACTATTAAGCAGTATATTATTTCTATTATTTCTCTCTTTTTTCCACTAATTGTATACACTTCTGCAAAGTAATGATGGAAAGTGCTTGTGATAATTGCTGTTTCTATATTTGTTTTAGAAATCGATACTTCATAAACATCAAAGCACTGTTTCCATATGTTAAGAAACTTAATCATCTCTTGGTATTCTTTATAGAGAAATGGGAATAAAATAGGATTGTCTCTTTATTTCCACTTAAATTTGGCCCCACTCTAAACTCCAAGACTCTTTTTTTTCAAATCTTTACTTCATAATTTTTACTTCATTTTTTATTATGACGATTTTTTTATTGACACTATTACAGATGTCCCTATTTTACCCCCCTTTACCCACCTCCACCCAGCCTGTGCCCTTACTCCCTTGGACCATTACCACATTGTTGTGTCCAAGACTCTTATAATCCCATTTGATTTAATCAGCAGACAAATATATATATATATATATATATATATATATATATATGTATATATAATTGATTTTTAACAGAGGAAGAGAGAGAGCTAGAAACGTCAATGAGAGAGAAACATCAGCCAGCTGCCTCCTGCACACCCCCCACTGGGGATGCGCCCGCAACCAATGTACATGCCCCCAACCGGAATCGAACCTGGGACCCCTCAGTCCGCAGACTGACACTCCACCACTGAGCCAAACCGGCTTCGGCAGACAAATATATTTTAATATCTATAAATATAATGTTAAGATCCCATTGTAAGTTGACATTAAACTCTTCTTGTTCTTGAAAAAGTACCTCTTAACCAACAAAGGAGTGCTCTGCCAGCAGAAGAGGGCAAAGGACACACTACCTTGTGTTAGCAAAGAGCTATTGGTCTTTAACATTTTAAGAACAGGATGCATTAAAAGTTATCTAAAATTTTGGCACGTGAAAGATTTTAACACAAATTATGGTCTAAATTATTTTAGTTCAGCCAGTGCTCTTTAATTCTTACCATCTTCTCACTACGATAGGCAAAAGGACTGCTAGACAAGGGTGCCAGTCTCCGTTTTCACTTCTCTAGGCTTATAGAATCAGAAGGTAAACCTGCCCACTTTGTGGTCTAATCAATTTTCTTTGGTTTAACACCAAGACTAATGCATCCCTTTTCTTGGGCTCGTCTAGCTTAATCTGAACTTAGAGTTTTAGTTATTCCTGTAAAGCCTTTCATGCCAGTTTTATGTTTGAAAGTGGATCCCAGCTGCTCTGGCTTCCTTAATCTCTCCCAGAAAGGCCTGTGTGACAGCATTTCCCTGGGGAGGCTGCTGCTCCAACACTTTCTCTCCTCGGTAGGGGAAATGCGAAACCAGACACTGTTACCGTGCTCGCGTCCCCAGCTGGCTAATTAGATGTTTTATATTTGTTATGTTTTATATTTGTTATGAGTAGGCATAGAAGTGTAAGAATTGTACTTATAAAGTTCTATCTATCTATCTATAGATTATGGAAAATGTTATTTAATTAGCATATTTGAAACTTCTATTAGGTCCTACCATGTAGTAAGGGTTTAGTAAATGTTGAATGAATGACTGTGTGGAAAGTATTAAGTATTGAACGCAGGGAATTCTCTGAATAAGTTTAAAAGTTTTGACATTTTTTATTTTTAGAAAGCTGTTATGTATAATTTATGTCATATATGTTTAAATCCAATCAAAGAGCTGAATGCCTATGGGCTTGTTCCCTACCTTCTTATAATTATACTAATGGCCTGGTGCCCGAAAATTCATGCACTGATTTGGGGCCGGTCCCTTCAGCCCAGCCTGTCCCCACTCACAGTCCAGGAGACCTTATGGGGATGTCCTACTGACAGCTTAGGCCCACTCTCCTAAGCTGCAGTCTGGCCTCTCTCTGTGGGAGGCAACTGGCCCATCAGGTATATAGATACTTTCTAAAGGCAGCACGGACTCCTTTTTTATTTCTTTCCTCTGTCATTGGAGAAGAGGGGACTAAAAGGTGGAGACAGAACTGTGGCTGGGCCTGGGGCCTTTGTAGGTAGTGGAAAGAGAAGGCTAGAGAAAGTCTAGACACAGTTTTCTTCAATTTTCCTCCCTTCCTCCAGGACCCACCCTCTGTTTTTTCCTTGTGGTGGTGGATGCTTGGGCCTCAGACCTATAGCAGCCCAATGATGGTGGGGTTCAACCCCCTTACTTCTCAGCTGAGTGTACAGCCGCCTCACATTCCAAGCAGGGTCTTTTCAAATGGCTAAAACACTGGGAGTTCACACCTCCCAGCCTTTCCCCTCTCAGTTTCCTCCTTGGGTCTGTTGCAAACTTTACTGAGACACTGAAGAAGCTCTGCCCTGGTAGTTCTGCACCGGCCCCTGCCCGGGCCCCGTCGGGCCCTCTCCCTCCAGGTCTCAGGGTCCATAACTCTGGACCCTGCCAACCTGCCAGGCAATGTGGCCTAGGACGCGGGTGGCCACAAGCCTTCTCCCTCTCCCTGAAGCGTGGAGTGGGGTCACAGCAGCTTACGGCCACCCCCGGGCACCATGCACAGAGACATTGCTGGCTGCTGAGCCACCGTCTGGCCCTGAGACCCATGGGTGGTCTCGGGCTCCTGCTGGCCCCACCAAAGCCAGACTCGGCTTGGCTGGCCGCCTCCATCGCCTAAGGGCTGCATATGCCCCATGGGCCCGAATTGCTGCTGCACAGCTTAGGCCCACTGTCCTATCCCAGGAAGTGGCCATCCTGATTACCAAGGCTCACTCCCTGGGCTGCCCAGGGGAGGGAGGAGGGATGTTCAGGTGGGGGTGAAGTGGGGAACTTGGCAGTGTAAACACAACCCCCTCCCCCATACTGTGCCAACCCTTCACACCACATTCCCAGACCCCCGGGCACCCCTGTCTGGCACCTTGCTCTCAGGCCTGGGGTGGGGCAAGGGATCTTGGACTGCAGCCTGGAGGTGGCCCTCACTGGCTTGGAGTCACAGTGGTTGGTCAGGGAGGGATGTGAGGTGCCATGAGGCAGCCTCACACAAGTCTTCAATGCAAGTCTCTGCCTCTCTCTCTCTCTCTGAGAGGTCAGCAGTCAGCCTGTTTGGCATGCTGGCATTTGGTCAAGCCTCTGGTCATTGTGGATTTTACGGACACTAGCTCTTTATATATAGAGAGAGCCTTAGTTTTTAACCTTTTCCCTAAGGATTTTTAAACTGTTATCCCTTATCTTTATTTTATACTATTGTAAAAGCCTAGTGCACAAAATCTATGCATGGGGGTAAGGGTTGTCCCTCAGCCCAGCCTGTACCCTCTTGCAATCTGGGACCCCTCAGAGGATGTCCAACTGCTGGTTTAGGCCCCATCCTGTCCCTGAAGGATCAGCAGTAGGGCATCCTTCTCGAAATTCGGGACCATTGGCTCCTAACCACTCATCTGTCTGCCTGCCTGATTGCCCCTAACCACTTGCCTGCCTATTTGATCACCCCTAACCACTCTGCCTGCCTGCCTGATAACCCCTAACTGCTTGCCTGCCTGCCTGATCGCCCCTGCCTCTGCCTTGGCCCCCACCATCTTGGCTTCATCCAGAAGGACGTCTGGAATGACGTTCAGAAGGTCGTTTGGCTGTGTAGTCTAATTAGCATATTACACTTTTATTATTATAGATTATTAAATCACTCAGTTTCACATTAACAATTTCTAAACCAAAGAATTCATAGGACCAAGTTTTATTTTATTTTCAACTCCTTTTTAATATTGATTGGTTTTATTTATATATTAAATCTTTTATTTATTAAAAAATATTTTTATTAAGTTCAAAGAGGAAGAGAGAGCAGGGGAGAGAGATAGAAACATCAATGATGAGAGAGAATCATTGATAGGCTGCCTCCTGCATGCTCCACACTGGGGATTGAGTCTGCACAGAAGATAAGCATGCCAAGTTTAGGACTACTGGCTTAGGTTAATAATTTTAAAGGAATGAATTGGGGAAAATAACCACAAAGACTATGACGTACTCCCTGCATGTATCTCCATTTCAGTATCATTTCCTTTGTTATTCAAGCCAGAAACTGAAGTGGCAGTTAAACATGCATCTTCTCCAACTACATCTAATAACGACCAAGTCAGCTAACATGCACTTTAACTCTGTCCAACTCTCACCTGTCATGATCATAGTGCAGGCCACTATCATCTCTCACTCAGACTGCTGTAGCTTCTTAACTAGGGTCTCCCTGCTTACATTCTTGCCCATTGTTTTCTCAATAGCAGTAAATATTATCTTAAAATATGTTCAGTATATATAATTCCATTAAAATTATTTACTGACTTCACACGGAACTTAATTGTTTACTCCCCACCCTCACCCCAACCCCTCACTTGAGTTCATGAACACAAAGTTATGCCTTTATGGTAGGTTAGATTACTTAATTCTGCTCTTTTGCCTTATATAAAAGCTATATGTCTTTCACTGTGTGAGCTTTTAGAGTAGGAAGATTTATTGCCTTATCTCACTGATGTTGGGCTTGGCCATATGCCTCTCCTTGGCCAATGGAAAGTGGGTACATGTAACCATTTTCAGAGTAGGACTTCGAGACATGGTGTATTTCCACTGGGAAGTTCATATTAAGAGTAGCTCCTGCCAAAACCGGTTTGGCTCAGTGGATAGAGCGTTGGCCTGTGGACTGAAGAGAACCAGGTTCGATTCTGGTCAAGGGCATGTACATGAGTTGCAGGCACATCCTCAGTGGGGGGTGTGCAGGAGGCAGCTGATCGATGTTTCTCTCTCATGGATGTTTCTAACTATCTGTCCCTCTCTATTCCTTTCTGTGAAAAATCAATAATATATATATATATATATATATATATATATATATATATATATATATTTTTTTTTTTTTTTTTTTTTAAAGAATAGCTCCTGCTCCCAGAATGAAAACACTTGGCTCAAACCAGAACTCAACACAAATTGGATTCAAGCCCAGCTGAATCCCAGGTGAACCCCTAGCAATCTGCAAACCCATGAGCAAGAAAAAAAAAGCATATTTGCTATTGTAAGTAACCAAGATTTTGAGTTTATTCTTACTGTGCAGAATTATTGCATTAATAATTGACTAATTATAATTAGCAATAGTTGACTAACCTTATTCAGGATTTTAGGTTAGTACTTTGTCAAACATCAGGTATTAATAAATATCTATTGAATAAATAAAGATATACAGTTAAATTCATTTTATGGTAGGTAACTACATTTAAACTGTTTATTCCTCTTTTGGTCTTGTATAATATTAAGTCATGTCAGATTTTTCTAAAAATTTTATTTCTTTAATTATTTAGATCCTTTTGGAAAATGGGATTCTAAGACTTTAATTAAAGTTCATTCACATTTTCGGGTCTATAATCCCAGTGTCAATCAGATAAGGGTGTAGTTGCATTCAGGCTGCGTGGAAGTCTGTGAATTGGGTTGTTCTGCATAAATTGAATTTCTTCATCTTGGTGTTCCACATTTCAGAGTGCCAGTTTCTTAGTAATAAACCATATATCCCAGTGCAGAGATCTCTGTCCTTTGGCTTTAAAGAGGATGAAATGAAGACTAAGCATACATTCAATTCATGAACATCTCACTAAGGATATACTACACGCAAGTTGTGTGCCCACGTTTGAGCAGAATGGTCACTGGGCAGTGATAGGAAATGCTAGCCCTTCCCTCCAAGAACTTATAACTTCATGGACAATGAGAACAGTACCTAGGAAAGCATTATGAACAATGCCAGACAGTTTACTTGCAAAACAAAACAATCTTTTTTTCACTTGTGTGCAACTTTTTAATTTGTGTTATTGTCATCATTCTAGTGCTAATGGCTTTGTTTAACAGGGCCCACTGTGTTGATGGCTGTTGTGAAGACAGTATCAAAGGGATTTCCCTATTTAATGTTTACACTGATGGTTACAGATGGGGTTCTCTCCTTCAATAAGGCTGCTGGGAATTTTGTTCAAATGGCTCCAGTCAGGCATACTTATTTCCTAATTGAAGGAGCAAGGGAAACTTAGCCCAGAGGAAAGAAGACAGAGGGGGCATGATAGCTGCTATCACGTATTTTAAAGCCTGTCATCTGGAAGAAGGACTGAATATGATGTAGGAAGACCAGACTGTTGTGTTCATCATAGGATTCAGCATTGCCCAGAATGGTCTGAAAGGCCGTATGGGGTAGGAACAGGGGGTACTCTCCACTGTCCACTTGTTTTAAAGTGTAATCATGGTTTTCACTCCTCCCTGCCCTTGCTTTGGAGTACACCAACATCCTGAGGTCCTGAGTCTGGCTTGAGGGCCTGGACTTTCTCACCATCTGACAGGTGAAGCAGCAGTGATGTATGCCTCCTCCTCCCTCCTCCCTGCTTGGTGTCCAGGAGTGTTGCTGGTGGCAGCATGTTCTCCATTGCTGAAAGATGACGATGGGCTTCTCTGGAACACGGTGACCAGAGTATCAGTGTGAGGGTCAGACTAGAAGCTGGATTGGAGGGCTCACCTTTTTAAAACAAAGGTGCAGGGACGGGTCCTCTGGGCTGGCCTCCGCTGGGGTCACTGCAGCATCACCTTCTTCAAGGCTGTCTTTCTCTTTGTTTATGGCAGGGAAACTTCCCACAGCCAGTTGGATCCTAGGATTAGGCTCAGGCTGTTTGCTGCCTCTCAGACTCAGAGCATAACCTTCTTTTCTTTTTCTTGTTATCCTCCCTGCGTAGCACCATGACACTCTCGATCACCCTTCACTCATAAGCAATGTTTATCTTTTATCTCTTCTCCAACAATTGGTCTGTTTATCAGAAAAAGCACAGATATTACAAACCATATGAAGGCTATTTACCCTCCCCTCATTGGGAAGATATCTTTCTTATGTGTTTGCATATAATTCCAAGGAATTTCTGACTAAGGAACTTCATTATTAAGCAGGGGGGAAAAACACAAGTACAGTCTTTATCTGAACTTCTGCTCCCATTGCATGAGGAGTTCAGGTGCTTTGGGGAAAGAACTCAGAGAAAATAATTGAGTTATTGATAATTTCTTAAGGGCAGGAGGATATGGCTGGGGAAAATTACATGGGAGGCTTAACGTATAATGTCTGTAATTTAATGAATTAGCTCAGATTGTTTTGTCTCATTCTCTATAGATGCACTTAATCCCTTGGAGATGGAAACCACAAGTTAAAAAAAGGAAAAAGCATACACAAAAACTGCCAGAGTTTCCTGTCATCAGCTCTGTAGTTTATGTAGCGCTTATGAGTAAGAGTTAAGTGCATGGCTTGCAGATTTGGTCTCCGCTACCCTCCGCTGGCCTGGCTCATAGGGACTGTGGCTGCCATATCAATTTCCCACCCCCACTGACTGGAGGACTCTGGTCCGGGCTGGCCCTGGCTGGGATGGCTCCACCCTGCTTCACATACTCTCTTGTGATTTCCAAAGACTACTGAGGCCTAGGTCAGAACTGTTACAATGTTATCTCTGACACATTCTATTGTTCAGAGCAAGCCACAAGGTCATCCATATTTCAGGAGTGTAGAAATTTACTTGATAGGAAAAGCTGCAAATTCATATTGCAAAGAGTTGCAGATAAAGGGGAGGAAAAATTGTGGCAATTTTTATAATTTTCTACAGTATGTTACAAATAGTCTAGTGCTCTCATTCATGTTATCATTTATGATTCTCCCAAATAATCCAGTGAGGAGAATAGTACAGATATTATAATTCCCTTTCTTACATAGGAGCAAACAAAAAATAGTGAAACTGAGAGATTTTCAATGGATCATAAATGCTGGAAATGGCAAGAGCTCAAATACATTTTGAGAAGCTTGTAAGTGAAGAGAGATATTGCTATTATTAAAAGAAAGTTTTCAACACTCTGCCCCATACAGACTCATTGAGCCTTATTTAATTTCAGAAATTGGGACAATTGCATGTTGAATCTTTTTCTAAATGTTGTGTGACTTTAAATGTTAACATAAAGGTAGTAAATCCAAGTAAAGGAGCGTCTTGAAGTCCAGTTAGTGTGGGCATACTGTGAGTTCTTTAAGATCCTTTGAAAAATCCACTTTACTTCTAGCTGCAATATTCTTTACAGTCTCCTCTCTTGAGCTGTATGAACAAAATACTTGAAAAACATCACTCACTAGATGGTTCTTCAGCTATTATTCTGCTAAAGATTGGTAGGGAAGTTACAATGGAGCCAAAAGTGAAGAAAATTTCCACATCTTTTATTTCCATTAGGAGCAGCTAAAGTCTAGCCACAGAAACTTAGTCTTTGGGGTTTGCTTTTATATTTATTAATTACACTCTTTGGACAACTCTCAAGGCCCAAATTCCATGCCACATGACTTTGAAAAAATCAAGGGGACACAGAAATGTCATTAACTAGTTCAAACTTTAAGACCTACTCACAGACTAAAGTTCTACCCTTGGAAATTCATTTCTTTTTGAGTAATTAAATTAAAAAATATAATTTATGTGAAATACCTTAATACACTTCCTGATACATATCAAAACTCATTGAAAAGCAAATGTCATGGGTAAAGTTAATATTTTCAAACATTTTCAGGTAATACATTTCCTCGTTAACCATCATATTTGAGGTACAATATTGGGATATCACTCATTCAGCTTTCATGAAATTGCATTTTGAAGAGCATATTACCTTAAATTTACGAAAGAGGAAATTGGACTTAGAAAGAATGAATGCATGTTAGGGGAAGCAAGGAAATGATAGAACCTGGTCTGAAATTATGATTTATTTGAATCCCTCTTTCTTCTACACCACAATCTACAGCAAAGAGAAGGTGATGAGATACAAGTTGAGTGTTTGGGGAAGTAAAGGCAGGACAAGCTATTGAACCTGAGATTGAAGAGTCAAAGTCACAATGTTCAAAGGCCAACCTTAGGAGGGACACAAACAGCTGTCCTCTAAGGCAGAAGAAAGAGCCTTATTTACATGGAAATGGTAAAGAGGAGATTGGTATGCTTTTCTGTTTCTCCTATGCAATGCATGCTGCCTCTTACATTTCTTGTACATACCAACTACTCAGTCCTTTATAGACTCCCTTTTAGTAAGGGACTGTAACTCACTTACCTTTTTGTATGACTTCTCTACCTGTTTATGTGTTGTTTCCTGCCTTTTTTAAAAGATAGATTTTTCTACAATAATTTGGATTTCTATAATAGCAGTGATTTTGAAGACATTGAGATTTTTTTTTAAAAAAATTTTATCCTCAGAGAGAAAGGGAGAGAGAGAGAGAGAGAGAGAGAGAGAGAGAGAGAGAGAGAGAGAGAGAGATGACATACATCGCTTGGTTGCTTCCTATAGGCACCTTGGCCAGGGATCAAATCTGCAACCTTTTGGTATATGGGACCACACTCCAACCAACTGAGCCGCCAGCCAGGGAAAAGGCATGTAGACTGTTCTTAGTTCAATTGTTAGTTCCTTTCCTCAATTGAATTGATTTTGTTTTGTTTTGTTTCTGTCAGAAGTTTTTGAATATATAAGGATGAGTTCATTCTGGACTCTGTCTTTTGGGCCCAATGCATTGATATTTGCCTCTTTATAACAGTACTACTCTTAGAGTTTTATATAAGGTCATAGTCAGGTGGTGTTAATCCTCCAACATTTTTCCTTTTAAACATTTTTGGTTTTTTTTTTTTTAGGTCTTTAGAATTTTCATATAAATATTAGAACTAGCTTATCAATTTCACAAATAAGTCAGATATTTCTTATGTCAGCATTTTTTCTATTATTACTTTGATTATTTTCGTTCTTTCTTTCTGAGATTCCTAATGGTCATAGATTGAAGCATCAGGATCTCTCTCTAATCTCTCTTGTTTTATCTCTCCTATTTTCTCTCATAGTTTAGATTTTTTTAGGAGTGTGAGTTCAGGGTAAAATTCTCAAATTTACAGTTTGCTGATCTGATTTTCTGTTTTTAAAAAATCTATCTTTATTGTTACTTTAATTTGGTTATTTCTAACTAGTTTTTATTTCTAACTAATTCTTAACCTTTGCTTTATCCTCTTACTGGACTATCAGCTCAGTAGTCCTGTGAATTTGGCTCTGATACATAGATTAGACATCTTCTAAAGATTTACTTGACTCTGGTAGTAAATCATTATCAGAGGCTGTTAGCTTCTTAAAAGAAGGAGATGTCAGGACTTTTGTTTTGTCTTTTTAACCTAATATAGTGCCTGGCACATGGTAAGTGCTAAAATGATAACTATTGAGTCAAAGGATAAGTGTAAGTTTTGTAAGTGCTTCCCTTCATTTATAGTCTTTTTTTTTTTTTTTTTTTTAGGTTTCATGATTTTTTAGTTTTCTTTTACTTCCAGAAGGTTGCCTATGCTTGCCAATCTTTGTAGGAGCTGAGTGGGTTCTGTGAGAAATGGGTGTGCTTCCTGTTTTCCACAAATATCACACAGAGGTCATTTCAATGTAGACAGAAGGAAGTAGGGAAGAAGCAAACAACCAAGGAAAGGAAACAAGTCAAGGAAAATATCACAGTAAATTACCAGGATGAGAGAATCAAAGAGGGAGCTGATGATGTGGGGTGTTATGGCATGGAACTGTCTCTGTGCCATGCTGTGGATTAACAGTCTCCCATATTCTAAGTGTCTACTTCCATGCCTGCTTTGGTCCTACCAGTGCTACAAACAGACCATGGAGCCTTTCAGTATTGGCTCTGGGATCCTCCCCTGTTACTCTGTAAAGGCAGGCATGAAGAAATTTACCCACTGTCATGTTTTCTGCCCTTGTCTCTTTACGTTCCTTTTAGTTTACAAGGGTTGGTTGAAATATTTTCTTACTTATCACCTAATACTTTGATTCCCAAAGGAACATTCCACCCTTTTTTTTTTTTTTTTTTTTTTTTTTTTACATCTGGTATGGAGCAATGAGGATCTCTTCCAGGGTCCAGTTGCTGAGGCAGCATTTCCAATTTGAATATCCCATTGGTCACTCCAGTGGGACTTTGGGAGGAAAGCCAGACACATGTTCTCACATAGCCATCTTTCCCACAAGTCACATAGATCTTAAATGTCCTAGGCCAGCATAGCATCTTATTTCATAGCTTGAAGTAAGGGTGAAATTCTCAACTTCTTTTGTGTCCCCAGTTGTGCCGGAATGACTGAGAGAGGGTTTTCTCTGCTTCAAACCTAAAGGTATCATTCTCCTAACGAGAGGGCCCCTGTTTTTAACCAATGTTGTCCAGTGTACATAGCTTGAAATGTGCCTTGTTAAATTTTTTTCTTCCACAAACTATTATTTTACTTCTGAAAACACAGATATAGATGCATCAATGACCCCTGTCACAGACACTTGTCTGATGCACTGAGAAAGGAAATGGCATCCTTTGCTAGACTTTCTAGTCAAGAAAGATCAAATACCAGATAATTGGAGTTCTAGTTGTTTTTCTGACTTTTTAGCTCTCTTAGTATATCTGTGCCTAAGGCAGTAGGAGCAGCAGCAAAAAAAGTGATTGTCCTTTGTGTAGAAGGAAAATGTCCTGTATTTCATTAGAGAGAACAAAAAGATTGGTTGCATTGTAAATGTTTCTTACTAGAAAAGATTCTGTTTTTATACAACTTCTCTGTCCATCAGAGATGTTTCTGAGAGCAGTTAACTCTATTATCAGTTTCCAACACCACAACTTTAAATAATTAGAACTTAAGCTGACAATGTAATCAACCAACAGCTAAAGAAGATTGCATATTACAGGGAGATCCATATATCTATTTTATGTGGCAAGTAGACGGTCTTATTCACCACGACTCATTTACCTGCTGTTTTATGTGAACATACTTTTGTAAAATTGATGGGTGACACAAGCTGCTCCACTAGCATTGAAGAGAAATTACTGTTTTGCTCTCTATGTGCAAAATATCATGCAGGTAAAAGAAAGATCAGTCAATAAATATTTATTGAACTTCCTAGTTTACATTCAGAACCTTACTGGATTCAGTGAAGGATACAAAAATACATAAAATATGGTGCTTACAGGATAGTTAGAGGAGAAATTATTTTGTCTCTATAGCTTCATCTGTTCTAACATCTTTTATATAAAAAGCCTGTGGTCTGCATGCCATTACGCCATAAGGACTGGTCAGCAGGAGGCTGTGTGTGCTCGCAGCAGGCACAGCGGGGGGCGGGGACTTGACTCTGGAGGACTTGACCCGAGGTGGGTGGGTTTCTGGGTTCTGCCTCCCGCATGACTCTGGGTCCTGGGTCCTTCGAGATTTCGAGTGCTGGACCCCTAGTATTTTAATAAGCTCTACTCTGGGTTAGAAATTTCTTTATGCCTTTAAAAGTCCTTGTCTCTGTGAGAGGTTTTTTGTTGTTGTTGTTTTGTTTTTTTGTGGGGAGAATTGGATATTTGTGTTTAAGAATTAAATGGACTTGATTTTACTCATAGGCTAGACCAGTGGTCAGCAAACTGTGTCTCAAGAGCCACATTTGGCTCTTTGGCCCTTTGAATTTTTAGCAAAGGACAGCTTAGGAGTATCCTAATTAAGTTAATAATAATGTACCTACCTATATAGTTTAAGTTTAAAAAATTTGTCTCTCAAAAGAAATTTCAACTGTTATACTGTTGATATTTGGCTCTGTTGACTAATGAGTTTGCCTACCATTGGGCTAGACCTTGTTAGACTAGTGAATTGAGCATGGCAAGCGTGGTAGAGGATAAGTAATCCCTACACTTAAGTGCATTCTATTTCACTGAACAAAACAGCAAGTTAACCAATAATTACAGCATGAAAAGTGGTTTCATAGAAGTCTGCAGACATTTTTCTATGGGGACATCACCTAACTTTAGAGAATCAGGAGAGTTTCCTCAAACTCAGGGATAGATGAGCTATGTCTTGAAAGGATTACAGTATTTGCCACCCACTGATGGATCTCGGCATTTTAACAGACTCTATAGTCTCATCTATCTTAAAAAAGAAATCATCTAAGTCCTCCTGGAGTCCTCTAAGATCTTCCAGCTATTGCCCCAGCAGGCTTCTCTACTTCACGGCTAGACTTCCTCATATCCCATAGATTCTTCATTTCGGCACTGTTTACTTCCACTCACACCAGTTCATTGATTGGCTCTTGTCAAGATCATGGAGGACCTAAAGACTTTAAAGGACAATATTCAGTTCCTACCTTACCTGAACGTCCTAGTTTTTGGCATGTTTTATCTAGCTCCCTAATAAATATACTTTTTCCTTGGCTTCTATGAACTAAAATTGCCTGATTTTCTTATCACCTTTGGCTACTTTTCATTTTTCCTTTGGAGATTTCTCCTTAATCTTTAAATGCTGAAGCTCCTTATGGCTGGCTGCCTCCTAGGACCCTTTCTTTTTTACTTTCCGGCCAATATCACATCACTCCGAGAACCCTTCTATATCATGTGCATGTTTAAGGCTCTATTTCACACTTCTCTTGAAATCACTTGACATCTCTATTTGGATGTACTAAGGCATCTCAAATTATCCTGTTCAAAACTGAACTTATCATGTCCACCTTGAAATCTATCCTTCGTTCTCTACTGTTTAAATAAATGGGCCATACCTTCAGTTTATCAAAAATAAAATCTGGGATTCATTTTCAATTACTCCTTCTCTCTTACTTCACACAATTAATCCAACAACAAGTCTTGATGCTTTTACATCTAAAATATTATTTGAATCCACCCTCTTCATTCTAGTTCTATAGTTCTTGCTGTTCGTTTAAGTTCCTTTGCCTAAAACTCCACAGTAGTCTTCTGTGATTGGAGTCTCTGCTTCTACCTACTTCACTGCAATCCATTGTCCTCATGGAGGAAGTGCAATTGTTTAAGAAAGCAAATCAGAAAATGTAACTTACTTGCATAAAAATGCCTTACTGAATTTCCATTGTGGATGTGGTCCACACAATGTGGATTTGCCCCTAGTTCTTCTGTCTTTGTGGTGCCAAAATACCCAGGTAAATGCTAAGTCTTTCATCCAGATTTCAATATTTAGAACAGCAAATGGTAAGATTGAACTTTTGAGTAAATTCCTCTGAATCTTCATGTTGGAAATACCAAGAGGTACTTACCATGAGGGTTCACACCCCTCTTCTTTGTCTGGCATCTTCTTCCCAGGAGGTATACCTATAACATCATGTGTGGCCAAGTTTCTCACATATGTGTTTCCAAAGAACTCTGCAATTTTAAAAAGTCACCATAGCTCACAGTTATTAAGTATTTACTCTAACCAGGATTTCTTCTGAGTGTTTTAAATATATTTTCTCATCTAATCCTCACAATCGCCCTTTAAGGCATGTACAGTCATTTCCCCCATTTTACAGATGAGGAAATTGAGGCATTAGGAAATTACAGAACATGCAAGTCCACAGTGGAGTTAGAATTTGAACCCAGGCTTTTTGACGAGCTGTCCGTGCTGGCCACTGAGCTCTTTTCACACTGAAATGATTTGTTTTAGGGTCTGTAGTCACCACAGGACTATAAGCATGTAGACTTTAGGAGCTGTATTTTCTTCATTGCTCTATCCTGGTCTATCCTTGGTAAACATGCTTTTCCCTTGGCTTTCCTCCTTTGCCACTTGACATATAGAAAGTACCCTTAAGTATTTGTTGAAACAACTGAATCAATTGGCTGTACTTTCAGTGTATAGACAGAATTTTCTTGCTCCTTGTGACTTAGAGCTTAGTGGGTATTTAGTGGTAACGGAATCTTCAGCCATTATGGAATATATGTGGTGGAAGGAACTCCAGCATCCAAAGATTACATGTTCTTTGTGAAGCATTATCCACTTGGCTGTGGTTTTGCTTACCCATGTTCAAAGGCCTGTGATTAATCTCTTTGCTCATCTCTTAGGCTGCCTTAATCTATATTACAGGGGCTTTAAAGCAATCATTTTTGGCAGTTGAGCTCTTAGCTGGTCATCATCATGCTATTAAGAGATATTTGTCCTGATGAGTATCAAATGGAGGGAGAAAGTTATCAAATCGAATGGGTTTCTAATACATATGGAAGGAAACTGATATGATACAAGATGATATCTCTATCATATGTCACATGTGCTTGGCCTTTTTTTTTTTTAAATAATTTCAACTATACTTAAAATTTTTCTAATATTTTTGATGGAAACAAAAATTAACACTGATAGTCATTTTAGTGCTTATAATTACTATTGATTTGCCCTACTTCCTGGAAGGAGTAAAATTTTACATTCTTGTAACATCGCAGAAATAGAATTGTCCCCCACTACCCCAGCTATAGAATATGAACTACAGATGGGAAAAGATTCCAGGTTTTTTTCACCCCAAAAAGAGAAACTTAGGCACAGTAAAAGACCCATTATGAAGCTCTTTGGGTTCAACCAAGGCTCTAACACTCACAGTAATTTACTGTAGTCATCAGGTTTTATTCAGATGTGAATGTGATCACAGTCCCACAGCATCAGTGCCATCATGGTCTCCGCATACCAAAATGTTTAGCAAAACCACTTGTTTCCCTGTCCTTTCATCTTATGCATGTGGGAATGGTCCACTGGAGCTGAGAGGAGAAAGGAAGATCTTCATAACTGCATTGCATTTGACTTCCTTAATTTTAATTTATGGATAGAAATTATGTTTAATTGGAAAAAGAGAGACTTACTCTTAGAACATTCATTCAGTGTGATTAATAAAAAAAATAACCTCCACTGCAATTTTGTCAATAACAAATGTGAGTATCATAAACCACAACACAGCTGTTTTCTTTTATTTGTTCGTCTAGTTAGGTCATGTGGCATGAGCCTCAGAATGAAAACCAGCATGACAGCATTAGTCAAGCACTACTGAAAGGCCTGTGCCACTTGCCAAGCAGCACGTAAATCTATGGCCTGACCTTTCCATGCTCATTAGGATGTGCTGTGTCTCCTCATGCAGCATGGGGCTTCCATTTCAGCCCTTGCAGCCCATGTGGTGAAGGAACACCCCCTGCTGTTTCTTCTCACTTCTGTTACTGCTGGGTAGCTGTTAAATTTGGCAACAGAGTGACTGACTTTCATAAAGCTCAAAAGGGAGGCGCATGAAGCAATGATTCTTTTCTCATAAGAAAGCGCAAACAGAATTCAAGGTTAAGGATAACTCCCAAAAGTTGTGTAATGTAGTCAGACATGTCAATGGCAACATTAGGCAGAATGCAGGTTTGGTTCTGCAACCAAGTCCAAAGTAACAGTGGCTTAAAACTATAGAATTCATTTATTCTATAAGCAATGAGCCCAGGCTATAGGCTGTAGAACATCCAGGGCTCACACTCCGACACTTTTGCTCTGTCATTCTTTTCTTTTAAATATGTTTTTTTTATTGATTTTTTGATAAGGAAGGAAGAGGGAGAGAAATATAGAAACATCAATGAGAGAGAATCATCAATCAGCTACCTCCTGCACACCCCTTTCTCCCAACAAGGGATTAAATCCACAATCTGGGCATGGGCCCTGACCAGGAATTGAACCAGTGACCTCTGGGTACAAGGGACAGTGCTAAATCCACTGAGCCATACCGACCTGGCTGCTCTGTCCTTCTTAACGTGTGGTTTCCATCTCACATCTAAAATAGTGCTTCAGCTCTCACCATCATGCCTGTCTTCTGATCCATGGTAAGGAGAGAAGATGAAGGTGAAAGAATGCCTCTTTCCTTTATTTTCCTTTACTAAAACTTGTACCAATCTTTGCTATTCATTTTCACTCACATGCTATAAGCCAGAATTTAGTTACATGAACCAACTTCACTACAATAAAATCTGGGAAATGTAGTCTTTTATCAAATGGCCCTGTGTCTAGCTAAAATCAGAGCTTTGACAATTAAAGGAAAAAGAGAAGAATGAATTTGGGGAGGTAATTGATAATGCTATGATCACTGCTGATAAAAAGTGAGGGAGCTGAGAAATAATGTGGAATAGGAGTAAGTAGATAATCATCCTTTAGCTCTGATAATCTAAAAGTAGATAAGATGCAGAGATCCATTATGCTTAACTGAAGCTGACAAGATAACTTGCTGGCTAGACATCATTGACTTGATGAAAAGTTTGGAGAACCAGCCACAGAACCACACTGGAGACAATGCGGCCACAGACACACGCAGACCACACCGTGGAAGGATCTGCTATGGCGGTGCCACTGGTGACATCACCCTAGACGCAGAGTCTTGATTCTGTTGCCAGTATCATTACTGGAAACCAGGTACTGGATGCTGCCAGAGCTGGAAATAAAATTTAAATGGTTTCTCCTTCTTTGAGTCCTCATGCCAGACTTAAAATGTGAGGTCAGGACATCAGTCCTGTTGAGCTGAGCACAAGAGGCTGCACCCTAGCTGCTGGGAGTCTGGGAGCACAAGTAACACCCTTCCAGGCATTGGCAGTGGGAGGTGGAACTCTGTCTCTCACAAAGATTGACTGACACAGTTGTGGACCCAAAGAATGGAAAGGAGTTTATTTCAGGACCAACATGTTTAAAAATGCCAAAAATGTGCACTATAACAATGATATTTTTCAAATTGGGCAAAAATAACCCAAGTGCCTCATTTTAGAGCTAGAGAAAACAGGGTTCTAGTCTTTTGTTGCGTAATGTGGAGGTATTCATAATGCCTGTCTCAGAATTTAGTGAGCAATATATGTAGAGTAGATGTTTAATAAATTGATAAAAAATGGAATGATATAACACAAACTTTTAAAAATAGTTTGAAAATTGTAAAATACTTTCTCCCTACCTAGGCAGTCTAATATTATTTGTCCATCTATATCATTAACAGATGAGCCATTATTTCAGATCCGCTAGCCAATAAACATATGCTGGTATTCTACAATTAATTTAAAATTCAAATAGCAAGTTTGACAATTGGGCCAATTTGGTGCTCACCCTAAACTTATCCAGATTTATAAACTAGGTGAAGAAAATATTGTGCACTACTTGTAGTGGAATAAGCAGAGCAAACTTGTGCTTACAGTCTATAAGTACAAAGAATAACATCTCAAATACATATTCCAGTAATAATTCTCTGCAGATATTGAACGGACAGCTTTTGTTCTCTCTCTCAGAAGTGTATTCTTCTTGGCGGTACTTTTGTACTGATAAATAAGCCTTTAAAACTCGATTGTTTCCTCCAACCACTTCAAAGTTTCCCCTTTAAAAAAACATCTTAAGCAGCATTAGGGAGTATGACAAAGACAGGCTTAAGAACCTCTGCAGGCTGCCAAAAACACAGGTTGGATGAAGTTCCGCACCTGGGAAATTCGTTAAGACCATATGGACTGTCAAAAGTTCAGTGTACTAGAGAAGAAAGCTCCCTGCAGTGACAGCGTGTGGATAAAATAATCATTGTAAACAATGACTCTAGGGGATTGCTGGATCACTCAGAGCTGCAGGTACTGCTGCTCACAGAGAAGTTAGAAACTAAATTATAAACTCAGCTGTGGAACAGGAAATCAGAGGCAGAACCAGGAAGAGTCCTTTGGGCAAATGAGATCAATGTGCCTTTACTTGACCTTCGTTCATGGGAGTCTTAGACTTCCATGTAGACAAAGCAGCAAATTTCAATCGTGTGCTGCGATTTAGACAATTTTTAAAACATGTAATACATGACAGTTTAGTCAGGGGCACTGAACTAGATATGTTCCTTTAGATTGTCAAATAAAGAAAAACTACAGTAGCCAACACAATATTAACCACCCCATGTGAATGCCCTGTCTTGATCCATAAATATATAGGTTATCTAACAGAGTTGCGTCTTACTGGTCACATCGCATAAGTTTGAGTCTGATTGGTTAATTTTTGGTACCAGAAATCCTTATACAGAAGTACAGGTACCTGATTTAAAAAAAAAAATCACTTTGGACCACAAAAGGTAGATAGTTATTATTATTGTGTGTTTTTTGGTAAATCATTAAAAATTATACCTATTTTTTGGTCAGATCGGCAAATAATATATTTTTTGGTGTGCCACAGAATTTTAATAATTAGTTTATGTGTGCTATGAGATGAAAAAGATTGAGAATAACTTATGCAATGGGATGAAGTCAATGTAGTACAATTAAGCTCTTTTTGCTTGTTTGATTTCTGTAATTGTTTAAAAGAGAGATCACTATTTGTTAAAACTTCTATATTAGTAAAATTAACACAAAATATGAATGACCTAAATTATAAAACTACTCTAAGGTACCACAGATAGCTTTTTTTTAAATTAGAATTTGTACACTGTTACTTAAATAATTATTTCTGAGCTTTATGGAACAAAAGAGTAAGCTCTATGAATGTTTCTTTTTATATATTTCCAAGATAAAAATTAAGTATATTCATTTTCTTTAGATTCATTTAATGAAACCATCTATCCACCTCTGTATTTCTCTTTCTCTCTTTCAACTTCTTCATGATATTAAAACACTGGAAATTATATCTGCTTTTGTAACTTCTGAGAATATAAAAGTATTGTAATGCTATATATTGGATAAGTAAACCAATTTGTAATATTTTTCTGCCATCAAAAAGTATGCAGAGGAAAAGTAATGAGGCATTTATAAAATGAAAGAAAATAGCAAATTATAAAATGGAAAGAAACAACATGTATACTTTATTAAAAGAGGGTTTAGCCAAAACCGGTTTGGCTCAGTGGTAGAGCGTTGGTCTGCGGACTGAAAGGTCCAGGTTTGATTCCGGGCAGGGGCATGTACCTTGGTTGCGGGCACATCTCCGGTGGGGGGTGTGCAAGAGACAGCTGATCGATGACTCTCTCTCATCGATGTTTCTAACTCTCTATCCCTCTCTCTTCCTCTCTGTAAAAAAATCAATAAAAATATATTTTTTTAAAAAAAAGAGGGTTTAAAAAATACTTGATTTGTAAATGTCCCACAGAGAAACCTCAATTTATTATTTTTGTTAATTCTCACCTGAGGATATTTTCCCATTGATTTTTTATAGAGAGTGGAAAGGAGAAGGGGTGAGAGAGAAAAACTTGGACATGACAGAGACACATTGATTGGTTGTCTCATACATGGCCTGACTAGGGCTGGAGATTGAACCTGCAACTGAGGTACATGCCTTGACGGAATCAAATCCTGGACCTTCAGTCTGCAGTCTGTTGCTCTATCCATTGAGCCAAACAGGCTAGGGTGAGAAATCCTCATTTTAGATTTAAAGAAACTGTGGTGTGTGTATTGCTAAAGTGCTGCGTGAAGTGACCAGCATCTCATCTTTCTCTTTATTTTCACCATAAGGAGGAATATAAACTTTGCAGAATCCCAAATAATTTTTAAAAGATCCATTATAGTAGAACACTATTACTTATAAGAAGCTCAACCTCAGAGAGTGCGGAGTGAGAGTATTTTACAAACTAATGTTCTTTTTCCAAGTATAGAACTCATACATTCTATTTGTTAAAAAATTTGTAAAAAAAAAAAAAAAAAAAAAAAAAGTGAAAACAAATGTCATAGTAAATTTGCCACTCAGAGCTAATCACTATTAACATTTGGTTCCCTTCCTTCCAATCCCTCCCCACCCCCCAGTGTACATATAATGATGCAGATTACCGCTTAAAATAACATTTGCGAAGAAATGCTAATGCATGGGAAATTTCTTGGGGAAAAAAATAGACAATTTAGAACTGTATGAACAAGTTATCCCAGAATGTTTTTAATGTTTAGTGAGCATTAAACAACAACAGTTTTTTGTTTACACACAATCAACAGGGTTCTTTTTGTTAGGCATTCCCATCGTAACAAAACCACTTACCTGTGGTGGTTGCTGTTGAGTTCTTGCATTGCCTTCTGCTCTGTGAGGGAGGACTGTACAGTAATCATAGGGCGGAGCACTTGGCACTTTGGAAGTTAAAGCCACAACTCATGACCCCAAAGTAGGACAGATTAAGTATTTAAATGGGGTATTATGTGTGGAATAGTAACTCACAAACGTGGATATTCATTGCAGATCCAAGTTTTGGAGGGAAAGCTTTATGGTTGGGGTAGATACTGAGTGGGGCCTAGAAAGAAAGGGCAGATTTGGCAAAGGAAAAGAAAAGAAAAAAAAACAACAACAACAAAGAGGATTTTATTGGACAGATGGACAACCTGTTAAATTATGAAAGCTTAATTCCCAAAGAAATTTGGATTTAGTGTTGTAACTCTAGGACATTAAATATGCTTCAACTTGCTTGTCAACTCTGTTTAACTGGTAGTGGCTGCCAGGTAGTTCCTGTACTGAGAAAGATTCTAAGCCTAGTCAGGGCTGAAGGACCAAGACGCTGTGATTAGTGATGTCTGCCATGGGCATGCGAGGAGCAGGTTTGGCTTAACTGCTAAAAAGTCGTCTGCAATCCAATAGGCAGCAAAGCAGTGATTTTTTTTTTTTTTTTTAAGAACCAAGACAACTTTAAATACAATTCAAAATGTACATTCAACATTTTGTTCCTAAAGTATTTCAAATGTAGAAAAGGAAGATATAAACAATATTTGTCAATACCAGTACCATTGACCATGACACAATGAAGATCAAAATATATCTTATATTTTCTTAATTCATATAGGAAATATAATTTTAAAAAAACCAACAACATTGTTTTGATGGGGGGAATAGTTTATTGGGTATTTCTAAAACTAGTTGCCTGGTACACAAAATTTGTGCATGGTGGTGGTGGAGGGGGGCTGTCCCTCAGCCCAGCCTGTACTCTCTCCAATCTGGGACCCTTCAAAGGATGTCCTACTGATGGTTAACTGGGTTCTGGCCTAAACTGGCAGTCAGACAGCCCTCTCATAATCTGGGACTGCTGGCTCCTAACCACTCACCTGCCTGCAAGCCTAATTGCCCATAACCACTCTGCCTGCCAGCCTGCTCGTCCCCAACTGTCCCCCAGGCCTATAGGGGAGGGCAGTTAGGGTCAAAGAGGCTGGCAGGGGGTCAGTTAGGCATCAATCAGGCTGGCAGGGGAGTGGCTAGGGGTGATCAGGCTGGCAGGCAGAAGCTGTTAGGGGCAATCAGAAGGCAGGCAGGTGAGCAGTTGGGAGTCAGCAGTCCTGGATTGTGAGAGAGATCTCTGACTACTTTAAGGCAGTTGATCATTCCTCAAGGGGTCCCAGATTGGAGAGGGTGCAGGCTGGGCTGAGGAACACCCCCCACCATGCACGAATTTTGTGCACAGAGCCTCTTGTATAAGAATAAACTTTCATGTACTCATAGCTGTAAACCTACATTTTGCTCACCCTGTATTTTCTCATTATAAAAATTACGTTTATTTTGAGAAGTACAAATATTGCACATTTGTATATAAGTGCAAAAATAAAACTATCTGTAGCTTCATTATGCATTGATATCCATTGTCAACATATAATTCCAGAATTTTTTTCTATTCTTCTAGGTATACATATTTATCTACATCTTCTATGTCAAGCTCTCTCTATAGATTATACTGTATATATTTTATTACATTTTTTTCTACCCAAGGCTTCATAGTGAAACATTTTCCCATTGCACCAGAAAAGGCTAGCTGAACAACAAAGATTTGAGGTCTCCTTCCACAGTGTACACTTACTGTTGGGAAGCAGCTTCTTAGCCAGGGAATGCATTTCTGAGCCCCTTTGCAGCTATGTGAGGCAATATCACTGGTTTTGGTAAAGTGATATATCACATCTGGACCAAGAGGTTAAATATCTGCATGCTTTTCCCATTTTTTTTTCTTTTAAAGAATTTTTATTGATTTTTAGAGAGTGTATGGAAGGGAGAGGGAGAGAGAGAGAAACATTGGTGTGAGAGGGAAACATCCATTAGCTGCCTCCTGCACACCCCATACTGGCCTGAAACCCAGGAACTGGCAACCTTTAGGTACATGGGATGACACTCAACCATACCAGCCAGGCCCTCTCCCACTTTTTCATTTATGTCCAGGGTGCACTTGGAGGCCACTTTTACATTTCTTCCATTGCCAAGAGCAAAACATGATCTCTGGATAGCCTGCTGGTTCCTGGAGAATAAAAGACCCATGGAGCAGAGCCACCTCAGCTTCTCCACAATGTGAATTAACAAGCAGAAGCACATGTTCCAAATGATGTGCAAACTGTGATTGTGAAATAAATGGTCATTGTTGTCTTGCATTTAACTGTGCTCCACACAAGCTGATGGGCCTAAAGCACATATGCATAATTGAATCTAGACAGAGAGACGTGTCTCAAAAAGGATGATGGATATCGTTTTTGACAAATGGCCTTGAATAGAATCAAATACATGGAATCTTCCCCTGCCCCTAAAGTCATGGAGAAAATTATATTGGCAACAGACCCAACCAGCCTGAACTAAACGGGTCTGAGACTATTTGTGATATAAAAATTACCTCTTCACATTCTATAGGCAGGAAACAGGCTGGAAAAACTATGCAGAATTCAAGAATGGTGCGTTTATCAATGTTCCTGTCAGAGAGTCAAGAAAGAGAATGTAAAGGAAGGATCTTTACTTCACCCCCAGAGGGCTTTGTCAACAGCTTTGGAGAATAATGATCCCTAAGCAGCAACTTCCAGGGATCCGAACTTGGGACACCCCATACTGCTTGAAACCCAGGAACTGGCAACAAATCAGGGAACATAATCTTCCCTCAGAAGGCTTCCAGAATAACCATGTGCCTCTCATTTTTCTTTTTTTCAAATGGGCATGGTTATTATGGTTATCCTACCCTTATCCCGTTATTGTATTTTACATAAGATAAGGGAAATAATTTTTTCATTTAGATCATAGATATCTGAATCAAGAGGAGGCACCTCTGGACTTGAAGAAGGTCATGAAATGCTGGATTTGAGTCTTATGTTATTAGTGGATGAAATTTTGGGGAGAACTTGAGATGGGGGGGATGAGTGTATTTTGCATATGAAAGAAATGTAAATATTTCTAAACAATAGAGATGATTATGACAAATTAGGTTCTTGTTTAAAAGCATACATTTTTCTACCTCACCTCACCTTTCTATATGAGAGTGTAAGGATATGCACTTGTCTGGACTTAGCCATATGACATGGTTTGGCAAATGATATGTAAACATTCTTGGTGTAAGCAAATCCTTAATATATGCTTGAGTTGAGGCTCTCTTGCCTTTGTGTGCTTCTGCCATTGTCGTGAAAAGAACAAGCTCGATGATCCACTGTCTCAGGGGAAAGACAAGAAGCAGTTGGAGGAGAACTACTCCAGGGACCGCTGGCTGAAACAGAGCTGCCACGGGTACAAAACAAAACAGAGCCAAAAACTATGGTACATCTACACAATGGAATACTATGCTGCCATAAAAAAGAAGGAATTCTCATCATTTGCAGCAACCTGGATGGAATTGGAGAACATCATGCTGAGTGAAATAAGCCAATCAATGAAAGAGAAACACCACATGACCTCACTCATTTGTGGATGATAAAGAACATTATAAATTGATGAACCAAGAGACAGATATAGAGACAGTAAAGCAACAAGCAGACTGTCAAATTACAGTGGGGAGGGGAGGAAGATCTGGGGGAGATAATAGATCAACCGAAGGACTTGTATACATGCATATAAGTACAACCAATGGACTTAAAACTCTGGGGAGGGAAGGAGGAAGAGGGCAAAAAAAAAAAAAATCAATAAAATATATTAAAACAAACAAACAAAAAACAACAACAAAAAAAACAGAGCCTGGAATAAATGCTTTTTTTTTTATATGTTATGTAAGTTTGAGATGGTTCTGTGAGATATCCGTATGGACTTTTTTTTTTTTTTTTATCTCCTTTGAGCTTTTGCTGAAATGTCAACTTTTTTTAGTGACTGATTCATCCTTTAAAAATTGGCAACCCTCACATCAGTCCAATACATCCTATTCCTCTTTTCCTCTATACAGGCTGGACAAAAGTAGGTTTATAGTTGTACGTATGTGAACACAGTTCATTCTTTTATTATTATTTATTAATTACTAGTGGCTGGGTGCATGAATTCATGCACACTGAAAGGAATTTAGAAGAAATATTTTAATATCGCTATTCGCCCTTTCTCTATAATAGAAGTGTCAACCAAATTCATGATCAACAATGACAGATCTTAATGCATGGGTGCACTTGGTGCCAGCAGGAGCTTTTTGTGTATTGTGCATGTGCAAGTCAACTAGCATTTTAGATATATAGAATAAACTTGCTTAATTAGACCTGCTTTCTGATTTTGCTAAGCTTTTTCCAACCCAGTGAAGCACCCCAACTTCTCTTTCAGGTAATTGTTAGCAACACAGCAGTAAATATCAACATAAAGCAGATTATTATAGTAGATCACGCAGGGAGAACAAAGGGTAAAATATTTAATTGCAGCAGTGTTTGACTATTTACTATGCAGCAAGAAAACCTGAAGTCATTTTCAAGGTCCACCATTTCTTACTTTACTTTATTCGGGTCAAGTTTCTAAGCTCTCTAAATCTCCATTTTCTGGTTAACAAAAAGAAAATAGGATTCCACTGAGTCTCTTATTTACCTACTCCAGGACTGAGGATCAAATGAGATGAGGCACAGAAAAACACTTCACAGACATTTGGTTAAAGAGTAAAATGCTTTCACCTGTGTACCTGGGCTGAAGAAACTCCCAGGAGGCTAGTCAGTTGTTGCTATGTGATGTCATTACCCAGAGCCCACAGCAACAGTTTCTGGGCATGCCTGGACTGTGGGCCACATTTTGCACCATGAGGTCTTGGCAGCATTGGCTGTGATTTGGTGGCGTGTCACTCGGGGTTGTGGTGGGGCAGGGGGGTGGGTATGTGTCAGGTGGGGGGGATGAGTGTCAGTTTCTTGGCACCAGGTCAATGGTGCCAGCCAGTGTGCATCATGGCAGCTCCTGCCTTGAGCATTTGCCCCCTCATGGTCAATGTGCATCATAGCAACCAGTTGGATGGTAGGAGGGACACTTAGCATATTAGCATTTTATATATATAGATTACAGACAGTCCCCCGGTTACCTTGGACTTGATGTATGTTGTTTTGTGGTTAAATTTCCATTTATTTATATAAAAAAGTTCTGTCATTTCAACATATGTAAATATGTGCTTTATGTTTTTTATTATTTATTTACCACAAGGTCAGGAATTGTTATCTTTAATTTTTTTTTTCTTTTTTACTGTTTCACTTCATTACTGCTGTGTATGTGCTCCATATGAGTGACATAGGTGCTTATGTAGGTGGGTTCTGATTTAGGGTGAAAATCGCATTACATTGTGCTGTAGGAATGGATCTCTGATGTAACCTGAGGACCTACTGTATATATCTTCCCATCTGAACAACTGTAAACCTACTTTTGTCCTATTCTGTATTCTTCTCCATAGTACATCTTTTAATATAACATACACTTTTACTCATTTTGGGTGGGGGGACAATTATCATCTGTCTTCCCCAACTAGAGTATAAGCTCCATTAGGAAGAGATTTTTGCTTGTTTTCCTAACTGCTATATCCTCAGCACCCAGAACATTGCCATAGTAGCTACTCAATATTTTTTGTTAAATGAATTAATTAATATATAGGTAGAGAAATGTCAAAAAGAAGTACAAAAATATTAATAGTAGTTATTTCTAGTTTCAATAAATATAGGTCATTTTCATTTTCTTATTATTTTCTATATTTTCCACAGTAATTTTTTGTGATTTGTTTGGAAAACAAGTTTTTAAAATGGATTTGACCAGACATAGAAATTTCAGGAATTTCTGCATATTGTAATATTATTGAAATTGACCATTTGTCAGTATACATAATTTTTGTGCTAGCCTATATTGTGGCATAAGGATCTGTGGGCAGAAATCTCAAAACAGAAGGCTAGTAGGCCAAAGAGAAATTGAAGAGCTGAAAGAGTTAAGAATTGAGGCTGGATAAGAAATCAAATCCCAGAGATCTATTTCATAAGTCTCTGTAAGAATCTGGGCAATCTTCTTTTTCCCCTTCTCCTTTCTCTCATGCTAAAGTGTTGCCAAGTAGTCCTGTTTCTTATTATTCTTGAACTTTAAGACAAGTTCAAGTTATGCCTCTTTTTAGACATCCTTATGAATTATTTTATGATACCTGTACATTTATGATAAAGGCACTTTAAGGAAACTAATCAATAACCCCCAGATTAAGAAATGTTACTGTTCTATTCTATATGGTACTCGGCAATATACTGATGTAATCATAGTAGTAGGATGGTCTGGTATTTGTCAGATTATTAAGCTTCTTTTAGAGGAGTGGCCATAATTGCATGAAGTTTCTTTTCCTGCCTGAATAATAGCTTCAAGCCTGAGAGGACCATGGAAATAGAAGATGCTGGCCAGGCAGGATGAGAGCTGTTGGATGACATGTGTTCTCCACTCACCCGCCCCTGTTTGTTCTTCATCTTCACTATGATTCGAAGACTGGAGAGGTTGAGCAGTAAATTCTGAGACCCAGTGCCAGATAAATTTTTCTAAGAGGAAAATCGTCTATCTTGCTTACTATAACTTTCTTGTGATTTACAAGGTATAACAGAACTATGATGTAAGTAGTAGAGCATAGAGGTTAAGAACATGGGGGTTTGGAGAAAGATGGAATTTGATTTGAATTTCAGCACTACCATCTACTAGCAGTGTTAACCTCTCGAGTAGCTAACTTTTCTGAACTTCACTTTTATCATCTGCAAATGGGAGAAACAAGGATTAAATGAGATGCCATCTGTAGAGTGCTCAGTATTGTATATTAACAACTCGTAGATGCTACTATTCCTACTATTACTACAATTATAATTTTCTTAATGAATGCCTGCTTAGTTTTTCAGTAGACAGGCAAAAGAGCATGCCAAAGGTTCCCAGCTTTGAACTAAGTCATGGCTGTTGGTTGCACTGTTGTTTTAAAATGTAACAGCAGGTCAGTGTCATAAAACTTGGTACATCTTGATCTTTAATGACGCTTTGCAAAATAAAGCTAGTCTTTGAGAGTTCTAGCAATCAATTCCTGTCCTGATTCCCAGCCATGATGATCAAACCTATGTATTTTATCCTATCTAATAAAGAGGTAATATGCTAATTGACCCTCACGCCATTGCAAAGATGGCAGCGCCCACAGCCAATAAGAATGGGATATGCTAATTGATTGTCCCTCCCTCAAAGATGCTGGTGCCCATAGCCACAAGATGGCAGCACCCACTCCCTCTCAGCCCTGCCGGGGAGGCAGGCGCATGGCTACTCTGCACACCTGCCTCCAGAGTCCACTAGTCCCCTCAGTCGCCCAGCTGCCCAGGGCCAGCCTGAGGCACAGGCAAGCCTTGATGGCGGCTGCCCGGCTCAGGTAACCAGGGCCAGCTGAGGCTTGTGCTGCCAACAGTGGCAGCAGCAGAGGTGTGATGGGGCATCGCCTTCCCCTGACTATGGGGTTGTCTCCCGCCCTTGAGGGCTCCGGGATTATGAGAGGGGGTAGGCCAGGCTGAGGGACCCTCTCCTCCAGTGTATGAATTTTCATGCACCGGGCCTCTAGATTTTTCCTAAACAAAAATGAACCTAGAGCATCAGCAGGTGGAGGATTGTAGACACTTCCCCTGATAAGCGTGTAAAACATAAAATTCAGTGGATGGACAACAGGGAGTTATAAAATATACCATAAACCATGAAAAAAAGTATCGGCAAAAGCTAACTCATTCATATCATACATTTGCTTCTTATCAAGAGTTCCTCTGATTAAATGTATAGTGATGAGTACTGATAACATCTATGTGATATTGAAGGAGCTGTTAGCATCCCAAGGAATCAGCCATCCCTCCCTCCACATGGGTCTTTGTTGTCCTACTGATCTTTTTTTGTTGTTTTTGAATCTGGCCTCATAACACTATTAGCTCAAAACCTTCTCAGGCATGTTAAAAATAGATCATAGGAGAATTGAATGCAGTATTTCCCTCCCCCTTCCCACTCCTTTCTGGACTGTAATCTAATGGCACTCCAAAGAAACAGTCCACGGAAATCAGGATTTTCTCAGCGGCTTGTGTGGGAAGTGCAGACCATTGTGAGCAAGTGTTACAGCCCACTGCTTGGCAGGAAGTCATTTTGGAAAAATTCACTGAACAAACACCTTCCATTGTCTACAAAGGTTGAAAGTCCAATAAAATCTCCTTATTTTTATCTCTAAGCCAGCTTGGTGACTTTAATACATTTAACCCCTTTGATTCTAAAACCTCAAGTGTTTTCAAGGCTTTTTTTTTTTTCTCTCTCACAGATTCTTCACCTTTTTGGATTCTTGGATTCCTGAGAATCCCACGTGTTCATTTTCCAGGAGGCCCGTGGTTCCTATCCCAATCCCACCCCCTTGTTGAGTTGTTCTATAGCCCATCTGAGTAATTAATGGCTAAGTGAGAAACTCCAAAGAAGAGAAGGTGAGAGTCTCCACCTTCTCTCATGCCACTCTCTTGCATATTTTTCATTTATTTTTTTGCAAGTTTATAAAAAGAAGTTGAGCTTCTGACAACAATTTTAAAAGCTGTTAATCACTTTCATAGTCTCATTTATTAAAGTGATAACACCATAGGCTTAATTTCCCCCCTCATTGTAATAAAACTAATATCTTTTAATATTACAAATGGGTATACAAAAGCATTGAACAGGAGGACAGAGAAGGAAGAGGCTGTGTTCAACTTGGGCATGACTGCATTACACTCCAAATATCTGAAGGGCATTGGGGAGATGCAGCAGCCACAGAATCCTCATTCTATTTTGCTTCAGAGCTGCAAACGAAGGAATTTTTCTCAAACGTGTTTTGATTAAAGCTAAGATCCTAAGATTTAGCTGTTTGACAATGGACCTGGCTGACTTAGGAGATAAGGAGTTTGTTATCACTGGGAATATTCAAGAGAAGGATGCTACCTTATTTGTCAGGCATATTATAGAAGACATTTCTGTTCTCTGTGGCTAGATAACCTCTGCACCTCTATAAGTATGCAAACAACTTAGTTGGTCCACAAAAGAAAACTTTCACAATACCTTTTTTTCCACTTTCTTATTCCCTATGCCTGTGCCCTGTGATTTTAATTAGTGTTGAGGTGGACTTCCAATGCACCATCATCATTTATATTTTATGTAGCCTTAGCTATCTATGGTGCTATTATGTGAGAACTACAAGCTCTTTCTCAATAGCTTGAAGGTAACAAAGTGCCCTATTATCCACTGAGTATTGATTGCTGTCATTGGGAAGAATGAACTCACAGTCTGACCTTCAAGGAAACAGTACATCTGAATTATCTGTTTATTAAGAACTTTTAAAAATAATTTTCTCAAGCCTTTTCATTAACCACTATTTGTGAGTTTATATATAAAATTATTATTTTCTCATATAAGATAACATCATTTGCTATAATTTGTATTGTGTTTATAGGTTGTGAATTGTTAGGTTGAGAAAACATGATGGCATTTAGCACCTGGGATTATTTTCCAAATAGATTCCTCATGATAAAGGCTCTGCACACTCTGGATTTTCTTACCCTGAAGCTTTCTGGTAGCCCTGAATTTGATATCAATATTAGTCAACTTGGGCTGCTATAACAAAACACCATAGATTAGGTGGCTTCAACAATAGAAATTTATTTTCTCACAGTTTGCTCTTTTCCTGGCTTGCAGCTTGCAGATAGCCACCTTCTCACTATGTCCACAATGGTGTGTGTGTGTGTGTGTGTGTGTGCACGAATATGTGCATGCATGTGCACATGTGTGCAGGGAGAGACAGAGACATAGAAAGATAATTCAATCATTAACCTTTTTTATTTTTTTTAAACCGAGTAATTGCTAAATTAAGTGTATAGCCAGGTATAGTGAAAGATACATACTCTCTTTTCAACAACAAACAAGTAAAAATCAGAAAGGCATTGACTTTGCCCTCAGGGGCCTGGAATTTATTTGGGAAGATACTAACAAGTATTTAAAGTAAAAGCTTATATGGATTAGGCATGAAATACAATTAATGTTCAGGGGATCACTAGGGTTGAGGTGATCAGGGAAGATTCTTATCTGAGAGGGTAAAGGACTTGGATGAGCTGGGCAGTGATGGAAGTTTAGGATTTGAGGAGATCAGAAAGACTTCTTAGAAGGGGTGATGGCTAAGCAGTTGAAGAAAAGAGAACAGGGGAAGGAAGTGGGTATGTCAAGCAGAGAGGCACATGACAAGAAGGAGCCCACACAGTGTGTGGGGGAAACCTCGAGCAGTTACTGTCCCTGAAGGTGGAGCCAGGCGCAGAGTGGAGGAGAAGAGGTGCAGTAGCTCATCCAGCTCGTATCACTGAAGGCTCTGTGGGCCAGGTTTTAACCTGCAGATCAGAGGTTTTCTTCCAATGAAAAGCTTACGTGGAAACTTCACATGTATGCCAAAGATGGGCAAAGCTCTGTACTGAGGGCCAGGGTGCGGCCAGAGTCTTGCCTCCTCAGTACTGCCTGTTTGTTGTCATCCCTGCAGCTACCTGTGTTCATACTGGCATCCCTGTCACCTGGATTATAGCAACAGCCTCCTTCCCAGTCTTGTCCCTCTTCTCATCCACCCTTCACCTTACAGCAGAGAGCTCCCCAGAAGGCAGGTCTGATAGTGTCATTCCTCTATTGAAATCCCTGCAGCGGTTCCCAAATGGAATCACTGAACCAGAACAAGCCTAAACTCCCAGCCACTGCCAACTGGGTCACTTTCCATTCCTGCCACGCTCTCCTGATCAATTCATGTTCTCAGATACACTGGAAGGCTTGCAATTTGTCTTGTCCAGCCTTGGTGATGTTGCCTTCACTTCCAGGGATGGCCTCCAAACTTACCTTCCTTTAAGCCCCACCTCAAAGATCACTCTCACCTTGAGGACTTTTCTAACCTCCTTTGCCTTCACATGGATCTGGCCATACTCTATTTGTGCCACCTGTATTCATAGGTGTAAACCCTATTATTGTAGCTCTATTTGGGGGCAGATATGAGAGATGTTAAGAAATTTGAAGCAAACAGGGCTCAGTCAGAGAATGGATGTGGGTAAATGAAGGATTTGGAGGCATCTAGATGATTCCCAGGTTTCTATCAGGATTGACATGTGCTACTGTCATAGAGAAAATTGGAGTAGAAAGGTTCAGAGGGAGAAAGAAGTTATGTTATTGATGGGCCTGGAGTGCAGGAAACATATTTGGAAGCACTCATTTGGGAATTAATATAGAAATCCTTAGGCATGAATGAGATTATTCAGGAGACTAGAGGTGTAAAAGGAAAAAAGCATGTATATGAGTGATTAATTAAGGAAGAAGATGGGGTGGGAATAGGTGTCCTATATCATCCTGATTCTATTTTACACATCACTTTGGTCCTTAGGACCTCAAAATAACAGTGCAACTTGATAAAAGCTCTGTGAACAGAAAAGTTTTGTTAGCTATTCAGGGTTTTAAGCCACTCCAAGATCCAATGAAATAGTGAATCTTATAAAGTATGAGGTGACCTATCCTGATGACTTCAATTTGGGAAATCTCCCTAATCTTATAATATGTGATTGCATACAGTAATTAGTAATATTATAACAGGGCTTTGAGTTTTTGGGTTTTTGGTTATAAAATTTGATTCTTTAAATAATTTAGAAACTGTTGGAGAACATCTCTGAATGTTGTTCTTAGATATAGCAATATATTCCTGACAGAAATTAGTGTGTGTATATATATATATATATATATATATATATATATATATATATATATATAAAACCCTAATATGCAAATAGACCAAATGGCAGAACAACTGAACTGAAGAACCAGTCACTATGATGTGCGCTGACTACCAGGGGGTGCATGCAGAATATGGTGGGCATCGGTAGCAAGTAGCAAGTAGCATGGAACATTGTGGTTGTTGGCCACTGTGGGATGGTGGGGCAGGTGAGTGGAGGTGCCAGACCAATGCAGAGTGCTGGTCGCTATCATTGGGGTGAGCCCCTGGTGGTAACTGAATATTCTTTGCTCCCGCACACTGCGGTCCTGCCTAAGGCTTCTAGCACTGGCTCTGGCCCCACTCACTCAGCGCTGTCAGGGGGTGCGAGTGGTGGCTGTAGGCCCCAATTGCCCCTCAGGGATTCTCCACCTCCCCTTGCTCCTGAGGGGTGATCAGGGCTGGCAGCTGCCTCTCGTACCCGTTGCCTTTGCTGACTCTGCTCGCACCCATTGCAGGTGCTGGCTCCAATTGCTCTGTATTGTCAGCAGGTGGAAGTGGGGCCAGCAGCATCTGCGCATGGGAGCGGTGGTGATGGGAGGGAGCAGGGCTGACAGGAGTCAAGGGACTGGGAGCCTTGGCAGGAGGAGCCTGGCAGGGGCAGGGAGGATGGGCTGAGACCCACCCCTGTGTGCACAGCAGCCTCGCAGCCCACAGTTTCTTTCAAGGTGCAAAAATTTGTTCACTGGGCCCCTAGTTAATACATAAACTAACACATAATACATTTTACAGAAAGAAAAATGTGTGGACATATTATTCAAAATATTTTTCCTTGTTTTTGTTTTTTTAACTGAGAAAAAATATCTTTTTAGTCATAGGAAGACAGAGAATAGTAAATGCATGGTTATAATGTATAAATGAAGTGGCTTCATCTTATGATAAATGAAGGTGAACAGAGAATTCCCTTGAGTCAAGTGTGTGGTAAGCTAAATCATGCAAGCTATCGACAACGACCCACATGTGCAGGCATCTCTTAGTGTTAACATTTCTCATGTTCCCTTAGGCTTATTCAGATGCTGCAGAGGCACTTGCTTGCCAGCACAAGGGGGCTTTTTAGCTTTCTGGAGTACTATGTTTCATTAGTATTGATCAGTAGGAACGGTGCCATTTTCCACATCTGGGATGTGAAAGCTGGTCTCAGTTGTCTGGGGCACTGGGTAGGGGCCTACTCTCCTACAGTGGGTCAAAGAGCAGTTAAATCAATCTTGAAAAATTGAGTAACATGTCTCAACCAGGCTACTTTTATCTCTATCTGGTCAATTAGAGAAAGATCTCATGAGGAAAGAAAAGAAAAGGATGATGTAATCTCTTTTATTGCCTCCTTGGCATGATGTGTATGAATATTCATGGGACATATATATGTTATCAGATCTGGGCTTACGTGTAGAGGCACCTTCATAAAAAAAGAGTAGCTCAACATGAACTATTTATTTATCTTAAGGAGGTGTAAAATGTTCAGAGCTCATATAAATTTGGGACATAGGCATAGGCCAAATTGTCTTCAAATTTTTTCCTCTGTATACTCATGATCATCTAATTTTGGCAATAATATATTTGTGTTAAAGTGAAAATATGCTTTCAATTCCATATAAAAATGTACAATAATTTCCAGTTGTTTTATTTTACTTTATTAAGGTATTACATATGTCCTTATCTCCCATTGCCCCCAACCCTCCCACTCATGCTTCAGTTCATTTTATGATAAAAATGTATTTAGCATTAGGTGATATAATTTTAAAAATAATGTTCTTATGCTTTAAACTAGAACTCTATAAAGATGAGAGACTGATGCTTTCATCTTAATTGAACTGTTTACTCATCTATTTTTATAAAAACAAAGTTTTTTCATGTCACATTTTCAAATGTCATAGGGGGAGTTTCTATAAGCATTATAAAACATTCATAAATTTGTAGAAGTGTATTTCACTGAGAAAAATTAAATAGGAGAAATTTAATAACATTTCTAGGTCAAAATATTCAATAGAACAAGGAAGAAAATTGGGGCATACTTTTAAGTTCTTCTAGCCCTGACCTCTCCTATTCCAGGCCTTTATGTAAGCTCCACTTGCAATGCCTAACATCTCTCTCTATTAATATACTGCAAGCAGAGTCTCCCAGGCCTCCTCTTCCACTGTTCTCCTCCATCTTGGACTGTGATGTCACATCCATTTAACTGCTGAAGCCAAAAAGTAGGGGCAGGGGGAGGGAATTTTTTTATTCTCCTTCTTCAATCCAACCTCGTCGGAGGCACCAACACCTCTCACTGGAATCATTGCAGAAACCTCCAAAGTGTCTCATGTAGGTTAAATTATTCAGACTATTTCAGTGTTATGTTTATTTTTCCATAATTTATTTTTCCACTGGCCAAGTGGTATTTACTGAAACAAACAACCTCAGAACAATCACTGACCCATCTACAAACCTCTGTATTTAGAAGAAAATGCAAACTCCTTGACCAGGCCTATGCACCTGTGTGGCTTGTCCTCTGCTTTTCCTCTCTGGCCCCATCTCCTCCCAGTCTCTCACCAGTACAAGGACTTTCTGACTTCTTTGTCACTTTATCCACAGCAGAGTGTATTTGTTAAATGCATGAATTAATATTTTATATATGTTGCTGAGCCTGAAAAGAAGGTTTCCTCTGGCTTTGGTGATAGGCAGAGGTCAAACTAAACCCTTAGGGGGGTGTTCCTGTGAGATTTGGGGACTGCTAATCAATTAATAAAAACTTAGGGCAATCAGGGCCTGCTTTGTCACCTTACCTGTGACCCTTCCTTGATCTGGGCTTTGAGGACAATCCTGAGTTAAAATAGGTGAGACTCAAGAGCCTGTCTTTTACCAGCAGGTGACGCAATCTGACAGGGCCTTAATACCAGCCCAACTATGATCATCTGAATTTCTACCTTATTTCTGAGTACGAGTTCATATCTTGATTCTTGTTTTGGTAACTGAATTTTTTCTACTTCAACAACTGCTTAGTAATCCCTTTCTTTCATGTCCAGGACCCACTTGTGCTCATGTACACTTTAGTTGACCATCTATAGCCAACATTTTTACTGTTTTAGGCATTACCATAGATCTCTTCTAAATCTGATTTAGCATTCTAGCTGAGACCTGACAGTACAATAGTCATTAGAGGATGGGTGAACAGCCACTTGGAACTAAGACCTTAGAAAACACCCAAAGCTATTTATGCACAAATCTTGTGAAATCTCACACAAGCAATTAAAAAAAAAATCTCTATGGTGTGCAGCATTTGCATAGTCCAAATATTTCTAAACTAGAGGAGGGAAAGAATTTAGATCAGCTAATAATTTTCTGAAAGGCCAGTGCTAGTTACTGGCCAAGAGTAATATTCTTGGAAGACACTTGGGCAAGGAGCAGAGAGTGTGGTACATAGTGGGAGCCTTATAAACCAAAGGGAATGAATGAATGAATGAATGAATGAATGGCAGACTAAGTGCTATCCCTGAAGATCTCCCTAAGTGGACTGAAGATGGAGACTGACAAAAGAATGTATATATTTTTTGGAGTAACTAGGCAGTGGCTTTGCTATGGAGCATGGCAATGAGATAAAAATAGAATCTCATACAGAGTTATTTCTTAAAATAGTATATTCAATTAAAATGACTGAAATATTTCAAGTGAGATCTTTCACCACTCCAGACTGAGTTGATAGAAATTTTCAGATTTCCCCCCCTCAAATAAATAAGGCCTTGCCTATTGCCTATGTGGCTTGAGGAGAAGTATTGGCAGTGTATTTCCTTATGAAGGTATAAATCTGCCAGTAATACCTCAAAGGGAATCTGGATATAGTTCATAAAATCACCTGTCTGGTCGTTTTACATCTGTTGAGTGTAGGTGTTTTTTAAAATATGTGATTTTAAAGATGACAGCATCATTCTTAAGTGTGAGTTTACTACCTATTTGAAGTCACAATTTTTCATCTTTAGTATTACAACATAAATGAGATGGAGCCCAGTGGGATCTTAGTCAGTAACTGATCTTTTTTTTTTTAATCCTCACCCAAGGGTAATTTTTTCGTTGATTTTTTTAGAGAGAGTGGAAGGGAGAAGGAGAGACAGAGAGAAACACTAATGTGAGAGAGTCATATCAATTGGTTGCCTCCCACATCTGTCCAGACCAGACCTAGGGATTGAACCTAAATCAAGGTACATGCCCTTCACCAGGAACCAAATTCACAACACTTTGGTCTGAGTCTCTAACCATTGAGAAAACTGGCCAGTCAGTATCTTTTTCAAATGGCACTCATCATTTTATGAAAGAACCTGATCCCACCATAAAAGAATACATGCTATATTTCTAAAAGGTTATTTATATATGTAGAGGCATTTTATTATTAGAGATATCATTTATGCCTTTTATAGGAAATAAACATTGCAGTTACTTTTTGGGAATTATCGTTAAACTTTAATATGTTAACTAACCAAATAGTAATTACATTAGTGTTTCAACTTTTGAGTATACAATTGAATGCTGTGGTGATTTGGCAAACACAAAGACAATAAATTACAGTGGTATTACTGGGCATATATTCTATTTAAGGTGGGAATGTGAGGAAACACAAATTCAAGTAAGAGTAAATTTTATGAAAATCCTTCATTCCATCTAGTAGACTTCACATTCTACAACTGATACTTTACCATCTGCTGAGAGCCCTAGGTCTAAGAATTAAGTTAGTGTTGTAGGTTGAATTGTGTCTTTCTAAAAGATGTTGAAGTCCTAGCCCCTAGTAACCTATAAATATGACTTTATTTGGAAACTAGAGGCCTGGTGTATGAAATTCATGCAGGGGAGGGAGGGGGATGTCCCTCAGCCTGGCTTGCACCCTCTCTCAATCTGGAACCCCTTAAGTAGGGTCCCTAAGCCTGGCTGGCAGTCAGTGTCTATCGGGACTTTCCTTCCCCTGGCTGCTGGCAGCTGGTCCCCCCCCTCCACCACCACTGGTTGCCTCCCTCTGCAGGCAACAGGTATGTGGTGCAATCACTTGGCCGGCCAGGGCCTCCCTATATGGGGTTATCACTGGCCAGCCCCGCACACCTGCCATATTGTTGCTGTCCAGTAGCATGGGCCTCCCTCTTTGGGGAGATCAATCTTAGAATCTCCCCTTTAATCACTACAGAGGGCCCCCCAACCAATCGCATTGCACCTGCCTTGGCTGGCCTAGCACCAGTGCATGTCATAGCATGGTCATCCGGATGGTTGTCTGGACAGTCGTTCTGCTGTTTGGTGGATTGGTCAATTTGCATATTACACTTTTATTATTATAGACTAGTAGCCCTGCACACAAATCTGTGTGCCAGTAGCTCACTTCTGCCTTCCAGTAGCTCTCTGCTCAACTGCCCCCCTCTCTTGTAGCTCCCCTCCTGTAGCTCTCTGCTCCCCACTTGTAGCTCACTGCCCCACCCTCCTGCTGATCTGTGATCCAGTCATTAAGCAGTCAGTCATTACACTTCATGGCATAACAACCATTTGCATATTACATCTTTATTATATAGGGCTAGAGGCCCAGTGCACAAAATTTGTGCATGGGGGTGAAGGAGGGGGGGGGGGTGTCCCTCAGCCCAGTCTTGGCCAGAAAGACTCCAGCATCCCTCACTTGGCCTCTAGCCAGAGGTTCCTCCCCTCCTTCCACATGGCCTCTGGGAAGATGCTTGTCCTGATGCCCAGCAGCTTGGGTACTCAGGTGCTTGGGCTTTCAGGTCCAGCTTTCTTGCCATGGGATTCGCCCCCTTGGACCATGCCATTTGCGTGTGTGTGTGTGTGGGTTGGGGGGCAGCCTCGGCAGCAGTGATTTGATGTCCTTAGCGTGCCTGTAGGACACCCCCCCCCCACACACACACCTACTGCGGCGCCACAGTGGTCCTGTCTGGACTGCTGGCAGGGGGCTTCCAGTCTGTGACTGGGGCTGCTGGGCTGCGACTGAGGGCTGTAGGTGGAGGATCCTGGCACCCATAGGGCTCTGTCAGCATCAGGAACTGGAAAGATCCATTTTTCTGGTTCCTCCCCTGCCACGGGGACACTGAGCTTGGAGCCCCACCAGGCCCCATCCCTCCCGCCCAAGGCAGGCAGGGGCATGGACTCTGGGTGCTCTTACTCTGGGCTCTGGGCCCCACAGGTCCCTTCCCTCCTGCAGCACAGCCATGGCATGGACACTGGGCTCACAGCCCCACGGGCCTCTTCCTTCACACAACTCAGCAGGCCAGGCGCAGACTCATGGCCCCAGAGGTCCCTTCTCTCCCACCGCATAGCTGTGGTGAGGACACTGGGCTTGCACAGCCACTGGCGACTCAAGCTCAGTGTCCCGCTCCCAGTCCTCTGGTCAGAGACCCCTCCCCTCTTTCCAAGGCCAAGGAGCAGATCTGGGCTCCCATTGCCTGGGCAATGCCGCCAGCATCTGCTATGGGCGCCACTATTTTTGTCGTGGAATGATGGCTAATTTACATATTTCTCTTCTATTATTATATATAGGTTAGTGTCTTTGCAGATGATCAAATTAACATGAGGTCATTAGAGTGGGCCCCAATGCAATATTATTACTATCTTTGTAAAACTGGGAAATTTGGAGACAGGAACTGACACATTCACAGGGAGAATATCATCTGAAAAACGAGACAGATATCAGGGTGATCGAAGACAAGGAATGCCAAAGATTGACAGTAAACCACCAGAAATACCGGAGAGGCATGGAACAGATTCTCCCACCCTCAAAAGGAACCAACTCTGTTGACACCTTCATTTTGGACTTCTAACTTTCAGAACTGTGAGACAATAAATTTCTGTTGTTTGAGTCACTCAGTTTATAGAATTTGGTTATGGCAGCCCTAGCAAACTGATAAAGCTCATCATCTAGTTCTCTATATTAACAGTCTCTCTGTCTATCACCTATTTGTCACTGGTTTATTATTTAACAGCAGTAGAACTATTTCTTCACCAAATTTCTACCTGAAAGCTGTGCTAACTATCTTGTGTTTGCCTCACATGATCTCTCTGCCCTGTGCTTCAGGACAAACTCAATGGACTATCTTGCCCCCAGGCTTTCACTAGAGTTCAGCCAATGGGCAAAGAGGAAAGTGAGGAAGGGCCATTCTTTTCCCATTTCTCCTCTGCCTTCTGGTTGAGTCCCTCCTCAACAGGTCGTAGTTGTTATCAGATACAAGCCCTCACTGTGACCATTCCCCCACCCTTGTCCCTTTGGGCTCACAGTACTGCACTAAATGCCATATTTTCCCCACACCCTGTCCACATATTATTAAATCCTTCTCAAATTATCCCTCCTTCAGTGAGCCTTTCGTTTTCTGCTGGAAATCCCAGGATATAAAATATATAAAAAGGAAACTGATTTTAAAGAAAGGACTGTGGTCTGGAGTCCAGTTTCCTGAACAACCAAAACACATGTCCTTGAAGCTCTCTGATGCTCCAGTGTTGTAGATTTTTTAAGCCTGGAATCATAGACTCCCAAGAGAGAGCCAGTCAGGTAATGATGACAAGTGATGTGGGTTGGTGAGGAGAAGACTTTGGAGTCTTGGGAATAAGCTGTTTTCAGGAGGCAGCAGTTACTCAGATCCAGATCCTTTTACCACTTAGAAATGTAGTCCTGGTGTTGCCAAAATTAATTTAAAATAAAAACAAAAACATAAAAGCCAGAAATCAAGATTTTTATGTAGATGCCCTTTGTTTCTCAAAGTTGGCAACTAGTTAAAAAATGTTAAAACATGGCCCTGGCCAGTGTGGCTCAGTTGGTTGAGAATTGTTCAATGCACCAAGAAGTCGATGGTTTGATTCCCAGTCAGGGCACATGCCCGGGGTTGTGTGTTCAATCCCCAGTAAGAGGCGTGGTGGAGGCTGCTGATCAATGTTTCTCTTTCATCAATGTTTCTATCTCTCTTTCCCTCTCCCTTCCTCTTTCTCTAACAAAACAAAACAAACAAACAAATAAACAAACAAAAAATCCTTAGAACACAGCAAGCAAAACTAATACTTCTGCTATCTAGATTTGGGTCACAGGCCACACATTTGTGACCTCTACCTCCGCTTGGCTTTTACTTTTTCCTATATCACCAGAAATTGCCTGGGCTGCATTACTTCAGACATTAACGGTTGAGATAGAAGAAAATATTTCTATCCTTTGTAAAATCCACCTTTGAAGACACTGTTCTTTCCTTAAAGATGCACAAAATAAATTTATCTCAAGAATTTAGCACCAGAAAAAAAGTCTGTATGTTTTGCCCTTGAAAATCACAGACACCTAATTTTACTGGTTAAGGGATAAGTAAAGAGTGGCTTCTATGGCAAGCACCATACTTGGTGTTTTATTTAAAGTAGACTAAGTTTTGTGCCATGGTGATAGACAATTCCCAAATTTCAGTGGCTTACCATGTCTAGTGTATTTCTCACTCATAGAAAGTCTTCTCTGGATCAGAGGACTCTCCAGAATAGCTGTTTCTTTTGTGATCCAAACTGCTTTACAGCTATAACCAATGCTGACCTAGACCACTTCAAACTGAGAGGCAGATCATGGCGAAGCATGGATAGTAACAATGGTGACCATAGCAACAATCTAGTCCTACACCCAGGAGGTACCTGACCCTTTCCAGCCCTTTTCCCACCATGTCTTCCATTCTAATGCTTCCCTGAGACATCTCATGTGAGCTCACACTATCGATTTGCCTCCTTGTGAGCTGTAGGCTGATCACTGTATTCACTGGATTCTGGGAGCCATTGCTGCTCCCTTTCTGGTTCTGGCCTCACATGGTTGGGTACCTTGTGGTCTTCACCCAAGGATCGCTCTTTATTCTTCACCTAGGTTTCCAAGGATGGTGCCTCCATTTTATAGTTTTCTTATAGCCTTTCCTCTGCCAGAATGATTGCACGTATGAATCTCTGGAGGCTTTTTATCACTCATTGCTAAGTGTCTCTAAGGACAGACATGTCAGTAGCCTTATTCATTATGGCCAGGAGTTTCCTTTCAGATCCTTCCTTTTCTCTGAGTGCCAGGCCTTCTCAGAGAAACTTCTTTGAGTCTAGAGAATGTTCTCCTACTGACTTTTGTTCTTCTTCATCTTGAGCCCATTTCAGTCCTGATGGATTTTCCCAGGGGACCATTCAGTTTGTATAGGCATGGCGGAGGAGACTGGGTAACTGGCACCAAATGGTGAATGTTTATTTTATTATTGTTCTTATTATAATAACTGTAAATGCTTGTGATTGAATGCATATTATGCAGCAGGCATTCTTCATATGCCATTTCATTCCTCACAACAACCCTTGAGTTGTACAGTGTAACCCACTTTGCAGATGAGCAAACTGGGTCTCAGAGAGGCCAATTCATTCACAGTTAGACAGCTAATACCTCAACACAGCTTGGAAATGAACATCTATCTGTGGAATCTCTAAGAATGTATTATTCTATTGCTTACCTACTTTTTTGCATCCTAGGTCAAGGAGTAGGTGTGCAAGGTAAGCCTTCCTCTAAAACTTCAGCTACATGGCAATATACTTATTCTATATACAATAATGAACGATATTCCACTATGGCACATTTTTTGGTAAGTTGTCAATAAATCAAAAAATACTTCAGGAAGCTTTTAGTGAACATGCTCCATCTCAAGATACTTGTTAACACTGGTTTAAATGCTTTAAAAGTGATGATTTTGATGTGAAAGACAAAGAACATCCAGGTGAACCGAAAAAGCTTGAAGACCAACAATTAGAAGTATTATTGGATGATGATGCATGTCAAACTCAGAAACAACTTGCAGAAAGATTAAATGTTGCTCAGCAAACAGTTCCTAATCATTTACAAGCAATGGGAAAGATTTTTAAAGGAAGGAAAATGGGTGCCACATCAACTGAACAAAAGGCAAATGGAAAACCGAAGTCATCAGTAAAATATTGCTTCAATGGCATGAAATGAAGTTTTGTTTTGTTTTGTTTTGTTTTTGTTTTTTGCATTGGATTGTGACTGGCGATGAAAAGTGGATTTATTTTCAGAATCTCAAATGCACAAAATTATGGTTTGATCCAGATCAACCATCAACATCCACTGCAAGTCCAAATTGCTTCGGAAAGAAGACAATGCTCTGCATTTGGTGGGATCAGGAAGGTGTGGTGTATTATGAGCTTCTAAAACCAGGTGAAACTGATACTGATCACTACCAATAACAAATAATCAATCTGAACCACACTTTGATTGCAAAATGACAAAAATGGGTCAGAAGACATGGTGAAGTAATTTTGTTTCTTGATGACTCACCATCACACACTTCAAAACCAGTTAAAGACACGTTAAAAGATCTTGCCTTGGAAGTATAAAATTAATCCACCTGTTGTATTCACCAGACCTTGCTCCTTTAGATTATATCACTTGTTCTGATCCATGGCATACACACTTTCTGAGTAGCACTTCAAAATGTAGGAAGAAGTGAAAAATTGGGTGTCTGAATAGTTTGCCTCAAAACAAGAAAAATCCCATTGAGACAGTATCCACAAATTACTGAAAGATGGGGGAAATGTGTAGCTAGCGATGGACATTACTTTGAATAAAGCACATTGGATGTTTCTCTTGAAATTATTGTTTTTTCTTTGATTACAAAATCCACATTATTAACATGCTGCAGAGACAGGAGTAAATGAAAAATCCCCTTTGGTAAAGGGAAAGAGTGATCATTACCTGTATTGTAGTTTATTTTTTTCTTTTTTGCTGGTAACAAAAATAAATGGTTTGGTAATTTGTAGGTATATGTGTCAAGGGAAACATACTATTTGATTTATTCCAAGGATAAATTAATCTCTTTTTTATCACCCATTGATTTCATTATTTAGCCCTATAATTTAAAATCTTCATCCCTCTTTTTCTTGAGAAAAAAAAAAACACACAAAAAACAGGAATCACAAGATATAACACTTTGGTGCTTGTACTAGTTTGCTTGGACTGCCATTCCAAAATACCATAGGTAGTTAAAACAACAGTAATTTATTTCTCATAGCTGTGGAGACTGAAGGTTCAAGATCAAGGTGTCAGCAGGATCAATGTCTGGTTAGTGAGAGCTATTTCCTTGGATTGCAGACAGCTGCAGTCTTGATATGTCATCACCTGGTCTTGGTGCATGTGGGTGGAGAAAGAGATAGATAAAACAAGCCCTCTGGTGCCTCTCTTCTTGTAAGGGCACTAATATCATTATCAGAGCCCCACCCTCAATACCTCATTCAACCTAATTATCTCCAAAAGGCCCATCTGCAAATACTGTCACACTTCAACATATGAATTGGGGGCAGTCCATAGCAATCAACTCCCTGGCCCCCCAAATTCATGTACTTCTCATATGCAAAATATATTCATTTTATAACAACAACCCTCAATATCTTAATTTATTTCACATCAACTCTAAAATTCAAAGTCTCACCTAACTATCACTTAATTCAGTTGTGGGTGAGACTTGATGTATGAATCATTGTGCGGCAAAATTTCTCTCCAGCGTGAACCTGTGAAATTAGACAAGTTATGTGCTTCCAAATATGTAATGAAAAGATGGGCATTGATAGACATTCTCATTCTAAAATGGGGAAATGAGAAAAAGGAAGGAGTGACAGGTCTAAAGCAAGTTCAAAACCTGGCAAGACAAATTCCATTGGATCTTAAGGATTAAGAATAATTCTCTTTGGCTTTATGTCCCATCTTCCAGACCTGCTGGGTTGGCAGTGTCATCTCCATGGCTCTATAGGGCAACACTGCCCCGTTGGCTTCCTCATTTCCAAAACATGTTCCTCATTCCTTCTGAGATTTAATCAGAGTTGCTCTTGAGGTTCATACTTGTAGCATGTACCTCAAAATTCTTTCAGCCACTATCCATGACCTAGTTCCAAAGCCGCTTTCACATGTTTGGGTATTTGTTGCACCAGTGCTGTTTTATAAATAATAATTTCATAAGACCTTTTAATAATGACACCTGTAATAAAGATAGTTTTAGAAAACTTTCTATCATTTGTATGTGCCTAGAACCCAGTGAACATTGGAGAATAAAATAAATTCAATCCTGAAAAAAAATTATTCCTGTCCAAGAAATAATATTATGCTTTCAGATTGATATAAAATTAGGGCCACAAATTTTTTTTATTTTCTTATTAACATTTGAAAATAATTTTTATTTGTGCATACAGTTGAATTAGTCAATTAATCCTGTAAGATTCATTGAGACAAAGCAAAGACCTTAGGTCTCCCCCTTAATTTGGTGGCGGTGCGGCGAGGCGGGAGGGGGGGAGCTGATTTCCAGAACTAATTAACTCTTGCTTTGCTCCTTTTTTCTCTAACATAAACAGTGATCTTAAAACCAGAAAACTTTTATTATAGGTAAAGATGTAAAGAGAAAACAAAAACCTACTTTAGATGAATTCAAATGTTCAGGCGCTAACAATTTAAGGATGCTAAAGAAACTTTTAATTTTATTTTATTTTAGAACTATTTGAAATTCCCCAAACAACTATTGAAAATGAGAGTGAGAGAAATGGAGAATGATAAAGTGTTGAAAGTGGGTTCATGTTTTAATTTTTTTTAAAGGAAATGTCTGATGAAACCCTAAAGATGATTTTCCAAAATATAATTCATGAACATTTAAAAGCAATTGAGTGGTCACTAAAAGCCAACCTGATTTTCTTCTCTGTGGGTTCCCAGGATATCCAGTGGATAGGGGGGTACAATGGTGGCATTACTTCCTTTGCTCTGCTCTGCTCAATCATTAGCTATCAGCATTCCTGTACCTTAGCCAAGGACCTCATGAAAACATGCCATAGTGAGGATATAGCTATGTTTCAGTAAACAAGAACAGCAGAATATCTGTGAAAAATAAGGAGAAATATAGGCTGAATGATAGTATAGTACAGTGATCTTGTGATTGTTTGAGTGGCCTACCTCCTCCCTCTGCATCTCAGGTTATGATAGGAAAATGTCAACCATCAGTGCAACTTGAATGAATCACAACTGTTGAAATTTTAGGCATCAGGGAGGAAATGGGGAGATGTTCTTTGCAAGGGTATTTTTGGCACACTCTCAAATAATATCAAGTTGGCAACTTCTTGGTTATAGTTCCCGAGGATAGTCTCCCTTGAGTAAATATTTTTAAAGCCACAAAATGAACTTTGCAAAGAATGAGAAAATCAAAACAAAGGACTGTTTCATATTTAAGATTTAAATCTCTGTTCTTGGACCAGTGCCTAGTTCTATCAAAACAGTAATATCTATCCAACAAATCTGTACAAATGACCCTATAGTCAATATATACAGAAATGCTGATTTCTAAATCAAATTATTAATATGTAATTGAAAAACTACTTTATTCTTGTTATATTTCCTTTCAAAAGCTATTTAAAAAGTTATATGTGCCTGGTAAGTGTCATCTCAGAAAAACTTCTCATTGTCACCATGAGGTGAATAGGAAGATGGTTTTATTTTATTGTAATAATTTTACAAATGGCAAATAAAACCTTGTGAAATACAGGAGATGGCCCAGATGACTGAGTAAAAAATTGGTAGAAAATAAAAATTTCTCATCTTTTTTTAAAAAACTCTCATTAAATTTTTAAAAATAATGAACATTTCCCTTAAAAATATATATTTATAGGACACCGGGGTACACAATGTTTGCTCACTGTGATATTTTACTAGTTTTATGGAAATCTTGCATCAGTACTCTGATAATTTGAAAGGAAAGGGGAAAAAAGCAGTAGGGTTCACTGTTTAGGGTGTTACTTGTTTGGTTGTTCAGATTTAATAAATCCTACCATGTTGTGGTTCAGCTTTATTTAGTTTTGTGCTCACCCAAACTCTTGAGAATAAACCAAATCACTTTCTCTCTCTAGTGATATATTAGCTCAGTGCTGTGAATGAAAATTAAATGCAAATGCTTTCATTGCACTATCCCCTTGTTAATTTATCACATGTTTAAACACAGCAACATATTGGAAAACCTTGTTATTTTGTAATCTTCAGAGTTTTTGCAAAATGATATTAAGAACAGAATAATGAGTAAAGATAAGCCGATGGGAAGCACATGTCTACAGGGCAACTGGCAGCCGTCCCACAGCCATTAGTCTGTGGGATCTGGTGAAATTGCTGGAGTCAGCTTGCACTCCAACTGCATGACAGAGCAAAAAGAGAAGGAAGAAAAATATCTCCAGAATTAGAGATGAGCGAAGCCCACTTTTAGGCCTTCATGGAGCTCTCAAGTTCTCTTTTTAAAAATGTGTTTTGATAACGCTATCATCTCTTAGCAGTTTCTTAGTTAAACATTAATTACTACTACTACTAAAACAATACAGAATGCCAACTTTGGAAAGTTTGAGAAGTGTTTTTCAGGATATAGCACAAGAACCTGTCCCAGAGCATACCCAATAAATACCTGTGGATGTGGTTGATGATGTGTGAGGGCAGTTTAGGGAATTAAGTTGTTTTGTTGTTGTTTTGATATATGGAGTATAGAAATCTAATCATGGCCAGAGATTGGCAATCATCTGGGGTTAAACTCCTGGGCAGGGATAGGTACTCAGTGATGATTATATGCATATCAAGAGAAAGATAAGGGAAAGGTGTTGGAGGTTCAGCCTTGTCTTTTTTTTTTTTCTTTATATCTTTCTATGCAAATAGGGAGCTCCAACTCATCCTGTTGAGTTTTAAAACATGTCTTGAATAAGTAAGCATGACCCAACAGGCATTTAGATGGCATTTCACAAATGGCTGCTCCCTAACCTGCTTTACTTAGTATGTCCACCTTGTTCTGGATTTGCTGAGTCTCTACATCTCAACAACCAAGATTCAAAAATAGCTAGTATTGTTTTCATAATTTTTTTTTTTTTTTTTTTTTTTTTTTTTTTTACTTCTGCAGATTTTTGATGAGCTTGACTGCATGTTAAGTCACAGAGACATTTTAAGTTGCATTTACTGGCCATACCATTCATTATTCAAAGTGTTTGTTGACCCTCTATGGTACCTGTCCTTTAGTTCTAAAATGTAGTTTAAAATCTGAACAATAAATAAAACATAAATGATTCCTGAAGGCAAGTTTTTTTAAAGTGTTTGCTCCACCAAAATTCTGTCTTAATTTTTTTGTTTCTGCTTACATACCTCCCATTTCTACTTTATCCTCCTATTACACAGATGCCTCCCCAACTTCACTCCCTCATTTCCTTTCTTCCATCCTTTCCTTCTGCCTTTTTTCCTCTTTCTTCCAACATGGAAGATGGTAGTGCCATCTATGGAAATTGTTAAGACTGAGAGAAAGAGCAAGCTTTGGAAGGGAAATAAAGATTTCAAGTGTAAACATGCACATGCCATGTTTGACATGACAATGAGATCAATATACAATCAAGACAAAATGCAATATTATTCAGCTATAAAAAGAATGAAATCTGGTCTTTTTGACAACACAGATAGACATAGAGAATATTATGCTCAGTGACATAAGTTAAAGACAAATACCGTATGATTTCACTTATATATGGAATCTTAAAAAGCAAAATGAATAAATGAATAAATAAAGCAGAAACAGACCCATATATAGAGAGAACAATCTGATGATTGCCAAAGGGGTGGGAGTTGGAGGGAATAAGAATTTTTTAAAAAGTAGGAAAAAAAAGTTTGAAATGTTTATAAATCTCTGAGAGAAGATGTCAAGGTACAAATATATAAAATAGGAGGGAGGATAAACTGTGCTATAGATAAAAATCAATTTGAAAGTCAACAGTGAATTCATGTGTTTAAAGTCACAAGATTCAATGAAACCACTTAAAAATTAAGTGCAGTTAAAGAAGAGAAATGGCTAAAAACCAAACCCAGAGCATTCTAACATTTAAAGGTCAGGAAGAGAAAGAGAAACAAAATATTTAAATGTGTTAATACAATTCTATTTTAAAGAATCCCTGTTATTTATTTTGGATTTGGCACGGGACATGGTTATGTCTTTTCTGAACCTTTAAAAATTAGAATTTAAAGTCTAGAGAAAGTGATTCAAGTTGTTTGGTTCAGTACTTTTGGATCCATATTAGCGTTAGTTGTGAGGCCAGTTCTTAGATAATGAGACTCCCTAAGACTAAGCCAAGTAAGGTACACAATCAAATACCAGAACTACAAAAGTGGCAGTACTGTCTGATGGAAATATGAAACGCAATTTAGGAATGAGATAGCAGTGTCAGGAGCTGAGAGTGGTACAAAAGTGGAAAGTAAAATGGGCAGGAAGTGAGATAAGCAGAGGTGATACTGATAGGATCTTAATGAGAGGTAGGCCGTCTGATGAGAGGCTGGTAGATTGAAGCTTATTCAAGAACCAGTCTCCTGAACACATTGTGGCATATGCCTTTTAATTCCATGTTCGAAACAGCCAAGCAACATCAGACAAAATCCACCATCCAACTTTTCTGACATTTCTCATTTTTGAGTGCACAGTCATCTTCTCCCAAATATTCTCACTTTCAGTTTTAAGGGTTAGAATCCTGTCCACTGATTCATTCTAAGAGTAAGACTCAGATTGAGATTTTATAAATCTGAGTGTCAGCTATTCACTAGGCCAGTAGTTGGCAAACTCAATAGTCAACAGAGCCAATTATCAACAGTTTGATAATTTTCAAACAGTTATCAACGATTGAAATTTCTTTTGAGAGCCAAATTTTTTAAACATAAACTTTTTCTAATGCCACTTTTTCAAAATAACTCGCCCAGGTCATGATATTTTGTGGAAGAGCCACACTCAAGGGGCCAAAGGGCTGCATGTGGCTCAAGAGCTGCAGTTTGCCTACCACTGCACTAGGCACTGGGCTGGCTGCTTGCATCTACATCTGCTCTTGTAGGGATTAAAAGGTCTTGGCCTAGGCAGAAGTCCATATTACAGCTTACACTGCCACAGTCTAAAGGCATGTGTCAGTTTCCTAAATCATCTTGTGTGAAATGCTTGCTTAATAGTTTATCTCATCGGGAATATTTGAAAATTTAGTCCTGTGTCATTTAGATGTGGTGTCAGAGGAGGTCTGCACAGCTAATTTTCTTCTCTTATGCAGAGAAGGGCACATCTGACATAATATAACAAGTTACACTGCCAGAGAAAAGTAAATTGCAAGCTATAAACAAACAAATAAGAAACCAAGTCATAAGATGAAAGAGCACTAGAAACGCAGCCAAATACTATTATTACGGAGAGGCCCCGTATCTGGCATTACATTAGGCAAGTGGATGTTCGGCTCTGTGATGCGGGTGAGCCTGCCTCTGAGACAGTCTTATGTTATCTGGGTCCGTAAGACCCTTACATGAGCTAGCAGGGTCAGAGAATTATTTTCAACATTTAGAGAACTGAAAGAACATCTTCCATTTATTCATCTGGGAGAAAACGTTATATCTTTCCCCTTGGCTTCACTTCCCAACTGTACGATCTTATTTCTGACTGCCTTGTCTGACCTGAGTCTTCCATGTGATCAGTAGTCTCCGCTCTGCATCAGTTTCCCCAGGATGAATGGATGTTGGCTATTTTATCATGAATTAACACCATGTCTTCAAACCAGAGCACACAAGTAACTCAATGGTCACCCCCCTACCTGATGTAGACTCCCTATCACTCTCCCTACCGGGAAGTGGGCCTGGTCCTCTGCAGAGATGGGATGGGCAGGGAGTTCAGCCACACTTCCCTGATGGCATTCCCCATACCAAGATGCCCGGAGGGTGAGTAGCCACCATTTCCCATTCCATGCTCCTCCAGGTCCCTTTCTGGCAGTGATGCTGTGATGTACACCAGGTGAATCCATGCCACAGGCAATTGCAAGGTGTATTACTTGCCCAGGACTAGTAGGAAAAACAAAGTTTCCATGGAACTCAGAAGCCCTGATGTGCACAAGCCTAAGTTGACTCCTTTATATAGAGGAGTTACTCCCCTTCATATAATTTTTCTTGTATCTTGTACAAACTTGTCTCAAAATTACCTCCAAGATCAGTAGTTTCCAATTTTGAAAATGCATTAGAATCACCTGGGGAACGTACAATAAAAATATCAGCAGGGTAAAACTCCTGGGTACTTGCATTGTACAGCCAGCTTGAGAACTCCTCTGTCCTCATCCTTCTCCCAGATTCCAGCTAAGAAAATCAAGAGTAAGCTTATCACTAATTATCATTTAATTCTTAATTTTCATTTTCTTAGGGTAAGGTAATGATTAGATGAGGGCAACAAGGAGTGGAATAGGGTCCACTGAGCTTGAGGAAGACTTTTTGCCTCTACTCGGTAAAACTTTCTGCACTCTTGGCTGTTCTCACTCTTGAGGTTAGAAGAATGCAAACCACTCCATATTTCTGCCAGTTTGCTTTTGTTTTGTTCTTCTCTTCCCCCAAGTTCTGGCACACTCTCTCTAGAAATTCTGGCTGATCTACAAAATTTATCCAGAATTTACTACTTCATACTTTGATGTCTTTCCCGCCTCTTAAATACTTGTCTTTCCCCTCTTCTCAATAGTAGATAATATTTTACAAAACCGGGTTTGATGGGGAAAGGCAATGAGACTTTGGGTGATGAAAGGTTGACGATTTAGAAAATGTCTGCACTTTGGTCAGTGATGGAGGTTGTTATCACCGGATGGTGAGAGTTGAAGGTAGCTTGGGCTTGCTGTTCAGCAGAGCAGAGGCTGTAATTTCTACTCGGACATTTGTTTCGGTGCCAACCAGGACCTTTCCCAGAATTGGCCTCACAACCCAGAGACCAGGCCTCCGTCCCTAGCAAGGACTGGCCTGCTTTGACCTGTTGATTTCAAATTAGGTCAAATATTGCTGGCTTCCCAAGGCCTCTGACTATATCTTGGATCTCAACCAACATATAAACTGAAGCCACTCACACCAGAATTCTCTTTGAAACATCAAAGTTAGCTCATCCCTTATGCCTTAGACATAATCATTTCTATGGTTATCTTTTGTCTGGCGTCAGGATCTGTGCTTCTCATTATAAAGAGAACCCACACCCCACTGCTCTCCTAGCCAAACTTAATTCCATGATAAACGAGCTCTTCTCCATCCTCACTTTCTTTACAGAACCCTCTTTTTCTTCTTTCCTAGAACCAAGATACAGTTTTCCCACAAATGTGTCAAATGCAGGGAACCACCATGTTGAAAGATGTCAGTTTGCTGCCTTTTCCATAAAATGCATCTATGATTCCATTTTTCGGCCACCTTTATGAAAAAAATATTCTGCCACTCTGAGGATTCCACCACTTGGAATGATGCCCTCTGTCCCTCCTTATTCCCCTCATCTACTTTCTTATTGGTTCGTCCCTGATGGTAATTAAAAATGTGGGTAGCTATTTCACCATCATCCTCACCAACACAAATCCTGCAATTACTTTGGCTATATTAGCATGGACATTGTGATGCAAACACAGAAGGGTGAAAACTTATACACTATATTTTACATATGGCAAAAGTAGAATTTTTTATATTTTTTATAATTGAGCTCATTTTGCACTCTAACCTCCATTTCACTCATAATGGAGAACATAAAAAACAGAAAACAGTTCTCTCTAAACCTCAACTTCTCCTTTAGAAATATGGAGGCCTTTTAACTTTAAAAAGTACCTTTTATGTTTTTCAGACTCATCATTTGGATAAGAGATATTCAAGTCAAAGTTGTTCTCTTTATCAGGACAATTTCTTCTCTTTCTTAAAGGAGGTCTCTCCTGTCTTCTCAGAGAATTAGGGGATGGTAACAGATCCTCTTGCATGGAGGCAGGGCCTCCTGTTTAGAGCTTTCCCAGGATCATTGCTAGTTTTGGATGTGGTGTGGCTACGCTGATCTGACCCTGGGCATTGGTGTTGGCTGGGGTACCACTGATTGCTTCTGGTTCTTTGGGGTTCCTATAAATCATTAGCACCTACCACAGACTTCATTCCCATGGACCTTGCATTCTGGGGCCTCTCATCCTTGCCCAGGCCAATTTCTGATTTACTGGTTCTCTCAGCACCTTTGTAATCTTTTTGGGGGGCAAGTCAGGGAGTCCACAGCTGCTTACTCTGAGCCATGCTGGAGTGTGGCTGCTGAACTTCCACTACCACCTTCCTTAGCTTTTTCTAACCCCTTGTCATAGGGTCTCCATGCAGACTTCCAACCAGAAGCTGAACACAAGCCCCTCTGCTTTTAACTTCCCCTTTCAAATTCTCTGATTTCTGTAGGGAGCTCTCCCTTTTGCATCTTCCTTTCTTCTCATCGGTACTTTTCTGATCCCAGTGGCTTCTGATCCCATCATGTTACTGAGACTGCTATACACAAGGCCATGAGTCATCTTTCAACTGTCCAAACGCTTTAGTATTTTCAGTATTTTCTTTATTTTACATTCTTTTTTTTAAATATATATATATTTAAAAATAGATATTTAAAATATCTTTTTAAAATATATATTTTTAAAAATCAATAAATGTATTGATTTTTTTACAGAGATGAAAGGAGAAAGAGAGTTAGAAACATTGATGAGAGAGAAACATCGATCAGCTGCCTCCTGCACACCTCCTACTGGGGATGTGCTCGCAACCAAGGTACATTCCCTTGACCAGAATCAAACCCAGGACCCTTCAGTCTGCAGGCCAATTCTCTATCCACTGAGCCAAACCAGTTTCAGCTACATTTTCTTTTTTAATTTTTTTCTTTTTTGTTGAAAGTATTACAGATGCGCACATTCCCCCCCCCCCCCCCCCCCCCCCCCCCCCCCCCCCCCGTCCCGGCCTTGACACCTTCTACCCAAGCCCCTCCCCCAGGCCTACCACACTATTGTTTGTGTCCATGGGTTATGTATATATATATATATATACTAGAGGCCCAGTGTACAAAATTTGTGCACTTGTGGGGAGGGTTCCTCAGCCCAGCCTGCACCTTCTCCAGTCTGGGACCCCTTGGGGGATGTCTGACTGCTGGTTTAGGCCTGATCCAAGGACTGCTGGCTCCTAACCACTCGCCTGCCTGCCAGCCTGATCACCCCCTAACCACTTCCCTGCTGGCCTAATTGACACCTAACTGCTCCCCTGAAGGCTTGATCACCCCCAACTGCCCTCCCCTGCAGACCTGGTCCCCCCCAACTGCCCTCCCCTGAAGGCCTAATTGCCCTCTCCTGCCAGCCATCTTGTGATTACCGTATTTTCCAGCATATAAGACGACCCCCTAATTTTACAGTTAAAACATAGGTTTAGGCCTATATTCTCTGTATAAGACTATCCCCCACTTCCGAGGCAACACCAGTTCTTTTTTTTAATAGACCGCCTCTCTGATTTTGGCCAATCCAAGCAGGCTTTTTATGCATGCAAATTATACATGTTCTGTACCCAAAGCTGCACTGTGTTCTAGTAAAAAGCCTGCTAGGGCGGTGGTATAGTGCCATCCTATATTTCCAAGTGAGGTGCTTTCTATCCGTCCTCTTTTCTCTGTTCTCTCTGCTGAGACCTGAATTCAGACCACTGAAAAAGCCCAGTTTTTCATTTTTTTCTTTTCAAAGGTAGTCTTATACACCAGAAAATATGGTATGTGGGTGCGGCCAACTTGTGATGATGCAGGGGCAGCCATCTTGTGACAACATGGGGGCCTGGGGATTGCCATCTTGTGACGACATTGGGGTGACCATCTTTGAGGGTGTGAGGGTCAATTTGTATATTACCTATTTATTTTATAGGTTAAGTTCTTTGGTTAGTCTCTTCTTGTACCCCTTGTCCGCTCTGAAATTCATCGGTCTGATGCATGCTTCTATGTTTCTGAATCTATTTTGTTCATCAGTTTATTTTGTTCATGAGATTCCACATATGAATGAGATCATATTTGTTTTTCTCTGACTGCTTTATTTCACTTAGCATAATAATCTCCAGTTCTTTGCATGCTATCTCAAAGGTTAAGGGATCCTTTTATTATAGCTGCATAGTATTCCATTATGGAAATGTACCACATCTTTTGTTGTTGTTGTTATCACTTGAGGATATTTTTTCCATTGATTTTTAGAGAGTGTGGAAGAGAGAGGTAAAGACAGAGAGAAATATCAAAGTGAGAGAAACACATTGATTAGTTACTTCCTGCATGAGCCCAACCAGGGGCTCTGATCAGGGGAGGAGCCTGGAATGGAGATATGTGCCCTTGACCAGAATTGATCCTGGGACCCTTTGGTCCTCAGGCTGATGCTCTTTCCACTGAGCCAAACCAGTGAGGGCCTACATATTTTTTAGCCACTCTTCTACTGAGGGGTACTAGAGCTGTTTCCAGATCTTAGCTATTATAAACAATTCTTCTATGACCATAAAGGTGCATATATTCTTTTTGAATGGAGTTTCAGTATGCTTAGGATATATTCCTTAGACGTGGGATCACTAAGTCAAATGGCAGATCCATTTTCAATTTTTGAGAAAATGCCACACTGTTTTTACACAATGGAATACTAATTTATTCTCCTCTATTTTCATTGCAGCCTTACTTACAATAGCCAATATCTGGAAACAGCCCAAGTGCCCATCAGTGGATAAATGGATAAAAAAAAGCAGTGCTGATTTCTTTATTCTCCAAACATTTTCATGAGAGCAGCAGCATGAGCGGCCTGGTGGAATGCTTTTTTTGTCGCCACATCGATGGGGTAAGCATTCTGTGCCTGGCCACTGATGGGCCTCTGGGCAGCGGCTGGGGAGCTGCCATGTTCCACAGAGAGCTACTGGTGCACGGATTTGTGTGCAGGGTTACTAGTTACTGTATAAAATAGAAAAAACTTGGCAGGCTTTGGTCATTCATTAAATGTGGAAGATAAAAGTATTAAAGGAACCAAAAATGACTCCTAGGTTCTGTAGCTCCAGGGGTCTGGGGACTGAAAATACACCCTTAGAATCAGGGAAGGCTAAGGAGCTTAGTTTATATTTGTTGAGTTTGTTGAGTTTGAAAGGCCAGGAAATATACAGGAAGTAATTAAATACATGAGTCTAAAGCTCAGAGAAATGTTCTGAACTGGAGATAGGAGTGTTTGTTTTGTTTGTTTTTAGCAACAGTACAAAATACACAGTTTAACATGAGAATGAAAGCAATCACCCAGGGAGAATGCCCCTCTTCCTAGATTTAGCCAAAATAAGAGTAGAAACAATTCAAGGACATAATTTCTACAAACACCAGCATTAAAGGGGAAAACTATATAGGAAATAAGCAAAAGTTTTGAGTGAAACCTGGAAAGAAGAAAATGTTTGGAAAATAAAGAAATCAGGATGTCAAATGAAGCATAGAGGTCCAGTAAGAAAATACTGAATGTACCACAGCTTTTTTTTTTTTTTTTTTATCCATTCATCCACTGATGGGCACTTGGGCTGTTTGCAGATATTGACTATTGTAAGTAAGGCTGCAATGAAAATAGAGGAGAATAAATTAGTATTCCATTGTGTAAAAACAGTGTGGCATTTCCTCAAAAATTGAACTGCCATTTGACTCAGTGATCCCACCTCTAAGGAATATATACTAAGAATACTGAAACTCCATTCAGAAAGAATATATGCACCTTTATGGTCATAGAAGAATTGTTTATAATAGCTAAGATCTGGAAACAGCTCAAGTGCCCCTCAGTAGAAGAGTGGCTAAAAAATATGTAGGCCCTAGCTGGTTTGGCTCAGTGGAAAGAGCATCAGCCTGAGGACCAAAGGGTCCCAGGTTCAATTCTGGTCAAGGGCACATACCCCTGAGACTGGGGGACTCAGGTGGGGCTGAGAGGACTGGTCACCACCATCTTGTGGCTATGGGTGCCACCTGCTCATTGACTCTGCTCCCTGCCAACCAGTCATTCTGCTGTTCCATCTATTTGCATATTATGCTTCTATTATATAGGATGGTCCAAAGTGCAAGATAGCAATGCTGGCAATTTGAATATACCAAAGAGAAGCTGTAAAAATTATGTATGTTTATAGGAAGAAGCATACTACATATAGAGTTCAGTACTATCCATGGATTCAGGCATCCACTGGGGGTTCTGGAGCATATCCCTGGTGGATAAGAAAAATCCTATCTAATAAAAGGGTAATATGCAAATTAACCATCATTCCATCACAAAAATGGCGGCACCCATAGCCACAAGATCACAGCACAGCATGAGTGGCCTGATGGAATGCAAGAGGATGCAGGACAGGCTGAGGGACCCCCGAATGCATGAATTTTTGTGCACTGGGCCTCTAGTTATTAAATTAGAGTTACTTGAACACAAGCCCTGCAAACCATGCCACCCATTCTGATAACCAAGACAGCTGCTAAGTGACTAATGGGTGGGTAGTGTATCCAGTGTGAAAATACTGGACAAAGGCATGAATCACATCCCACGCGGGATGGAGTGGATAGCATGAGATTTCATGACACCACTCAGAGTGGCACACAATTTAAAACTTACAAATTGTTTATTTCTGGAAATCCAGTCAATATTTTTGAACTTCAGTTTATTGTGAGTAGCTGAGACTGCAAAAAATAAAACCACAAATAAGATGGAAAACTGTACCAATTTGTCAATGATCTGTCAGTCATCATCTATATATGTGTATCTATCTACCTATTGTTCGTCTATCATTATCTACCTATCTATCATCTATAATGATTTGTCCACACTAAAAATTAATCCCCCCAAATTTTACATAGCTATATGTAAATACAAATGGAAATTTAGAAATAGGGTAAACATATATTTTCTAGAAGGGGAGAAAAGAAATAAACATGTAGCTGGTAAAGACTCACATTGTTAACTTTGTTGCTATAATTAAGCCTCAAATTTGTTCTCAAAATGTGGGTAGCTAAAGTGAAAATAATACTAAGTCAGTTACCTAACTCTTTTATCAGAGAAACCAAAGGAATTTTGATAATCTAGGTTATAAACTCTGGTTAGCTGAAGCTTTGAGTGGATAAAGCTTTGCTTATCTTTGCTTAACTTATAGAGCAGCTTAAATAAGCCCTTTTGACCAATTCTCTTTCTTCTAAGGTAAATCTCTTTGAGTATTTAATACTCCTTGAGCATTTTATTATTTATTATTTTAAAAATCTTTATTGTTGAAAGTATTATATATGTCTTCTTTTCTTCCCCATTAACCCCCTTTGTCTGCCCCTTCCCCTCTTTGGAGCACTTTAAAAGCTTTCTTTCTAAAAGGAAAGATCCTTTTCCATTATTTCCAGTCTGTCTGTCCCAAGTGTAGGAGCTGCGGTCTCTGATTATGGTAGCCCTAGTCATCCTGTTTGTCCTACCGGTGTTGTAACCTTGTCTCTCTTAAAGCTCAGGTTTCTTTGCAACTCAGCATTTTAAACTATCAAACTAGGTTTTGTGCAGATTTATGTGTGTCAGGGATTTTAGTTGGGGTCTATGTTGTGTTCTCAGACATGCCTAGTCAAGTTCATGGTCCACTGGGGCTGGCTCAGCGGGGCTTTATTTCATCAAATGATGGAGGAGTCTTTGATGCAGAGCTGTGCTTGTGTTAACGCCAGTGATGGGAAATGTAAGTGCCTTTTACAGTTATTATTTGTGAATGAAGCAAACATAGTATTCCTCACAGTGGATGTTTGTTAGCCTACATTTAGACATCGAAGAAGGTAGTAGTGTCTCCTGGCATTAAAGCAAGAAGGCCATGCACACCGAATATGCCATCCCCTCCCCTGGGAACAGAGTTGGCAGTGGTGTGCCTTCCTTAGAGGCCTCTCAGTATTGGAGCGGTGGAGTCAGGTTTGAGTGCCAGACAGATCTGGATTGCAGTCTGGCTCTGTGCCTTTTTTTTTTTTTTTTTTTTTTTTTGTAATTTATCTTTATTGTTTGTTTGTTTGTTTTTATATATTTTTTAATTTATTTTTTACAGAGAGGAAGGGAGAGGAGAGAGATAGAGAGCTAGAAACATTGATGAGAGAGAGACATAGACCAGCTGCCTCTTGCACACTCCACACCAGGTATGTGCCCGCAATGAATGTACGTGCCCTGGACCAGAATCGAACCTGGGACCCTTCAGTCCGCAGACTGACACTTTATCCACTGAGCCAAATCAATTTCGGCAAATTTATCTTTATTGTTGAAAGTACTACAGGTGTCTCCTCTTTTCCCCCCATTGAGTGCCCCCCCCCCTCCACTAGGCCTTCACTTCACTATTTTCTGTGTCCATGGTTATGCTTATATGCGTATACTAGTACATTATTTGATTAATCTCTCCCCTCCCCCTTTTTCTCTGAGATTCATCAGTATGTTGCATGCTTCCATGTCTTTGTATCTATTTTGTTCATCAATTTATTTTGTTCATTAGATTCCACAGATAAGTGAGATCATATCTTTCTATGACTGGCTTATTTCTTTTGTGTATAGCTTTGGCAACTTCCTTCATCTCTCTGAGCCTGTTGTTCTGAGAATTAAAAAGAAGGCATGTGAAGCACTTGGTATATAGTAAGTGATCAAAAACTAGCAGTTGGTATTATTTGTGTTATTATTATCACTAGAAGCCTGATGCACGAAGATTCATGCAAGAATGGGCCTTCCTTCCCCTGGCTGCTGGCACCACCTTTGCTCTTGCCGGAGCTGCCTTTCTGCTCTGGCCAGAGCTTCCTAGAGGCCTAGAGCGGCTGGGTGGTGCTGAATACCTGCACCATTGCCATGGTGATGATGCAAGCATCCCACCATGCCCCTGGCTGCTTGTCGCCTGTGTATGCAAATTAACCTCCACCTTTGTTGGGTTAATTTGCATACTCACTCCTGATTGGCTGCTGGGTGTTGTGAAGGAAAGGTCAATTAACATGTTTCTCTTTTATTAGTGTCTGTAGATTATCAGACATTACCATAGAGATGCGGAGCAGGGAGGAGGGAATGACAAGCAGCAGGGGAAATAAGAGGATGCTTTTGGAGACCTCAGGTGAGATATATCTACTTGATGGGCTTTTCAAACTAATGGAGGGAAGGAGGGTTCAGAGTGGAAGACACCTGTGTGACCTCACTTCATCTCCATTGGCTCAGCAGGTATGGTAGTTTCTTCATACACATTAGGTTTAAAATTCTTTGTATAATGTGGAGACTTTTTGTTTGTTTAGGTTTTGACTGTTTCTGAGTTTGGGCTTTATCCTGCAAATAATGTGTGATCTATCAATACTGTACAGTCATACTCAACCCTTTCTATAATATAGAACTGACCGTCTTTCTTGAAATTGTCTCCTCACTAAATTTCTATAAAAACCAGTTTCTACTGGTTTTCCTCTTACCATTCAGGTCTTTTCTTCTTAAAAAAATTTTTTTTAAAAAATATGTTTTTATTGATTTCAGAGAGAGGAAAGGAGAGATGGAGAGAGAGATAGAAACATCAATGATGAGAGAGAATCATTGATGGGCTGCCTCCTGCATGCCTCCAAACTAGGAATCAAACTGTGATCTCCTGGTTCATGAGTCAATGTTCAACCACTGACCCATACTGGCTGGGTGAGGTCTTTCCTTCTTTATTTTCTTCCTAAAAACTAAGTTTCCCATTCCTCCTGCTGAGGTTTCTCCCTCTTTGAAAATTCTTAACTATCTATATTTTCCAGAATTATGTTAGCTCTTTGGTCTTCTTACTGTTTAAAGATCCCTGGTATAGGGTAAGGCTTCATAGCTCAGGGGTTAGAGCACTGGTCTTGTAAAGATCCCTGGTATAGTCAAAACCCCTAGTGCCATTTAGCCTATATAATAAACAGTAATATGCAAATTGACCATCACTCAAAAACACAAGATGGCTTCCCCCATGTGGTCAAAGATGGCCGCCCCCATGTGGACACAAGATGGCTGCCACAAGATGGCCAGCAGGGAAGGGAAGTTGTGGGTGATCAGGCCAGCAGGCAAGGGCATTTGAGGGTGATCAGGCCTGCAGGGGAAGGCAGTTGGGGGAGACCCAGGCCTGCAGGAGAGGGCAGTTGGGGGACCAGGCCAGCAGGGAAGGGCAGTTGGGGGCAACCAGGCTGGCAGGGGAAGGCAGCTAGAGGCAACCAGGCTGTCAAGGGAGGGCAGTTAGGGGTAACCTGGCAGGCAGAGGAGGATAGTTAGGGGTGGCCAGGCTGACAAGGGAGGGAAGTTAGTGGTGATCGGGTCAGCAGAGGAGAACAGTTAGGGGTGACCAGGCTGGCAGGGGAGCAGTTAGGCATCGATCAGGCTGGCAGGGGAGTGGTCAGTAGGTGATCAGGCTGGCAGGCAGAAGTGGTTAGGGGCAATCAGTCAGGCAAGCAGGCTAGTGGTTGGGAGCCAGCTGTCCTGGATTATGAGAGGGCTATCGGACATCCCTTGAGGGGTCCCAGATTGGAGAAAGTACAGACTGGGCTGAGGGACACCCCCCCTCCCCATGCATGAATTTCATGCACCGAGCCTCTAGTAGGTGTATAATTTGCAAGTCTCTTTTTAGGGCCCAGACCTTTCTGTAGGGCTAATGGATCCATATACCCAACCATGGCAACATTGGTAAATCAGCTTAAACAGAATTGTTGGGACTGAGCTATCTGTGTTGAAACAAGTAGGGGGCTTTCCATTCACACAAGTACCCACAGGACCCTTGGCCTGTGTAAGCACTAGCTCTTGGTGGAAGCATCTTGGTGGGCAATATACAGACATTGGATCTGAGGTAAAATCACTTCTACTCCTTGTCAATTGCCCAATCATGGGTAAGTTACTTAACTCTGGAAAGATTTCTTTTTTTGCCAACTTGAAGATAGGAAGATTGTATATGCTTTTAATTCCTTTTTGTCTCTTAGCTCAATGTATGCTTTAGGATAGGCATATGTTCTTTTGCTATTATGTTTTTTAAATGATTTTTATTAAATTATAATTGGCATACTTTACATTCATTTCAGATGTTCAACATAATGATTCAATAATTGTATGTATTGCAAAATGATCATCACAGTAAGTCTCATTAATGTCTGTCACCGTACCATTACAGATTTTTTGTGTGATGAGAACTTTTAAGATCTATCTCCCTTAGCAACTTTTAACTGTACAGTACAGTATTATTAACTGTAGTTGTCAAATGTTGTTAGATTTTATAAATTTCTTCCTGAAGAATTTTATTTTGAAGGATAGAGGGCTCTATGTACAATTATGACCACATTGAGCAGTATCTTTCCCTGGCACTATTTCATTTTAAATGACCTCTTTCTTCTCTATGGGTGTAATCTAGCTTTCTAGAGCACGCATTGTTCTGTTACCTTGGAAACCCAGCTTTCACACCACTGGTTAGAATGTCCCAAGGTTGTCCATTATATTCCATCACCTTCTTACCCTCCAGAAAGCTAGTATCCAACATATTAGAATTAGCCTATAACCTAGAGCAATTTTCACCCACACTTTAAAGTCTGTTGTGGGTTTTCATTCCAAAATCATCTCATAGATTTTTGTGTGTCATGGAAGCAGAATTTCCTCCCCACACTTTTGCTCTAAATGCTTGTCTTTGTGGTCTCCAGTTTTTATGACCAGGATGAGTGCTTTCTGTTGATAAAAGAAATAATCCAAAGATGCCCCCTTCTTTCCAGCATGCCTGCTTTAGCAAGTCAAGGCAGTGAAGAGACTGTCCTCTGGGGTTGTTACTATGCTCAACAATGAAATAAACTCTGTTTTCAACCTGCCATCTCCAAGCGATATAAACCACTTTTCCATTTCTTTACCACTCTGCCTACTTGGAGAGTCTGGATTCCTTGACCTCAATAAATAGATGAGGATAACTGTTCGAACCCTTGAGCTATCCTGATGCTATTCATTGTTAAATCTCTATGCTTCCTCTGGCCCCTAACCTCTATAAATGTGTGGTGGTCTCATTGTCCTTGAAATACCACTTTCTTTACTCTTAGGTATTGGTACATGAAAGTATAGATATTGATAAAATAAAACATGAAATGAAAAATAATGTTCTTTTGGGCACAGAATCATAGTCCTCAGTTTCCTTACTTCTAAAATGGACAAAAGCTAATAACACAGTTCATTTTTACAGACAGAATTATTATGAAGATTTAATTTTTTAAAAAGTGGAAAATTACATTATCCTCAAAAAGAATATGAAAATAAGTAAGAAATGCTGAGTATAAGCCATATCCATAACAAGGAGTTTAACAAATCCAGAGAAGAATTATCATATTACTAGAGGCCTGGTACACAAATTCATGCTTACAGAGATTAGACCCCAGCTTATGCCACCAGCCTCGCAGCTCCAGCTTGTGCCCCAAGCCTGGCAGCCCAACATGGCACCCCACCTTGGCCTGGCACAGCCCCCTCACCTGCTCCACCATCTTGCCTGAGGAGTGATCAAGCAGGTGTGGGGTCCCCTTCCCCAGCTCCCTCAGTGCCTTGGAACCAAGTGGCAGTCCCACCCCCTACCACCGCCGCTGGTTACCATCTGCAGGGCAATCAGTGGGGAGATAGGGCTCCTGCTTGCCCCAGCCTTGGCATGGTGCTGCCTGCCCACCTGCTCCACCATTCTGCCTCAGTCCCACTCCCTCAGGCCCATTGGAGCCAACAGCGCCTTCACTGTTTCCTGCTGCCAGCTCCATGTGGCCGATGCCTACCATATTCTGCACTGCCCCTGGTGGTCAGTGCACATCATAATGAGCAGTTGAACTCCTGGTCTCCTGGTCACGACCACCAGAGGGGACAATTTGCATATTAGGCTTTTATTATATAGGATCCTTGCTGTGTAAGTTTTCTATTGTGCAAAAGAAACTGGATGTTGCTGGAGCTAACATACGTGTCTTTTAGTTTTGGCATCCCAACCTCTTGTCCTCTTCTCATGCTTTAAGGAGCTTTCTTACATACTTGTGAAACACAGAGCTGTTTTCTGCATTATTTTTCCTTTACAGTCTGTTCCTTCATTTGGAGGATAAATGCTTTTTCCAGTTCTGCTTGTTCTCAGCATTAGTTGGAGAGCATGTTTCCATGCTCTATGTTCACTCTCTCCTTCTCCATACACTAGATCTGTCCAGGCAGGATGATCTTGTGAAAAGAGCTTTAGGCTCATTGAGATCCAAGAAGTAAGTTCTAGACACGGCTCTAGCAGAAACTGTTTCATTAACATTAGCATCATTTAATCTACCTGTGTCTTGTATTTGCTATCTCACTCCCCTTTGTATACCTTGTTCTGTCTAACATAGCACCTGATCCAAACTTCCACTCAATAAATCTTCAACTGAATTTAAACAAGGACTGTAAGAGTTGAGTGAACAGGTGAGTTTAGTTCTGAAGAGACATAAGATATAAATATTCATAAGGTGACATTATATTCTTTGGAGTTATAAAAATATTAAATCAGATCGTCTATTTATATTCTTAATTTTTATCAGTTGATTACGGCACACCTAGATCAGTTTTGATCATATTTAAAGCAAAAAATTCTCTAAACTATGTTAAAATTAAACATTTATTACTGTTAAAAATAATTAAAATCCAATCAGTATAATTTTCCACTTTTGTTTTCTTCACCATCATTAATAGTTATTATTGCATTGCTTCAGAATCAAAGCTGCATCAACATTTGTAGAAATAGCAGTAGGAAGAAGCAATGTGAAAATAGTACTTACTATTTTAGTCATTTTATTGCGGAAACAAAGAGATGTCTTTTATTTAATGGCAAAGGTTAGCCACACAACTAGGAAGGCTTTCTTTATTTAAAATTATTCTTACATAAAAGGTTATATTCCAAAATATATTTGAGTGAAATCCAGCAAGTAATAGAGAGATACTATAGGAATGACAAGGGATACATAATCTCCCTTAAATGCTAGATCCACAAGATCTTTTTGTAAAGTATCTTTATTTCCCCAGAAATAACTCTGTTCCAATGAACAAAAAGACTTTTTAAGGGAACTGAAGAAAATGTACTACTGGTCAAACAAATTTGATTCCAACAATAGATATTTTGAGCATATTGATAACCCTTTTCAACTCTTCAGTGCTAATTGTACTATAATCTTTTTAATGTCTATGATATTGCAGTAGTCTACAATAAATAACAGCAAGACTCTGCTGCTTTAAAGGCAGGTAATGAAAGTAGGATCTGACATATAATTAAAAAGGAAGAGTGGGAAAGAAATGGACAGATCTTTTTGCCTTGACCCCCATCTTTTCCAGTTTTTCCTTTAATCCACATCTTACCTCATACCTTCCTGCCATCAGGGATTGGTTTGGCGTAGCCCCAGACTGAGGCTCCAGGCAGAATTTATCCTGGAAATTAATAATTGCTAGGATCATCTTGCCAAGGATCACCCGTCATCAGGACCTCTGGGAAACTAGAGTGTTACACTCATCCAACAGATATTTATTCAGCACCTATTATGTACCAGACACTATGCAACCTTAGGAAACAGGAACCTTTATGTAATGTACCTATATAATTTTGGGCTACCCAGCATTCCTGTGTAGCTCTCATCAGCATTATAATTTTGTTTGGTGGAATTATCTCTCTCGTGGGTGTAGTTTTGCAGGGCAGAGAAATCCAGATTTGTGTGTCTCACTATGGAGCCCAGCGGGGCTAGCAGCTATCTCCTCATCCTCGTTTGCCCAGAAGTTGGATAACCTTTGTTCAGCCACTTGGAAGGTCTTTACTGGTCCTTTGATCTTAATTGAATAAACAAAGAAGTAATCTCTGGCACTCACTCAGGATGACATGGGTGTCCCTAACATGAGTCCACTGATGAGATATTTCCTTCTGAGCCTTCCAAGCTCTTTCTTGTCCAGAACACAGTCTTCTGTCAATTCTGTGAATATGTTCATTGTACCCTCATATTCTTCCAACACATTTCTTATGTTTAAGTTAGGCCAAATCATTTCTGCCAGGGTCCTTCCCTGATGCACCCAGCCCGAAGAGAGTGACCCCTATGGCATCTCCAAAGCTCCAAGAGCAAAGCATTGTTTTATTAGTGTGTTTTTTTTAAATATATATTTCTATTTATTTCAGAGAGGAAAGGAGAGGGAAAGAGAGAGATAGAAACATTAATGATGAGAGAGAATCACTGATTGGCTGCCTCCTGCATGCTCCTTACTGGGGATTGAGCCCACAACCTGGGTATGTGTCCTTGATTGAAATCGAACCCAGACCCTTCAGTCTGAAGGCCAGTGCTCTATCAACTGAGTCAGATCGGCTAGGGCAGGACAAGCATCACTTGCTTCAAATGACTGACAGTCATCAAGTCTTGTTGTCAGACCTGATCATACATACCTGAATTGTACCAGACTCTGGGTAGTGAAGGTTCAGAGTTCATGGACATCATGAGAACTTAGGCAAATTCATGCAACAAAGTTGTCTTTAATAAATAGGATAAAAAGGGAATGGGAGGCTCTGTGCCATAAAAACTATCAGCAGAGGAGGGAGGCAGAAGCAGAATATGCTATACAGGCCTGTGTAAAAGGAAAGAAGAGCAAAACCTAGCTCAGCCCCATTATGAGAAGGGTCTTAGGAAGTGAGCACAGGCATTGCAATATTTTCCAGATGGGACAGAAAAAAAGGGAAAATGTAATTCCCACAAGTCTTGGGAGGGTAGTGTGGGAATGTAAAGGAGATAACTGCCAAATCCAGACAGTGACATGCCCAAGGCCTTGTCCCGGGGGAACCCATGAGCCTCTTAACAAGCATGCTTCTTGGGAACTGTAGTTACACAAAGGCTCCCCTTATCTGCCCCACACAGATGTGATGGCCTTCCTCATTCTGGGCCAGATCCTGCAGCTGGTGTAGGACAGGGTCCTTCTGTGGCCTTACTTCTCTCTCTCTCTCTCTCTCTCTCTCTCTCTCTCTCTCTCTCTCTCTCTCTCTCTCTCTCTCTCTCTCTCTCTGTGTGTGTGTGTGTGTGTGTGAGAGAGAGAGAGAGAGAGACAGAGAGAGACAGAGAGAGACAGAGAGAGAGACAGAGATAGAGATAGACAGACAGACAGAGACACACACACACACACACACAGAAACAAAAACACAGAGACAGACAGACAGATGTGATGGGGGAGAGACAGAGAGAGATGGAGAGTGATGGGGGAGAGACAGAGAGAGATGGAGAGTGAACAATTTAAACCTATCAGGACTTCAGTCTCTTCGTTAGAAAAGCCCCTGTGGATCTCAGTCTCCTCAAATAGTCCCTTTTCCCTTGTCCCTCTTGCTGCCTACCTGCTTATTTCCCAAGCTTCTCCACACCCAATAGACTTGCCTTATCCGTTAGCCGTTCATTTTTGCTTCAGTGTCTAGGCTCCAGGGGTCCTCAAACTTTTTAAAGTGGGGGCCAGATCACGGTCCCTCAGAGAGCTGGAGGGCCGGACTATATGAACTACCAATTCCTACTGTAACACCTCGGCTGCACTCATTGCCCAAAAAACCTGGCGGGCTGGATCAGACTCCTCTGCGGGTAGTTTGAAGACCCCTGGTAGACCTTTCCTTTACCCTTTGAAGGGCTTTGACATGCTCAATTCTTGCTCATTTCTTCTGCCAGCTAAGTAATTATCCTAATATATTATTTAGTGAGAAAGCTATTCTGGTAATCTAATTTTCCTACCAAGAACTGCAGTCAATTTGGGAGCTTCAAACATCTATAATACCAAGAAAAATTTAGAGTCTTAAAAAAAAAAATAAACCCAACCCAGACATATACAATTTTCAAAACCATGAAGTTTCCAAAGTGTCTTCCCATTTTAGGTATTTTTATCTCTTCAGCAAAATTTCACAGTAGCTTTTCCTCACTCTTCTTTTCATTGTGTTTCTTTGCAGTTACTGATTTTCATTCTCGGTGTCTTTTCAAAGATGTTTTCTGAGGTCTGCTGATTTCAGACCCTTTCAGCAGCAGGAGTTATGCAAGTGTGAAAACTCTTTTCACTCTATAAAAAGATCTCCAGCCTATATTTTGTACCTCATAAAGGCAAAAGGGTAAAGAGTGAAGTTGGGCTTTGGTGGAGTCTTTGGAAGGAAAGGAAGAGCCAAGATAGTTTATATCCCAAATCAGTATTACAATCAAAGCCAGGAATAAAGGACTGGTGACAAAACAAAGCTTCCAGTTATGCAGAGAACTGTACTTTTATTGCATTTGTATTTATATTTTTAATTAGCATCATTCTTTTTTTTTCTTTTTTTTTTGCTTCTAAGGTATTTATGGAAACACAGACAGTTATACTGTGTAGAAAAGTAAGAAGTTACAGAAAGACCTAGATAATAGACTGTATCTGCAATATAAAATGACAATTTATCAAGCTTTAAAAGTTTCTTTTGGCCAGTTAATATTAGTTCTCCAGTAAGTGCCTTGTCCTATGAACACTCCACTCCTTCGAGAAATTTCAGAATCTAAGGGGAATTTAAAATCTCTCTCTCTCTCTCTCTCCCTCCCTCTCTCTCTCTCTCTCTCTCTCTCTCTCTCTCTCTCCCTCCCTCCCTCTCTCTCTCTCTCCCTCCCTCTCTCTCTCACACACACACACACTTTTTTTTTGTAAGAGAACATTTATTTCATAAATCACAGAGGTAGAAGAAGTAATTTCTAGAAGAAATGGGTCTAGAAAATGAGTTATGGAGGTAAAGGAAGGGCTCTTGGAGCTTGGGAGTGAGGAAGCTGATGGTAACATTCCTGGGGCAGGGAGGGGAAGAAGGAGGAGGAAGGAAAGGCAAAGGCATGGGAATGCTCCTGGGAGGGAGAGCACCTTAACTTCTATCTTTATTTTATTTAAAATATATTTTATTTATTTTCCACAGAGAGGAAGGAAGAGGGATAGAGAACTAGAAATGTTGATGAGTGAGAAACATCAACCAACTGCCTCCTGCACACCCCCTGCCAGGGATGTGCCTGCAACCAATGTACATGCCCCTGACCGGAATTGAACCTGGGACCTTTCAGTTCGCAGACCGACACTCTATCACTGAGCCAAACCGGTTTCGGCATAACTCCTATCTTTAAAAAGAATTTCTGTGTATGTTTCAGTGTATATATGTTCACATATACACATTCAAATGAAACCTTGAGTATATGTGAGGCTCAATATATTCACTTGGGAAATTTCTAGGCATCACCAACTTCAAATTATACTACAGAGCTATGATAATCAAAACATCATGGTATTGGCACTGAAACAGACACACAGATAGATCAATGGAACAGAATAGAGAACCCAGCTATGAAAACAGATCATTTTTGACAAAGGAGCCAGAAAAGCACAATCAATGGAGTAAAGGTCTTTTCAATCAATGGTGCTGGGAGAATTGGAAAGCCACATGCAAATGAATGAAACTGGATTACAGATTGTCCCCATGTACAAAAATTAATTAAAAATGGGTCAAAGACCTAAAATACTAAGTTACATTGAAGAAAATAGAGGTACTAAACTTATGGACCTTGGTCATAGAGAATATTTTATTAACTTGACCCCAAAGGGCAAGGGAAATAAATGCAAAAATAAATAAATGGGATTATATCAAACTAAAAAGCTTCTGCACAGCAAAAGAAACTGACAACGAAACAAAGCAGCAGCCAACCAGATAGGAGTTGATATTTGCAAACAATAGCTGCAACGAAGGTTTAATTTCCAAAATATATAAAGAACTCATGAAACTCAACACCACATAAACAAGCAACCCAATCAAAAAGTGGACAGAGGACCTGAAAACATATCTCTCCCAAGAAGATGTGCCAACACCCAACAGATATATGAAAAGATATTCAACTTCACTGGCAATTAGGGAAATGCAAACCAAAACTACAATGAGGGAAATGCAAACCAAAACTACTACTCTCACACCTGTTAGAGTGGCCATTATCAACAAGACACAGTAATAGCATGTATTGGAGAGGTTGTGGAAAAAAGGGAGCCCTCATCCACTGCTGCTAGGAATGATAGACTGGTTCGACCACTATGAAAAACAGTCTGGCAATTCCTCAAAAAATTGAGAATAGAGCTACCATACAACCCAGCAATTCCTCTCCTGGGTATATTCCCAAAAACCTTAAAATCATATATTCTCAAATAACTATGCACTCCTATATTCATTGAAGCATTATTCAGAATGGCCAAGACATGGAAGCAAACAAAGTGTCCTGTGATAGAGGATTGGAAAAGAAGATATGGTACACACACACAATGAAATACTACTCAGACACAAGAAAGGGTGAAATAGCACTATTTGCAACAACATGAATGGACCTAAGTGAAATAAATCAGTAAGAAAAAGCTAAGAACCATGTAATTTCATTCATATATGTGACATGAAACTCATGAACATAAATAGCAGTGTGGTGGTTGCCAGAAGGAAGAGGGTGGGAGGAGAAGGGGGTCCTAATATATGGTGACAGGAGAAGATTTAACTTTGGGTGATGGGCACATGGCACAATCTACAGATTTTGTAACATAGAAACTCACACCGGAAACCTGTATGTTCATGTGAACCAATGTCACTCCAATAAATTTAATTAATGGTTAAAAAAAGAAATAAAATGTCTGTTTCTAATAAATGTGCTAATATAAATGCCCAATGAAGCAAAATGTCACAGGCAAGACACAGAACTGATGGAAGAATTTATTGACTATTTTACCAATAGGTTTTCCATCTCTGGCATTGATTCTATTAAGAAAGAGTATGTGTCCTTTCACACTTGATTGTGGGCACTTCATTATCCGAAGTAGAAATAACACAAAGATGTACCTACCCCCTGAGCATGGATTCCCTCTCTTTTGCTTATCAGCAGAGCTTTATCTCTTGATCTCCTCCCTCCTTTCCAGGAGATTTGTGAAGTGGGGAGAACCTCCACCCATAGCATCATGGAGTCCCCTTTTACAATCTGTCTCTTTATCAGTGAGGATCATCCAGCTGCAAGAGACACAGTCTCAACCAAAAGAGACTAAAAATATAAAAGCCTTGAATTTTCCTGCAGAGTGAGAAGTCTGGGAGTATGTGATTCCAGATTTGGTAAAGACCACATTCATATTAGGCAACTAGGAGTTTTCTATCTTATTCTCTGCCATCCTCAACTTGATGTTTTGTTCCTTAAGATACAAGGTTGCTACTGAGGAGGATTTATAGCCTCATAATACTATCTTAGATTTGGGAGAATCAGTTGGCAGAAAAGGGCTTTTCTAGTGTCAGGAAGACAAATCTACCCCAAGGCTCCTTATTAGACTTCCTATGTGACTCTGGCAAAACTGGATCACGTTTCCCTATCCCCACCCCCATCCCTGCACATAATATTGGCCAAACTGGCAAAGAGAATAGGTTTGCTAAGGATTAGACAAATCCGAGTCACCTGAGCACATTGACACAGCCTCTCCCCTCCACACTATGCTTCCTTTGGCAAGGAAGAGGGGGAAGGGCTGTTGAATAATTATGTTTTCCAGCTTTCCCAGACTGATAGGACCTCTCTCAGTCTCCCTGACCCAGCAGTGAGGATTTCCTGGATGTTCACCTTGGGTTCTGGTTCTCCAATTAAAAACCTTCCTCATTATTGATTCAGACAGAAAGGCAGGTAAACGCACTCTTTCATAGCTTGGCATACATAATTCCCAATTATATTTCTGTGCTTTCTCAGCTTTTTTATTTTATTTTATTTTATTTTATTTTATTTTATTTTTTTTATAAACTTAAGAGGTTCTAGCTTTAAAATATGCATTTATCTTTTATTTTTCTTTTTTCCGCCTCTATGGCTGTTTCTCACTGGTATAAAATTAAAAGGAAAGGGAAAAATCAGTTTATCTGGTCACTTATGGTTATCTCCTCTAATTTCAGGACCTGTAAGACTATGCCAGGATCCAGTCTATAAAGCAGGGCATCTGTGTTTTCTTGTTTCTGCTTTTAAACACTTTGCTGGTTGCTTCAATTTTCTCATGAATGTTTCACTAACATGTATAATGATCCTGCCATAATATATTTTCATTATAGAGGTCATTTTTCAAAGAGGTTTATCACTTTAAAAAAAAATCATATTTTAGCATGTGTATAAAAAAACATACAACAGTTCTGAATTCAATTTTGTATAATGTTTTCTTCAGAGATAGAAGAAAAGGATGTGATTTTAAAAAATATATTTCACATTACTTACATGTTACTGAAAAGTTGGAAGGTATGAAACTATCAACTTAAAGTTTACTTACACTTAACTGATTTATAAACAAAAATGAAGATATGCTGGTAAATGATGCATAGTCAAGGGTGCTATGTGATGTTTACAAATTAGTAATTTCCCACCAATATAATATATTCCATCTAGTAATCCAAGATGAAGAAAAATAAGATGTAAATGAAAAGTGTTTTAAAATGGGTGCTTCTTTTATCTTTTTTATAGTAGAGGTCTTTCTCATCTGGGTGTTAATGGTTCTTTTTTTCTTCCATCACTTATTCATCTTTAATTTAACTACCATTGCTAAATGAATAATTGGCTCTTATATTCCATTGTCCCATTGTTTTGAGTACCTAAAATTATGTACAGGTGTTATAATTGGTTCTCAGTTGGGAGGTTCACAGAGTGGTTGGTGTTCAAGAGAGAAATACAAGAAAATTTAAAAATGCTATATATGATAAATTAATTTAATATTTAAAAAAAAAGTTATTTTAGAATAGGGGTATCTTTATACCCTATTCATATCAACAACAACAAAACATTCAAAAGAAAAGAAAGATAGCAGTTATGCTTTCTTGGGCCCTAAGTCTTGTCAGCAAATCTTTATAATGATATGACGGAGGAAAGAACAAGTCATTATTTATTTGCCTCGTGTTCTTGAGAGCCATATATTCCAAGATATCAAAGAACTGAGCAAAATAGCTCAGATACTGATTTAAAAGGCAGACTCAGAGTCTAGAAATGCAAAATAACAGCCCATATGCCAAACCACATGCATTGTAAGGCTTGATACTTCTGAAGGAAGATTTAGAAGGCGACAAAGAATTCCAAATTTGGAACCCACAGAGACATCTGGTATCTTAGAACTTTCCACTTTTCCTTGGCAGATTTCAGCTAATTTTCCCACCTTGATCAGAGTATATAATTCTTTCTTAAGCTTATTCTAATTTTGACTTATTTTCTCTGTACCCCTGTTACTGTGAAATGGCCCTACTCTCAGGACCATTGAGATTTAGCAATTAGATAATTTAGCAATTTCTTAGAAGAACAAAATAAGGGAGTAGACTTTAATTAACATAATGGGTACACCATCAACTTTTTTTTTTCCTGGTTGGTGGTATTTATGCATATTTCTAACACTTGGTCTTCAAACAGATGCATGTGAAATAAAATGACAGATGAATAAAAATGTGGGAAGAGCATTACATTTCAAATGGTGTCTCATCAGTGTGCATGTGGTGGCTCCTCCGTATCAAGAAGATGGTGCCAGAACTACCTTGAGATGTGTCCTCATTATTCTGCTTGCTTCTTACAATCCAGTTGCTAGTAGCTGGTCTGTATCTACTTGAAGAATTCATTAGTTTGGGTCCACATTTGCCCAATGTTGATGGTAGAGTGGGATGGGTACTTTAAGAGACTGGTGAGGTTTTGGGACAATTACTGTGATGAATGTACCAAGGGGTTGTATACAGAGATTATTAAGTAGCAATGAGGGCTCAGTTGATTGAATAATATGAATATTGAATGGTTTCAACCATTCCTATTTAATGACACTCATCATGAGTCTCATAGAATTGTGTTCATTTTAGAAATGAAACATCTTATTGAAGCCTCAACTGCCAGATGAGGAAATAAAGGCACAAATAAATTAGTGAGTTACCTCAGTCTACGTGGTGAATGGCAGAGTAATTCTAATTTCTAGGCCACAGCCAAGGATAGTATTTACAGAGATGTTAAAGTATGAGTAACTTTAAAATAATCTAAATTTTTCCAAGGATTATTGATTTCTCTTTCTTTTATCATTTCAAAGAGAAGATCTTGCTAGAATTTGATCAAAATAATTTCTGGTATATGTGGTAACATTTGAACTCCAGAAAAAAAAAAATCATCAAAGAAACAGCAATTCTAAATGACTCACTAGATCAGACAGACTTAATTGACATCTTCAGAACATTTCACCCCCAAAACCACAAAATATACATCTTCTCAAGTACTCATGGGACATTTTCAAAGATAAACCACATATTGGAACACAGGCAAAGTCTCTTGAAATTCAAGAAGATTGAAATCATATCAAGCATCTTCTCAGATCTCAATGGCATAATCTTAAAACTAAACTACAATGAAAACAACCAAAAAAATTCAAACACTTGGAGGCTAAATAGCATGTTATTAAATAACTAGTTCCCTGGTGCATGGATTTGTGCACGTTGAAAGGAAATTAATTAGAAGAACAAAACAAGGGGGTAGACTTTAATTAACAGGTGGGCTGGGACTGGGAAAGACAGGCCTGACACACCCTGGAGCCAACCTCCCATGGTCCCTCCCTGGCCGGCCACACCTGGGGTGTGTCACAGATCAAAGGGCATCTGCAGAGTGAGTGGGGTCCCTTTGGCAAGTGGGGTCCCTTGGCCTGGCCTGCAGGGATCAGGCCGAGACTGGTTCTCTGACATTCTCCAAGGGATTCCAGATTAGGAGAGGTGGTTCTTGGGTGTTGCACCTTGGAATTGGGCTCCCTCCTCTCTGGTTCCTGGGTGTGTCACCCAAGAACCACTGCTGCCAAGTCACCACAGCTTGGCAGCTCTTGCATTGAGCATCTGGCCCCTGGTGGTCAGTGGGCATCATAGCTACGAGTTGGAGTGTCTGTCCCCTGGTGATCAGTGGGCATCATAGCTACTGGTTGGATAGTCAGACAGTTGCTTAGCCTTTTATATATTTAGATGATTGGGTTATCAAAGAGATCAAACAAAAAATAATAAAACATTCTGAAAACAAATGCCAATGAAAACACAGCAATCCAAAATCTATTAAAGCAGTCCTGTAATGAAAGCAGTCTAGACAGGGAAATTTATAGCATCACAAGCCTACCTCAAAAACAAACAAACAAGAAAAATTGGTAATAAATGATCTAACTCTACAACTTAAAGAATTAGAAAGAGAACAACAAGAAAAGCCCAAAGTGAGCAGAAGGATATAGTTAAGATCAGAGCAGAAATAAACGACAGAGACCAAAAACAATAATACAAAAGATCAATGAATCCAAGATCTGGTTATTTGAAAGGCTAAAAAAGATTGATAAACCTATAAAGCAAAGAGAGAGGAACCAAGTAGACAAAATCAGAAACGAAAGAGGCGAAATAATAACATACCCTACAGAAATATAAAGAACTGTGAAAAATATACTATGAACTGTTCCAACAAACTGGTTAACCTAGAAGAAATGGACATATTCATAGAAAGAATATGACCTTCCAAAACTCAATCAGGCGCCGAGACCGGTTTGGCTCAATGGATAGAGCGTCGGCTTGGGGACTGAGGGACCCGGGTTCGATTCCGGTCAAGGGCATGTACCTTGGCTGCGGGCATATCCCCAGTAGGGGGTGTGCAAGAGGCAGCTGATCGATGACTCTCTCTCATCGATGTTTCTAGCTCTCTATCTCTCTCCCTTCCTCTCTGTACAAAATCAATAAAATATATTTAAAAAAAAAAAAAAAAAAAAAAAAAAAAAAACTCAATCAGGAAGGATAAAAAAATATGAATAGGTTGATAATTCTGGAGGAAACTAAAGTAGTAATAATAATAATTTAAACACACACACACACACACACACAAAAAGAAAAAATTCCAGCAAACAAAAGTCCTCGGCCAAACAGCTTCACAGGGGAGTTTAACCAAATATTCAAAGAACTAAAACCTATCCTCCTCAGACTATTCCAAAAATTCAATAGGAAGCAACACTTCCAAGCTCTTTCTATGAAGCCAGCATTACAAATTCAAAAAACAAGATAAAGACACCACACACACACACAAAAAGAGAACTACAGGCCAATATCCTTGATGAACATAGATGTTAAAATCCTCAACAAAATTCTAGCAAATTGGATCCAACATTACATTAGAAAGGTCATGCACCATGACTAAATGGGATTTATTCCAGGGATGCAAGAATGGTACAATATCTGTAAATCAATAAATGTGATACATCACATAAACAAATTGAGAGACAAAAATTACATAATCATATCAATTGATGCAGAAAAAGCATTTGACAAAATCCAACATCCTTTCTTGATAAAAATGCTCAGCAAAGTGGGAATAGAGGGATCATACCTCAACATAATAAAAGCCTTATGTAACAAACATACAGCCAACATCATATTCAATGGGCAAAAGCTAAAGCCATTTCCTTTAAGAACAGGAACAAGACAGGGATTGCTCACTCTTTCCACTTCTGTTCAACATATTACTGGAAGTGCTAGCCATAGCAATCAGACAAAAAGAAGAAATACAATTGGAAAAGAAGTAAAACTGTTCTTATTTGCAGATGACATGAAATTGTACATAGAAAACCTTAAAGACTCCATCAGAAAACTGCTAGATTTAATAAATGAGTTCAGCAATGTAGCAGGACACAAAAATAACACCCAGAAATCTATGGCTTTTTTTTGTACAACAATAATGAACTCACAGAAAGAAAAACAAACAAACAAAAATTCCACTTACCATTGCACCAAAAAGATTAAGATACCTAGGAATAAACTTACTGAGAAGGTAAAAGACCTATACTCAGAAACTACAGATATTGAAAAAGGATATAGAGGAAGACATAAACAAATGGAAGAATATGCTGTGTTCATGAATTGGTAGAATCAACACCATTAAAATGTCCATACTACCCAAAGCAATCTATAGATTTATGCAATCCCCATTAAAATACCAATGGCATATTTTACAGACCTAGAAAAAAATGCTCCAAAAATTCATATGGAATAATAATTTAAAAAAAATCCCAAATACAGCAATCTTGCGAAAGAAGAACAAAGTTGAAGGGATCACAATAACACATATCAAGTTGTATTACAAAACCACTATTCTCATAACTGCCTGGTACTGGCACAAGGACAGACATATGGACTAAAGGAACAGAACAGAGAACCCAGAAATTGACCCATGCCTTTATGCTCAATTAATATTTGACAAAAGAGGCAAGAGCATACAATGGAGTCAAGACATTCTCTTCAATAAACAATGTTAGGAAAATTGGGCAGACACATGCAAAAACAAAAAAACAAAAACAAAACAAACAAACAAACAAAAAACTAGACCACCAACTTACACCAGGCATAAAAACAATAAAGAATTTTTTTAAAAATCTCTACTTCTCTGAGAACATGTGAAGAAATGGAATGAAGAGTAAGTAGTGCCAGAATCCCTGTTGGACCACTAATTACCTACATGCCACTTACACAACTTAAATGCTATTGAATGCATGCATTTACCTCATTTAGTTGTTATACTATGAGAGATGTAATATTATTTTTTCTATTTAAACAATTTGGAAACTAAAGCTCAAAGAGGTTAAACAGATAATTAGTGGCTAAACAAATTTCTTTCTTACATAGTATTGTTCTTTATGCCTTATATATCTGACCTAATAACTTTTAAAGAATAATGTTGCTGATGCTTTAAAAACTGAAAACAGTTCAAGATCAATTTTTCTAAGCATGCTTTCATTGAACAATTTGCAGTCCATGCAAAAGTCTTTCATGCAGTTGGCCAGCAGTTGTTGCCAACTGGTGTCTTCCCTAGAGACATATTCAGGCTGACATAGAATTGACAAGGCATTTATTTGACCAACCTGTTCAGGAAAATGAGTCAATATAAACAGGAAAGGAGATAGGCATCAATCTACACTTGGATATCCCTAACGTCCCCCTAAAATAGGCATTAATAGTTCCTGGCTCCAAGTGCAGCTAGATTTTGCTGCACTAGTAGAATGTTTTCCAATGGACAATATAACTTTAATTAAAATAATGAACATCACATTATAAAGGCATGGTGGCCACATACATTCAAACATTGTTGAAAAGTCTAAGCTTGCAGAACTGTAGAATTGTCCCACCAGAACCTTCCTTTTCAGCAAATTTTACTCACACTATACTTAAGCTTCTTATTCAAAAGGAAACACAACATAAAGTTAGTGTTACTCTGATTCTATTCCATGCTATCATCAGGTAAAGCAAGAATAATAGCTTTCTGGGTAAGACAGGTAAAAGAATGGTTGTTCTCTTGATTCTTACACATTTTTATGGTATAAACTACCAATTAGTAAGAATTACTGGAGTCTCAGTGTAAAAGTTGGGCAAAAAACAGTCACTTAATGCCTCTTTTCTTAAATCTGGCCTCTTAATACTTTTATGTCACTTGTTTGAGCACTGGTGGACATTAGAAACTGTCTAGTGTGGCTGACCTTTGATATAAAACTGGTCTGTTTTCTAAAATATGATGTGATCTGGTTGAAAGTGCACGTTGTGATGGCAATCAGTGCCACATTAAGATGTGACTTAGAGACTTCCTTGTTATAACAATAATATAGAAGGATGTTTTCAGTGTGAAAAAATACTTTATAAGATAGATATTCCATGCAATGTTTCTTTAATTAAAATTTAAAAAGTTATTAGTTATCATTTCTAGGTATTGTGTTTACAAAACACACACACACACACACACACACACACACACACACACATATATATTATGTGCATATTTCAGAATTTCTACAAAATGAGTCATTTAAATTTAAAAATTACAAATATTCCTTTCAGTATAAGAGTAAAAGAATAATTAAGTAACTATAAAATTAAAGCATAAAAAGGAAAATCTTGTTCAAGGTAACAAGTTATATTAAAGCATATGGTGGCTCAGAGGACCTGATGTCAGTAAAAGTGGGCTGGTGCTGAAAGTAACTCTACTTTTCCAGTGGAAGTTACAGAGTAAGAGAGGTGACTCACTTATGCACAAAAAACAAGTACACTAGAAACAATTTTAAGGGACACAGCATCGAAATACTGTTATCATCTCTAATAATAAAATCACTCTTTTCTAATATGAAAACTGAGTTGGTAATATACTTTCAACACACAAGGAATATAAATAACCTAAAAATCAGATCTATGAATCAAATGGCATAATAATACTTTACATTTATTATTACCATTTTCTCACATAGAATGGTTTACACAGAAAGTGTTTCACCAGTATGGGTAGCATCCCATTAGAAACTTATGGTGTTATAAGATGGGCAGGGCAGTTATTTTTAATGCCCATTTAATGAAAGAGGGACATCATACTCCAGGGGCCAGAGAACCTGCTCAGACAGAAAAGGGAGATTAGTATTTTTTTATAGCTCGATGTGAAAGGTGCCTGTTTTATATCTTTATGAACAGATTTATATTTTGCCTTTTCTCATTCCCTTGCTGTCAATTGAAATGTTACCCTTCCTCTGGATATATTTATGTTTCCAAATCCTACTTTATTATTCAAATTATTTTGATTAAAAGCAAAGGTAATATTTAAAATACTTAATAGTCAGAATAATGTGGGAAACAGCTGATAAAAATGGTTGCAGGAATGGGCACCAGTTCATCAGGGTGTCCCACAAGTAAATGGCAGGACCCTAGGAGTGTGTTTTAGCTACCTATCAGCCCTGTGAAAGAATCCAGCTTAAAGGGTTTTCAGGGATTCGGGATAATTTTTGACACACATGTCTCAGCTGTCCAAAGGTGAACTTTCTTAGACCACCAGGATCCACGGGTCCAAATGATGTTAGGTTTCTATCTCTTAGTTCCTTTCTATTGTGTTGACTCCATTTTTCTAAGGGCTCCCACTTTGTGGTGCAAGGTGACTTACAAAGGTTCCAGATTTAGATCCCATTTCCTCAGCAGAAACAAGTGTCTGTCTGTCTGTCTCTCAGGTGATTCCTCAGTAAAATTCTTGGAACTGACTTTGAGTTGGCTCTGATTAGTGGTTATTCTTAAGGCCAAGAGGAAGGGATGCAGTATAAGCACTGAGTATGGGAGCCGGCTTCTATCCAAACCTTTAGACGAAGAATGGGAGCCTGTCCTGTGTGGCTCAGTGATTGAGTGTCGCCCTTTGAACCAGGAGGTTACTGTTTGATTCCGGGTCAGGACATGTTGTGGGCTAGATCCCCAGTAGGAAGCATGTAGAAAGCAGCCAATCAATGATTTTCATCATTGATATTTCTATCTTTCTTCCTCTCCCTTGCTCTCTGGGAAAAAAAAAAAAAAAAAAAAAATTAAAAAAAAAAGAGGGGATTGCCAAAACCACTTTGGCTCAGCGAATAAAGCATTGGTCTGCGGACTGAAAGGTCCCAGGTTCAATTCCAGTCAAGAACATGTACATTGGCTGTGGGCACATCCCCAGTAGGGGGTGTGCAGGAGGCAGCTGATCGATGTTTCTGTCTCATCAATGTTTCTATCTCTCTATACCTCTCTCTTCCTCTCTGTAAAAAATCAATAAAATATATTAAACAACAACAACAACAAAAAAAGAGTGTGCGGAGGAGTGATTCTGAAGGGAAACCAGGGGCTGCATAAAAGAGAACGTGGAAAAGTAATAATCAATGACAAACTGTAAATGTCAACTCCATTCTCTCTTTCCTATGAACATTCATGAAACTTCATTACTTTAAACATTTTTCTAAATTATAAAAAAGTACTCTCATTTAGGAAACCCAAATGGTAAAGTAAATCTAATAACAAAATTTATAAAAGAAATAAAACATAAAAATAAGTCATGCTACTGAATTAGAAAGAAAAATTATGTCTATGGCTGCATATTTTATTGACAATAGTGAGGTGTAGAAGAGTTGGACAACGTATTAGGACTTGCAAACAGCCAAACTGACTTTAGTCTTCTCCCCAATACCTTTCAAATTTTCTTCTATAAACCAAATTGTATACACATGTTTGTAAGGGCATCTATACTAATAAAAGTCTAGGTGGCCTTTGTGTGTGACGTCATCACAAGATGGTCGCCACAAGATGGCCATGTGCATGGCCCGGTGGCTGCTCCATGAGGTGAGGCCTGGGGGTCCTGTACCTCTGCATAGTGTGGAGGAGACCGGTCCTGGTGAAGGAAGTGGGTCATGGCAGAGAAGGGCAGTTGGGGCTATCAGGCCGGCAGGTGAGCAGTTAAGCATCAATCAGGCAGGCAGGCAGAAGCTGTTAGGAGCCAGGAGTCCGGATTGTGAGAGGAAATGTCCAACTACTGGTTTAGGGCCTAAACTGGCAGTCGGACATTCCCCAAGGTGTCCCAGATTTGAGAGGGTGCAGGCCAGGCTAAGGGACACCTCTCCATCACTGCCCCTCCCCTCCCCCACCCCCCGTGCAGAAATTTTGTGCATCAGTCCACTAGTCCTATATAATAAAAAGATAATATGCAGCCAAGACCGGTTTGGTTCAATGGATAGAGCGTCGGCTTGGGGACTGAAGGGTCCCGGGTTCGATTCCGGTCAAGGGCATGTACCTTGGTTGTGGGCATATCCCCAGTAGGGGGTGTGCAAGAGGCAGCTGATCGATGACTCTTTCTCATCGATGTTTCTAACTATCTCTCTCCCTTCCTCTCTGTACAAAATCAATAAAATATAAATATAAATTTTTTTTTTTTAAAGATAATATGCAAATTGACCCTAACATCAGAACAACCGGGAATGACTGGTCACTATGATGCACACTGACCACCAGGGGGCAGATGCTTAACACAGGAGCTGCCCTGTGGTGGTCAGTGCACTCCCAAAGGGTGAGCTCCACTCAGCCACAAGCCTTTATACATATTATACTAGAGGCCTGGTACATGAAATTTGTGCACTCAGGGAGTCTCTCGGCCCACCTGCACCCTCTTTCAGTCTAGGACCCCTTGGGGGATGTCCATGGGGAGCAGGCCTAAGCCCATAATGGGACATCCTTAGCTCTGTTGTGGAGGTAGAAGAGGTTCTGCTGTTCGGTTGATTTGCATATTAGCTTTTTATTATATAGACTATATATGTAATATATATATCATATATATGTATATATGTGTATATCTACACAAGTAAAAAAGAAACATGCAAATTGATCATACCTCCTCTATGCCCACAAACCACACCCACAAGCTAATCAGGAACGAGTATGCAAATTAACCCAACCAAGATGGCTATGGCTATAGAGTGAGCAGGAGGCTTGGGTTTCCTGGACAATGGAGGAAGCCAAGCTTCCTGGCTGGCCCTGGCCTCCTCTCAAGGCTACAAAGTTTCAATTATACAAGATAAATAAATTCCAGATACCAGGGCCTCCTGGTATCTGGAATTTATTTGTCTTGTATAATTGAATATGGCCATGCCTACCCTGGCTTGGGTTGCCAGGGCAGGCAGGCCAGCCTGCAAACCACCACAGGCCATGCACCAAAAGATCTCAGGTTCAATTCCCAATCAGGGCACATAAGTATAATAGGTTGTGGGTTCAATCCCTGGTCAGTGCAAGTACAGAAGGCAACTAATTGAAGATTCCTTCTCACATAGATTTATTTTTCTCTCTCCCTTTCCATTCCTTTCTCTTTATAATCAATTAAAAATTATCATGAAATATGTATATGAGTATATAACTTAATAATCATACAAAATTCATTTTCAGTGAGTTATTTTTAGGTGCTTCTTTTTCATTTTTATATTTTACCTGCTTCTCTATGGTTAGAAATTCTATGTCCCCTGGCTAATCATATAGTGCCACACACACACACACACACACACACACACACACTTAATTGTGGTAAAATAACCTAATATTACATTTGGTGTCATAATTTAATCATCATTGAATATTTTTATTTCATTGGTTGTATAATATGATTTTAGAGGAATTGCTAGGATCTTTTTGGTCATTCTTTGCTCATATACTTAAGCTTCTCATATAATTATTTAAATATGCTAACCATATTTTTTATATTCTGATATTCTAAATATATTTTTATATTTGATGTCTTCGTGAGTTTGTTTCTGTGTTATTTCTAATTGTCTTCACTTATGCTACTTTCCTTTTTAAAATAATTAGGTCAATTTTTATTAGTATTTTATTGATTCTAGAGAGAAGAAGGGGGAGAGATTGAGAGAGAGAGAGCTTTAGTGCCTTTTTTTTTTTTTTTTTTTTTTTTTTTTTGCAATAATGTGCTAGAAATATTTTCTTTATAGCATAGCCAGCATTTTTAGTTCTTTCAATCAATGGATCATTCAATGTATCTTGTCTGTCACAATGTTAAAAAATAAAAATATATTTTCTTTCTTTCTTATGGTTTCAGTTTCATCTTTTATTTCTCAGGTATTTGAAAAACATTATTTTGCCATTTATATTCAGTAATTCTTTTTTTTTTTTTAATATATTTTATTGATTTTGTACAGAGAGGAATGGAGAGGGATAGAGAGTTAGAAACATCAATGAGAGAGAGTCATCGATCAGCTGCCTCTTGCACACCCCCTACTGGGGATATGCCCGCAACCAAGGTACATGCCCTTGACCGGAATCGAACCCGGGACCCTTCAGTCCCCAAGCCGACGCTCTATCCATTGAGCCAAACCAGTCTCGGCTATATTCAGTAATTCTGATATCTGAAATGTTTGATAGTCTAATTCTATGTGTTGTGTTATTATTGTTTCTTGACCCTTGTTCCTGGGTGACTTTTTCCCTCATGCATTTTGTAAGTTTGGATTGTGAAGTCACAGTGACTGGGGCTTCATATGATGAAATCTTGTGAAGGAGGCATTCCTCCATTCACAAAATGCTGGCTCTGTGCACTTCTTGGAATAGCATCTCTAAGAATACAACTTTTATAGCACATTTGTAGGAATAGTCAGTGTCTATATATAGAGTGGGTCAAAAGTAGGTTTTTAGTTTTTATCTGAAAAATAATACAATAATTAATAATAAGAATATTTACAAGAATAAGCTCAGTGTTTTGTGTACTCACAACTGTAAACCTACTTTTGTCCCCCTCTATACTTCAGTATGTATTTTTATCTCTTTTATACATAGAAACAGTAAATGTCCTGGTGTGAATCTTTACAGGCAAAATAATTTTGTCTCTTTTTAAATATTGGCTAAGGCCAGTGCCAGCCCACCAGGAAGGCCTGAATGCCTAGCCATCTGTCAGCAGAAGGAAAGAAGTGGTACCAACTGAAAGAGAAACGGTCTTTGACGGAGGGAGTTTCTTTGGTGTAGTCTAGTCATAATTTGTGAGTTTTGCTTCATTGAAAGATAAAAATAAATGCCGTCTTTCATGCTTTGTCCTACTTAAGCATGGCTTCATGATGCTGCAGTGAAGACTTTCTTTTATGGGTAGTTGTGGATTGTCAACAGTCTACTGAATAATATTTTAATATAAGTTAAACTAATAGGGTAAGTAAATATGCAGCTTAATAAGACTAGCAATGTTATTCTCAGGATAACTTTAAGAAAATATTTTCATGTCTGATTAATCAAATAATCTCTGTTAATTCTATAAATAGCCACTCATCTAATGGTAAAGGATAATAATTTACTTTTATTTCTTTGTTCTTCCTCAGGAAGGGACATGTGGTTACAAAACTGGGTGGGTGATAAAGGTTTTAGGCCATTCTGTGAAGCTGTTTTCTTAATTAAGCATTATAATTACAAATACAAGGTTATTTCTGAGCACCTTCATATTTAATGTTCTTTTCTAGATACTATGAGGAAATTAAACTAGCAAAACACACACACACACATACACACACACACACACACACCTTAAAGGAGCAGCAGAAAATAATCAGAATCAATTTGCATTGTCATGGTTGCTAAAGAGATTACTTTATTTTGTGGGGATATGGGGACTATATTTTACAGTCTTTCTGCAGATTATGATTAATGTTCTAAAATTAAACTACCTAAATACCAGTGTTTCAGATCCCTCAGTCTTACCTTTATTGTGTTCTATAAGCAATATGCATAATCTTCCACAAACGTCTTTTAACTTCTATAACTTTTAGGATAAAAATTTGTTGCATTCCAATATTATACTTTAACTGTTTAAAGCCTAATGAATAACTCAACTAATGAGAACACTGTGTGCCATTGGAAACCATGTAGCTGACTTTTTTTGTTTGTTTGTTTTGTTTTGTTTTGTTTTGTTAATTTTAGCTATAAGATCTGTAGAAAGGGGGTAAATTATACTAGGTTTTCTTTTGTTAAAACAATAGAATTTATAAGAAAAAATTGTATTTATCTCTGAGAAGTATTTGAGGTATATGCTTAGAAAACCAAGACCATTCATTTCTCTTGTTCTTTAATCCAAGTCTCTGTTGCTGCTTTTCCCAGCTGTCATGGCATAGTAACCTGCTGAGGTCTCAGGTGGAGAAACCATGGCTGCCCAGCTGTTCTAGAAGATCTGCAGAATTCATTATCTAGCTGTGGGCAATGTGGAGGCTATCAGTATAGCCTTCTTTTAAGAAAACCTATGCTGCAAAAACAAACTCACAAGGCAATCTTGTAGATCATTATTCACACTCTTAAGGGTTGGGGAGGGATTTAGGAAGGGAATTACCCTGAGATTTCTGGAAAAAAAAAAATCAATCTTCCATGTGCAATAAAACCCAAATAGACCGCCACATTAATTTTGACAGAATTTTCACGAGGACTTATTGAAAAACTAAGTGCATTGAATTCTTCCTAGTCAATTTTTAGGCAGGGACTTTTTACTGTAATTGAAGAGATCTTAAACATTTTTATTCCATATGGTAGCTTTCTTTCCCTTAGATCTCAGGCAGGAGTTTTAATTCCAGATATTAAATATTTATTAATAGTCGTTTCTCTATTGAATTTCTTTCATTACCACCAAAGAATGGATTTTTGCCCAGGAAATTGATTTGTTACAGCTTTTTAGTGGAATGATTTATAGGCTTATAATACAAAAAGAAGAAACCAGTAGAATATTGGGTGGTTACTCTTCAAAATGTTACTTATTCCTATAAGATATTGCCTTTCAAATCACAACTGTTTTTATTCTCTGTGCTCATGAGCTTGCGTGTATGTGTGTGCATGAGCACACACACATTTTGTTACATCAGTGGGAATAACTGCTATATTTCCTCAGTTTTAAAAGAGGATTTTCATATCTAAAACTTGAATATTGATGTATCAATGAGGTATACACATGGAAATGTGAACTATAAAGTTGTGTCTTTTATTAGCAGTTGCTACATTGGAATGCTTTCTAAAGTCAGATTCAAATTTTTTCTAAAGCAAAGAAAGTGATTTACCTTCAGAAGCTAAGGAACAGGAGCTAGATTGGAGACTGTTTGTTGCACAAACAAATATTAATGCAGTGGAATGTTGTCTACTCCTAAGTACATTAATTTTCTTCTTTGCTATTCCAAATGCCCAATTAAATTCTTCAATGTTTTTTTCCTTTAGGAAAATCATGTGAGAGCATAGAATTAGTTTTATCTGAAGCAAGAATATATTAACCTGTTATTACTGGGCTACATTTATATATTTTATATACTAATTTTAAAATGATTCATTAATGAATTTGTAAGTCATGACATAAAGTAATACTATCACTGCACTGAAATGTGTGGTTAAATGAGGGCTGATTTTTAAACCAGAATTATCTTTTAATGGTTTATAATCAAGTTTTTTTACTATAAATTTGACAGTATATTTTTTCTGAATGCATTTTCTTATTTATTTATGCTACAAAATAGAAATGGATTTCACATAAAAAGTCAGAGGTAGAGCTATGAAGATTGGAAATATAAGTGAAAAGATTGGAGATATAAATGGAAAATGCTTAACACTTCTTTCAAGCATGGAACAGACTATTGAATCTCAGAGGGAAGGTGGGGTGGGTGGGTGAGTGGGAAAAGATCAACCAAAGCACTTGTATGTGTATATGCATAACCCATGGACACAAACAAGAGGGTGGAGAAGGCCTGGGGCAAGGTGGAGAGTGGGCAGGCTGGAAGGGGTCAATGCGGGGAAAAGGGGACATATGTAATACTTTTAAACATAAAGATTTTTAAAATATTCATTTTCTACAATTTTAGGGTAACAGATTTATGTGGCAGTAAAGGAGTAGAAAAAAATAATGTAACAAAGAGCCATCATTGAAATAAGCTCTTCTTTTGAGAGATCAGTTTGGAAAATCTGAGACAGGATGATGTAAACAATATCTATAAACACTAAATTTATTATAAGAATTATTAATTTTTTAATCCTCACCCAATAATATGTTTTTATTAATTTTAGAGTGGAGGGTATCAATAAAAAACAATGTTTTATTGATTTTAGGGGGGGGGAGAGAGCATCAAAGAGAAACATTGATCAGTTGCCTTTCATATGCTCTCTGACCGAGGATTGAACACATAACTTAGGTATGTGCTTTGACTGAGAATTGAACCTGCAACTTTTTTGGTGTATGGGATGACACTTCGAACAACTGAGCCACCTGGTCAGAGCTATGAATTTAATTTTTTGTAGAATCAGACCAAAATCAAAAGTCAAGACAGAAGAGTTTGAGGTCATCAAAATCAGAGTCACTACCTCATATACCCTCCCTGTCAGACAGCTGGGGAACTTGATTCCTTTCTTTAGTCTCTGCTGAAGGAAATTCAGTGATTTATACAGGAATCTGATGCTCAATGCAGCCATGAAATTCTTACTTGCATATAAACAAATCAAAATACCTCTTTATAATTTAGCTATGGAAGGTAAATTTATAAGAGTAATGTATATAATTATATGTATATTGTTACTTAAAACAAAACTATTAAGTATAGAAGAACCTCCAGAGATATATTCTGTTGCATTTGATGTATGGACCTTGTATGGATCCTGATTCAACCAACCAGGGCTGAAAGGATATTTTTAAAAGAACTGGGGAAATTAAACATGAACTAGAATGTAGACAGTATAAAGATTGTATTAGTTTTGTTGGGTGTAATAATAGAATAGTGATTATGCTTTTTTAAAACAAATTTCTTATCTGTTAGAGATAAATACATATTTCAGATATAGTGACTGAAATCTGCTTTATAATACATAAAAAAATTTGGAAGAAGGTGGATGAAACAAGAACAGGAGAAAATTGATTGCTGTTGAAGCTGAGCAAAAACATTAGAGATCTTTCATAATAAAAAGATAGATAATGAATGTACACATTCATGGGGGTATTATCTTCAAAGTAGTCATCTTAGAAGGTCCCAAGTGTGAGAAATACTCACTTGTATGAATTCAAATAATGGATGCAGAGACAGAAGTATGGCAAAAACAAGACTTTTAATATGTTCTCAAGAGGAGGTGTCTGGCTATACAGGCACACATGGAGCAGTGATCACAGCCTAGTTATCCAGTCCCTCCTCCACTGCCTCATTGGCTGAGTACTATATGGTTACCTGTTTCCTCATACGTCACCTAGGTCTTACTGAGGCAGGTGTCTGGGATGTGGGGAGGTGAGGGTGTTGAGGTGTGGGGGGTTGGGGGGTGGTGTGTTTCAACCATGATGCCGGCTCATGTCCACAGTTCTTTGTTCTATTATCATCTTCCCTCCTCCCTACATTCTGTTTGCTCTGGGGAAATTCAGTAACCATTTCCATTAAAAGTTGACTATGCTGAAGATGGATCACAGAGACCCACTTCCTACACCAAGCTAATTATATACTTACTAGAGGCCCGGGGCATGAAAATCCATGACTCAAAGGAAGTTCCTCAGCCCGGCCATCCCCTTGCACAGTCCTGGAGCCCTCAGGGGCAGGAGGCAACCTGGCGATAAGGGGAAGGTTGCCGGCAGCTCAAGCCTCAGCTGACACTGGTTACCTGAGCTCATGTGGCCCTGGGCAGCTGGGAAGCTGCCATTTGATTCTTGCCTGCACCTTGGGCATCAGTTGGGCAGCCACCATCAGAGGCTTACCTGTGCCTCAGGCTGCTCCTGGGCAGCCGATATCCGAGGCTTGCCTGCACCTCGGGCTGGCCCTAGGTGTCTGGGGGGCTGAGAGGACTGGGTGCCACCATCTTGTGGCTGTGGGTGCCGCCATCTCTGAGGGCATGACAGTCAATTAGCATATTCCCTCCTTATTGGCTGTGGATGAAGCCATATTTGTGAGGATGTGGCAGTCAGTTAGCATATTCCCTCTTTATTAGATAGTATTCTAAAAGTAAAACTGTTAGCAAAAAGCTCTGAAACACTTCTTTCAAAAGTGTTCTCATAACAGTGGAATCTCAGCATGTTGGCCCCATGATTCATGTGAGAGTTTAGATTTTTGAGGGGAGCAAGGCGTACTTTGTCAGAGAAAAATTTTAACTCAAAACTTGGAAAAGTAATAGCTCAAACATGTAGGAAATCATTGCTAACACCCAATTCAATGAATCAAGCTCTGGATTCAAGATCTATGAGTTGGAAATAGGGTAAAGATTGAGATAAAGTTGAAAAATACTGCTGAACTCAAACAAATGGAGTCATCTGGCATTACTGGATGGTAATAAACACCGGTAGGGTATCTACTGCTCTGTCAGGTGTGCTGATGGGTGGGCAGGGGGTAAGCAGAAGAGAAGCATAGAAAAACCAGGCACCCTACTGTTCAGCTGCACCTCACTGTGGAGCCCAGATATATCACTCAGTTGGGTAATTTGCCTATGTTTACAAATCAGATAGGCCTGGAAAAGATGAAGCTTTGCCACTCTGGACAAGATTCAAAGGAATTTCACAGGTTGTGAAGACCATTCCAAAGTTAGCAGAAGACTGGCCAATAGAATCCTTGAAACAAACATATAGCTTCCTTTCTTAAAAAGGATAAGACCTGTTTATATAATACTAGAGGCCTGGTGCATGAAATCCATGCAACAGTAGGGTTCCTAGGCTTGGCCTCCAATCAGTGCTGATCAGGTTCCCCGCCTCCCTGCCTCCCTGCCTCCTCCTTCCCTTGCTCCCTCAGTGACCCATAGCCATTGGTCACCGGCCATGTTCCATGCCACCCCCTGTTGGTCAGTGTATATCATAGTGAGTGATGGAACTCCTGTTCTCCCAGTCAAACTCCTGAGGGGACACTTTGCATATTAGCCTTTTATATATATAGATTAAAAATTCAGCCATATTATTTTGTAGTTATAGTCCTAAGTGTAATTGATTTCTAATTTAAGGATGATAAGATTGAATAGTATAACTAAATTAGGAAAAGGAAAGGTGTGTATTTGTGTGTGTATCTGAGAGAGAGAGAGAGAGAGAGAGAGAGAGAGAGAGAGAGAGAGAGATGAGCTTCTCTCTTTCAGAGCAGCAGGGGAGTTCTATCCCTTACTCCTATGTAATGTAATCTATCTTGGTTCTTATAACAATAGACTGCTGTCAAGTCACGTGAGAAGCAGCATTGACTCCTCTAAAAGGTTGCATTTTCATCTATTAAATGTCATTCATCTTACCATGTACCATGATATGAGAGCACCAACCTGATCACTGGGAATGAAGAGAATAAATGTAGTCACTTCCTATCCTTCCCTAGGGGCTTCTGACCACCTTGCCAGACAAAGATGAGAAACACAAACAGCCGATAAACACAAATCTTATGCTGTTACACATGCCCACTCACACACAACCTGATTAACAAAACCCCTTATGACTACAGTCCAGACAGAAATCATTGCAAAGGTGCCCTTGATCCTTCAAGTTCAGCTCTGTTGTCACCTACATGAACTGGAGATTTCTCTGGGAGGGACACCGCCATGGGGACAGGAAGGAGGAAAGCATTGGCAAATGTTTCTTTGTAGTTCTTCCCGTCTTGCTGTACATCTGACATCTGACACAATGAATGCATTATCAAACCATTAGTCCCATCAAATGCGTGCTATCTGGATCTCTGTCAGTCAGTGCACTATAGAACCAGAAAGAAGTAGTTCTGTGTTAATGGATTTGCTTTAGGCATTTCACAACCTATTGGTCCTAATTAGACTGGAAAAGCGTTGCTATAGACAAGCTGGAAATTTAAATAATGCATTGAATCTCATATATTCTTCCTAAACATGTCAGCAAGAAATGAGGGAGAGAGAGGAGGGGGGGGGGGCGAAGAGAGAGAGAGAGAAAGAGAGAGAGAGAGAGAGAGAGAGAGAGAGAGAGAGAGAGAGAGAGAGAGGGAGAGAGAGAAAGAGGGAGAGGGAGAGGTGGTCTTAAAATAATGGTGGATTTTGCTTTTTTCCAAAAATAGGGCCAAAACCCAATGGGTTTTTATTGATTATGTGACTTAATAAATCTTAAAATGGTATTCTGGGTATAGCACAGCTAAGAAGCGTATACCTTGTATCACCTAAACAACACGGTTGCAATGAGCTCACTAGAAATACACAGCTAAATTGTGGAAAAGCACAGATTCTCCAAACAAGGGGCAGGAATAGGAACTGAAACCGGCATGGGTTCTGGTGATGTTAAGCCTGAAGAGATAAAAGCAGAGGGGTGATTTATTATACAAGCTTTAATGAGCTCTTGCAGCAGTAACAGTGGAGTCCTTTGAAGTACCCAGGACTCTCAGAAGACATTTGGAGAGACACAGATATTTGCAATAATCAACAGGAACAGGTAAAAGCATTAATGAGAGTTCCTCGCGATCCAGTGAAGTTGAGATGCAGAGGATTGTAGTACAGTAAATGGAGTAAAGAAACCAAAGCTGTTTGTCTCATATGCAGGCCAATTTTCCATGCACAATCAAATATTGCTTCTTAAATTCCCCAACAGCTGCTCTAAACCCACTGAGGATACGGAAGTCATTATACAATATTAGTAAGAAAATTAGAGTGGTAGCAAATCACAACTTTCTTTCTGAGCAACACAGTAGGAGGTCAGTTAATATTAAATATCTGCAGCCTTTGTGCACACACATTCCTGGGAGAGTCTAAGCAAAATAGAGCCTTCAGGGATACACACTTAGTAGCTTTGCATAACAATAACCGAGATGCAGATACCAGTTAATGAATTCTGCTGCTGAAGAAGGGCCCCAAGGCTCAGAAAAAAGCCCTCTAGGAAAACAGGAATAAGCTCCTTGTTTAGAAAGTAAACAGCCTCTCTCATTCATTTATTCATTCAACATACATTTATTGAGGGCCTTCTTCCTATCACTTTGGATGGGCAGTGGAGATACCATAGTGAGAAAATACTGACATTGTTCCTGACCTCATGGAATTTAAAACTAGAAGGAGACAGTTTTTAATGAAACATTTACATAAATCAATGTAGAATAGTTACAAACTGTGAAATTGATTGGAAGTAAAGGTACCTGGTGCTTTAAAAGCACATAATGGAAGAAGCTGACCTTGACCAGAGAGGGCGATCAGAGAATATGAGGGTGACTAGGAATTGTAGGAGTAGAGGAAATGAATAGAACACTTATTAAAAGGGAAAGTGTGTGCAAAGGGCCAGGGGCCTGAAGGAGCACAGTGCTTTATGAATGTTTGGAGGGCAGAGAGCATGGAGCAAGAAGTGAAGTGAAATAGAGCCACATAAGCATACACCAGAACATGCAGGCCAAAATAATTTTTTATCTTATTAAACATGGGGAACCATTGACATTTAGGGAGAAAGGTGTGCTAAGCCTTTTGAAGCAATCACTCTGGATAAGGTGTAAAGAAAGATTGGAAGAAGACAAGAGATTTTTGTAGTCAGTGATCCAGGAAACACAATGGCAGTTTAGACAAGGATGACAATGAGGTAATGAATTCATGAAGAGATACTTAGGAGGTAAAATACACTGGAATTAAAGTAAATGAGAGGGAGGTATTAAATATTGCTTCCCTAATAGGATGAACAAAGCATAATTTCCTTGAATAGGGAAAACTGAAAAAATAACTGGTATATTACAAATACATTGAGTTTGGGGTAACTGAGGCATACAAGTGGAGATTTTTGAATCCATTGGATATTTGAGTCTGGATCTAAGACAAGAAGTATGAAAGTTTGTGTGTCATTGATTTAAGTTGCTAATTGAAGCTGTGGGAGTGCATGGAATCATCAATATAAGGAGACATGAAATGAGATAGCTAAAACTAAACCTGGAGGACTTATAATATTTAACACAGAGGTTCTCAAAGTGTAGTCCCCACACTAATAGTATCAGAATTGCCCTTGAAAATCTACTGGAAATGCATAAACTCTGTGGGTGCGAGTCAACAACATGGCCAACATCAGGCCTTCACATGTTTCTGATGCACGCTTAAGTTTAAGACCTGCTGATAATGGAAGAGTGGCAGACGATGTGTCTGTAAAGATTATTGAGACTGCCGGATCCTGGTTTGGCTCAGTGGATAGAGCGTCAGCCTGGGGACTGAAGGGTCCCGGGTTCCATTCTGGTCAAGGGCATGTACCTTGGTTGCGGGCACATCCCCAGTAGGGGGTGTGCAAGAGGCAACTGATTGATGATTCTCTCTCATCAATGTTTCTGACTCTCTATCCCTCTCTCTTCCTCTCTGTGAAAAATCAATAAAATATATATTTTAAAAAAAGATTTTTGAGACTGAGCTGCTTGCTGGATGATAAAAGTAAAACCACGAGAGACATTTGAGTCATTAGGGAAAGAGAAGAAAATATTTCAATGAGAAGGTTGAGGTCAACAGAGTCAACTGTAGTTGGGAGATCAAGTGAAATGGAGGTCACTTTTGACTTTAGAGGACGCTGTTTCAGACAAGAATTGTGATGAAAAGATACTGGAGAGTACGGAGGGAGTGAGCAGGAGAGGAAGAAAGGGATAAGTATTGACAACTCTTTTGTGAAGTTCGAATAGGCTCTGAATCTGGAGGAGAAAGTGTTTTAAGATGCTGGGGTCATGAGCAAGTTTTAATGCTCAGTGAAAGGATCGGACTAAGAGAGAATACAGGGGAGACAGATGTAGTAAATCAGCAGTGAGGGCCCATGGGAAGGCAACAGGGTATGAGTTCCAAACCCTGAATGGAAACACTGTATTTAGGTTAACTCTCTTGTAGCTTAAGGTGTGAATAGACAACCCTGTCTCATACTTTTCTCTCCCTCACTAATCATGCTCAAGCCACAAGGACCTCTTTTTGTTGTTCCTTGCACATCAATACACTTGTCCTTTGAGGGATCCTGGTTCTTGCTTTTAAGTTAGCCTGAGTCATAACTTAAATGCCATCCTCTCAGAGTACCATATCTTATGTTGTTACTCCCTATCTTCATTTCTAAGCACAGAGTTTAAGTTGGTTTGCATCTTTGGGAGTTCCCCGGTTGTAATTTGAAACTTTCCTCCCACCCGACCTCTCCTATACAGAGGGCAAGGAGAGACTGAAGAGATTGGTAGGTGGCAGTTTTATTTTATTATTTTTTTAAAAATATATATTTTATTGATTTTTGTACAGAGAGGAAGGGAGAGAGATAGTTAGAAACATCAATGAGAGTGCGTCATCGATCAGCTGCCTCTTGCACACCCCCTACCGGGGATATGCCCACAACCAAGGTACATGCCCTTGACCGGAATCGAACCCGGGGCCCTTCAGTCCCCAAGCCGACACTCTATCCATTGAACCAAACCAGTCCCGGCGGTAGGTGGCAGTTTTAATAAGCAAAGGATCATTTAATATAAGACTTGTTTTGGGAGGCATGAAGTGAAGTGAGTATATGTCCAAAATTGGGTTCAGTCACGTATCTAGTCCAGAGAGCCTCAGTGTGGTAATGATGAGCATAAAGTACATTCCAAGTTCCGAAGAATAGGGCGAGGAGCTTCTGCTAACCTGGGTCCAGCTCACTACTCTCCCAGTGTTCACATCCTCTTGATGATCTCCTCCAAGAGCTAAATCTACCGTCCCATCTCATTCCTCACAGTACTTTTCCTTCTCTCAAACTCTCTTAGGCAGTTGTTCATCAGTAGGTAACTCCATGGAACAGAGGACATTGTCCTATTCACAGCTAAAGGCCTAGTTTTCAGGATAGCACCTGGAGTGTAGTAGACATTCTATAAACATTTGTTGAGGGAAATAATTAAAGATTGGGTGTTTTGAAGTTTTCTCTTCTCTAGCTTACTTTATTTTAAGAGTGCAATATATAATACATATAATATACAAAAGATATGTTAATAGACTGTTTATGTTATTGGCAAGGCTTCTGGTCAACAGTAAGCTACTAATAAAGTTTTTTGGGAGTCAGAAATTATACATGGATTTTCAGCTGGGCAGGGGTTGGCAACATTAACCCCTGCCTTGTTCAAGGGTCAACTAGAGTTTGTAAGGTAGGAGAGTGAGTAAAGCATAGAAGACAGAAGGAATCCCAGGTAGTATTGAGAGTCAGTTTGAGGATGGTAACCATGAACTTAGGGTTGTAAAAATAATGCTGCTGCATGGCTTTCTCAAGGGGTGCTCAGACAAATGGAGATGACATGGAAAAAGCCAATGGTTGGGAATAGGGGGGTTGGCATTTTTCCAGGTGGTACAACACAAATTCAAAGGAGCAGGAGACTCTAGATGCCATCAACTTCAAACCTGACAAGGGTAATGTCTCAGCAGGAATTGTTGAACAAGAAGTGTGAAAAGTTGGAAAGAGGCCATCAGAGAGCAGGATGGCTGAATTAGAGATGCTGTCAGTGAGGGATGTGTTGTCGAGGTGGAGGTGAGAGAAGTCATTGGAAATGAAAGTCAGGGAATTGAGTTTTTCACTCCCAAAATGTTTTCAGAGTCTAACATGTCTTATGAACCAACCAGATATTTCAAATCATAATATAAAATACCTAACTAAAACTAAGAACAGGTAAAAATTATCTTCAAAATCTTAAACCATGAGTGTAATGTGTTGTAAAAGTAGCATGTCATTTTTGTGTGGGCCCTAGGGTAGTATCTCTGAATTATGAATGATATAGTGAAACCTCATTACCTAGTTCCACTAATTAAGAATTAGTGATAATTTGGTTACTGGCTTGCCTGATAGTTTGTTTCATTAGTGAAGGAGCTGTGGAGTAAGAAGAAATGGATTTGTATATTGATTCTGTCAGTTGTCTCGGTGTGCATGGCCTTGGGCTAGCCTCTTAACTCAACGAACTCTCTGTTTTTGCATCTGTAAAAAGGAGGGAAAATTAAATGTCTCACAGCATTATTGTGAGTTTTAAATTAGAACATGTAGGTGAAAGTGTCTGTCAATAAATTCCCATACCAATAGAAGACCTTATAAGCTACAAAAAAGATGTTTATTAAAAAAATAAACATAATGAGACTTCAATCAAATGCTTATTACAACCTTTAAAGCATCTTAAAAGGATCATTTACAAATAATACATAAAATTACAATAATTATTTTTTAAAAATATTTTTATTGATTTTTTTACAGAGAGGAAGGGAGAGAGATAGAGAGTTAGAAACATCAATGAGAGATAAACATTGATCAGCTGCCTCCTGCACGCCTCCCACTGGGGATGTGCCTGCAACCAAGGCACATGCCCTTGACCAGAATCGAACCTGAAACCCTTCAGTCCTAGGCCGATGCTCTATCCACTGAGCCAAACCAGTTTCGGCTACAATAATTCTTAATTATAAAATTAAAGTGGACCAAAAAATAACTACCCTGTTTGCCAACTATATCTAAAATTAATGAAAACATACGTGTTAAAAATAGTTTATAATCCTGACTTTTCCTGATGTTAAACAGGCTTCCTTCTCAGAAAATAGATTTATTTTGTAATTTTAAGATATAGCAATTCTAGCACCATGACTCTGTGTGTGTGTGTGTGTGTGTATGTGTGTGTGTGTCTGTGTGTATTTAGCACACCTGTAAGTTCTATAACATTTTTCTCTTCAGATCAAAGTTGATGCCTGTAATTATTATTCTTTTCTGGACTGATTTAATTATGGAAGCATCAATTTCATATCTCAATAAGTAGACCAAGCAATACAACTTGCCTAATACAATCTACAACCTGACTGGATATTTCAAATCTTAATATAAAATACTTAACTAAAAAAAAGAACACAGCCTTATAATAGAAAATACACATACATTTTTAAATTATAATTTTATAGTACTTTTTTTTTTTTACAGGGAAATAGAAATTGACCCAAACCTTGTGTTTAATGTTGTGAGTGGAAAGAGACAAAGAAAGGAGGCTATTTATTTATTTATTTATTTAAGTGAGGGTAACTCTCTCATTTTTACAAAATATGCAGCGATCTGAAAATAGCTCCAAATCTCCTATTTACTGACTTGACCACATCTATATTTCTCCCCCAAACCTTTTTTAGTTGGTAGCTCATTGGGGTATAATTTCGAGCAGACTAATTACTCCTATGTATGTGCCTGCTCTCCAGGGTGTGTTGTCTAGGCACTGACAAATGAAGATGCCCTTGAAAGTTCTATGAATATTTGTTTTGATTACTTACATCTAGGTTGTCTTAAACTATTACGGTATGGAAGCGATGTTTTTTCCACATCAACACACTAAAGTCGGAGCTCATCTATCCACCAAGTGAAAATGGAATTTAACTGGAAGCTGCTGAGAAAGGTCAACAAGAAGTCACCGATACGATTTCCTGTGCCATGGATGGTTTCTGAATGAAACTCATCAGGATTCCAGCGAGTAAGAACCTGTTTTCAGTAAACATTCTGCTATTTTGAAATCCTTGGTAAGGAAATTCTTAATGAATGTTTTTTCCTTCAATTGCTATGGAAAGCATCACTGGGGAACAATACAAATCATTGTGCCATAGGTAGGAGTCAGGGAAGTGGATACGTAAATGTTGTACTAAAGGGAAAGCAGGCCAAGCACAATAACATTTGTAACAATGACGCTTTCCCGCTCTCAGGTTGGACAGAAAGTAGGAAATATAATAAGGTGAAGTAGGTTAGTTTCCTTTTAATGCTGTTTCATGATTGGAAAAAGCAATAATTTGAATACTTTTCATGGTTTCCCATCTTACTTGGAAGATCCTAGAAGACAGAACCTGAGTATACTGCTTACAGGGAAGGCGTTCCACCCCCAGTCCTTCCCAGGGAAAAGTCAGAGCTGACAGACAGCACATCACAGGTGCGTGCATAGTTACATGTCCACCTCCGAGGGGCACTGGCATGGTGATCTTGTATTGGTGGCAGATGAGTATGACTGACGAGGCAGTGAACAGAAATGGACAGTTCAGAAATTCACCAGTCAAATGGATTGGTGTTGGGGCAGGGCAAGGGCCGAGAAACAGAAACCCAAAATAATATCAGGTCTTCTACAGTCCTTGTCACTATACCTGTCCCATGGAACTTCTTTCACTTACTAATGGTTTATCTGGAATCAGAGAAAGCAGGGTAGGGGGCATTGGGAGTAATGGCTAAGCCTGAGCAGTTTCCAAAGGCAGTGCCTTTTCAGGCCATTAAGAAGGTTGAAGAGTGACCCATATCACCCGCTGGGCAGACCCTAACTACAGATGTGATTCAGAGGGGCCTTTGATCCTTTTACCCTCTCTCTTTCCAATCTTATCTACATGCAGTTCCTTTTTCCTCCTCTTTGCTTTTCTCTTTGATAACTCCAACTCAGACTCTGGGCCTCCAGTTAGAAAAACTGCCAGTAGGAGGCCTTCCTTCATCTTTCCCAGTCTGGGCTAGGTACCACTTTCCTATGTGTCCATTGCCTCATTCTACAGCTCAGCACTCATTACACTGTGTGTACTGGATCCCTCACTAAACACATGTTCTCTAAGGAAAGCGGTTATGTATGGTATTCCCAGTGTCTGACATCCCCCTGGGAGCACAATAAGCATGTAGTAAATATTTGTTAAATGAATGAATGAAATGCAACACTATAAATATGATCTGAGGTCAATTTGAAATAGAGACTCTTTCTAATCTTGAGTCACATTTATGTAAATAAAACATCACAGATACAATGGTAGGGGAAAGTACATGTATTTTGTTTTGATATATCCATCTATTAGGAGGCCTCATAATGGGACTTTGCAGATTGATCTCAGTTGACTGATTTAAAATATCGGATGTAATGACTTGGCTATCCTATATAAGAAGAAGCTTATATGCAAATTGTCCCTTCAACCAGAAGTTCAACTGGGAGTATGACAAGGGGGTAGGGCCAGTTGGCCAATCACTGGTGGCCCCTCCTCCTGGCTGACCCCGCCCCATCGGCCCCAAGACTGCACCCGAGAGGACATGTGTGGAAATTCATGGAGCCAGGGACCCATGCATCTTTAGTCTCATTGCTCCCCATCCTCAGGGTGCTGTTCTCATCTGCATGATCCAAGTGGCCTCTCCATCATTACATTCACATTCCCAGTGTGAAGGGGCAGAAAGCAAGGCAAGGGCAAGCTCCTTCCATTTAAGAGCATGACCCCCAAATTATACACATTACTTTTGCTCACTTCCCATTGGCCAGAATTTGTTCACATGGCCAAATCTAGCTATTAAAAGAAGCTGGAAAATGCATTCTGTGCATTGATCTGTCCAGTTTAAACCTGGAAATGCTAAGACCACGAGAAGGTGGAAGGAATATGGGGAAGAGAGTATCTAGCATATCTGTCTGTTCTTATCTCTCTGTTGTATTCTGAGAGAATAACCTAACTTTTCCAATCTGTCTCCTTTCCCATTCCAGTCCAATTTTAAATCACTTCCCAATTAGAGTTCGGTAATAGTTTAGCAGAATCTTGATTAATTCCCAAAGGCAAGACTCCTTCCTGCTTTTGCCAAAGTTCCTTTCTCTGCCAGGAGTGCACTATCTTTTTCCTTTCCACCTGGAAAAAATGCCTAAACTCTTTATAAGAGTTCATAATGGTGTGTTGTTTCTTCTGATATCTATTTCCTTAAATTTCATATATATTTCAGCAATTTTCAATCACTCTGCCACAAGAGGCACACCAGTGTGCCACAAGAATTTTTAAAACATGCAATACCTGACTATTTAGTCAGGGCACTGACTTCTTTTCCTTTAGATTGTCAAGTAAAAAAAAAAAAAAACGATAACAGCCAATACAATAGCCATTTGGTGTGAATGAATCAAAATTATACCTATATTTTTTATCAGGTTGGCAAAAAAAGTAATATATTTTTTGGTGTGCCATGAGATGAAAAAGGTTGAAAATCACTGATGTATTTCATTATCCCTTGCTGACATATGAACTGCCTGACAGCAGTACTTTTTTCATCTTTTCATCTGTAGCACACATCACTTAGTAAAATCTCAATTGGTGTTTGTCGAGTGAATAAATGATGGGATGCTTTTGCTCTGAGTATTAAGCTGGATTTTACTGCCTGTGAAAGGTCAATTGGACCTGAAGAAAACAAAAGGAGGGAGGCAGGAACTAATGGATTCGGGTTCTCTGGTAGACAAAAAAATTTAGTCTCAAAAACTTAAAGAAAAGGGCCTGATAAAATATACTGTGGAGCTTACAAAATCAAAAGGAATGCTCACAAAACAAGCAGGCTGAGGATGAGAAGGAAGCACAGGGGGTCTTGGAGAGCCCTGATAAGGATACACTCCCGTAGTGTTCAGGCTCTTGGGTCTCCATTCAGTTTTCACCCAGGAGAGAGGATGACTAGCCTTGCTTGAACCAAAGACCACCGTGTGGATAGGACAGCATAGAATATTGTCAGTAATAGTTCCAACAAGGTAACATGGAACGAATAAGAGGCAGGTCCTCCCCAGAAGGTATACTTCACCTCACTGTATAAAAAAATGGATGGCTGTCACAAAGGTTTCTGGTGGCCACCAGTGATCCTTGGAGACGCTGCCCATCCTCTGCTGTAGAGGCAGCGGATGAGTCTTGGAACTGCTCCTTGGTTATGGCTTAGGGCCCAAGGCAGTCGAGGCTCTTCCCTTGTATAGTCTGTCATAGGAGACTTAGCTCACAGCATTGGCAGACTCTGTCCCTATGAGTATTGCTAGAATTAGGAAGGAAGAATAAAGACATAGAAAAATCTCTGATGACATTTCAAGGAGAGAAGAGAAAAGCAGCAAGAAAAGCAGACTTTTTTTTATCCTTACCTGAGTATATGTCTTTTATTGACTTTTTGGAGAGAGAAAGGGAGAGAAGGGGGGCGGGGGGAGGGAGAGAGAAAGGGAGAGAAAGGAGGAGGGAAACAGAGAGAGAGAGAGATAGAGAGAGAAAGAGAGAGAGAATAGGTTGCCTCTTACACGTGCCCCAACTGGGGATCGAACCTGCAACCTAGATATGTGCCCTGCCTAGGAATTGAACTTGCAACCTTTTGGTGTATAGGAGGATGCTCCAACCTATTGAGCCACTGAGACAAGGCTGTTATTTGTTTGTTTTTTAGTTTCTCTTCCAGGATTAAATTCTGTATCATTGATTCATATTTTCACTTGGTTATTTTCTCCCACAAAGGGAATGGTGACCTTATTGACTTTGTTTTTGTTACTTTGTTGTTACTCTTATTATCTATATACTAGAGGCCCAGTGCACAAAAATTCCCAGTGCACTCAGGAGGGTCCCTCAGCCCGGCCTGCGCTCTCTCATAATCTGGGTTCCCTCAAGGGATTTCCAACTGAAGGCTTAGGCCCGGTACAGGGGGAATGGGTCTAAGCCAAAGTCTGACCTCCCTCTGTGGGAGGCGACTGGCAGGCCAATCAGAGAAGGTGCTGGCAGCAAGTGGCCAACCCTGCCCCCACATTGCCATACCACCACTGCTGCCACCGATGGCCTCCCTCTGTGGGAGGTGACCAGCAGGCCAATCTGGGGATGGTACTGACTGACCGCCCCTCTGATGCTGCTGGTCGCTCCCACCCTCCTGATCACAATCCCCTCTCTCTGCCTACTGGCATTCACCTTGGCTGGTCTAGCACCACCTACTCACTGCCCCCTGCCCCCCCGCCCCCTCAATTGACCAGTCATTCTGCTGTTTGGTCAATTTGCATATTACACTTTCATTATCTATACTAATAAAAGGGTAATATGCTAATTAGACCAGGAGACCTTTTGGACATCCTTCCAGACAAAGGCATGGTGGCAGGGCCGAGGCAGAGGCAGTTAGGGGCAATCCGACAAGGAGAGAAGGGCAGTTGGGGGTGATCTGGCCAGTGGGGGGGGGCAATTGGGGGCAAGCAAGTAGGTGAGGGGGGGACAGTTGAGGGTGATCAGGCTGGCAGGCAGAGTGGTTAGGGGTGATCAGGCAGGCAGGCAGGTGAGCAGTTAGGAACCAGTGATCCTGGATTGTGAGAAGGATGTCAATTGCCTATTTAGCAGTCGGACATGCCCTGAGGGGTCCCAGATTGGAGAGAGTGCAGGCTGGGCTAAGGGACATTCCCCCCCCCCCCCTTTTGTGCACAGCCTTCATGCATCAGGCCACTAGTATAGGATATAACAGCCTAAGCAACTGTTATGTCTCAACGACTGGAATGATCAGAACAACTAGTCGACTAGCCTCTATGACATGCACTGACCACCAGGAGCAGACACTCAATGCAGGAGCTGCCCCCTGATGGTCAGTGCGCTCCCACAGCCAACCTCCTACAGCCCCTCCCCCTGGGCCCAAATCATGGGGCGGGGGGAGGGCACAGCAGGCCAACCTGCCATGGTCCCTCCCCATAGCAGGCTAGCCCCCAATAGGCCCTGATGGAAGGGCCGTCCATCCATTCTCATGCGGTCCTTCCCTCCAGCCAGCTGGCCCCTGATAGGCCGTGTACGAATTCATGTGCCAGGCCTCTAGATTTTTCATAAGCCCAATGCAGAGGGATTTATCTATTTATATTTATTAGAGATAAAAGAGGGAAAATATAACCTCATCAAAAGTTCAGAAAATATGTATCATTAAATATCTTGAGCATAAATGTGGTGTCAAGGTTAAGACAGAAATGGGATATAAGTAGTAATTCAGCAAAAAGCATGAGAGACTAAACTGAAATTAGCCTTGGGAGAAAACACTCTTTGACAAAGCTGTCTCTAGAATTGCTTACCTGTGGTCGGCAAACTGTGGCTCGCAAGCCACATACAGCTCTTTGGCCCCTTAAGTATGGCTTTTCCATAAAATACCAAGGCCTGGGAAAGTCTATTTTGAAGAAATTGTGTTAGAAGAAGTTTAAGTTTTAAAAAATTGGCTCTCAAAAGAAATTTCAGTCTTCGTACTGTTGATATTTGGCTCTGTTGACTAATGAGTTTGCCGACCACTGGCTTAGACAATGACAGAAGACTTGTTGTAGAGCTTTGGAAAGGACCACATTATCTTGAGGGAAAGAGGGAGCAAACTCACAGGAAGTTGTAGTGGGTGTAGCAAACATGGCAAGTGGACTACAGAGGATAATATTGTAGTTGGATACACTGAAAAATTACATAAACTATGATACATCACATCAGTCAGAGTTCAGCACAAGGAATGAAAGCATCCATGCTTTTAATTAGGGAGGAATTCAATCCATAAAATTTTATGCTTTTAAATTATTAGCAAGAAGAGAGAAGTGGATTCTAAGATGGGCCTCCAGGAATGACTTCATGGTTTTCTTTGGGGAGCTACCACCTCTAACACTGTAAATGGTACTATGAGTTCCAGAGTGCACTGTGTAACTGTGATCCCAAGACGAGTTACTTAGAATAGAGCAGGTGTGTAATGAAACTGTGGCTGAGGTCAACTTCCCATCACCCAGGAATCTGCAGAATGGGCCCACTGTGTGATCCAAAGATCAGAAAGCTAGAAGCCAACATGACCACTTCTCAGCACCTGGACAGCTAGTGAGCAGGCCCTGGCCCACTGCTGCAGAAAGCAGCTGTCCTTTCCTGCACTGTTTGCCAGCAGAGGAAAACCAAGAAGAAGCAGGATGATCCTTTCACCTTTCTTTGACTCCCAGATTTCACACAGGTGCAACTTAATTTGCATCAAGAAACTTAGATTCAGGCAATATAAATATTGACTTTTAGGCTATCTAGCCTCTCCAACAAGAAAGAAAAAATGGAGCTTGAGAAAGCTAAAGGTAACTGCCAACAGCCAGCATATGTGTAGTGTTTATTAATGTGTGCATATTATGCATATGTGTTTGTATCATGTAGATAGAGCATGTATTTATATATTTGTATTGTGTGAAGCATAATGGTGCTTTATGGATTTCTACTGTTTGTGTGCTTGTGTGTGTGTGTGTGTGTGTGTGTGTGTGTGTGTAGCTTGTAATAAATGATAGAGTAGACTTAAAGCTCTTAGGAAAATGACACCTATAGGAAGAAAATATATATTTATAGCAGCTCTACTTGGATGGAGGGAAATGCACTCAAATCTGCCCTTCCATGTGGCTTAATCATGAATGCATTTATACATAAAACATATGCTAATATTTAAGATAAAGCTTCCAAAAGTCAATAACCGCTTCCTTCAATGGTTCTTTGACTCATTTATTTATAGATTGTCTTTCCCTCTTACTTTCCCCTTACATCACAGGAATTGTGGCCTAATATAAAGTATCCGATCTTTACAAGAGATCAGCTTGCCCTTTATTAGGCCTCTTCTTCATGTAGCTATATAAAGCGAATACAGCCACAGTGAGCTAATTTTTACCTAATTTCCTTCTCCTAGGGAACAAGACAAGGGAATGTAGTTTGACCTCAATAAAACAAAAACGGATTTGTATTAATGGCATACTAGAGAAAATCCATTAATGTCATTTCAGATGATAAAAAAAATCATTGAGATTTTCAGATTTTTTAATATAAAACAACTTTAATTTTCTCATCACTGGAGCACAATTAAAGTGTGGTTCTTTTCTCATTTCTCTGGCTGGAAAACAAGTGCAAAGGTCTGCGTTAACCATCCTCCTGAGCTGAATATACTCTAATGCTAGTGAAGCTTTTAGGATGCTAGCGCAGTTCATCCGAGAATCAGACGCATTGGAGCCTATTCTTGAGCTGAGCTTTCTGAGCCCAGGGAAGCAGTTCATTGGAGAAGGAAGCCTCATGCTTGAAGAGTAAAGATTCCCAGATGGCTCAGATAAAAACAAATAAACAGCCCCAAATTCTAGTAAAGTTTTGTAAAATGAGGCAATAAAAGGATTAGGAAAGAATGCTTTGTGGTTGTTGCAACTGGGCGGATTTTAATGGGCTTTTTCTATTCAATGGGAGATAAAGGCCATGTTTAACTCCCTTTCTCCTGCCTAAGAGAATGTTTCAAGCACCCTCTGCTCATTGTAGCCCAGGAATGGGCATAGGCAGACGCACAGCAGAAGGCTGTCAGCACTAGACAGAGAAAGTCATTCCAGGTTAATAACTAATTCATGGCAAACATTTTCCGTAGCACATAGGTTAGAGAAAATATACTTAGGGATAAAACATGGATAAATAATTGTAAGCAGGCTCATAAATGGAGATTGAAGGTGATCTCTTTCATGTAAAGAAATGACATCAGCCAAAACCAGTTTGGTTCAGTGGATAGGGCATCGGCCTGTGGACTGAAAGGTCCCAGGTTCCATTCCAGTCAAGGGCATGTACCTTGGTTGCAGGCACATACCCAGTGGGGTGTGTGCAGGAGGCAGCTGATCGATGTCTCTCTTTCATTGATGTTTTTAACTCTCTACTCTTCCTCTCTGTAAAAAATCAATAAAATATATTAAAAAAAAAGTAAGAAAGAAATGACATCACAGAACAGGGCAATGTGGAGCACTTTGGCAGAAACCAGCTAGCTAGCTTTTCAAAAAAAACCTCTGCCACAGTATTTTGCTTTCTAATTTTTCTAACTCTCTTGAATGTGGCTGAGTTCCAATCAACAGCATGTGAGAAGAAGGGGTGCATGCCATTTCGGGGCTGGCCCACACTCAGAACCTCAGAACCTGCAGATCCCAGTCAGTTTTGCTCATTAGCTGGTCTGCATCTAGAGAGCCCAGGGAAGGGCTCTGAGGTTTAGTCACTACATAGAGCCCAGCAGGGCCCCTCGCTGGAAGGAGCCTGTCCCTTCAGTGATTGGGTGGGGCTGACCACCTCCCCTTCTCATTCAGTCTGCATGGATTGTGAACTTAGCAAGAAAGACACCCTTATTGTTTTAAGCAACTGACATTTGTGGGTTGTTCATTACAACGATCAGCCTACTCCAACTAATACTAAATCCCAGAAGACGAACATGGAATATGTAAGAAGTGTACAGATTAGAATGGAGTGGAGGCTTATCCACTAAAGGCTTTCTAGCAGAAAATTTTAAATAATATTCACAATTACTAACAGCACAATTTGGTCAAATTTATTCTAAAGTTTTCATTTGTATTTTTTTAAGGTTTTATTAAATGATCAAATCATTCCACAAGAAGTGGAAATCCACTGATGTGAGGTTCTGATACCTCAAGTAGAAAATAGCATTCAGATATTCAGTGCATTACAATGCCTGCTACTATGCTATCAAAATCATTTGTTCATTCAGTCATTCACTCAATCAACAATGAGTGATCACACATGTACCAGGCACATAGTGGGTGGGTGGGAGAGAAGGAATTCCTGCTCTGTCCATAAGTAGCAGCCCCACTACTTCACCCCCAATTGTTAGGACTCCTTTTCATTTCAGTGCAGCATCTTGAATGGTTGCTTCTGGGTCAGTTACTATAACTTTGCTAACTTTACCATGTCTTAGACACTTAGTGGTTTCACAAAAAAACAAAGAACCTAAACCCTCAAAGACAGGATTTCAATGACAAAATAAAGGTTGGTATCCCTAGTATTAATCTTAATTTTTGGCTTTTTATTAGTCCCTCTAGATTATTGTGCCTACTTGAGTGAAATACCTCAGTTCAATAGCCTATGCCTTCTAGGTCTGGGGTACAAAATTAGGATGTCTATTGGCCCCGAGTAAAAAGCCAGAGGAAAATATCTTTCATGAACAGTTTGTAAATATTTTCCTTCAAGTCCAAAGATTGGAGCAGCAATTGTGCTGCAGACATTTTTTGAATGGAACCTTGAGCTTTTGTTGCTCAAAAGGAAGAATGAGTCATTTTTCATACCAATGTCCGAGCAAAACAACAGGGATCTTGATATCGAATCACAAAATCAATTTTTATATCAGTCCACTCTCCAACAAAATTGCATTGTTTTTCTAATTTAAAGCCAGTATTAATTAGATTTCCCTTTCACTTCTGCTAGTGCTCTCCTCCAATGTCTTTACTGGGAAGGAAGGGGTAGAGTCCTTAACCAGTTACAGGGTAGGGTACAGGTAGAGTTTGGGGTGAGCTAAGTTGCAGCATGCCTGCAGTCTCCCAGATGGAAGGAAGCAAGGACTGTTGGAGAAACTGAAGGAAGGGACATTGGTGGATCAGAGAGCTGAAGAGAGAAGCGTGGGGGCCCTGGAGAGGAAGGACCTTCCAAGATCATCTACCACCAAAGGGTGGAGGCACAGGGCTTCCTTCCCCAATAATAAGGAAATGCCTTTTACATAATCAAGAAGAGATTTGAAGGGGGAGGGTCCATTCAAAATGATATAATTTGTATTTGGTTTATTTTTCCAGTTCAAGCCACTACTTGTTAGAAATGTAATTATAATATTTCCTGTTATCACATACAGTAACACACACTCAATTACCCAAATAGGAGCTACCTGAGACATAAAAATAGGGTCCATTTTACTCTCCAAGGGAGCAAGAGTCTTCTCTTTTCAGGAACCACAGGGTCTGAATTGAAGATTGAAGGCACAGTTTGTACACGCTGAAGCCTCCCCGAAAGCAGAGATAAATCGGTCTATTCTAAAAGTATGGATTGCTTGCTTGAAGGACCTTTGAGGACTTTTTGTTATCATCTTGGGTAAGAACATCCCGCTTGTAGGAGATTGAGTGTTGTGTCTAAGCAAACACACTGAAGATGGTCATATTATAGTCCCAGTGGACTGAAAGCAGCATCGACCATTAAATTATATAAAACATATTAGAGAAGCTTACTGTTGATGACGATCTATACGGACAGATTAAATGTTGTTGATACATATACAATAAAGATATATTTGGGGCATTCTTTATAAGAGTTTATTTGAGCCAAAACTCTAGAATAAAGAGATCGACTAATGAATTATTTCTTGGTATTTCACGTAATAAGAAAGGGGCTTTTGTCAGCTGCCCAAATGTCTGGACTGAAAAAGTAAACATGGACCACAAGGTCAGGATTGGCATGATTTCTACTCAGAAGAGAAAGTGGAGGGTTTCATTTCTGTGAGAGTTTCTGCCTTAGAAAAGGGCCCTTGGCTGATATCAGGGACAGCATCCTGGCTAAGTCAAGGTCTTCAATCTAATGCCTAATCTGAAACAAGGCAGGTGGCGATGCTCTAATGCTCAGGAATGCAAGCGAAACAAGATTGGTCAAGAAGCAAAGGGAAGAGATGACTCGACTCTGCAAGGGACAGGCTGGAGTTGTATGTATGACCAAGAAATGATTGGTGTTTCTTTGCTTATTGCTTTTTTTAAAAAAATATATTTTGTCTTTTTACAGAAAGGAAGAGAGAGTTATAAAGAGTTAGAAACATCGATGAGAGAGAAACATCGATCAGCTGCCTCCTGCACACCCCCACTGGGGATGTATGTGCTCGCAACCAAGGTACTGGAATCGAACCTGGGACTTTTCAGTCTGCAGGCTGATGCTCTATCCACTGAGCCAAACCAGTTTCGGCTATGCTTATTTCTTTGAGCATTGATTTATGTGTGGTGCATAGTTTTTTCTCTTCCTCTTATTCTTTTAACTAATTTATATTTTCTGTTTCTATTATTCTTAGAATGACATTATCACATATGAAAATAAGGACTTATATTTCTCATGCAAGTGAATTTTCCAGATTCCTATTACTCCACATAAAGTAGAAATGTGATATTTGTGCTGTTTGAGAAGAAGGATATATTCCATGTCATCTTTAGATAGGCTCTTAGTCTCTTGCCAAACTCCATCCCACGGGACTCCTAACTGCATTCAAGAATTCAGATCTCTCTCTGGTAATTATAAGGGGCTGGTAGAGAAAAATGCTGGTACCTTTCTTATCTTTTTTAAGAATATATTTTATTGATTTTTTACAGAGAGGAAGGGAGAGGCATAGAGAGTTAGAAACATCGATGAGAAAGAATCATCGATCAGCTGCCTCCTGCATACCCGCTACTGGGGATGTGCCCGCAACCAAAGGTACAAGCCCTTGACCAGAATCAAACCTGGGACCTTCAGTCTGTAGGCCAATTGCTCTATGTACTGAGCCAAACTGGTTAGGGCAGCTGGTTCCTTTCTTATAAGGCTTGTATTATATTATGCAGGTACATGGAACCCTAGCCTTTCTAAATGAAAAAAAAAAAAAAAAAATCTTAGAGATCACCTCATCCAGCCTCCAGTTTTAAAAAATTTGAGGAAAATAAAGTTTTAGAATATCCTACCTAATGAAAAGTATTTAAAACTGAAGCCAGAAAACTTGTTTGTGATCCATCCATCCATTCATTCACTAGCCAGTCTGCCTGGTCTTTCGTCTGCATGGTGCTTGGCAGTGAGGATGTTAAGGAAAGACACTAATAATCTCCGTTTTTAAGAAGCCAAATTAGTCTGTGTGATCTCAGACAAATTATTTAAGCAGAGACTGTTTCCTTAACTTTTAATGGGAAAGGAGCAATAATAAAAACAATAATAATCTCTTGTGGTCATATTTGGATAGATGGAAAAACAAACCATGTGGACAGAAGTTCCTTTGCAAATCCCCTGTGTTTCTTCTGAACCAGGATGGAGCTGAAGAACAGACCTGGGCAGGGTTGGTAAGGCAGAGCTGGTGGCCTCTCGCCCTTCTTTCTGTGGTAAGAGAGGAAGGTTTGCCCATGCATTTGAGTCTGTCTTCTCTTAGCCTCTGGCCTCTGGCTAATGCTGGGGTTCGTCCAGCTCTATCCTTTGGAAGTTTATTTTGGGGAAAGACCATTAGTTTTGCTATAAAAAGAGTGAAGCTGAGTTCGAATCCTGATGGCATTTATTAACTGTTTGAATTTGGGCAAAACTTGATATTTCCTGAACTGTTTCCCCATCAGTAGAATGTGGTGTTAGAGCACTCCTGTGCCTTCACTAGAAGAAAGAGATATGTAAATTATTTCTTTCTCTTACCCTTGCCAGGATTAACCTTTTATCTGAAGTTAAATAAAAGATTAACCCTGTGATTTGAAAGAAAACCTAAAATATATTTTGATATTTCTCAAAATTTCACCGGGAATAGAGCATAAAATGATACAAACATTGGAAAATTCTTTTTTTTTCCTAAAAATATTTTTTATTGATTTGAGAGAGACAGGGAGAGAAACATTGATGTGGATGTGAGAGAGAAACATCCATCAATTGTCTACTAACAGGAGCCAAGGGAAAGCTGTAGCTAAAGAACAGTTCATCTGCCATTTATGGTATTTAATTAAAACTAAACTTTCACTAGCTTTAAATCTTGCCGAATTTCTTTCAGGGCTTGTGTTAGCTTCTGTAAGTGCAGTGTGTGGTTTTCTTATGATCTAGAGTAAATCTAAATCTGGTTTATGTGTACCTCTCGGTTTTCTCTTTAATAGACAAGCTTGTTAATAACCTCAACCCTTAAAAGAAAAATCAAAGTAAATGTAAGGGTTTAGTGATTCCTGGGAATATATAATAGAGAAACCTGGGGATATTTTATTTTTAAAGTAAGAGATTTGTCACTTGAAATTTGATTTTAAGAAGATACATTATTTCTCTGTGAGAATATAATTTAAAAGGCTCTTACCTTACAGGATAAAGTTGGAGTGGGCTGGATAAGATACACAGTAGGGCTTACTGAAGATTATTCATCAATAAGACATACTTTAAAATATGCTTCTTTTTTCAAATTGTGAGATGATGCCTACTGAGTCTAATGACTTGATTAAATCCATTCAGAAAATTTGGAGCCAATTAGGGTGAATTCTGTCAGACAGCATGCTCTAAAACAAAGTACTGCAGGCCGGCCGGCATGGCTCAGTCTTTGAGCATCAACCTATGAACTAGGAAGTCAAAGTTCAATTCCACAGGTAGGGCACATGCCCAGGCTGTGGGCTCAGCCTCCAGTGTGGGGTTGCACAGGAGGCAGCCGACCAATGATTCTCTCTCATCATTGATATTACTAACTCTCTGTTCCTCTCTGAAATCAATAAAAATATAAAAAAACACAAAATAGTGCAAACACTATTATTAAATAAGAATGATTTGTGCTTTAGTAAGAAGGACTTTCTTTAAAAGGAGATTTGGATGTATATAAAATATTTCTGAAAAGATATATTCAAAGCCATTAGTATTAATTGTTTCCGAAGACTGGCACAGAGACTTGGGCAGAGCAGGAAATTTACACGTGGCATTCTATCTACATCTGTGTTTGCTGTTTGGAAACAATTTAAGCCACGTGAGTATGTTACTCTTTAATACATAAAAAATGTTCAAATAAAATCTAGGACATGCAAGGAAAGATATAATAAGGGTATAACTTTGGTGAATTCGGCTTAAAGTTGTAAAGGGAGAAAGGAAGGATGAGTAAGTGGCTGGACATCTTCCTGCTAACATTTAGAAGAAAGAATCTGACTATTGCAAGAGAAATCAAGACAGAGATTGTTCAGTTATGATACTATATTTTAAAAGGCTTTTTATACAAATCATTGTAATTCTATAACTGAGTCATTTGGTGTCTGCGGGTGATTCATAACTTACTGGATACTTTGGTTAAAATGTCAACATTGCTTAGAATGAAAATGCAGAGGTACAAAAAAAAAAAAAAAAGAAAGAAAGAAAGAAATGCAATATTTTGGAGAAATCAGCAGACCATTACTTTGTGACCGAGCTCTGTTAATTGAGTATGATCTCATATTTTTTTGCAAAATCAATGTCGTATATGAGAGGGTGATTAATATCAGGCATTTGAAGGCAAATGTTCTGTATTTCTGTTCATGACTCTATGACCACAGATTTTTAAAATTAGCATGCAACACATAACGAAAAAGTTTTAAAGACACACTGAGAAGCAACTTTATTAAATGGGGTTTCCTGTTTGTTTTCCTTCACCATGTTCCAGAGAATCAGTTGATTTTAAAAATCTACAACTAATTTTAAGAAAAGCAACAAAAAGTTCTGAAAATTTGGCTGTGTTCTATTTTGCCTTTCAATTCCCCACTGGAACTCAACTATAAATTGTATGGTTCATAAAACAAGAAGAAATTTAACTGGTTCTCTCAGCCATCCTGGGATAGACTCTGTGGGGAAGGCCCTGGACATGTAGAGAAGATTATTTTAGTAAATCTGTTACTCACTGACCTTAGCAAATTTTCCCTGAATGCTTTTGTGCTTTATTTCCTTACCTGTTCCTTTCTATTTTCAAGAGCATTTATGAAATTAATGAGATGACAGATTATCCAAAAAATATTTTAAATTCTTGGGGGAAAAGTGGTCCTGGCTGGGTGGCTCAGTTGGTTGGAGTGTCATTTGGTACACCCAAGAGTGGCAGGTTTGATTCCCAGTCAGAGCAGATATCCAAGTTGTGGGTTCAGTTGCTGGTACAGGAGGCAACCAATTGATGTTTATCTCTCACATGGATCTCTCTTTCTCTCTCTTTCTCTCTCTCTCTCTCTCTCTCTCTCTCTCTCTCTCTCTCTCTCTCTCTCTCTCTCTCTCTCCCCCAATTTTTTTCTTTAAATTAATGAAAGCATGTCCTCAGGTGAGAATTTAAAATAAGTATGCTCTGTGATGTTAGTAGAATGGTAGCACCCCAAAGATACATGGGTCCAGAACCTGTGAATGAGATCTTATTTACAAATATATATATATATATATATATATATATATATATATATATATATATATATATATATTGCAGATGTAATTAAGGATCTTGAAGTGAATCAATTTGGATTCTCCTATGCATCCTAAATTCAATGACAAGTCTTCTTTAAAAGACAGAAGAGGAGCAAACATAGAGAAGCTGTGGAGATGGAGGCAGAGACGCAACCAACAAGCCAAGGGACATTGGGAGCCACAGAGGCCGGGAGGGTCCAGGGAGGATTCTCCCCTAGAGCGTTCAGAGAGAGTGCGGCTCTGCTGACCCCTTGATGTCAGACTTCTGGCCTCCAGAACTATGAGAGAAGGGAATGTCTTGTTTTAAGCTGACCAATTTGTGGTAATTGGTTATGGCAGACCTCAGCAACTAATACCCTCTGATTCTGAGTTATTAATATCAGATCTATAATAATATTAGTCTTGTGAGAATTATTTGAAAAATTATAAAAATGCTACTATAAAGGAAGCATGCAAGTTCTCAAGTGAGGGTAATCTCCCCCCCCCCCCCCCCCCAAAGAGACATTTGGCAACATCTAGAGACATTTTTTGCTGTCACAGCTCAGGGTAAGGTACTACTGCTATTCACGGGGTAGAGCCAGGGATGCTGTTCAGCATTTCACAATGCCCAGAACAGCCCATCTCCAAACCAAGAATCATCCAGCCTACAGTATCAGTAGTGCTAAGGCTGAGAAACCCTAAAGAACGAGAGTAAAACCTTAGCATTGTGAGAGTAAAACCTGAGCTCTGCTGTGAATTTGTGAGCAGGACCCCGTGCCCCAGGCAATAAGGAGCTGCAGTTTTCTGTAAAACACACAGTGCTACTTGCCAGAGCATTGTAAGTCCCAATGAAAACGTCAGTCAAATAATTTTATTCTTTAAGAGTTCTTTAATAGTAACCAAGAGGTTTTTCTTATTATTATTATCCCTATATTTCTTTAGTGCAGGCAAAAACAAACCTTTGATTTTTAATTAATATTGTGAGGAAGTCCACAATGAATGGGTTCACTGAGCCACTGGGAATCACTTTTTTATGTTTATGGTTATTATCTCAAATATTGTAGAATAGTTCTCAGAAATTTCATGACCATTACTGTTTAATGATGTTTCTCAGTGGTGAGGATCCTTTGGAAATACTCATAATGTTTCTCTGGGGAGCTTATAGTTTATGTCAGATGAATAACAAAACCAAGCCAAATCGAGGATTGAACGCAATTTTAGTGCGTATAAAAAAGCGGACATAGCACTATGCAGCCTGAGAGTGCCTTTTGCTATCTTTTATTCTAATGATCATTACAAAAACCTTGCAAAGCTGGTTGGACAAGCATCATCTCCATTTGACTTATGAGAAAGCTGAGGATCAGGGAGCAATATGCTTAGTAAGTGGCAGGGCTATGATTAGACCTTAGACCTTCTTACCCTTTTCCTCTAAAAGTGTCTGACCACCAGCCCATTAGAACAGGGTTATGATAATGATCACTGAAGTACCTCAGGAAAAATAAATATTTACATGAGATTAAAAGGCAAAAACTTCTTTGACACATTTCTAGGAAGAAAATTTTAGTCATAGGACAAGATATGAGAATGAATCAGGGAAATTTCTGTGATGCTCAGTCCTGGATCTTTAAGAGCTTTTATTGAACACTTAAAGTACAATGAAAAGTGGGGAGGGCAGAGGAAAAAAAAATTAGACAATCTCTTACCCAGAGGTTTATATACTTAGAGAAAATAAATTCTTTTTTTTATTTAAAAAAATAAATTTTAAAAATCAGTTTATACCAAAGGGTAGTGTGATATTGAGAAGAAACACATTTAAGAGAGTACTTTTCAAAAATAAGAATCATGAAACACTAGTATCTTAAGACAGTTCTTCAAAAAGTAAGGGATTTCCCTCCTGATGTTTTTGGCTTAACACATTTTGGAATAACTATTATTTTGTTGGTTCTAAGATGAAATATGTGTGTGTGTGTGTGTGTGTGTGTGTGTGTGTGTGTTTAATTTTAATATCTCTGAATTCAAGATATATCTTACGAATGCCACCAGTCAAGTAGCAGGTGGGAGGTAATTATCTTTGCCTACAGATGGGCACACTTAGTTTTTATTCCTGGTATCATGACTGAAAAATTGAACCTCTGCATATCTGAGTCAATTTCCAGACCAAATGAGTCCTTGATCAGTCTCCAAAAAAAAAATCTCCACCTCTTCTGATAAAAAAAGTGCCAACATTAAGACTTCCAGAATAGATGGAGGTGGCTTGGGAGAATGTTCTGGAGACACTAGTGAAACACTCTTAAGAAATATGGCATATCAGTGCTTTAGATAGTACCAAGGAGAATATTGCCCAGAAAAACCAGAGTAAAAGTCACTTGTAAAGTGATTCAGAAGAGACAGACTCTGAATGTGAGGAAATTTTGTTAATGCTATAATCAATGACCTTTACTCATTTTTTCCTTTTTCTTTATGCATATGGATTATTTATGATTAAACCTACCTATAAATCTACAATAACTCCGTCAGTAAGTATAATACTTAAAATATCATAAGTAAAATCAGAAACATTGCATCACATTTAATTGGCATCATTAGTTCCTATGCAGTAGAACTTAAAACAATTAATTCTTAATATTAGATGGCATTTTAGATTTAATAAAATATGGCATATTTCCCTCATGGCACATGTAGGATAGATAAATCTACCGATTAGCATATAGATTGTAATAATTAGCATATTATACAGTCTAAGAATTTTTACAGTGAAGGCAGTGGTTTAATTTTCACATACATTTTATAATAACCCTCCTTTCCTATGAAACTTATTGTGTCTTGAATGTCTTGATTTTGTCTTTTTATACCAGCTCATAATAACTTTAATAAAAACATTCAATATTGGCATATCTTTATTTTTAAAACTTAAATTTTGAGATAAATATTTCCTCCTTTAGATAAGAAATGTTATCTTTATTACCTTTAAAGGCAGGTATTATAATCAAGCAATGCTACCTGTCTCCTTAACTTATGGGTCAGGCTCATAATAAATTAGAGGTTTGAAATAAATTCTTTGGAATTGTTTTAATTAGATTATTAATATTTGGCAGGGGTAAAGAACATTCATGTTAGAGTAGCAATACCATTTGTGATGGTTAATTTTATGTATCAGCCTGATTGGGCCATGGGACACCTGACATTTGGTTAAACATTATTCTGGGGGTGTGTCTGTGAGAGTGTTTTTTGGATGAGAATAACATTTGGATCAGTAAATAGTTTCCTCCCTATTGTGGGTGAACCTCATCCAGTCCCTGGAGGGCGGAATAGAAGGACTAGGCTGACCTTCCCGCAGTGGAGGGAGCCCTTCCTGCCCGCCCGGCTGCTGAGCCTGGAACATCAGACTTTTCCCAGCTTTGGACTCTGAAACCTTGGCTCTTCTGGGTCTTGAGCCTCCCAGGTCTCCAGCTTGTCAAGGGGACGTGAGAGGGCAGATAAAATGCGGAGAAAAAAGGGGAAAGGGAGAGCGAGAGAGGAGAATGAGAGTGAGAGAGACGAGAGTAGAAAGGGAGGGAGAGGATGAGAGCGAGAGAGAGAGATGAAGAGTGGAGAGAGTAGAGAGGAGAGAGTGAGCAGAGAGATGGAGAGAGAGAGAGAGAGGCAGAGAGAGAGAGAAGGCGAGGAGGGAGACGAGAGAGGAGAGATGAGAGAGAGGGAGAGAGAGGCCGAGAGAGTGGAGAGCGAGAGAGCGAGAGCGAGAGCGGAGCTAGGAGAGAAATGCGATAGAGAGCGAGATGCGAGATAGAGAGAGCAGCGGAAGCGAGAGAGATAGAGGCTCTAGAGCGAGCGATGCGAGGTAGCGAGATCGAGATAGCAGAGAGAGTAAGGCCGGATGAGAGAAGCGATAGCGAGTGGAGATCGCTTGAGACGATGCGAGCGCGATAGATCTAATCTCTAGTCTAGGCGCTAGCGCTATATCTATAGCGATCTCTCTTCATCTCTCTCTCTATCTCTCTCGTCTCTCTCTCTCTCTCTTCTCGTCTCTCTCTCTCTCTCTCTCTCTCTCTCTCTCTCTCTCTCTCTCTCTCTCTCTCCCCCTCTCTCTCTCTCTCTCTCCTCCCTCTGTCTCTCTCTCTTCTCCCTCTTGTCCTCTCTCTCTTCTCTTCCTCTCTCATCACATCATGTACACACACCCTTTCGGTTTCTCTGAAGAACACTGACTAATATCAGCATCCAGCCTTGGTAGTAGTTGTTTTTAGTCTTTCGCTACTCACAGTGTAGCCCTGGGCCAGCAGCACTGCCATCACTTGGGAGCCCATTAGAAATGCAGAATCTCAGGCCCTCGGGGCCCAGTTTTATACCTACTGAATCAGAATCTACGTTTTGACAAGCTCTCCAGGTGATTTGTACGCACATTAAATTCGAGAAGCTCTTCTTTAGAGTATTTTGAAGTCTTTGCCTATAATTTGTGTTAGTGAAGAGGAGTACAAAAAAGACCTTATAATTATTTGACATTAATACTTCAGGAGAGGCATAATAGGGAGATTGTAACAAAGGGCCTTTTCAAATTTGGTGTAACATTTGGTTTTGTGATGACAAGAATTAAAAAAAAATTAACTTTGAAATTTGTATTCCTAGAACATTTCTAGATTTATTAATTTCTAACTGGTAATGTACTACAATTGACATCTGCTTATTTTTAAGCATTGACAAGATTTCTGAAATTTATTTTAAAAATAAAGTTTATGATGTCAATTTATTTAGAGTGGACTTTATAATTGGCCTATCATAAACTGTGGCTAATAGTAATGACCATTTAATAATAATATCTTGAATTTCCCAATGCTAATAATAACATATGTATGAAGCATTTTATAGTTTTCAAAGTAGATTTACAAACATCAGTAGCTCATGAGATTCTTTCAACAAGCTTGTGAAATAGCTATAGGGTATTTCTTTTGAAGTACTTTTTAAATTATTACTTTGCTTGTATTTTTACCCTTTTTCAAGTCAGAAAAGTCCATTTAAATCAATAACTATTTATTAACACTGGCTCAATAATTTTATTATTTTCCTAACCAAGACTAGTAGGTTTGTTTGTTATTGCCCAGCCTATTGCTGCTGACTGAATTTTGCTCTGCTTTATATTTTATGTGGTAATGAAGCAAAGCGCTACTGCTTCTTTTCGGCTCACTTGCCTCTCTTTGAGTGTAATTAGGAAGTAAACATGTGTGATTCATTTGGCGATCTCTGCTTTCTGTTTCTGAGGAAGTACCTCTACTCAGTAATCAGCACCCCAAAGTGGGCAGCTATTGCGCAGAGATGAAGATGCTATTGTATCTGCATGTCTAGGATAAGATTTAATTGTGAGAGAAAATGACATTCTATCACACTAAAATGTTATCATGCCCCAGGGACATTTAGGCACTGGAGGTTAGCCAGGAGACCACAAGGGGAGCAGCTGAACCAGCTGAGACTGGTTCTCAGTCCTAGAGATTTGGGCTGCTGTTACATAGGGGAATGATGAGAACTAGAAGGTACTCCGCTTTTGGTTTAGATAAGGCAGTATTTTACTTTGAATTCAGGAAATAAACTTCCAGTTTAGAATATTGCATTATACTACCTGGTATTTGTGTTTTGTTTTAAATCCTTACCTGAGGATATGTTTTTATTGATTTTAGAGAAGAGGCAGAAGGAGAGAGAGAGAGAGAGAGAGAGAGAGAGAGAGAGAGAGAGAGAGAGAGAGAGAGAGAGAGAGGGAGAGAGAGAGAGAAACATCAATGGGAGGAGAGGGAAACATATTAATTGCCTTCCATACCCTTCCACACTGGAGTTGAGCCTGAAACCTGGGTATGTAACCCAACTGGGGATCAAACCCTCCACCTTTTGGTGCTGGGAATGAAGCTCCAGCTAACAGGGCTAATACCTTGTATTTGGAAGAGCTTAGTAATGCAAGAAACGAGGAAATTTCTTTTGGGTAGTTATTCTACTTTACAGATGCATGTATGTAATTTTTAGAATACATCAATATATTATGAGGCAAGATGATTTTGGGGAGGATTATCATTGCTATAAGATAAAGCCTTTAAAATTTTTTATTATCATAAATTATGTGAGCAACATCTGGTTGTTTTTAGGGATTTGGAATTCTTTGGTGGGTTTTTAAAGTAATTGATAACTGTAGGATTGGGTCAACAATTAGGCTGATTACAAAAAATTTATATTTCTTTGTAAAAATGAGTTAACTGTTCACAAGGGTATAATGGAATGAAAAGACGTTGCTTTTAAGAATGCAAAGCCATAAAAGCAAAGGGCCGGGAGACAAGGAGAGCTGATGCAGAAACGGACTCATTCCATGTGTAATCAATCAAAATGAACTCTTTGATAGAGTGCATGGAATTGCTTATTATTGCTAATTAATATTAAAATTTCAACTTTTCAACATTTACCACTGCAATCACTTCATTTCTATCACAACCTCTCCAGTCTCTCTCCCTATAGGTTTCCTCTTTACTACTTTCAAACAAGCAGTTTCCTTCATCGTGATACAAGAGAATAAAACAAAAACTTCCAGCTTGACCCTTCTCTTCCCCGGGGACACCATTTTGTGTTGCTCAGCTCTTTCCATGCCAAGATTCTCCACCCCCAAGGACAGGCTGAACCCTTTCTTTCTGAAATATTTCAAACAAGTAAAAGCACCTAGCACATAGTTGGCACTTAAATATTTGTACTTTTTCCTTTGTATACAATCCAAGGTTTTGTTTTCAGACTCTTTGTCTCTGATCAGCCCATGACAATTAATAGTGTTGACTTCCAACTGTTGAACTATCTTTTTAGGTTTTCCATATTTTCTATTTTTTTTCAGATTTCTGTTCTCTCCGACATTCATTTTCATTTCCAAGTCAACACCACATGACTACCTTTTTTACCACAATTTTTTTTTCATTTCCTTGATGACTCATCTTTTTCAACTCATTTTGTTTCCCTTAATGAACTCATTCATGAGGGTAAATCTAAGGGAAAGATTTCCAATCCTGTATAGTAACTGCTGATCTCTCAATTATGCTCTATTTATTTTTTAAATTTCAAATCATAATCCATTAGACATTGCCATTTAGATGTCTTACTGTTAACTCAAAAGTAAAATTTCTCAAATTGAATTGATCATCTTTTATTTTAAATCAGCGACATTTATTTAATTCCCACTTGCTCAGTGCATCAGTATTTTTCTCATAGCTCAGACTGAAACCTTTGTTTCATGCTTGAACTTTTTTCTTCTTTTCTCTATCCTACCTTTTGGTCTATTAAGAAGTCTAATTGGTCTGTAGGCTGAGTAAAGTTTTTCTTCGAAAATGGCTCTAGTTGACATTTCATCATTTCTCTTCCTCCCAACCAGTGTTAATATCTTTTTCCAGGTCTTTGTTAGAGCATAATGATACCCACTTGGCAGAAAGGAAAAAACACATTTCTTAAAAAAAAAAAAAAAAAAAAAAAAAAGTTTTTATATATTTTAGAGAGAGAGAGTAAAAGAAACATCAATTGGCCACCTGCCTGCCCGCTCCTGGGGATCAAGCCCACAAGCCCCGCATGTGTCCTCACTGTAACCAGCGACCTCTCAGTGAACAGGACGACTGACATTCAACCAACTAAACCTGTGGCCCACAAACTGCGGTTCGCGAGACACATACAGCTTTTTGGCCCCTTGAGTGTGGCTCTTCCACAAAATACCACAGCCTGGGCGAGTCTATTTTGAAGAGGTGGCGTTAGAAGAAGTTTAAGTTTAAAAAATTTGGCTCTCAAAAGAAATTTCAATTGTTGTATTGTTGATATTTGGCTCTGTTGACTAATGAGTTTGCTGACCACTGAACTAAACCATACTAACCAGAGCAGAAAAAAATCTCACTTTTATTAATCTGTGCATAGCATAATATCCTACCATAGTTTACCATTTTAAAAAAAATCTATATCAAGAGAGGTGTCAAAATTTTGCCTTGTAAACATAAAATGTAAACCTTCAGCTCCCAAAGATACAAGAGTTCTTCAATAGCAGGGCAAAGCTATCTTGATTCACAGTGTTACCTTCCTCAGAAGAATAACAAATCTGTGTTTGGAGAATGTAATATGAATAACTACCTGACACCCTGGGAATGAAAACTAAAGTGGTCTCTGGGCTGACATGGAGCCAATCCAGATCCCAAAATCTTGAAAGCTCAAAGCTACAGCCTTGGGAGCTCAAGTGAGAAGCACCCTTGCACTTGGCACTGAGTGAGCAAGCTCCTACTTCCTTGCAGTGGCCTGAGCTTGGAGCTGGATTATCAAGTCATTATTTCAGCACTAGATTGGCACTGACTCTTGGATTTTGTGGAGCCCAGCTCCAACAGGGCCAGCCACATAGCAGCAAGAAGCATTGCACGAGACACTAGTGTCCCTCCCAATGCGATGTGCAAGCTGGGCTGTGTGAATAATGGAGGCTTTGGTTGAAGGAGGGAGGGTTCCAAAGAAGAAGCTTCAGGAGTTCCTACTAATAAAGAAATTAGAGGATCAAGATAATTGTTTTGAAAAGTGAAAGAGATTTCATTGTAATTACATTCTGAGTTTTTAGGGTATTTTATACTTGTTGCTTGTGTGAACACACTGTAATTTATTGGGTAAAGCAGGTTTGCTCATAATAGTCTGTTTACATCTGTTCTCCTAGTATGGTTTTGAATAATTTTCTCTTTCACCCTCAAATGTGTCCTAATCTGAAAGGTATATCATGTTGTTACCCTCTCTATGAATCCCAATTCTAAGGTCTTGGTTTCAGGACGGGCCTTTTACTTCTCATAAAGAATCTAAATCTTGGGAGTTTGGTCCTCAGACCAAAAAGGAAAGAAAAAAAATTCCTGCATGTTTTGAATCTACTTGAACAGCAGGGATCTACTGAACTAACAAGCTTTCTAACAAGGACCAGGAGGCTGCCTCAGATGTCCACTTTTATGCAAAGTGAAAAGGACGACACAGGTTTCCAGCTTCCTCTACTTCCCCTCCCACAGTCCCCCAGGTGGGTGAGATGTGCAAACTAGGTTGTGTTTATTCCACAAAAATTGGAACTACAGGAGAGTTCTCTAGTGAAGAATGTTTTTAAGAATACAAAGCCATAAAAGCAAAGGGAAGAGAAACAAGGAGAGTTGATGCAGAAACAGACTCATTCCATGTATAATCAATCAAAATGAACTCTTTGGTAGAGAGCATACAATTGCTTATTATTGCTAATTAATGCTAACATTTCAACTTTTCAACATTTGCCACTGCAACCACTTTGTTTCTATCGCAAGGATAATTCATGCTTTTGAGGAACAGAATTCATGTCCACTAGTAAGACACAGCTCAGTGAATCGCAGTCTCTGACCATTTGGATTTGCTTCTCTCTCCTTTGGGTTCATGGAAGAATGTTGCCTGTAGCTCCTTTTCCTTATAGAAGAAAGGAACTTGCATGGAGAACCCCAAAAATACATGGTGAGTCTTTTTTTGGGTTATGGTTTCCTAATTGGTGTTCTTGTTCCCAGGCACCTCTTCTTTAATGTATCTTATTCTTGGTCACTGCGACATCAAAATGAATTTGGTTGAACCTTTAAAGCCCTCCGCTACCTATACTCAGCCTATGACTCTAATTTTACCTATTTTGTTCTTTCAAGCCCAGCCAAGGATTACTTCCCCCATAACAACATATTCTCAGATTTACTAGGCTATGATTGATCTTGGGATCCGATGAACATTAAGATCCTGATTCACAAGTCTGGGTTGAGGCCTGGGATTCTGCATTGGTAACTAGCTTCAAGCTGATGTATTTGTCACTGATCTTTGGACCATATTTTGAGTATCAGTGGTCTGCAAAGTTCTCACTATATTTCTAGCTCAGTTTAATCCCATTTCTTCAAAACAGCCAAGTTAAAGGCTACAAAATTGGGTTGTTCCGAATGACAGACTACTCACTTGAAGCTTTTATTCTCTAGTATTACTTTTCAAATGTTTCATTCTCAAATGCTGTCATCTCAAGTATACTGAAAGCTCCATTAGCACAGGAATGGTTTTCTATAACATTTGTAATCACTTATAGTGTGGGTACTCTGCCTTGCACATAGTAGGTCCACACTGACTTTGCTGATCAATTAATTATTCTTAAAATATTCCTTCTTACTTTCCTATCACATGAGAACTCCTGAGATACATGTAAATTTACAGTTTGGCAAGAAACAAATGTTTTAAACAAAATTATAAAATATCTTGAAGTGAGGAAATCTGAGCCATCTGAAGAAAATGCTGTTTTTGAGTTATTAAATTACAAGGTTAAAGCAATAAGTAAAGGTCTTTTCTATATAAATGACAGTGTAAATATGAAGCTATTATGAACCATGTTAGGGAAAATATTTATTATTGTATTATTGCTTTGATTATGTGTGTTATGGAAAAGTCACAAATCACAAAATTGGTTATAATCCAGACAATTATTTTCAAACTTATTTTTTTAATTGATTTCTCACCCTAACTGGTTTGGCTCGGTGGATAGAGCATCGACCTGCAGACTCAAGGGCATGTACCTTGGTTGCAGGCACATACCCAGTGGTTAATGTACAGGAGGCGGCTGATCAATTGTTTCTCTCTCATTGATGTTTTTGACTCTCTATCCCTCTCCCTTCCTCTCTGTAAAAAGTCAATACAATATATATTTTAAAAAATTGATTTCTTGGACACAAATATAATCAACCTGAATGGGTAGAATACATTCTCACAGAGAGTTCCTATTAAAGAGTTTTGACTAATTTCAAAACTTGGTCTACAGGAAAAAAGTGCTATAATCTGTCTTCTTTACAGAACTTTGAAATAGAGTTGGAAACCTCTCACAGACATCAGGATGTAGCAGCCTGTAGAAAGGCTAGTGCCAATTTTAGAAGACAAAAAGAAAGAAAAGAAAAAGAAAAAGTAATAAAATGGTCAGAAATCCTGACTACAGACTCTGGATCTCAGTTTTCAAATGAATATATTGATTGAGTCATCTCTCAAAATTCACAAAGGAAATCAGATGCTTCTGAGTAAATTTTATGGGTATAAATGTTGCAAAATTTGTGCTTGCCCAGGGTTGGCACTTGCCTTTGATGGAACTTGCCTTCTGCAATCACTTTCAGCTTTTCCTTATGAAAATCTCAATTCTTCTTAAACATCTGAGTTCAGGAAATTAATTGGAAGGGCAATATATTTTCTCAGCCTCTATACATCATTCTCTATGAGATTTTTGCTTCAATTTTAAATTAATGAAATTTTTTTTTGGAATCGTGCTCTGATGACCAATTTATAATTTTTGCTGAAACCAGTTTGGCTCAGTGGATAGATCGTCAGCCTGCAGACTGTAGGGTCCCGGGTTCAATTCTGGTCAAGGGCATGTAACTTGGTTTCGGGCACATCCCCAGTGGGGGGTGTGCAGGAGGCAGCTGATCAATGATTCTCTCTCATAGATGTTTCTAACTCTCTATCCCTCTCTCTTCCTCTCTGTAAAAAATCAATAAAATATATTTAAAAAATTATACTTTTCCACTCACACCCTAGTTGATAACTTTGGTAAGAGAGAAATGGTTCTTAGCTAGATGTTTCTAGAGATGTTTATACAATTTTTTGTAAACAATATAATCATCTCTCTTGACCAGCATGACCAAGTTCATTCTCACTAGATGCTGTGTACACTAAGGGTGGGAGACTTAAATTTTGATTTTGTTAAGTTCATGATACTAACTGTTATTAACAGAGAACAAGCGGAGTAAGAAGTAGTTAAGTGTTGCCCTTTTAGGTAAGGCTCCTGATAAAGCTGGGAATGAAACTGGCTTTGTAAGTGCTTATGACTTCAACAAGTTTATAAATTACTAGGAAGGTCTCGCTAGTCTGCAAAATATCAAGGAGACAGACATTAGCATTTCACATCTGCTCTGCTCTGCTCTGACAGTTAACACAGGAGCTGAGCTATGACTCCGCATTCTGAATCACATGATTCAGGGCCTCTCCTTCCTTTCACGATCTTGGATTTCAGACTATGACTCGAAACAGGCGTTTCTGCTGAAGAGAGATACAGTGAGTAAAATGCCAGGGGTTTCAAAATAAAGTATCTGGGTTTGTCACAAACAGAGTTGAGGTCCTTATGAAGCTAATAAGGGTCTTTTAAGAAACAGAAAATGTTTAACAGAAATCAATTTAAGCTTATGTATACACCCATACCTTCTCTCATACACATGCTTTTGATATTACTTAAGTATCAATGAGGAAGCACTTAAATAGTGGATTTTAATGAAACATAAATCAGAAACATGACAGCTCATTGTCATCAGACATATAAACTGAACTTCACATGTAACAGTATTTGGAACTAAGAAGTTTAAAGGTTTTTCATGCAATAAATTATACTTACAGTGTAGATTCAAATACCTTTATCTGTTACATCTATACCTATCTATACTTATATGAAATAAGTATAATGTGTGGCTTGAATATTTTTGGATTGCATGCAGTGATAAATAGCTTTGAATTAAGTGAAGTTACGGGGCGGTGGGGAGGGAAGCTATCTTCATGCTCTTTTAAACAAATATTTTGCCTGAGGGCTGTATCTTCTATTTGTCCATTATCTACATTATTTGTAATAAGTTGGCTTTTGTGTATTTGAATTCCCAATAGTTATGGTTAAGGGGGCATTCTGTGTGTGGGTTAAGAAAATCAATAAGGTGGTCTGTGCTGGTGTTTTAGTTCCTAAACGTGATTTGCCAAAAAGTTAGAAGAAACCAAGAACCCATAGATGGACGCTAATGAAGTTCCTCCCCAACCTTGCTCTAGTCAATCTGTTGGTTTGAGAAAAAGGTACACTCCTTGTCACCAAGCTTTATGGGATAAAAATGAGTAAAATTTTATGATTATCACCCCTACGTGCTACAAGAATTCAGGACTGTTCCCTCACTCTCCTGTCCCATATAACTCCCAGTTTAGGACTGAAACTTTGAATGCATAGAAATAAACAGGACTCCCTTTAGGGGAGATAAACTTTACAAAGAGCTATTGATTTGAGGAACAGAAACTCTCATATTTCTGAACTTTTCACATATTCAGTAACTCGCTACAGGGTGAATAACTGAGGGGTGACACTAGCTTTCCATTTATGACTTATTTTGTGCTTATGGAGTGCCCCTTGGGGGTGAGGCTTTGTATTCGCTGAGGAGAATTACTAAATGTACAATTCTTCTCCTTATATACTGAGCTACTCAAATTGAAGTTCCTTTACCCGACTCTTCATCTCTGCAAGGAAAGGAGAGCATTCTCTTGGTGTCTCTACCTAGCAAGCACACCTTGAATTTTGATTTATGTATGTCCATGTGTGTCACGAGTGATTAACTTTTTCTAACATTGTTTTTTCTCTATAGCCTCTGGCATGTTGGAAAAAAAATCATTCTCTGTTCCATTTTATTTTCATGCCAGTTACTTTTTCCACATTTGCTTGTTTCCCCAAAAGATAAGGAATCTGTATAAGTAAGGGTTGATCAACGACTGGTAATAAAAATTTGTTTTTCTCCCCACCACCTGGAAAATAGGCCTGCTTTAAGAGAAATAGGACAGTTGCCTTGAAGAATTGAATACAGAGGGCGAATTGTTTTATTTTGTTGGTCGTTTATGGGGATGTATGTCTGCTGGGTAATTCTAAGTCATACATCTTAGGGCAGGTGCCAGCTTCCTCTTCTTTCATGCTGTGATTGCTTGTTGCAGGGGGTTTTAGAGGGGACATCAGCAGGGGTCTGTGGGATCAGCATTCATTTAAAGGTAGTATAAGGAAGGATATTTTTTTATGGATAAAAAAATGAAAACAAATAAAGGTGAAACATACTTTAATAGTCTGGATAGATCATGGTTTCAAGAGTTATGTGTACTCCACATTTTCTAGGGAGTTATCCTCTTACTGTCATAGCTCATGATACAGAAAAGTACAAATCTGCTGTTCAGCTGAGTACCTCTGAGGAGCTCACAGCGGCTTACGGCTCTTAAACCTGTCCTTTGAGAAGGTTCTTGGTGCTGTTGCTCTCCATACCAACAGTGATGGTTGTCAGAGGCCTCAGGAGAGAGAGAGGAATGTGATTCTCAGCCCTGATGAGCGTGGAAGTGTAGGGCTTGAAGCTGGACTGTCTTGCTTGTCTTTCCTAGGGAAGCAACCGAGGGTACAAACAGGGGGGAATAGGATGGTCTGGAAATCAATTTGCAGAATATTATGAGGGTCACCATGTTACAGATTAGCGTGCTGCATTACTTACAATAGATGATGTGCTAAAACGTGCTAATGCAGTAACTGTGATACCAGAGGGGAGCAGGTCGCCAATATCCTGCTGATGGTTTTTAGAACAGACAGGAACCTATTTTCAGGATTCTCATTTTAAGCTCTTCTTATATTGTACCTTTGTGTAGCTTACTTTGCAGAAATTTTATTAATCCACTTTTATTAAACTTTTTACTTAAAAAAAGGTAAACTGTAGAGAAGCTGCAAGTCTATTGCAATTCACCTATATTCATCTCTCCTTAACATTTGTCCCATTGGCATCCTCTTTCTTCATATAGATGTATATGGATACACATTCTTATTCTTACAGAAGAATAAGAAACGGACATATTTTTATTCTTCTGCAAGCATTTATTATTTCTGTAGCCATTTCAGTGTAAGTTCAGCTGAAATCTCCTAAGAACAGGGACATTGTCTTATATAACCTCACTGCTACTTTCAAATTCAGGTGCTACTCTATTTTTAAGAGTCCTCCAATGTGTAATTTTAGCATTTTATTATTTTTTTTTCCTAAGGAGATCAGCTCCATAATGAAACTACACCAGATGTCTGTCTATAACTGACGCTTTCCAAATGAAGGCCACCTTGCCCCCTATAGCAACTTCCCCAATTATTCTTTTTTTAAAAAATATATTTTATTGATTTTTGTACAGAGGAGAAGGGAGAGAGATAGAGAGTTAGAAACATCAATGAGAGAGTCATCGATCAGCTGCCTCTTGCACACCCCCTACTGGGGATATGCCCGCAACCAAGGTACATGCCCTTGACCGGAATCGAACCCGGGGCCCTTCAGTCCCCAAGCTGACGCTCTATCCATTGAGCCAAACCAGTCCCAGCCCCCGATTATTCTTATATGTCCTTTCTTTTCATCATCGTCTACTTTTTGTTCCTTTTACATTTTCCCCCTAACAATTATTTTGTGTGTGTGTGTGTGTGTGTGTGTGTGTGTGTGTGTGTTGTGTGTGTGTGTTAATCCTCACCCGAGGAAATTTTTTCCATTAATTTTCAGAGCGAGTGGAAGGGAAAGGGAGAAACACAGAGAGAAACATCAATGTGAGAGAGACACATGAATTGGCTGCCTCCCATGATCGAGCCTGCAACCAAAGTACATGCCCTTGTCTGGAACCGAACCCAGGACCCTTCAGTCCAGAGGCTGACGCTTTATCCAGTGAGTCAAACCAGACAGAGAACAACTGATATTTTTTTAAAGGCCATTTATTGCTGTTCTCTGTTCACCTAAGCAACTTAATTACATTTCTCGAAGCTGCACTGCTTATTTAAGTGAATATGTCTAGGGAAAGAAATCTAGGTTGACACTTTGCATTTGGTGGTGGCTATTATTTCCTCCAGCTTTGGTGGGAGGAGACTTCATTCAAACTCTAATACCTTTCCGGAGTAAGTAGTGCAGTAGCTGCTGTAGTAATTAACTCCATGGCTATTTGAACAGCACGGGCGCACACAGGATGGTTGATCACTCCCCACAAGCCTTTTCTCTTGTCAGCAATTCAGCGCCTGCGCTTTGGCTGGCCACTCACAGCTCTCCCAGGGTCCTCTTTCTGGAGCTCCTGCCTGTTAAAGCAGAGACATGCCATGGATCCCAAAGAAGTCACAGAAAGAAAATGCAGTGTAGCAGTCTCCTTCAGAACTTCTCAAAAGCAATGGCAGAGTAGATGCAGGGTCTGAAACTATAAAAAAGAGCATATCCCCCCGTGATCCTTCCTCAAGGATGCAGGTTGGTAGCCTGAAATCAATCCAAGCAGCTGAAAGGATGAAAGGAGGTTTCATGGCTGAGGTGTGTAATTTTGAGAGCTCTGGGCAGGGATTGTCTGTGGCTGCCTGGCTAGAGGCACCTTGCTTTCCGTGGTCCCTGCTTCCCCGCTTGTCCCTGGGAGGGAGCCCATCGTGGGAACCAGGGGAAGGTGAGGATGGGCAGGATTTTCTCAGCTGTATTCACACCACGGCACCAAGAAGAACAGAATTTGCCTTTTGAGAAGGACCACATTTTTCTTTCTTCTTAAAGCAACTCAAGGGGGAAGGCAAATGGGCTCAGTTATGTAGTCAGAGAAGACAAACTTTTCACCATCTCTTTTCTTAGGCCCTGGAGCTGGTGATTGGGTTTTGAGGAAAGAAGGGATCATCTTCCCTTCTCTCCCCCCCCCCCCCCCCAAAAAAAAAGTTTTTCTACAGCCCCGTACAGTAAAGAAACATTTTACAATCACATTCATATCCACAGTGCCCCTAGCTTTTAGTCCTCACGCCGAGGGTCTTCCTCACCAAGTCAGTCAGAGTAGCTCAAAAAATATATCACACACACAATCCTTAGGTAACTTTTTTTACTCTAGGGAATTGGGTATAAAAAAAAATTCCTTTTTGTAAATTGGATGGAGCCTCAATACTTTGGTTTTACTTTGGAATAGGGTCCTTTAAAAATGAGAAGTAAAACAAATCTCAGTACTTAATCCAGGGCCTGGCACAAAATGGGATGATGGTTCTCTGTGATCTCGGGAGCCGCAGCTTGAGCAGCACCTGGAAAGTGGTTAGAAACGATGGCTGGGACCACCGCCGCAGGGGCTCCACAGGTGTTTGCTGGAGATGATGCTGACTCCTTAGCTCTAAAGGAGAATGATGTCATATGTCACAAGGCAGTGGTCCCCTATCTGTAGAGCAGGTCAGAATAACCAGGAGGACTCGCTGAGGTACAGAGTGCTGACCCCACCGCCAGCATTTGTGGTTAAGTAGGTCTGGGGTTCGGAGTGAGAACTGGCGTTTCTAAGTCCCAAGGTAATGCTGATATTGCTGGTCTGGGGACTCCATTTTGAGAGCCTCCGGTCAAAAATGGTGTGATTCTCAACTCTGGCTCAACGTTAGAATCACCTGGAGTTACTTTAAAATATAGAAAGGTCTCAGCCACAGCCCAGACCAGGTGGGTGTGAGCACGGTAGCCTTTAAAATTCCCCCGGGGATTTTAGGAGCAGCTGGGTTTGAAGTTCACTCCAAGTCATCACAAAATATGGGTCCTCAATTCTGGGTGCCTATTGGAACCACCTAGCAGGTTGTAAACACCCTTGAAGCCCAGAGGCCAGGCCTCAGGGTTCCAATAGAATTGGTTTGAGGTGCAAACATTTATATTTTTTAGAGTGATTCCAATATGCAGCTAAAATTCAGAAGCACTGCCCTAAAGATTCCCTCCAGCTGTAAGAATTTCATGATTTTTAGCATAATCCTGAGCAAAGGATACAACATTTAAGGAAAACAAACATTCTTATAGAGAATTCCTGATTTATTGTACACTCATTGCATGGTTCCCAAGTTTTTACTGAACTTTTTCGGTAGCTATGCAAGTTGGTATATTTATAGTAAATTAGCTAAATTTTTAATTGAAGACTTATCCCAGATGTCCATAAGCACCACTTACTTTCAAACAAACTCATTTTTGTTCAGGTCACATCCCAGTCCAAATAAATCAGAATCTCTGTAGAAAACTATACATATATATTACTTGGACAAATGTCTAAAGGGAATATGAATAATTTTATTTATCATCCTTTTAATGTGTTCACATATTTTTTTTTTTTGCAAGTTAATGTTTATCTCTGTTAGAGTAAAATGTAGTGTAGTGGAAATATGGACAAGGAAAAGACTCCGGCCCTGTCACTGTAATAGATGTTACCTTGTTCCGTTTGGTTGATGGGTTATACAAAGTGCAGCTCGCAAGCCACTTGCGGCTCTTTGGCCCCTTGAGTGTGGTCCTTCCACAAAATGGCCTGGGTGAGTCTATTTTGAAGAAGTGGCATTAGAAGAAGTTTAAGTTTAAAAAATTTGGCTCTCAAAAGAAATTTCAATCGTTGTACTGTTGATATTTGGCTCTGATGACTAATGAGTTTGTCGACCACTAGGTTATACATTCAGATAACATCAAGCATGTGGTACATAGGTAGAACATGATCACACAACACTGACACTCAGCAGGCAGAGGAGCCCCTCACACCCATGGACTGTTGATTCAGGGAAGCATCAATGAAGCCTTCGAGGCCCTAGACGGTTTTGCTCAAGTGGAAGGGTCCTGGGTTTGATTCCAGTCAAGGGCACGTACCTCAGTTGCAGGCTACATCCTCCAGCCGGGTAGTGGCATGTTCAGGAGGCAACCAGTCAATGTGTCTCTCTCACATCTATGTTTCTCTCCCCAGCCCTTCCACATTGTCTAAAAAAATCAGTGGAAAAATATCCTTGGATGAGGATTAACAAAAATATAAATAAAATGAAGCCCTAAAGATCCTAATCTTGCCTGTGAGGCAAACCCCCTTCTGGAAGGGAGGAGAGTAAGAGGTCAAATGATCTTTCTCAGAGTAACCAAACACTCGTGAACATTTACGAGATCCATATTCATATCATTATACCTGTGGAAACTGCATTTGTGTTACTTATAATAAAGCATGTCCTCCCTCCCTTAGCTCCACAACAGCCACCAAAGAGCTCTGTGATATTGAGAAACCTGCGTAACTTTTCCATGTCTTCGATTTCTCGTATGTCATGTAATGTTTATCTTGCAGGGTTGCTTTAAGGAATAGATGAGGTAACATTGTCTTAATCTTTTCGAGCTGCTATAGCAGAATACCAGAAACTAGGTGGCTTAAACAACAGACATCTATTTGTCGCAGTTCTGGATGCTGGAAAGTCTAAGGTCAAAGCACTGGTGGACTTTGTGTCTGGTGAGGACAAGGGTTCTGGTTCTTCTCACCGTATCCTCGCAGGGAAGAAGGGGTGTGAGCTCTCATTTATAAGGGCGCTAGGTTCCATTCTCAAAAGCTCTACCCTCACAACCTGAACACCTCCCAAAGATCCCACCTTCAAATACTATCACATTGGGATTAGGTTTCAACAGATGAATTTTGAATCTGGGGGCGGGGACACAGACATTCATTCTGTACTAAACATGCGAAGCATTTAACCTGGTATCTGATACATAACAGGAATCTATATAATAAAAGTGTAAGCAACCCTTAAGGTGGAACAACCAGAATGACCAGTCACTATGATGCACACTGACCACCAGGGGGCAGACGCTCAACACAGGAGCTGTCCCCTGATAGTCAGTGTGCTCCCACAGGGGGAGCACTACTCAGCCAGAAGCAGAGCATACAGCTGGCCAGCACAGCGGTGATGGTGAGAGCCTCTCCCGGCTCCATGGCAGCACTAAAGAGCAGCAAGCAGGCAGGAGGTAAGGAGTGAGAGCTCCCGGACTGCGGGAGGGATGTCCACCAAAGGCTCCTGGACTGTGAGAGGGCACAGGCTGGGCTGAGGGACCCGCCCTCAGTGCATGAATTTCATGCACTGGGCCTCTAGTCAAAATTAATAATCTCACTTTCCTCTGTTCTAATATTATCACCAACTTCCCTTAGTTTACTCTCTCCTTTGTCTTTGATCATCAGCACAATCATCAACAACCCCAAATGTCTTCTCTCTTTCTCTCCCTCTATCCCGCTCCTAATCCCCATTTACTGAGCTGACACATCCTGGCCAATGTGCCAGGCACTTGGGGTTACAGGGATAGCAGCTATAGTCCCTGCCTTTAACACACAGTCTAGTGAGCAAGCAGACAAATAAACATGCAACTATTATACTTAAGGTGTGAAAAGTGAGGACACTGGAGCTAGAATGTAGCATCCTTGCTCTGTGCAGGGCACATAGAAATAGATAAGGTCTAAGATAGATGACAGTATGTGACTACTGCCCACATGATGTTGATACTTGAGGTAGAGTCATTCCTCTTGAGAGTACATTTTGCCAACCAGATGGAGTGCCATGCACATCTATTACCTTATGCAAGGGTGACTGAGGAGTCAGTTTGGCTGATCGAGACAGGACCCCAGGGAGGTTCCCCTACTGCCTCCTCCCCACCCCTCGGAATATTTGGGTTTGAACAGGTACCGCAAAGAGGCTAAGTCAAGTAGTGAAAAGCCATGGCCACAATGGCAAAATAAATGGATTGGATTATGATTTATGGTACTCCAAATAAATGCGTGGTGCCATTCAACCATGCAAATCTACACACACGTTCTGTTTGGGCTGTATGTTGGGAATAGCAGACATCTGAGCCTTATTTGCAACAGCAGGGACAGAGAAGGGCCAGACTAGATGCTTTTCCCCCCTCTGCTAGATTCTTGATTCTTCTCAACAGGAGCAGTTCCCCTTCATAGCTTCAGAGAGAAGGTGCCTGCGGTGGGAAGGTGCTGTGTCAGACGGTGTGATGCCAGACTAGAGGTTGGAATTTACCTTCCAGCCTGTCTTCCAGGGCTGGGAGGGAAGAGAAACCAAAGATGCCTCTTTGGTTGAGAGAGGACGAGGGGGGGCGGGAAAAAAAAAAAAAAAAAAGGTTATTTAAAATATTCCACAGCTATATCTTCCCGCCACCACCTTCCTTCCAAACCTCTGCATCTCTGCCCAGCGTCTGACAAAACAAGAGGTGAATCCCATTTGTCTCTGTTTTAGCATGAAAAAAAAAAAATGAAAAAAAAAAAAGTCGGTGCTCAAGGACAAGAAACCAGAGCGGCTGAAATAGGTGTGAGACTTGTTGAGCATACAAATCACTTCTCCTCGGGGCCTCCCGGGGAGGGAAAGAGAAACCCCTCTCATCCTCTCCTTTGCAGCCCGGGTTCTGCGTTCCAGGAGAGGCGGCTGAGGCTGGCCTCCGCGTAGCAAACTTTTCTCCCTGGGCCCGCCGGGTGCAGTGCCTTGGGAGACCCGGGGACTGCTGCGTGTGCTCCTCTCCCGCCAAGGGCCCCCCACGCCCGCGGCGCCTCTGTCTCTTTAAATTCCAGCTGCGCGCCGGGGAAACAGCGCCACTCGCCGCCCCAGCCGCTGGCGCTGCAGGCTCGCCCGCGCTCCCGCTCCCGCTCCCGGCAGCGCGCCGCGGAGGGCTCGCTGGGCCCGCGGGCTGCTCGGCGGCGGCGGCGGCGGCGGCGGCGGCGGCGGCGGCGCGGGGCGGGGAGGGAGGCACAGCCAGCCGGGGCCGGGAGAGGCGCCGCGCCCGGTCCCGCGCCCGCGCTCGGCGGCCCCAGCAGTTTCCCTGAGGTTGCGGAGGAGGATGTGCCTTGGGTGGTGGTGATGTTTTTTTTCTCTCCCCCCTCCACCCCTTGAAGACGATTTCCATAGTAACCTGATCTAGCCGCTCAGCATCGCAAACCTGAGGATTTCCGCGGGCCCGCCGACTTGACCTCAGCCAGGTAAGGCTTTTCGGGCTCGTGCTCATCCTTTGCAAACCGCCGCGCTCCTTCCAAACTTCCTTTTGTGGGAAATCGCCCGGCCCCACGCAGCCCGAGGTGTTTGCAACAGCGTGTGCCTGCCTTCCCAGGTGCATGCGTGCCACGGCCCCCTGCCCAGCTAGCACCTAAGATCACATTATTCATTTTTTTTTCTTTTTTGGTTGCTCCCTTTTTCCCTTTTGCATTTTCTCATTTCTGCACTCTTCTGAGCTTTTTTCCTTGAGACGAGTGATGGGGGCGAGGACGGGTGGCCGGCGCGGTCCAGGGAGTGGCGGGCTCAGATGGACAGGCTGCTGTGAGGTACTTTGGGCATCTCGGCGGTGACAGCGCCGGGCTGGGGTATCTTGGAGGGCTTGTGGGCAACCAGCGCGGCGGAACCCGGGAGCCCCACGTCTGCAGATGAGCGAGCGAGGGAAGCAGGCTGGGGGGTGATGGAGCGCGGGGCTGGGTGGCTGGCGAGCATCCATACATCATAGCTTTCCTGCCTACTCCCCCGCCCTCTTCGGGCTCCTCTCTTTCTCTTTCCTCGTTCTCTTTTCTTCATGCCTTTCCTCATCACCAGCTCTATTCTCTTTCCTCCTCCCCTCCTTTCCTTTTTCCCCCCCTCTTAAAAGAAAGGGGGATCGTGTGTAACCCTTTCATTCTGCTGGCGTGGGAATAGCTGTGAAACCTGCGGCGTGGCCGCCTCAAACTGGTCGCTTTCAGACTCTGTCCTCATCCATCAACATATTTGTTTCCCGAGTCTATTGATCTGCCAGGATTCTGCAGACAACCATTCTCAGCCAAGCTGGGCATCTGTATGTCAGAACCCCCATTCTGCAGCTTGGCTTCATTCAGTGCTTCAAGTATGCCATGTATTATTGTAAAGGCTGCTGCTTATGTTTTGAATGCCTATCAGCCATGGGAATAAAGAAAAATCTATCTTTTAAGAAATCGAGTCTAATTCAAGAGAAAGTTCCCTTTTAAATTACTGATATACTTTTTGAAATTTAATTTGAGGGGACTTGAGAGACAGCCCTTCCCCCTCACCTCCTCCAGTTTATGAGGGACGTGCAACTTCTTATTTTAGTGATCCCTTCTTTGAACCTTCGTCCAGTTTTGCACGTCCTAGTCACTGGGATGAGTAGAGGATAATGAAGGTTCAGAGGCTTGCTACCCAAAGTTCACGTTGGCTGAAGCGGCAACCTCTGGTAGAAGGTGCTGAGAGAGAGAACCATCGGCCAGACAGAGCTGGCCAAAGAATGGAAAAGGCAGAGCAACTCCTGTGAGATACACAACTGGATCCAGACTTTAGCACCGAAGACCTGAACCTGCAGGAAAACCAGACTTTTGTTTTAGTTTCTGAGCCCGTGCTAACTCTTATCTAAGTTAATACTTATTTAAAAACGGAGCCACTCTAGTGCAGAACCCGTTCTGCCTTGTTTATGTTGAGACACGTCCTCACTGTGGTTTTAGTTTTCTTTGAAACATAAGATGTCTGTATCATGTGAAAACAAAGGGGGAAAATTGAGGATGACTTCTACTTAACCAGAAATAGGATTTATATGGATTTTTTGTTGTTGTTTCTGAAAAGATGTAGTTGTTATACTCCTAGGAGTTTTCTTGAGGTCAACACATTTCCTGGGTGAAAACAATAGCAATCGATGATTTTTCTCTCTATCGGTGGTGTACACAGTGTGTACAGAAAAAGGTCTCGGTTTTAGAGAGCTCCCCTTGCCTCCTTTCCTTTGTCTGCACATTTGTTTCTCAATTCAACTATTAGTATAGAATAAAAAATCTTGGACCAGTGATGAAGCAGGAAGACGAGAAACTACTGATATTATGGAGCATATACCCAGACCCAGAAAAGATGCCATGCCATCCCACTCTATTGTATTTGTTTTTAGCCAATTAAGAAGCTGTAGGTTTTAGATGTATTTTCATCTTCTTAGGCTACACCTAATTCTTTCTATCCTGGAGGTCATATGTATCCAGTTTGAAATGAATATTTACAAAAGACTTAAAATTCCCTTGCCAGTAAAATCCCAAAAGCATGTTTTTCTTCCAACATTTTCTTCTTCCTTCTAGTGAACAGTGATAGTAGTTATGGCCCTACATTTCTGTTTTTACTGAACTTCTGATTTTGGTGTTTCCTTGTTGTGTGGGTTTCTCATGACACGTTTACAAGATGCTCTTGGCAGGCTGCATGGGACTTGAATGCACAATTGATTGTAGATGCAGTAAAAGGTTCATTTTTTTCTTGTTCTTGGTTTAAGAGATGTCATGCCCTCCTGGACATTTACTATATTGGTGTGACTGCTCCTTTGTGTGCGTGTGTGTGTGTGTGTGTGTGTGTATGTGAGAATTTAACATAAAGTCTATTCTGACTAAACCTTGTTTGATTTGAGGTTAAGGGGTATATTAGTGACATGTCATAAATTACTTTCTTATTTATAGTCCATTGATCCTTGAAACTGTTTCCCCCCCTTGTGATGGCATCTGTATATGGATCATTTAATGAAAGGCTGGTAATGATGATTTATCTGCTATATAAAAGGAAGAAAAATCCCTCAAACTTACTTACCTCAAGCCCTTATTTTCATGAGGAGGGATTAATAAGTTTTTTTTAATCTAATATTTTAATAGACTGTATTGCTGAGCACTGCTAATTACCAAGAATGTATTTTGTTAATTCTGAAAATGGTCTAAGATAAGACATCTCTCTCTAAGTTGTCTGGAAGGCTCCAAGTGACTCATCCTTGTAACCCATGGCAACAGGAAATGGTTGTCTTGGGTGCAAGCTCAAGTATGGACACAGATCCACACTTGGTGATCATCCAGGCACTTGATATGAAAGAGTGCTCTCTCTTTTGTATACACAGTGTTAACTTTCTAATTTTTTTTCAGCACCATGATTCCCAGGCCTAGTTTTGCAATTCCCCTTGGCTCCTCCTTTACTTGAGAGTTATAAAATTTTCAGAAAACAGATAGTTTAAAAAAAGAAAAGAAAATATTTTGTAGAGAAGTGTGCATGTATGTCTGGCTTTGTGTATAGCTGGGATAATTAGGGATAAATACCGCCCAATCAAGCATGAGTGACTGTGGCTGCTTTAGAAATGTTGGCAGTCAGGGAGCAGTTTATGGGAGTAGGAGTCAAGAGGTCAAGGTTATATTCCTACTTGTACTGCATCACAGAGTTTTCCTTATGGTGGTCTCCTTATTACAGATGTCACTTTGTTTTCCTCAGAACAAAAATCAACATGGAATCCTTTTCCTGTTATGAAATCTCAAATATATATGAATATCTGACATAATCACATATGCACACAGGTTTACATAGGTAACTGAGGTGGGTGCTAAAACACACACACACACACACACACACACACACACACACACACACTTAGAGTCAACAGACAAGTCTGAATAGAGAAAGGAAATATTTCCTCCTACCACTGACAGCTGGATAATGATGCTGACTATTTTCTTTCATTCATGATCAGGCAAACGTATCACTGTCTGTATTCTATGGGTATAGGCAGTAGATGTTCAGTGACTAATCACATAACATGTAGAACTGAATAATCCCAGCAGATATCATACTTTTACTTCACTTAAATGAAAGTGAGGAATAAATGTCCCCAGTTTTCCTGCTCCCTTTTTAGCCATGTAAGTCATGTTCTTCCCCCTCCCCCATTCTGCAAGGGAAAGTGAATTTTTCTGTAAGGTTAGGTGGACCACAGGGTAGGAGGAATCCCCAGGGTAAAAGAAATCCCCTTTTTCTCAGGCTTCATTTTTCCTCCCAAGTCTGAATGTCAACAATAATATCTGATTTGAGCCTCTGGTGGTGATATTTCTTTCCATAGGCCATCCTGCTTCTCAGTCCCAGATGAAGTCTCAGGAAAAGCCCTGAAGTGGCATAGATTCTGAATTTAGTGCATCATTTAAATTGGTTATATAACCCAATGGTCATGTAAAAAAACACAAACAAGAAAAATGAAAGGAAAAAATCCAGGTCTTTAAAATTTTATGTTTACTATCTATTATAATAAAAGCATAACATACTGATCAGACAGCCGAATGACTTCTGGATGTCATTCCAGATGTTCTTCCGGATGAAACTGCGGTGGTAGGGGCCGAGGCAGAGAAGGTTTGGGGTGATCAGGCAGGTAAGCAGAGTGGTTAGGGGTGATCAGCCAGGCAGGTGAGCAGTTAGGGGTGATCACGCAAGCAGGCAAGTGGTTCGGGGTGATCAGGCAGAATCGTTAGGGGTGGTCAGGCAGGCAGGTGAGTGGTTAGGGGTGATCAGTCAGGCAGGCAGAGTGGTTGGAGTGATGAGGCAGGCAGACAGAGGCAGTTAGGGGCGATAAGGCATGTAAGCAAATGGTTAGGGATGATGAGGCAGGCAGGCAGATGAATGGTTAGGAGCCAGTGGTCCCGTAATGTGAGAGGGATGTCTGACTGAGCCATCGGGCCTAAACTGGCAGTTGGACAACCCCTGAGGAGGTCCCAGATTGCACGAATTTAGTGCACCAGGCTTCTAGTCTATAATATCCCTACCTAATAAAATAGTAATATATAAATTAACTATTATTCTGCTACACTCACAAGCCATGCCCACCAGCCAATCAGAGTGAGTATGCAAATAAACCCAACCAAGATGGCTACAGCCACAGAGAGCAGGAGGGAGGCTTGGGTTTCCCAGGCAATGGAGGAAGCCAAGCTTTCCACCAGCTCTTGCCGGCCTAGGTCTCCACTCAAAGCTACAAAGTTTCAATTATAGAAGATAAACAAATCCAAACAGAAATGGCTGCCTGCCACGGAGTGAGCAGGAGGCTTGGCTCTGCTCCAAGCTACAAAGTTTCAATTGTAGAAGGTAAATAAATTCCAGATACCAGGGACTCCACTTGGGTCGCCAGGGGGAGTGGCTGGCCTGCAAACCACCACAGGCCCCTCGCTTAGGCTGCCTCACACCCCAAGGGAAACCCCATCCTGATCTTGGACACCCTTCAGGGCAAACCAGCTGGCCCTCACCCATGCACCAGGCCTCTATCCTATCTAATAAAAGAGTAATATGCAGATTGACCATCACTCCAACACTCAATAGCTGCCCCCATGTGGTCAAAGATGGCCACCACAAGATGGCCACCACAAGATTGCCAGCAGGGAAAGGCAGTTCAGAGGGACCAGGTCTTCAAGGGAGGGCAGTTGGAGGTGATCAACCCTGCAGGGAAGGGCAGTTAGGAGTGACCAGGATGGCAGAGGAGGGAAGTTGGGGGCAAACAGTCTGGCAGGGGAGCAGTTAGACATCAATCAGGCTGGCACGGGAGTGGTTAGGGGGTGATCAGGCTGGCAGGCAGAAGTGGTTAGGGGAAATCAGGAAGGCAGGCAGGTGAGCAGTTGGGAGCCAGCAGTTCTGGATTGTGAGAGGGATATCCAATTCCGGCCTACTCTTGCATGAATTTTGTGCATTGGGCCTCTAGTTGTTTTATAACGATTTAACAGTGTTCAGAGAAAATTAGCCTGATCCCTGAAAGGATTTAAGGGCAGCTTGTTCATAGCATTAGTTTTTGTCATGTTTGACCAATGGTACTTTTTGTTAATCTATGCAACATTTTCATGAGAGGTATAGCTGATGGGACAATTGCTGGCTGTGCTTCTTTGGATAAATTCTTCTTCTTTTTTAAAAAAAATATATTTTATTGATTTTTTACAGAGAGAAAAGGAGAGAGATAGAAAGCTAGAAACATCAATGAGAGAGAGACATGGACCAGCTGCCTCCTGCACACCCCCTACCGGGGATGTGACCACAACCAAGGTACATCCCTTGACCTGAATCGAACCTGGGATCTTTCAGTCTGCAGGCCGACACTCTATCCAGTGAGTCAAACTGTTTTGGCATTCTTGATGCTAAGGGGGACCTAGAGATTTCAAGATCTGAAAACACTGCCAGTGACATAGAGCCAGTTTTCTTGAGAATAGAAGGGGAAGTCAACATTTTTTAAAATCCTCATGTGAGGATATCTTTATTGATTTGAGAGAGAGAGAAAAGGAGAAATGGGAAGGAGAGAGAGAGAGAGAGGGAGACCAATTAGTTACCTCCTGCCGCCTGTACTCGCTCTCACCGAGATCAAACCTGCACCTATGTATGTGCCTGAACCAGGACTCAAACCTGCAACCCTCAATCTTTTTGGCATAGGGAATGATGCTCTAACCAACTGAGCCACACATCCAGGGCAGAAGGGGTAGTCTGTGTTTTGACAAGAAGTGATTTATATAACAGTTCATGTAGAGTCAGGAAGATTTGAAACAAACTTTTATATTTCTTTCATCCTCCTTTATATAGATTCACATGCAATCCATTTAATATAGAGGACTGTGGGCCTCATACCAACCTTTTAGTTTTCTCTTCTGGGGAACATCATCTGAGTCCCCAACCTTACATGGTGGCTTTTGGTAGGTTTGTGGCATAACATTGAGAAAGAACCGGTATCTTTTGTATGCTAATGTTGCAAAAAAAAAAAACACGAAGTCAGACCATTGGGAGTTTCTTGCAATCAAAAGAAGCATTTATGTTATTGAACACTTTCTTATGCTGCCTTATCATAATGGAAACAGATACTATGGCTGTCTGATCTCATTGATCCATTTGAAGGCAGTATTGCGCAGTGCTTTAAGACATAATCTGGATTTGAATCCCTGTTTTGCCACTTAGTATATAGGTTACATTTGGTAATTGTCTTAATCTGAGTCTCATTTCCCCCATCTTTCAAATAGTTGTGAGAAGGATTTCTGTACAGGTTAAATAAGAAAACATATTAATATAATATTTAAGTGTGGTCCTGGCATGTAGTAAATATTCACTGCTAATGTTTTGCTCTTACTACTGCTATTGTTGACATGTATCGGAAGGCCACAGTTATTTTTCTGTTTAGATTTCTTTTTCCTTCCAAGTCTCAATGTGGGCCATAATCCTTGTCCACATAGGAGCTGTGCCACCTTCTTCCTTCCCCTCCCCTCGCCCTCCGTAGCTTTTCCCTGTAGTCTCAAGCTGAAAAAAGACCAGGTGCCTGGGAGATAAGAATATATTTGCTTGGAAGGGGACCCATTGTTGTAGTTTCCAGAAAGTCTTATCTTAACCTTTTTTATATGCAGTATCAATATTATCCATGGAGTGTTCTCCATTGAAACTCTAAATCAGGATTAGCTACAATAGTAATGTATTCATTAAAAAAAACCCTGACAAACATAAAACCTTTGTTTTTAGGATTATAGTGTTGTTTACTCATAAGCTACAACTGCCTATTATTAGTCTAGAGTATTCTCAAAAACACAAGCTTTGCTGAATCATTTTTTTGTGAAGTCACTTAATAGCTCATGGATGAGAAGTCATTTCAAGATGTGGTGTCTCATCCTTGCCTTTTCTTTTCCTTTGTGAGTTTCCATAATAAGAGCTCCATTGAACAGGTGATTCTCTTTACATATGGAGGGGAGGTCCTCATCTGCAAAATGATGTATTGGATTTATACTCCTGTTCAATTTTTTTATTTATTGTGGAAAGTTTTGATTAAACACAACAGTAGATAGGACGGTATTGTTGGATTTCCCATGGACCAAACATTCAGCTTTGACAAACTAGGTAGCCTCTTAAGATCCCTTCTAATTCTGTGATTTTTCTGGCCATGGAAATTCTGATTTACAATGGTTTTGAGAATTTAGAATATCTGCTTTTCAAATAATATTGATACTATTAACAATAATATTGTTGCAAAAATGATATTAAATTATGACTTAACACTTAATGGCAAGTCAATAAAACAACATACAGAAAATGATATATGAGAAATATGTTGGAACTGAGCAATTGCAATGTCAGGGCTAAAAAATCTGGGATTAGTTTGGTTCATCAGACATTTATTAAGTTCCTCCCCCAAACCTGAAACCTAGGTATGTGTCCTGACTGGGATCAAAGCCAAAACTTTTTTGCTGTCCAGGACAACACTCCAACCAACTGAGCCACCTGGCCAGGGCTCCCCCACAGAGTTTATAGGATATAATCCAGTGGACTGAATAATGATCATGTTATCACTTCTAAGAATAATTTTTCAAAAATTGGGCTAAAACAAACTTCCCAAAGTATACTGAATGTTAATCATTCTTTCATTTGGAAGCTTATCTCAAGATTGCAATAGCCAGCCTCCACAAGGGTCCCCAGCAATCCTTGCCCATTGCTCTGGGTGCCCTTGTGAAATCCCCTCCCGCATTACATCAGGATGCTGTGGGTATCCAATGGAATGTGGCTGATGTGATGGTGTGTGACTTCTGAGCCTACTAGTAAGTCAAAGAAGACATGGCCACGTTCACCTTGATCTCTTGGATGTCTCACCCTGGGGGAAACCAGATGCCATGTAGTGAGGATACTCAAGCTGCCCATAGCGGGTCATGTGGCCAGAAAGTGAGGTCATTTGCAGCCAGTCCCAGTTTACCAGCCATATGCAGGAACCATCTTGGAAGAGGGCCCTTTAATCCCTAGTAAGGTCTTCAGATGACTGCAGTGTAACACACTGACTGTGTCCTCAGAGACCACCAGCCAGAATCACCTAGTCAAGCTGCTTCTGAATGCCTACCTTCTGGAATGGCCTGAGTTATTGCATATGTATTGTTTGAAACTGCTTCATTTTGGAGTAATTTATTATGAAGCAGCAATGCAAAAAATTTAAACTCCCTCAGAGATGTTGTTATGAATATAGAGTTGTTGTTATAAATATTTTTATTTTCATATAGATAGGTAGAAGTGCCAGTTAATAGAGTTTTTATTGACAGAATGCTGTTTAAATCTGTACTAACCATAGAGAATCACTGGTCTTTTATACTTGTACCTCATCAGAATGAATCTTTTGTGGACATTATCCATAATTAAATGAGGGCAGAAGACATGATGTTCCCCATTAGTGGCTAACCTGGAACTAATCCCAACCCTTCCTTTTGGCTATGTATCTGTTCAGAATTCAGCTGTTACAGAATTTTGAATGAAAGCTGGGGCTGAGATTGAGGACAGGGACAATTTTTGGCTGATACATGAGGTAAAATTTGGGATAATATCATAGTTGACTTTCAGGTTACCCCCCCTAAAAATACTCCCACCTCCCAAACACACATACAGAAAGGCTTTTATGACTTAGACTTTTATTGTCCTAGAAGTTATTCTTATGTTACTTACTGAACTAAGTAAGATTAAAGTGCCCCAAATACAAAAAGCTCCAAATGAGGCTCTGATAAGATTGCCTAATGTGGCCTGCTTCGGCCTTTTGTGTATATTGCTAGGTTTCCCTGCTTCAAAATGGTTCTAGATTGTAGGTATCAGTCCATTTTTTTCTCATTGTTCTATTATAAATTTAATATAATCTAAAAATTGGATATTATTGTAGGTAGATTAGATTCTATATTAAGTACAAATGTTTAGTACACCCAAAATGGTGTGCATCAGAAAACTAAAAAAAGACAATAGTCTCACTTTTTACTTCATAAAAATATTTAATTTTATCTATATAAATTACTATTCCATAAAAAATTGGAAAGATTGCTGAATCTTACATGTAGGTGACAGGAATCTTGGAGAATACTAAGAAGTAAGGTTTTTGAGCCTTTAGATTGCTGTGAAAATTAGGTCCTTTTCATAAGATTTTAATACTTTTGCTATTTAATTGGTTTGACAGGGTAACTAATAAGATTCTTGCTCCTGAGAATTTTTTCAGATCCCTGATTATCTTGGTGCAAAACAGTCATGTGTTCACTGACCTGCACCAATATCATGCTCTTTGGGAATTGAAATTGATTTTTTTTTCTTTTTTGAGCCTGGGCATATACATTTGTTATTTGAACAAGCATTACCTGAGAGGATTCGGGAAAACCAATAAGCAGTCATTCAGAAATTAGTTTTTAGGACATCACAAACGAGTCGCCTCATAAGCCTCAGGAGAAAGTTAAGGAGAAGCCACTAGTTCTTTTTGATATTTTTATGTTTGAGCACAATGTGCAATAAAAATTACCTTTAGAATTGAGAATGCTCTTCATGAAATATGTAGACACTAAACCACTTCTCGTGGCTGGTGAAAGGATATATGGAAGATTATATATGAGTCTGGGAGTGCTTTCTTAGATGCCTTTTGATAAGCATGTTCTTGTTTATTTGCTGGATAACATGTTAATGTGTCCCATCTCGTGTACTGTTTTATGCACTTTTCACATTTAGCATGGCATTAATTTACCCCATGAAGTAAATAAATAAATTTTGTAGCTATATTAATTGCCTTCTACGTTGTGATAAGGATAATGTGGCACAGAAATGAATAAGATGGGATCCATGCCCTAGAGAAAGTTGGATTGTATTTAATTTTAAAATTTTAATTTTTTTATATTTCAGAGTGTTTAGCTATAATTGCTAGACTTTTCAATTTATTATGGTCAGTCAGACTGCTCTCAACACAAGGTCAGGTTGACTTATGTTACCATAATTGAGAGGTATCCTGAGTTCTACATTGTTAATGAATGCTAATGCTCTTTCCAAGGCCTCCTATATATGGCCTCAGTAACCACAAAGGCTTTTCTGTGTGGAAGCAGATAAACTATCCATAATGTCACAGGAAGTTGCATTAGAAATTATGCTATTACCTATGGCTTTTTCCTTTCTTTTTTTTTTTTTTTTTTTTTCCAGCTGACTAATAATGTCTCTTAAGGGTGTTCCCTATGGGGCAAATAAATGTATCATACTTTGGAAACACATATTATCCCCTGTCAGAATGGAAATGCATTCGTGAACTTTTAAATGCACTTTCTGATATTTGTGCTTGTTAATTGTCTATTTTAAGCATTGAGGTGGGGCTTGGATAGTAGGATGTTAAGGATCCAGAAAAATACCTAATTTGCCCTAGCAACCACAGGGATCGGGATGGCTGCCAGGGCAAATCCAGGTATTTTCTGTGTCCTTAACATACTTCTATCAAAACCCCACATCCCAGCGCAGGGCCCCAGGGAAGATTTACGCAGGCAGTGGCAGCCAGGCAGTAACCAGAAGACCTCTTCATTAAAAGCTTGAGATGCTGCCAGTTACCCTTGGTTCAGGGCTCTTCAGAAAAAGGTGGTTTGGAGTACATACTTTAGGCTGGAGTCCAAATACAGATATTCTTAGTCTTGATACACTCTTAGGAAGGAAGTCAAAAAGAGAAGGAAATGGGCATGCCCCAAAACTTAACAGCCAAATCAAACTAGGAATTGGAAGGAGAGAGAGTAGGTCTTGGTTTTGTGTTCTTTGAAGCACAGCAACCCTGCCCACTATTTTTAATCCCCATCACTGTTTTCGGATCTTCCCTATTAGCAGAGCGATTACTCCTTGGACGGTGTGGACAGGGTGCCTCCGTTGAGGAGGGAGAGATGCACCAGGATGGATAAGTCACAATACAGGTCACAGTCTTTGTATCTGAAACCCTCTGGATAAGAATATTCCAGAATTTGGCTGAAACTGCTTTGGCTCAGTGGATGGAGTGTTGGCCTGAGGACTGAAGGGTCCCATGTTTGATTCCGGTCAAGAGCATGTACCTTGGTTGCGGGCATATCCCCAGTAGGGGGTGTGCAAGAGGCAGCTGATCGATGACTCTCTCTCATCGATGTTTCTAACTCTCTATCTCTCTCCCTTCCTATCTGTACAAAATCAATAAAATATATTAAAAAAATATTCCAGAATTTGGACTTTTTCATATTTTAGAAAAAGAATAGAATATGTATGTATGTGTACACACACACACACACACACACACACACACACTATCATTGTGGTTTAGGGCAGCATCTTTTGGTTAAACATATGACTATTTCTATAAGAAAATCCATGAATAGTCAGAATAAGTGGGAGCAGTGGGCAGAATAATGCTCTCCTCTTAAAATGCCCATATCCCAATCCTCAGAGCCTGTGAATGTGTCTCCGTGTCTCCTTTCATGGCCAAAGGGACTTTGCATTTGGGATTCAGTTTTAAGCACTTTGAGATGGGAACATGATTTTGAATGATGTAAGGCGGTCCCGATCTAATTCCAAGGGTCCTTGAAAACAAAGAACCTTCCCGAGCTGAGGTCAGAGGATTCGAAATTAGAAACAGGGTCAGAGGTGCTACCTTGCTGCCTTTTGAAAACTGAGGAAGGGGGTCCCGAGTGAGGAAATGTGGGCGGCCTCTAGAAGCTGGAGAAGGCAGGAAACGGGTTCTACCTAGAGCCTTCAGAAAAGGATGCCATCCTACTGATACTGGATTTTAGCCCAGCAAGATCTCGGTTGTTCTGAACTCAGCACTGGAAGATAGAGAATATGTTACTTTAAGTGTTTAATTTTTTGTGGTAAGTTTTTTTTTTTTTAGCAGCTGTGGAAAACGAATACACTGACATAATGATTGTACTTTTCCTTCAGTTCCAGTCTGAAAAGCCTTTGGATTTTTGGAGCTTTTGATATTACCGTATTTTCCGGCGTATAAGATGACTTTTGAAACGAAAAAAAGCCTGCTCAGATTGGCCAGAGTCAGAGAGGCGGTCTATTAAAAAAAGAACTAGCATTGCCTCGGAAGCGGGGGGGTAGTCTTATACAGCGAATATAGGCCTAAACCTATGTTTTAACTGTAAAATTAGGGAATCGTCTTATACGCCAGAAAAATATGGTATGAATTGCATTTAGGGATCGTGGCCCAGTAGAAGGAATCAGGAATCTTGATATTTCAACCTGATGGATGACCTCATGGTGTTTAGACATTTAATTATGGAAAAAGAGCCCCTTAGAAGAAAGCCTGCTGCTTGTTACCATCCTAATGTTTGAGCCTTTGCTGAATTTTTCTATTCACTTCCATATCGTTTATGGGTCTTACACTGGTCAGTGATGGTGATGGCTCTGGTCACCTTGGCTGAGCATGAACTCACCATGAATCAGATTAAGGTGATAATATGTGAAGGGGGTTAAGCTGTAAAGTTCTCTGCAAATGCATAAGGGCCTTGTTGATTATATTTATTATTAAGTAGCTGTTTACTGTCTCTCCCTCTTGCCTCTTCCTTCTGGCTGCCAGAAATCCTCCCAAATAACCCAGTTCTCTACAGAGCGTGAGATGGCATTTGGAATGGAAGGCTGATACCACAGAAAGGCTGATACCTTAGGGCTCAGCCATGTACCTCATTGTCAACCATTTAATTCCATTAGAAGTTCAAGTGAGGAAGAAATATCCACACTTTGCTCCTTCTTATGGTAGAATCCAGGGCAAAGCCTACATGTGGAAAGTTTTCCAGAAAATATCCCACAAACTATACAGCATATTTTAGAATACAGGGCAACAGTTGACACTAAAAATACAGTATGTTTTCTTGTGATGCTGTACTCTTGTGGTATATTCCATTATTATGAAGTGATTATAGTTCTCTGACTCATTTTTAAAGGTTATACTTCCAGTGAAATACTTCAGAATGATGACACTAGCTCTGATTCAAATTAAAATGCTAACTTCAAGCATGTCCCTTGCACTGTCCTTGAATTGTAGCTGAATCTTCAGAAACATCAATTGTTCTATTGATTCGTTCAGTGTCCGCAAGCAGGATACAGCCACTTGATAATAAACACAATCAACAAGGACCAATGTGCATTTGCATAGTGCTCCCTTCATATAGTATCACCTCAGAGTCTTACTCTGCCTGGCAACTCCGTCTGTGTGGCATGTTCTTGTTTTTCCTTCATTTTCTAGAAAATCTGGTAGGTTTTGAGCTATAGTCTATGATCAAATGTGTGAATTAAAACTTTTTCCTTTACTGAAGACATACATCTCCTCTCGTCCTAACACCCACATTGCCTATTTCCATAGCACAGTACTTTTCTTCACTAACATTTTCAATATTATACGTTTGATATATTTTCTTTGCTTTGGACAAAAGTGACTGTAACTCAAATACAACTTGCTCTAGACAGGTGACTTTTTTTGAGACCTCATGTCTATGTAATCAATAATGTGATGAGTATTTATGCAAAGTTTTAAATAGTTAGATCTAGATCAGGGTCCAAATAAAAAATCTAGCACACAAGATAACTCTGGAGAGGAATTATCTTATTTGAAATTTATCCTGGAATTGCTAGGACACATAATCATACTTTTCTTTACTTTCCATGGACTTTACTGAATTTTGGTTGAAGTATATATTTAAAGTAGTTGCAGAATCTAGAGAATATCTTATTTTTCATACCACAATGTGGGTTATGTGTTGGCTGTGAGGAGAAAAGTTGCCCTTAATGTGTAGCAGGTAAGATAAGACTTGTACAAAGGAAAAAGTGTTAAGTTCTGTAGACAGGTACAAGTATCCATCGAGAAGATTCCTTCTAGATGGGGAAATGCAGAATGCTTTAGGGAGCAAATGGCATTTGAACCAGAGCGGGTGGCATATGAACAGTGAAGGCTAGCATTTGGGCCTGCCCCAATTGTGGATAGATCTTCTAGCTGGGAAATGGGGTAGTAAGCTATTCAAGCAAAATTCAATCTGTTCTGTGGCACATGGGACTATAGGATCGCTCCCTGCCTCCTCTGGCATCTGGCCATCTTCTTCTCACATTCCAGCTCCCAGGAGCTATTTGTGGTGTCCTACAAGTGTCATACCCTTTCTACTTTGCACCTCCGCTAACATTATAGTTTCTGTAAAAAAATTTCCATGCTGAGTTTTTTAAATCTCCTTTTAAGACATAGACATTTGTCTCAGAAAATCATATATTTATAGTTGTTCAGTCTTCCCAGCCACAGAACCCTAAAATTCCAGAGCTATTATGGAGGTAGGGGATGTTTGTTGTTTATTCAACTTGCTAATACCACTTATGCATTTGTTCCTTTGCTTCTTTTTGAAACATGTGTATTGGTGAAAAGACAAGGATGACAGACGAAGTAGTTGCTCTTAGTGAGGTCATTGCTAGTGAGAGACCGAGGTTAAATGTATGAAGAAGGTGCACGGGGGGAGCAAAAGTGGGTGTTGGGGAAGGATGCCCAGGAAGGAGATGCTTGAATTGAGTCATCCAAGATGAGTGGGAACCTGCCAGATGGGCAGAATGGAGTAGGATGTTTCACGATGTGATTCTGCTAGTCCCAGAGACATAAGGGAACATGACAAGTTTGGGAATAATCTGTCACCATGAGCAAGAATGTATGCATGGGACAGGTGCAACATGATGAAGCTGGGAAGGGAGCAGTCCAGAAATGATAAGTTCTAGATCCAGGAGATTATATTTTACTCTGGAAGTAGCAGTGATCATTGAAGAATGCTAAACAGGGATGCCATACATTTAATCTTTTTTGAGAGCAGATACTAGGATTATAACATCTTAATATAAAATTCTCCAGTGCAGATGCAATATCATGTCAGCTAAGAGCTGGGTCTTCATAGTATGGTAACACTTCTTATAGGCTGTGTGAGTGTGAACAAATTATGGAACTTCACATCTCAGTTCTTCATCTGCAAAGTGGGAATGTTAATTGCACCAATGTTAGAATTGATGTGTGGGAATTATGTAGGCTAATGTTGCTAAAGACACCAACTATCATAGTACATATATGATAATTAAGTCTATCTTTACTGTGCATTTTGATTTTATGAAGGATAGAGACTAGATGTCCAATAAGAACTTGGCAATGAGGGAATTGAAAGGGTCCTTAAAAGTCAATTATGGTGTGTATTATTTCAACTTAATAATAAAGGCTGAAATCTTAAGTATTTCTTGAAATTTGAGATTGTCTCATTAGAGGAAGGATCATTAGAAAATGATATGGTAGAAATGAAAAAAATGCATTGCTTTGGTGGCAACACTGTGTGTGAACCCTGTGTGGGGTTAATCAGAGGTGGCTGAGGTTACTGAAATCCCATCCCACAGCCATATCGTGTCCCAATATAAGTAAAGGTGGAGTCAGCACGGAAGGCCTTCTACCCCAAATAGGGAATGTCTTAGTCCAGAGCAATGTGAGTGACAAAATGGTGTAAAGCTTTACCCTTGCTTCTGCTGGCTTTAAGGCCAAATCATTATCAGTGAGGTGTGGATAACCAAAAAAACTATGTGTGTGAATATTCACTTGAAAAATCCTTCATATTCATACATAGATATAATGGTCCAGCTAATAATAACCACTTAGATGTAATAAAATTTTTCAGAACAGAACAAGGCACAGATTTAGTGCTTCAGCAGGTAAAATGTATGCATTAGTTAGTACAAAGTATTTTCATGAGAAAAAGCATTCTAACAGTATGAGAACTCTTATAAACCAAAGCCCAGGACTGACGCCTGCTGCACCGGTCAGGATCCTAGCCTGGTGTTCGGACCATAGCTATATATTAGGATGATTCTTTTATTGACTTTTAAAAAGGTGTTTTTGAATTATATTTTTATTACTGTAGCAATATTTAAAGGTAATAACTGTGATTTATTTTAAATGGGAGAGTGGTTTTAATTTGGTTATTTTCTAATTCATAGTGAAACACTCTATTTCATCTGATTAATATAAATAGCAGGACTTTTACGATGTTTGTAAAGGTCACATGTAATACAAAGGTGAAGTCAGATGTTGGTCCTCTTTGCTGAGCAGTTAGTAAGGACTGAGTGAAGAATAATTGTTGTTCTCTCAGTCCTGTGAACCACAAGCATTGAAGGAAGGCACTGTCTAGAGAAGATTTTAATGATGAGTTGGCTCGGTGAATGAAGAAGAGGGCGGTAGATTATAGATCTGAACATAAAAGATTAACCTCTAGCACATATTTTTAGTTTAACTTTTTTGCTTAGAGTTGCACTTTAATTTTTTGATAAAGCAATGTATTGCCCTCTACAATATATTTAAATGAGAAAAATGCCCCTTGTGTGTGTTGCTTACCCAAAAGGAGCAATTTACCAGTGGCCATGCTGTAGTTGGTTTTCTCCTGTGCATTCTGAGCCCCCTCTGAGGGCTCTTATTAGGATCCTAAACAGCATAGATTTCTTTGTGAAGGAGGACACATTGAATTGGGCCTCAGGATTAAATGAATTCGATGAATTAGAAGGATGACCTTGTAGACAGAAAAAGATTCCATTTATGTTTCCTCTGATTCCTGTGTAATAGAATTTGTGTTGTATATTCAGTGCGTGTGTGTGTGTGTGTGTGTGCATGCCTGTGCTACATCAAAATAATAGATTGAAAGTCAGCACCCAGGCAGCAGACAATAAATTGGTTGGATTCTAATTGTGAGGATTGTAGTACCACATTTTATTTTTCCTTCTGCCATGCTCAGCAAATATTCCCATTTATGTTTAGCCTCCAAATGTGCTTACATCTTTGGGTATGATAAGAACACCATATAGGCAAATGGTTTTATGGTCAAAATCCTAGTTATACAGATTGTGTGTGTGTGTGTGTGTGTGTGTGTGTGTGTATGTAGCCGAGTTGTGTAAAGTCTGCTTTTGTGCAGGTGTGAAAGTTCTGCCGGACGGAGGAGGGTACAATAGAGGGGATGGAAGAATTGAAGTGCCAGCGTCTGTTTCTAGTGGAAACACAGTCTGTAGCTGTATGCTGCAGGGGAGGCTTTGGAAGCTTCCCAGGGAGCAGGCCAAATGGTCAGGTTCTGACAGTTCACTGCTCATTGATTAGCTTTATGTATGAGGAGGAGCAGTGACGTGCTATAACAGCCAACTGTCCTTCCCTCCCCACCCCCCTTCTTTTTTTCTTGTAAGTTTATCTGACTTTTCAACCAGATTCACTTGCTGCCAGTTCAAAGTGGTTTTATTCCGCACGAGGGCTTGATTGATTTGACCGAGGACTGAGTCTCCATGACAGCTAGCTGTCACAATAGGGGGTAAATTAAAATCGCCCATGGCCAAAGTTAGACCATCTCTGAGAGCTAATAGAGGAGTCCCTAAAGCCCGATGACTGAGAGTGCTCAGATTCTATTTTCTACTCTAGTTAAAGCAAGTTAAAAAATGGTAGCACTTAAAGAGCATGAGATACAGTAAATCATTTCTTCTTTCTATAAATTGGGTTAGAGAAAATCTCTATGAAGGCCAAGAAAGGATATTTTCCTGTTCCTGTGGCAATTTCACCTTAAAGACCTATTGGGTATTAACGTATTATTGCGTTTAGATAGTTCTTTTGATTTTTCTGAAGTACTTTAGCATGTGATGGTTTCATGTTTAGAAGGTACATAGTACATGCATTTGCCCTCAATTCATAGGTAACTAAACTGAGGCCTGGAGTAAAGTTCAGTGGTTTATCTGCATTCACACAAGTGATTAGTGGTAGAGTAGAATTAGAACACAGTTTTACTGAGGTCTAGATTTTTGAACCGACATCTGTTATTAAGAAAGGCATGTCATTGCTAAGGTAATGGTCAGGGGTCCTGTCATCATTACCTCTGGGGCGCTCTCACCTATGGTAGCACTCCAACACTGAGGGGAGCTGTGCATATTTTAAAATCAGTAATGACGGTTTCAGGGGCAAAAAAGCATTATCTGTTTATTTGATTAGGAAATAATCTGCAAAACATTTCTTTTCTGCCTGTGTTTTAGTGTGTCTCATCTTTGACATAGGCTTCTTCTGTGCAGTCAATAGCGATGGGGAACTCAAGTTACATGATACATTAGTGTGTCAAGTGTGAGTTTTTTTTTTTTTTGCTTCCATTCTCAACAAAAATGCTCATTGTGGATAATTTGCTCACTTTTCTCAGGAGTGTTTGATTTGAAGTGTCATCATACTATTTCATTCTCGAAAGGGACTAATAAAATCCGCCCCTGGAATGAACAAGTACATTATTAAAGGTGTTGGATTGTTTCAATAGGAATTTTTATTCCCTCCTCAAGTAACGATATATTATCTTCAACACAAACATTGTCAATCGAAGGATTTGAATGTGTCCTTCAATCAGCTCAGGATCACTTTCTATACTTGCATTCAGTCAGCTAATTACATAAAGCAGATCAGCTTTTCCTGAAACAAACAAACAAAAAAAAAGACTTGGGAGGAACAATTGCATAAGTTGCCCCCCAACCCTTTCTCCCTACCCTCCAACAAAATAATCCTTTGAGGGAACCATGCTATCAAAGTTAAACTTAGAAATACTTGCTCATTACTTTAGGAAGAATATGGGAGCATTTGTGTTTAGGAAAGGAAATTAATTTGGCATTGTCTCCCCCCTGCATCTCTGCCATTAAATCCTCTAAACTCTATGTTTTCCTTTTTGCATTGACCTTTTTCTCTCCAAGTCTTCCAGGTGGCCGAGGCCCAGGAGGCCAAGAGCACAACCTTTCCCCTTGGCAACATCATCAGTTTGTCATAAGGGCAATTTCCCAGCCCTCTTAGAAAAGAGTGTTCAACCTTCCCATAGCCCTTCTTTAAGGCCATATCCTTGTGTGTGGCTTGAGATGCTTCTCATAGACCCTAACTTGTACAGTTCTACCAAGTTAGTAGTATATGTTTCATCTTATTGAGGCTCAGTGAAGTTAAGAGATTTGCATAAACAGGTTAGTGCTGGAGTGGAGACAGGAATACAGGTGTTTCCTGACAGATCTTTGCATTTAAAAAAGGAAATTCAAAAGTAATAAGATTGCCAAGGTGAAATGATCTATTTATCTTTCTCTTTACAGTGAAGTCTCAGTTATATCTCAGTTAGGTATTTATTATACTGAGCATAAGCAGTAAGTATTTTTTTTAAAGCTTCAAGGATTGAAAAATAGAATATTGTTCAGATTCAGGGACTATTGGAAGATGTGCTGCAGCTTTTCTCGTCACTGTTCCATTGTTTATTGCCTGCTTCTACCATTTAGTTTTTCTTCTGTCACCAGAAAGTTTTCATCTGAGTGTTGGAAGATAGCAGTGAGTGACAAGATTTTTCTCAAGTCAACAATTCAGGGTAGTGCTGGGAGCCTGGGAGCCTGCGGGATTGGGAGGATACTGATAAGAGGCTTGTCATAATCCTGTTCTTTAATTCCTGCATTTGCATTTTCCCGGCAGGCATGTGGCTGTTGCAGCAACACTACTGTGCTGAGTTGAGGTGGCTGGGTCCGTATTTCCAGGGCAATGCATAGTCTCTTCTTGTGTGAGTTTCAGAAGTCTCTCTCTCCACTTACTAGCAAGAAGTCCTGTCCTGTTCGGATGTGAGTGGCCCAAATGGGACTTGGTCTTAAGGGCTGGGAGAAAAGGCAGAGCCTTTTCCAGGAAGGCACAAAGTAAGGGATGTTTTGTAAACAAACGAGGTCATTCTAAAAGGCCATAATCCTGACCACTGGGACAGGTCAGGGGTGTCAGCCACAGAGGTGCCCTGGCACACCCACAGAAAAGCTCCTCGGTTCGCACTCCTCGGCGTGGAAGAAGACTGTAAACGCATGTCCTAAGCTTTATGGGTATGGCTTATGGAAACAAGTAGGAAATTGCTCTGAAAGCTCACATTTCACATTAAAATTGAATGTGGATTTTGCATTCAACTTTATAATTTTTGCGTTGTTTTCATTACCCCAAAAATAAGTAAAATTGAAACTCTAGACCAAAGGACCCTGTTTATCTTAGGAATTATTGTATCATTTAGTCCATATCTCCAGGTCATTTCCCCAAAATTTTTACACCTCAACTTAAGTCACAACTCAACTAAAGAAAAAGCCCTACAGTCTCGCTTAATTTTTCTTTTATTAAAAAGTATATTTTATTGATTTTTTACAGAGAGGAAAGGAGAGAGGTAGAGAGCTAGAAACATCAATGAGAGAGAAACATGGGCCAGCTGCCTCACCGATGTGCCCACAACCAATGTACATGCCCTTGACTGGAATCGAACCTGGGACCTTCCAATCCATAGACCGATGCTCTATCCACTGAGCCAAACCGGTTTCAGCTCACATAACTTTTCAAAAAGATCATATGTACCAGACTCTATGGAGTTTGGTTAATACCCAAGGCAAAGAACCAGTGTGGTATAAAATAAGGAAAAATATCCAGTGACCATTTTATTTTTTTCCCAGGCCTGAAATTAGGTTATTGTAAATTCCCCTCTCCCCTCATTTTGGTGAAACAAATAAAAGCAAAAAGCAAATAAAACATTTTATGTTTGATAAGGTAGTGGTACCGTGCACTAGACAGAATCCTATGAAACGTGTCCTGGTACTGGCTGAACCACCCAAGAACACAGGACCTTCGGCAGATCTGTGACATCTCTGGCTTCAGTGACTACATTGTCATGCTGGGGAGGTGCTATTCAAAATGACAGTGGGTCACCAGGCATAAAGCTGGACTTCCCTGGTTACCCTTTCTTCACTTCTTCAGTTTGTTGGTGGAATTAGATGGTTGGATTAGATTAAATGATTTTACGCATTTTTTGTTGCCTATGAGAAACCCCAAAAGTACAACAGAAAGCAGTTTCCGTTTGAAGCATGGACAAGGGCAAGATTCCAAGTCTCTACCTTCCCTTCCACACACACCCCATTCAAAGATCCTGAGGGGTCATTCTATATTCCACCTGTCATCTGCCCTCCCCTGGGATCCCAGAACGTATCAGGCAAATGCCAAGTCCTAGTAGAAGAAACAGGATGCAATCTCTCCTAAAATAAGATTGCCTTTTGGGCTTCACCTTCTTGGATGTGCCGTTTCTTTTTTTAACTTGTATTTTATCTTCCCATCTGGAGTAGAAGCTTGGGTGAATTTTATTTCTTTTTAACCTTTTCATTGCTTCTTGTTTGAAAGAGCTGAACCTATAGAATATAAAGTTCAGGGTGGGAACATAGATGTAGCCTTCATACACAGATATCAAATCAGGGATTCTTCTGTGTGCCCAGGAAAGTGATCAAGTTGTTCCCTGACCCTCCATCACCATTAAGAACTGCTAGGTCGGACACGGTGAAAAAGTGAGACTGTTCTGGGGGAGGTATAGGAAGGTACTTAGGGAAGGCACAGCCCTGACTAGCCTATGAATTTCCCCAGTGTGTATAATTTGTTGATTCTATCATTTGTTCTCTGTCCCCTTGTTTCTCTGCTGTGTTTTTTCCCTTCCCAGTCTCTCTATTGCAGACATCCCATCCATCTTCCTGCACGTGATTTGGCAGTGTCGCTGCTTCTAAGATCACTCTACTCACTGTGTCTGCATAGTTCTCACAACTGAAGCCCCCTCTCCTGTGGGTCTATCACAACCAAGCTCCTTGCAGAGGAATGAAGTCAGCACTCCCACCCCGCATCACTTATGTGCTGGCAGTCACACTGCTAAAGCGACTGTAATCCTCCATCAACACTGGGCATTAGCTGGATCAGGAGGGGGATGACCTCCCTTTTATGACCTCCCAGTTTTGTGTTTTCTCTCATTATTGATTAGGCAGGCTCATGAATTTTTGTGCCTCACCCATTCTCAATGATCATCCCCATCTAGAGGTTCTTCATTATGGATGCCATTAGATATGTAGGCTCAGTGGTGTTAGGCCTGACCTGAGGCAGCTAGACATGCGTTTTGCCATTTCTTTTCAAAGCACTGCGGTGTGTCTCCCCCCCTAACCCTAACCCTAACCCCCCCCCCCCCCCCCACACACACACACATACACTTTGAGGTGAATGACTGCCTGGGGCTAATTTCTGTCTAGGTTTGCTCATCTTTGGAATCAGCTGCTCTTGGTTGATGGTACTTCCCTATCCGGTTTATTTAGCTATCTATCCACACTATTTCAGATGCAATTATCATAGAATGAATGGTTAGACGATGATATCTATCTATAACTGGTTGGTATGAGGTAGGAGGCATACAGGTTGTTGCGAGTAACAAACATTAGCTGCTATGGAATACTAGGTGACTATGGTTTCTCTGAGTGGCATGGAGTCTCCTTAGTCACTGGTATCTCTCAAATTTAATGCAACAGCCATCATTTGTTCAGGGCCTACATTTCTCACATACCTTCCCAATTAATGTATTGATAATATAGTGTATTAGTATCTCATTTGCCTGTAACAAATTACCACCAATGTAGTAGCTTAAAACAACATACATTTACAGTTGTAAATTTAGAAGATAACACCTTTCTTAGAGTTTTGGAGGTCACAAATTCTAATATGAAGCTGTTAGCAGGGCAGGGTTCATTATGGAGGCTGGAGGGGAGAATCCGTTTTCCAGCTTTTAGAAGCTGCCCACATCCCTTGGCTCATGGTCCCCTCCTCCATCTTCAAAGCCAGTGGCCTGTTGTCTTCAAATCTCTCTCTCTGACCTCTGCATTTGTATTCCATCCCCTCCTCCTCCTGACTCCTTTGCCTTCCTCTTTCCCTTGTAATGACACTTGTGATTACATTGAGCCCACCTGGGTAATCTAGGATAATCTCCCCATTTCAATGTCTTCTAATTAATCACTCTGCAAAGTCCTTTGACATGAAAGGTAACATATTCACAGGTTCCAGGGATAACGATGTGACCCCCTTTAGAGGGACCATTATGTTTCCCATATACTTCCTACCATCGGTAGCGACCCCTCCCACCATCAGAATAACAGTCCAGGGCTTGGCCCAGGCAGATGGATGCCAGTGCTCCTTAGCCACTGACAGTTCCATAATTATTACTTCTTTAGCACATCTGTACAGGCATAAGTGAAAAAGGGTGCTTCCTCCAGGTCACCTAGGTCAGTGGTCAGCAAACTCATTAGTCAACAGAGCCAAGTATCAATAGTGTAATGGTTGAAATTTCTATGGAGGGCCAAATTTTTTAAATTTGCCTGTAACAAATTTCCACCTTCATCTAACACAACTTCTTCAAAATAGACTCGCTCAGGCAGTGGTATTTTGTGGAAGAGCCACACTCAAGGGGCCAGCCAAAGAGCCGCGTGTGCTCTGGAACCGCAGTTTGCAGACTACTGACCTAGGTAGTCGGCAGTTGGGTTAGTATTCAAACCGGATCTCTGACTCCAAAGCTTTGGTCAGCAACACCGTTCTGCATGTGTTGATGATGTGAGACCCCTATTCTGACCCACGGGTTTTGCTTTCAGCTGTGAATTCTGGGAGCTTTGGTTGGTTGGTTTCCTTTCTGGATGGCCTTTATTCCCAGTGATGTCAGGGGGAGAAGACGGTCACTGAGGCCGAGGTGTTGCAGGGCTGAGTGATGGGGGAAGGCCTTTGGCTAGAGCTGCTGAGCTGGCCTGGCTCTGCTGGCTGTGGCTGCTCCCCTGCTCTGCTCAGGTGGCTCCTGTGCTCATAGTGGCTCGCTGTAGGTTGAGGTGACGGCTGCTGCCTCGTTTGGACAGAGACCCTGACTCGTGTTGAATTTCAAACACAGTCCTTGCGATGGAAAGCTAATGTTTTATGGAACCAGCCACGCTTTAGTTACCATAACAACTTGGTAATACTCATTCTGGCTTGGCTTACTGCCTCAGCGGGTGATTTACAGCAGTCATTCTGGCCCACTGAAATCGGCTCTCACCTTTTTCCTGTCGGGCGTATTGATAAATAGCTTTGCTTCATGCACATGTCTCAAAGTCATCACTTTTTTTCTTTCTTTCTTTTTTCTTTTTTCTTTTGCTGCTGACCTTCCCTGAAGCTGCAGGTTGTATGGAGAGAAGCTGCTGGAGTGACACTGTGATTGTGCAGCTGTTCTGAACCTGAGCTATTTTATTATGAAATGAAGTCTGTGTGTGTGGAGGCGGAGGGGTGGTGAGGAAGGAAATAAGTAGATGATTAAGTCCACATTCTTGGTGAGCAATACTGTAGTATCACAGCAGTGTATATCTACCAAAAAAGCTTGAAAAATGTAAAAATTATTCTCATTTTTTTAATGCAGTTAATTTGACAGACTCTGGAAAAGGTGTGGGTAATGCAATTAAAGAGGAAATTCCTTTCTTCCATTCAACCATTTTATGTGCACTAAGCCTTAGCATCTAATAGTTTCTTGATGGCAAGTAACCTGTAGTAGAATTTAAATTCTGTGAATGAGGAAATAGATGGTCTGGTGGGAATTAGAGGGAAAGCAGTCATCGGGATTTTATTTTGTATTCTGGTTGGTAGAAGAGTGATCTTCACTCTTTCGGTAAGGTTGCCAATAGGTATTCCTTGGGGGGAGAGGGGTGGGAGCAAAAGGCAGGGTAATGATGTATCTTTTATTCTTCTCTGGGAGATAAAGGATCTATATTCACATTCCAGGGCTCTGAAAAGTCCAGCAGCAGAGAAACCGATTTAATTAACTGTTTCACTCAGCCGTGGGGGCCTTGGGGCCCCTTTCCTGCAGAGCATCTGTGAGCATCTCCTAGGCAGTGCTTGGGAAATGGTTCTTTGGAGCAATATTGATGTCGAGGAAACCAGAGTCTGGGCTTCACCTTCTGTTCCTGTCTCCGTAGTGATTCGGCTGTGAGACAGACTCAGTGCTTTCATTCTGTGTGAGAATCAGTGAATTTTTCTGCTTCCCTCCCCAGATGTTTAAAAGGCATTTCTTGTAGCTTGCATGGACTTTGAGCAATGTGTATAACATTTTATTCAGGCTCTTCCTCCTCCTTTAAATATGTGAGCGTATTGCTAAGAAAAACAGTGAAGTGTCATTGGAGAATCCTAAGGTAAAGTAGTGGCTATTATTTTTATGGATAGAGTTCAGTCGTCCATGAAGCAGGAATATATATACTAAAATCTGTTTTAAACATTTTCTGTTTAAAAATGTGGAAGTCTTCTTCTTAATAATACAGAAAATCTACCCTGGCTGGTGTTGCTTGATGGTTAGAGAGTCAGTCTGAGGACTGAAAGATCTTGGGTTTGATTCCCAGTCACAGGCACATACCTGGGTTGTGGTTTGCTTCCTGCCCCTGGTTGGGGTGCATGGGGAAGACAAGCAGTTGATGTGTTCCTCTCACATTGATCTTTCTTTCTTTCTTTCTTTCTTTCTTTCTTTCTTTCTTTCTTTCTTTCTTTCTTTCTTTCTCTCTTTCTTTCTCTCTCTCTCTCTCTCTCTCTCTCTCTCTCTCTCTCTCTCTCTCTCTCTCTCTCTCTCTCTCTCTCTCTTTGAAAAAGCAATGGAAAAATCTCCTAAGATGATGATTAACAACAACAAAAACAGCAACAGAAAATCTAAGCCCTTTGTGTATTGGAGAGAATCTTTGAACAGATTAGTTATTCCTCTCTTCCTTCTTTTGGTGAAAAAAAACTCATGTCTAAATAAATGAGTTGCCCACTGTTATCCAGTGAGAAAACTGGCTAGTGAAACTGGATCTCCCAACTCCTTAAGAATCCATTTCCATGTTTTGTTATTGATAATCTTAGAAATTGAAGTAAGCAGAACTATTTAGAAAAGGAGAGTTATTAACCCCTCCCTTGATGGCATCCTTTAGGAAGCAAACAGGAAAAATCTGTGTCCTTGTTTGCTCTCTAAAGCATTGGCTATGTAAGATACACACTTCTAACTGAGGAATAGAATGATTCTCTGTGTACATGCCTATCTAAGAGATTACCTAGTGTCACATTATTTCTTTCATACCCATAAGAGTTGGAAGAAAGCATATGTGAGTAACTGGGTTTGCAGAAAAAGTCATTGACAACTGTTTACTCATAGACAGTCTGAGATGCATTCCTGGCCCAGCTGGCTTGCAGGATATTTGACCACAATCCCTTGAGTGCTGGTGGTCAGTGCAGAGTCAGTAGCTTTCCAAATTCCCAACAGCCTTTGTCTCCTGTGTTGTCCACCCATGTTTACCATTATCCAAGTTCCAACGCCACACCATGGTGCTGAGGCATTTGTTAATTTGGCTCCGATGAAGCTTACCCTTGTCCCATTTGTTAGAATTTAATGTTCCTGTGTCTTCTTTAGTAAAGTTTTTTTTTTTTTTTTTTTTTTTTTTTTCTAGTTTGGAGGTAATTGAATTTTGTATTTGCATTCTGAATAGAAAATGGCTAATGTTCTAAGCAAGGGTTTGGATTCAGCCATCACTGTCAGTGTTAGTAGCCAAAAGAATTGTCCACAGGAGTAACTTGATAATGAAGCACTGAGATATATACTTTCATTTAAGAATTTCAAGTGATTACTCCTTTGGTTATATAAAATTAGAGCTAGTGGAAATCAACATATAATAATCCAAAATGTTAACCTAAGATGTTTTGAAATACTGGATGCTAAACACAGCTCATGAAAAAGAAATAGTGTTCGTGTGTGACTGCTGAAATGCTGACTTCTGTTTATTTTCAATAAACATAGTAACTAGTTTCATAGTACATAATTTGTTGGAATAAATTAGGAAGAGCTTGAGTAAGGTGGAATGTACTATATATATAATTTCCATTAAAATATACTTCCTGGTATACACTCAATTTTTATTTTCAGGAGGTAAACCAGATAACAACAATGTGTTAAAAATCCTTTTTGGCCTCAGAAACATTAGCGCTTTGCATATTTTCTTCGGTACTGTTAGCATGTTTACTCATTTCCTGATGTGGTGAAAATATGTCTTTATGATGATTAAAATGAGAAGGAAAAGGAATAAAAGAATTGGGCTTTTTGAAAATTATCTCTCAAGGCAGGGCAGACAAAGAAAGAAATCATCTATGTTGCTCCAATGAAGCTATAAAAATAAGATATACTGTGAGCATAAATAGGATCAGAACTTGGTAAATCCGTTAGATATAATAAAGACAAGAAGAAATTACTTGACATTCTCATTTCATATGCTTTATTTTTATTTCTTCCTGTTCTGATTAGCTGCTGGGCTGAAGACTTCTCTTTATGTCATTTGGTCCTTAGTAGGTTAGGAAATATGATTGAGCTTTTTTAGTCTGATCAACATTTTTCACTAATGGAATTGAGCTATCGAAGGACTGTACCCTGGATTATGGTGTAACTCATTGAATTAAAAGTGTGCCTTTTGGGTGAGCACCCCACCTCTTTTGTTCAATACCCACACTCCCGAGCTGACTCCCATAGAATGAATGGGCCATGCACTGTGGGAGCATGAAAAGAAACGAGTACGTTTGGTTGCGATTCCTGATGGATGCTGGTTGCTGGTTGGGGAGGATTTGTGTCATGGGAATTGTTGGAGGTGAAGATGCTTGAGTGGACTCTCATAGAATTTTAAGGATTTGCAGGAGTCATGGAGAGGTGAAGACCATATGCTGGGAGTTGTACATGCCTGGAGCCCAGAGGGCGTGGTTGGAAGGGGCAGTGGTGAAGGATCTAAGAGCAGATGGGACCGTATCATGCAGGGCCCTATAAGCTCACAGTTTAGAACCCGTGGCCCTGGAGAGGTAGTGAAATGTTTGCAGTTTATAAGGATACCTGCCCCCGCAGTGGGAGGGATGGATCAGAAGAGGGCTGAGACATGAGAGACTGAGTTTAATAAGGAAATACACCCAGCAGTTTATGTTAAAGCAGATAAGGGCCTAAATGAGTGTAGTGGCAGTAGACGTGGAGAGAATGGCAAATGAGACCTTAGGTGCTGTGATCCTCCAAGACTTGGTGATGTATTAGAAATGGGGAGTGAAGGATTTCAGAGAGAATGAAATAACATATACATGCTTAAAACAGGCCAGATTATCTGGTACGTAGTAAGCACACAGGAAATGACAATTTGTAGTTCCATTGTTACTCACGCTGAGAATACGGATTATCTTGGAGACTTCTGTTTGTAATAAAAACTGAGGACTTCACTTCAGTATGTCCCCATCTCCAAATACACACTTGGCATATGTCATACTTGTTCTTAAGTTTTGCTTGTTAGGAAGACTGGCCATTTCATGTTCACTTTATGTGCTGGCCTCACAGTAACATTGAAGTATTTTATAGTTGTTAACAGTATCTTAATTTTTACATGCCCTCCCATGACCTGACACATGTTTTAAATACAACTCAGATGTGGACCACATCTGTTTACCTTTATGCTTTCATTAAGGAAGAAAGGCTCAGCCCCAGCTCACACTTGATTATTTGTCTAGGGTTTTATTCTACAAGTATTTCCTTTCCCTCAGTGCCTTTAGAGCTACATTTTAATCCTTATATAAATACAGTGTTTCTTCCACTTTAGTAAGTGAGGCGATCAGGCTATGCTTCACTCTTGGTAATACCAGCAAACATGTATTTGATAGGACATATTTAGTGTAAAACTAGTGTCTGCTTGGGCTGCCATAACAAAATACTGTGGACTGATTGCTGACACACCGGAATTTATTTCTCAGGATTTGGAAGGCTGGGCAGTCTGAGATGGATGTACCCTTAGAGTTTGTGCCCTCTTTCTAGTGTCCTCGCATGGCAGAGAGAGAGAGAGAGAGAGAGAGAGAGAGAGAGAGAGAGAGAGAGAGAGAGAGAGAGAGATCTCTTTTCTTCTTCTTCTTATAAAGCCACCAATGTCATCACGAGGGCCCCACCCCTCATGACCTTTTCTAACTTTGATCACCTCCCAAAGTCCAAATACCAACACGTGGCGAGTTAGGATTTCAACATATGGAACAGTTCAGTTCATAGCAACTGGGATTGAGAGTATGACTTGAGGGCAGTGGTTTCAACCTTTCTAATTTCGCGACCCTTTAATACAGTTCCTCTTGGTGTGTTGACCCCCAACCATAAAATTATTTTTCTTGCTACTTCATAACTGTAATTTTTGCTACTGTTATGAATCGTAATGTAAATATCTGTGTTTTCCGATGGCCTTAGGCTCTACAGCAGCAGTTCTCATCCTGTGGGTTGCAACGAAAATAATTTTATGGTTGGGGGTCACCACAACATGAGGAACTGTATTAAAGGGTCGTGGCATTAGAAAGGTTGAGAATCACTGCTTTAGGGTGTTTGTTGCTTATATGTCCTTCCTTATGTTTTGTCAGTCTTGATTGTCTTAAGCTGGTTGTTATGGTTGTTTCAGATATCTTGAAGCCATTCATTAACTGATTCATCAAACAATCACAGAGCTGGGATTCTGAAGTAAATAAGATAATTTTGCCCTTAAAAGTATAAAGCACAGCTGTAGTTTCTTAGCTGGGAAGAAAAAGAAACACACGTGTAGATTGTTATGGGAGTAATCGTCTTTTACAGGATGGGAATCAGGGAAGGTACAAAATCGGGGTTTTGGCAAGAAGGATACTTGCTTAGGTCCCTTCCAAAGCAAGTGCTGCTGAAAGTGACATTGCATCATGCTTTAGTTCTGTCCTGTGATTAAGTAAAGTGGTTCAGTTAATGTTCATTACAAGGATGGATAATTTTCCTCTAGGTATGGTCCTATATGTATGTTTGTATGTATGTAGGTATTTATGTATTTATTTATTTTTTGTTAATCCTCACCTGAGGATATTTTTTCCATTGATTTTTAGAGAGAATGGAATGAAGCAGGGAACTGGGAGAGGAGAAGCATTGATGTGAAAGAGACACATTGATTGATCATTTCTTGCATGACCCCAACCAGGCCCAGGGATTGAACCTAAAAACCCAAGTACATGTTCTTGACTAGGAATCAAACCTGATACCCTTGGTCCTGGGGCCCATGCTCTAACCACTGAGGAAACTGGCCAAAGCATGGTCGTATATTTACTTATTTATTTTTAAATATATTTTTATTGATTTGAGGGAGGAAGCGAGAGAGAGAGAGAGAGAGAGAGAGAGAGAGAGAGAGAGAGAGAGAGAAAGAAACATCAATGAGAGAGACTCAATTATTGACTGCCTCCTGAACGCTCCCTAGTAGGGGTCCAGCCTGCAACTTGGGCATGTGCCCTGACTGGGAATAGAACCCTGAACTTCTCGTTCATAGATCGATGCTCAACCACTGAGCCACGTCATCTGGGCCATGGTCCTATATTTAAAGGAAGCTGTTAATATAGTTACTTTTAGTTAGTATCTTTTCTTTAATGCTAAAACACACATTTGAAAATTTTTGAAATCAGGATGTCTCTTGCAATCAATGATGCATCTTTGTTAATTGGCAGTGGTTTTTCTTATTTTTTATAGTATACTAGAGTACCGGTGCTCGAATTTGTGCATGGGTGGGGCCCCTAGGGGGTTGGGCGGGGGGGGGAGGGGCTGGACGTGATTGGTCCTCTGGGTAGGCAGTGGAACACCCTTGCCAGCCCAGGATCTGGATCCATTTTCTGATATTTGTGTCGGTTGTTGGGAGCCACCTGACAGCTGCTTTTATATCCTTTCTTCCTTGTGGAGCATCTAGGGAGGGGTGGCAGCCACGGTGTCCCAGGCTTATTTCCAGGAGGCCAGCAAAGCTGTTGGGATTGTGCCAGCAGTGCTGGTCTGTCAGTGCCTGGCCTGTTCTCTGGAGATTGGACCTGCAGGACTATTGAGGGAGTGAGTGGCTGCTGCTGGGCTGGTGGCTGCCACTGGGTGTTGTGGGAGTGCACTACCAGGAGGCAGCTCCTGCATTGAGTGTCTGCCCCCTAGTGGTCAGTGTGTGTCATAGCAACCGATCGATTGGTCATTCTGGTCATTTGGTCACTTAGGTATACACACACACACACACACACACACACACACACACATATATATATACACACACACACATATATATATATGTATGTATATATATATATATATATATATATATATATGATTTCTTTTATATTATTTCCATATTATAAGGTAGCATATTTTATAATTATAGGTACAGACTATTCAGTAAAATATAGTAGGAATAGCTCTAAAAATGTCTAGCTGAGTGAGCTGTTCCCTTACTATCTCATTTAATGCTCACTTTAAATTATTATGTTCTATTTATGGAAGGTTTGGTGATATTAAGTAACTTGCCCAAGGTTTGTTTTTTTCTTTAATTTTCTTCAAGTTTAATTTCTTTACGAAATAAAACAAATACATATTTTTTTCTTAGTAAGCCAGACCACAATTTTTTTTTAGCAGTTCTCTAAGACTGCATACTTTAGAGGAAGATATTGATGAGTTTTGCTCTGAATTTCATATGAATTTAAATCACATAGTTGTTGGGGGAAATTTCTAACTTCCTGTATTTGCTGATGTTCCATATGAGATATAGTAGTTTTGTTCGGAAACCTTTTAGAAGATAAAGAGTTCTTTCAGAACAGTTGAAATGATCTGCCTGAATTCCTGGCTTCCTCCAATTCAGAAGCTGGGACCGCTTAGTTCCTGTTTGCAGGCTTATTTTCACCCAGGTTCAGAATCTCTTTTCAGTCAGATGGTATTTTAGAAATCCAGGCAATGCTCTTGATTGGCTTAGCATAAAATTAGTCCTGATTCTGGTCCTGTTCTTTACGGTGTTTGGACACTGTTCACGGCATTCTCTGTGAACAGACTTTGAGCTTCGTGTTGGTAGCTGGGTCTTCTATCCATCACTCCGGAGCCTCTGTCATGACTCTCTTCCCAGGTCTTCTAGGACCCAGGTGTTGCCTGCCTTGCTCTTCCCCTACAGGGGCTTGTATCAATACCTCCCATAGCTGCTCTCTGAGGCCTTTCCTTGGGGAATTCCTTAATGAGCCCTGCTGGCTTTCCCTGGCCCCTGCTGAGAGTCTGAGTTCTGTCTGTTGTCTCCCTTCTGTCTATTCTCTGCCCCAGGCTCTGATTCAGACATCAGAGACCATGCCTTGAACACTACCCAAGGCTAGGCAAAGCTCAGACTTAGCCTGGCATTCAAGATCTCCAAAATCTTCCCCTTTAACCTTTCTTTTAATAACTTTGTACAGTCCACTTCTATCAAACTTACTGTCTTACACATTTTGTTTTTAACTACTTTGACTTTTGTATTTGTGTATTTGTTTAATCGTGGCTAGTATGCCCCTGAACCATGTCTTTTACCTTCATATTTGCCTCCATAGTAACTTGCATATTCCATGTAGAATGAATGGCTTGTAGAGCTAATGCTTATTAGGCACCCAATGTTTACCTGATGATTACAGGCTTGGAATAAACAGAAAATATTCACAGGAAATGGCACTTAAATACATAATCTGTGCCTGATGGGTCCATGTCTCTGGAATTTGGAACAATGCTATTTAGCTTTTGAGTATTTGGTTACATATTTTCCTGATTTATCTAGTGTGTAATCTATCTATGGATATTCTGTAGAATTGTGCATTTTTTTTTGTCAACTTCTGGGATCATATTTTACATGTGATTTATAGATAGAATATATACTAGTATATGGTATGATCTTTCCATATAAATGAGTTTTTCATAGTTCAAGTACTTTAGGACTTTTTCATTAGAATATAGTGAGGGCATTAATTTTCTTTTAGTTTATTTCTATTCGCCCAGTTTTTAGAATAATGTCTAGCACATAGGCACATAGTAGATGCTCATAAAATGTTGAATAAATAAATAACATCCTCTGCTTTCATAGGGAGAGGGAAAATGTCAGAATTTCAAACATGTTCAGATTGGATATAATGCTTACAGTTCAAATCCAGCTTTAATTCCCAAGTTTCATGAGCTTACAGACTCAGGTTTGGAAGGGAACTTAAAGCTAAATATAGTGCAACTTCTTTACCACAGAACAGGTAACAAGTAAGTACCATACATGTCAGTCAGAGATTGTCATAGGAAGTATGGCTGTGAAACACCAGTGAGAGAAGACCGATTCCTCAAGCACCTCCTGCCCCCTCAACCCTTTAGCCCACCACTTAAAGGATGGTTTATATGGGATCAGCAGAAAATTACATTATATTAAAGTTATTTTTTATGTCAGCTGGAGGGGCACAGAAGTGGCTTATTGTTGATTTGAGAGATCAGAACCAATTTTTCTGTTGTGTTTATTCAGTCTGCTTCTGTTCCATCTTCTCTGCCAGTGGAAAATGGCCTTGGGATTAGGAGAAGGAAAGGGAAATGAAATTTTTGAGCTGTGTTTGGTGTCATATTTAAGATTTAAATCATTTTCTTAGTTCCTTTGCTTAGCCCTACTTTGATTAAAACCATATTTTTTAGAAATAGGAAATAAATATTACTAACTTAAATTTTGTAGTTGACCAGTTGGCATTGGCAGCAAGTAACTGGGTAGCTAATTAGTCCCTAGAGTGTTTCAGATGAGAGTATATCATTTTTCTATTCTTGGTTCATAACATTCCCAATGATCAAATATCATAATCTATCTGGTCCAAAAGGACCTGAAATGTTACAGAGTCTTTTTCCTTAAGCTTGCATTTTCTCTGTAATTTTCCTCTTAAGTGTTCTTTCTAGATTAACTCCCTTTCAATCTTTTTAAAATAAAGCTATTTTTAAAAATAAAAATTTCCTTGTATTTTAAAATGCCATCTGTCTGCCTAAACCTCCTACCTATTGTTTCTGGTTTGATATCTGACACCATCAAGAGCTCATTTGGTTATATATATTGAGTATATATTCTCCTTATTGAGTTAAGTTGAGGAGATGTATCTCTCTTGTTACATTACATGCTATTTACAAAGTTTTGCACAATGTGAGCACAGAGTAAGTTATATTCTTTTATATAATCACAGATGCTACCTCTTTAAATTGATGAAGTCTTGTGCTTTGTGAAGTAAAAGTTTTAACAAATAAAGCAAACATCACTTTTCTTCAATTTATAATGTATTTGAAAATGGTCATTAGGCCTTTGTACCTCCTACTAGGATCTTGAGTTTCCCCTCAAATATAAATGTATACAAACAGAAGGAACATAAACCTAGATGTAATGTATTAAGGATTGCTTAATAATATATTTAGCATTACATGAATGAGATTAAAAATGAGAAGCGATATCATGCACAGTTGCTCTGGCCCAATTCTTGTTCATTAAAATGAAAGATGGTTCTCTGTTTTGGAGTGTGGCCATTATAAAGATAAATGTCAATATGTTTCATACTTGCAAAATTTTAGCACTTCTCTACAAAATGCCACAGCATGACTCTACCAGGACTTCTGGGTGTGGGCCGTGTATCCACAGTAGAATGACATGGATTTAAAAAATGTAAGATTCTGCTCTGTCTCAGGGGAGGTTCCAAATTGCACTGGTTATTTAATCACACCAACGAGAGCCTTCTCAATTGGCAAATTCTTAGAAGAAAGGTCGCAGCAGTCTAGGTGTGGAAGTATTTGGTGTTTCTTTTCTCTCTGCTGCTTGTTCTTATTCCGTTCCTATTTTTTTCTCATTTTCCCTCTGGCTTTCCTAACTCTTTTTCTCTTCAATCATTTTTTCCCCTTGCCTTGCACTGAGCAGTGTGGGCATTACTTTGTCCCAGTGGTGGCATAGGGATTTAATAAGATTGCTGACCTCTGGACCAGAAAGACTCTAGCCTGGCTGATAGTTGTTAACTCCTAGTGGGCTGTGTTGGTAAGAAAAGTGAAGATGGAATTTGCAAGAGCTGCTGGGACAGAAGGTGTTGAAGACTGGGGACCTCTGTCAACACTTTTCTTTTTTTCTAGCTCTGGGTCTTGATGGTGGTTATCTTATTGGTTCAAAATTAAAAGACAGGGAAAGCATGGCAGATTTGTATCCCATTTTTGCGTTTAAGCACATGTCTCCATGCCTTAGTGAGGCAGGGGAGAAAGAAAACAGGACAAAGAGGTGCTGTAAAAGCCAATTGTGTTTTCTGAAACTGTTATGCCCCTAGAGAAAGGCTTCTGGCGGATGGTGTGGAGGTGGAGCTGGTATTGGGGATGTGGGTTGGGACCTGGAAAATGCATTTGGATGACCAGGTTCTGAGAACATTGGGACTCATGCCATTGTTTCAAGGACAGTATCAGAGTGAAGACCTACAAGACAATACTTGTTCACAGTTTGCACAGTTAAGGTCAAGCCAGCTTAGCAAATTATGTGTTTGCCTAATTTACTCCTGTTTACAGAACCTCTATAAGGAATATGAAAATTCCTCTCTTTCATACTTCTTAATATTAAATAAGTGGGTATAGTTTTTTTTTTTTTAAGTAATGGAATATTCCATTATAGATGCTGATATCTTGTGACTTCTCAATACATTATTATGTGAATTTTCCCTCTTGTATATCTGATTTGTAATAAAAAGATATTAATCCCAAACTGGTTTCATTTGAGATACCTCTGAATTTTTAGTTTTGATCAGGCAGATCAGATCCAATTAAAGAGCATGCTTTGTTCACCAATAGGTATTTGCTATGAAGAACTGGAGGGCATGGTGAGTGGAGAGTTTCTGTATTCGATTGGGCTTTCTTTCCCTTATACAAAGTCATATAGCCAATCTAAAGCAACCAATTTCTCCATCTTCTCCAACCCCATGTTAATAGATTTGTCTATAGATGTCTATAGATTTGATTGGGGATATATGATTTGAAATTTGCAAATAGTTATTAAGAATATTCTGCAAATATATGTCTATTCCAGTTATTTGAAATGAGAGGATCTTTTGAATTATTTGGCTTTCCCCTCTACCCAACCCACCAATAATAAGCCTTAGTATCAAGTGAGTCCTTGGATGAGTCAGAGTGATTTATGGGAAGCCTGTTATTGTGCTGCTCAAATTTGTTTTTTTAAAAAAAATAAATTTGGAAAAGGGAAAATACATTCCCACTTCTGGGTTTTGTAAGTCAGGAAGAATACATCGCTGGCTGTGGTTATGCTTTAATATCAGTCCTGCAGAAGAGAAAGTAAACTGGTTTTCATTTGTGCTGATCTATTACGCTATGAAAATACTGTGTGTATTTTCACCCTTTGAAATGGTTTCTGCAAACACAGCTCTAAGAACTGAACATAAATGATGAGGGAGATTGCTTTATTTTTCCTAAAAGCAATAGCCTTCCTGTCAAATCAAGGGGTTTAGATGGCAGAATCAATAACTTGTAACCATGTGGGACTTGCTAATACACAAATGAGTGTATGGCGTTTATGAGCTTGATAAGCTGGAAGGGCCATCTTCTCTTTAGTATTTTATTGCCAGGCAGTCAAATGAAAGAATAGACTGAAACAACCTAAGGGAATGCAAAGATATATGTCATAATCTCTCTAGGATGTTAATTCACAAGTGCAGTGGCGACAGCTGACATCTAGACACCACCTACCTGTGTGACAAACTCCTGTGACAAATCACTGGTATTGTGTGTGGTGTGTTTTCCTAGAGGAAAAATCAGATAAAACCTGATAGTATATATATATAAGCTCATCATCCTTTGGCATGTATAACTAGAAAGTATTGGCAAATGGATACCCAACTGTGAGATTATTCCCTCAAATGCTCTTTTCAGGGTTCCATGTAAAAGCTTAGCTGTGTCAATTAGTTGAGATGAAATGACATAATTTATGAACTGGTGGTGATAACTTTCTAATACATTGAACATTTGGCGCCACGTAACAGAATGCCTTTCCTAATTGCTCAGACGCAGTCCTGCTTTTGTAATCACTGTGCTAGCCTCAGCAGAATTCAGTACCTCATTTTCTGTTTCACACTGCTTAACTATTCACAGGGAGGCCTCTCGGCAAGTGACAGCCCTCCTGAGAAGAATCCACGTGTCAGAGGGTAGAGGTCACCCTTTCTCATGGCTTTGGAATCACTCTTTCATATTCTACGAGGCAGGCAAAGCTGCCAATTTGCATTTAAAGCACTGCTCTCCAAGGTTACCTTCTGTGAAGTATATCTTTCAGATAGTGGACATTTATCATGGCGTAGGTCTCAAATCTGAAATAGCTGCTAAAGGTATAGCTGAGGAGCCATCACAGTCCTGGGGAACAAGGTAATAAATCAGATGCTGCCACATGATCACTATGGTAACCGGCAGGCCCTGTCACACCACAAGCATTATTGAAGGGTGGGTACAATGTTCAGCTCATCAAGTGTTGGTGATCATAAACCTGTTGACACTACAGGTTTCATATGACCGTATTATTGTCTTTGTGAATGGAAAGGGACTGCTCTCAGACCCCATTTGGGTGGAAAAACAGTATTGTATTTAAGGGACCATTTTATGATTGTAGACTTGAACTTTGTTGTCATTGTCAGTTGGCATAAGACAATAGTGTGCAGCTTTTATTTTAAAGGTAAAACCTAGTTTTTTCAACAGAGAAAGGAAACATTTTTTTTTTCTGAGACATTTCATGCTGTGCCGTACATATAGACATATATAATTTCATGTTCATATTGATTTAAATTACTTAGTTCTAACATTTTTTAATACTTGATATTCAATAATGTGTCAGTTTCCTTATCATGATTTTTAGAAATGGAGAAGTGGGATTTTGAACAAGATAATGCCTTTTGCCTCCTTTTTTTTTTAGATATGTGTACATAACTGTGTTTTGAAATTCTATAACATGACATTTAGATTTACATACAGGTAGCATTTTGGTAAAATTATTGATGAATTTGTTGTAAAGCTTTAGAATGAAGGACATGATCAGGAAAGGTAATGTTTGAATTATAAGAACTGTGCATTCTTAGAATTTTAATCACAACTTAGGTAGGTAAAAAATGTACCTTCCCAAAGAGCAAAGTTCATTTTATATGACTTTAGTATTTTCAGTACATTTACTTATAATGGAAGGCAATTTCCCCCAAAAATGTTTAATTTATTATTATTTAACATTTTTAAAAGCACATACATTTATATTAAGCAGACGAGGAGAATCCCACATTTATTATTGTAGCATTAATAGTATTTTAATAATTATTGCATTTTAACATCTTTCTTCCAAGTGACCGAAAGGGCAATACTAAATGTTAATGGCAGTAACTGGTAATTTCCTTGTGAGAGAGATAATAACTCATCTACACTAATAAAAGAGTAAGATGCAAATTGACCATACCTTCATGATGCCCTTAATTGGCCCACCAGCCAATCAGGAGTATGTAAATTAAGCCAACAAAGATGGTGGGTTAATTTGCATACTCAGGCCAGAGTAGCTGGAAGCAGGGCGATATGACGCAGGTGTTCCACACTGCTCCAGCCACTCTGGGCCTCTGGGCAGCGTGGGAAGGCAGAAAGGGTGCTCCTGACCGGAGTGAAAAGGTAGCTCTGGCCAGAGCGAAGGCAGTGCCTGCAGCCAGAGGAAGGAAGTCCCATTCTTGCAAGAATCTTCGTGCATCAGGCCTCTAGTTAAGATCATAATTAGACAGTTACTTCCATACATTCCTCTTAAGGATTTGAATTTTATTCCTTTTCCTCCACTCCCTTTTAAAAGAATGACCTAACGTTAAACTACAATAGTAGCATACTGTATATCCACCATTAATTACCTTCTTAAAAATATCTATCCAACTATAGGCAGGAATAATAATTGTAAGGTTTTCACTGAGCATAGTATTTTGTTCTCTAAGGGTTGCAAGGCAGTCAGGAAGGAAGGAAGGGAGAGAGGGAGGGGAGGGGAGAGAGGGAGGGATGGAGGGAAAGAAAGGGAGAGAGGGAAGGAGGGAAGTGAAGGGAGGGGGAGAAGGAGGGAAGGAGGAAGGGAAGGAAGGAAGCCCTCAGGCATTTCCAATTTCTTTGTATGCACACTGCAAGGGTTTTGAATCAGCATGTTTAGTGACTAGCAGAGGAAGAGTCACAGCAAATGTTTAGCAGCTTTCAAAGAAAAGGTTTCTCCACACCACTCTTTATTTGAATGGCAGGCTGCAGCAGGGGTCTGTTGCTGTGGAGATGCAGTGAAAGTCAGAGATAGGGCCTGCATGTTGGAGTCTACACTGGGTTGTGAGTGCTGCCATTTCATGTGGGGTGCTGAGCAGCTGCCAGATATGAAAGCACTTTGCCCGGTTTGTGGGCTACAGTTAGAGCAGCAGCTGGAGAGGAAAGATGGGGACCAGTCAGCTAGCCTCCGAGGCTGTGCCTGAAAGTGTCTATAAAGGAAGCAGTTATGTGTTATGTTGTATTCACTCAGTTAACATTTCCTAGTCTCAGTTTCCATTACTCTTATTACATTAGATTCTTATTCAGAAGCACTTGCTCTAGCATTTGTGTAAATAATGAAGTTCAGGAAAATTGTACACTATAAAGGAAGGATGCTAATATTTATTGCTGACATGCTGTGTGTTAGGTACTCTGATACTTGCATCCATACTTTAATGCTGAGAGCAATCCTAGGAGCTACTCGTTATAATTCCCATTATACTGATAAGGGGGCTAAGCCTTAGAATGATTTCAAAGTTGTCTATTTTACCTGTTGGAATGAATGTTCAAGGAGGCATAATGTCTTCCAGTTTCTTTCTTCCTTTCTTCCTTTCTTCTTCCTGTTATTGTGGTAAGAACACTTAAATATGAGATCTACCCTCTTTACAAAATTGTAAGTGTACAATACAGTTTTGCTAACTATGAACACGATGCTATACAGCAGATCTCTAGGACTTACTCATCTTATAACTGAAACTTTATGTCTAACTCTCCATTTCCCCCCCTTCTTTCCCGAGCTCCTGGCAACTGCCATTCTACTCTCTGCTTCTATGAGTTTTACTATTTTTGATAACTTCTATAAGTGGAATCATACAGTATTTGTCCTTCACCCAGCATGATGCCCTTCAGGTTCACCCATGTTGAGTAAGATAGACTGTCCCTCTATTTTTTTAAAGGCTGAATAACTTTCTATTGAAATTGTTATTGTTATTGTTATTCTACTGAATAACATTTTCTTGATCCTTTCATTTGTCATGGATCTTAGTTGCTTCTATGTCTTGGTTATTGTGAAAGATGCTGTAGTGAACACAGGAGGGCAGGTATTTTGAGATCCAAATTTCAATTCATTTGAATATATAATGAGATATGGGATTGCTGGATCATATGATAATTCCTTTTTTAATATTTTGAGGGACCTCCATATGGTGTTCCATATGACTACAACATGTTCCTACCAATAGCATAGAAGGATTCCAGTATCTCTACAGCCTCTTGATAATAGCCATCCTAACAAATGTGAAGTGATACCTCATTGTGGTTTTGATTTGCATTTCTCTGGTCCTCAGTGATGTTGAGTATCTTTTCATATACCTGTTTTTCACTACATGTTATGTTTGCTGAAATGTTTGCGCAAGTCCTTTCCCCATTTTTTTTTTTGCTACTTAGTTTGTAGGATTTCTTTATATATTTTAGATATTAACCCTTTATCAGACATACTAGAGGCCCAGCACACAATATTGCTTGGCCTCGCCACGCTCACAGGCTTTCCTTCCCACCTGCTCGCTTCCCACCTGCTCAGTGGCTGTGTCCAGTAGGACATCCGGTCTAATTAGCATATTGCTCTTTTATTGGTATAGATTATTAGAGATTACTATCTCTCTTTGTTATACACTTGAAACTGAACCATTATTTTGATGACTCGAGGCAAATATGGTAGAGAAAGTGAGAAACACTCTCCTCCCCAAACCTAAGTCTGCAACCAGGTCCTGAACATCTCCCATTATAGACATTGGAGTCTGCCCAGAAGAGGCCCTTAAAACCAGGAAGGCAAATGCAAATGTGCTAATCCCTACCATGTCTCCAGCAATGGGTCCTGCCTCCCTGTCTGCTCCTGTTGATTTGCCTTCCTTTGTTTTCCTGTCACTCTCATCTTCAGAGCAACATCTTAGGACTCACACTTTCCCCCTCCTCTTACAGTGTGGTGAACTGAGACAACTGTAAGGATGGACAACTGTTTCCGTTCACCTGGCTTGTTATTTTCATGTTGGCCTTTTGAATGGCAGGCTTCTGATTCTACCACCCCAGCATCTAGGCCTCCCAGATAGATGGGAATACAGGCACAGCTCCTCCCAGGTGTGGCCATAAACAGCCAGCATGCTGCTAGGGCCAGCATGCAGAGCTCCCAGTTACAACTTCATGTCCGTGCAGGCCTGATTAGTTTTCTTTTGCAATAATAACAGTTATTTGCTTAACTGAAAGATCCTTCTGATAATGAAGGATTTGTTTTTAAAAAGTATATTTGAAAGCGGTCAATTTTGTAGTAAATTTTGTTCAGTGACGTCAGTGATGGTGATCATCTGTGTTTTGGAGTTTTTCTTGTGTGTAAGCTTTCTATTTCAAAAGCTCAGGGTTGTGTGTAGAACACAGATAAAATTCTGTAGGTGTTGTTATCTCAGGTGATGCCTAAAACAGAATTGCCATGGGGAAGGCATGTGTGTGGGTAGAAATTCTGATGGCATTGACTTATCTTTTACCATCCTATTCAATTTGAACAACAGACAGTAGCTTGAAATTCTTGCTTCTGTTACATGAAAACTCACCCTTTTACTGAAATGTTTTATCTTGGAATTGCCTTTCCAATGGTAGACAAATAAACATTACTGTTTGCAGAGCCAGACCTAGATTAAGCAGGCCTTTATATTTAGATGCCTTGATCATAGTCATATGGGGACATATACAAGGTGTCCCAAAAATGTGTACACACTTTGAATAATTTTAAAGGCAGTCTTTGTTAAAATATATTTCATTTTCTAAATGTAATAAAATCACCTGTTAAAGTGTGTATATATTTTCGGGAGACCCTGTATTTTGTTTCAATGCTAAGAAATTGAAAGGTGCATAATTGATGAACCAGGAAATTATTCTAAGATTAAGTGCTGGCTGTGCATGTGTGCTTGCTTATTGGTTATCCCTTTCCAAAGTGATTGTTGCATTTTCTTTCTCTTTTGTTTAAAAAAATATTTTTATTGATTTTTAGAGTGAGAGAAAAAGGGAGGGAGAGAGAAACATCTATGAGAGAGAACCATTGATCAGCTACCTCCTGCATCCCCCCCTCTACTGAGGATCTGTAGCTGAATAAAAGGTGCCAAAAGACTTATCCTAATAAAAGAGTAATATGCAAATTGATTGTCACTCCAAGACTCACTATTGCTGACCCCCATGGGGTCAGGTGGTCATCGCTGACTCCATGACCACCTGTGGTCAAAGGTGGCTGCCCTCATGTGGACACAAAATGGCCACCTCAAGATGGCTGGCAGGGGAGGGTAGTTGTAGGCAGTTGGGGTGATCAGGCTGGCAGAGGAGAACAGTTGGGGGAGACCAGGCCAGGACAAACACTGAAGAGGAGGGCAGTTGGGCAGTACCAGGCCTGCAGGGGAGGGCAGTTGTGACTGGAATAGAATCTGGGATCCTTTGGTCCACAGGCCAATGCTCTATCCACTCAGCCAAACCGGCTTGGGCTGTGGTCGGCAAACTGCTGTTTGCCAGTGTGGCTTTGACCCCTTGAGTGTGGCTCTTCCACAAAATACCTCAGCCTGGGCGAGTCTATTTTGAAGAAGTGGTGTTAGAAGAAGTTTAAAAAATTTGGCTCTCAAAAGAAATTTCAATTGTTATATTGTTGATATTTGGCTCTGTTGACTAATGAATTTGCAGACCACTGGGCTAGGGCTTTCTTATTTTTAAGTTGACTTTAGAGATAGAGGAAGAGATAAGGAGAGAGAAAGAGGGAAACATTGATCAGTTGCTTCCCACATGCACCTCACAGCCTGGCAAAGTGCCCTGACTGAGAATCAATCACGTGACCCTTTGGTGCATGGAACAATGCTCCAACCAACTGAGGCACACTGGCCAGGGCTGTCTTTCTTTTGCTTTGAGTTTGCATGATGTGTATTTTTCTTCCTTTTACTTTCAACCCACATATATTGTTAGTTTTAATGTGGGTTTTTGTAGGCAGCATATATAATAATTGGGTCTTTGTTGTTTAGTCTTGCACTTTATCTTTTAATTTGCACTTAATATAATTACTGGTAAACATTGTAATGTTTTCTGTTTTTATCTTCTAGTTTTTCCTTTCTCTGGTACGCCTTCCTGTTTCTTTTGTATTATTTGAGATTTTGGTCTTTCATTTTATCAATTGCCTTTTTGTCTTTATCTCTTTGTATTGTTTTATTGATAGTTGTTTCTTTGGGAGGCGAGGTGCTGGTTACAGGGTCCATAGGTGACTTTTTCAGTATGCCATATAGTTCTTTTTCCACCTCACCCACACTGTGCAGAATTTTTGCTTTCAAGTGTCATACATAGTTTTTAAAACTTTGAGGAGCCAAACAATCTATTTACCATGCTATCTATTATTTCTCTTGCTCTTGCTTCATTTCTGATATTTCCCATAAAAATGAAAAACTTCCTTAAGCATTTTTTTTTATTGCCTTTCTGCTGGCATTTTTTTTTTTTTTTTTATTATTGCCTTTCTTCTGGTGACGAATTCTATTTGCTTTGCTTTTTCAGACAACATCTTTATTTTATTCCTAAAGTGTATTTTCAGTGACTATTAAATCCTTGGTTGGTACATCTTTTCCTTTAGTGCTTTCGAAAGGTTGCTGCATTGTCTCCTGGCTTCCATGGTTTCTTTTGAGAAATTCATAATCATTTGTAATGTTCCCTTTTCTCTGGCTTCTCTTAGACATTATAATGTGTTTAGGTTTGGTTTTATTTGAATTTATCTTGTGTAAGTTTCACTGGGCTTATTGAATCTGCAAATTAACATGTTTCACCAAATTTGGGATGATGTAAGCCATATTTCTTCAAATGTATATTTTTCTTCTCTATTATCATTCTCTCCTTTTGGTGATCCAATGACACAAATGTTTGCATTTTTTATATTGTCCCACATATCTCTGAGGTTCCTCATTTAAAAAAACCCTCATTGTTCTCTTTGCTTTTCAGATTTGGATATTTTTTTATTGACTTGTCTTCAAGTTCACTGACAGGTATCTTTTTCACCTTAATTCTGTTTCTGAGATAATCCAATGAATTTTACAATTTTAGGAATTTTAATTTCCGGGGTGTGTGTGTGTTTCTCTTGTATTAAAACAAGGAGATAAATAAGGAAAAATAAATTAGTAAATTTTTTTTTATGGTTTCTTATCTTTGCAAAGAACTTTCTCTTTCCATTCATTTTAAAAGTATGTTTGTTACAGAAAACTGGAGAAGAACCAAGCAACACTTAGAGAGATGGAATTACATTTATTACACGTGGGTCCAGAGGAAAATGCATCTCAAACTCTGGGTCCCAACATGGAGGAAATTTCCCTATTTGTATGTTTTTACCTTCTTTGTCTTCCAAATATGGGGTTCTGTTCCAGTCCCTTTTGCAAGTTCTTAAAGATCCCCGAAGTGCTGGGCCTTAAGATCTCAACCAAAGGCCTGGCCTGGTGCCAGCACTGATAACTTCGTCCAGGGAAGGTTTAATGGCCCCTCTGAAGTGGGAGTAGTCTTATTTTCTTATTATTTAAGCAAGCAAGCATTTATAGAAGCTAAATAGCAGGGTTAAAATTTCAAACAGCAATTTTTATATAAGATGGATGCTTCATGTTCATATTTATCATACTTATAATTACTTCTTTAAAGCCTTTATTAATTTAAAGAGTAGGCTTATCTTGTTTATTTTCTTTATGAATTGATTAGTATATCCTGGTGTTTTGAATGAGTTTGGATTATATCCTGGGCTTTTGAATATTATTTTATGAAACTCTTGTGTCTTGTTAAAATCCTCTTGAGAACATTGATTTCTTTTGTTTCTTTGTTTCAGCAGGAAGTCAACCCATTTAGGTTTGTACCACTTTATTGGATGGGTTGCCCAGTGTCAGTTCTGTTTTCTAAGCCTTTGTTCTGATGCTTTGGGTCTGCTTTAGGCATTCTCTGCTTGGGTTTATTTGGGATTTGGGTGGTGGTTTTTATTATATTAGTTTATTAGTTCTTTGTTGGATTTCTTTGAGTCTTGGCCATGCAAGTGTAGGTCTGGGCGGGTCTGGGACTTGTGCTGGTCTAAATACTTACTGACTCAGAAGGATCTGTTTTGCTGTTTCTCTTGTTAAAAAGGCCAGTGTTTCTCTCAGTTGAGGACCATGTGCTGTTGTATAGTTCTATTCACCAGTGCTGTCCTGAGGATGGAGCAACTGGGCATGGAGATGATAGGAAAGACAGAGACAAAAAGAGGAATACTGATGCCATCCATTTCTCAAACCACTTGGCTTCGTTTGTCCTATTCCTTTGAATCAAAACATGGGTTTTCTTTCCAGATTTTAAATGCCTGTGCTACAGCTGTGGTAGTAGTGCAACCTTATGAGTGCAGCGGCCCTCTGGGCAGAAATGGTAGAAGGAAAAAAGGAAGGATTTTTTTCTACGCTCTCCTGTTGGCAGGTGTCTCTTGGCCAAGTCCTCTAGAGAAAGAGAAAGAAAAAAAAGGGGAGGGGAGTGTTTTTTCTTGATTTGTTTTGCATCAATATCCACTATGTAGTTCTAGGATTTAGGCCCAGTCTTGGGTCAAAGCAGGAATGTGCTGGCAGAAAAAAATTAAAAACCTAGGGACCACCATTGTTCTGGTTATTCCTTCAGTGTTGACTCTCACTCCCTCCCTAAATCACCTGTTCTTGTTTCTTTTTCAGAGTTTTAAAGTACAGTTGACCCTTGAACAACACGGGTTTGAAGTGCATGAACCCTCTCAGACATGGATATTTTCAATCAATACTGTAAATGTGTTTTCTCTTCCTTATGATTTTCTTAATAACATTTTATTTCTCTAGCTTACTGTATTGTAAGAATACAGTGCCTAATACATTTAGAAAATGAAATGTTATAATTGACTATGTTATTGGTAAGGCTTCTAGTAGACACTAGGCTATGAGTAGTTAAGTTTTTGGGGAGTCAAATGCTATAAGTAGATTTTCAACTGTACAAGGGGAACTATCCCACTATTATTCAAGGGTCAAGGATTCATATATATATATATATATATATATATATATAGATAGATAGATAGATAGAGAGAGAGAGAGAGAGAGAGAGAGAGTTTTTAGTTAAAATTGGTGATGGAGGGAGAGAGAGCCTACCTTTTGGCCAGCATCAGAAATTAAAAATAGTATTTTTAAAATTATTATTTTTTTTTGTTTTCCAATAACCAAATATTGTACATTTATAGAAATTTTGGAAAATGCAAGATTATAAGACTACCCATTTTCTGACAACTTTAAATCTTCTGAGCATTTTTATGTATCCCTAGTTTGCTCACTTTTAAATGTACAGGTAGCTATATTTTAGAGGTGATTATATTATATGCAATTTTGCATTTTGGTATTTTCTTTTCAGTCATAACAAAGGAAGCTTTTCTGGTGTTATTAAAATTATACTTCTAATGAATTTATAATGAGTATGTGATTTTTTTATTGAATAAATCCTTTAGATTTATTTAGCCATTCCTCTATTGTTGTGTATATATTTTTTCAAATACTTGCTATCATGAAATTGCTGCGATTAACATTTTGTATGTAAACATTTACCTAAATTTAGATTACTTTGTAGGTTATTTTTTCAGATGCATAATTACTATGCCAAATGGTATAAATGTTCTGCAGGGATTTTCTGCATGATTATAACTTGTATAATATCATCATCCTACCAACATACCATCCCACTGGAAATGTATAAATAGTGCCTAATTCCTGGCCATTGAGCTTGCTCCATACATCTTTTAAGGATTAGGAACCATTATCCTAATCAGGGGTTTGCTTATTCCCCTGAGCCCCAAGGACCTAATCAGGACTCTGCTTGCCAACCAGAACTTCCACATTGGGAACATTGTCTTGCTGCATTTTACAAGCTTTATCATGTGTTGACCTGGCGCTATAAGGACTCATGCAAGAGCTGTAATATTTGAGCTAGTCTGTTGACAAGAGCAACTATGACATCACTTCCCTGTTTAAATCCTCCCATTAGTGCACCATTGCCTGTAGGAAAAAGTCCAAGTTTCCTAACATGGCATAAAAGCCCCTTCACCATCAATCTTATCCATTGATGATGTTCCATTTCTTACCCCCTTGTTTCTCAATTTCTATGCTAATAAATTGTTTGTTTATACCATGGTATTTCTCATCTTCATATCTTTACTCATGCCCTCCCTTCTCCTTCCCTCTACTCTGCCACATTATTCCCATTCTTCATAGAAACAGACAAAGACACACTTGCAAGTGCCTATGTTTTTTAGAACTTAATTGAGGTGACACTTCTTCCTTCAGGGTGTTCTTTTCCGAATAAACATTGGTACCACTCTACTGACCACAGTAGAATATCCTATATAATAAAACCATAGCATGCAAATGTACTCCCAACCAGAAGTTTGACCAGTGGATGGGCCAGCCAGGGGAAGGGAGGGAGGGTCTAGCCAGCAGCCAGCAGCTGCTAGAGACCGTACCAGTGCACGAATTTCATGCACTGAGCCTCTCATACATATACATATATATTTTTGTTTGTTTAGCTATATTGAAATTATTGGCCTATAGACACACCCCTTCAATAGATTACAAGACCTGCAAACTAGAAATGTTTTATATCCCTAGGAACCAACACAATATCTGACACATGCCAGGACTTTAAGAAACATTGGTTAGTTGAATTAACATGTGCATGAATGAATACCCCTGAAATGTCCTTGCTCCTGCCCATTTGAAATGTGCCAGTGCCTCACGAAAACATCAGTGTATTCGTTATTGTGTTTCCCAAGTGCAAGTGTCTGTTACCGGTGGTGGCGGTCGGCGATGTATGGACAGTATCTTAGCACGGTTACATTATGAACAATAACTCTTGACTCTCAGGGTTAAAATGGAGATAGATTCATGTGCTGGAACAATTATTTCAGGCTCTAGAATAGGACAGCAGGACACAAATCTTTGTATATTTTATATTAACTGATGTTAAGTGCCATGAAGTAAATACTTTTTTGTCTTTCTCTTTTTGCCTCACCTTTTTTCCTGCTCTTTCAAATTCTGCATTTTGTGCCTATAAAAACCTCAGTTTTATGATTGAAATGGCTTTACAATTGGTCAGTTTAAAAACTCGGAGAACCACTTGTCTTCACTATTATAAGGTAAAAACAGGTTAAAGTGACAAAATACATAAGTGGTTTCCTGTGGAGAAGGGCATTTGAGGCAGTAAAATTGGTCATCCATAAAAATATTGCCTGGGCTTTCTGCTTTCCTCTTACCCTTATTCGCTAGGACTCAGCCAAACTCAGTTAAATACAGATTTTTAAAGATTTGCAAATAGGTATGCAGTTTAAGGTAAACAGGCCATGAACTAAAATGTAGGCAAATCAGTGAAGCAGAAATAAAGTGAAAGAAAAATTTTATCTAGCTATGTGTATTTTCTTTGAATCTTAGCCCATAAAGTGGGCTCAGAGTTACATCAGAATTGTCATTGTCACTTTCAACTTTGTTTCTGGCATTGTGGCATTCTTTTCCACTTTCCCCTATGAATAGTTATCCTTCCACATTCTTCCAGAAGTGCCATCATGGAGCCAACATCCACATTTTCCTTCTCCCATTTCTTACGATATTTGTGCTCACTTCAATTGCACATAGCCTTGAGGTGGTCCTGCATTTTTTAGGAGCTGACTCCAGCTCATGCTACCTTTGGCCCCCAAGATGAGTTTAGGAGAACCTGCCAACAGGTATTATTCATTCAAAAAATTACTCAGTGCCTATTGTGTGCCAGCTACACCACAGGCATGGCATGGCAGGTACATGGAGGTCTTGTGGGAAGCGGCCTCGTGATGAAGCCACCAAGTTCACAGGCAATTGCAGATCATAATGTTAATGTAAAATATCCCAGGATTAGAGTGATTGACAGGCTCCTTGAGGCCATCTGGAGTAACCTTGGTAGATCAGGAATAATTTCTTGGAGGCAGTGGGAACGTAAGCTGCTGATGATACTGAATTACAATTTGCGCTATAAAAAAATCCTTCTGTGCTTTTGGATATGAGTATTTAGCTCTTAGCACTGGGTTTCCAAGTATGTCCTCCCTATTCTCTACCTCACCAGTCTAACAATCCATCCCTTCTGTTTCTGGCATTGCATGTGTAACACCATGGAGCATCCAAAGCTCTCTTCTTGGAATCCTGGTGCTCTATTCAGGGCACCTCGCTTTAGCCCCTCCCTCTCTGTCCCCAGGCCAACCAGGAACAGTGTTGCCATCAGCGTTTGCCAAGAGCAATTGCCAGGAATATTGTGGGAGGCAGGTTGTTAGGGGGAGGTTTTGTGTAGTCCACCTAACTCTTTGGATGTTGACCAATTGTAGTTTAAATTACTGTTACTCAGGGGCAAAAGAGGGAACTTTTGTCAGCAGTTTTGAATAGAGGCAAAGTGTCATCTCTAGAGAAATAATTATGTAAAGCATGCTGTTTGCCATTTTTGAGCTGGTCCTGGTAGCTGTGTGTATGTTTTCTTCCTAGCTGCGTGGATGACTTGGCAGCACTCCAGCAAATTGAGGTGAGGGCAGGGACCCAGTCCTTTGGGTATAACTGAGTAACCGCAGTGCCAGGCTGGCTACATACGCTCCCCTTGGAGCAAGCATGATGTGTGCACAGTAGGAATTCACAAGAGTCTTCGGGTCTTTTGTGCTGCTGCTAAAGTAGGTTCTTAAGTATAATGCTGCTGGGAGGATTCATTGAAACAATTGAAATGTATTGGTTGTTTGGTATAATCCGTGGTAGTAGAGACTTTAGGTCTAGATTGCTTAGGTTCAAATTCCGGTTCTGTGTAACTTTGCTAAGTCAGTTAACCTCTTCATGTGTAAACAGTAATATTTAATTCTTACAGAAAATGATTCCACCAATATGCATGGAGTACTTAAAACAGTACCCGAAATGGAAAAGTCCTCAAGTTGTTTCAGAAATCATTATATATTAACAACACTGAATCATATAGCAGCAAAGAGAACAATAGATAGAGTAGGAATGATTAGAGTGTTTTTTTCTTTTTTTTCTTTTTCTTTTTTCTCTCTCTCCTTTTGTTAATTTTTTTAAATAAGTGTCTGCATAGCCATGGGGGATTATCTTCTAGGTCATTGTATATGTAAATTGGGAAAAAGAAACACCTCTGATTCTGATGCAGTTTCTTTATCCTCTGCTGTCATTCAGTTTTTCACCTACACTCTTCCTACTTTGTATTCAAGGGAGCATTTTTTGTGTGCTCTCCGTACTGCCTAATTTCTGTGTCCCAATCAGTAATCATATCAGTTAATTTAAATCAGCCTTGAGGTTTGGAAGTCCGGCAGTAGCCTGCGGCAGTTTTTTTGGACGTCTCAGCTGGGGCGGGTTTTGCAATAAAGCTTGTTTAGCAGAGTCCTGGTCTGTTTGCACTGTCCTTCCTGTTATTTATTTACTTATTCTGTTATTTCTTTGGAGTGCCTTGTCCTGTTGCTTGAACACACCATGTTTTGTGAATTGCAGTTCTCCCTCTGTGTACAACATTGCTCTTTGTCCTTCTGTGTTTTCCTATTTCACTTGTTACCATTTGGAGGAAACATTTCCTCTCAGGAACAAAATGAAAGGCTTGGAGTGAATTTAATTCACTTTCTGCATTGTCCTATTCTTGTGTTCGCCCGCCAGCAGTGAGCGAACCGTTAAGTCCCAAGGACAGTTGCTGCATCATATGCAGTATCTGCAGCTTTCAAAGAGGTAGAAAGGGTAATTTTCATTTGGTAAAATTTTATTGTACTCCTCGTTTCTACAAAAGTTCTTTAAAGACACTAGGTGGGTTCTTTTCTGAGTGCTTGTTATATATGTGGGTTCTGAATCTATGAGAATGCTTTTAATGTCAGCTTGCGTCATTACACAAATTGCCCAAACTAAAAGGAACTTTTTATTATATCTTATTTTAGTTTTTGTTCAGGGGAGTCCAGGGAATATATGCCCTTCAGTTGGTTTAAACATAGCTCCTGTCAAAGTCACTTCCCTGAAATGCCCTTCCTGCGACATATATAAAAAGTCTGACTTAAAAGATGAAAGGGTGCTTAGTAAGAGGAAACCATTATATAGGAGCTTTTATGAAATTTTCAGCAAGGGGTCACTGTAGGTACAATACAGTATCATTCCTTCTCATATCTGAAACTCACAATTTGTTCATGTACACATTTGCCCAATGTTTTCAGATACTTTCCCCCTACATGTGAATATATTTTTTGGTGGCATGGGTTCCTTTGAGATGTACTTTGCCTATTGTGTTTCCTTAATTCTGTACCACTCTTATTGATTGGACAATGTTCAACACAGTCATCTTATTTTGAATTTGGTTCCTTTAATTTTTTTCTTCCTTCCTGAAATTCTGAAGAATCTAGATATGGTTTCTGTGTTGTGAGATGTGGGTTGTTAACTTGGAAAGCGCTTTATTTTGCTATTCCATGTACCTCAGCAAACATTTATTAAGTGCCCATGAAGTAGCATGTTGAAGATGACCAAATACATAAGGTGGGTCCCTCCCCTTTGAGGTTCAAACAATGTTGGCGATATCGGTCACAATACAATTTCTGTACATTGTGCTAAGTTAATGATAGATATGTGCATGGAGAGTGCTGTAAGAACCTAGAAAGGCATTCAGGTAGGCAAGCTGGCCAGCCAAGAAAGGCTCTATGGATGAGCTCAGTCTTCAGGGAAAGTGGGATTTAACTAGAAGAGGAGTGAACATGGTGCAGGCTGGAGCTCTCGCCCATGGAAACAATTTTACATGGTTGTGTTGAACATCAGAGTGGATGTGGTCAGTTCTGCATCATAAGGTGACATATGCATTTCTCAAAGTCACTATTGCAAAGCTGTGCAATGGAAAAATCACAAGGCTTATGAGAAAAGTGTAGGGAAGAGTCAGGGGCAAAGCATTTAAAAAAGTCCTAAGTGACATATAATAAACATGATCGCATAGTTTTACACCTGTTAAGGAATACTGGTAGCCCTGCGCATGAATCTGTGCGCAAGAAGCTTGCTGCCACTACCTTTAGTTCTACCTGCCCACCACCTCTGGTAACTCTCTGCTGTCATAGCTCGCTGCCCCACCCTCCTGGAGCTCCCCTGCTACCCTCCTCTCCACTCCCCCCTCACCCCCCATAGCTTGCTGCCCTGCCCCCTCCTGTAGCTTTTTGCCACCCCCTTGTAGTTTGCTGCCCTACCCTCTTGCAGATCCATGATCTGGTCGTTATGCGGTTGGTCGTTACAACTCAAGGCATATCAGATAATTAGCATATTTCTCTCTTATTATATAGGATTACAGCAGAGAAGGCATATTGCTTTGAAAGAGATCTGAAGTTTGCTTGTGGAAATTGGCAGAGAGGGTGTGGATTGTGAATTCTTGGGAAGTGGTGGCAGGAAGGTTATCTGAAATGGGAGTGAAAATTGTAACTCCAGGTGTGAATGGGTATGGTGGGCGCCTAAAGGAGCTGGTAGCTAAAAGAGCTGGTAGGTGTTGACATGTGTGGGGTGGGGGGAAAAGGGGGAGGAGGAGGCTTGATTTAGTGGGTGCCATTATCTTTTTTCACCTATCTTTCCCATAGATGAAGCTGCTTGCAAGCAAATGCAAAATTCGGTTATACTTACATTGTTTCCTAATATAAATAATCATGTTGGAAGAAATCTGAGTTTCAAAACAAGTGCTGTAGCAAAATTAATTATTATAACAAGGGACATCCGAGAAGGTGGGACTTGTAGGGTGATTTCCAGCAAAGGCTTGTAGTTCACTATCTCCATCTTTTTAATACTTTGCTCTTTAATAGAGTCACTGTGATTTCTTTAAGCCTCTAGCAAGTCCATATGATCTTTCATGACCTCATTGGTTTTCCCATCAATTCTGTTCTCTCCAGGGCTCCTCCTTGTACCTCAGTGGGAGTTCTCACCAGGGCTGTAATGCCTGTTTCTGACCCTTGTTGCTCCTGAGAGTTGCCGGCTTTGTGGTCTGTGGCCCCGCTTTTTCTTCCATCCTCTCCTGTCTGGCATGTCAGTAATACTACGGGAGCTGCTGGAACTCAGTCCTGTGCTACAGCAGTGACCAAGCGCTGCTTTACCTCGAGTGCCTGCCTTCCTCGCTGTGGTTTGCTTTCTGTGCATATTGGCCACTCCTACACATACTAGTAATATGTGGCTGCTGCTATGATTAGATGTCATGCTGTTAGAAAATTTACCTTCAGGTGCCCACTCTTTGAATCTGTTTTGCAATTAAGTTGGACCCGAGAATGAGTTCTTTTAAATATTTTTCTCTCAGATGATGATCATTTAGTTTCAATCAGTAGCTGTAAAATATTTCCCAAGTGTGAGGTGTAACTTAGACATAACCTTACATAGTTTACCTGGATGATCTCATTTTGTGCTCACAATGGTCCAAGGAAGTAGGTATTACCTTCATTTTACACATGAAGCAACGGCAAGTGAAATGACTTGTCCAGAGTCACTCAGATACTTAGTCAGGGTTATATGGTGGCCCGTCTTTAAGAATCTGAATAGTTTGATATAGAGCCTACGCTTCTAACCATTGCGGCATAATTGAAATGGTTTTTCACAGAAACTATTAGAGGCTTCTTGAACTTGTACTGGGAAGAAGTCATACCTCACTGGTCAGGACCATGATATTTAGATTGTTTATAAATCAGATCTACAAGCAAATAAGTCTCCTCCCTTAGCTACACATATGTATCGTTCCTCACACTGGGCATTCTTCATACTTTAATGGTGCTAGGATAGATGTCAGCTAAATTTTCCACCCACATTTTTTGTTGTTGTTGTTATCAGTTAAACTTGGCTGGTAAGTGGTAGAGAGATGCAGAGGGGAGAAACATGAGCCCTTCTCTATTCCTGGCTAGAAAGCCCTTCTGTGAATCAGAATGTCAAGTCCGAGTGGATATCCTGGGGCAGGGACATGTGTGCAGTATACCTATGAAAAATGTGCTGAAACATGAGACATGAGAGTGCATGACTACAACTAAGTGAATTATTTGGTTCTATGTCTATAAGCAAAATAATAACAATGGAAACTGAAAATGAGGAAGTGCCAGCACCAACACATGGAAAGCTCCCCGCAGCCAGGCTGTACCCCTTCGTGCCTGCTTTCCCTGGTGGCTCTTGGTGATGGGGTATCAGTACATGGATGGGGTGTTGTGACGTGCTTGCTGTTACATAGCTATGTTTCCAACCAAATGTTTGGCCTCTAACAGCTAGAAGTGGATGAAATAGGATACCAAGCACAATGGATAACCTAGATAGTGTACAGTGCCTGCCACAGGCATTATTTTATTTATTACATTTCCATCAGGGAAGGCAGAGAAGGTGTTATTCTCATTTCATAGGTGAGGAAATAATCTGAGAGGGTTAATTGACTTGCCAAGGGCCATTCCCACTAACTCAGTGTTTGGCAAACTCATTAGTCAACAGAGCCAAATATCAATAGTACAATGATTGAAATTTCTTTTGAGAGCCACATTTTTAAACTCAAACTTCTAACACCGCTTCTTCAAAATAGACTCACCCAGGCTGTGGTATTTCTGTGGGAGAGCCACACTCAAGGGGCCAAAGAGATGCGTGTGGTTCTTGAGCCACAGTTTGCCAACTACAGAACTAAGTGATAAAACTGTGACTTGAAATACAGCCCTTGGTGTCCTAACCCAGGGCTTTTCCTGCTCTCTTCTGTTTGTCCTAATGTGAGAGGCTGAGTCACGTGCAGGCTGCAGCTGTTCCTTCAGACAACTGCTTCTGCAGCTTGTTTTCTTTGTTAGTTGGCAGTATTTTGATGCCTCTCATCATTTTCTGTGTGACTGAGGCCTGGGATCTGGGTTCACATTTCTGTCAAGAAGGCCCTCAACCTATTTTCTCTAGAGTTAGATGGGTAGAAAGTGGCATGTCCTTGTAGGGAACCTTTGTTTGGAATTTGTCATACAGTGTTCTTCAGGGGGGAAAGTGTCCTTTTCTATCTGAAATGAGGGCGAGGTTTCACTTTGGCTTCTCACAGCACAGAGGACTCAGACCATGGTGGCTAACCTATGCTTGGCACTGGGTCTAGTTTAAGGGAGTCAAAACCTTTGGAACAGAGAAAGCTCTTGTTTCTGCTTCGACCTGGTGGACTTCAGTGGTTGCTGGGAGTCTGATGGTTGAGTCTCATTCTCATGATTCTCTATCAGCTCAGTAACCAGTTTTCTGTCTGAGATCAAGGCACTTGTTTGTTTTCTTCGTTGCTGTGGTCTCAGCTCGTACGAGGCACTCACATCATTGAGGGCTAAATGAATGAACTGTGTGTGTGTGTTTCTTTTTCTTTTTCATGGAGCAATACTATGACTCACTAGGAAGCTAGTACGGCACAAGGGTTAATGTTACCAGGTATACTGGTTAATAATGTGGATTTTGTAATAAAAGAAAACATGATAATTTCAAGAGAAACATCAAAAGTCCTTTATTCAAAATAATGCCCATTTCTAGCTACACATTTCCCCCATCTTTCAGGTAATTTGTGTATACAGTCCCAATAGAACTTCTCTTGTTTTAAGGAAAATCATTCAGAGACCTAATTTTCCACTTCTTCATACGTTTTGAAGTGTTGCTCAGAAAGTGCATGTGCCATCCTTCAGGACAAGTGGGATGGATCTGAAGGAGCAAGGTCTGGTGAATACACTGGGTGGGTTAATACTTCCCAGGCAAGATCTTTTAACGTGTCTAACTGGTTTTGAAGTGTGTCACGGTGCGTCATCATAAAGCAACTCTACTTTATCATGTCTTCTGGCCCATTCTGGTTGATTATTTGTTGTTGGTAGAGATCATTATTAATGGTTTCACATGGTTTTAGAAGCCCATAATATACCACACTTTCCTGATCCCACCAAACACAGAGCATTGTCTTCTTTCTGAACTGAACTAGCCTTGCAGTCGATGTTGATGGTTGACCTGGATCAACCCATGATTTTGTGCGTTTGGGATTCTCAAAATAAATCCACTTTTCATTGCCAATCACATTTAGATGCAGAAAAGACTTTTGTGCCATGGAAGCAACATTTTATTGATGACTTGACGCTTTTTCATTTGTCTTTCAGTTGATGTGGCACCCATTTTCCTTCTTTAAAATCTTTCCCATTGCTTGTAAGTGATCAAAATTCTTTGCTGAGCAATGTTTAATCTTTCTGCAAGTTGTTTTTGACTTTAACATGCATCTTCATCCAATAATGCTTATAATTGTTGGTCTTCAAACTTTTTCAGTTGACCTAGACATTCTTTGTCTTTCACATTGAAATAATCACTTTTAAAGCATTTAAACCAGAGTTCACAAGTATCTTGAGATGGAGCATGTTCACCATAAGTTTCCCGAAGTATACGATAACTTTCAACAGCACTTTTTTTCAAAATAAAGTATGTAATGAATTAAAACTTCCAGCAAATACTCTTTTCTTTGGCACAAAATTCAACATTTTTAAGTGTAAAAATATCTATGATGTTAACACCTTCAGAAAATTTGACATATGAGGTTTTGAACCTTGTTGTCAAAACAACAAAATAGCATACATATCAAATCGCAGATATATCAACTTATGTGTAACTCCAACTATTGTAAAAAATCCGCATTACCGGTAAACCTGGTAAATGCTGGAATCAGATACAGCTAGGTTTGAGTTCTAAATCTGCTTTTTGTAATTATTGCCCTGTCTCTCTGAGCCTCAGTTTTCTTAATGTAAAATAAATAGTTTCCAATGACCACATGATATTGTGCATGTAACGTATTTAGGATGTACAATATACAGATGATGTATTGTGGGAGTGTATACCTGAAAGCTGAATAATTTTATTAACCAATGTCACAGGAATAAATTCAATAAAAAAAGAATTTAGCACCTATTTGACACACAGGAAACTTTCAATCTTCACTAGTTGCTATCATTGTCATTATTGTCATCTGGATTTATTTTGGCTTCCATATGTTTTATAGAAATGGGAAAATCCCAAGATTATAATGTCTTCTCTTGTTTCATCTCTAAATATGGATGTAGTTCTTAAGATTTTGGCACCTTTCCAGCCCATAACTCTCCATCTTATCAAATCGCTTTGCATATTTGGGTGCCACTACACAGACTCATGCTTCTGTCCTTTGACCCGTGGGGATGAAGCCTTGGACTTCAGCTAGTTAGGTCCTATCACACTAGTATCTACATTTGTCTTAACAAATTTATGGCGACCCTTTTGGTGCCTGGTCAAAGACCCTTGTTTGGTTGTTTCTGCAACCATTTACCACATTTTATAGAAGTCCACACATTTTACATTTTACAGAAGTACACACCAGAGTTTCTTCACTTCAGCACTGTTGGCATTTTGGCCTGGGTAGTTCTTTATTGTGAGTGGCTGGCCTAGGTACCATTAGGATGTTTAGCAGGATCTGCTAGGTGCTGAAAGCACTTTCCCCTCCCAATAGTGACCACCCAGAATGTCTCCAGATTGTCCAAATGTCTCCTGGTTGAAAAACCCTGGTGTGAATCTTACTAGGTTTGTTTTTTTCTGTATACTATCTCCTCTAATCAATGACTAAATTTTCTCATTTCTTCTTTTTCCCTCATTGCCATTCACTCTCTCAGCTCACTGCTTTTTCCTCTGAGAACACCCATTTGCTTAGGTTGAAGGAATTACTAAAGTGCTCTATGTGAGTGCAAAGGCTTAGACTCAAAGCTATTACAGAAGTGCTCAAGGATTATAAAAATTCCCAAGGACCACAGTGACGCCCAGGAAGTAAAAGTAGTAAGTGTGTTTGCTTTGGTTTAGCAAAGGAAATCCATCTTTGAGGGGAGGATATTGTTTTGTCAATGTTTGTCTTGCTTTCCACTTTTTCTTTTCTCTTGTGTTCAAATGCCCCCTTTCCAAAACTTTAAACTTACTCCTTATTTACCAACTATAATGCAAAATGTTACTGTTAGTCCTACTTTATAAGGTGTTCTATATGTGTTGGGTCTCAGCTAATTTTTAGGAGAGCAATATGATCAATTAATTTTTAAAATTTGTAATGTAAAGATTTAAAAAATTTTTTAATGGTTGACATGCAATATTGTATTAGTTTCAGGTGTACAACATAGTGATTAGACATTTATATAACTTATAAGGTAATCATCCTGAGAAGTACAATGCTAATCTGACACCATATATAGTTATTGCAATATTATAGATTATATTTTCTAGGCTGTACTTTACATCCCCATGATTCTTTTTATAACTAGCAATTGGTACATCTTAATCTCATTCCCATTTTCATTCATCCTGCCAAACCCCAAATGTGGTACATATATATGCAATGATCAATCAAATGTATTTACATTTGGAAATAATTAATAGGAGTCACTGTATTGCTCCTCATAGCATTTGTGTTTTGTTAAGAGTAAAATTTCCTAACTTAAAGAAATAAGTCTCATGGGTTGTACTATAATGAAATAAGAATTTTTCAGCAGATGGGTGAGATAGTTTTAGACATAAGAGTCTTCCTTGCACTTCATAAGTCACATCTCCCAGACAACCACTTTTTCTATACAGTGACAACGAACATTTATTTCAAGATATTTTAATTAGGGTGGTCCACGTTCTTGCCCTCCTGGTAGTTTCTTATACTTTTCCCCTGTGGGAATAATAATTTCTTCTAATTACACTAATTTTGTTGTTATTGGTATTGATGTGATTTTTTCCCATATTCCTGGTCTGTGAGTGTACAGGGACATTGAGCAAAAGGACAAGATGTGCATTGGAGCAAACTAGGAGAAGACAGTCTAGGTTTAAACATTTTATGCAAATTATGTGGGAGACTTTGTGAAGGATGGTGGGGTTGTTCCAGTTGTGGGAAAGAATTAATTGGTTCTGAAGATTTAAATCGTTTTAGAAGAGAAAAGGCAGCTGGAAAAAAATTATATGTGGCATAGATGAGACCATTAAAATGAAAAAGATTGGGAGAAGATTAGAGAGTCTGTAGGAAAACATTTAATGCATTGCATGTAAGAAGATAGCTATGAGGATTTATTTATTAGCTGTAAAGAGAATATTGGCCTGCTCCCCTCCATGTCTAATACTCTGTTATTACTGGATGACATTCTTGAGAAGCTGAGAAAGCGGCGATGTTTGGTATTTCATACAAAAACTGCTGTAGGAGAACTCGCCTCTGGCATTATAGTGAACACCCTGTAACAGAGAGCACTGCAGAGGCATGTGATATTATGAGTAAGAGAGTTGCTTTAGACAAAGACATGGGCACATTTCTTTTCTTTCGTGCTTGGGTAATGTCTGTGTTCACAGGCGTAAGACTCACAGGTGTCTGAGTTAACATTCAAAAGTGAATTTTTCATTTAAAATATTTCATAGGATTCGTTGGGCTTCTTAGGTCTTTCTTTCTGGATGTTACAAAGTATTCTACAATTCTGTAGCCGAATTTAGGTCATCATTGTTCTGTTTTATTATTTCCAGAATGAGCATGGGATTATCTTTAGGAACATGTCAATGGAGCCAATATAGGCGCGGTCAAAATAGGGCAATCGCAAATAGAACATACCGTTAAAAAACCCGATTCTTCAACAAGCCTTTGTGAAGAGTCCACAATATGCGAGGCTTTTTGCTACTATGTGCTGGGGCTGTAAACAAGGAAACAAACAATCGAAAAACACAGCAGCAGCCATTTCCAAATTATAGTTTGCCTTTTTCAGTTTGCAAAAACATGGTGATTAGCATGGAGCCAGGATGCAATACTAGAGACCCACAGGCTTGGAATACAAATGGCTTGTGAAGGTCCTTCATTCCAGACATCGTTCCAGACATGGCTCAGCTGCAGAAGTCACTGCAGGTGGGAGGAGAGGCAGGAAAGGGTACCTTGATGTGGGGGAGTGGCCTGGAGTGCTTTTGAATTCATTTCATGTTGTTCTGCATAGATTTCTGGAACGCCCTGCCCCATTTAAGTTTTTCTCTGGAGGATTGATTCTGGGTCCCAGGTATATCATCTAGAGGTAGGGCAGTTCTTGGATCTTTTCTGTGTTTGGGATGTGACAACAAAACTGGTGTAAATTCCATGGCAGGCTCTGATTCCCCGAGGGTCCTCTGACCTACAAGTGGTTTACCTGCATGCTTTTGCTTTCATGGATTCTTCAGGCTGAAGTCCATCATCCTCAGCCACCATTACTGAGGTTCTGAGGACCTAAATGTCTCAAGGTTGAGAGACAGCTTCAGGACAGGAGGGTAAGAGGTAGACTATATGATGGTTTAATGTAATCAGTCCTTATTTTGGTATAGTAGACCCCCTCTTACTTGTTGGGTCTGATATGTTTTAAGACCCCCAGTGGATGCTTGAAACTGCAGAAAGTACTGAATTCTGTTTATACTATGTTTTTTTTCCTGTACATCTATACCTGTGATGAAGTTTAATTTAAAAATTATGCACAGTAATAGGTTAATAGTAATAAAATAGAACAATTATAACAACATACTATAATAAAAGTTATGTAAATGTGGCATTCTTAAGTAAAATAAGGTTTCCTTGAACACATGCGCTGCGATACCATTACCGTGGATCTGATAACCCAGGAGCTGGTAAGTGACTATCAGTTGGGGAGCTCACATAACCTGGATACGCTGGGCAAAAGGGTGATTCAAGTACCACATGGGGCAGAGATGGGCGGGGAGAAATTTAATGATACTTTTCATAATAGCACACTATTTAAAGCTTATGAATTGTTTATTTTTGTGATTTTCCATTTAATAACTTCAGACAATGGTTGAATGGATAACTGAAAACCATGGAAAGTAAAACCATGGATGGGGGAGGAGAGGACAATTATAGAAGAATGTCTAACTGGGGAAGAGATTGAGGTCCACCTCAGCTTGCAGTGCCTCCTTGGGGACTTTGTTTCCACTTCTGTACAATAAGGGACTGGACTCGACAGTTTCTAAAGCTGATCAAAGCAGAAATGTCTGTAATTATATGTCCTCTTACTAGTTCTCTTTTAAGTTTCTTTCTTTTTTTTCTTTTTTAATAGGATTGGTTCTGAAGTCATTTTGTATACCTGTAGTCAAGTGAATTTCACTTATAAAATCCTTATTTCTTTATATTAAAGAATGTAGCCTTTTTTGATAAAGGTGAGCAGCTCTCTTCTGAATAAGATGCTGCATGCAATTAGTTCTATTTCAAAGGCTAAAATGGATTTTTCCGTTTACCTGTAGCATTGTAGAAGAACATCAGCAATGAAATAGGAAAAAAGAAATAGATTGAGTATTATTGCTGCTGCAGCAGATACAGGGATAGGGCCTCAGTTCCTGGCTACGTTGTTAACCAGCTTGTCATTCCTGCCACAACTATAGAGAAAGCACAACCAAGCTAAGAAGTTACCCAGTAGAGATACAACCTCCCAAGTTCGAGATACAATGGGTAACCTTCACTAGATACTATTTCTGTGTGGAAATAAAAGGGTAAAAATGGGGGTCGTGTCCAACCTCAGGAAATGCAAGACTGCTTTGAGATGAAAACATCATGATGTTCAGCGGGAAAAAAAAAAAAAAAAGATTACATATAAATGGTACATCCTGACTGAATTTGTCATCAGCTACAGTGTTTGCTTTACACCTACCTCTTGTACAGGAAAAAGAAGAGATAAGTGCACATTGCTGTTCCCATGAAAGAAACAATCCAGATCTAAAGGAAAAGTTGAAATCTTTTTCTTGCATTATCTCTAAGCTGACAGTGATGTAAATTATGATCACAGAACTTGTATTATGGTGGCAGTATTATCAGCAGGAAGAATGTAGCAGCGTGTTCAGATCCCAGGTGGAACACGTCTGACAGGCACGCACCTCCCAGATTTTGATTTATAAAGCAAGAACGGAACCACCGGGGGAGTAAGTGTTGCCCTACCCAATCTGTCATTTTGTTCAGTTACATACAATTGTGTAACTCCTTTCAGTCAAGTTTTCCCCATTCCTTGTATTTATCAAAATAAATGCAGCATTATCACTTTTAGAAAGAAAATTCCAGAGTTTATTGTATTCAGAGAGGATTGTGAATGATTTATTTAAATTAAGTACAAGATTTTCCATGAGAGCAATTTAAAATGTTTTAAAATTCTAGATTAGAAGTGTGGGAATTTCTTATTGGGTTAAACACTCTTTAAAAAAGTTACAATTATAGGACTCACAGGAACCAATTAAAATGAGGTCATTTACATTTATTCTCCTCGCTTCCTGGCAGTATAAACTTCACATATTATGATTTTTTATTCCTTTTTTTTAATATTTCCAATCAGAATTCCAGACAGTTATGGGTATTTAAATTTGGTAGTTCTCCCTGATTTAAAGTAGTCAAAACCACTCCTGAAAGATGCATCTCTTATCCCCTGATTAAACTCAGTTTTACTTCTACCTTCTTCTGACTACTAAATTGGAAGTTGGGGTATTTAAACAGGAATGTAGCATATGTTAATCATGAATAATCCTCATATATTTTTTTTTTTTTTTTGCTGGAAACATCTGGAACATGACTAATGGTTTGGGAAATAGTTTCTATAAGTAAAAGTTAAGAGGAGTTAAAAATTATCTCCTATTAGATAAGCAATGGTGGTTTAAATACAAAATTATGTTCATGAGGAACAGTTGCAAGTAGGACAGTAAATGTAAATCTTGTAAATCTCAAAGAAGATCCCATACCACAGGAGGGTGAAATTTTTGTGAGGAATGAAGATGACTTGTAGGAGGGGCCCGGAGAGACTGCATATTCCATAGTGCAGTAGAAAAAGGACAAATAGTTAACTGTGAAGACTAACATTTGTGGCTCTGGACAAAATTACTTCCCAAGTCTATTGCAGTTTTTTCCCCCACTTATCAGTGAAGTGTTAAATATGATCCCATATTTTAAATGTTTATATCACTTGTATCTATTATTTTGCAAAGGTGAGATGAGGATCAGTTTAAAAAAACAAAAACAAAAACCCCCCACAAATCTGAAGTACATAGAATTGGTTATTTTAGAATATAAATTCCAGGAGTTAGAGACTCTTAGGAGTTCTCTACAGTGTATGCTGGAGGTATTCTGGCAAGAAGCAGACTACAATAAGTTATTAGTAGGTGGAGTCACTAATGTCATGCGATATGAAATATGTGACTAGGGAGTCATAATTTGATAGAGAGGAATTATGGGCCGAGAGAAGTCATTGGTTTACACAATATTGGAAAGTGTGCTTTTTTTTTTTTTTTTTTTTGTAATCAGACTTTGAATGCTGAAAATATGGTTCAAATTAGGGGATCAAATTAAAATGTAACAGGAGCAATGTATGAGACAATTTATATATATTTTTTGAGAAAGTGTTAAATATGTTGAGGTATGTCTTGATTCTGTGGCATTCTTTTTGTTTCTTTATTTCTTAGAAGAATATTTTATGATGCATTCTTTTGCTCAATAAGCACCTCTTTGCTTCCTTTCTTCTGTGTTTCTGTCTCGGTTTGATATAAAATAAAACATGTAGGGCTACACAATGCTGTCAGGCTCATAATGAAATCTAGCTGTATTTATGTGTGTTGAGAAGGTTTAGAATGGTCTGAGCTGCAAACTGCGGTGTTAAACATTTTTGACACCCTTCCTTCCTTAATCTTTTGAAAAGAGCTGATTTTTTTTAATGTTCCTGCAAAAGAGCCCTTAGAGTAAAGGTAAAGGGCTTGTGGTGCGCTTATTACTATGTAAACTATGCAATTGTTAGAGGAAGCAGCAACTGCAGAGTAAGGTAATACTGAGCTTTTTCCTGCGTCCAGTGAAGTCCAAGGACTGCACAGCTTAGGAAGCTTATGGGAAACCTGGATCATGTGTACAGATTTCAGTGGTATAAATGTGCGACCAACGTATTAGGGCAAAAATGAGATCACTGTATGAGAATGAGACCCGGATTATATCTTTTAGTTGTATGTCTAACACAAAATTATTTTTATTTAAAGGACTAGGCCACTGGTCGGCAAACTCATTAGTCAATAGAGCCAAATATCAACAGTACAGTGATTGAAATTCCTTTTGAGAGTCAAATTTTTTAAACTTAAACTTCTTCTAACGTCACTTCTTCAAAATAGACTTGCCTAGGCCAAAGCATTTTGTGGAAGAGCCACACTCAAAGGGCTAAAGAGCCACATGTGGCTTGCAAGCCGCGGTTTGCTAACCACTGGACTAGGCAATTTAATATTTCCTTTAAAAAATTAAATTCATTGAGGTAACATTGGTTAATAGGATCATATAGGTTTCAAGTGTACATTTTTATGATGTAAGATCTTTATTGCACTGTGTGCCCACCACTCAAAGTCAAATAATTTTGCGTCACCATATAATAGGTTCCCTAGACCCTCCACCTTCCCACACCCTTCCTCTGGCAACTATCACACTGCTGTTTGTGTCCACGAGTTCCAGTTTTATGTCCCGCATATGAGTGAAATCATATAGTTCTTAGCTTTTTCTGACTAATTTCACTTAGCTTAATATTCTCCAGGTCCATCCATGTTGACGCAAATGGCAGTATTTCTTCTTTTCTTATGTCTGAGTAGTAATCCATCGTGTATAAATACCACATCTTCTTTAGCCAGTTCTCTATCGAAGGACACTTTGGCTGTTTCCCTGTTTCAGACACCTTGGATAATGAGTGGTGCAGTGAATAAGGGTGCATATATCTTTGTCAATACATGTTTTCAAGTTTTTCAGGTAGATACCCAGGAGAGGAATTGCTTATGATTAGGACAATGATCTTTTTTTTAATGGGGCTTCATGACTGAAAATATCCGAACTGACTTTTCCCATGGGGAGTAGTTACCTTGGTGTTATGTAATCATTGCCTTATGTTTGTATTGGGATGTTGTTAATTAACTATGTGGGGAGGGACTAAGGCACCTCCCATTTAGCAGGAGAACTCTCTACACTGAAAGAGCAAGTGAGGCCTAACAATGAGGAATATTAACGGCTGGGAAACGAAGATGGTTGCATAGAAATGTACTACTCAGAATAGTAAAACCTGCACAGATTTCCAACACCTGAGAGATTGTTAGGAATGCAGAATCTGAGGCACCACCTCTGCTTCAAAAATCACCCTTTAACAAGCCTAAGATTTACAAACGGAACGGGGTGTCCCCCCCACAAAATTCGTATGTTGAAAACTAAGCCCCCATGTGATGGTATTTGGAGGTGGAGGATTTGAGCGGGGATTAGGTCATGAAGCTAGAGCTTTCATGATTGGGACTAATGCCCATGTAAAAGAGACCTCAGAATGTCCCTTCTACCCTCTGCATTGGGAGGACACGGAGAAGAGACAACTGCCCAGGAACCAGGAGGTAAGTCCTCACCAGACACTGCATTTCTAACTGGCCCTGGAGTCTTGAGAGCTGTGAGGAATAAATGGCTGTTGTTTATATAAGCCATCTAGTCTAAGGGATTTTGTTATAGCTGCTTGCACCCTGATAAAGGTTCTTGAATCTGTGAATCTCAAGTAAATGAAGGGATTTATTATAGGATCAAAGAAGGGTTTGTTGTTTTAGAGATGGGAGGGTGAGGTAAGAGAAAGATGGTTGGTTTTTTGAGGGATTGCCACAGTAAGTCACCGTTTTTGCTTAGGCGTTTGCCTTTATAGAGTGTTCATAGGATGACCTTGTTTATGGTGAGAGGTGAAACACACCCTGGATGACTGTTGATCTGGAAGCTACTCATGTCAGAATAGATCAGAGACTTGGAAGTCAGCTGAGCCAAGCTTGGGGAAATAAATGTTGTTGGCTGAAGGTGAGGCATCCTCCTGGGGGTGAAAAGCCAATCAGATCTTGCTCCCAAGAGAACAGATATTTTATTGGAGGGATGCCAGAGGAGCCTGGTGTAGCTATGTTCGTCTCCCAGGTCAGATGATGAGTAGCGATTTCATGCAGGTGTGCTCTCCTGGGGCCAGTGACCTTGGACTTTGGGGGCAGGTCCACAGATGGAAACATTAATGAAATGAGTTAAATGAGTTAGAAACATGAGGTATTGTTAAATTGAGATATGAGAAGCAGTAAAAATATACATTCTCTGCTGGAAGTAACAGGAAATTATCCATCACACACAGGTGAAGAAATGTCAATAGTTATTTTTAAATTTTTTAAATTTAATTTTCATTAAAATTAAATTTTAATTTTTGATGTTGATTTTTGTTAATTTTACTTTAAAAATGTACACATGGTAACATAAAAAGTTAGAGTATAGAGTTTTTAATAAAACTGTACTATGGTATAAAATTGTTTATTAGGCTGGGCCTCTTTTTACACCCTCCCCTTAATTTTATCTCCCTTTCCATTCCCTTCAAAACCATACTCATGGCTTAGGATATAACTTTCCATATCTTACTCATGCTAGCATTTAACTTTTCAGAAGAGAACAAAGCATTTTTTAGTAACAAATCTTCTGAATGAAAATTATATAGGGGGGTTTAAGACTATATAATAAGGACCAAAAGACTAGACCTTTATTTGAACTACTAGCACTGTAAGCAGGAAATGATGGGATGGGTTACGGTATATTTTAGTGTGTGTCAATTATGCCAATGAGATCAGAGGTGTATGTAAAATATATTTAGTGTTTACATAGCACTTAAGCTGTGGCAGTCCTCATCCTACACTCTTGTGGTTTAGCTTGGCAGACCTGAGGTGGGACATAAGCCACAAAGTGCCACGGGCCTTAAGACATAATGAAGTCATGCATTACAGTAAAGGGTAGAGAGAGGGAAGATCAACATTTTCCAGTAGCTAGGCACTGCACAGAAATGCTGCATATATATTTCTGTGTTTATATCCTATTTAGACTCTATAAAGATTGTCTTTCTCCATCTGTAAACTTATGGAACTCAGTGACTTGCCTTTGTTCATGTTCATGGCCTGTTCAGTGCTATATGGAACCCACCAAAGCAGTAGTGTCTAGCTGTTCTTGGTACACAATGAGTATTACATAATCAGTTTTTTTTTTGTTTTTTTTTTTTGTCTTTGTTTTTGTTCACTGTATTTGTTGGGTCTTCATGGTGGAACTTGACATTGTAGCTAGTGGGGAATTACTGAGGTCATTTAATTGACTGGAGAAGTGATTCTGGGTTCAGAGGTAAGTGGGTAGGAGAGAGGAGACAGCGTGGATAGACTCCGGCCAGATGCAGGATGACACTTAGAACATGCACATGGTCAGGCAACTGATGGCAACCCGCCTGGTCCTCACTCTTGTGCTCCCAGGAGTAGGATATGACATCAGGAGATTCTGCATGAACTGCCTTTGGTCTAAGTTAATATTTCAAATTAGAAATCACCACCAGAGTGTAACCATCACCGGTAAAATAATGCTTTCTTTATGTATGTTAATTTTGTTTTGGTTTTATTACCTGTATGTGCAATATGTGCAATAATACAAAAATAAATGGGAATGCTCATTTTTTTGGTTGCTTCCATTGTGTTTTCCATTCAGAATCATAATTATGTTTGTTTCTGGCATCTGCCTATATTAGAAAAGGTCTTGACATGAATCCCTGGTAGAAGATGGCTGCTTTTATCCATATTTATTGTATAAAATGTGAATGCCTATTGGTCTTTCTTAAGGGATGGTTTGGGGGTTATACTGGTAGAAATACCGATTCATTTGAGATATTTTCTTTCCTCTTGCTTGTTTCTTATTATTTTGGCTTCACTTGACCCAGTAACTGTGCTCTGTGCATTTATGTATTATTCCTTCTGCTTTGGGGGGGGTATAGTCTAAGATAAATCTGCCACTGTATACATTTCTATGGTTTCAGGTATGGAACCTGGAAACTCTCCTCTGAGTAATCCAGAGAGTTTTCTATTGTTTATTTAAAAGTCACTAAAGCATTCCCTGATTTGTCTCCATTAAAATTGATTTTGTTCCTGAATGGTCATAGGTAATTGAAAAGTAATCAAAGTATTATTTAATATAGATTGTTAAGATTCACCTGAAGATATTGTTCTAGGAGGGGAAAAAAATGTCAGCATTACAAATTGATATTCAAGTAACTAACATAAGATTATACTGTGTGTCAAATACTAAATACATATGTTATATATTAAAATGTATAGGCTAAATTTATATTAATACATGATAGATGTACAATTGCTTTGTATAAAAGCCGCTGATTATTTTTGTGTACATGTCAAGCCACTGATTTAGAATCAGTTAATTAAATGCATATTTGTTTTCCAGAGGCAAAGGATTTTTCATGGGAGAGGCAGCCTTTTGTCTTTTGTAAGTGAATTCATGGAATGCATTTTAGAAATGGATTTTCTGTGGCAAGACTTTATCCCACACACTGTTGAAACTTTTATTAGTCAGGCTTATCAAATTTCCATTGAGCCCATTTCCCCCTCCATTTAAACACCAGCACATGGAGAGACTTTAAATAGCCTAGAAAACTTACATGTAGCTACTCATGGAATCAAAATACTTCCTTTAAAACTTTTTATTTTGACCTAGTCATAAAAATTTTGTGGTAAAGAAGGATAACTGTTAGTAAGACATTGTGGAATAATGGAACTAGAAGAAGCTGCATATACATTTAGAAGACACAAAAGCCCAGGAAAATGAGGAACAATTGTAATGTGGACTTATTTTTTGGAGGGATAATTTTTAAGGACCAATTTTTAAAAAATTGCCTTGACCTTAGCTCTTAATTCAATTATTATTCTGCCTAAGAGCCCTCGGTTTAATAATCAATTAGCAAACCACACTGGAGGAAACCTCACTATGTAAATACAAAGAGAATGTTGCCTGTTTGGGTGCTGGTTTGTAAGCAGAACTGAGGAGCTTGTGTGTGCATCTGTGTGTTTGCCTGAGCGTGTTGTGTGTGTGTTCAGGGAGTGGGTAGGGTCTTTGCTCCTGTAGATGCTTTGTAAATTCTTTTGTTTTCATGTAATTCTTTCCCTTTGTCTGTAGTCAGTTGGATTCTCCTATGCACCAGTGCCCTAAGTGACAGCCACTGGCAGTAATGAGGCTGCACGCTCCCGTATAATTGAACCCTGTCGGCGCTGCCCATTAAGGCTGTGGTGTGTATGCCAGCTCATTAATCCAAAGCCCATTTCTTCTCCTCCGTCATTTCCCTTTTACATCATGGCACTGTTTCAGGTCCGGATTCCTCTTTGTGCATGTGGAGATTCAGGAAGGGAGAGTAATTGGAGTTGTTGCATCCGTCTTGAGGAGTAACCCTTCTAATGAAGGCGTGCTCACATCTGCAAACCAAGATCATTGTGTCATGACTGTGCATTGTCTGGGCTCCTTGGATAGTCTGTTTGCATTCAGGATGTTTTCTGTGTGTGTGGGTTCAGATCATACATCTCAAACTCACTGACCAATGATGTAAAGATGTGTCTTTATAATTAAAAAGCACACAGGTGCGTACACACATACACACTATTTACTTTTATAATAAAACAAATTATAAATTGTGAAATCCCAATTTAACATAAAACTTCAAGTAAGCATTAAATTTCTCTCATGCAATAGCATAAAAATAAGTTTCTTTATTATTATACTCTTGTTTAATAAAATTTTTGAGAAAAAACCTCCCTCACTCAGATATTTTTAATTGTTAAGATATTAACATTACAATAATAGCACATTAATCACATAATACTTTCATCTTTTTTACTTTTTTTATACAGTACATTCAGATCTTATCATTGTTTTCATTCTTTTGCTTTGCATATATAATCATTTTGCATGTTCAAATTCTGCGATGCACAGGCAGAGACAACTTAATTATCTCTTACAAGGTAAAATGTTTCTAACATTTATATGTGTATCTCGCCTTAACCAGTTTGGCTCAGTGGATAGAGTGTCAGCCTTTGGACTGAAAAATCCAGGGTTCAATTCTGGTCAAGGGCATATACCTTGGTTGCGGGCATATCCCCAGTAGGGGGTGTGCAGAAGGCAGTTGATCGATGTTTCTCATCGACGTTTCTTACTCTATCCCTCTCCCTTTCTCTCTGTAAAATATTAATAAAATATATTAAAATATGTATCTTTGCTTGGAGTTCTTTTATCTCATCATGCTCAATATACCTTCTTTTTATAATTAAAAATGTTAATAATTTTTTGAGTCTATAATCTAATTGAGACTTATCTTTCAATATGCCTTCTACATAGGAATCAAAGAAAATATAGTTTGAATCTTTAATATAGTAGGGAATTTAGTTCAAGGTATCACCTAATTCAACGTAGAAATGTGAGAATGGTGCAACCTATAGACAGTAGATGAGGGAAAGTGTTTGGGCAAGTAAATAGGAAGAGGTATTGACAAAAATAGTTTAGAAATTGAGATAAGTTCCTAGAAATTAACAGCCCTAAATGCGTCAAATTTGATGAAACTGTCACTTCCTTCTAGATATAACTTCGAAGTTTTGTTCAAAGTAATGAGGTTGGGAACACTTTTAAAACACTAAATGAATGGAAATTCTTGGTATTTAGTATTAAACTTATGTATAGAGATATTTTGTTAGGCAGGATAACTTGGGTCTAAGTATTCTAGGATTCACTTTTATAAAAATAAAAAAAAACAACACAAAAGAACAAAAGTAAAATTAGCAGGAAAAAAGGTAAATTGCAACTTCTTGTGAGTGAGATTATGTTTTACTCATTGTTACTAATTTATTGTTTAGTTTAATGTCTGGACACAGTAAATTTTCAATCAGAATTTAGTCCATAGAAAGAAAATCTTGTTGTGGATAGAGACTTTGTCTGTTTTTGTCTCTCTAGTTCTCAGAATGGTGCCTGGCACAGAGGAATTGCTCAATAGATATTTAATTCATTCATTTTTTAATTTTATAATGCTGATAAAAAGGTTGCTTTTAAAATAAGAGTTTAATTCTAGTTCTGGATGGTAGCAGAAAGCAAAGTAGATTCTGTAGCAGAAAAATCACAGTAACATTTTCTTATTATCAAGAAAAACAGATATCCAGGATGACTGTCTAAAGCAAGCCTTCACACTTTCCTCATCAGCAGACCCTTTTGTTGTTTCTCTTCTTATAAGCAGATGTCAAATGTATTTGTTTAAAACTCTTTACATTTTTCTAATGATTTTTAGTTATTTGTTTCACCAAATGTCAGCTAAGATATTTTAAAAAATGTTATCATAATGTAAAATCAAATTTTAGTAATTTAATCCTTATTGAAAGGCAGCTCAACCTATATCTTGATTTATTTTCTTTTTACTTTTAGAAAACACAGTTCAGAAATGGCTCTTTAAGGTTATATAATTTGTTTGAGCTATATTAAAGTGGAACGATTTTAGATTAGACTGACTAAGTTGTCTTGTTTCCAGATAATGAGATCAGGAGATACTTGAGTTTTGAGTTTTTAATTTTTTTTTGGGGTGTGTGTGTGTGTGTGTGTGTGTGTGTGTGTAGGGGATGGTGGTGAAGGGAAACTTGAACATGGAACATGGAAATGTTCCCTAGGAACACATGTCATATAGTCCTAAATAAATTAACCAAGAAACAAAAGTGCTTTTTAAAGCCTCTTTTTATCCTAAAAAGAAATTAAGATGGGTCTGGGAGTCAAATGGACCCCACCCACTAATGTCTGTGCTCCCATTGATTTTGGTGTCGTTAGCAATTTGACCCTTGATTATAACCACATGACTGAGATTTTTTCACCAAGATAGAGAAGTGATTCAATTTCTTAAGAGTAAAAAGCCCAATTATAGTGAAAGGAAAATAAACCTTATATTATGTCTTGAAAAATGCTTTAAGAATTTGTTATCATGTGAGTTGCTTTAAGAATTTGTTATCATGTGAGTTTTATACACTTTTTAAATGAAAGCTCAGTATTTAATCTGTGGCATTTTGAATATTTATGTGAAAGAGGACATTAGCAGATTATTTTACTGACATTCATTCTCCACATTTCCCCCCAAATTTTTGAAATCAGCCAGTATTGTGCCTCCTGCAGATGTCACATTATACAAAGACCTCACATAAATGGGTGTTTCAGTGTTCAATAGTAGAGCCATTTCTTAAATTTCTATGTATTCATAAGATAACTGCCTATGTAACCAGACAGTGTTCTGAAGGAGTTGGATATATTCTCTCACAGTAGAAGCCACTGCTCTAGTAGAAAAGATAATTAGGCCTAAGAAACAACAAAAACAAACACAAAAACTTACCTTCTTCTCCCCTTTTCTTGCCTCTTATTTAGACCCAAGAAGATGAATACCACCAAGGTCTTACTGAATCACAGTTTCAAAGCTCCTCTTAGACCGACCCTTAGACCTCCACATCAGCTAATAAGTTGTATTTTTAACAAAAATGTGACCTACTTTTGGGACTGTAATTACTTGCCTGCCGGTTGTTGTGCTGGGGGCAAGCTAACTAATGTTAACTCTGCTGGAAGATGAGTGACATTAGGTGCAATGGATACCAATAAACAGACTTGAATAGATGGAAATTTGAGTATCATAATCTAAAGAGCTATCATGTCCATCATCTTGAAGCAGCTCAACATCTACTGGATCTATTTGTATCTTAAAATTGATAATTTTCTTACTGAAAATTCTAGTGACATGGATCCCTCTATTTATACTAGGATGGATGTTGTCCATTAAATTAATATGATTTGATTATTTATTCATTTGTCCATGTTCTAATTTATAATTATTTGCCTGGGAATAGCATATAGCTTTCTTTGCTAAGAGCATTACCTGTGTATGGTTACATTGGCTTCTTCTACCTCAGAAAATATGGAACATGCTGCCTTTTCCTCACAAGTACCTCAAGTTTAGTCCTTGAAACATTTCATAGGACCTGATTCTTCTGAGGGAGACAAATGAGTAAATTTTCACTGCATTATTATTTTAATACTGTAATTTGCACAGAATTAACAAAACTCAAACTCTACCTGATAAAATTCATTCTGCTATGTTTTTTCCACACTCTAAGTTTTCTGTATTTGAACCTCTGGGAATTTTTTTTTTAACCTTCTGTATAGTTGAAAACAAGTGCTGTCAGGTGTCCTGAAGGAAAGGTTTGACTTTTAAAATCTCTTACTGTGGCCATCACAATCAGATTATTATTTAATGGATGACATTTAGTTAAAACTCTGAAGCTTAGTCTTCTGTGCTCTTGTTGGTGTGAGTGGTTGCAGCTTTTCAGAAGGATAGCTTTGGCACGCATAACAAAAATGTTAAAATGTATTTGCCCTTTCAGAAATACTTTCTAAAGAAATGGGGATATGTACAAAGCATTAACCCACTCAATGTCTTTTTTCCAAACAGAGAGGAAAGTGTGAGGGAAGGAAGAAGAATTTTAAAAATAACTAAAGTCTTCAATTGCAGAGCCATTTTTAAAATTTCCTATTTTCATAAAATGACCACCTATGTAGCCATTCATAATGAAGCTGTGTATTCTTATTTAGTACCAGGAAAAATGTGGCATGGTGTATGAACCCATGTTTATGGAAATATGTTTCTTGAAGTATATGTACTGAGGTGCAAATGGACTTTAAAGGTAACTATGAAGGTTATGGGTATTTTGTCTTTAGATGTTATATCTCTCTTTTCCATAAGAAATATGTACTCTGTTGCTGTTTTTCATATAAGAGCCCTGCACATTTATTAAGACATATTTGTTGAATGCTTTCTATCTGGCAAACACTGTTCTAGGTGTTAAAGGTGTATTTGTGAAACAACAACTCATATTCCTGAAGACATCAAATAACTATAGTGCACTTGCTTCACCAATTAGTGGTCATTCCCTAATGAACAAATAAACAAGAAAAAAGTCTTACTTTTACTGTCTTAAAAAAATGAAAATGAAAGTAGATATTTTACAGAATTATGGTTTTTGTAGCCAAAGGTATTTCTGCTGACATTAGTGTTTAAGATAAAGTATGTTGAGGACCATCTTAGATCTTAATGTTGTATTTGTAGACTTCTGCCTCATTCCATTTGTTCTAAAAGTTTTCAATGTGGAGGCCAAGTTTGTTAAGAAATTTAACATGCATATGGTACGGTCTAACTTAGGCACAATTGATACTTAAAAGTCTGTAATTGCTTACAAAGTAATGATTATGATTTTGTAAAAAAAAGACCTCAGCCTAATTGCTAACCTTGCCAACCAAGGGGAGTGGTGGTATTTCATTATGTATTTTTTTCTTTTAGTGGTGAGAAGGACAGACTGTACCACCCAAATCTGTTATCTAAATAAAATTCCAAGTTAGCCTTATAATAACATTGTAAGAAATAATGCTGTAAGGTTCTAAAGTACTGTGGTATCATATCAATATGTTCTTTAAAATTTAAGTTATATTTCATACTGATGCATTTAAATACCAAAATAATTGTTCTACTGTTAATAGACCAAATTTTATCTTATAGAAACAAAACTGCATTATTCTTTTGTGAATTAAAATTGAGCTTGAGCTGTTCTGTATCTTGATAATGATGGTACCACAAGTTAATTTTTATTAGTGTTTAATCAGTATTTTTCAAATGGCTGAAAAGGCTAGATATCTTAATTAAATCATCTAGGAGAGTGAATTCGTAGCGTGGCATTCCACCCAGCACTATCTCTTGAGATGTGGGGTTTTGATACCAAAAATAGTTGGGAAACAATATATGCTGTGCTCTCTTGGAGCTACAAAGGCACACAAGCATATTGAAGGCTCTGAGAAGTCCTGCAGTAAATAGGCCAATTAAACTTCATTTAATACCCTTACGATTTAAGTTTATTTAATTAGCAAGTTTTAACATTTTCTAATATGCCACACCCTGGTATTCTGTGAACCCTCTTTGGCCAGGATGGCCTAAATTCTAGGGGAGTAATTCTGAAACTGCTATGGAAAAGCACAAAGTTTTCAAGTTTCCAGTTTGTCATCATAGGAAATTAGTGATGATTAGTAAACAGCTCGTACCATAGGAGTCTGACAACCTTTGAACTGACCTGCATCTTGTTTAGTGTGATGGGTCTAGTGTCATGCAGTTGGATATTGCAACAGTGTCCAATGTCAATACTAGTTTAATAGTTCCTAAACTATTCATTCTCATTTTCCTCAGTTTCTGTACCTCATGCCTTTTGGACTGGTGACAGACACTTGCAGGCCAGTACTGCTCCAGGTGATAAGCTTAGAATAGCTTATGTCCAGAGCCTCCCGTACTCAAGGTGTGGTCTGCAGACCAGCCACATAGGGATCACCTGGGAGTTTGTTAGAATGCAGGAACTTAGATCGTACACCAGGCATCATGAATCGTAAGTCTGCATTTTATCAACATCTCGGGTGAGTTCTACCCACACTAAAATCTGGGAATCTAGAACCATTGTTTCCAATAGAAATAGAATGCAAGCTACAGATGTAATTTTAAAGTTTTAATTAAAGAAGTAAAAAGAAAGAGGTGAGATTAACTTTAATATATCTTATTTAACTTAGTATATCCCAGATAATGATCATTTTAACCTATCTATATAAAAATGGTTGCCAGATATTCTATATTCATTTTTAAAAATTCTTTGAAATTTGGCATATATTGACATTTGCAGCACTTCTCAAGTCATACTGGCCACATGGCAAGTGTTCTATGCTATACGTGTCCAATGGCTGTCCTAATTTATGGTTTAGAACACATGTGTCAAACACAAGGCCCGCGGGCCAAATCCGTCCCGCCAGGCCTTGCAATGTGGCCCGCACCGCGCTGTCATCACTGCACTCCGCTGCGTTTCCATCACAATGACAGTTTATGACTGTTCAGTAAACCATTCGGCCCCCGATTTAGGCTGGATTTTAGATTTTGGACCCTTCTCTGATTGAGTTTGACACCCCTAGTTTAGAACTTAGCATAGTGTCTGGAACATTATAGGTGCTTAGCAAATATTTATTGAATGAAAGTAGTTGGAGGAAAACAGTTATTGAAGGTCAGTTTTGCATTAGCCACATTGCCTCCTCCTCATTTGTAGTGTAGTTAGTTTTGGTAGAATAGTATAATACATAAAGCTAGATCTCTGACTCTTGGTCCCACATATTCTTTTTACCTCCTCACTGCTCTTTTATTGCTATTACTAGTAGCTCAAGGTACAATATTGTGCGCAGTAGGCTGCTTGCTGCTTCCATGGGAGCAGTGCGGCTTCTATGGGAGGCTGGCCTGCTGTCACCTCTCTGGGCCTGCGCTCGGCCATGGAGGCTGTGGGCCGGCTCTCCAGTCCCCCAGAGGCCCTCCATCACTGTCACCACAGCAATGAAGCAAGCATTCTGCCAGGCTGCTCACGCTGCCTCTCAGCAGTAGTCCCCCTAGGACTAGGGGACTCCAGTGAAGCTGAGGGGACTGGGCGCTGCCATCTTGTGGCTATGGGCACCGCCATATTTGTGATGGAGTGATGGTTCATTTGCATACTACCCTTTTATTAGATAGGATTTTATTTTGGGGGGGGGGGTTGTTAATCTCTTTAAGTAGAAAATTTCTAAAGACGCTTTAAACTCTTACGTTCCTAAATATCCATGTCTACTTTAAACTCTTTTTGGAAAATTCAGCTGTAAATATAATAGATAATCAACACTGCATTTCTACAGTGTCACGCCCCCTCCCCTCCCTTTCTGGTATTTCCCTGACCATTTATTTTTCTCACTTGTTGCAATTTCTAACTTAAATTGACTTTAAGAAAATTAGTCAGATATGGCTTCCATTCTAGAAATTCTCTTTCTAAATTTGATGAGAGAAGGATAAGGAAATTGAAAGTAATTGATCAAATAAACAAATTATAAATCATAGCCTTTTCTACGTAATGTGAGGCTAATTTGATTAAAAACACTGTTGATTCCTGGTATCCAGGAGATGCAGAACTTTGTTGTTCTTGCAGAACAAAACAAGATGACCACAGGATGCTGAGTGTGCTGTACCTACTGATTTCACTCTCATAGGCAGGGAGAGGCCAGTGATTGAGGAGGTCTCTTACCACAGGAGGGCAAAGGATAAGAACTGAGAAATTATTTTTCTCTATGTGCGGTGATTAGGTTTTTAAAAGAAGACAGAAAATAAAAATCTCATATTACCTCCTAAATTCTCCCATTTTTGAGGTAAATAAAATAAGAATATTGACTCTGGGCACCTTCTAAATAGAAATTGTGAGGCTACTGTTGCATCTCAGTATCTTCTGCTTTCCTCATTCAATGAAATCTCCCAAGACATGTGGTGGGCCAAGTTCCACAATTTTAATTGTAACCAACAGGTTGACTCACAACTTGGGAGATGAGAAAAGATCGAATCTAGGAACTGGGTTTTCCAGGTATTAACCTTGTTTTTGCCTCAACCCAACTTTCCTAAAGCTCAATTTCCTCATCTGTTAAGGTGAGGATAATATAAAATTGTGTTGAGAGGAGTAAAGGGAACAGCATGTTTTTAGATGCTTATGTAAGGTTGGGCTAATCCATGAGGTATCTATCCTTTTTCCTGTGTGAGGGCATTTTCACACAGCATTAATCAGGAGAAGCTTTATGGAAGGTGGTTTGGCAGTCTTTCGACACAGCATTATTTCTATGTGTATACCTGTGCAGTCAAAGGATTAGTTCTTAGGACATGTGAACAAGGGTGCTCATGGTAGTGTTGTTTGAGATAGCAAACCTAAATCTAAAGACAACTGAAATGCTTACAAATTAGGAACTGGTTAAATCATGGCAGATCCATATAGTGAAATGTACAGATATTACAAAGAATGAGACAGACACTTTTGGAAATATGTCTAAAGCAAAAAGTGAAAAAATTGTGGGATTCTCACTCTGCACAGAAAATGTAGAAAGGTATATAATGAAATATTAAGTGGGTCACCCCCTGAGAAGTAGAAATGGGATGTGGAAGAAAGGAGGAGCTTCATTTTTCTCCCTCTGTGCTATCTGAAATTTTTGTTATGAGCAGGCATTACTTTTCCAAAGTAGTTATATCAGTATTATAATAGGAAATGTATTGCCTTCTAGCTAGCTATTCAAATTTTTGGATGAAGAAAAATCGGGGGAGGGGGCTCAACATCTTATAGTCCAGTAATTTTAAAGTTTTGTTAGACATATACTGCAAAATCAATTCAATAGCTGTGTACTTTGCAGACTTTGATTCAGTGTGTCAAGTTTGGTTTAGAAGTGATTGCTCTGGCTTTACTGTTAAATAGCCTTGTGTTCTACCCTGGGATTCAAGTATTTTTGTAATAGCTTAATTTGATAGTTTACAAGGATTCAAATACTTTAAGTGGATAAAAAAAAAAAAGCATTCTTAGAAAACAGCACATTGATTCATTTTCTCTCTGCCCATCAATTTAATAGAAACTAATTCAGTCTGACATAATATTACTGGGGGAGGTCAGTTTTTAACTCATTTTATTTGCACTGCGTGAAGAAACATGAAAGACAAAATAAATTCAAATTGACTTATTATAGGAGGGACCTGTTTTGAATGAGCTTAGCTAAGTAGGTACTAAAACAAATGTGCTTCATAAAAAAAATTTTTGATAAGGTAAGGATTTTTCCTAATCCTGATTAGATTTTAAATGGTCCCTTCACTAGTTTACATAATTATAAGGCACGACCATGGAATGGGTAACAATAGAAATGACTCATTAATGCATATCTTTCTTTGGCGTTGCTTCAGGGCTTGCAGCATGATGTTTGCAGAGAAGGTGGTCTGTGGCATGCCTCCTTCTGATATGGAACATCAAAGATTGCTTGGATCTCTCTGTACTCAGGCATTCCTGAGTTTTGTCTGAAGTGGGTAATACCCCAACAGCCAGTAGCAGCATGACATTGGAAGTATTTTGGCACTTTTTATTTCTTGTATTATTTTCAAATGTAATGATTTTGGGGAAGTAGATTGGGATTTCTTGGCTTTTGAACACAGTGAACCAACTATTACAAAATCTAGCTTTTTTAAGGTCATTACAGTACTCAGTGCTGGTGACCAAACTGAATAGCTTTCCGGAGCTAGGTTTTAAATGGCCACCACTTATAAACCACAGTGTGTATTTCATTAGCATTAGTGTGTTGTCACTAATAGTGGTCTCAAGACATTATGTATGCATCCCTAATTAATAAATAATGGGATATTGAACCTAGAGTATTGACAGTTTTCTCTTTGCTGTGTAATATTTTTCAATACCAGTGGTGCAAGGCCTCCAGTTCACATTGAACCAGGTAAAGTGGGGGCAGGCATTTCTCTTGAGGCTGTCCCGAAAGCTGCCAGAACAACCTGCACACCACAGAGGCACACCTTGGGGGCGAATCATTCAGGATCCCCACAATACCAACTTGAGGAAACAGGAAGTCCTTCACCAAATCAGATTGGTAAAAAGGTGAAGACACTCATATTAGAACTGGAACAGTATCTGAGCCCATTTTCAATGTGAGAGTTCTGGGAAATGAGGTGGGTGAGTGGTGGCCTTAATAGTACTAACCACCACAGTGAAGCGGAGAGATGCTTAAAGGAGTAACCTTGTCCCACCTAATTCTGATTGGACGCGGGAGGGATTGGGATGGTTCTTGCTCTGGCAGAAAGGAAACATTTTATTATGATTATTTGCCCTTTTTTTGAAACTCATTTGGAGCCAGGACATTATGGCCATTCTGAGGAATTGTGGAGACTCTTAGACCTATTTACTCTCCAAAAATATGAAAATGAAAATGAAAATTTCCTACAGCTTTCCAGTGACAGAATTCCTGAAGAATCACTGAATTTCTTTATCTCCATTCCATGGCCACACTCTTTACCTTCAGTCTTGCATATCTAAGGATAGAGCCTGGTGATGCTATGCCACCTTAGTGGCTCTAAGAAAGGGCAGATGACATGTTTTTTCTCTAACTACGGGTCAAATAAATGATTTTTTTGGTATAATTTTTATTGTTGATAGTATTATAGATATCTCCAATTTACACCCTTTACTCCCCTCTTCTCAATCCCTCCCCCCACCACGATTTTCACCCCCCTATTGCCCATGTCCATGGTCTATGCATAATAGATAGGTATGTAAATTCTTTGGTTTATCTCTTCTCTTATCCCCACCCCTACATCAAGGTATGCCAGTCCGTTCCATGCCTCCATACTTTGGGTGTTATTGTATTGGTCAATTCATTTCGTTCATTAGATTTCACACATCAGTGAAATCATGTGATATTTATTTTTAGAAAAGCTTTATTCTGGGGATTGAAGTCAAAAGAATTCCGTTATTTATCTTTTGATTTCAAGTCCCAGAATAATGCTTTTCCAAATTTCCAGGCTCCAATATCTCATTAAATATGTCTTTTTGAGTTTTGTGAATGTTGTTGCTATTAAATAAACAAAGGGATCAGCTGTCATTGATATTTATTTCGCAGTTAACAGCATAATACCCACAACATTTTACATGCTTAGCTTGGTGTTTGTTGAAAATGTTCCTGATGTATAGATTCGTAGTGAAATTCAGTGGGTACTCTGTGTGCCAAACAGCAGTTTGAAAGGTTACAGTGTTTTTTAAAAATGGAAAACCACACCAGCTAGGCTAGACAATGGTTCTCGGTCTCCTTTGCTTCTTGGGGCCTCCCGGTGAGTGTCCAGCCCCTGGTGTTCTTGGTTGCAGAGTGAATTTGTAGGGTTTGCTGAGTTCCTCTGTTCTGCATCAGAAATGGCTCAGTGTCCAAATGGATGTGGATTCGTATATTTCCAAAACATTTTTCAATCTCTTCAAATTAACAGCAGCATAGACATGGAAAACACTATTATTATCATCCTCTTACATGAGGCTACTCCTAGTATAAAGAGAAAGCCAAGAACTTTCTACTCATTTAATTTTATTTGACAAAAGTGAGGCGGTGGACAGCAGGGGGATCTCTGGGATGTATGCAAACTTCCCTCTGTAATGGGCAGCCAATGTTTCCCCTCCACTGAGCTCCACCAGCAGATGTTCTTAATATCCGGCTGATAAAGCCCAATGCAGTCCATCATTTCACAGATATACAGTGTGTGTTGACCAGTGTTCAAGCAATACTGTCTGGGTGGAAAATATTTTATAGATTATCAGCATTTCCAGAAATTTTGAAAAATAAGGCAGATTTAAGAGTATATTAAAAGACTACCATTGTTGTTTAGCCTCTGGGAGGCTGTTCATGTACTTAATTCAGTCCAAGCATGAATCCATGTACTTGATTCAGTCCAAGCATAAATCCACAGGGCACTGTTGGTTTTAATGAAGACACATGCAAAAGTTTTTATGTACTTAAATGATCCTCACTTAATGGGAGCAGATCAGACAATGTATTTAGTTCACTCACCTAAGCTTAGAACTAACTTTTCATTAAAATCCAATTGAGGACTGGAATTGCTCTTTTCCCCTTGAATCAGGACTTCCCGTTTTAAATACAAATAATTAAACTGTGATTTTCAAAGCTTCAGGACTTCCATTTTGTTGCTAAAACCCATTGTTACCAAAGACAGTCATCATCAGACAACTGCATGTTATTTCTTGGTTCAGCTAATGAAAATGCTTTTTGTGGGCAGCTTGATATTTCTTCTGCCCAAGGCAGAAAAGATGTAAGCATGCCAAAATTCCTTTTGTGGAGATGGTAACAATGAAATAGGATATGATGTAGCACTTTTGGCAAGACTAAAATCATTGATGCTTATAGAAACTTTTACCAGAACAAAATTCTGAAGTCATCTATAAGCTTACTAAGTGGATAGAGGAAAGGAGATGAAAATATCACATCAAAATGATTTGTTTTCACCTCCAGACCATGAGTTCCTTGAGGACAGGGAGGCCCCTTAGCTGGTGTTTGTCCCTCACTATTAATGGTTCATGTAGTTCTGCTTTGAACAGCATTCTCACTGATTTTGAGGCACTTTCTCAATAAACAGTGAAGTTCTACATCTGATTTATTACAACTTTAAAACAGTTACAGATTTATAGGCTATGTATATATAATAATTTGGCTGTGATGCTTGTCACAATTCTGGGAAGGAGAAAAGACATATTTTTATCTACATTTTTCATAAGAGGAAAGATTCAAGGAAGGTGAAGAGTAGTCTCAGAAAAAGCCTTTAATTCTTTGAAATTGCCTGGGAGTGATGGGAAGAACTGAATTCTGTATGACTTATGAATTTTAAATGTACTAAAACTTGAAAAGGTGGAAGGATACCAAGTTAGAATTTTATTAAAATTAATGCTTTAATGTTGATAAATTGATTTAATTAATTGAATTAATTTTTAAAACATTATGCCTGCTTCTACTTAGGAGGTAGGTGGATGATAACAGTTTTACATTCTTTACAGATTTGAAGTAGATAAGATACAGTGCATGGAAAAATATAAAGCATGCCAATATGTCTTATTTCTGGGTGATTAATACATTGATGTCCCTTTCTATTAGCTTTTGTAGTTCTCTGCATTTAAACTGTTGCTGTTTTCCAATTGAAGAATAAAGAAAAGAAGTAGGGTCATGTAAGGTATAATTATTATTAAAACAATGTATTTAGGTAAACTGTACATACACTGAAATTTACCTATGATAGCGCACAATTAAGTGATTTTTAATAAGTTTATAGCCAAAACCGGTTTGGCTCAGTGGATAGAGCGTCAGTTTGGGGACTGAAGGGTCCCAGGTTCGATTCTGGTCAAGGGCATGTACATTGGTTGCGGGCATATCCCTGGTAGGGGATGTGCAGGAGGCAGCTGGTCAATGTCTCTTTCTCATTGATGTTTCTAGCTCTCTATCTCTCTCCCTTCCTCTCTGTAAAAAATCAATAAAATATATTTTAAAAAATTTATAGAGATGTGATGCTGTCACTACAATTTCTTAGAAGTCTTCTGTCAACCTCCAAGTTTCTGTGGAGTTTTTGCAGTCAGTCTCAGTGCAGGCAAACACTGATGGTCTTTCTGTCTCTATAAATTGCATTTTCTGTATATTTCATAAAAAATGTTATCATGGAATAGGTAGTCTTTTGTATCTGACAACTTTAGTGTAATATTTGTGAGGTTTATCTATGTTGTGGCAGATATCAATTGCTTATGTCTATTTTATTGTTAAATAGAGTTCTATGGTATGGATCTGTCACATTCATTTATGTATGGACATTTGGATGTTTTTCTTTTTATGAATAATGCTCTGTGGAAATTTGTGTTCAAGGTTTTTTGTGGACATACAATATGTTTCCATTCCTCTTAGATAAACTCCTAGGACTAAAATTGCTAGTCTATGTGATACGGTTCTGCTTACTTTTTAAGAAACTGCCGATCTGTTTTCCAATGTGTCTAGACCAGTTTGCACCAGAAATGTATAAGCGATCCAGTATTTCCATGTCCTCCCCGACATTTAGTATTGTCTGTCTTTAGTTAGTCATTCTGGTTGATGCAGAGTGGCATCTCTTTGTGGATTTAAGTTGTATTCCCTAATGAGTAATGATGTTGACCACCTTTGCACATGCCTGTTAGCCATTCTCTGTTGGCATAACACCTATTGAGTTATTTTGCCAATTTTTCAGTTCATTTGTCTACTTATTGCTGAGTGGTAAGTGCTCTTTATATATTCTAGATACAGGTTCTTTTCAGATACGTGATTTACAAATACTTTCTTTCTACTCTCTGGTTTGGTTTCATTTTCTTATTAGTATCTTTTGAAGTAGAAAATTGTTTAGCTTGAAGTCCAGTTTACTAGATTTTAAACTTTATGTTTTATGATTTTGGTGCCCATGTATCATGAAGTGGTATTATTACTATAATTTTTTAGCTCAACATCCCTACTAACTTCTCTTTAGACAGATGATGAATGGAATTTATCAAAATAGGATATGAAAAATGTCCTGGGGCAAATTTTTTTAGAAAATATTAAGGGAGCCGAACCGGTTTTGCTCAGTGGATAGAGCATCGGCCTGAGGACACTCAGGTTTGATTCCGGTCAAGGGCATGTACCTTGGTTGTGGGCACATCCCCATGGGGGGGGGTGCAAGAAGCAGCTGATCAATGATTCTCTCTCATTGATGTTTCTAACTCTCTATCCCTCTCTCTTCCTCTCTGTTAACATATATATATATATATATATATATATATATATATATATAAAGTGGCCACTATTATCCCATTATCTCCCTTTAAAAAATAAAGAAAATATTAAGGGAAAGGATCCTGAACTGATTGTTGAAGTACCTGATTGTGCACTCTGTGTTGGCACCTGGGGTTAGTGGGCACCTGGGATCAGTATTGGTGCCCAAGGATCATCTTGGCTTTGTGTCACAGTTAAAGCCTGGTATGAGTATCAGTTTGCTTGAGAAAAATGATAAAACCTCTGAAGAAAAAGCCACTATATCCAGTCACTCATATCATTAACTCTCTTAGGTTCTAGCTCTAGCACATAGTAGGTTACTTTTATAAAAGGCAGTATGTTGAGTTTAACACTCTGCATGCATTATTCTTGTAAGAATGCATTTCCAAGAAATCTGTGTTATAAAAATCTTTAGGCTTTGTATTGTTCGCTTAGTTACAAAAAAGGGGTAAGAGAGATAAATGATTCTTGAAGCTCTTTGAGAAAAGTAGGGCCTCATATAATTTCACTTCACTTCTTGCGCTTTTTATACAAAGTGACAGAATGCCGTAGATTTCTTTTTGCTTGCTGTTAACAAGCACCCTGATATTAATCCCTGGACTGACTAATGCCTACAGCAGTCACTTTAGAGAGGTGTGCTGTTGCAGCATGCTGTCCTGTGGAGAATGATGCTGCTGAAGAGCTGTTAACTTCAGGAGAGTGGTGGTGCAGGGAAGAGAAAATATCTGTCCTCTCCTTTCGTCCTCCGCCTATTCCTTTCATCATGCCCCTGTCACAGCTTGTCTGCAGTCCCTTGGTGTTTGGATGAGGACTTTGATTTGATTTCTATCAATAGCTCTTCCTATCACTACTAGTCGAATGACCTTGGACAAGGCTATTCAATCTCCTTCAGCCTGTGATTTCATTGCCTGTAAAATGGAATGTCGATACTTACTGTGCCGGATTGTTTTAAGGAGAGGAAATGTACACAAATCACCTAACATTGTGCTTAGCATAAGGTAGGTGCTTTGCTGGAAATTGTTATTATTAATGTTGTTTTGTCCTCTGAATTCTTTATGATCCAGAGAACTTTTAAATATTGAAATATAAATAAAGAAAAATGGTAATACAGAAGGTGGAATACACTGAGTGCTATAATGAAACAAACATCAAGTGTTAATCTATACTAATAAAAAGGTAATATGTTAATTAGGCCAGGTTGACTGGATATCTTTCAGATGTCCAAATTCCTTCTGGACAAAGCCATGGTGGTGGGGGTGAGGCAGAGGCTGTTAGGGGCAATCAGGCCAGCAGGGAAGTAAGCAGTTATGGGTGATCAGGCTGGTGGGGAAGCAAGCAGTTAGGGGAGCAAGCAGTTAGGAGCATGATCAAGCTGGTGTGGGGGAGCAAGCAGTTAGGGGAAGATCAGGCTGGTAGGAGAGAGCAATTAGGGGCAATCAGGCTTGCAGGGGATGACAGTTAGGTGGTAATCAGACAGGTAGGCAGAGGTGGTTAGGAGTGATCAGGCAGGCAGGCAGGTGAGTAGTTAGGAGCCAGCGGTCCCGGATTATGAGAGGGTGCAGGCCAGGCTGAGGGACATCCTCCCCCCCCCCCCCAAACACCCCCGTGCACTAATTTCATGCACCGGGCTTCTAGTTTTTTCATAATGTTCAAGATAGAAATTCATGTCTTTCTCTTTCTAAGATACATATATTACTAGAGGCCAGTTGCACAAAAATTTGTGCACTTGTGGGATTCCCTCAGCCTGGCCTGTGCCCTCTGGCAGCCCGGGAGCCCTCAGGGGATGTCCACCTGCCAGTTTGGGCCCATTTTCTGGGGGATTGGGCCTCAGCTGGCAGTCAGACATCCCTCTGGCAGCCCTGGAGCCCTTGCAGGATGTCCAGCTGCGGCTTAGGGGACATCCTTAGCACAGCTGTGAAGGTGGGAGAGGCTCCTGCCACTGCTACTGCACTTGCAGCCATCAGCCTCGCTTTGGCTAAGTGAACCTCCCCCTAGCGGGGGGAGATACTGACCACCAGGGGGCAGCTCCTGATTTGAGCATCTGCCCCAGGTGATCAGTGTGCATAATAGCTACTTGTTGTTTCTGTTTGTTCTGCCCTTAGTGTCAATGTGCATATTATCCTTTTATTGTATAGGATATATACCCCGAGTGGCCAGATTATTATGATCTCTTAACGCATAATAATTTGGACACTCAGTATGTGTGTGCGTGTATATATATATATATATATTTCTTCTTTTTTATACCCTCAGAAATAGGATTATTAAAAAGTTTAGTTGGAGATAAAAAGACCATACTATGGTGTAGCCTACCATTGAAAGATTTGAGCCTTCTGTAAAAACTGTGGGGTGTTGATAAGTCTATGGAATTCCCTAAGTTGGATCATGTTTTCTACTCAAACTTTTCAAGGTCAGAGGAGCCCAGGCTCCAATTTTTGTTTTCTTTGAAATATCACTTAATTTCTGACATTGAATATACAGCATTTTAGAAAAAAAATGATTTTATTGATTTTTTAAAAGAGAGGAATGGAAAGGGAAAGAAAGAGATAGAAATATACAAGAGTTAGACATATACATGGGTAGAACCAGCAATCCGAGCATGTGCTCCGACCTGGAATAAAACTTGTGACCTTTTGGTGCATGGGAGGACGCTCATCCAACTGAGCCACACAGCCTGGGCTATGCAGCATTTTTAAACCTAAATACGAAACTCTCCCTCAATTCATAATTAAAAAGTGCTAAGATCTTGCAGCTTTAACATAAGATGAAGTTAAAATTTTATTATATTGCAATAGTCAAAGTTCAAACATCATTAGATACATTAGATATTAAGTGAATACTTTCATTCTTGATATGTATCATTTATTATTTAAGCAAGTAATTTATTTATTAAAAAATTCTCAAAATATTGATTTTTCCATCTCTTTTTGATTAATTTTACTAAAAATGTAGAAAACTACAAGATAAAATGACTCTCTGTGTTCTCAGGCTTTAAAATTTCTAATTTCCTTCCAACATGTATTTCCCCTAATAATTATACATCAAAATTTCTGAGCTCAAGTACAGATTTATTCATGCTAATGAAAATAAAAAATCTCCCCTTCTTCTGAATTATTGCCTCTTACTAAATATTATAAGGCATTCATTAGTTCTCATTTCTACTATTAAAAATACTGCTAAGATATCTTGATGACTAAGCCCAATTATGCTTTTAAATATTCCCAATTTGCATGAATTGAATGTATGTGCAAGTATTAAGTCTTAAAAATAGTATCACAACATGTGATCCACATAACCAGGAACAGACCTGCCTAAGTACTGGTCTATTAATGGGGTGAGAGTGTTATTTACCTGGTCTGCCCCCTGAGGCACAGAGAATCCTACTTGTAATTTTCACTTGGCTCCATCTGGCTCAGGTAAGTTTCCTTAACAATATCTAAAAGAGCTACTTTAATAAGGACATAGGGAGGAGTAGGAGTTGAATCTCAGAAACCGGTGACCTCCCATCTCCCAGCCTCAGTTGGGTTCATCTGGTTTTGATGCTTTTGTTCTCTTATTCACCTGTTTTGTGTTTCTCATTAATTCTCTGTACCATGTTATGCACTGTTTCCATGGTGAGATTTTCTAGTTTTATACCATCTAATATGGTAGTCTTTAGCCCCATGTCGCTATTTGAATTAAATAAAATTTAAAATTTAGTTCCTCAGGTGTACTGGCTGCATTTCAAGTTCTCACTAGCCACGTTTTAGTGGCTACATTTTAGATGGGGCAGAATAGAACCTTTTTATCATCACAGAAAGTTTTACTGAGAGCACTGCTTTAAGCCACTTGTGCCATTGTTAGAACGAATGTGCTAATTACAGAATATTTTTAGTTTCTCTTCCCGAAATTGATCAAAATGTAAATACCGGCCTTTATTAACTGTTTTATTATCTTACCTGTTGTTCTATGTATTTTACTATTGTACTGCTCTGTGTAATAGTAAGGAGTTGAGATTCTTTATTCCTCTCTATGCATAAAATTCAATTATTGCCGTACAGCTTGCTGTGCCTTTTTCCGCAGAACAGGTCTCTTCCTTGGCCAGAAGGATCCAATCTTTGCTTATTCCCCATGACCCTGGGCAGACTGTCTTTCCATTGAAGGCTACTTTTGATATATGCTTTTCTTTTCTGAAATTAATTTTTAATATCTCATATTTCAGACAAAAAAAAAACCAGGTATCATATTATATCTTTCCGCTTATAATTGAGATGAGACAAGGATAGGAGAGATATTTGCTATTTTAAGTGGGGTAATGGACAATGTTCTTTCTAATGTCTCATCAGCAGCAATTATAATAAATTACTTAATGCACTCATTAACAGACTCAAAATATGACTAATATAATATGTCTGTTTAAATATCACCTGGTGGATATCAATAAACCACCAATGATTCAGTGACCATATTTTGATAATCACTGCTTTAGAACTGCAAATGCTTTGGAAATGACAGATAATTATATTTTTATTTTAAAATATTTTAATGAGCTATATAGCAGCCTGCTCTATTTGCAAGTAGAATAACTTTCAGGAGTTTCACAGTAATAGGAAGACATCGATACCGAGTGTGAAATGCTGAATTTTGCCTTTATGATTTATTTTTGGACTCTGAACCCAAGATTTTTCTAGTTTCTTTTGAATGTTCCCATATGCTTAGTTTTCTCTACTTTATCAGTACAGTATTGGCTAAATTCTTTTAAATTCACTACTGAGAAAATTCCAGTGAGCTAAGCATTTTAATGTGAAAAGGAAACCGAGGAAACTATGCAATAAATAACATTTAAGACATAATAGAATGGCACCAAGAATGGCTGTAAATGCTTTCTATCTATTGGTCCCTATGTAGCTGAGATGGAAATAGATCAAGCTTAAGCTGGAATCACTGCCACTTTAGTCATTAAACTTCAACATGCTGATGCCACTATATTAAGTGTGCTTTCAGGAGACATCCGAGCAAATTTATACTATCAAGCAATTTTCAGACATATAGAAGAAAGAGATTACTTAAAAATATTGCAAGATTAGGTATTTTATTAAAAATGGCCTTCTTGGAGCAAACCATAATTCTACAAATTTGAACCTACAAAGAGATGATGTAGGCCAGAGAAATAATATCCTATGTTGAAAACTCTCTCAGACAAAGCAGTTCAAAACATGGTAAACAGGTAACTGCAACCTTTGTGGTCCTGGGGAAGAAAAGAGCGAGTATTTAGGGAACTGACAGGATTGCATCTAAGATGAAGTTCATAGCTCAGGGAGTAGATAACATTCCTGTCTTGCTTTTGGAAGCAGAATTTGTCTATTTAGATTTTATTCACTATATTAAAATATATTTTCCATAAATATTCCCTGAATTTCTTCATGTCATTTTTTGGGAAAATGTCCATGTTTTCTTGCAAAGAAGATGCCACTTGCATAGGGATGATACTTTTAAACATTGAGTTCACTAAGTTAAATAATAGTCTTTTAGGAAACATTGTTCTTTAAGCTGTATACAGGAAAAATAAGCAAAATCCATCAGGCACCTAAAAGATATGCTTAAACCCAACACACTTATTCTTCTTTCCTCAAATAAAGGATCCTACCAGTTCTAGATAAAAAATCCAGCATTTCTTTTTTTCTATTTTTCATTTACTAATTTTTTTTTGAGATAATGTAGCTTAAAATAATATATGTACTATTTGGCCCTTGAGGTTAGAAAGTTGTTTTCAGCCCTGACCGGTTTGGCTCAGTGGATAGAGCATTGGCCTGTAGACTCAAGGGTTCCAGGTTCGATTCCAGTCAAGGGCATGTACCTTGGTTGTGTGCAAATCCCCAGTAGGGAGAGTCCAAGAGGCAGCTGAATCAATGCTTCTCTCTCATTGATGTTTCTAACTCTATCCCTCTCCTTCCCTTTCTGTAAAAAAAAATACAATCAAATATATGTTTTAAAAAAAGAAAGTTGTATTCACTGTATCTCCTTTTCATATATTGTGATGAGCCAATTATTATCATGACCAGTTAATCCATTTAATAATGATTGATGATGGGTTATTAAAAAAAGATAAGCTATATAACCATACATAAGATGTTTGAATTTTAATAGTTGAAGTTGGATAATTCATTTTTACATTCTGTTAAGTAAGCGCTCCTGCTGGACCTTGTTCATCACCACAGTAACTTAGTAGAATGTAAATATAGCAATTGAATTTATAAACACAAAGGAGATGTTTACCATTGCATTGTTCTTAACATGTGCTTTGACTTTTATGTAAAAGTCAAGAGACTGGCAAAATCATTGTCTTTCATTACTAAGCATTTTGAAGATTATTGCCTATTGAATACATGATCACACACTGGGGGGAGGTAAGACTATAGATGTTGATATGAAATGTGTATTTCACTGCCACAGTACAGTAGATAAAGAAGTCACTGAAAAATTCATAATTTTGATTATACTGTACGAGAGTAAGAAATAATTTCTTGTGGTACCTTGTTTAAGCTTTGACTTTATTGTAGAAATGTTTCCCATTCTTATAGAAGATGTACTTTTAGGAAAGTTGTTTGAAAGTAAATATTGAACAATTGCAGTTACAAATACATGTTAAAAATCATTCTAACAGTATGTTCTGATATGGTTCTTCAGTTGAATAATATTAGGAGGCATAGGGATGGCATTTGGGGTACAGTTGAGAGGCAGCATGGGATTAAGGGCACAGACATTGGATTGCCTGAGATTGAATCCTGGCTCAGCCACTTCCTTCCTGTTCTTTTCTGTGCCCCAGTTTCTTCTAACAGTGTGGTGAGGATAACAGCAGCACCTCTCCTTACACATTTGTGGTAAAATCAACTGCAGTTATTATACAGAATCTGCTTAGAGCAATGCCAGAAACTTACATATTAAAAAAGGCATGAGTGTTAGCTTTTATCATTATTACTAGAGGCCGGTGCATAAAATTTGTGCACTGGGCAGGGGGGATGATTGTCCCTCAGCTAAGCCTGTACCCTCTCCAATCTGGGACATCCCTCTCACAATCTGGGTCTGCTGGCTCTCAACTGCTCACCTACTTGCCTGCCTGATTGCTTTTAACTGCTTCTGCCTGCCAGCCTGATCACCCCCTATCCATTCCCTTGCCAGGTTGATCAGTGCTTAACTGCTCCCCTGCTGGCCCAATAGCCCCCAAATGCCCTCCCCTGTTGGCCTGGTTGCCCCTAGCTGTCCTTCCCTGCTGGCCTGTCACCCTTAACTGCTGTACTCTGCAGGCTTGGTCACCCTCAGCTGCCCTCTCCTGCTGGCCTGGTCTCTCCAACTGCCCTCTCCTGCAGGCCTGGTCACCCCCAACTGCCCTCCCCTGCCGGCCATCTTATGGCAGCCATTTTGTGATCACATGGGTTGGCCATCTTGTGCGATGGTATGAGAGTCACTTTTCATATTACTCTTTATTATATGGGATTCTCATTGATTCTTTAATACCAGAAAAATGTAAACAACACAAGTATTATAATAGAAATTAATTTATTTTTAAACTTCTGTTTTTAAGGATATAATCTCTGTAGTCCTTGAGCTTATATTTGGTGAGCCCCAGTTATCCATGACCAAGTTTCAGCATTTCCACACTGAGTTCAAAGTTTTGACTGATGCGCACCTGTACAGGTACTCTGAATGGTATAGAAATGAATTGAGTCTTCTTTTCTTCTTTATTTTTTCTACCATGTTTAGCTTTACAAAAGTAAAATTTATTGGCAAACCACTCTGTAGTTGTTTTTATAAGAGAGTCAGGAATGACTAAAGTTTTCATCACACACATTCTGGAGCACTGATACATTAGTTGTTCCACACTGGCACAGAGTTGCTGTCATCACAAAGAGCTGAGAGTAGGCCTAAAAAAAGTTAAGCCATTATAACATTTTGTAGGTGTTCACTTTTTAATAGTAATCATTCTCCATAGTTTACAACAGGTCTGTAATTTCATTGGAATTGGTGATTATACTTTCTTATATAATTCTGGATTTTGTATGTTAAGACATTGAGAAGATATACAGTATAATTAGCTCTATATCCTGAGGACTGACAATAGTCATTGTATATTCATGCAAACTCCTCAGCGCCCTCCAGCATTTCAGTTGCTCTTGGGCCACAGAAGTGCACTATGGTTTGTTCTGGTTAGGGAATCTAACTTTGGTATTTACTTTGCGTGGGAAGAATCCATGAGTCTTTTTCTCTGGGCCCAGGAGATCAGCGATGGAGTGCTGTTAAATAAGGTAGAAACAGAGAGTAAGTGGGAGTTTTCTGGTTTGGGAATGCACTGGGGGAAGTAAAACATTTCAGACAGAAGCTAATTTTTCTCAGGTTCTTCTATATAAAAAAATCTAAGCAGTCTGCCTGGTAGAAAAAAGCATAGAAGTTCTATTTTCACCACCTCTTCCAGCGCTTTGTGGACTCCTTATAGAAACAAGGAGCTCTTTAAAATAAATTATCTTTTGCACTCCCCACATGCTCCCTTTGGGTGAAGAAGGTGAGAAAAGCCAGGAAAGCAATGAAAAGAACCATTATTAAATGAGCTTAAATCTTTAATTAAAGGCACATTCAAAGTAAACTGATAATGTTCTTTTCCTATTTACTTCTATAGTTGGAGTTTTCTATGAGGGACTATTAACATTTGTTTCAAATAGATGTTTTGCTATCTTAGTGCAGGTCTTGTGGAAGGTTGTAATTGCAGATAGGTCAGTGTTATCTTGGATAGTTATATATATATATTGATTTTTCCACAGAGAGGAAGGGATAGGGATAGAGAGTTGGAAACATCGATGAGAGAGAAACATTGATCAACTGCCTCCTGCACACCCCCTATTGGGGATTTGCCCACAACCAAGTTACATACCCTTGACTGGGATCGAACCTCGGACCTTTCAGTCCAAAGGCCAACGCTCTATCCACTGAGCCAAACTGGTTTCAGCAACTTGAATAGTTTTGTAGTGTTCTCCCAAAGAAGAAAAAAGATTTCTCACAGTACTTATTATTTGTGCTGTAATTAATTGCACTTCAGTATCTATGACCTTATTCCTTAGGCACCAGGCCTGCAAGGGAGGGCAGTTGGAGGTGATCAACCCTGCAGGGGAGGGCAATTAGGGATGACCAGGCTGGCAGAGGAGGGAAGTTGGGGGCAAAGAGGCTGGCAGGGGAGCAGTTAGACATCAATCAGACTGGCATGCGAGTGGTATGGGGGAGATCAGGCTGCAGGCAGAAGCAATTAGGGGCAACCAGGAAGGCAGGCAGTTGAGTAATTGGGAGTCAGCAGTCCTGGATTGTGAGAGGGATTTCTGACTGCTGGTTTAAGCCTGGTGGGATTGGGCCTAAATGGGCAGTCAGACATCCCTTGAGGGGTCCCAGATTGGAGAGGGTGCAGGCTGGGCTAAGGGACACTCCCCCCACCCCACCCCACCCCTGGCCTGGTGCACAAATTTTGTGCACCAGTCCTTTAGTTGTGAATAATGCTGCAGTGAATATAGGGGTGCATATATCTTTACAAATAAGATTTTTTTTTTCGTATTTAGGGGTAAATATCGAAGAGATTAATTGCTAGAAAATATGGGAGAGCTATTCTTAATTTTTGAGAAACCTTCATACTATTTCCCATAGGAGCTGCAGTAATTTACTTTCCCACCCACATTGTAGAAAGTTCCCTTTTCTCTATATTCTCTTCAACACTTGTTATTTTGTGTCTTTTTGATAACATCTATTTTAAAAAATATATTTTATTGATATTTTACAGAGAGGAAGAGAGAGGGATAGAGAGTTAGAAACATCGATAAGAATCATTGATCGGCTGCCTCTTGCACACCCCCTACTGGGAATGTGTCCACAACCAAGGTATATACCCTTAATGGAAATCAAACCTGGGACCTTTCATTTCACAGGCCAATGCTCTATCCACTGAGCCAAACCAGTTTTGGCTTGACTTTACTGATAATAGACATTCTAAAGGGTGTGAGGTGGTATCTCATTGTGGTGTTGATTTTCATTCACCTAATAACTAGTGATATTGAATATTTTTTATCATTATTACTAGAGGCCCGGTGCATGAAATTCATCACTCCCAACTGCCTTCTGTATGTTGGCCATCTCTGTATGTCTTCCTTGGAAAAGTGTCTGTTCAGGTTCTCTGACAATTTTTTTAAGCAGACTGTTCAATTTTTGTTGTTGAATAGTGTGAGTTATCAACATATTTTGGATATTAGCCCTTTATTGGAGGTGTCATGTGCTAATAACTTCTCCCATTTGTTTTGTTTTGTTTTGTTTTTGTTTTGTTAACAGTTTCTTCTGCTGTGCAGAAGCTTTTTATTTTGATGTAGTACCATTCATTTATTTTTTATTTTTATTTTATTTTATTTTTAAAATATATTTTATTGATTTTACACAGAGAGGAATTGAGAGGGACAGAGAGTCAGAAATGTTGATGAGAGAGAAACATCGACCAGCTGCCTCCTGCATACCCCCCACTAGGGATGTGCCCGAAATCAAGGTACATGCCCTTGACCGGAATCGAACCCTGGACCCTTCAGTCCACAGGCCGACGCTCTATCCACTGAGCCAAACTGGTCCCAGCCATTCATTTATTTTTATTTTTACTTTTCTTAGCTTTGGGATCAAGTTCACAAAAATTCCTCAGAGACCAAGGTCCATAAGTTTACTGCATATGTTTTCTTCTGAGTAATTTATTACTTCAGGATTTAGGTTCAAGTTTTTAATCCATTTTGAGTTATTTTTTGTTTGTTTGTTTGTGGTGACTAATAGAAGTCTAGTTTCATTCTTTTGAAATTGGTTGTCCAGTTTTCCCAACACCATTTATTAAAGAGACTCTCATTTCTTCACTGAATAATTTTGGCTCATTTCTCAAGAATTAGTTACGTATTTATATATGTATGAGTATATTGCTGGGCTCTGAATTTTATTCTATTAGTCTGTGTGTCTGTTTTTCTGTGATTACTCTCCAGTTTTAATTACTGTAACTTTGTAGTTTAATTTGAAGTCAGGGAGTGTGATACTTCTTTTCTCAGGATTTGCTATTGGGGGTCTTTTGTGGTTTCATACACATTTATGTTTTTGTGTTTTTTTTTGCTGTTGTTGTTGTTCTCTTTCTATGAAAAATGCCATTGGGTTTTTGAAAGGTATTGCATTAAATCATTAGATTGCTTTAGGTAATATGGATATTTTAACAATGTAAATTCTTCCAGTTCATGAACATGGAATATCTTTCATTTCTTTGCATCTTCTTCAATTTTTTTTGACAATGTCATAATAGTTTTCAGTGTATAGATCCTGTACCTGCTTTGTTAACTTTATTCTCAGGTACGTATTTTATTTTATTTATTGCAATTTTAAATAGGATTTTTTTCATTTTTCTTTCTGATATTTTGAAGCTAATATATAAAAACAATAGGTTTTTGTATATTGATTTTATATCTTGAAACTTTACTTTTTGTTTTAAATCATTTTTTAAATGGAGTTTTTAGGATTTTCTATGAATAGAATAATGTTGTCATCTGCAAATAGTGACAGTTTTCCTTCCCAGTTTGGATGGTCTTTGTGTCATTTTCTTGCCTAATTGCTCTGGTGAGGACTTCCAGTACTATGTTGAATAATATTGGTGATAGTGGGCATCCTTGTCTTGTTCCTGATCTTAAAGGAAAAGCTTCAAGTTTTTTTTGCTATTGACTATGATGTTAACTGAGGATTTGTCATATATAGCCTTTATTATGTTGACATCATTTCCTTCAATACCCATTTTATTGAGCATTTTTAATCATAAATGGATGTTGTATCTTCTGAAAGTTCACTTTTTAAAAAAGTGAGTTTGGGACAGTTTTTTATTTTTATTTTCATGATATATGGAAATATTTGGAATTTAACAAGTTGCACTTGGAAATACAACTGCTTATTTATTTAGACTAATTTGATCTTTCTGCATTTGTTTTACTTCCCTTGACTTTGGGCTCCATTCTTTATCATAAGCTGTTTTCTTAAAGATTTTATTCTCTCTAGAAGAGAATACTTATTTCTAGAGGAAATAGGCTAAATTTTGGACACAATGTTGCTTATTTTCACCAGGTTTTCTTAGTGCTACAGTCAATATAGGTAATCTCTAATGGGTTGGTATTATCCTCAATAATACTAATGTGTACCCATTTTACACTCAGAATTTTTTTATGAAAAGGGAGTTTGGGGTTTTCTTTTTAGCTAAAATAATTTATTTTATAAGAAGAGCACTCTAACTTTCTCTTTTTTTGTTAAACATTTTTAAACTATTTTTTAATTTTTTATATTGAAGTATAAAAAATATAATAAAAGCATTCTTCTAGTTTTAGCAAGTATGATAACATTGAATCAAACACTGTAGAAGTTATTGAACATTATTACTTTTAAGAGTTTATAAAACATTAACTGAATATTTTAAAAATTGAAAAAAAAAGTAACTTTTTTCCTCCATTGGATCTTCACAGATGTAAATGACCTGGTTCTCATATGGTGTTATTTTGGAAATGTATTTATTCCGATCAATTATGAGGATTAGGGCTTGCAAGTCCTCTCTCTTTAACTCCAGGGAAATTGGCCTAGCATTACCACTCATCTACAATTCCAAGTTATCAATTAGCTGCCGCCGAGTTTGCTGCTTTAGAAATCAAATAGGCTCTAAAGTCCAACTACAAGTCTCTATAGATTTCTTTCTAACCACTTCTGAATCATGGTCTTGGTGCATTGTTGTAAAGTGCTGAATTAAATCAACCAGATACTATTTCTGACTCTACTCCTCACTATCAAAATGAAGCTTCTAGTGGATCAATTAGGAAACATTGATTTTTTTAAAGGCTTTTATTTTAGCTAGAACTCATAAACTACAAAAGTATCTCTGTGTATTTATGAACAGACTTGACCAGTAACTCAGATGGTCCCTTAATCTTAGCCAATAAGCGGAGAGAGTATAGTTTACAGCACATGTGTCAAACACAAGGCCCGCGGGCCAAATCCGTCCCGCCAGGCCTTGCAATGTGGCTCGCACCGCGCTGCCATCACTGCACTCCGCTGCGTTTCCATCACAATGACAGTTTATGACTGTTCAGTAAACCATTCGGCCCGCGATTTAGGCTGGATTTTAGATTTTGGCCTCTTCTCTGATTGAGTTCGACACCCCTAGTTTACAGTGAACTATGGTGTGTTTTATGATCAAGTCACCCATGGGTATTCATTGCTTAATGCAAGCAGGAAATACCGGCACCATATTTAGAATGTGCATTTTGTTTTTGAATGATGTATTTCAACATTAGAGATGGGTAAAGATTTTTAAATAAAGCCATATTGCTTACTTAAAATAATTCATATTGGTTATTGTCTAGAGTAAATAACTCAGCGGAAATTATAGGTTACTCTTACTCCAAATTAAACATAAAACATCCTGTGTCTTGTGATAGTTTTTACTAAAAACTGCTTCAAATGCATCAATGATCCAATCAGATTTATAAGTATTTAAATTAAAATATTTATTGAGGAACAAACTTATACATAAAATTCTGAACACAACTAGATTGATTCCATCATGTTTTATTTCTGTTTCACAGGTAGTGCTTATGACTAGTTGCTTTTCCCAAGGGAGCTCTGGCTTTCTGTAATGCAACTATTTTATAATGAACTATTGATAATAAAGTGAATAATGCCTTAAAATAATCATCATGTTGGAGGTAACACACTTACCCAATACATGTTGCTACTATCCCAAACATTTTCTCATTTCTGTTCTGGAGGTGCACACAGAGTTTGAGTCATACAGGTTGATGTTATAAAATTAAGTTTTTATTAAGTGAAAATTGATTACCAACCTCATCCATGAACGTTTGTCTGAATGGCTAGAAATTAAATAATGAAGATCCGTGTGATGGTGATGCAGACTCTACAGTGAGTTCAGCTTTGGAGTCATACTCCAAAGCTTGGGGGCCTTTCTAACAGCAGTAGCTTTGCTACTGCCAAAGGAGGCACCACTTTAAAATGAAAGGTGGAAGTTTGCTGAATAGGATAGCAGAAGGGAAGATTGAATTGGGACTTATCTCCAGTCCTGATTAGTTTCTTCCTTCCTTCCTTCCTTCCTTCCTTCCTTCCTTCCTTCCTTCCTTCCTTCCTTCCTGCCTGCCTGCCTTCCTTCCTGCCTTCCTTCCTGCCTTCCTTCCTGCCTTCCTTCCTTCCTTCCTTCCTTCCTGCCTTCCTGCCTTCCTGCCTTCCTGCCTTCCTTCTAATAAATCTTAATGTTATTTACTAAATTCTCAGAATAGATCTCAGGTCTCTAATGAAATTCTAGATTTTCTTGGGTAGGGATGATGGGGCAATCAAAACTGTCTTTGCACCAGACTTCTTTATGTGTGAAGTGAAGGGTTGATGATTATAGGAAGATATGGAACATAAAGTTAAATTTCCTTTTCCAGCAATAGCTGTATGGTATGATTAAAGAGTTAACTTAAACAATTAAGCAATTAATAATATTTAATATCAAAGACTTCTAGTTATTATTGAAAACTCTTATAATCTGAGAATCCTCTTTTTTCTTCATATATAATAAAAATTTGCTGGCGATGTGAACAAGTAAATTACAGTACAAAATCTAAGTAACAATACCTATGAGAGGAGACGTAGAAGAAGGAATTTTGTGACTTGTTGATAATACCTTACATTTGTTTTGTATTTTACACTTGTCAAAGTACTTTCATGTACATCATCTTATCTATTTTCCACAATAGCCATGTACATCTATTATTATCCTCATTAAATAATGATAAATAAGTGAGAGCTTAGGAGACTTACATGGGGTCATAACTACATGTAGTGCCAGCGGTAAAATCAAGATCTTTAAAAAAGAAAAGCTAGAATTCAAAATGACATATCCAGGATTTTTTATAAATTATTTTTTATTGAAATACAAGGTGGATTTTGAATCAAATACAAGTAGGACATTCTGGAAGAATATAAAAATGAGAAAGTTCAAGCAATAGTCTAGACCAGTGGTCTGCAAATTGCGGCTCACAAGCCACATGAGGCTCTTTGGCCCCTTTTGGGTAGCTCTTCCACAAAATACCACGGCCTGGGTGAGTAGATTTTGAGGAAATGCCATAAAAGAAATTTAAGTTTAAAAAATTTGGCTCACAAAAAAAATTTCAATCATTGTACTGTTGATATTTGGCTCTGTTGACTAATGAGTTTGCTGACCACTGGTCTAGAGTTCAGCTGAGAACTGAGTTTTGTTACATCAGAAGCTTTATGAAGGGACTGCCAGCAGACAATTCCCAGAAAGGTGGTTTGTGGCGGTTTGTGGTGGTTTATGATTTTGAACTGAGGGAGACATTTGGCCATTCTTGGGGACATTTTTGGTTGTCACAACTGGAGGGTTAAGGTGGTATTGCTGGCCTCGAAGTGGTAGGGGCCAAGATACTCCCAAACATTATAAAATCCACAGGACAGTTCCACACAACAGAGGCTTTTCTGGCCCCAAAGGTCGAGCTCAGGTTGAGAAACCTGGAGCAGATTGTAGAGGGCCAAAGACGTTTACTCAGGGAGTTAGGATTTAACCCTATATGCATCACAGAGCCACTGGTTTTTGGTTATGTTTGAAGGAGGGAGAAGCTCAGTGGAAGAAGCTCAGAGGTGATAATCTATAAAATGAATTCAATTTTCCAAGCTTTTTGCAGAAATTAAAACTCTAAACTGCTGTCTTAGCAGTACAGGAAACGTACAAAATCACTTCGTGGTAAGATTTTTAGGAGTTCCTTGAAATGAAGAGGTGGACCTTGAAAGGTACTGAAACCTTTCAGGCAAATCCTTGCTAGTTGTGTGAAATAATGAGAATTCAGCTTCCAGAAAAATGGAATGAGCCTCCAATTCAAGTTTCTTTTACTCAAATGACCAGGGAGGCTCCTGCTTTACCCAGCAGAGCTGAAAGGGTGCAATCAGGCTGCCATACATCACAGAGATGCCTATACATTACAAAGCTGGTTTATAAGGAGGTCAGGCTGCTGATGTGATTGATCCATGCTCTCCAAAGTATCAGGGCAACATTCCCCACGGTGATGAGATGTGAATGCTGACGGAGGTTACGAGAATCTTGGCTTTATCCAACCATCCTCAATTCTGAATAGAGTACCTAATGAGCATCTTTATAGCCCCGCCCCCATTTCTAACTTCCAGCTACAGGAGACTGCAAGTCTGTGAGCTACATATGATGAAATTTAGAGACAAGGGCCTGCTACTTTTGTAATCATCTTCCAATTTAACTTCCTTTTTGTCCTTTTAGTTTTCACCTATGTAACACTAGTTTTCATTTCCTCATTGAGCTTCATGCGATAAAAGCTGGATCCTTCTTCTTTGCAGTTATATATATTTCTCTGGAAGACATTCTCACGTGAGCAATTACATGCCAACAATGTAGGTCTGTTGCTTTGTGGGGTGGGGAGTAGCAAGGAATGAAAGATAAATGCCAGGTTACCATTTGATAATGTGCTCCATATTAGGATTAATGAATGTGTTGCTGTGTCTGACAAGTCCTGTTTGGGCCTGTTGTCTGGCAAGAATATGGTTAATGTGACGCAAATTTCTCCTGATCCTAAACCTGTAGGTTTTCAGTTAGGTGGATAGGCTACTATTTGCTTTAAGCAAAAGTGCATATTTGCAATGGCTGGAAACTACCTTGAAGGCCAAGAAAAGAAGTCAAGTTTTATGGATTGCTTCTAACTCATTCAATTCTGGAAAAAAGGTCAGTTTGCAAGAAATTTATTTTTATTTTTCAAAATTATATGACATAGGGTGTCTGTGTCCTGAGGCATATGCATTAGCTCCAGGGCTAGGGAGGTCATCATCATCTATTTAGGATATAAATGTATTTTTAGTTAGTTTTGTGTACCTGGTCTCTTTTTTTCTTTTTAATTAAAAATTTTAATGTTGACATTATTGCAGGACTTCCCCCCCCCCCCCCCTTTGTCCATCCACCCTCCCCCACCAACCTCTTCCTTGGTCTTTTACCAAATTATTATCCATGTCCATGGGGAATACGACCTGGTCTTTGTGGGGAAAATGTGTGGCCATTATCCGGAAGATATTTTAAACATTTTCGGTTGGACCTTTAATTAAAAAAATCACAAATGTTGTTGAAAAATGACTTATTAGAGCATGGAGTGTGGTGGGTGACCCATTTTGTTGGTTTGCTGAATAAACTCAGAAGAAATATATAGTAATTGCCAACTCTTAACTATGAGATAATATAGTCCTAAACCCATGTTTATTTATTAGAATGAGGCTGCTTTCTCAATTTTATCCATTACTCTCCTTTCTTAGTGAATCCATAAGCATAGTTACTAACTACCCATTGAATGTCAATATATGCTGGCTGAATGTTTTTCAAAATAGTATGGTCAAGGACATTTTCCTCATATTCTGAATATATGCTAATAATTTTAATGCACACCTCTAGAATTTCATGGTTAGGTTTAGATTTTACTTTGTTTGATATCTATTTTATTTTCTAGTCTTCTAGTTCAATAGATTTAAATTAATGATTTAGATCAGAATCAAATGTAATTGGTTAGATATTTATAGACACATGCTATGATACTTGGAAGACTTCAGAAGAGAATTATTGTACATTGCGTAGCCAGTTTTGAGAACACAATTCTTACTTTGAATAACCTTGAAAAATATTGCAACTTGATTTGGAAAGTATAGGTTTAATAATAGGAAATTATGACCAAAAAAATGTAAAATATGCCTAGGAAAAGTTTCAAAAATTTTCAAGAGGGTTGGAGTCATTTTGATGATATTTACCAAATTATCGCTGAGGAGTCCTTTGTGAATTTTGTGGTACTAAGCTTGAGAAGAAAACAATCAACTCTGGCTATTCAGCCCTCAGGTCATATTTATTCTATCCTCCTATCTAATAAAAGAGTAATATGCAAATTGACCATACCTCTGATACACCCACCAGCCATGCCCACCAGCCAGTCAGAACAAGTATGCAAATAAACCCAACCAAGATGGCTACAGTCACAGAGAGCAGGAGGGAGGCTTGGGTTTCCCTGGCAATGGAGGAAGCCAAGCTTTCCACCTGCCCTTGAAGGCCTAGGCCTCCTTTCAATGCTTACAAAGTTTCAATTATAGAAGGTAAACAAATTCCAACAGAAATGGCTGTAACCACAGAGCAAGCAGGAAGCTTGGCTCCACTCTAGGCTACAAAATTTCAATTGTAGAAGATATATAAATCCCAGATACCAGGGCCTCTGCTTGGGTCGCCAGGGAGAGCATGGCCAGCCTGCAAATCACCACAGGCACCTTGCTCAGGCCACCCCACACCCCAAAGGAACCCCCTACCCTGATCCAAGACACCCTTCAGGGCAAACCAGCCAGCCCCCACCCATGCACTAGGCCTCTGTCCTATCTAATGAAAGAGTAATATGAAGATTGACCATCACTCCAACGCACAAGATGGCTGTCCCTTGTGGTCAAAGATCCTGCCCCCATGTGGACACAAAATGGCGAGCAGGGGAGGGCAGTTCAGAGGGAACAGGCCTGCAACGGAGGGCAGTTGTGGGTGATCAGGCAAGCAGGGGAGGGCAGTTAGGGGTGACTAGGCTGCAGAGGAGGGAAGTTGGGGATGATCAGACCTGCAGGGAAGGACAGTTGGGCGGGACCCAGAGATTAGGCCTAAACGGGCAGGTCAACATCCCTGGAGGGGTCCCATATTGGAGAAGGTGCAGGCTGGGCTGAGGGACACCTCCTTCTGTGCACGAATTTCATGCACTGGGCCTCTCTCTCTCTCTCTCTCTCTCTCTCTCTCTCTCTCTCTCTCTCTCTCTCTCTCTCTCTATATATATATATATATATATATATATATATATATATAAAACAGCTGACTTGCCAACCAGCTGATAGGTATGACACGCACTAACCACTAACCACCAGGGGGCAGATACTCAATGCAGGAGCCACCAAGCCACAGAAACTTTGCTCAGTGCTGCTTGCACTTTGGGACCCCTCAGGGGATTTGGACTATCAGTTTTGGCCTGATCCTTGCAGGGCAGGCTGAGGGTCCCCACCTGCCAAAAGGACCCTAGTCACTCCCAGACGCCCTTCGAACCCCGGCGCCGCCCCAGGTGCGGCTGGCTGGGAGGGACTGCAGGAGGTTGGCTCCAGGGCATGTCCAACCCGTTTTATCCAGTCCTTCCCTGTTGTCCACCTTCTAATTAATTTCTTTTCTAATTAATGTGCAAGAATCAGTGCACCGGGCCTCTAGGAATATATAATGTAAATGGTTACCAAATTTCTTGACTTCCGTGAACTTTAAACATTTTTATGCTATATATAGTACTGAAAATAGTTAAATATAGTATTTATGGTCATTTCTATGAAAATGTAGGCATTTGAACTTTAAACTTAAATGTAGTCTCCAATTATAAAATAATGTTCATCTTTCTCATTTAATGCTTAAAGTATCTTATTTAGAGAAGCAGTTAGCCAAAGGATATATACAATGATTTTTCCATTGGAATTTGGTTTTGGATTTTAAGATCTGGAAACATAGGAGAGAGTAAAAATAACCTTAAAACATATTGACTTGTATGATTTAAACTACAGTAAGATGAGCCAGGGTTTTTAGATAATAGATAATTATCTATAAGATCCTCCCTGTGACTTGTAAGATTTATTAAATTAAAACAAAATGTTGGACCTTAGTTATTTTTATATTAAAGTTCAAATTGTTGACAACATCTCATTTAAATTACATTCCATCTTTCACAAATAATAGATTTTCATATGAATTACTTGATAAATTATATTTTTGAATGTTTGCTAGAAATTAAAATCAGTTTTAATGACAACCTTTGCCCCTGGGATAGCTTGGTTTATCTTTGAAAGTCAACTTTTCCATGAAAGAATATTTTCTTCTTATGTATTCAATTTTTTTTACCACTTTGCATAAAAGCATCATGATGTTATAATTCCTATCATAGTAGTATCATAGATAATAGAAAAGTAGAGCTTTGACCATGAGTCATAAAAATAATAATTTATATAAATTTTAATGCCCTGTCTGCCAGCATGTAGTAGACATGCAATAAAAGACATTTAGGGATATTTAAATTGCACTTTGCTATAGCCAGGTTTATTTTTATTTATTTTTATTTTAGTTATTTATTTTTTTTAAATCAATCTTTATTGTTCATATTATTACAAATGTTCCTTTTTTCCTCCCCTCCATTGCTCTGTTCCACCAGGTTCCCAACCCACCCTCTGCCCTTTCCCCACCCCCCATTGTCCTCATCCTTTGGTGCAGTTTATGTTCAGTCTCTTCCTGCATCCACCACTTCCCTTTTCCCCAAGAATTGTCAGTCCACTCCCCTCCCATATCTCTGATTCTATTATAATCAACAGTTAATATTGTTCATCAGGTTTTTTAATTTCCTTGTTTTCTTTTTTTAATTAATTAACTTTTATATTTTTAAGAATAAATTTTAAAATCTAATAATTTTAAACCTTGTTTTTTCTGCCTGGGAACTGAGAAGCAAACTTGTTTACATGTAAACTTGCCCTTGGGCTATCAAAAGGCGTAGCCATTCAAATGTAAATGAACACATGGTTTAAAGATAGCTGCTGGCTAGAATTGGATTACCTTTTCTGGGTGGGAAGGGCTTGTCCTCCCCTTTCTCCATTAAAATTAAGGTGTTAGCTTTAAAACCTCTTTTTGGCAAGAGACCTTAAACTTTCAGAACTTTAAATTTTTCAGGTAGCAAATCAATTATTTAGCATTTTATCAAATCAATAATACCTTCACATTCCCAAGGATACACTTCAAACAAAAGACATATCCAAATATATCAACCAACCTCATCCAGACCCCACACAAGGCATTCACAGATCAACACCCCAGCGCTACAACAACTCAACACATCCAGATCTAAGCCTTCATCACTTGATTCAGCAGACCCTCAAGTTCCTCCAAAAGTTTCCAGCCTTGTCTGAGAAGCAGCCCTGGGGCATAAGCAGGTGAGGAGTGAGCTGTTCCGGGTCCGGCTGCTGCTGCTTCGCGCCTGACTGCTGCTGCTTCGAGCCTGGCTGCTCCCGACCCAGCTGTTCCGGGTCTGGCAGCTCTGGGCCCGGCTGCTCCAGGCCCGACCACTCTGGGCCTGACTACTCAAGGCCTGGGTGCTCCTGGCCTGGATGCTCCTGGCCTGGATGCTCCGGGCCTGGAAGCTCCCAGCCTGGCTGCTCCAGGCCTGGCTGCTTCTGCTCCGGGCTCAGCTGCCACTGCCCTGGGCCTGGCCACTCTGGGCCTGGCCACCGCCACTCCAACATTCTGTCTTTTTTTTTTTTTTTTTTTTTTTTTTTAATGCATTTACATTGCAGTGTTGGCTGATGAGTTGAGTTCTGCCTTAATCTTCGATTTTTCAAGATCTTCTTTGTATTCTTTCTTAAGTAATTTTACTATCTTTCTGCTATAACTTGATTTCTTCACATTGAAAACTTCTCTGGTTTCTTCCTCCTCATCCTGGAAGCTCAGCAGGCTGACCCGAGGCACCCCTTTGTTCTCCACGGCCTCCTGCTCAGCTTCAGCCCATTGCCGGGGTCAGCTCCGTGGCCAGCAATCAGCGGTCGAGGGCCAAGCGGCACCTCCCCCCCGGGGGCCCTGTCACCTGGCTCCTTGCTAGCACCCGGAGGCGGCTCCCGCTTCTCATCGAGCTCTTCACAGTCTGGAGCTTTTGTCTCCTTTCCACTAGGGCAATCCTGTGGCATAGCCAACCATCCCTTCTCTGCGCGCAATGTGCGAGCCTCCGTGGGCTCTGCCTTTGGCCCCTCCCCGGGGTTTCCACCTTATAGCCCCGTCTCCCTCTGTATGAGCCTGGGTCCCCATGGTCTGGCCTAGAACTGGAGTTCAGAGCAGTCGGAACTGGGGTTCAGCACAGTCTGGAGCTTTTGTCTCCTTCCCGCTAGGGCACATGTGTCAAACAGAAGGCCCGCGGGCCAAATCCGTCCCGCTAGGCCTTGCAATGTGGCCCGCACTGCGCTGTCATCACTGCACTCTGCTGCGTTTCCATCACAATGACAGTTTATGACTGTTCAGTAAACCATTCGGCCTGCGATTTAGGCTGGATTTTAGATTTTGGCCCCTTCTCTGATTGAGTTCGACACCCCTACGCTAGGGCAATCTGGCAGCAGAGTCAACTGTCCATCCTCTGCGCACAATGTGCGCACCTCCAGGGGCTCTGCCTTTTGCCACTCCCCTGGAGTTCCGCCTCACAGCCCAGGCTCCTTCTGTTTGAGCCTGGGTCCTCAGGGTCTGGCCTAGAACTGGGGTTCAGCGCTGAAGGGTCTGGGGTTCAGCACAGTCCAGAGCTTATATCTTCTTCCCGCTAGGGAACGCCAGCCAGGCACTCAGCCGCCCCCTCCTCTCTGGCTCTGTTCTCTCTGCACACACGCAGTGTGTCTCCATACCTTAGGCTTTTACAGCTCCTCTGATTTTCCTTCTGGTTTTCTCTTTCCTTCTTGTTGTAGAATTTCCAGTCAGTCGACTTTCCTGTAGCTCTGGGCAATGTCCATTTTATATTTTAGTTGTGTTTTATTGAAATTGTTGTGTGCGGCTGCGGTTAGGTATTTACCTGAGCAGCCATCTTGGATCCTCTTCTAAAGCCAGGTTTAAACATCCATGTGCCCATACTGGTAATGCTTCTGCCCCTACAGGCAACCCCTAACCAGAGTTAGACAACATTGCTTACAGATTGAGAGGCTTAAAACAACATTCACTTACTATCTGTACTTGGGTCAGAAGTCCAAGTGCTGTGTTTTCCGGTGTATAAGACGACCCCCTAATTTTACACTTAAAACATAGGTTTAGGCCTATATTCGCCCGTTTTTCGGGATATACTCGGCGTATAAGACGACCCCCAATTTTTGGTTGGCTTTTTTTCGTTTCAAAAGTCGTCTTATATGCCGGAAAATACGGTACAGTGTGGCTCAGATGGGTTCTTTGCTTAGAATCTCTCAAAGCTGATGTCCTGGTGTTAGGTGGGCTATGTTTCTTTCTGGGAATGGATCCGATTTCAAGGTCATTCATGCTCTGGCTGAATCCTGTTCCTTATAGTTGCAGGAGAGAGGTGATTGTTTCCTTGCTGGCTATCAACCAGGAGTCAGTCTTTGCTGCTGAGGTCTATGTGTATTCTTTCGTATGCTTTCTGCTTTATAGATGTCATTTCCTTCTGCCCAGTGGATCAAGTCCTTCTTTTATTTCAGATCTCTCTAACTCCAGCCAGAGAAAGTTCTATGCTTTTAAGGGCATGTTTGAGTAGATTTGGCTCACCTGGATAATCCAGGATGATATTCCTATTTTATAGTGTGCAATCCTGCAAAATCCCTTTGCTGTATTGACAGGTTCTAGGGATTTTTGTGCGAGTATTTTTTGGGTGTCTTTCTGCCTAAAAGATGGCAATAAGACAAACTAAAGAAACAGCCGAGTATTTTTCAGTCTCTCTCACTAGCCAGTTGTGTGACCTTGAACTTCCTGTTTACTCATTGGATATGTTGGGCCATGAAATCTTAAAAGTCCCTTCTGGCTGTTTGTACCATGAAAGCTTGGACCTGTCTCTCTACTTTCCTTCTTTCTCTCTGTCTTCTTTTCTCCCTCAGAGCATGTCACTTTGATCAAACTTCTTTATTTTATCTATTATATTTACTTTTACTTTTATTTGCTTTTTTTTTCTGCAGTGTTTGCATGCAACTGAAGGGACTATTTGAATGGTAACAGATTTTCCCCCCATATCTCATTTAATTTTAATACCTAACCTGAACTGATGTGAGTGAGAATTTTGATAGTTTTCATTCCAGTTACTGTATGTTGTGTGTTCCACTTACAGGATATTAATGTGTTTGATTATAGCATGAGACTCTAATAAAGAGTTGTGTAATACATGGAATATTACCATATTACCTTCCTAAACTCTGAAAAACTCTTGAGTTCTGCAACAATCTGATATCAGTCTTGCTGGATGACAGCTTTCTGAGTGCTGTAGTCCTGCATTCCTATGATATGCCATATGGTTTTATGATCTTCTTTATGGTGCCAGGTGTCAAATAGTATTTGTTTAAAATTAAAATGAATCATATTTGGCTGTGTTTTGTTTAAAATACTTTTGAAAATTGCCCACCCATTGTGCTAATAACACGCATCACTTTTGAGAACTGGTGTCACAGAGCCAGGCCAGAGAAACACAGATTCCAAGAATGTGTTGCAAAAACTATTGAGAAGCAAAATGTAGATTGACCATGAAGGGAGGAGACCTCTTTCTTTCAGGGGTATGCTCAGTGTTCAGTTAACAAAAATTCCTGGGCATTGTTCCAGAATTTAAATCTACAGCATTGTTAGCAATACATGAATTTAAAGATTGGAGGATTATGCTAATGGTGGTGGATTCTCATATCTCTAATGCTATATACAAATGGTGATGGGAAAACTTACTGTGTATATCTAGCAGCCTTGCTAATTTACTAATTTGGTTAATCAATGACTCTAAAAATAATGCTTTTCCTTAGCTTAATTTTTTTTAAAAATCTAGAATTTAGCTACTGCTGACACTTCATTTAGTTAGTTTCTTCACTTGATTTTTTAAAAATAGCTAAAGAAAGCTTATACAAAAATAAACTTAGGGCTTACTTTTAAATTGTTAATTTGCAGAAAGTAATTGCATTTATTTTCTGGCAGTGTAACGCAGTGAATATTTAAACCAAGAATCTCATATTGTTGGAGTTGTGAGTGTGTTGACATTCAGTTAAATATCTCCCAGAAAAAGTGGTGACCAATATGGGAAAATTCCCTGCTTCTACTCCCCTATCCCTTCTGGACCTTTTTATCAGAAGTACCCCAGCTTAGTTATGTTAGCAATAAGCCTTGGGCTCTTAGATTTCTATCTGAAGTTGTTAATATTTGGTGCAGACAGTGTTCCTTGGGTACCTGAAATATTAGGCTAAGGGGATGAAAATGGGCTATGAACTTGTAACTGTTCTTTATTTATGGTTCTCTCTGTACTCCACAAAATTCCAAGGGAGATGGTGATGGTGTGCTTGCTGTTGTTTTCCAGATACTCTCAGTGACAGATTTTTGGATAAAATAATTTAAATTACAATGTATCTACCGTGGTGGCAAGTGAGTATTGCCTTAAATAGGACTGATTCTATTTTATCATAAAATTTTCTAACAGTATCGTGGAAAATTTGGTATTCTGATTTTCCTTTTCCTGGCACATTTATCTCTACTTGAGAAAGTAAATGGTAGGTAAAATGAAATCAATATTTATTTCTACTTGTCCAGCATATCTTCACTTCTTGTGAATCAGAACACTTAATAGGAAAGGAACTTTGCTATTCTCTTAGCCATCATGAATTTATTAACTACTAGAATTTCATAGTCCCTTGAATCAAAATTATCCAATTCCTTTTAAAAATTTTTTCTTTTTCACTCTCTATTTATTCAGTCTTGAGTTTATCACCTAATGATAAAAATAGCACTTCCTCATTTTGTTCAAAAAAACTTTCTTTTAGCTTCAAGATGATTTTGTGGGTTGGGTAGAAATTATAGTTCTGGTGTTCTATAATTTCATTAGGGTTCAGATCACCAGATAATGTTAACCTATGTTTATGTAACATCTGTACACGTTTGACCATATTCTTTGCAGCTTTGAGAATAAGGTATACTCTCCCTTTACCCGTGGTCCTCAATGTTTGGTCTGAGGACCCTTGGGGGCCCCCAAATCTTTCAGGGTCCACAAAGTCCTCCCTTTTCCAACTAAATATCTATGTGACATCAGGTTATCTAGAAATTTCAACCCAAACTATATATCTTGATATAATATCTCGATATAATTCTGCTGGCTTTCTAAAAAAGTTGGACAGTAAAGAGATAAATAAAAATGTAGAACAGTGTCATTCTCATTACTGATTATTTTTATTTTAGAAAAGATAGTTATTTTTCACAAAAGATATATACTTCTTTTAACCTGAAGTAGATTTGATATTGTTATTTAAAATGCATTAACAAATGTTTAAACACTTCTCAATTTTAATTAATTTTTATTAAGTTTGTTGGGGTGACATTGGTTAATAAGGATATAAAGGTTTCACGTGTACATTTCTATAGCACATGATCCATATACTGCATTGTGTACCCACTACCCAAAGCCAGATCATCTTCCTTCACTATATATTTGGCCCCTTTACCCTTTACTCTCCTCCATCCTTTTAGTAAACACCATACTGTTGTCTGTGTTTATGACTTTCAGTTTTATAGCCCACATATGAGTGAATTCATATGGTTCTTAGATTCTTCTGAATGACTTATTTCACTTAGCATGATATTCTCAAGGTTCATTCATGTTGTTGCAAATGGCAGTATTTAATCTTTTCTATGGCTTAGTAGTATTCCATCACCACAACTTCTTTATCCAATCATCTATCAAATGACAGTTTGGTTGTTTCCATGTCTTGGCCACCACGAATAGTGCTGCAATGAACACAGAGTGCATATATCTTTGTGAATAAGTGTTTTTAAGTTTTTTAAGTAGATTCCAGAAGAGAGCTGGCTGGGTCATATAGTAATGCTCTTCTTATTTTTTGAGGAACCACCATACTATTTTCCATAGTGGCTGTACCAGTTTACATTCGTACTAGCACTGAATGAGGGTTCCTTTTCCCCTCAACCTCTCCAACAGCTGTTATTATCTGTCCTGTTGATAATAGCCATTTTAACAGATATAAGATAGCATCTCATTGTAGTTTTAATTTGCATTTCCCTGATTGTCAGTGAGGTTGAACATCTTTTCATATATCTATTGGCTGTTTACATGGGAGAGGTGTATGAGATTAAAGATATATAGAGATAAATGAGAATGACAACACAACTTATCAAAACCTCTAGGATGCAGCGAAAGCAGTAATAAAAGGAAAGTTTATATCATTTCAAGTCTATCTCAAGAAACAAGAGAGATTCTAAGTAAACAACCTATCATCACATCTTAAAATACCAGAAAAAGAAGAACAAAAGCAACCCAAAGTTAAAATACCAGAAAAAGAAGAACAAAAGCAACCCAAAGTTAGCAACCCAAAGTTAGAAGAAAGGAAATAATAAAAATTAGAACAGAATTAAATGAAATAAAGAACAAAAATACTATGCAAAAAGTAAAGAAAACAAAGAGCTGGTTTTTTGAAAAGACAAATAAAATTGGAAAACCCCTGGCTAGACCCACTAAGGAAAAAAAAAAAAAAAAAAGGAAAAGATCCATATAAACAAAACCAGAAATGAGAGAGAAGTCACCACAGACATCACAGATATACAAAGGATCATATGAAAATATTATGAAAGACTTTATGCCATCAAATTCATTAACTTAGAAGAAATGGATAAGTTTCTAGAAATATATAACCTTCCTAGACTAAATCATGAAGAATTGGAAAATTTGAGTAGATTGATCAGCAGTGAGGAAATTAAAACAACAATCAAAAACTTCTCAAAAAATGAAAGTCCAGGACCAGATGGCTTCACCAGTGAATTTTTCAAGGAATAATTAAAACCTATGCTTTTCAAACTCTTCCAAAAAATTGAAGAAGAGGCTATAATTCCTAACACATTCTACAAGGCCAATATGACCCTAATACCAAAACCAGACAAAGATAACACACAAAAAAAGAAAACTACAGACCAATATCCCTAATGAATACAGACACAAAATTCCTAAACAAAATACTAACTCATCAAATGCAGCAGTACATCCAAAAAATAATACATAAGGATCAAGTGGGATTCATTCCTGGGGCACAAGGATGTTTCAGCATTTGCAAATCAACCAATGTAATACACCACATTAACAAAAGAAAGGATACAAATCATATGATCTTGTCAATAGATGCAGAAAAAGCATTTGATAAGATAAAACATCCATTTATGATTAAAACACTTAATAAAATAGGAATAGAAGGGAAGTACTTCAACATAATAAAGGATGTATGTAATAAACCCTCAGCAAATATCATACTCAAGGGTGAAAAACTGAAAGCTTTTCCCCTAAGACAGTGGTTCTCAACCTTTCTAATGCTGAGACCTTTTAATACATTTCCTCATGTTGTGGTGACCCCCAACCATAAAATTATTTTTGTTGCTACTTCATAACTGTAATTTTGCTACTGTTAATGAATCATAATGTAAATATCTGTGTTTTCCGATGGTCTTAGGTTCTATAGTAGCAGTTCTCAACCTGTAGGTCGTCCAATGGTCTTTGGAGAACCTGCTAGCAGTTCTCAACCTGTCGCGACCCACAGGTTGAGAACCACTGTTGTAGAGCCTAAGACCATCAGAAAACACAGATATTTTACATTACGATTCATAACAGTAGCAAAATTACAGTTATTAAGTAGCAACGAAAATAATTTTGTGGTTGGGGGTCACCACAACATGAGGAACTGCATTAGAAAGGTTGAGAACCACTGCCTTAAGATCAGGGACAAGATAAGAATGCCTGCTTTCACCAATGTTGCTCAGCATAGTACAGGAACTCCTAGGTAGAACAATAAGGCAAGATAAAGAAACAAAAGACATCCAAATAGGGAAAGAAGAAGTCAAACTATCACTTTTTGCAGGCAACATGATGCTGTATACAGAAAACCCTAAAGACTCTACCAACAAACTACTCTAAACAATAAACAGATAAAGTCAAGTTGCAGATACAAAATCAATGTGCGAAAATCCACTGCCTTCCTGTATAGCAATAACAAAACTTCAGAAAAAGAAATGGAAAAAAGAATTTCTTTTTCAATAGCAACCCAAAGAATAAAATACCTAGGAATAAACTTAGAATATGAAAGGCCTATATAATGAAAATTACAAAGCATTATTAAAAAAGATTGAAAAAGACACACTGAAATGGAAAAATATCTTGTGTTCATTGATTGGAAGAATCAGCATAATTAAAATGGCCATATTACCCAAAACAATATACAGATTTAATGCAGTCCCCATCAAAATCCCAATGTCATTTTTTACAGAAATAGAAAGCAATCCTGGGGAAAAAAAAAAAAAAAAAAAAAGAATGAAGCTGGAGGTATCACGCTACCTGACTTAAAAATATACTACAGAGCTGCAATAATAGAAACAACATGAGACTGGCAGGGAAACAGACACACAGTTCAATGGAACAGAATAGACAGCCCAGCTATAACACCACACATATATGAACAGATAATATTCGATAAAGGAGCCAAAAATGCACCGTGGGGTAAAGATAGTCTCTTCAATAAATGGTTCTGGGAAACTAGAAAGCCACATGCAAATGAATGACACTGGATTACAGTTTGTCCCCATGTACAAAAATTAATTCAAAATGGATCAAAGACCTAAATATAGCACCTAAAAGTATAAGTCACATAGGAAAAGATAAACGTACCAAACTTATGGATATGGATGGTAGAGAACATTTTATGGACTTGACCCCAAAGGCAAGGGAGGTAAAGGCAAAATAAAAGAATGGGGCCATATCAGACTGAAGACCTTCTGCACAGAAAGAGAAATGGAAAATGAAACAATCAGGCAACCAGCCAGATGGGAGATGATAATTGCAAACAATAGCTCCGACAAAGGTTTAATTTCCCAAATATATAAAGAACTCATAAAGCTCAACTCAAAACAAGTAAATTATACAAAAAGTGGGCAGAGGTCCTGAAAATACACCTCTCCCAGGAAGGCCACCTCGCCCTTCTTATAAGAACCTATGTGGTTACTTTAGAGAATCTTTCCCATCTCAAAACCACACAATCCCCTTTGTCTTGTAACAGCATTCATACATTTCAGGAATTAAGAGACAAATGTTTTCAGGGAGGCCATTATTCTGCCTTCCAAGGGTATTTATCTCTTTAACTTTACTAGGTATTAGCATGTTACTTTCCAAAGTTGTTTTACCAAGTTTTTCTTGTACTAGCACTAGTCCAAGAATTGGTCAGCTTCCTTACTAACATGTAGATTATCAGACTTAACATTTTTACCACTTTTTGGTATAAAAGATTTTGTAGTTTCCTTGTTGTTAGTGATGTTGATCATCTTTTCATTTGTACCTTATGCTTCTGCATAATCGTTCTCTTCTTGCATTAAAAATCACCATCATATAAGTATAGTTTGGATTATATTTGCTCACATTTCTTCCCACTCACATTGCCTTGTGCAATCTTCTTGCAGTTAGTTTATGTGCTTGACAATTTTCTAGCCAGAAATATTTAGCATTGTCTGCAAAATGAAAGACATTTCTCCAGGTATAAAATAAAACCAATCTCAGCCTTAATGATAATTGAAAGTAATCCAGAGATTTATCAGAAAACTACTTTTGTATATAATACTGCTTTTTATAAATGTATCCTTGGTGATTCTAAATGCATTGATATTCATAGACCCATTGTGGTTACATAAGACTATATGATATTGTTGCCTATTAGTTTTACTCAGCAGGGACTCTTTTCCTGAGCTGCCTGACATGATTTAAGTGCTATATGCGTCCTTACTAGCCTGAATACTTGCTGAAGGGAGAGAAATCTTCTGTTTGTCCAATTATATACAGTCCTGGAACCAGATTACTCTCTCCAAAGCATAACTTGAGGAAAATTCTCCCCTGCAGAACCTCCCAGTAGATTTCATAACCTTTCTTTATTCATGGACCCCCTTTTAGAATTTAAGGACAGTTATGTATTATTGTATTTTCCAGTGTGTGTGAGTACATACACAGGCACACAGACACAGACACACACACACACACACACACACACACACACACACACACACACACTGTAATCATAGTCCCAGAGTGTTCATTGACCCCGTCTATAGTTTATGTCTCCCATATTAAAACATTTGAATGCAGGATAAAGCTGAGACTGATTAGCCCACACATCAAATCATTCTGCCATTTATGATCTGATCCCTTAGACACTTGCCTCTCTAGATTAATTTTCTGTTACTATATCCTGCGTAAACATTCCATTTTCAAACATTCTATGCTCACACCACTTGAAGCTAACTCTGAGATTCTGCATATAGGATCCTGATACCTATTTCCAGATGTCTGATAACTATATTAATAAGAATGCCTTTCCCAGATGCTTTAGGTGATTTATTTCTCTCTCTCTCCCTCTCTCTCTCTCTCTCTCTCTCTCTCTCTCCTTTTAGTGATTATTTATCAATGTTTTACCTTTGAATAGCTTTCATGCCAATAGCTAGACAAGGGAAGATTCTTTTGTAACATGTAAACTTTTTTTGAGATTGTTATTGCTGCTCTTTGTCTTTTCTTTAAAAAAATTTTTTTCCCTTTGTTATTCTAGCAGTGTTCCATAGATCATAGCTCTCTGGGACCCTGATAATGGGAAAAGTGAGAGCCAGTATAGTTAAGTGGTGATGAAGATGGATTCTAAAGCCAGATGGACTTTTTCAGTCTGCAATCTAACAGTTTCAAGTTTTAGAAAACGCATTGCAGATCAGTTTAATTAAGGTAATTTTTTGATTCAGGTAACCAAAGTCCAACAATACTTTCTCTTCAATATGTTTGGTCTCTGCTCAGCACCAGTTATGTTGTTATCTTGTCTGTGCCTTTCTTTTTGGGTTGTGTTTTCTATAGAATATTTTATCTCATAGGAAAACAGCTGTCTATTCTAGGCCTCGTATCCTATATCACACCATGAAAAGTATAGAGAATGAATGCTTTTTCTCAGCCCTACAGTAAGTACCTTAGGATTTATTTTATTTGGAAAATTTTTGGCCACATGCCAATACTGCAGTAAGGAAATCTCATGTATTAATTGATTTATTAACAGGTTAGTGCTCATCAATAAAACAATGGTTTTTGAATAAATAAATAAATTTAATGTATTTAAAAATGAGTCTGGATAAGAAAATTTGAGATTAACCCCAGGAGCATGGATCCCCCACACATCATACCTACATGTATCACATTTAGATCTAGAGGTTGATGGATCAGAAGATTAAATGAGTAGTTGAAAACATCACACTGAACTTGGCAGAATTTCATCTGAAAAATATTAACCCCAGAGGGTTATGATTGTCAAGAAATATGAATAGTCTGAGATTTTATCCTACTTGTCAAGCTAGTAAGTTAGCCTGCCACAAGTTAGCTTGCCAGTCACGTTTGCTGGCAAGACATGAGAGTCCCGATTCAGACACAACAGTGTCAGAGAGTACACATTTCCCTGGTTTCCTCAGCCCCTGTTCCCACAGGGCAGCACAGAGAGGCCCAGGCGGTGCCCGAGCATGCACCGGGCTGCACTATAGAAAAGGCACACGCTGACCAAGATTAGGGAAACTGAATTAGTGTTTATAAAGCCCTCTCAGCAAACCAGCCTGACCCCTCTGCCTTAGATAGAGTCATTATTTTTATTATACTGGGCAGTCAGCAAACCTTTTCTCCACAGAGAGATATTGTTTCTATCTTCCAAGGCCATTTTCCACACAAACATTCTTGAAAAACTGTTAGAGCCTCTGGTATAAGATGTGTAAACATGAGGAAACCATGGAAAACTGCCTCCCAGTAATATCTATCCCTTTATTTCCACTCTATCTTGGCCTCTGGAGAATTTTCTCATGTGTATGGCATGACACGGGCAGTCTAATTAATCTGGCGGACAGAAGCTGCATCAAATCTGTTAATTTGTCTCCTGCAGTATTTAATTAAGTCTACCATCTACAGGATCCTAAGCAGCATGATGAGGCCAACCTTGTACCCCAGGGGACCAACCCAGGATCCCACACTTAGCCAACTGAACAAATCCCGTAAAACATCAGGGCCGATCTCAGAAAACCTGGTGGCTTTCTCCTTACCTTTCTGTGTTGACCTTTCCATTTGGCGAAAGGTATTAATCCAGACACGGTAAGATGAATTGGTGATTAGTCCGAGGCACCTCTCTCATGCATAACAGCTTTGACTAGTGAGCTGAGACCGTGTGCCTCCCAGGGCCTAGGAGTTGTCATTGATCACTTCAGCAGCATTAAAGCCGGGGATAAATTTCAGAACACTTTTTTCTGAATAGATGGCTCCTGTTGGAGGGCAAACAGCCCACAGGGAGCGCATACATAACAAGTCAGCTAAGCCTTTGGGAAGCCCCAGGTAATAAGGGTAACTTCATTTTATATGGATTTCTGCAGTTTTCTGTGAGCTATGGGGTCTGATGGTAGTATTTCTAGAAGCAGGTGTCAGGCTGCTTAAAACCTGGGTTAAAACACATATTTAGAAACTACAGGCCCCTGTGTGATCTGGCCTTTGCACACCTTGCCAGATTTATCTTTTCCTAGCCTTCCCTTCACTCTTTGCATTCTTAAATCCCCTTATGATCACAATCCTCTCTCTTGCCACATAGCCCTGCACAAGCTTGGCCCTCAATATAAAATGCTTTGCCCATCAGTCTTAGCCTAATAAATTTCTATTCATCCATCATTATCTCTATCCTCTCCTACTCACATTACCATGTTGCACTATATCTTATATTTCTGAGGTGTTATGCTCTGCTTCATAGCACTTATCACAATTTTAGTTTGCATCTACTAGAGTTGTTTCATTTTCATCTACTAGAGCACAAGTGTCAAACACAAGGCCCGCGGGCCAAATCCGTCCCGCCAGGCCTTGCAATGTGACCCGCACCGCACTGTCATCACTGCACTCCACTGCGTTTCCATCACAATGACAGTTTATGACTGTTCAGTAAACCATTCGGCCAGAGATTTAGGCTGGATTTTAGATTTTGGCCCCTTCTCTGATTGAGTTCGACACCCCTATACTAGAGTATCTATTCATTGCTAAACAAACGCTAGGGATGCATTTGTTTTTGTTTATCTCTTTATTCCTGCACTTTTTTTTTTAGCACAATCTCTGGGAAGTAACCAGTATTTAATAAATATTCATTAAATGAATTCATTCTTTAGTATATTTAAAAGCCAGTGTTCAGAAAGGATATTAGTGTCAAGCCCTCAGGCAGTTCGCCTCCTGCATCAGATGTGGCTCACCACAGTTGGCTGTAGCTTAATGGATCAGGAAAGGAAATCCATTGAAGAAAGACACCAGGTAAAATGCAGGATGGTATTGCTAGCAAAGGAAGCATCATATAAAGTGGGTGAAGAGATTTTTAAAGCATCTGGGAAAACACACCTTGAAATTAGCAGCAGTCCCCCAAATGGGCAGGCCACAATCAATCAAGAGGTGATTTAATTTATAACCAAACTCCAGGCTGCTTAGAAGGCTTAATAGAGAAGTCCTCCAGAGGGCCAGAGTATAGGAGATGTGGTCAGACATTCCTCAAGATGTTCAGGGTGGGGAAGGCCTCAGGAGATGCCTGTGAGATGGATCTGTTCAATAAAATGAAGAATATTGCGTGTTCACATGAAGCTGCCATTCCCAATTGACCTGGAAGTTCTTTTTATGTCACTTACACTTTTAGTTTTATGTATTTATTTTTAAATTAAGGGCAGTTCATTATGAGGATATTTATTAGGGTGGCAAAGACTCTAAAAATGTTTGCTTTCAGTCGTCTCCTCACTTGGTGATAAACTATTCAAAGTCAGTCACCTAGTACTGTGCTTGGGTTGTATTGAGTACTACTAGCTCCATGAAGTTTTGTTCTGTGGGCTCTGGAGTTAGTTTCTGGCTGTGTAACCTTGGCAGTTTACTGCATATCTCCTAGGTTGAGTTTCCAAATAGGGATAATAAGACTCAGAGGACACTCATGAGAACTGTGTGACTTAATGTATAGGAAGCCTTTAGGAAATGTCTGGCACATTATATAGTGCTTGATGAATATTAGCTTTTGGTTTAGGAATATAATATCACACCCGTTCTACATTTTGATAAAGTTCCAGGATCTTTTAAACATTTGGGACATTATAGCTATGGTATTAGCAGAGGTAGTTGTGACCGTAAGGCAAGAGGCTCACGTGGGGTTTTCTCCTTCAAGTTGTGATGCAGGGATTCAGAATCCTTCCCCACTGTGGTTCTGTCTGTGCTCTAGAGCCTCCAAACTGTGTTTCCCATACAGTTGGCCAATGGGTGACAGAGAATGTAGGATCAAGCAGGCAATTCTAGAGGCCAAATCTAGACATGATATAATTAACCCAATGTTCTATTGGCTGGAATTCAGTCACATATTCCCATACAGATGCAAAAATCCTGGAAAATGTAGTCTTCAATGTGCCCAGCAAATGGTAGGAAAAACTCGTATTTCTATTGCAACAGATTTCATTAATAATTACCACATATTCATGATAAGCTTGAAATAACGTTTTCATTGCATTTACTCTGGTTTTGTTAATGTTGTTATTTTCGTCACACTTGTTTTTACAGTTTTTTTTTTGTTATTGGACAGCTGGGAGGACTGGAGGAGAGAAGGTAACAACAGGGGCCTGCTTCCAAACAGGAATCCTGAAATTGTTGGAGTTGTTTTTGTCTTGGAAACTAAAAGAACTTAGGATTTTTTCCCCCCTAATGATATACAATATATTGATTTCTTATTAAACTATCTTTTAATTTAATTGTAAATTTATTTAAATTTTAAGTTTCATGTTTGAGTTTGAGACTTGTTAATCTAAATATTTTTTAGTATTGTCTATATATATGTGTGTTATATTATATATATATATATGTATATACACACACTAGTATATGTATATATGTATATGTTAATTATATGATACAATCTACCTAATAAAAAGAGTAACATGCTAATTGACTATACCTTCACAAATCCACCAGCCAATCAGGAGTGAGCATGCAAATTAACCCAACAAAAATGATGGGTTAATTTGCATATATAGGTGCTGAGTGGCCAGGGGTGGGGTGGGACACTTGTGTCATTGCCATGGTGATGATGCAGGCATTCTGCACCACCCCTGGCCCTTCGGGGCCCCTGGGCAGTGTGGGAAGGCAGAAAGGCTGCTCCAGCCAGAGCAAAGGTGGTGCCAGCAGCCAGGGGGATGAAGGCTCATTCTTGAACAAATCTTTATTTATGCATCGGGCCACTAGTTTTATTAATTATTTCTCAGGAGACTCCTGCTCCACAGTTCAGACGTTAGCTTTACTCACCAAGTAGAGGTAGTTAATTCTTACACTAAGGCAATTGACCATATCAGTTTGACATCCACTGATTCTTTGGCACTATTGTTATATTTTTATCCTCTATATTCTTAATTTGTTCCATGAAGGGAGTTTTGGATTACCCAAGCTAATAAACAAAAGTGGCTGAGTGTTCTTCTTAGTGCTTCTAAACCCGAGGGATTATCAGATGCAACACAACTCCATGAAGCTCAAGGCAATTTAATAACTTGCATACTCCAAACCATAAGGACATATAAAAAACAATTAGGACAGTAACAGCTTAAGTAGGACATTTCCTTTCTAAACACTGAGAAATGGTAGCATTAGAATGTGTTATAATGGAACTAAACCTCTACTGCTATACCCTTTGACCCTGGCAATCACTTAAGGCTATGAAAGTAGCTGAAACCGGTTTGGCTCAATGGATAGAGCGTCGGCTTGGGGACTGAAAGGTCCCGGGTTCGATTCTGGTCAAGGGCATGTACCTTGGTTGCGGGCATATTCCCAGTAGGGGGTGTGCAAGAGGCAGCTGATTGATAACTCTCTCTCATTGATGTTTCTTACTCTCTATCTTTCTCCCTTCCTCTCTGTACAAAAATCAATAAAATATATATTAAAAAAAAAAAGACTATGAAACTAGTTATTGGCTAGTTCACCTTTGAGTCTTAACAAGTCCTTCTTTTGCATACCACCGGAAGTGTCTGTAATATATTGATGGAGTATTATGTGAGAGACTTAGATTTGGGTACTAAAGTTATGTTAATGATGCCCCTTCTCAGGGACACATGTTTTTGTTAGTACTACCCCTGTTTCGGGATGTCTGCTCTGGGAGGAAGAGTCACAAGAGTTTGGTATAAGCCTTAAGGTTTCTCCTCTATTTTTAAATTAAATTTATTGCAGTGACATTGGTTAATAAAATTATATAAATTTCAAGTGTATAAATCTATGATACATAATCTGTATATTGCATGTGTGTTTACCACCTGAAGTCAAATCTTACTTTGTCACCATATATTTGACCCTCTTTACCCTTCACTATCTTCATAATTTTTATGAGCTCTAAATCTAGAAAGCAAAACTTCATTGTGGCTGATGAGTGCTCTTATATTGGGATCCGTGGTAATAGGACTAATGGCACATGATAAATTGAATGGATTTCCCTCTAGCTATATTCTCTCATATAATCTGTCTTAAGAACCCCTAAAAAGGGCTTAAGTGGAAGTTCAAGTATTGCAATTTTTCTATCCATGGTTTCTAAGTAGCTCTTTATTCAGCTTTACTTAGTGACCACATATAGGAGCTGCTTTAGCCCAACTATGGGTAACTAAGATTCTCTTAAGGGGATGTGTTCATCAGCCTGAAATTCTTTCCATCCAGTAAGATGTCAAGGGCCTGGTTTGGTTGGTGGGACCTTTCTGGACTTTGGCTGGAACTTGAGGATTCAGAAAGAGAGGCAATATTATTTCATTACCTTTTTCCTTGATTGTTGTATTTTTGTGTCTAATGTGTGCTTAATAGCTCTGTGCAGTTTTATTGACTTATAAACTAAGCAAATAGAATGAACTCTGGTGGTACAAAATGCTGAGCCTCAGAGAGCACATTACTCTTCCCTCTCTGGCCTCTGGTGTACAATTTGCTCTCAAGTGCAATCCAGGAAGCGGATTAGGATCTATGAAGCCCTATATAACCTCAGCTTTGTTCACCTCAGAAATTAGCTTCTTCTTTTTTTATACTATTACCACAGTTAATCACAACCATCATGCTCCTGTCATGAGTGAGAGAGACTTCTGCAAATGTTTCCTTGGTAAGCTCTTCCTATACCACGTCTCCCTTGTTTATAATGAGTGGAGGAGTAGAAGAGGGGTTAGGACCTGGACTATTTTGAGACTGGGGTTCAAACTTCAGTTTTACTACATACTTGCTTTATGATATGAGTTAAGGTACTACAACTACTGTTAATTATTAGAGCAGCCAGCACTTCTGTGTGTGAGGTAGTATTGTAAATTTTAACAAATATCCTGTCAGTTAGCACTCCCAATCCCATCCTGCAGGTATTTTAGTTTCCCTGTTTTGTAGGTGAGAGCACCAAGAAAAAACACAGAAACTTTACTTCTCAACTGGAAACTATATGCCAATAAAATGTTTCATAAACATCTTAAGCAAAAAAAAAAAAATATCCTTCCTGCCCAGCTGGTGTGGTTCAGTGGTTGAGCGTAGAATCATGAACCAAGAGGTCACTGGTTCGATTCCCAGTCAGGTCACATGCCAGGGTTTCAGGCTCAATCACTGTAGGGGGTGTGCAAGAGGCAGCCAACGGGTGATGTTTCCCTCTTATCGATGTTTCTATCTCTCTCCCTTCCTCTCTCTCTAAATAAATAATAAAAAAATAAAATAAAAAAAGATTCCTTAACCATAAAGTAAGAATAACAGTACTAACCTAGTGGGAATGTGGTAAGGATTAAATGATATTTTGTATAATATATAATAGTATTTTTCATTAAGTATATGCTAAATAAGTGTTAGCTATTAATATTACTATCACAGTTATATTCAGGTTCTCTAGAGAAACAGTAGCTATATATATATATATGTATATATATACATATACACATATATAATATATATATTGCATATAATTAGGATTAATTAATTTAATATAGTTAAGATAAAGCAGGTCCTCAAATAACATTATTTCATTCAGTGTTGCTTTGTTATAACATTGAGAAGATGCCATATAAACTTATCATTTGTTTATGTCATTTAGCCTATAGTAAAAGTGGTTTCATTATGCATCATTTTGCTTAAAATTACAGGACCTATCACAATTAAGTGAGGATAAATTTATTATAAGGAATCGGCTCATATGATTATTGAGGCTGGTAAGTCCAAAATATTCATAATGGGCTGGTGGTGTGGGTGACCCAGGGAGCTACAATGTTTCAGTTCAAAGGCTGCCAGGCATTAAGAGTCCATGTTGTAGATGAAGTTCAAGGTAGCTAGCTGGAGAATTAGCTCACCTGCAAGATGTTCAGGACTTCAATTGATTGGATGAGGCCCACCTACTTAAGAGGCCAATCTGCCTTACTTCAATGATTAAAATGTTAATTTACTTTAATGTTAAAGTCTTCCTATTTAAATGTATCTGATACAATAATTTATATGAGAAATATATTTTCCCACTAAATATCATTTTCTTAGGAGAGTGATTTATGCCTATTTTATTTTTGATATTTCAGGGCTTAATTTTTTTTACCTGAGATTTAAAATTTAAAACTATATGTGTATATATATTGTGTGTGTGTATATATATATATATATATATATATATATCCTCTATTTCATTTGTGTAGTAAGCACATTGCCTTTTTTTTTCTTGTATCAAAAGTATATTTGACCAGGAGTTGATTTTATAAGGTCACCTTAATATCTGGAAGAACCCAGTCGAAATCCACACTTTTAATACTCTATTGCAGATCAATTTCTCAATTTCAGTTGTTAAAAAAAGAGAGGAAATGATACCTTCTATTTGTAAAACTCTAAAGGACTTGTGGTGCTGTTGTCATTGCAACAGCATCTAGTCATTTCTGGGCCTTGAAATGGACCCTGGAAGATGTAATTTAACTTGCTTTGTGTACAAACATGCAACCATAATGAAATCAATGTGTTGTCTGGTTCTCTATAATTACACAGTAAAATATATCTTTGTATGCAACTGGAGTAATTTGAAACAAAACACCATTTAATCAGAAGACCTCTGATAATTAATCATTTCCTATATCTACATCCTCCCTCCCATGACTTATTTGCAAAAACCAATGCTCTCAAATATTAACTTTAACTCTACTTGGCTCATTGTTTAGTAGTACATTTCTAGCGCTAAAGCTGCTCTTTAACTTAATATTTTATGTACTAAGCATCCATTTTCTCCACCTAAGCCGTTCCTTGACTTTCAGAACTATACTAATACTGAAATTGCTGGTTGTAAGAGAAAAGTCGGAAGAAGATAGAAATATTGAAAATCTGTCTTCATACAGCAGGTTGGAACAGTATTAAAAATAACACTAGAAGGTGGTGAGTGAGCTAGCCACTATCTTACTTTGGGGAAACCAGGGCAGAAACAATATGGAGAGAAGCAGTAGAAAGGAAAAAACAAAACAAAAACAGATCCAAATAAAACCTCACTAAAAAGGCCAGTAATCTTGCAAGTCTGTCAGTCTATATTTTCTACAAAATTATTCTGCCTTATTCTTCTTTACAATCCATTCAGTAAACAACTATAGAAAGCAAAAAGGATAAAAAAAATAAATAGTAAAGGAGGTTTCTCTATAGCATATATGATACTCAACTTTGTTATTTTAGAAGCAATATGATGCTCTTATGTTTCTTTCTGTATGTTACACAGTTCTCCCCAGCATAAGGATTTCCAGTTGATTCTAATTTGTAGTTGGCCAAAGAGAATATTACTTTCTTCCTTTGAGATTCTGGTGAGATGCAGATTTAAAGATACAATGCCTGATGACTCTAGAGGTGATGCAACTGATAGTTCTACAATAGCTTTCGGCATTCACTCTGGGAAATAAATATCTTTTTTTATCAGTAGCTTATTGTGACCCTTCTGGTGTTCAGGTCCGTAGTCTTGAGTAAGAACCAATCTATGGGGGTTAAAAATGAGCAAAGGATAGAGTAGAATAAATTTTTATTCATACTTCTTTAAAACAAAGAAACAAAAAAAATCAATGTCGGGATAGAGAATGACCCTGCAAATAAACAAGTTGTCTTCTGCTGCTGACCTTAAAAGTCTTCTTCACCACAACTAACAGTCAACTTTGGGGAAACCTTAGTAGACCCTACCCCATTATTTTGGGGGTGTAAAAGTACCAGTTCACCAATTTGCTAACTTAAATGCAAAGGGTTTGTGCCTATGGTGAGAAAAAAATAACAACATAACTATTGGTGAGGAGAGATTGTTGAGGATGTTTGAGATGGAATAAATAAATACCTTGTGGCACATTCCACTGCAGTAAAGCATGTTGTGCTCATTGATGTAGTTCTAGACAGAGACTTATGGCGCTGCCTACACAGCAACAAGAAGCAGAAACCTCTCCTTGAAGATTCATGCTGCATGTTAGCAAAACAGTTTCTATTGATACCTTCTCTCCTGTTATGATCATTTCAGAAGAATAAAGGATTCCAGGGGTCCCCGAGGCTTCTTTCTGCCTCTAAATTTAATACTCTTCACCGGAAACTCTTGGCCCAGATTTTCTCTAAGCCCACACCTTTCTGTTGTTTGGAAATCAGCTCAAATATTTACTTTTCAGAGACTCCTCTGCTGGCCCCATCCTACAGCAGTAATCCCTGTCACTCTATCATTTCAGCAGTTTTAGCAAAACACAATCACTGTTCCTTTGTCTGTCTATTGTCTGCAGAGTTCCATCTACCAGTAAAATGAATGAAAAATCCAGGCGGAGAAGGGGGAAGGTCGCCTTCCTGTTTTGTGCTGTATTCCATAAATGCACATACACACATTATTAGGTGTTTAAAAAATATTCGTTGAATGAATTGTTGACACCAAGAAAACAGGACCATCTTACGGTTTCAATTACAGCTATTAATGAGTCATAATCATCTCCATCACAGTAACACTCTAATGTATTTGAGGGCTGTTGGCCAGGTGCTGTGCCTCAGAACCGTGCTTTACCTACATTTCCTCCTGCAGCTTCAAAATAACCTTAAAATGTAGAGACTGTCATTATTCTCATTTTATTGATGCAGAAATTGAGGTCCAGAAAGATTCCTACTCATTGGCAATGCTGGCATAGCGGCCAAATGGTAAAGCTAGGATTACAACGCAGGCCATTTGATTCTGAAGTCTTTGCAGCTAACCACGTGTTTCAGGCCCAGAGGCATTTTTCTCTGGAATATGTGACCGAGCTTTACTTCTATATGAATAATTAAGAATACTTGATGCGTGGCAGTATGATGTACTATGATCGTTTCTAATTCCTTTCTGAGTTATGTTGAATAACAGAGACTATGAAGGCCGTTCTTCCCCCCCTCCACCCTCCACAAACAGACCTACTTCCACGTTCTTATCCTTTTGCCGGCTGTGCAAATGGTAATTGTTATTGTCTGAGGCATGTTATGAAGCAAATGTTTCCTGTCTTGTCTGCTGGCAATTGTTTTCTGCTTATGTATATCAGTTATTTATAAAGCAGGATGATCCTTTACTTTTTGAGGCTTGTAGTAATGTTGTCTAATTGGCTGGATGTTTCTTTTGTGTTATTATAACTTTAAATTTGGTTCAGTCGAGGGCTTTAGGAAGAATTTACTTGTCATCTTCACATATAATCAAACCAAAGGGAATATATTTTGTCAGAAATTTCTCAAATCTTAGTGTCAAACAAGACACTTGTCATATTTGTGTCATATATAAATAGTAGCGTCCAAAAGTAGTGACTGTACTTGAATGATAATATGAAGTGAAAAATGTACCTTTAGTTGACCTACAAAATCATCAGGTGCCCTAATCTTTCGTGAAGCTATAATGGTGAGATGGATTGCCATGACAAGTATTTGATTTTGACAGACTCTCAGATGAATATCAAAGTAGGTAGCTATTCTGAATCATCATTCATAAACTTAAATGTATGGAAAATACTGTATTTGTTCTTATTGCAACTAACAGTTCCAATTTTCAGAGCCCAGTGGCATGGTGGGAATTTTAAGCTCATGTTAAAAGTTCATGGTTGAGCAGAGAGGAACCAGTGTATGCAACCTATTAAGACATTGATATGACCCTCCTGTCATTGATTATCAGTGTAGTGATGGGGACTATAAGTAAACCTCTCATTTTCAGAACAGATGTTTCCTTGGGTCCTCATTCCATTATTTCCATGCTATCATTTGGGCTCAGGAGCCTTAAACAAACCTGAGTCCAGGAGCCATGGTAGCTAGGACTGCCTCTCCCTTTGTCTCCCACACAGCAGTTTCCCTGCTCGGCTCTGCCTGATGCAGAGCAAGGTGCCAGTCCCCACACCTGTGTCCTCTTCTAGTCCAAGGAAATCTTCCTTTTCTGCCTTAGGTCTTCTCAAAATCACCTTTAACGGCCCAATCCAAATCTCCAAATTAAGGAATTACAAGAGAAGATAAATAATATTTCAACAGGTTATTTTGTCATAGTAAATTGAACCCCTGTTAGAAAAAAAATCTTAGGAAGCAGTGTGACTTATGTCCATTTATGTAATATAACAAAATAGTCATTTTGAAGATAAGGTTTAGGTCTAGGTGATGTCTGTATTGGAAATCATATTAAGTGTTGGCTAAAATTGTTGAGAGCAGGGCTCAAGATACTGTGTTAAAATGCTATTGTATTCTAAGCCTTATTCTCACCATGAGAGAGGGCAATATACTGGATAGTATTGAAAAGCAGACAAACCAGAAAAAGCACTGGTCTTTTACCAGGGAGTTCTTCATGGCTTCCATACTGTTTTTGGCCAAACCTCCTTTCCATGAATGAGCAGACAACTAAAGAACTTGAAGTGGCCCTGGTTGGTTTGGCTCAGTGGCTAGAGCATCAGCCCAAGGTCCAAAGGGTTGCGGGTTAGGTTCCTGGTCAAGGTTATGTACCTGAGTTTCAGGTTTGATCCCTGGCCCCAGTTGGGGCATGTGGGAGAGGCAGCCAGTCAATATCTCCCTCTCTCCCACTCCCCCAACCCATCTTCCATCCTCTCTACTTTCTCCCCACAAAAAAATAATTAAAAAATATCCTTGGATTAGGATTTTTTTAAAAAAAGTACAAATAAAAAGAAAAGAAGGAAGCAAGGAAGGAAGGAATAAAAGGAAGGAAGGAGGAAGGAAGGAAGGAAGGAAGGAAGGAAGGAAGGAAGGAAGGGAGGGAGGGAGGGAGGGAGGGAGGGAGGGAGGAAGGAAGGAAGGAAGGAAGGAAGGAAGGAAGGAAGGAAGGAAGGAAGGAAGGACGAACTAGAAGTGGTTACATTCCTCACTGACACTGAATTTAGAACTCACTGGCACTGAACAGGGCAGTTGGTTGTGAGGAAGGAGGACAAACCCTCTGCATACCTCTGGCCTCCTCAGGGTTAGCATGCCTTGGAGGAGTAATTTCTGCCATTTAGAGGGTTGGAAAGGCAAGCTTTACAAATATTTAACAATTATAACCCCACAAATACCAGCTGGACATAGACACATATGAACTAGACCCAGAGAGAGGCCTTTCTATTGATGTTCATGCACAGCTCATTAGAGAAGTGTCATTTTAATTTTAAATGTTTTCAGATGTGTTTGGTATTTGGATGAAAGTGGCAATTCTCTTGCCTTGCTCCAACTCTTATTTAAGCCTTATTTCACATTTTACTTTGAAAAGCCCAAGATAATGGAATTAATTTTGCTTTGATCTAGGGCCTTCTCTGATGACTGAATCCTATAATTTACCCAGTGCACTGACTTTGATATGTTTTTCTTGGTTAAGTTTACATAGGTATTATATGTCACAACTGGTAGTGCTATAATAACTTTACCATTCCTTGAATGTTATATTAAAAATGTATATGAGTAAGTTCAGGATCCTATCCCATTAATTATTCTCTTGGGATTTCTGAAGTTCTGGAGACCAAATGCCTGAATGTTTTAAAAGGGAGAAAACTGGCAAACTAGAAAATGCACATAGAAAATAAGATAAAAATAAATAAATATGGTGCAGTCATTTAAAATTTTCTCTTTCTCTCTCTCTCTCTCTCTCTCTCTCTCTCTCTCTCTCTCTCTCTCTCTCTCTCTCTCTCTCTTTTTATAAGGCACTTGCCTGTTCTTAGGGGTGATTACTCTTGCCATTAATCAGAATCACTTTGTGTGTCAGTGGCTAAACTGTCCTGTGCACTGAGATAGCCTTTCTGTAAAAACAGATCTGGCCTCTTTGTTGGAATGTGGTGTATGCTGCCTGGCAGTTAAATAAATGAATGAAAAAGTGAGCAAGTAAGTTATTAAGTCCATTGCTCTTGATCACTTTTAAAAAATATATATATATTTTTATTGATTTCAGAGAGGAAAGAAGAGGGAAAGAGAGAGAAACATCAATGGTAAGAGAAAATAATTTATTGGCTGCCTTCATCACAGCCCCTATTGGGGATTAAGCCCACAATCCAGGCATGTGCCCTTGACTGGAACTGAACCCCAAACCCTTCAGTCCTCAGGCTGACGCTTGATCTACTGAGCCAAATCAGCCAGGGCAAGGATCACTTTTGACTAATTTAAATCTGTGATTCTACAGAAGATCATAAGCTGTAATATGAGAAATCTGAATTATTTTTCTCATTTCAAAACTAAGGCAAGTCATTTACTCCTCTGAACCACCTTTTCATCATTTATATAATAAGGAAAATGATTCCTACCTCCTAGTGGTTGAGGTACAAATTAGTTTTTTTTAATGTATTGAAATATAATTGTATAGACATTATAAGATGCTTTGCAATATTCTTTTAACCTTCTCATTTGGGTTGTTTAAATACGTGTGCCCCAGCCAGTGTGTGTGGCTCAGTTGGTTGAGTGCCTTCCCATGCACCCAGAGGTTGCCAGTTTGATTCCCAGACCAGGTATATATCCATGTTGTGGGTTTGGTTCCCAGTTGGGGTGCCTATGGGAGGCAACTGTTTGCTGTTTCTCTCTCACATTGATGTTTCTCTCTCTCTTCCTCTCTTTCTGAAATCAATAACAACAACAAAAAATACTGCTGCATTTTCCCAGCATTCTATGGCCATCCCAATTCAACTGAGGGTGCCTTGTAGAGTGTGTTCATTCTGTGTTATTTGTTCACTTCATCAAAGGACAATCTGAGAATTGCTTTTTCTATTATGATACATTTACTGTGAAGTGTAGCTTTAACGGTTTATTTATGGGGAGAAACAAATCAGCTGGAGGAAAGAATATATCATAAGAATCCCAAAGGCGTAATGGAGAGTTTGGTAGTCATAGTGACAGGATTTTTCTGTAAGTAGCCACGTGGTCTCATATGGCAGAGGACCACTCCAAGTTAAAGCACTATTTTTGAAACTGCAGAGAATCTTCATTTTTAATTTTTCATTCATTTCATCATGTGAGTCCCCAAAAGCTTTTCTCAGAAATTTGTAGATGCCTAAGCTTTGCTGGATGTCTAAATTATGGAAAATTATGATGCGTAGTTTTATTCTGAGAATAAGTATCACAGAGAAGTTATGCGATATAATCCCTTATTTACTGTTGCAGGGGCAGTGAAGATTTTTCTATCATTTTATTTTAGGAATCCTGAAATTTAAGTAACAGTAAAAGGATGGTAGAAAAGTTATATGGGCTCCAAGAGGTTAGGAGGAGCAGGGGCTCAAAGCTGACAGAACCTTAGCTATCTGTCATTTCCTTAATCCTCTTGAAATGAGACCTTAAAGAATTAGACAGTTAAATAAACCTAAAGGAAATTGAAGGCATTTTTTCCTATAATCTGAATTACTTGGAAATGGGAGCTAGCTCTTCATAGACTTCTTTTATGTTTTGAATATCCCTTAAGGGGTCCAGGCTGCAGGTGTTCTAGCATGGACTTCCTATCAATGACATTAAGCTAGATCTTTAGCTCTATCCTTGCCTCTGTGGCATTCCTACTCCTTTACCTTGTAAGTCATGCTAAATCTTATGTAGCTTGGCACTCCATCAGAATCTTCGTCTTAATCTGAATATGCAGTTCAGATTAAGAAAAAGAACTATGCAGTTCTTTTTCTTCCACCTCTTTCAAACATTTCTAAAAACGTCCATATTCTTACCTTCCAGTGACTTTGTACACTGTTTGAAAGCAGATTTTCCTTTAAGCTACTGACACTGAAACTTCAGGACCCCTCATTTACCCAAATCCCAGGTGTTCATAGGGGGCTGCCTGTATAACTTTGTATACATACTTTGTTTTAAGAGGACTCTAAAATTGGTTAATTTTTAGGTCCCACAAAACATGAATCTGCCACAACTTCTATTGCCATAAACTACTGAAATGTTGCTGAAATTATCAGTGACTATAGGATTTTAAGTTTTACCTAACTGGATTTCTTGTACATAAGACTGTTTAGTCATCCTGTTTCCCACAAATATCTCTCTTGTTTGTTTTCTATTTTTCTGTGGATTTTTGAAAATGTCTCCTCCTCTCATTTGTAAGCTGGTTTCCCATCATCTCAGTTGGCATTAGCCAGGGTCCAGTTTTTAGTCCCTTCCTGTTCTTTTACACTTTCTGTGAAATATACCCATTCTCAAGTCTTCACCTACCCCTAACTCTGCAGTGTACAATACAGTAGCCTCTAGCCACATGGCTACATAGCACTTGAAATGTGGCTAGTGCTGTGTGCTGAAAAATTGTTTTGGATGCATCAGTAAAATAAAATATAACTTTATTTTTTTTTCTTTTTACTTTTTGGATATATAGCTTCTAGAAAATTTTAATTTTATTAACTCCTTTGTTGCTATTCTTCTATGATGTCTGTTCTCATGACTATTTTAGACTGCAGATGCCTAGAGTATAGAAAGTATTTATGTTTAAACAACATAATACATGCTGGAAATTAGTAAACTTATTTTGATTATGTTTATCAGTTTGTCATATCATTTATTAAGGTAAGCACTAAGGAAAGTGAACATTCAAATCTTCAAATAGTAGAAGGTTCTTGGTGAGAAAAACTAAATACCAAATCAACCACATATCTTCTTTAATGGTTAATTCCTGTTATATGAAAACTAGAAGCCCAGTGCACAAATGTCGTGCACTGGGGAGGGAGGGACTCTCAGCCAGGCCTGCACCCCGCAGTCTGGGACCCCTTGAGGGATATCCGACTACTGCAGAGGTGGAAGAGGCTCCTGCCTCCGCCACTGGGCTTGCCAACCATGAGCCAGCATCTGGCTGAGCAGCATTCCCCCTGTGGGAGCACACTGACCACCAGGGGCGGGGGGCAGCTCCTGTGTTGAGCTTCTGACCCCTGGTAGTCAGTGCTCCTCATAGTGACCAGTTGTTCCACAGTTTGGTCGATTTGCATATTAGCCTTTTATTATATAGAGTCCCCCCCCCCCTTTTTTTTTTTGCAGTGCATCAATACCTTCAATAATGTTTCTCTCTAGAGTCTCTTGAGTGGTCAACATTCATTTTGAACCCTGTTCTCAAATAAAATTGATACCTGGCACCTAGCAATTCATACATCTTTGTAGTAAAAATCCTGGTGATACTGCACCATCCTCACCTGATTTGGAGAAGGAGATTGCTTTATTCATAGAAAATGCCCAGCATAGCTAAAAAATTGAAAAAGGAGCAGTCATCCTCAGATGGAGAAATAAACGATCTTGGTTATATGTTATATGTCATGAATGCAGTACATGGTTGCAATCACATTTTGTCTTTCAATGATATAAAGGATCTCTGTTCTTCATTGATGTCCCTCTACTTTGGTGTGATCTATTTCAATTTAATTTTTTTATTACAAATGCATTCAATTATTTAAATTTCAATACAGTTTAATAAGTATTCTTATTAATGTTCTCTATTGTGAATGCTTCAATTTTTCTTCTGTGCTGAACCAGGCTTGCTGGAATGATTACATTAATAATACATTGCTATCCAAAATTAAAGTGCCAAGTAGGGAACATGCTAATAGGTTCCATTGATTTCAACTTGGAAATGGGTGTAGGTAATCAGAAACCAGGTTCAAAGATGGCTAGCAATGAACTACTGTAAAGATATTGAGCCGGGATCTGTGGCAAGATTCATAGCTGTGATCTGAGTTAGAAAAATGTTAAGCATAATGAAGTTGGAGCAATTAAAGCCTTCTGGGAGAAATGTGAATGCTTCCTTATGGTGGCTTTGAGTGATAAGAGTTTTAAATTCTATCTTAGAAATTTTGTGGGTTTTCTTTTCCTATTTTTCCTTGTTGTTAGCTTCATATAGATTCAACGTCATTTTAATTTTCTAAAAACTTCAAAGTAGAGGACATAGCTCAAAATATTCAAACATTGTAACATCAATGCATTGTACTTGAAAATTAATTTGAATTTACTTTCAACATTCATAAAACGGCTCTGTCATTATGGATAATTCTGTAGTTGAGTGTAGACTTGCTCTTTTAATTGTGGCTTGAACATTTGAAGGAATAGATGACATTGTACATAAAAAGTGATTTTAGAGTTAGTTGGAGGGGGAAGGTTCTCTTTAAATGCAAGGCAAAAACACTACTAATATTCCTAATTTCTCTTATATATCCCTCAATCCTATTGAATATATTCTCCCCCCCCCCTTTTTTTTTAAATCCTCATTGGAAGATATGTTTTTATTGACGAGAGAGAGAGAGAAAGAGAGAGAGAGAGAGAGAGAGAGAGAGAGAGAGAGAGAGAGAGAGAGAGAGAGAGAAACATTGATCAGTTGTCTCTTATACATGTCCCAACCAGGAATCAAACCTAAATCCTAGATGTGTACCTTCACCTGGAATTGAACCTGCAATCTTTGGTATATGGGATGACACTCCAACCAACTGGCCAGAGCTTAGATTCTTTTTTTTTTTTTTTTTTTTTTTAAGTATGCCCCTTTTGCTTCATATGTTCACATTTAGACATTGCACTTTTTGATAAGCCTATACAAGTAATAGTTAAAATGATTATAATCAGATTATAACTTTTAACAACACACTACAGTCACTCACTAGAACCTAAGAGGTGCATTTGGTTTCAAACAGTTTACAATAAATGATGGAAGGAAGAGACTATTAAGGATCAAACCTCTGTGTTCTGTACCCTAAAATATCACTTATGGAGGAGGGGCTGCTATATGGGCATTGTCTTTGAAATTTGGAACACACACCTGGTACTTAGAATCAAGGCAGTCTGATCCTGCCCCAACCATTTTCTAGCTGTTACTCTGTGTCATCATTTTCTAGATTAAAAAATGGGGCTAATGTATATTGATATCTATAGAGTTGTTATGAAGATTAAGTGAGTTAATTTATTTAAATCTCTTAGAGCAATGCCTGGCACTTGGTAAACATCCTGTAAACATTAGCGTGTGTAGTAGTTGCTGTTGCTGCTGCTATTATGTTTATTGTTATTATTATAAAATCCCTATAGCTGTTTTCCCAAGAGTGGCCTTACAGCCAGTGTCGCTCCATGTAGACATAGCTCCCATTGTCATTCATTCCAGCTAAATCTCTTCCTTTTGTATTCTTGTTGAAATATCAGACTGCATCTAGTACCTTTTCATTGCTCAGAAGAGTGAATTTGACTTTCTGATCCTTAGAGTGGTTGTGGATAGTGCCAGAGAATGTTTTATTCACTTTATTAAATGGGAAGATTACTTTATATATATATATATATATATATATATATATATATATATATATAGAGAGAGAGAGAGAGAGAGAGAGAGAGAGAGAGAGAGAGAGAGAGAGAGAGAGAGAGAGAGTATATTTTTATTGTTTTCAGAGAGGAAGGGTTAGGGAGAGAGAGATAGAAACATCAATGAAGAGAACTATCAATTGGCTGCCTTGTGCACACCCCTATTGGTAATCAAGTCTGCAACCCAGGCACGTGCCCTTGACTGGAATTGAACCTGGGACCCTTCAGTCCTCATGCCAAGGTTCTATCCACTGAGTAAGACCAGCTAGGGCAGTGGTTGATTTGTATACTGGGAATGTTGGAAGTATTAAAAATAAAAGAATAACTTGGTCACAAACAGGACTCTCACTTCTGAGATTGTCTTCCTTAATCTTCTTAGGTATTATTTTAGCTTTTGATAATCTTTTATCTACCTAAAGAATAGGAGATCTCTTCAGCTGCTCATGCCACTTAGAGTTTCTGTGGTTTTAATCAAGTAGCTTAACCTCTCTGAGGCTGTTTGCTAACCTACAAAGTAAAGGATAAAAATGGTATCTATTGTACTTTATACGATTGTAGCTAGGATTTACTGATCTAATGAATCTGAGACGCCTAGTACATTATGCAATTCTAATCAATTGTCACTGCTATTAACCCAGAAATGTCCTTTATAGTTCAATTCTTGTCAAGATTCATCCTGACAGGCCCTTCAGGCTACAGCTCTGCTTCTGGCTGAGGCATTGGTGCCACTCGTAGGAATACACTAAGGCCAGTCCCAGACTGAGGCCATGAAAAGCCCATTCTGGGGGCCACAACTTCTAACCTGCTACCTCCCATGGCTAAGAATGATCCTGATCTCTTCTGCTTTCTTTGTTTTGTTAATCCCTACCTGAGGATATTTTTTCCATTGATTTTTAGAGTAGAAGGGAGGGGGAGAAACACACACACACACACACACACACACACACACACACACAGAGAAACATTGATGTGAGAGAGTCACATGGATTGATCACTTCTGACCAGGTTCAGGGATTGAACATGCAACCAAGGAATGTGCCCTTGATTGGAATTGAACTTGCAATCCTGCAGTCCACAGACCTATACTGTAACTACTGAGAAACCAGCCAGGGCCCTTCTGCTCTCTTTACACTTGATTGTGTAAGTATGAGCACTGGTCTTGGTAAGTCAATGCTCAATCTTGTTTTCTTCAGAAAGGAAAATAATATGTTAATATGAAATAACAGAAGCAAGAAAAATATGAAGGATAATTATAAATGAAGAGGTAAAAGGCAAGCTTGGTACATGGTGCCAGTGATCTTATTTGTTCCACAACAAAATCCAGGGATAAAAAAGCAGACTCTCACAGTTCCATATTCTTGATTAATGTTCAATTGGAGGCTGGAGCCATCCTGGTAAAACATTTCACCTGGTTCTCCTTTGTATTTAACCTGCTGATGCCTAAATAAAAGTGAAGTCATTGAGGCCTCTTTCCCTGTATAAAATTTTCACTAGAGCAAGGATAAAGCCAGAAATTCAGCCATTAGTTCATTGTAATCATATTATCCCCTTGTGAATTTTGTCTTCTATATTGGAAAGTGCTTAGTGCCACTATTGAGCATTTTATCAAAACCTGTATCATTCTTATTTGATTCATTTGATTGTAATTTTTATTAGAGAGTTTGTGAGGTGTAGATGAAGGGTAAAATTACCTTTTGTTAGCCTGCCAATACACATGCCATGGCTTTCAATTATATAATAATTCCTCCAATTAGTCACTTTAATTTTCTAAAGCAAGGGTCACAAGAACACATTTTCCTTGAATGAGTAAGCACTAGGGAAATATTTGAGGCCATGGTTAAAATAAACAGTAATAGTCCATGTTTCTACTAGTGCAGGGAATCCAAGAAACTTTGAGAAATAACTGTTTGATTTTTAAATAAATATCTGAAGATAAAAAAAGCTTGCACATGATTGACACATATTTTCCCAGAACATTTGAGAAATTATGTACTTGGCCAATTATGAATACCTGTACTCTGAAAAAATATTGTTCTTCTCTTATCAATTACAATAGATATTTGTAGACATATTCTTAATTTTGTAACAGTGAATTAAATTGTGGAGAATACCTGTGTAAGCCATGACCACTATAAGTATCTACATACATACTTATGTCTAGTTTTACTTTTCCTATTGTGTGTGTGTGTGTGTGTGTGTGTGTGTGGTTTTCTCATTCACTTTTGTCCTTTTGGATTCCCCTCCTCAACCGCAATTCAACTGAGGGAGAATCTCTGTTTTCTATTGATATTTACCTATTATTTTCACTTTTGATTCTTCACTGGTGTTTGCAGTATATATAAAAAGTATCATATGCTAAATTTATTTTTCTTCCAAGTCATTAAATTAAAAATATGAAACAACGAACACAAAGCAGATTTGCTGGTGAGCTAATCACTGCTACAGGAAACAGATGCTATAAAATTGACTTGCTAAATGTTTCACCCTCCCAGCCTCACCCCTCTTTACACCCATTGATGTTCAATTAAGAGATGTCTTGGGAAATTTCTGCATCTCATTGTCTAGGGAAAAGAACCGGTGAGGATCTACATTGGGTCTGTACAGCACAGTTAATTAGTCGTTTTTAATAAACATTGTTTAAAGAAAAATCCAGGACTCTGTACTTTGGTATTTACTTATCATTTACTCATTCATTCAATAAATAATTATTGAGTACTTGTCTATCACAAGGTATTATATAGGTAAAGCTATGCTTATGGAGTGTGGCTACTTAAAAATTCATTTCAGTATGTCTATTCTAAATTATCATTAAAAATAGTATGTATACTTTCAGGTATATTCTGATATAGAGAAATAAAGGAATTAGAATACATAAATATAGATATAAAATTTATGTGTATAGTAACAATATAATACTCTTACATTTTCATGTTTAACAATAATATGTACATTTAGGTTATTGTGATTGCTGTAAAAATCTCACCTTTATAGATTTCAGAAACTGGAAATAATTTATCCTGTACTGTTATTTCCCTCTGTCATGTTTTTACTTATCTTGCAGTGTCTAAAGGTTTTTTTTTTTGTTTGTTTGTTTGTTTTTTTGGTTGTTACTTTTACTGCAATTCCTTTTATATGAGTATCCATCTCTTGACAAGTCCTATTTAATTCCTGAGTATATAACTATAGAACCTATGCAGACACTTGCAGATATTTCAAAAGAAAATAGTGAACGTAGGAGATGATGTGTGAAATGCTGCAGCAGTATCGATCGACCGGCCACATGAACAGTAACAAACCGAATTACTGTCATTATCTGGGCCTTTTATAATTATGGGAAAAGGCCAAGGTTAAGCGGGAAGGTGAATTGCATTCAGAATATTATATGACATATGGATTTTTTAGAAAGGATGGAGATTGAAGACTTGGAGAAATGATGAACTTTGCCCTATTACAAGGAACACATTTGTTAGATTAAAAATCAGTTGTAGCAGGCAGCCATACCCTCTTGTTCAATGCTGTCCTTGAATTGTAAACAAGGTGGTTAAAAAATCATTACACAGAAAAAAAATCACATAGCTGGTGATTCATACACATTACCGACAAAAGTTCATGAACCGATGCGAGTTGATTGGCTTTAAGATATAGCAAACAAAATTTCCGGGAAGTAATAGTTGAACCATTTAAATCTATAGCAGTTGAAACTCTAGCTTTTATCTTTTTAAATTTCAAACGAAAAATTTCCAGTTTTTTGTTTGAAGATTCCTCAGAATTCTTTTCTTTTAGTTCTCAGGGACCTGTATTCTTCATTTGTATTCCGTTTACCTGCAAGCACTTTTTAAAAATTCTGACCTTGTATGTGAGTATATAACATCTGAGGTAATATCCAAGTCATTGCTTCCAGTAATCAAAATATTGATGTCAATGCAGTGTTTTTCTTTTGTTTTTCTGTAAATCAATATTTTTCCACTTTTTTTCATGTTTCAGCTAAATGTTTTGGAGCAGTATAGAAACACCCTTATTAACTCTGTGGTCCTATCAGTGACATTTAAAATGGAAAACTTATTAGGAATAATTAAGTTTTTCCCAAAGGAAATCTATGGACTGTGATTATGGTCTATCCCACACATTTCAGGGCTTTATTGCTTTATTACATTCTTGTCTTTAATTCTGTCTTCTTGTTTTATGTTCGAATATCTTTTCTCATACATGGGGGTAAACTTCTTCAGGGCAGGAATCATAGGAAGTCCCCTTAGCTTTTCTGAGGCTAGTGCTCCATTATATAAATCGTGTCATGCTAAGAAAAAATGGGTCCGTAAATGAAAGAATGCCGAGTCCAACAATATTTTAAATGGTCATATGGCCAAGGATTGCGGGGCCTTGAGGGTAGGAATATTCCAGTCTTCTCATGCTGGACAGTAGTGGCAGGAACTGATGGATTCCTTGGCCAGGAGCAGACAATGATGAAAGAAGATAAAGAGGCATATAGATAAGAGAAGGCATTAGTGGTAGTAATGGAGGAGGAAGCAGACAAGGCAGTGAGCAATAGCAGTTTCACATCTATAGATGAAAAAGTCAGGTATGTGATTATGCCCTCTGGGTGGAAGGTTATGACAATCCAAATGTATGGCAAGATTTGGTATTTAATGAATAACTATTGATTTACTTGCCTAGACCAGAACTACCCAGAAATATCACATAAGCTATATGCAGTTTAAATTTTTCTACTAGCTACATTTCAAAAATAAAAAGAAACAGGAAATAATTTTAGTCACATAATTTATTTAATATTTTCAAAATGTGATAATTTTATTTTCTAGTTAAGTGAAAATTATTAATGAGATACACGATATATTTTGGTACTACACTTTAGAAATCTGGTGTGATTAACACATAGTGCACATTTCCATTTAGACTAGTTGAACCGCCAATGCTCAGTACCTCATTGTGGCTGGTAGTGGCTATATTGGGCAATGAATTTTTTAAAAAGAAAAACTATTCTTTTCTGTCTTCTAACAATGGAAGAATGAATACACAGTTTCTGGGCATTTCTCACATTTGTATGTTGCCATTTAAAGTCTTAGAAGGATTCTTTTATGTATAGTATGAAAGCTTCTTTAGAAATTTTAACCAAGTCATCCCAAAGTTAGTAATGTCCCACTGTGACCTTGGGGTGTCATTAGGAACTCTGGGAAATCCCTGAAATTAGAGGAAACATTCTGAGTGTGTTTGTGTAAAGAGCCCAGAAATTAAATTTTAGAAGTTGGTGAAATGAAAATTGGAGCTATAGTTACAAATTGGAAAGCCTGCCATGGTGACTCAAATACACCTTACAGCAAATACATAATTAGGAATCTGTCTGTTTGTCTGCTTCACAGAACGAATTAAGAGATCCTACATTGTTGTATTCATTATAAAAATATGGCAAGTAATTGTTTAATTCTTTACAGTTTTTACTGAGGTTTTTATATAACGTACAAATGACACATTAATTAATTAATAGAGCAGTTCTGGGTTTCTCTTTAGTGACATATCTCTGGCAAGACTACTCACTCCAAGAGTGTGATGAGCAAACTTCAGTTCATCGAGGACGCTTCCTCTGCTGTAGTTTATACTTCGTGATTTTCAACCTAACCTTTCTATGGAGAAAAATGAATTCTCTAGTTCTGTGACTGTGCTTTGAAGTCTGTTGTATTGTTTTCAAAGAGATACTTTGCTTGTTGAAAGAGATCAGCATTACAGTAAAGTTCACCTTTCGATGTATTTGGGATGGTAAGGCTCTATTCCATTATTTATGTACAAGAAGTAAGACGTGATAACGCCTTATTTTCCTTTGTAAATAATTCTCAGTTTTTAACCACACTTGAATTGCAGCAACTGGAAAACATTTTTTTTTAGCCACTTGTAATTATTAATTGATTACCTCCATATTATACAAGGTCCCTAGTGACTTTGTCTGGAGTCAACTGTAATAAATCCCAGCATTAACATAAATTAATCATGAAAGGAAATACGAGATATGTGAGGAGCTGAAAATAAGATTAGAGGTGACATTTCCTGTAGAAAATTAAAATAAAATAAAATTTTAAAAAAAGAACCAAAGGTTTAGGGAGAATAGACAAAGATAATCTCACAGGCCAGTAAAAATGAAACACAAAGCACAGAAGATTGGTGACAGGGATGTGGAGAAGCATGGAGCGGAGAGAGGGAGGTCTGGGTTCTGTGAATGAGACCAGGAGAGAGAAGAGCCAGTTAGTGGATCAAAAGGCGAGGAGTCTAATATAAAGCAATGTGGAAAGGATTAGACTGGGGGAAACAATAACTGTAACAGACAAAAAGAAGGAGGTTACACAGAATACAAAAGGGGAAATTCAGGAAGCAGGAGCTGAGGACCCCAGCTTGGCAGCTCCGCCGACGCAGAGCTCCGGGTGCTGTTTTGCTGGGCCCGCTCGCTCCATGTGGCGTGTCTCCCCCACACCTTCCCTGAGGGAGAGAGACTAAAGTCGTGGTGTGATGGCAAGAAATGGATTTGGAATCCTATTTGTATCTCAGTCTGTCCCGGCTGCTGTAATAGAATACCAGCGGCTGGTTGGCTGATAAAGAACAGAAACGCATTTCTCACAGTTCTGGAGGCTGGGAGGTCCAGGATTAAGGGGCCAGCAGATTCTTTGTCTGGGGAGAGTCTGTTTCCTGGCGCACAGAAAGCTGTCCTCTAACTGTGTCCCCACACTGGCAGAGGGGTGGGAGAGCTCTCTGGGGTCTCTCTTTTTTTTATATACTCATCTGGGGATAGATATGTTTACTGATTTTAGAGAGAGGGGAAGGGATGGAGAGAGGGAGAGAGGGAAAGAGAAAGAAAGAGAGAGAAAGAGACATTGATGTGAGAGAAACATCAATTGGTTACCTCTCATACATGCCCCAACTGGGGATGAAGGCACAACCTAGTATATGCCCTGACTAGGAACCTGTGACCGTTTGGTGTATGGACAGTGCTCTGACCAACTGAACCACACTAGCCAGGGCAGGCATCTGTTTTATAAGGTCACTAATCTCATACTTGAGGACTCCATCTTCATGACCTAATAACTTCCTGAAGGCTCCACCTCCTAATATCATGACATTGAGAATTAGGTTTCAACATAGGAGGATTGGCACTAACATCCAGTTTATTATAATTTGCTATTTTTTTTTCTCCCCTGTAATTCTAGTGCACACACATAAGCACTGAGATCTTACAGGGTTTCAGGGATTTGCAATGTCCATCACCTGGGCAGTGCTGCCATGCCTGCATCTGACAGATTTCAACAGGGTTTGAACAGAGCAGGCCACAAGTTTGACAGTGTTGCTTTGAACCCTTGCGACTGTTGACAGAATGTGGGTAGGAATTTAGCTTTAAGGTGGTCCGAACTATTAACATGGAGATGGGGTTAGTTGACAATTTAAACATTATTAACACCATCACAGTCTTCCCTGTTGACCTTTGTGTGTGTGTGTGTGTGTGTGTGTGTGTGTGTGTGTGTGTATGTGTAAATAATGCTAGGAAAGGGGAATGGATTGCTGCATATTCATTTGTCTCTCTAACTTTTAGACAGATGGATAATCTGCCTGGGTGTTGACTTATTGGGAGAAGTTGAGCAGGTCGGATACTCTTATTTTTGTAGCAAATGTTAATGCATTAGAATTACAGCCAGAGAAGTCTGAAACCAGACAGTTCCTGTAGGTGCAGTCAGAATTCGGTGCTCTCTGCTCCAGGGCAGGTAGAGGGGGCTGCTGTCAAAAGCTCTAGCTGCATTGTGTTTGCACAATGTGTTCATTGTGTTTCCTTACTCCCCAGACACCAGATTGTTTAGTTTTGTTAGAAACACTACCACGAAGGTTCTCAACAAAACCATGGCCAATTTTTCCCTCCCCACAATGAGCGTGAGATTCTTCTTAGCTCACAGCAGTGTTGTACCATGATTTCTGTGAGATTCCATGATCCCCAAAGACCATCTGGGAGCCAAGTTCAATGCAATTAACAGGAGAGCCTTTTCCATGTTAACACGGGCTCTGTCCCACTCACACCCACAGCATGGCGGAAGAGAGAGCGGAATTTTGCCAAGCCCAGGGGTTTTTCACCGGTGGTGATGTCACTGCTTTGGCTGACCCTGATTGGTTGGGTGAGGGCTAGGGTCCAGTTACACAAAATGGAGGATAACTCCGCCCTGTTCCACGGTGGAGTCCAGAGTTTATCCTCACCCTGCCCTGCCCTCTCAGCAGCTCTCAGACCCCAACAGGAGCATTCTGAGACACACTATGTACTACAGCTCTCTTGAGCATTGATTGATTCAGCTACTCACATCCAGAAGTTTCTGGAGTCATTTATTTATACCACTAAATAAAGTTTTGTAGTTGTGCATCATTAAGTTTTCAGTTGTCCCTTTTGGTTCTTTCCAACTTTATTGAAGAAGAATCAACCTATTATGTAAGTTGAAGGTGTACAACAAAAGATGGTTTAATTTGGATTATTTCTTTTGCCATTTTTTACACGTTTCTTCTAACTGATAATGTTTTTTTTCTGGAATGTGGACAGCTAGCATATTCTGGAAGATAGAGGTTTGTTGAATTGCCTAATAAAACATGAACATGTCAACCAATCATCCTACCCACCATTTATATATTTGATGTGGCATACCTGGGATTGGATGGATGGTAGAACTGTGTTTTATGTTTAGCTACTATCTGATATTTCAAGAAAGAAAACGTATATGGATGAAGTCTATACATTTTGAAAACATTGTAACAAAATAAGGTTCCATCAACAATAAGAAGAGTGAACAAGTTCAGATATCATGGTACACAGAAATATCTGACTTCTGATGTGTCAGCAGGAAAGCTCATTTGTCCCTGGTCACAAAGCCTGATGCCACCAGGTAACGTGCATTATCTTTTAAAAGGGCCCTGGAGAGCATCATGCTAAGTGAAATAAGCCAGTCAGAGAAAGACAAGTATCACATGGTCTCACTCATATGTGGAATCTAATGAACAAAATAAATTGATGAACAATATGTATCCAGAGATATAGAAGGCTGAAGAATCTCAGAGGGAAGTGGGGTGGGGAGGAGAGATTAATAAAGTAATTTCTACATATAACTCATGAACAGAAAATAGTGCAGTGAAAGCCTGAGGGATAACATGGAGGGGGCGATAGATAAAAGGGGGGGGGGAACACCTGTAATACATTCAGCAAGAAAGATAACATTTTTAAAAAGTGATATAAAATGCAAACCGTCTATGCCACCTTTAATGTCTAAGGTACTGAGTCAATGCAATTGGATTGGTTTTATTCCTTTCTACTTGGTAAGTAGAATTTGAGTAGACTATAACCTTGTCTAAAAAATAAGATTAATGAATGTTGATAATCAATTTATCATATTCTGGATAATAAAGTTTACCAATAGAAAATTTTCTTTCAAGTAACTTTGTCAAAGTAATATTTATTAAAAATACCTCTAATAACATTGAGATATTAGAGGTTGTTTTCTTTTTAATGTACATTTTATTGAATTTTTACAGAGAGGAAGAGTGGACAGAGAGTTAGAAACATTGATCAGCTGCCTCCTGCACACCTCCCATTGGGGATGTGCCTGCAACCAAGGTACATGCCCTTGACCTGAATCAAACCTGGGACCTTTCAGTCTGCAGGCTGACACTCTATCCACTGAGCCAAACCAGTCAGGGCTAGATATTAGATGTTTTGATTTAAATATGTGAGTGTCTGACTTCCTGGAAGGATTGGCAGATCAACGTGCTAACCTGCATTCTGACATGGCAAGATTTTCTGAGCTTCTGTCTCACCATCACCTTTAAAGGAGACATTCTCTACAGGCCTGCTGTCTTTCTAAAACTGAGGCCACAGCCAGTGTCCTGCCCGTTGATGTTTACTACCTGACTTTTCCAGAAGATAAAAGCTCTGATTTGTAGGATTTGATGATTTCTACCCTGGCCAGTTTCAAATTAGTGATGTGATGTTATTGAATAAGGAGTAGAGGAGATGGTCATCCTAGCTGGTATGAGCTGTTTCTAGCATCCCACAGGCAGTTTCATTTATCATCTATCACGTTTATATTTCTTTTCTTATGGCAAAGCAATGTTTCTTATTCTTTGATCTATCAAAGTTGGAAACATAAAAGACAAATGGGAAAACCACATTCCCCTGCCTCCCTCCAAACCCCACCAAAAAAAAAAAAAAAAAAAAAGGAGACTGATTTGTTGTGGTCTAATATGCAGATAGCTGCCACCATTTACGAGTTTGTGCTCTCTGTCTAGGCCTTCTTGATATTTGTTTGCTACCTTGTCATCAAAAGGACTCTGAGGACAAAAAAAAGATTCTGAGGAGTTTAAAGAAATTGTGCATTAGTGGAAAGAAGATGAGACAAGCTCTCAGGAATGTCAAATTTCAGTCTCTGCTAGCATGCTGTCTGACCTGCACCCTCTGGTCCTTAGGTCCGAGATGTTTTGAATCACAGGCCATTAGAATTGGAAGGAGCATAGTTGTATGTACTGGGCCCAGCTTCACTCCTTCTTGGTAACTTGCCTAACGCGAGGCCTTTCCCCATGGCCCCCACTTCCTCTCTGTTGGGGTGAGGCCTAGCCCTAGGGGCTTAGACACCCAGGTCCTGCCTCCAGGTCCAGCGTGAGGAGACTCACACAGGCTTCTCTTACATCTTCCAGGCTTAGCAGTGCTGTCTGCACAGTGCATAGGACCTGCCCTCTGTTCCAGCAGTTATAGAAGGGCAGGATAAAGAAAGCAGGTCATATTAGACAGACCAGGATTAGGGGCTGATTGAGCATGAGGGAGACAAGCCTGGAAGAAGTGTGTAGATGCAGTTCTCTCTTAAATGACTGTCCCATGGTTCCAGTGGGTTTCCTATCTAAGGAAATCCTCACTCTGTGCCTGAGCCAGCGACTGTGTTTGGGTGAAGCCTCATGTCTCCACGTTGTATTTTCCTTCTCTCTTTCCCTTTTGCGTGCCTCCCCTCCACACCCTGCTCCCCTCCTTGATGTATTGGAATCGTACCTTCCATGAAGCCTCTACTTGTGACATTCTTTTTGGACTTGGATTTTTAAAGACTAAAGATCAGGATACTAGTCATTTATCAAAATAGGAATCTGAATAGATGATCAGGTGACTTCTTCTTGAATATTTGCTGTATTCTAATAAAGCAGTTTTAATTATTGAGAAATCAGGATTCCAAGAGGTAGGTAGAATAAATGTAATTTTTATTGACATGTAGTTAAAGATAAAGGACATATTGCGAACGTGGTTAAGAGTGGGAACTATTGGAATCAGGGCGGCCTGAGATCAAATCCTTCTGAAGGTGTGGGATTATGGGCGCAATCTCTTTCAGTTTCAATTTTATTAAACTGTAAGTCTGTGATAATTGGACTTCGTCCCTCGTGCTTGATTGAAACTGCCATGGGCTAAGGAACTTGGCCTCTCCATGAATAGGAGGGAAGGGATGGAGAGGTTAACAATGTGTGCCCCAGCTGCTACCTTGCATTCTGTGTCAGTCAAATGGGTTCACGTAGGCAGATTATCTGGCAACAGAATCTGGACCCAGGACTGGAGGTAAAAAGAAAATTGCAATCAAAACTAGAAACTGTCCTGGTGCTCTAGCTTGTCAGCTGAAAAACAAATCAGAAGTTAGTAAATGGATTCCAGGTATTAAGATAAGATTAGATGTGACAAACCTAACTGGTTTTGCTCAGTGGATAGAGCTTTGGCCTGCAGACTAAAAAGTCCCAGGTTCGATTCAGGTCAGGGGCATGTACCTGGGTTGCAGGCACATCCCCATTAGGAGGTGTGCAGGAGACGGCTGATCAATGTTTCTCTCTCATTGATGTTTCTAGCTCTCCATCACTCTCCCTTCCTCTCTGTAAAAAAAAAAAAAAAAAATCAATAAAATATGTATATATTTTTTTTTTTTAAAGAAAAATGATTAGATGTGGTGGCTTTGCCAGGAGGTCTCCTTGGGTCTAGGGGAAAAGTAGAAGCAGAGTAACACGTTCTAGTTCCTTGCCCCTGGCCGGTAGGCATAGCCTGGGGACACATCACCTTGAATACTGCTGCCTGTTTTTTTCCAGACCATTTCCTAATCGCTGTTTTCATTTTGAAATGTTGACTATTTTATCTGAAAATATCTAAAATCCTAAACGGAGATAAGAGATAAGAGGAAAAAGCTACTTCAAAATAATTTCATTTTTCTGGCTAGCTGATGTCAGTTAAAAGAAATATTTTTTTTTTGTGAAAAACTACTCATTACTGTATTTTATAACATAAAATATTATGAAATTGGAGCTTTGTTACAAAACAAAGTGCAACTGAGATTGAGAATATCTCAGAGGCTCTGCACCTATGATAATCTATGCTATGTAGAACATTTTTTTTGAACTACCTCCATTTTATATATTTTCATTTTACAAAGAAGGAAATGTTGAGTCTCTATTGATATTTATTGGTTCACAATACTATATATTTGGCAGGGTTCTTAGGTGCAAACCTCAGAATTCACTCTGGCAGAAGGGAGTTTATTATAGGAGATTAAGTAGCCCATAGAACATTTGAGCAACTGGAGACAGAGAGCCCAAGGCTAAAGTTCCTGGGACACTGAATCAAGTCTGGCTGCTTAGCTGGCTATTCAGCAAGATGCTGCAGCAAGCAATACAAGCCAGAAACTGGACCTTGGTGCAGGGATGCCTCCTGAACATTGGAACTTGACCTTGAACCCACAGAGGCCCCAAAAAATAGGATGCCTGACATTCCCAATGAAAACAGTGTGGCAGTTGCCCACAGAGCCTGTTTCTATGCCTTGGTCACTCTGGATTGGTGGCCAAATGGTCGCACCTGCTTAGTGAGGACAGGTCACATCTCTGAGATCTGGCTACAATTTGAGTTTGACTTCACCCCTGGGGGCATGAGACATTATATGGGAGTACTCCGAAGTATGGAAAAGCTATTCAAAGGAAGATAGACTGCTACTGATAGGCCAAATCAAACACAGTTGGGGAACCTGAATCTAACCTGTTTGTCCACTCCAAAACGTGTGCTTATAATAGTGATGCCATGCATGATCAATACTGCCTCTGTCTTATCCCAAAGTGGGATTCCTGGACCATCAGAATCCTGGAACATGTGTAGAATTACAAATGATTGGTGGTACCCCAGTTCCATTGAATGAGAGGCTTTGGGGTGGACCTAAGCAATTTGTGTTTAAATAGCCCCCCCCCCCCCCCCCCCCCCAGCAGTGATCCTGCAGCCACTGAAGTTTGAGAACTGCTGGCCAATGCAATACTCTACGATTTTACCACAGTTTTCTCTTTGGGAACTTTCTACTTGTTGGAAGTTGAGTTAAGCATATCTCTCTCTGTGTGTATTTGGTCTTGATGAGTTTAGAAATGCTGGTTTGCTATAAATTCTTAGCCACATCTCCAGTGTGAGGATATAATAGAGCAGATCAAAAAGTCCTCATCCATCCATTAACCCATCCACTATTTATCAAGCAGCCCTGATTTGGAAAGCATTGTTCTAGAAGCAACTTTTAGGCTATAATTGTAAAAAAAAAAAAAAAAAAAAAAAAAATTACCACAGAACTGAGTTATCCCCCTATGTATTATACATGACTTGGTGTTCAAAGAGTAAGAATCGAGTAAAATACTTAACGCAAAATATATGTCTCAATCCTTAGCCCAGCCTTACTTTGTGGAAAAGAAAAGAAAGGTATAATTTCAGGGGCATGAATAATTTTGAGAGTCCACTTTGGACTGAGCTCTTTGGTTAACACATTGCTTCATTTAGTCTACAGTCTATGTATCCTGCATGATGGGCACTGGTGGTACAAAGATGATGAACAAGCCACTCCCCATGCTCTCCAGAGGTCAAATGTTAGATATATTTGACTCCCAGCCAAGGCTCGGTCAGGGACACTGTTATTTGGATGGATATGTGAGGGACTAACTAATTTTCCCAAGGCCAATGTCTCAAGGGATAGTCTTCTGTTTGGGTCCTGGAGAATGAGAAAGCAGGTATGTCATTCAGTATCTGTAGAGGGGATGATGACGTAAGATCTGGGCCAGCCAGGGGAGCTCCGTGTAGCCTTGGAAGAATGACAGCATTGGAACACATTCCCAGTACAGGAGTCAGTAAGAGTTATAATGAGGTATCCACCTACCAGGTATTTTTGGAGACAAACTAATTAGTAGGCACCCCTGAGATACAGAGATAAAGTGACTTGACCGTTGTTACACCACCAGTAAGTGGCAGAGCCAGGATTACTGTCACTTTTAGCCATTATATTAAACTGTCCATTTAATCACATAATCCTGTACCCATTTTACCCACGTAGGTGGAGGAAATTAAGGTTTAAGAAGATTAACTAAGACCTCTTACTGGGGTTCTTACAGCTCTTAATTCTGCACTGATTTTGTCTCAAAGCCATACCACACTTGGACTAGTTATTATCAGGAAAACATTTTTTACTTCAACTGTGCTAAGTGTAGATTATTGTTTTTTACAAACTAAATTGTCCAAATTTACATAGACAAGATCAAATAATTCTCTTCAGTGTGGCATAGCTGGGAAAACAACTTGTATGCTGCTTTTGGGGCTGATTCATTCTGGCAGGCCTGTTGAGAGGTGGTATCGGGTGCTGGAGTGGTGGTCAGGATGTTAGCACCTTCCTGCCCGACTCACTATTTTCATTGTGTACGGACAGTGTATTCTCCATTTAGACTGGTGTCATTATTTGAATGATTCGAACTTTTACACCTTCAGAAAAAATGTGGCCTATGTCATCTTGGCAACCTCTGAAAAGCTGAAATAATATTCATCAGGGTGGAATCAGGGATTAGTTTTCACTGTAAAATGTCTGCTTGCCATTTCCCTTGGTCTTGAAGGCTTTACCCTCCTTTCAATGCAGTATTAGGTTTATACTTTGGGCACTTAATAGAAACAAGATTCTGAATTTACTCCTAGATGGCTTACTTGAAACACACATGATTCCCACAATACTTTAGGCAGGACTAGCTATATAAATCATGGGGCCCAGAGCAAAATGAAACCAGTGGGCCTATTGTTTTTTGTTTTGTTTTGTTTTGTTTTGTTTTGTTTTGTGTGTGTGTGTGTAAGAGAGAGAGAGAGAGAGAGAGAGAGAGAGAGAGAGAGAGAGAGAGAGAGAGAGAGAGAAAATTTCATAATCATAGGGTTAAACTCCCAGTGAGAGGTCCTTCAGATAAGTGCAGGGCCCTCTGAGTTTATCCATGAAGGTGGCCCTGGTTTTAGAGGTCATGACCCCAACATTTGTATTCTGGTGCTATTCTGGTCTACCTTTCACTGGTTGTGGCAAATAGGAAAAAAAAAACACCAAAAAACAAACAAACAAGAAACATGTTAGAATTATGTAGTAATCTTATCATGCATTTCCTAAAATCTAAAGAACTAATCCTCTAATCTCATATAATCTTGTTTTCTATTCAAAATAGCCTTTCTTTTTGAAATGTTTATGATGATAAATATAAAAATACCGTTATCTGACAAAAGTAACTCTTGTCAACCCCTTCTACTTATGTTTTTCTCTCCCACATCTTGAATTTTATTCTTTAGAAACTCTTAATGTCTTGAAATTCCTAAAGTAAAGTACCTGATAAGAATATTTCATTTGCTTACATTCTTCATCAGGTGGAATCTTCATGAAGGAACATATTATTTAAACTACATGAAGTTCTTTGTTGTTGTTCTAGTATTCATCAGACATCTCTATAGGAAATGGCTATTAGAAGTTTTGCCATTCCAGAGTCAAAATGGGATATTTTCCACCCCATTTCAACATCCCCTTTCTATATATATAAGGATTCACAAAATATATTCTTCCCTGGATATAATGCCTTCAAAATCTGCCTCTCAAATGAATTGCTTCCAAAGAGAACTGTAAAACCCATCACAAAATTTTAGCTGAGTACTAAATTTGATTTTCAATTGCACAACTGTTTTATACCCTTGTACTAGGATCCTGCTTCCCTTCCTCTGATGGTTTCTGATCTCTGAGATATTTGCATGCTAACTGCTATTATTCTGTTTTAAATATTCTTATGATAAAACTTTTCAAATTTATTTTTAAACATTTGGTTGACTACATATTGTAAATAGGCAAAAATATTATATATTGAGTGACAAGAGCTGTAGTGTGGAGCAGCATTTCAATGAGCTTGTAGAACTTATCTGAAAGGATACCACTCAAATCAAAGTTATGCACGTTTCTTGTTCCCTTTACACCTTCTAAATCTGCCTCATTGGCATTTTCCTCATAATATTGTGCCACTTGGTAGTAATAGAAGGAAGATGAGGATGACTTAGCTTCTTGGCTTACATGTGTGTCAGTTTCAGGATCTGCCACGTTGACAATGAGGCCGTGGTGCTTTTTTCTCAGACTTGCTGTGGGAATGAAGAGTGAAGCATTGTTTTTTTCTTCTCTGGAATTTAAGGTTCTTCTCCAAATCACAATTTCAGATGTGAAGAATAGTCCTTCATTCAGCTTGTGAATGGACAAGCAAACATCGATGTGTCTTGAGACTCCTGTAGAAGGGAGCCTTCAGGGAAGCCCGTGTTACCTCACCTACCTGCATGCCTTATTCTATATATTGAAGAGGTAATATGCTAATTAGACCAAACAGCCAAACGACCTTCCAGATGTCCTTCAGGACGACCTTCTGGATGAAGTTGGGGCTGTGAGGGTTGGCCAAGACTGAGAGGGGCTGCGAGGGCCAAGCCTCTTGCACAAATTTTGTGAATTGGACCTCTAGTCATTACATAGATTAAAATCCAGTAAGCAATGCTCTATATTCTTTTTTTTTTTAATATATTTTATTGATTTTTTACAGAGAGGAAGAGAGAGGGATAGAAAGCTAGAAATATCGATGAGAGAGAGACATCGATCAGCTGCCTCTTGCACACCCCCTACTGGGGATATGCCCGCAACCAAGGTACATGCCCTTGACCGGAATCGAACCTGGGACCCTTCAGTCCCCAAGCCGACGCTCTATCCATTGAGCCAAACCGGTCTCGGCAACAATGCTCTATTTTCTTAAGAGAAGCTGGTGCACATTTTAATTTTAACTTTTATGGTAGATTCAAGTGTGATATCCATTAGGAAACACTGCAGAATGTTGGCACATGTTCTAAAAGAGAGGGAACTAATTTCATTGAGTAACCACCTATGCTACCTGTCAATGATAATCCATAAATTATTTCATTTAATTTCCATGAACATCAATTACCTGCACTTTTGTGAGTAAATGAAACTTAGAGAAGTAAGTTGCCCAATGTCACATGTTACTAATTTGCAGAACTGACATATGACTATGTATCTATCTGATCTCATCTAATTCCAAACATTGTGCACTTAGCCCTGTGAGTAATGTTGCTGTGATGGAGTTGGACACTTGAGGTCTCGGACAGCTTGTAAGGCGGGCGCTTGGAAGTTGATGATGTTGACTCTTGTATTATTGATCTGTTGTCTCCAAGCCATACTTCACTGCGCAAGGACTTACCCGAGCCAGCCCAGTCATCTTGCCGAATACTTCCGAGCTCCTTGGGAACTAGTTCTCATCTTTAACAAAAGCCAAGTTTAGGAAGCCTCGGATTTTAGTGAAGGCTCCTTTCTCCCACCCAATGGCCTATAGCGGTAACATCTCATTTATACATTAATTTGATAAAATCATTCTTAATAGGTGTAGAGTATTGTGCCATATTATAGTACCCAACAGGCACATGGTCTCATTTCTCGTGGAGTTTCTTGTTTATTGAGAAAAAAAGATAGTAACCTAATAATCCCACAAATAATTCATTAATTGAAATTGTGGAGAAGTCCTGGGTGTTACCAGCATGTAATAAAGGAGAGCTAACAGGCCTGAGACTGAGTGGTGAGCAGCTAAAGGAAGGGCAGGGCATTCCAGCAGTGCATTTTATGATCTGCAAGAGAATAGAATAAGAGGATTGGGATTCCCTGGGGCCATCAGACACTTTTGAGTTAATACTTGTGGTAACTTTGAATTCTATCCTTACCCCAAATAGTTTTGTAACACAGTACAAGCTAGCACAGTACCTGCATGGAATAGGGATCACATGTGTTTTTCCTCAATTTTCAAGTTATCTATTGCTGTGTAACAAACCATTGGCAACTTCAGTGGCAAATCATTAACAACTTATTATCTCTTGTGGTTCTGTGAGTTGGCTGGGCTCACCTGGGTGGTTCTAAGAAGCCTGAGTGATTCAAATGGAAGAGCAGGGCTCTTCCCTAGTCTTGTAAGTTGCAGAACTTCACTTCTGTCATGTCCTCTTGATAAAAAAAATCACTGGGCCCAGCCCAGGTTCAAGGGAGGGGGATTGGACTTCTGGTTTAGGAGTGGGTAGGGCCACCCTATGGAGGAGCAGGCGGGAAGGAAAATAGCATTGCCTCTCTGTTTGAAACACAGTCTTCCAGCTGAATGAAGAGCTGGATGCCGGTCAGGACTGCATGGTACATGCAGGAGGGCTGGTTTGCCTGCATCGATGGTCTCAGGTTTCTGATTTGATTCATATTCTAGGAACAGCCAAGATTAGATATGTCTCCCTTCATTTAACCAGACTTAGTCTGATTTGTTTCATCTCTATGAGATGGCATGACAGAATAATCCGTATAAAATATTTTTGGTCAAGTTATGTTATTTCTCTAAATTTAAAAAAAATGTAGTAAAAATATAGGCTGTAGAAGCTTCATTATCTGCTACATCAGGTCGTGGTAAGGTTTTCAGTGATTCACTTGTTTATTTCACAAACAACAGCTATGACAGCAAAGCAGACATTTGGGTGCTTACCTAGTGCACTGTTCTAAGGATGATGTATTAACTAGAGGCTCGGTGCACGAAATTCATGTACAGGTGTAGTCCCTAGGCCTGGTGGGCAATCAAAGTGCGAGTGTCTGGCATAGAAGGACAGGCCCCAGCTGACCTCTTGGCCCTGGGCAGCACCTGGGCCCCTGGACCCCTGCACACACACCTCAGCCTGAGTAACGGTGCCTGAGTCTCATAGAGATGTGGTGAGTGCGGCTGCACACCACAGGCTGGGGTACAGCCTGAGTCTCTGGGCCACCCAGCAGTGCCACATGGAAGCCGGGCAGGCAGTTCTCTCTCTCTCTCTCTCTCTCTCTCTCTCTCTCTCTCTCTCTCTCTCTCTCTTTTTCTTTCTCTCTCTCGGCTGGCCTTGTAGACCGGCTCCTGCAAGAACCCATGGGGAGTCCACCCTGCCCCTTGGTCCCAGCAGCTGCAACCTGGCTCACCTGAAAGAGGCCGCATGGGTGCAGGGTGGACTCCTTGTGGGCACCTGGTACCTGAGCATGGGAGCTCCCCTGGTGTGTGAGCCCTGGCATCCTGGGGGAGGTCAGCAGGGGCAGTGAGCTTGGCAGACACCTCACGTTCTCACCACACCTCCGTTCCTGTCACCCCTGCCCCCAGGGAACTGGCAAGAGGTTGCAGAGCGTCACTGATGCCCACCATGTTCTGCACCACCCCCTAGTGGTCAGTGCACATTATTGGGAGCAGATGAACTCCAGATCTCCCAATGGAATGACCACCCAAGGGGACAATTTGCATATTAGGCTTTTATTATATAGGATGGTCATTAATAACACAACTGAGGCCAACTGTGTGCCAGGCAGCATGCTCTGCTCTCAGGATGTAAGCACTGATCCCCTTATGAGTTTTTAGTATAAAGGAGGGGTGAGACCAGTTAAATGTTGACACAGGTGTGAGTTCACACCTCAGACACAAATGCATATATGATAATAAAAATGTAGCTTAACAAAGATACAAAAGCACTTACTGTGTGCCTGGCCTGGGATAAATTAAATCAGCCATGATAGTTCCTACTACAGATAATGTGTAAAGACCATTCCTTATGTGAGTGGGTGGGGGAATTTGGGAGTGACCTAGTAACTAACTGTAAGTTCCTGTCTAAGTAAACTTTAGAAAAAAGACAGAATACAGATTTTGGAATGAAGAAGTTTCTCTGAGTGCTTTTGAAGAGTTTGCTTCTTGTTCTATTAATTTGACAGGGCAGTTGTGAATGAAGAGCAATGGCAATTGCTTGAAAATAATGTTTCTTACAAATTCTGTCATTTTTATGACACATTTCTCACTCCTAGTATTCCTAGAAAATAAGATAAAAATAAAGATATCTCTCTGGTTCTATAAGATACAGAGAAATGCTTCCATCCTATAGAAATAGTAAGGAAAGATATTTCCCTGGCCTTTTTGCTAAAAATACTTATTACTAATCTTTAAAAGGCACAGTGTTACAGTTTAGAAAGCCAAAGCCTTTGTATTTTGAGTCAAAATGGTCTGACTTTCAGTTTAATTTCTATCTTTTACTAACTAAACATACTTGGGTATATCAGCACATTTGAGCTTCAATTTTCACACATGTAAGGTGGGGTAATAATATATTTTTATATAAACTGAAACACTATGTAAGCATTATGATATCACCTTATAATTATTATTTAATAATATTTAGTAGCAGTCAGGACTATAGAATATTATATTTTTAGCTTACACAGAAGCCTTTCTATCTCACATATATGTTCTATTAGATTTTGAGATTAATAATTACATTCTAAATAATATTGGACCTTGAGATCAGTTGTTAGGGCTGGTGGCTATTTTGTATGTGAGATCACCTTTTATCAGTCCATTGAATAATTCACTAACTTACTCATCAATAGTTTTAGTGATCAATTGCCTTATTCAGTTCCATGACAATAATTTTAGAGTAATACACAGAAAGTCCTTGTTATTCACTCAAAAAGTTGGGAGCAAAAGTTGCAATAACATGAAGCTGTTTGTTGATATTTACCTTTGAAAACTGGTCTCCATTCAAACATCTCAAGCTGTGACTGAAAGATTCCATCACATGATGCCATCTTTTCCTGCCCCTGGTATTAAATTTCACAGTGGGCCGTTGCTTGCTGAAATATAATGCAAATATGTTAGTCATTCGTAAATGAAGTGATCTCTTTTTTGGAGTGAATAAAATATACCGTAGAGTGAACAATGTGTTATGTGTCCATGTAATTTTGTCAGAAAAATAATGCCTCTAAAATGTATATTTGTTTTATTTATTTTTTGTCCCTTTGAAAACATAAAACAAATTATTTTTCTTATTTTTAGTTCATTTTCAAGGAAGGCTATAAATCTAATTTTCCCCATCATTTATTATAAGTTACAGTCTCCCTTTTATTGGCTGCCTTTTGGTACCACCTGCTGCAGATTAGAACCTGGCATCCAGTTTAACAGAAAGCGTGGCAGAAAGATGACAGAGATTAAGGAAAGAAATTAAATTTTGAGGGGGCAAGTTATTTTCTGTTATTTTAAAAATGGATTTCTATTTTTCATTTGTGTAAGGTTACTAGTAACACATACCAAGAATTGTAGTTTCTTAAAAATAGTTCTTGCTGAAACCAGTTTGGCTCAATGGATAGAGTGTCAGCCTGTGGACTGAAAGGTCCCAGGTTGGATTCCAGTCAAGGGTCAAGGGCACTTACCTTGGTTGTGGGCACAACACCTGTAGGGGGAGTGCAGGAGGCAGCTGATTGATGTTTCTAACTATCTCTCTCCCTTCCTCTCTGTAAAAAATCAATAAAATATATTTTAAAAAAATAGTTCTTGCCCTGGTTGGTGTGGCTCAGTTGGGTTGAGCATCATCCAGTGTACCTGAAAGATTTCCAGTTCAATTTCCGGTCAGGCTGCAAGTTTGATCCAGGTTGGGGTGCATATCAGAGGCAACCAATTTATGTTTCTTTTGTATATCAATGCATTTCTCATTCTCTCTCTCTCTCTCTCTCTCTCTCTGTCTCCCCCCTCTCTTCCTAAAAAGATTAAAATATTTAAAAAATAATTCTTAGTTTAACATAAATCATTGCTAATGAATTGGATTGCTTGTTTATTAATCATTATTCTTCTGTTAATATTTGGGGTTAAAAGACATAATGATAACTTCAGGAAGACCCAAGGAACAGCGGATAAAGTGTAACTTTTAGCTTTTATTCTAATTAACTTGACTTTCTTATACTTCCCCCCTTGTTGGAAACATCCCATTTAATTATACCTTGATTACTTGTTACCCTGACCAATGGTTCACAAAAACAGGCTTCAAACTTTAGAATTACCTGGGGAACTTTACTGAACAACACTCAGGCCCAACTCAGTCTAGTTAATGAAGACTTTCTGGGGTTAAGGCCCAGACCTGGCTTTTTTTAAAGAATTGTTCCAAGTGACTCTAAGCCTTAGGGGTGTCGAACTCAATCAGAGAAGGGGCCAAAATCTAAAATCCAGCCTAAATCGCGGGCCGAATGGTTTACTGAACAGTCATAAACTGTCCTTGTGATGGAAACGTAGCGGAGTGCAGTGATGACAGCGAGGTGCGGGCCACATTGCAAGGCCTGGCGGGACGGATTTGGCCCGAGGGCCTTGTGTTTGACACATGTGCAGTCCAAGGTATGACCAAGGTTGAGAACCACCGACTCACATGACACTGATCACTAAGAGTAAACTTGAGGTGGCAGTTAGCAAACCTCCATCTCCTGGAACCCAGTTATGAAATGCCTGCAGCTTGATTCTGTTCTCTCCTCAGCTGTTCTTCTCATCGCTCCCACTTAGGAAACATAAGTATCACCATTCAGAGCACCATGGGCCCCAGGATGCTGTTTTAGCAGGATGGAGATTTCAGCTGGGCTGTCATTGTTGACTGGAATTGCTTTCTCTGGAGCTAAGCCGTTTTTCCCCCCTCAAACAACTTTAAACTTAATACCAGCGAAGATTGGCCATGGTGGAACAGCTGTCTAATTTTCTGTATGCCTTAGACCCTGGTGAAGCTTTAGCTATTATATATTGCCCTTGAAATGGACCAATACGAGTCACGCTGGGAATTTTGCTGATTTTACATCAAGGAGCTGCCCAGACAGGCTGTGAAGTCAAAAGGCCCAGCTGCTGAGAAAGATGAAGCTGCCAGAAAGAGCTTTGGTGCCGGAGCCTGGAACATGGTCTGTCGTGTTCACTGCTGGGTCCCTGGCTCCTCAAACAGCATCTACCACAGAGTGGGCACATGATGAAAACGTGTTGAATGAAGGCATAAAGCATGAAAACATGAATGCTGAACGGCTTTGGGAAAGGCTTGGAAACACTATTCCCCTGTTTCCACCCACACAACTGAATTGCTATAATAATACCAGTTTGGATTATTGAGTGCTTACCTATGCCAGACATAGCACTAAAATTATATACACTCACATACCTGGAAACACACATAAACAGGAATATAGTCCTATTTAAAACTCATAATAACCCTATTAAGTAAATTATTATGGTCCTCATGCCATCATTGGGGAAACTGAGACTTAGGCTAAGCAGCATTTCAGTTAGATAACCTTCACAGCCAATTAATTAATAGCATAATTGGCATCAAAGATTAGGCCTTCCAATGGAAAGCCTGTGTGATAAAATCACTATATGATGCTAACGCTATCTCTACGTCTCTAGCTTCATGTTCCTTAAACATTCCCACAGGAAACACTGAGTGAGCCCAGTGTCTCAATGAGTGAGCCTTGTCTTAGGCACTGAGGGTAGAGCAATGAATAAAATAAACATGGTCTCTCCCATCTCAGAGTTTCCTGTCTTCATCTATTGTTAGCTTGGAACTACATAATGCTTGGAGATAGCACTCACCATTATTAGACCACTAGATCCCATTCAATTATCAACTCAAAAAATGAGCAATAGTTACTCAGTTCATAGTCAAATTCAATATACTTATTTGTCTAAGAAATGTGTGTGTATTTTAAACAGCTGATTTCCTTAAATAAGGTTATTTAAGTCTTTTTGAAGCTCTTGGGGTTATTTTAATCTAAGAACTAAATGCTTTTCTTGCTTCCTTCCCGATGCCCTCCTTTTCTTCCATCCTTCCTTCATTCCTTTTCCCTTTCTCTCATTTCTCTTTCACTCTCTTCTTTCCTTTCTCCTGCTCTACTGACTTGTGTAAGTAATCTATCAGTTGTTCTATTAAAAGTGCTACATTTTGGAGTTTAGGTTTTTTGGATTGCTCATTTGTTCAGGTACTTAACTCATTGTCCTATTCTCCATGCTCCCTGTAGATTGGAAGTTAGATAGGAGGACTTAATTAGGTTTATGAATTTTTTTTTGAAGACTAAGTTATGTGATTCTCTCTATTTCACATCCTGTATAAGAGAGAAATATGCTAATTATCCACATAACTACCTGATCAAATATCTGCAGGAGGTGGGCCAGAGAATACAAGCTTTAAGGGGTGGTTGAGAGCTACAGGAGGGAGTAGAGCAGCAAGCTATGAGAAGGGGAGGGGAGCAGGGCGAGCTACAGGAGGGCAGGGCAGTGGGTGGAGAGCTACAGAAGGGTGGCAATGACCTACTGGCCCAGGGATTCTAGTTGATCATATTAGTGGCTAACAATGGCTGGCTATTTGACTTTTAGTGATGCACAGATTGAGTTCAGGTGATGACAGGTTTTATCCTGTTCTCTTCATTGTAAATGTTTCCCTCAACTTAGTACCTAATGGTTTTAGCACTCATTGGTGACTATTGCATGAATCAGTTATATTATGAGATATGGAAAACTAACAGCAGTCTAATTCTTTTGTTCCGTTTGCATTTACTAGGTAGAATTTTTTATATAGAACCTGCCTTATGGTTACTGTGAAATATGATTTAAATAGGAACAATAGCATATATTTTAATTTTTTATCTTTAATCATTAAATTAAAAAAATGTTAATCTCCATCCAAGGACATTTTTCCAATGGCTTTTTGAGAGAGGAAGGTAGGGGGAGAGACAGAGAGAGAGAGAAACATAAGTGTAAGAGAGACACACATATTGGTTGCTTCCTGCACATACCCCTACCCAGCTGGGGATTGGATCATGAACCCGGGGCCCTTCAGTCCGAGGGCCAATGCTTTGTTCACTGAGCCAAACTGGCCCGGGCTTTAATCACTGATTTAAAAAAAAATCATGACTTTTCAGAGAAATATGTTGCTATCATAACATTGTCTGGTGGTATCCAGTTAGTTCTATTTTATTTTTCTCTTTATCCTTTCTCTTCATTTCCCCCTGTAGATATTATTATAAAATAATGGCCCTTTTATGTGCCTATTACCTCATTTAAATGCATGAGGTTCTAACAGTTAGTATAAACCTTTGCATGTAAGCGATGAATACTTCTAGTTTTTTCCCCCTAATAATTGAAGAAATAATCTTTGTTTTAGAATTTGGGAACATTTCTATTAGAAAAAGAAATGAAATAGTCGTTACTTATGACAATAGATCTTGTGCCTGCCTTCTTGTTTCTCTCCATTAGGCCCTTGTTGAACACCTTCTATGTGTCAGACACCAGGCTAGACACTATTTTTGTCACAGATTTACTTTTGGTCATAACATATGTGAATTATTTATAATTATACACCATTGGAATATATATATATATATATATATGAAAGCCTAAGTGACCAATCAGTATAATGGTTGCTATTGCACACACTGACCACCAGGGGGCAGACGCTCAACCGCTCAACACAGGAGCTGCTCCCTGGTGGTCAGTGCACTCCTGCAGCAGGACTCCCACAGCAGGAGTGCTGCTCAGCTGACCGATGCACACCAGAAGCCAGGCCCATGGATGGCGAGCGCAGCTGAGGTGGCTTGAGCCTCTCTTGCCTGTGGCAGCACTACTGAGTGGTGAAGGCAGCAGGCACAGTGGGGCTGGGATGAGCATGAGCAGCAGCACAGTACCAGGCCTGGGCTCAGGCTCCTCCCTGGCCACCTGCCGCTTCACACACTACACATCCCTCAGGGGATGTTGAACCCTGGTTTCGACCTCTCAGCCAGGCCTGTGGTGATCGGGCTGAAACTGGCAGTCCAACATCCCCTGAGGGGTTCTGGATTATGAGACAGTGCAGGCCAGGCTTAAGGACCCCACGGGTGCATGAATCCATGCATTGGGCCTCTAGTAGCAATATAATAGGAATTTATAGCTGTCTCAGAAACCTCACTCTTTGTAGGAGTCCTAGGGACTATTATGGGTCACTTTGAACTCATGCTAACATGTATATCATTCCATTGTGTGAGCAAGCATTTACAGGTTCTCAGACAGTGACTTCTTTAGAAATTTGAATTAGGAAATATTTAGCCAAGGTAAAACAAGACCAGTTTAAAGTAATTATTCCAGCTCTGGCAAGTGTGGCTCAGTTGGTTGGGCATTGTCCCATTCATGGAAAGGCTACATGTTCAATTCCAGGTCAGGGCACATGCCCAGGTTGTGGGTGTGATTCCTGGAAGGGGGTGTGCAGGAGGCAGCCAGATCTATGTGCTCTCACCTGGAAATTTCTTTCTCTCTCTCTTTCTTCCTCTCTCTCTCAAAACCAATAAAAAATCTTTAAAAAAATAAAGTAGTTGCTCCAGTGTTTTCATTGCAATTGATTTTCTAGACTTTCTTAATCATATTTTTCATTTTCCCAATTGCTTCACATTTAACAAATGGTATTTTTGTCAATCTGCTTATCTTTCAAAGGTACTGTGTTGTTTAATCAGTGTTGTATGAAATGCATATGTGTTAATTGCTTTTTAATATTCTGTTCCTAAAGATGTCTTTCTTTCATTTTATTTTACCTAGCTGAGGCATACTTAGAGAGAATGGAAATGGAGAGCGAGAGAGAGAGAGAGAAAGAGAGAGAGAGACATTGACTGGTTGCCTCCCATATGTGCAGTACCTGGATGGAACCAGCAACGCAGGTGTGTGCCCTTGACAGGGAATCAAACCCTCAACCCTCTGGTGCATAGGCCTATGCCCTATGCTTTAACCATTGAGCAACAGTAACTAGGGCCACCAAATAATTTTAATAAAAACTAGCTTCCATTTATTGGTTACTGTGTGCTGGATCCTAGGATATTGAACTTTTTTTTTTTTTTAATATACCTTATAGTATTTGATTTTTTTATGCAACCTAATGGGTTTCTAGTAAAGAATTCAGTTTTATGTAGGTGGAATAATTTCCCAGTGTACCATATATAATTAGAAGCAAAGTTGGAATTAACTGACTCCAAAGTTTATGCTCTTAATTATAAGTTACTGCCATCTCTAATAAAAGACAAATTTCCTTGCCATGGAGAATTATTAACTCATCTTTTCCAACCATGATAAATGCTTGTTTATATAAGTGAGCACAAATATGTAAGTATGCACATATTATGTGGCTCTTAATAACCTAGTACTTAGTAATAGAACAGCATGGCATATGAGAGGCAAAGTGTATAGCCCCAAATAAGTAAAGATATGTTTTACTTTTTACTTGCTCTGACCTTGATCAGACATTAAAATTGCCTAAATACATAGCTATCACTCAGTATTTATTACACTTTCCTTTTCTCTCTAACTTATAGTTCTTATCTCTTCAAATTAATTTTACAAATTCCTTTTTTACCATATGCCTTTTACAAATATCCCCCTTTCTCTCTTTCAAATTTATTCAATTTAGGAAAGAATTCTTCATATTTAGGAGAGAGATAAGGGAAAAACAAATTTGTCATTTCATCGGTGGCTTTCAAATGTTCTTCACTAAATCTAACAAGTAAAGAGCATCAGGAAATAAAGCAGTGGATTTTAATATGCTTATTTTATTATACCCTGTTTCCCAGAAAATAAGACAGTGTCTTATATTAATTTTTTCTCCCAAAGTTGCGCTAGGTCTTATTTTCAGGGGATGTCTTATTTTCGGGGAAACACGGTATTTCATTCAGTCTCTTTTCTCTCTTTTCTCCCCTATTGAAAAATTGTGGTTATGACCCATCTAGTTGATTTTATGACCTATTAATGAGTCATGGACAGCAATAAGAAATGAATTACACAATTATCTTTAATTGGAGAAAGAAGGACATCTATGAACACGACTAAATTAATAATTTTGCTCCTTTCACCCATTTAAATGCATGCTACTTTAATTGCTTTGCTAAGAATTACTTTAATGGAAATTTACATTTTATAAAGTCATGTTACATGAATTATTAATGAAAGAAGGGTAATGATTAGGTCAGGAAGGAATAAAATAAAACCAATTTAAAATAATAGGATTACATGGATTATGGATTTAGTATATCTTGTATCATTTAAAATTTGTAGAGTTGTTTGGAAACCTAGGTGTTTCACATGGAAAAGAGAGCAGTGCACAACAAACAATTCTAATAAGGAATAAAGTGAATAAGAGGAATTATAAGTATTAGAAATACTTTAGGACAGACCACAATAAAGTTGGTGAGAAGGTGGAAAAAACAGAAAACCTCAAATATTGCTGAAAAGAGTGGAAAATAGTGCAGCCATGTGGGAAACCAGTTTGGCAGTTCTTCGGAATGTTAACACCAAGTGGCCAACTGATGCAGCATTTCCACCCCTGGATATATATCTGAGAGCAGTAAAAATATCTGTCTAGCCAAATATTCATAATAGACAAAAATAGGAAATAATCAAATGCTCACCAGCTGATCCAGGGGTAAATGAAATGTTTATATTTTGTAGATTCACTCCATCTTATATTACTGGGCACTAAAAAGAAAGGATGTGCTGATATATGTTTCATCATTGAACCTCACAAGCATTGTGCTAACTGAACAAAGCCAGGCACAAAGGACTGTTGTGTGATTTTATTAATATAAATTATCCAGAAGAGGCAAAGTTATAGAGATAAAAAATAGATTAATGGTTGACAGGGCTGAGGGATGGGGTATAAGGAATAGCTGCTATTGAGTATAAAGTTTCTGCTTGGGATGAAAAGAAAAACTTCTAAAATTAGATCGTGGTGATGGTTATACAACTCTTGTAATATACCAAAACCCACTGAACTGTGCATGTATTAAAGGGGTGAATTTTAGAGTATATGAGCTATCTCTCAGTAAGGCTGTTAAAAAGGAAATACTTTCTTTAGGATAGAGTCTAAGTATTTTAAATAAATTCTATCATTTTAAATAATAGTCTTTGTTTTGGATATAGTACAGGTTCCCTTTTCATTTTAGACTCCTTGACCAAGCTGCCCCCGTGTTCTGAAGAGCACAATTAGCATAGCAATTTGACTCAAGGTTGTATAAAATCTACACCCATAAGATGCAGTCAATTAAAAAATAAGTGATATTTTCAGAAAAACATCTAGAACTAAGTCCAATAAAATGGCAAAAAATAGCTCAAGAACAGAAGGAAGGAAACTATAAACAGAATAGTTTTTACAGTGTAGGCAGTAGACTTCATGCTGCTAATTTTGGTTCGAGATTTGTATAACTGCACTTTGGAGTTAACCTTTTATTTTGTTCTTGTATTTTAATGGGCCATGACTGTCCTATTTCACCTGCAGCTTAATGGCAGTTTGGGGTAATTCAGAAACAGACGCAAGGGTTTTCATTTAATTTCTCTTTTTGAAAACGGTTTTATTTTAGAATAAACTTTGTATTTTGGAGTAATTTTAGATTTGTAGAAAATGGTGTATCTGGTAGCATTTCCTTATAATTCTTGCTCATTTCCCCTAAGGATCTCCATGGTTTATTTGTCAAAACTAGGAAACCAGTCTTAACCTATTAATACTAATTAAATGGAATTTATTTGGATTTCACAAGTTTTCCCACTAATATCTGTTTCTTTCATTCACTGATCCAATCTAGGTAGGGCATTGCATTTAATCATTATGACTTCATAGTCTCCTCTGACCTGTGACAATATTTTAGTCTTTTTATCTTTTGCATGACCTGGACATTTTCAATGGTACTGGACAGGTATTTTTTAGAATATTCCTCAATATAGTTTTGTCTGAAATATGTATGCACATGTATTTTATTACTATTATATTTGAGCGATGAGGATCGGGGGAGAATACGACAGAGCTAACGTACCCTTCTGCTCACCTAAGAACAGGTACATGATACCTGACTTATTCCAGTGATATCAGCCTTCTGCACGTGGCTAAGGCAGTGTTTGCTGGGTTTCTTCACTGGAAAGTTACTGTTTTTCTACCTGTATTTTTTGGAAGTGAGGAGCATAATTTTATATGATAAAAAGTGTTACATGTTTATTTTTCTCTTTTGTTTTAATCCAGTTCACTTTTGAATCTGTGTAGTAAGGCTTTTTTTTTTTTTAATCTTTAATTAAAACACCTTATCCTTCAAATGACAAATTATTATGCTTCTTAATCAAGTGAAATTTGATTTTCATAACAGACTAAAAAAGCCATCATATTCATGACAGTGAAGATGTTGTTGTAAGATGAAAATTTTCACACCAAAGGAACCTGTTTTTTAAAATATATTTCTATTGATTTCAGAGTGGAAGGGAGAGAGAGAGATAAATAAAAACATCAATGGTAAGAGAGAATCATTCATCAGTTGCCTCCTTCATGCCCCACACTGGGGTTGGAACCCATAACCTGGGCATGTTCCATGACCAGGAATAGAACTGTGACCTCCTGATTGATAGGTTGATGCTCAACCACTGAGCTGTGCTGGCCAGGCCAAAAGAACGTATTTTTAGGGCAATCCAATAAGGTGCTTTCCGTAGTGTTTTATATATATATGTAAACAATAAATGGAAAAATTATACTTTAAGTAGCATCTTATGTTTATCTGGGAAACATGTGGCTGTACTTTTTATGTGTTTGTCTATCCATTTATAAATTTTTTTATTCTTGGAAATATGAGCATTTTACTTTCCTTCACTTCAAAGTTCTGCATCAAAAATTGTATTTTTCCCCAAGCTATCTTTGCTTTAATTACTTTCAAAACCTCTGCTATCCAAGGTTAAATCTTGGTCCAGTTCCTTCCTTTCTTCTCTAAGAACAGTTCCTTTTTTTATTTTATTTTCCCCTTCAACTAGTTCCTCTTTTTATTTAATTTTCAACTTCTTCTTTATTGTGGATTTCTTCTTCAAGGCTAGAAACAAGCTGTCTGGCTCAGCATTAAAACAAATATCTGTGCAAGGACACGCATATGAATGTGTGTGCACACACACTCATCCATTCTCAGGCAAAGCACACACGTATCTGGAAGCTTACGAGCTCATGGTCTGTCTTTGTGTCTGTTGCTGATTTGTCTCTAAGTATTTAATTCTTCTCCTAAACCTTAAAATAATTTATGTCCTTATTTTCCATCTTTAACCCAGTTTCTTTCTGAATTCTACCATTATCCCTCTACTGAAATTATTCTGTCTATGTCACCAATTATCTCTATTTTTCAAATCAAATGGACTTTCTTCTACTGGAGTTTGACAGTCACTGATACATAGTATTTATTAGATAATTTTCAGTTGATTGAATATTTAAAGAACTTTGAATACTCAATGAAATACTGGCATATATGAAAAAATCTTTCACAGCCTTGACTGGTGTACTCAATGGTTAGAGCATGTCCCTCGCATGTTCGATTCCCTCAGGAGGCAATCAATCAATGTGTCTCACATTGATGTTTCTCTCTTTCTCTATCGCCCTCTCTTTCTCTTTCCCCCTCTACCTCTCTCCTTTCCACTCTCTCTAAAAATTAATGGAAAAAAATCCTCTGGTGAGGATTAACAACAACAAAAATACCTTTTCATAGTATTGTTCTTTCTTAAAATCAATAACTGGTGACTTTGCCCCTTTCATTTCTGTTTGGTACCCACTTATGTGTCTGAATGGAGCAAGATTGTCTTATATAGTTAGACATTGTAATAGCTTTTGCAATATTTATGTGATTACTGTGTATTTTTAGTTAGTTCTCCATTGACAATTTTAGTAACTGATTTGGGGCCTGTTTGGTCAGTTCATAACCTCCTTTTCTCCGAACACAATATTCCTTTCCATTTTACTCGTTGGGTTCTTTAAGACAAATTTGTATATTGCGGACAATAAAAAATTGGACCATGAGGAGTAAACCTCTCCCAGAATAGGCTACTTGTTCTGTTTCCTGAGAAAGATAAGCTGGTCACCTGAACTTAAGACATACTTAAATATGAGGGAGTACTAATCTGTGGTCATATAGTGGAGGTTAAAAAAAAAAGGGGGGGGGGCGGCAGAGAAAAGAGAGTAATCAGCCAAAATAGAGAAATGTTTTTTAAGCAAATAATAAGGGAGTCTTTCACTGCTCAGTCCTTAACTCAAGAACTCTTTTTCCCAACTGGAAATAAAGATGCACACAAGGAGACCTGCATCTTCATACAGAGTCCAGGAAGTTTTTACAATGGAGTTACAGCTGTACTTGTGGGGTCCCAGTGAGTCTGTTCAGTGATTATCTCCCTTTATTTTCTCTTAGTTATTATACATTCATTGAAATTCCTTTTATTTTAAGACACACTGTTGAGAACAATGGGATAGATGCTCCTATTGGAGAAAGAGTCCAAACTCTCAGCTCAATATTGTCAAAATTTGTCTGGGCCCAGGGTAATATTAATAAATATTAGTAAGAGTGACAGCATTAGCAACCATTGAGCACTTTCCATGTAATTGCAAAAGTCATCCAGGCATTTTGCAAATACTGTATTCTGAAGTCATGGGTCGTGTCTCTCTAATTCGCTTCTGTATCCCCAGCCCTGGCAGAGTCCCTGGACATGTGAGACAGTTAATAAGTATGTGTTAAATGAATAATTGTTCTCATCTCCAGAACAATCCCAAACAGGGCAGTTAGTGTGTTTTATTAGTTGAAAGCATTGTTCTCATCTTTAGAACAATTCTGTACAGATTTATTATTATAGATGGAGAAATGGAAGCTAACAAATAAGTAACTTCAACAAAGCCATTTAATTAGTCATTGTTAGCATATACAGCTTCAAAGCCAGAAGTGCTTCCGCCATATCATGTAGGTGGATGGATAAAATAGTAAGAGTGAATGAATGAATTTCTCTAGCCCTGTTGCATTTCTTATTCAGCCATCCCTAGGCTATTTTGCTTCTGAGATATTTTCCCTTTGGTTAGAATAATAGAATTGCTCTTGCCATTGGGTAGAGGTAGCTTTGAATTTTGCTTCCCCATTCTCAAAGTCCAGAGAATCTTTGGAGGCTAGAAAAAGCCAATGGCACCAGGTTCCCAGGTGCCCTATACTATGGAGGCCAGCCTGCTTGGATGGTTACAAGCCTCCAAGGCTTCCCTTTCCAAAAGACATGAGATCTTGCCACCAAAGATGCTCAGGAATACTTTGTCATCCAGGATGGGTGTGTGTGCCTGTGAATAAATGGTCACCTGTCGGGTACCCCATCATTCTTCAGGCCTTGCGAGTTCAGTTTCCAAATGTTATACTGACACGAGAGGTTTGGTGCACAAAATTTGTGCACCTGGGGCAGGGGGTGGGGTGGGATCCCTCAGCCTGGCCTATGTCCTCTCACAATCCAGGAGCCTTTGGGGGATGTCTGACTGACAGGGCTTAAGCCACTGGCAGTCAGACATTCTTAGTGCTTCCCCAGAGACAGGAGAGGCTCCCGCCACTGCCGCTGCACTCACCAGCCCTGAGCCAGGCTTCTGGCTGAGCAGTACTCCCCCTGTGGGAGCTGACCACCAGGTGGCAGCTCCTGCATTGAGTGTCTGCCCCCTGGTGGTCAGTACACATCATAGCGAGCAGTTGAGTGGCCTTACCATGTCATTAGCATATTATGCTTTGATTGGTTCAACGGCCAACTGGAAGACCGGACACTTAGCATATTAGTCTTTCATTATATTATATGATAACTCTGTTCTGTGCCTTGTCGGGCCTAGAATCTGGTTAACTATTCAAACCTGGGGAGCTCACAAATCAAAACAACCAATTTTCAAGAAGAGTGACCTATTTAAATTCAAGAAAGTGGTGGAATCAGAGGGGGCTGTAATAGGGAGGGTTAGAGTAAAGGACTGACCTAGGCAAGGACAGGGGAGGGGCAATTCAGGCAGAGAATAATGGAGTCCTTACCACACTTGGGTAACTTCAAATTTTGACCCTTTTATTTCCCTTTTCTACTTTCCGCCTAGAAATTGCTAAGGAACTTGTCAAGAAAGTAAAGAGGAGAAGGGAAAAGGCTACATAAATCATCTACAAGTTTAGTAATTCATACTTGGTCTGAACATGTGCTTATGTAAGTTATCAGTTATTTATATGGAGTAAAATATGGAAACAAAACTAAAGTAGCTCGGTGTGCTTTCAAGTGACCTAAGTCAGTAAAAGACAGACTTTTGTGTCTCAGACTCTTTTTCAAATTTCCAGAGAGAGTTCTAGTGCTAACAAGGTGGACTCAGTATTACGGCCTGTGTGTTAGGGAGTTGCAGTTGTTTAGCTGGAAACAGTATTTCAGCTGCTAGGTGAAAATATATGCTGTAAGCAATAATGCCTTAACATAAATTTATCTGAGATTTTGGAAGAAATTCAGTTCAGCGCATCGATCCTCATTTACATCTCGATAGCATGCCTTCTGCCTGTGCTGACTCTAAACATTGGTTAGGACTCCGTGTTAGATTAAATGATAAAGTAGCACACTGTGTACAGAGGACTAACTACTGGGACAGAGGCGGTTGGAAGCACTCAGTTCTTCTTCCTATAACCTATTATTTAAAATACCGTAGTAAAATATTTTGAGGTTGCTGACATAGAATGTTTTGGAGATCACTTCTTTTTAAATTTTTTTTTTTTAAATATATATTTTACTGATTTTTTTACAGAGAGGAGGAGAGAGGGGTAGAGAGTTATAAACATTGATGAGAGAAACATTGACCAGCTGCCTCCTGCACACCCCCTACTGGGGATGTGCCTGCAACCAAGGTACATGCCCCTGATCGAATCAAACACGAGATCTTTCAGTCCGTAGGCCTATCTATCCACTGAGCCAAACTGGTTTTGGCTCACTGCTTGTATCTTATTTTCCACATATAAAACAAGCACTTAAGAAAAAAAAAAAATTCTCCAAAATTTTGTTTTATGTCATTTTTATGTTTCTTCAACTTCAAAAAAAAATGCAATAAAAACATTTCTTTCGCAGTTAAAGATCTCTTCCACAGGGTCTGGTGTAGTTATACCTGTGTCCTGCCTGTTCCCGCCCTGCCTCAGCTGGCAGTGGGTGCTGTGCACGTGGGCCAGGGAGGTGGTCTCTCTCTCTTGCCCCTCCCCCTGGGGGAGAGGAGATGATGAGGCGCAGGTGGAAGCAGGGTGAGTTCTTCCTTCAACTCAGCCTGAGGCAGGTCCCGTGTCCAGGGTCAAGTGTCAGCCTTCTCAGCAGTCCTGCCCACTCCTGCCTCCACCGCCAGAACTGGAGCCTGCCTCCTGTCCGGGTAAGGTCTTGTTTGGGAATGTGCCTGGGATCAGGGCAGGTTCCTGGGTCAGAAAGGTTTTATACCGCCCTTCCCCTCAAGTTGTGGTCCTTACTGGGACGGGGAGGAAAAGGGTGTTTGTTCCTCCCAGGGTAGAACATTTGAAGGCTTTTGCTTCAAATGTGGGAAAGGTTGGGGGACGTGGGCAGGGTGTCCTGCCTGTGCCCCAGGCAGGAGGAATCTGAAGGTAACCAGAGCAGCAACAAAACCCAAAGCCAGCACGTAGGTTGAACAGACTGACTTGACCCGACACTAACAGCTTGTCAGAAAGTGAGGGTCCCTTTCTGGACTCGAGGACTGTCTACTGTGGTCTATGCTGTTCTACAAAAAATATCCAGCATTCAGTCAGAAAGTATGAGGCACAGGACAAAGAAAAAACATCTCATTATCAAAAGAAGAGAGACGCTGCCATGAACATCTCTGGGGGCTCCCCTATGATCACGGGTGGTGCTCTGGCCAACACTCCTTTTCCTGCGGGGCTGCTGGCCCCAGAATGGCTGCCCAAGGAGCTCCCTCCAGCCACACGCAGGCTCCCGCCTGCACAAATGCTCCATGCCGCCTTCCTCAGGTTTGCCTGGTAAAGTGGTTCTCATTCTGCCTCTGGGAGGCCCAGCACTTCTTCAAGTGCGGTTGTCCTTTGTGTCTTCCTTCCGGGAACTATCCTGTCATTTTTCTCTTGATTTTCTAGTCTTTTTCTTGTTGATTTGCAGTGATACTCCCTTACTCCTAATTATAAAATCCCTGATGTTCAAGAGAGGGAGGGAGGAAGAGAGGAAGGAAGGGGGAAGAGAGAGAGAGATTGAGAGAGAGACACCAAGATCTCTCGGACTGTGCCTGTTTATAGTCCATGGTGTCCTCCACTGAACAGAAACCCTCCCTTTAGCTATGGCCAAACCCACCAGCATTTAGTCCTATCACCCGTGCAGTTGGAGTTGTAAAAGGTCTTCCTCACCCCAAGGCAACAAACATAAGCTCCTGTATTACCTCCTGATGACTTCACAGTCACCTCGTGACCCTGGCCCTCAGGTTCTTCTCTTACCCTTCTCTGGCACTGCTCTTCTCAAAGCCCCCATATCCCGGGGCCCATCCCACAGGCCCACATACTCATCTTCCTCTAGAAACACTGCTTCTCAGGCTCATTCAGCCTGGCACTTCCTCCAGCTCTGCTGGCTGCTCTCCAGCACAGCCTCTGGTTCCAGACTTTGGGCTACACTAACATCCCTAGAGCATAAACCCTCAAGGGGCCTCACAACCGCTTCTGACGTGGATATATAACCTTGAGTTAATATACAGCAAGATATTGTTCAAATGTACCTGATTTTATCTACCAGCCATTTTCTAAAGATGTCTAAGCAATCAAAGACATCAGCATTAAAATTCTCCTTTCAAAAACAAAAAAAGTGTGTTCTGAAGATGGAATTCCAGGATTCTCATCTTACCTCATCATTTACTAACTGTGTGATTGGTAAGCAACTTGTGAACCTTTCTGTGCCTTAGGTTTTTCCAATTTAGCTGGAGATTATCATGGTACCCACCTGTTAGCCTTGCTCTTCGGATTAAATGGGAGCTTTCTGATAGTGTGCTTACCTAAAACAGTATCTGGCCCAGAGTAAACATTATTTCTATTAGGATTTTAGTCTTGATGTTTTTTATTCTCTATATAGTTTTGCTTGATAATTATATTTCTAGTAATCAGAATATTTGAATTTGCCTAATTCTTGATCAAGCAGGTTTCTGTTTACTGTATTTACTTTGAATTCTTACTTTAGCAATTTGTGGACACCATAGTTTGAAAAACCACAGAGATATTGTACATTGGAATTAAATATAAATATATATTTAAATATAGTATATAATCATCTAGCATTATTGTATTAGAAATGTTGGACTATTTCATTTGTTTGGGAAATTGTCAGGTTAAGGTACATTATGATTTTGAAAAACCTTGTTAAAATTCTATGCTATTCTATTTTCTTCTGTTCCTTATCAATCTAAGCCATGTTCTTATAGATAAGCACTTCAAAATTACAAAAAAATTACAAAAATCACTGAAGTAGATTAATCTCTCATTTTGGTAATTTAGTTTTTCATATTTAGAGGAATATTCAGAAAGTAAATTTTATGTTTAAAATTATATAGAGCTCCATTTTATTTTATTTTTAATAAGACATGGAATGCAGAGTTCCTGAGATATGATAATATTTTAATTTTCTGGACATGTAAGGAAATGATGTATTCCAGACAAGTGTTTTCTGTTTTTTTTTTGTTTTTTGTTTTCTTTGCCAGGGAGGGTATTCTCTGTCCCTACCCCAATATATTTCTTCTTTGTCTTCTGAAGCAGTGCATATTGCACATAATAGAAAACTTTCCCAGTAATGCAGGGTCATCTGAGGAATTTTTATTATTATCCTACCGAGTGACACAGTGCTCTCCTCTGACTCTATTGGAATATGTGATCCTCCTTGACCATGTACAAGAAGAATCCAGAGAGCTGTCTTTTTTTATTCTCATGCCTACTGTTATTTCTCACCACTGGCAATGTGCCTACTTCTAGAGACCCAATCCTCTCTATTTGTTGATTCTGACTACAAGCTATGCTTGCTGGGCTAAAATAACACTAGACTAGAGCTTAGTGAGGGCTTGATGTTTTCTTCTCAAGTGCAGTTCAGGGGATACAGGAGGTGCTAGTGTAGATTTGATGGGCTACTGACTCCTGTAGAGCAGCGTTTTTCAACCGCTGTTCCGCGGCACACTAGATGTTGCCTGGTGTGCAGTAGGTGCAGACAAGACAAGAATTTTATAATTTTTCACTATTTTGTTTACTTAATATTTCATAATAAAGTAATTATAAAATACTTTCTTTGTGTTTATTTGATTCCTATTCAAGAGAATTACTTTATATATAGTCAATATAGGCACAGAGTTAAATTTTTTAACATTTTCTAATGGTGGTGTGCCTTCTGATTTTTTTCATGAAACAAGTGTGCCTTTGCCCAAAAAAGGTTGAAAAACACTGCCGTAGAGAACTCTACTGTAGGAACTATTTTTGATTTCTGGTACACTATTTTAATTCACAATCAAAAAACCTATATCTGTAATATTTTAATATATGGCCAAGTGAATAACTTGAGTATAAATGCTAACATTACACAGATAATTTTGGGTAGATTTACTGAATCTGTAAAAAGGAGGAATAGAATTCTGAGTTCTTAAGTTATAGATCTTAAATATAATAATGATTAAAGAGAAACAGAATGCAGATCATGGAGATTCTTTATTCCTGGAGAAAGTTCAAGGCATAACTAGAGAAGGACTGTCTATTTTAGGAAATTCTTTAGTAGTAGAGGTTTTATGGGCCAGTTGTCCATTTGAGAAGTCTTTGGCTTTGCTCTGTTCTTTGCTTCAGATATAAACATTTAAAAAAATTTTTTTATTAAATTATCTTTGTACATATACCATTGGCTCCCCCCTCCCATACATGCCCTCCCACTCCAGAGTTTTGTGTCCATTGGTTGCACTTATATGCATGTATACAAGTCCTTCGATTGATCTCTTATCTACCCCAGATCTCCCTACCTCCCCGCTGTAATTTGACAGTCTGCTTTTTGCTTTACTGTCTCTATATCTATCTTTTGGTTCTTCAGTTTATAATGTTCTTTATCATCCATAAATGAGTGAGTTCATGTGGTGTTTCTCTTTCATTGACTGACTTATTTCACTCAGCATGATGTTCTCCAATTCTATCCAGGTTGCTGCAAATAATGAGAATTATAAACATTGATGGATTCAGTCATTCAACTTCAATAATTATTTGGTACTGTAGAGGTGAGTAAAGCAGAAAGGGCCTTTGCCCCCTCTAAAAAGACAGGAGTAAAATGATCACAAATAAATATATATTTATTGTAAAATGTCTTATGAAATAAAAGGTCATTTCTGGGTGTTGTGAGTTTAAATATTAGCCAGAGGAGATAATTTGATTGGTAATTCAGAGGTAAACTGATGCTCAAGTTGAGATCTGAAATGAGAAGGGAAACTGGAAAAAAAGGAACCCTCCTGAAAGAGTGAAGAGGCTGGGGAAATTCTTAGAGATGGGAGAGAGATTGGCCCCTTGTGAGAACTAAAAGAAGGCCAATGTAACAGTCATGCAGTGAGCAAGGAAGAGTGTGTTAGGAGATGGCCAGAGATGTAGGTGTCTGGTCATAAAGAACTTCAGAGGCCATTGTAAGGATTTTGAATATTTTTTCCTAGTATAAACACATTCATGTTTTAAGTAGGGGAATGGCATAATCAGAGGAGTTTTTTTGAAATAAGTTTTTATTGATTACAGAAAGAGAAAGGGAGAAGGAGAAATAGATACACCAGTGATGAGTGAGAATTATCTATTGGCTTCGTGCTGCACCCTGCCTCCTGCCCCACAGCTGGGGATTGAGCCAGAAACCCAGACAAATATCCTGACTTGGAATCAAACCATGACCTCTGGGTTCATAGGTCAAGACTCTAACCATTGATCCAAACCGGCCAGGACTAGGAATCATTTGTTGAATGTAAATCTGTGATTGGAGTTCTAAATTGATTTGATTCAGATTGGTTTGGTTTGAACTATACCCACAGTTATATCTTCTATGATTTCCAGTTTTGGTTCCCTTAAAATGAAGCAGGAGTTTAAAGATAGCTCTTAATGTCTTTATGAAGCAGAGACAGGGATGAGAGAACTTTTCCTTTTTATTTCAAATTTTACCTATTATGTAGAACCAAATTTTTTAAAGTTCAAATTTTACCAGCTTATGTAATATGTAGTTGAACTATATTACTTTATAACAAAAACAAAAACAAACAAACAAACAAAAAAACACACACACAAAAAAAACACACTGGTATAAGCAGATTTGAAAACACATACAACCAACTTCTGGCATAGTTATTATTTGACTAGAGGGTGATACCAGAAATTAACTTCGTATTGGCTGCAAGCATTCAGTGTGCCATGGTCATGAGTCAGTGTCCTTTTTTTAAATTAAATAGAGAATGTCAGCTAATCCAGGAGTCAGGTAACTGGAAAATAAAGAGTGCTCTTCTGCCGAAAACGGTTTGGCTCAGTAGATAGAGCATCAGCCTGCAGACTGAAAGGTGCCAGGTTCAATTCTGGTCAAGGGGACGTTGTACCTTGGTTGTGGGCACATCCTCAGTAGGGGGTGTGTGGGAGGCAGCTGATCGATGCTTCTCTCATCGATGTTTCTTTTTTTTTTTTTTCTAATATATTTTATTCATTTTGTACAGAGAGGAAGGTAGAGAGATAGAGAGCCAGTAACATTGATGAGAGAGAGTCATTGATCAGTTGCCTCTTGCACACCCCCTACTGGGGATATGCCCGCAACCAAGGTACACGCCCTTGACCGGAATCGAACCCGGGTCCCCTCAGTCCCCAAGCCGACGCTCTATCCATTGAGCCAAACCGGTCTCGGCTCATCGATGTTTCTAACTCTCTATCCCTCTCTCCTCCTCTCTATAAAAAATATTTTTAAAAAAGAATGCTCTTCCTGGGTTTTGGAAGTTGAATTCACAGGACAGGCCTTGATGTGGGAGTGCAGGTAAGGAGACTCTGAAAGATGTCTCCACATTTCCAGTGTAAGCAACCATAGAGAGAAGGAATTATTTATCAAGATGGGTGTAGCTGGGAGATAGGTTCAAAATGTAAGTTTAAGCAAGACGCCTGGAAGACATTCAGCTGGCAATATTAAATAGGCCATTGGCAAGGCTGCCCCAGGGTTAGAGAGGCCATGGAGAGCTTTGCTTGAGGAGCTGGAGGGCTTGAAGGAGGTACAGTAGCCAGACTGGACTAAGAAGAACATGGAGTCATATTGGCTGGAGACCATGCTGGGAGAGGGAGTGCTAAGTCGTACTTGAGGCAGAGTGATACAGCTGCAGAAATGGTGCTGATTATCAGGGGCAAGGGTCAAGGTGAAGCTCCAAATGCAAAACCTAATAGGAAATCACAAGAATACATAATTAGGAGATAATGAAGTATGTCAAGAAACAGGTTAAGGTAAAGGCATCAAGAGTCAGACTGTGAAAAATACCAGGGTGTGAAAACACCACTTTGGTGTGCCACTGACTGGACGGGGTGCAGGCCAGCTCTTGCTACACAGTCACCCAGGCATAAACACTAATTTGATCTTTTGGAAGTTCAATGGACTTTTCATAACACCACCTTGGTGTAAGGATATGCTTGCAATCAATGGCATGCATTTGTGGACAGCCTGTGTTAGGGGCGATAGGCTAAAAAAAGAAAAAAGCAATTTTGAATTCTTATTAGGGACTAAGCTACTGACCTTGGCCTTATTAATATATCCTGTAACAGAGTAAACAAGCTTGGATCTACCAATTTATTATCTGCATGCACAACAATATCAATTTTTTTTTTATCACCAGCGCCCTAGATTCATATTGATGTGCGAATCATCCAATTGTGTTGAGTTCATATTGAGAACACAACATGTTTAAAAACTGGTGAAAATATAATTAGATCTGAAAGTATTCCATCAATCAGAATGAATATTGTGCTGTTTTACCCAGCTGAGTTAAGAGTGGCAAATTATGGTAAGGAAGGAAGTGTTTATTTTTAGTCAATGAGTATAGCTAATCTGGCCTCTCAGTGTAGGGGTGTTGTGTTGTGATATGGGAGAGAATTTGGTTCACTGGTCACGTGATGGCTGTTAAGTAATTTCAAACACACCACACTGAATATTTTCATTGATTTCCCGTTTTCTGAAAGATTGGAGAGCTGAATCTGGGTACCTTTCCTTCTGAAGAGGCAGTCTCTTTAACTATAGTTTTTTCCTCCTGTTGGGGATACATAGGCAGTCCTCGGGTTACATTGGACTCGACTTACATCATTTCATAGTTACCTTGCCACCTCCCATTTATTTATATATAAAAAAGAGTTCTGTCATTTCGATGTATGTACATATGTGCTTTATGTTTTTTATTATTTATTTGCCACAAAGTCAGGAATTGTTATTTTTTCATTTAATTAAAAAAATTTTTTTTATTGTTTCCCTTCATTACTGTTGTGTATGAGCTCCATGTGAAGGACCTAGGTGCTTGTGTAGGTGGGTTCTGACTTATGGCGAAAAGCACATTATGTCATTGTAGGAACAGTTTTCTAGTATAACCCAAGGACTGCCTATATTTATATATAGAACATTAAAACTGAAAGTAGCAACCACTGATTTTGGGATGCCGGAGACTTGATCCCTTTCCCACATAGTGTATTCCTTAAATGTTTTAAGCATTAATGTGTAAATATTTAACGCTTATTATTATTTTCTTTAACCATCTGTTTTAAAACCATCCCTGAAGAAATAGTCTTATATATCAGAAATCTATCAACTTCTCATGTTTATAATGCAATTTTTTTTTCATTTTATATTGAGAAAGAGCCAAGTATTTTATTAAGATGTACTGTATTCTCCTGACAGCTACTGTGCTTTTTGATTTCCTGTCTCAGGGTCTGTTGCTCCCATTCATTCCCTCGCCACAGCCCAAATCCTGGGCTTTCTCTTTGCCTCCTCCTTTCTCCTTCTCACCATTGAAGTCTTTCTGGACTCTGCTCAGTGCTCTCCATCATCTCCATTGCCTCTGCTTAATTCAGCCCGTCTCTCTGCCCTAGATCATTGCAGCGGCTTTCGGTGTTTACTCTGCCACTGCTTTTCAATCCATGCTCTCTGCTTCAGTCAACATGATGTATAATATAATCATGCCATCTTCCTGCTTCAAACACCAGCGGTCTTGCCCTTGGGATAAGAAACAGCCTAGCATGTTATATACCATGATTCAAGGCCCAACTTTCTATTTCTTTAGCTTCAGACTCTCACCTCTTACACCCTCATATTCTAAGCTCCAGGCACATAGGAACTTAATATTGCTTGCAAATGTTTCATGACAGGAGGGCCCCTAGCCTTCACACATTATCTTACTTTGACTTAGAACACCTTCTTCCTACCTTTCAGCTCTCAACGTAGATGCCACTGCACAGAGAAAATCTTCCCTGAGCCCCACAGGTGAGGATTGGTGTTCATGCCACATATACACATTAAGGCCATGTTATCCTATTGGGGCACTTGTTAATTCTTTATTGCTGTTGCTTATTGACTACAAGGGAAGAGACCAGGCCGAAAACTGACTTCTGTGCATTAGCCATGAAGTTTCAATCACACTGTACATGTGTGCCCGCACATGGTATTTTGTGGAAGAGCCACACTCAAGAGGCCAAAGAGCCACATGTGGCTCATAAGAAGCGGTTTGCCCACCACTGGCTTAACCCAAGTTGATGGAAATTTACTCCACCAGGTTAATATGATAATCTCCACATGCTTAGTCTCTGTCCACATTGTGCAGGAAAAAATAAGCTTTCAACTCATCACTTTTCTTATCTTTATATACTTCTATTGATTTTAGGGAGAGGAAGGGAAAGGTAGAGAGAGAGAGAGAGAGAAATGGAAACACAGATGAGAAACATTAATCAGATGCCTTCTGCACGCCCCTTACTGGGATCAAATCTGCAACCCGGGCATGTGCCCTGCCCAGGAATCAAACCATGACCACCTGGTTCATGGGACGATGTTTGATCAATTGAGGCATACTGACCAGGCACTTATTTTTAAATTGAAAACACACACCAAAATCTAGTTATTTCCTGGTTTTGATATCCACCAATGATTGGAAAGCAGCTTGGCTAATTCAGTCAGAAGCATCTGAAGTGCTTGGAAAGCAGCTTGGCTAATTCAGTTAGAAGCATCTGAAGAATGTATATGTGTGCAGAGCTCTGTGTGTATGAGTGGGATGGTGTTTCCCAGACAGGGATACAGTTATAATGATATTAATGATGCTAGAAACCACCTACTTAAACAACCTTGTTAAATCAAGCAATTGTGTAATTTGTGTTGACCAGCTATTAAACAGACTCTCTGAGAAAGCTTATCTATTTTAGTTTATGGGGAAATAATACCAGAAAAAAAAGATTCTAATATCTAGTGTTAGCTTTGAAATTGACTGTATAAGTTAGGGTTCATCCTCCCCCCCCCCCAAATAATTAAATATTATGGCTAGCTTAAACAGGTAAGTGATTATTTCCACTTTTAAAGTTTATTTGAAGTTTGTGATGTGGTTTCCAGAATTGAAAGGAATACGACAAATCAGGCTTCAGACTGACTGAAACCAAGCATATGTATGTTGCTCTTGGGAGTAGGTACCCTTTAATAATCGTTCTCTGGCAGTTTCATGGGATATATGAACTTAGGTTGTTTACTCTGCCCTTGCATTAACGTGCTGAATTTCTAAGAGCCAGTATTTCTGCTGTGCCTCCACACCTCACCTGTAAAAGGATCCGTGATGAGACCTTTAGACACCCATGGGAGTCCGTAGTGGGAGAGTGTCTCACCTTGATTCACTGCTGCATCAAGGAATCACATGGGAGGAAAGTTGTTTTCTAAGGTAAAACTGGATATTGTTAGCAAAGCAAATGCCTTCCAGGCAGCTCAGAGGTAAGAACTGTCTGCTATGCCGGTTGTTTTCATAACTTTAAAACCTTGAAACCAGCCTGGCTTTGCATAATTAGTTCTGCTTTTGCTCAAAGAGCTTCTTTAAAAGTGGAATAACCACAATAGAGCTTATAACTAAGTGAATCTATGTGTTAGAGAACTTGCTTTAGAGTGTTGTTGAGAAGAGTCAATATGATTTTATGCTTAGCTCATAAAGATTTGATTTTAAAACAAGCATTGTCTTTGAAATACAAATTGTTCTAGGGTTGCTTCCAGTTTCAGTAATGGATTTTAGGATAGAACCACAGGAAAGTCTTATAAAAGTGAACTGCAACCTAAAATCCAATATTAGTAGAACAATTAGAAAATTTAGTTACAGCCTCAACAGTTATAGTTTTGCCTTCTGGCTGTAAAAAGGAAGAAACTCTTTACCTTTTGCAGCAGTATGGATTGACCTAGAGATTATAATGCAAGTTGAAATAAGCCAATTAGATAAAGGCAAATACATACCCTATGATCTCACTTATATGTGGAATCTAATGAACAAAGTAAACTGATGAACAAACTAGAACCAGAGACATGGATACATAGTATAGACTGATATGTCAGAGGGGAGGTAGGTGGAGTGAATGGGATATAAGAAGATGAAGGAAAAAGCTGAAGAACATATATGCATAGCCCATGGACACAGCCAACAATGTGCTGAGGGCCAGAGAGAGGGGGCAAGGGTTTGGATAGAGGGGGGCAAAATGGAGGACATCTGTAATGTCAGCAATGAAAATAAAATATAACTTAAAACAGAAGAATTGCATAGTTCACATTGCACAAAAATCACTACACAGGTCTCAGATTTGGCTCAGAATGTACCCAGGGCCTCCTCAGAGGGTGACTGTGTCTCCTTTGGGCACATTTGGGAGAACACGCTGCAGACTCTGACTCCCAAAAAAGAAATCCAGAAATGTTTTGGTAGAGAGCATCTTTGAAATAGATGTGTATCTCTCAGTGGAAATCTTAAATATGGGAAATGCTCTCAAGGATCTAAATGGTCTTTTTGCTCAAAAGTCACCTGCAAATAAAATTATTTTTGCATATAAAAAAGAAAACTATGGATTGTTTAAGGATGCCAAGATATTTCAATGGGGAAAGAAAACTCCAACAAATGGTGCTGGGACAACTAGGCATCTACATGCAAAAGAATGAATTTGGACTCCATATCTAAAAATTAACTCAAAATGGATCATCGACCTAAATGTAAAACTCTTCCAAGAAAACCTAATAGCAAAATTGCATGATCTTAGGTTAGTCAGTGATTTCTTAGATATGACACCAAAAGTATAAGCAACAAAAGGAAAAGTAGATAAATTGGACTTTATAAAATTTAAAATTATTGTGTTTCAAAGAACATCATCTAGAAAGTGAATCAAAACCCAGAGAATAGGAGAAAATACTTGCAATTCATATATCTGATAAAAGTCTAGTATGCAGATTATATGAAAAACTCTTATAATTCAACAATAAGATAACCTGATTAAAAATAGGTAAAATATTATATATTTCTCCAAAGAAGATATACAAATGTTCAGAAAGCACCTGAAAACATTATTAGTCTTCAGAGAAATACAAATCAAAACAATAATGAGATGCCACTTTGTACCCACTAGGATGGCTAAAATAAGTAAAGTAGACAATAACAAGTTTGTGGGTACATGGAGATATTAGAACCCTAAAACATTGCTGGTGGGATTGTAAAATGGTGCAGTCACTCTGTAAAACAGCTTAGCTGTTCCTCAGAAATGTTAAGTATCAAGTTGTCATGTGACCTCACAATTCCACTCCTAGGTGTATACCCAAGAGAAATGAAAATTTATGTCACACAAAAACCTGTATACAAATGTTTGTAGCAGCATTATTCATAGTATCCAAGAAGTAGAAACAACCCCTATATGTAGCAGTTGATGGATGGGTAAGCAAAATGTGATATATCCATACAATGGAAGGTTATTTGATCATGTAGAGGAGGGAAGTAGTGATACATATTGCAATACAGATGAACCTTGAAAACATTATGCTGAGTGAAAGAAGACAGTGACAAAAACCACATATTTTATAATTACTTACATGAAGTCTTCTGATTAGGCAAATCCCCAGAAGCAGAAAGTAGATTAGTGGTTGCCAGAGATTGGAGAGATGAGGTAATGGGGAATGACTGATAAAGGGTACAAGGTTTTTGTTATTTGTTTATTTTGAGGTGACAAACTGTTCCAAAATTATTTAGTGCTGATGGTTTTGTGGGGGAGGAGTGAATTTTCCTTTATCCTTATAGATTCTTCCAGCTGGTCTAATAATTAGGTAAACATGAGATAGATTAAGAGAAAATAACTACATTTAATTACATATGTACCTATGGGAACCCCAAAAACACTAGAGTTTCAGAGACAGAAAGTTAAAATGAGGTATATGTGACATTCTGAGCTAAGGATGAGGTAAGGCACCTTGAGACTTAAGAGGAGAGGAAGGTCATTCGCAAGACGATAAGAAGAGCAGATGTTCAGTAATTAAGAGTTTGCCCTGCCCTATACACAGGTCATAAAAAGTTATTTCTGGTAATAACTCTTATTATGGGCAAGATCCCAAATCTAAATTTTTTAAGGGAGAGGTAAAACATTCTCTTAAGCCTGCAGGGTCTCGATTGTCTTCAGCTCAAAATAATTCACATGCTACAATAGCACATCTTGGAGAGGTCTGTCTTGAGCTCCTTCAGTTGCACAACTCCATGACTATTCTAAAATTCACTGACTTGTATGCTTTAAAAGGATACATTTTATGCTGTGTGAATTATACATACATAAAAAAAAGCTGGATTTGAACAAAACAAAGAAGACGAGGGCTATTGGGATCTGGGCTTGTCCACCTACTTGATTCTGAGAGAAGGGCATTTTGGGCCTTGATTTTCATAAATGATGTGATTTCCTGGTGCATGGCGTGATTCTGGCCTTGTGCTGCCTTTGGGTGCAGTGTCTGGAAGTCCTGGGCCTTCCTTCTCATTCTGGAGCCATGACCAAAGAAGAAGGTGCAGATTATAATTTAATAATGATCTGTCTGTGGCTGAAACCAACAAACATTTATGTAGCACCTAGTGGATGAAGGCCCATGTGCTAAGCAAAACCTGCGGTGATAGCTGTGATGCATTTTTATTGTTGAGGAAACTTACTTGCTTAGAGCCTCAGTCCTATCTCTGCTGATCAAATCACTAGACGTCAGAGGAGAGGAAGGACTTTATCTTAAATTGAAATCTGATGGCATTTCAACCGATACACTAAAGAGCATAAAACGAGCCATTAATTTCCATATTAAGAATAATTTTATTCACTTAATTTGACGATTTAATGCCATAATTCTTAAAGCTCTGATAGCCAGTGGCTTATTTGCTACTTAGAATAATCCTATATAATAAAAGCCTAATGTGCTAATTGTCCCATTGGGTGGTCATTTGACTTGGAGTTCCTCTGGGAGACCAGGAGTTTGACCGCTCGCTATGACATGTGCTGACCACCAGGGGGCGACGTGTAACGTGGTGGGCATTGGTGATGTGGTGCCTGTATGGGAGGCTGTGACCTCTTGCCAGCTACCTGGGTGTGGGGGTGACGACGTAGGTGTGGTGAGAATGCAGGGTGTTCACCAAGCCCACTCTCACCCCGCCTGTTACCCTCCTCGGGGATGCCAGGGCTTGTGCACAGGGGAAGCACCCACACTCAGGTACCGGTCACCCTCAAGGAGCCCACCCCACACCCTTGTGGCCTCTTCGAGGTGAGCTAGGCCACAGATGCTTGGACCACAGGGGCCCGTCGAGCTTCTACCTGGGTTCACACAGGAGCCGGTCTGCGAGGCTGGCTGGGAGATAGTGTGCTGCCCCTTTGGCTTCCGTGCCGCACTACTGGGTGTCCCAAAGGCCCATGTTGTGCCCCAGCCTGCAGCATCTGGCCGCACTCACCACATCTCCTCAGGGGGACTTGGACACAGTGACTCAGGCAGAGGGTGGTACAAGAGGACTCAGGCCCAGGTGCTGCCCAGGGCCAGGAGACCAGCTGGGACCTGTCTTTCCACTTCCGATGCTCATGTTTCGATTGCCAGTCAGGACTAGGAATTGCACCCGTACATGAATTTCATGCACCAGGCCTCTAGTATAACAATAATAGCTTCTTTTTTTTTCTTTTTTTTGCCTACTGCATTTTGTATATTTGTTAATAATAGAAATAATCTATTTATAAATACTTAAATAATATTGAAAGCTATAAACTTTTTAATATGAATGTTTAAAATAGCTGAAAGATCATCTATATTGGAATAAAATGGTAACCTTCTCTTACATTTCACTTGGGAGTAATTACCATCATCATACTTTGTAATTCAATTCATCCAAGAGCAAAAACTTGGTTGCTTCCTGTTCTCATATTTTCCTTTTTTTTTGTGGAAAAATGCATGCACTATTACTAACATAAATGTATATAAAAAATGAGACATCAGATTATTTTGACACCCATATGCATTAAATTGTCAAGAAAAGGAATTAAAGCAAGCGGTGTAAAAGAGTTCAGTGACAAAGTGGGAACAATGAGTTAAGATAATATAAAAAACAATTTTGGGGGACACTGATATATTTTTATGTCCTTTGTTGCTTTAAGTTACTATTTCTGCTTGTGGTATTTGATAGTTTTGAATGTTATGAATCTGAGCTATTCAATAGCATTTTGGTAAAGGTTAAAAAAAAATAGGTGTGCTTTTGAAATGTATATTCATGAAGTCCATTGTATGTGTATAAATATGGTTATTAAATATAATCGTTTATATTATGTAAGTCGTTTTACCTGAAATGTGTATATGAAACCTCAGGATAATTCTCTTAATACAATCACATGTCTGATTCTGTTGGCAAAAAGGAAAATTTGATTAGTTTTTGTGAATCTATTCAGCAAAATGACTAGATTCTCTTTTTCTTTTATCTTAAAAATTTAGTTGAACAAAAATAATCATGCTCAAAGATATAAAATTTCCTTCTTTTCTATAGCTATACTAATAATATGGCCTATGCTAATGTAAGAAAATTGTTTTCCTTTCATTTTTATAATGAGGCATAAAATCCCTTTGAGATTATATGGCAAGAATATAGAGGAAAGGCGTTAGAATTATTTCACCAAAATATGTGATATTTTATTATATATTTTGAGTGTTCACAACTCCATAATTTATAGCAAATGTTATTAAATGTACACATAACAGATTTTCACTTAGAGATAATTTGGCATTTATCACATATTTATTACATAGGCAAAAACATTCTTAAGTGTATTTTAAATTTTGTTTTTAAACTCATGATAGTAACACTTGTTAGTAATATTATATGTGAAAAGTGAGCTTAACCAATAATGGGGCTCCAAGCTTATATTCTTTTCACAGAGGGTTTAAAAAAAGATAAATGTAAACATTTTGAGAAGGTTGCATATGCCATTTTAAGTATTTTTAATTCACATGTTATATAATTTTTTGGCTTATGATCATAGCAGTAAAATAGCACAAATTTTTTTCATAGTGAATAGCTAGACTCAAAAGTATATTTAATATTTCTCAATGTCAGTATAGATACACATGAGTACAGGGAAGGAGAAGCAGTGACAGAGAGAAGAAGATGGTGAAGGAGAAAAAAGAGAATAAGAGAAAGAGAAGGAGGAGCAATTGATTTTGCCTATAAATTTGCATTTTGGAGCTTAATATATGTTTATTTAAGATGAGACTATAAGGTTTAATATAGATGGAAAAACATTGATATTTTATATAATCTTATCTAATAAAGATGTAATATGCAAATATTCATTACACCATGAAGCATAACAACTGACTGACCCCCTAACAACTGGATCACAGATCAGCAGGAAGATGAGGAGGCATCCAGCTACAAGCTGGCTGCAAAGAGCTACAGGAGGGGGCAGGGCATAAGCTATGGGGGTGGGAGGGAGCTATAGGAGGGTGGCAATGAACTACTGGCACACGGATTTGTGTGCAGGGCTACTAGTGTTTAAGTCAAAAGGTCTTTTTAGTCCAGTAAGCTATGTCCAGCAACATTTATGTTCAGTGACTCCCAACATAAAAATAAAAGAGGAAGCTGGTAAAATCTTATCTTTGTATTTGTTTAACTAGAAATTGGAAGATTATTGGTAGGAACAATAAGGTACACTGTTACCTATTTCACTGCATGATATAAAAATATCCTGTTATGCCAATTCTGTACATATCTATGCCACAAAATGCATGATAATTTCAACTAAAACATAGATATTCAAATTTCTGATGACTCAAAAATTCTAAATTGGCATTCATACACTCAAGATTTATTGGATATTTAAAAGAATTGAAACAGGATCTCAAAGAGATATTTGCACACTCATCTTTATTGCAGCATTATTTATGGTAGTCAAGAGGGAGAAGTCACCTAAATGTCCACCAGGGGATGAATGGATAAAGAGAATGTGATATTCAATTGTCCCTCGATATCTATGGGAGATTGGGTCCAGGAACTCCTATGTATACCAAAATCTTCTGAGGCTCAAGTCCTTTATACAAGATGGTGCAGTATTTGCATATAGCCAATATGGTAGTATGTGCATATATACACTAACAGAAACATGAGAGCTTTCATCACAGACCAGACATTTACTCTCAGAGCATCTTAGAGCACTAAGGCCCCATGGGGTAGTGCGACTTGGACTTGGTCTATCTGTGCATGCAGGAATGGCCTCAAAGGATGGAAACCCTCAAATTAGGGAACTCCCACTTATATAGGGCAGCAAGCATATCTGTTTTTTTACCCCTAAGGAGAGATAAATCCTGTCTAGGGAGGGGAAGGAAAAGTCTCTTGATATTTATTATCCTCAAAATGTAAGCAAATATCACTAAGGGAGATAAGCCCTTAAGTCTCTCTGAAAAAATTCACTATCTTTAACTTTTAAGAGATAGTTATCATTCAATTGACTTTAACCTGGCCAGTTCCCATTAATTTTCACTCAGCAAGTCCTGACTGTGCAGAAACGTGAGAACATTCATGGAACATAGTTTCCCAAGAGGGGTATGTACAATTTATTGAAATAGGGCAGAACCTGTACACCTTTTATAAGATGCTGGAATTGGTCTGTCAGAAGCTTAGAATGTTACTACACATCACCCTGCTCTCTTCTTGTGCTGTAGCAAAATGGTTATATTGGCCATTGGGATGATTGTTCCTCATTCATATTCAGCAGTCACTTCCTGTGACTCTCTTAAAACTCCCTTAAGCTTCCCATCTCATTGGCCAGATTTGGATCACAGCTTCATCTCTGAAGTAATTGCCAACAGAGGAAAGAGAATAACCATGATGAATGTAGATTAACTAGAGGACCGGTGCACAAAATTCGTGCACTTGGTGTGTGTGTGTGTGTGGGGGGGGGTGGTATCCCAAAGACTGGCCTGGACCCTCTCAAGTACAGGAGCCCTTAGGGAGCAGGCCTAAGCCATCAGTCAGACATCCTTAGCGCTGCCACAGATGCCACCACCATTGTGCTCACCAGCCATGAGCCCAGCTTCTGGCTGAGTAGTGCTCCCCCTGCGAAAGCTCACTGACCACCAGGGGGCAGCTCCTGTGTTGAGCATCTGTCCCTTGGTGGTCAGTGCACGTCATAGCAACAGGTCTTTCTGCTGTTCGGTTGATTTGCATATAACCCTTCTATTATATAGGATAGGGTTCTTTCTTATTCTTACAGCCTATCTATGATCCACCTTACCTACTAAATGGGCAAAAGTGGGATGAATGTGGTGAAATTGGAAAGCTATAATGCCTTTTTTTAAGAAAAGAAACAATGATTTTGAATTTATTTTTCATTGAAATTACATAAATAACAGTTATCTCTCTTCTGTAAAACCGATCAGTTATCATTTTTCTTTACTCCCTCAAGTGTTATGCTTAGTAAACTTATTCTAGGATAATACTGTTTTCAATATGTAAGAAACACCAAAGAGTAAGTTTATATATTAAGTGAAGATTCTATTAGAACTTTGATTAATGTGTCACATTCATGTCACATCAGCTTGCTGTTTTCTGAGAGCCTCATTGCTGACTATACATTGTTGTGTGGGAGACCATGTCTGTGCTAAGGATATTGTTTAGAACCCGAGTGCACTCTTCCTATGGAGAGTGCTTTCCAGACTATGGACTCTGACAAGTGCAGGTGATTACAGTCTTGTTTTAGTTCAAGGTACTGTAATAAATGCCACAGACTGGGTGGCTTAAACAGCAAATGTTTCTGTTCTGGAGTCTGGAAGTCTCTGACCGGGTTACCTGTATGTTCATGGTGAAAGCTCTCTTCATTGGGTATGTCCTCCACAACCTTTTCATGGTGCATGGAGAGAGAGGGAAGGAGGGGAGAGAAATATTTCAATCTTTATATAAGGGCACTAATCCCATTGTGGGTACCCACCCTCTTGACTTAATTTAAGCCTAATTACCTTTTAAAGGCCCTGCCTGCAAATACCATCTGTTTTTTAAGTGACTCTGTCTGTGTGGATAGTGGATTATAGAAGGGTAATGTAAACAATTTGAAAAGTTCTTAGTGATCCTACTGAGGAATGGAGGAGGCTCAAGGTCAGGTGGAAACAGCAGAGCTATGGAGTGAGGTTAGAGAGGAATTTAAGAGGTTGGATCACAGGGCCTTGTGTTTACCATCACATTAAGGGTTAAGACTTAGATATGTGTACGAACTTGGGGGATGAGTTCACAAACATTCAGTCCATACTCTCTGCAGTGTGGTAAGTGGTGTCATAGTATTGTGATCCAGGTGCTATGGGAGCTGGGTTAGGGGGAACATCTGACCAAGAATAAGAGGATGGTGTCATGAATCTGGAGGAAGTGATAATTAAGCTGAGGTTTGAACTGTGTGCAGAAATTAGGTAAAAATGAGCAGAAAAGAGTTTTCAGAGAAACAAAAGCATGGAGAACACTGTGTGATGGAGGAAACCTGGCATTGGCCTTTTTGAGTGTGTTTGGAGCAGAGATGCTCAGGTAGGGTCTGAGCAGTCAGTGATGTGGCAGAGAGCCACAGTGAGTTCGATTCCTCAGGTTCTCTGTAAGTTATACACAGGGCTGGGACTTCCTCTTGGGATGACAGGGAGCCAGTGAACGCCATTTGGAGAAGAAATTGCCACCATGGAATCTGTTTTCAAGAAGTGACTCTGTCTGGGTGAATAGTGGATTATAGAAGGGTAAGGTAAACAGTTTGAAAAGTTCTCTGTGATCCCGCTGAGGAATGGAGGAGGCTCGAGGTCAGGTGGAAGCCGCAGAGCTACAGGGTCAGGCTGAAGAGGAATTTAAGAGGTTGGCTCTGTGGGGCCTTGTGTTTAAGTAAGAGTAGATTAACAGGATTAATGTGTAGGTGTCCGACATAGAATACTGTCCGGTGGGTGGTGCCAGCCGCTGTGATGGCCATAAATTGAGTGTTGCTCATGCACCATTTCAGCACAATAAGATCTCTAGGACATGGAGATAAACATGCTTGAGCCTGGCAAAGAGATACATTTTACATGATCAATTCTTTTGTTCTTAATTGTTATCTTTTAGGTTTTATATCAGCACTACGAATATATTTCAACATAAAAAGTGTTTATATATCTTTTCAACACTTCCTGAAGACCTCCTGATTTTTGTGATTTAAAAATTATTACTAACTCCCACTTTGGCATTTAAAAAATGTATATGACCACACAGCCATATGAGTTTTCAGTTATGCCAATGTTTTATTTATATTTTCATATGTCTTTGTTTTGGGCTTATCTCATTACCTTTAAATACTTGGGAGGGCCTTACCTGCTATTTCTTTTGTATCTTACTAAGCTGGCTGGTTTTCACTGATGAAAATGTCTATCACAAAATATAAATTTGGCTTCTGGCAAAGACAAACATTATGTAAAGTTAAAACAACAAACATTGCTCTAGGTCTAAAAGGTTAGATGTACTGGAAACTATTGCTGTTCTCATCATTAATATTTTAAAAAAGTGCCAGACAATTATTACATCTGTAATTTTTGTTATTTGTCAACTATATGCAAAGTACTAATAACTAAATGAAGTATTTGTTGATAAGATTTTTTAAACAGTAATTATCTTCTCATTATTGCAACAGTTAGAGCTTTCTGAAATAAAATAAAATCAAGTCTATTAATAAATCCAAGTCTATAAAGAAATCCAAGCCCATCAGACTTGTCTCATTCATGTATTTCTTATTGCTGATGGTGATCTTAATATCCCTTGCCTGTTACAAAAATATTTTCTGAGCATTAGGAAAACTAAATGAAGCTAAAGAAATAATGATAAATTCTTCAGTTTTCTTAGTTGAGCATAAATGTTGACAGAGCTGACAATCTTACATACATAAGCTCTTTCACACAAACCTGTTTGATTTAGTATTCAAACACTCAATCTTTTTATGTTCTCTTAAGTTTTGCAATGATTTTTTCCATAAAAGATCTATTTTTTTGTTCATGTTATTTATTGTAAGCCACTTGGGATTTCACTTTTATGGTCTTTAAAGTTTTGACAAAATAAATAAAGAAAAGGAAAGAAACCAAACTTGCTTTCATATAAATCCTAGACATATTTTCATTTTTAGAGAAACTTGAATTATACATACAGTTTGACTCAGTGTTTAAAATTTTGAACTTCAAGGTCATATTTGGTATCTTTTTAATTTATTTCTCATCTTCTGTAAAGTATTTTAGAGCAAATATCTATGGCCTGATGCTTTTTTATCTTTTTCTTTGCATGCATCTTTATTGAGAAGATTCTTTAATCCAATTCAGCTCCATCATTGTGGGTTTTGTTTTGTTTTTTCTAATTTTGAGTTGTATTTACTGAGTGATTTCAGCTGATTATGCAGGTTATTATTTAGCTCTAATTTTTAATGTATTTGGTAGATTATTATATTTGTTCTCTTTGTCTTAGCCTCTTCATCAATAATATACTTGTCATCCATATGTTGAAAATAACTACCTTTAAATTTATCATCAATTCTATTTGTTGTAGTCATCTTCAGGGTTTAATCCTACAAAATTTCATCCATAATTCTAAGCCTACCAAATTTGACCCATAATTCCTGATTTGAATTTTATGTTTCTTACTCACCATATCTAATGTTCTTTTGAATTATATGGCTTTATAAATGACCTATCATTCTTCCATACAGCTCCCTTACTGTGTTATTTGCCATGTTAGCATTTATGCTAATTCCTATGCTGCAGGAATAAATCACCAACCCTGAAATCTCTGTAGCTCCATGAAACAAAAGTATATGTTTCTCATGTTACAAATTCATCCCAAGATGATGTGTGCTCTAATCCACACAGCCACTTGGTGACCCAACGCTGACAGAGCCCCCACTGTTATTTACCAGCGCCGTCAGGGAGTTGTCCCATTCTCAGTCACAACACTGTGATTTAACTTTTCTGACTCACTAGCTGGAAGAAGTCACGTAGCCCACCAAACTGTCTGTGTCTGCAAGAAGAGGAGAACCGGGTATGAGTGAGCATTAGGAATTCCTACCAAAGAGTTGATGAAATCGGTGGTTATTTTTAAAAATTGTTTTGAGTGTATAAAGCAGATACTATTTCAACTTTACCTATGTTTTTGGTGCCATAACTTCTTCAGATGTATCATTCTTCCTGTGGCTTGTCAGGATCCAGAAGTCAGAACATAGAATGTTGTGCTTTAATTGTAGTTAATGTATTATAATAGACTAAAATAAGATTTATATTATATAAAACATTTACAGATACCTTACATTATTTTCCAAGATTGAATAGTAGCCACTTGTCCCCTACACCTTATTGGGTATTCTCATCACTCACTGATTTATTTGAATTGAAGGATCATCTTTTGATATTAAATTCTCATTTTTTTAAACAACTGCTAAGGAAAGGCATTACCTTTTTTTCCCCCCTGAAATTTCTTTACTCTTTTCATATATTTAACCTTCAAGTGAATTTTATAATCATTTTATCAATCTAAACTAAGATTTCTTTAAAAGCTGTATCAAATGGATTCACTTCATCAATATTATGCATGATCAGTAGAAAGCTTTAGATTTATATTTTGTGGACTCAGATTCCTGGGTTCTAATCTCAGCTTTGCCACTTAATAGCCATGTGACTTGAGAAAAAACTAGGCTCTATGCCTCTCAACTTCCTTATCTGTAAAATGGGTATAATAACATTGTCTACCTTTTATGAAGATGAGCTGAGTTAGTATTTGTAAAGGTCATAGTATGTAAGAACTTTACAAAATACACACATCATAAGTTTTTTGTATTAGCAAATTGCTGAAATACAATAGAAATGTGTGTGGTTTTGGGGATACATATAAAGAGAAATGCATGTTTTCACAGAGGAGAAAAATAACACCATTTGTGAATGTAGGCAGCATCATTTTTTCTGGTGGTTATTAGGGTGGATGACCTGTCACTGTACCTCATATGATGTGTGAGGTCATCCAGAATTAGAACATTAAAATTCCTGTCAGGGGGCCCATATATTCTTGGGGAAATGCTATCCAGTGCCCACCCTCAAAGCATTGATCTTCATAGTAAAACTCACCTCTTAACAGTCTGTAAGTACTTGGACCTAACAAAATAAACTTAGGGTTGTGATTTTCTTTTTTAGCCCAAGATAGTTCATTAAAAAAATTAGTGTGTTTGGGCTATCATCATATTATTCTGAATGTTTTACTTTTATCTGTGTTTGTTAGGGTATGCTAGAAATTTTATGATAGTAATGCTGTTTGAATATTGATTTTTTTTTAAATCAGATTTTATATTTGAAGAATAATGAAATCTGCAAAGAAATAGCAAGATCTGATAATGTCTGTTGTAAATTATGTTAAAATATGGAGCTGTGTGAACTGAAATGAATATATCTACTATTTACATGGCCAACCAAAGCATCATACAAGTCACCTCATTTTAAATGTTAAGAATCCTTTGCTATCTACTGAAATAGCAAGTACAGGAGATAAACTATTATTGCAATGCTAGCACAGAGCAATATACCTTTTTTATTACAGAATCAGGAAACAGTCCTCTGAGATTCTTATTTGTAGCAGAATAGAGTGAATTTTATTGATTTGTTATTTCACTTAAGACATTGTTTTGCCCTCTTGCTCTCTTGTAGTATGAGTGTTCAATAAGTAATATTTTTTTCTCTTGTCCATTTGACACCTAAGGATTAGTTTGGCCCAAAATAAGCCAGGTGTTTCCATAACCCACTGTCTGGCTTCTTTGCTGATTTGCATAAGAGCTGTAAGGACTGGTCTTCTTAATTTTATGTGATGTGAATTCAGGTTGTGCTATCACTGGTGTCTGGGATCACTGGCTGAATGCCCTTCCTGAGTGTAATGCTGTGGACATGTGCTTCTCCTATTGTCCCTGGTCGATATCTGATGGTGGTGGCAGACCCTGCCTATTGTGTGTGCCTGGCAACAATCAATCAGATCCACCTTGGGATGATGATCAGTGGCTGAGCCTGTGAGGCTGACAGCAACCAGATGTAAAAGCAGCGTTGCAAGTAAGATGCTCATTTCATGCTCTGGTTCAGCAGGGAGCATGGCTGTGACACATTTTCATAATCAGGGAAAGAAATGACAAGACATGTCTTTCCAGAGAAGGCTATTTACATTTATCATCAGTGATTCCTTTTGGTTTAATTAGAAATATTAGCAACATCACTGTTAGATGGTTTTAGTAGGCCTAGAGCAGGAGGGTAGGTGATAAGATTTTAAATGGCATGTAGGATTTCTGTGAGTACTCAATTTAACTCAGAATGAGGTTAGGAAGCATCTTGGGTCATCTCCTGAGGTTCACTTTTCTGTGAATCTGCCATGTTCTGCGATGAAGCAGCCTAGAAGGAAATGAATTAAATGGGAAGGATCTCAACTTTTCTCCTGTCAAACTTTCCATTCCCCCATCTTCAAACCTTTCTGTAGGTAAAAGCTTTGATTATGCAGAAGAGGATGTGATTTGCTATGCGTTGACTGCATTAAACTCAGAGGTTAGATTTTTGCTGCCAGCTGACAACTCTTTGGGAAGAATATGTTCATTTTAATTCTTTGCATCTTGCTTAGTCCTCCCTTACCACTCTTAGAAGAACTCAGTTTGCTGTGCTCTGTACTGGACCCCTAGCACAGCTTGGCCCAATTGGAAGAATAGGATTGAGTATAACAAATGTACATCTCTTCAAAGATGTATTCATAATGGAGGGCCTCTCTGGGAGTCTCCTTATTATAGAGTATTCTTCATTTCCCTATGCAGAGAACCAATGTTGGATTTCTACTTCAAATCTCCAATTTAACCTGATTCTTAAAGGGGCCCTGGCAGTATACCTTTTAAAAAAAAAATAATGTATATTGTTAAATTCCCAAATAGCACTTTTGAACAAAACATACATTTTGAAGCTACACAGTGAATTGTAAATAATTCTCATTAGCTGTTTACTTGTTTGTTTGTTAATCTTCATGCAAATATATTTTTTTCCATTGATTTTTAGAGAGGAAGAGAGGGAGATAAGGAGGAAGGGTGGGGGGGGGAGGGGAGAAACATTGATATGAGAGAGACACATCAATTGATTGTCTCTCGAATGCACCCCAACCAGGGCTAGGAATCAATTCTGAAACCCTCCATGGTGTGGGTCGACATTCTAACCATTGAGCAACACATGCCTATCATTAGGTTTTAAATATATAAGTACCTTAGATCATGACTCTAACATTAGAATTCTTTTTTAATTACTCAATGGACTTGAAAATAAATGCTAAGACATAATGCAAAGCAGAGAGGGCAGAAGGAAAATACACATTCAGGTACTGAGGAATAAATCAGTATCTTTGCTGTGAATATCCATCTGTATATCATATGTTGTTTACCAACATTTTAAAGGTCTATACATCTTCCCAAACTGTGAAAACATTGACTTAAAAAGATAATTAAATTAGGAAATGTTAATAAGAGGTCTCCAATGCCAAGTCAATAAGTATTATAATCATGATATATTATTTTTTTATTGTCTAAAGTATGATCTATTATTTTTATAAATATTGGTTTACAAATTCTATTTAGCCATTAATGGGCTCTTGGTCTTGCCTTAGATTCCATGTTTATATTTGATGGCAGTTATTGTTTGTTTTTAATCTAAAAGACCTGTAGTCATGCTAAAAACTTTGAAAAATGTAGACAACAAAAAATTAATGAAATCAAGTTTCTACACCAAGCCCAAGCCTGTGTCAGTTTCATTCATACAAAGTCTTTTTTTCATACCACAGATAATACAAACGTATTTTTCTTAAAAATAAAATTTCCAAGATAGGTCCTCAGGTAACATGACTCAGGGGATTCTCCAGGTGCTGCTAAAGTCTTCTGGAATGATCATTTCTATGCATACATTCATTTTTTTTATTTGCTGCAAAATAGCCAAGATATTTTTTTTTTTAACTTGGGTTCATAGCAGAAATTCACATGATTTCAACTTTGCATGACTTACTTTATCTCCCAGAAGTATGTGAGAAGCATTCTTGGTACTGTTGGCCCTCATCTACACTACTGGAAGGCAGGATAGTTTCAGGTGTGAAAAAGAATCACTTTGATTATGGGAAATTTATTTAAATGCATGAAGCAACTGGCTGCATAATTTTAAAAGCCTTTCCTTAGTACAAACCATGTTCTTGGGACTAGCCTTCCTTTGCATGGATAATCATTCTTGAATAATGTTGGTAGTACAATAGGAAAATATGAGGTTTCAGGGAATGGGTGTGGGTGAAAGAGAATATAGTTAGAATAAATGGTGATGGGAAAATAAAATAATGAAAAAAATACAAAATTTCCAGCAAACAAATTGTACCATGTGAGAATCTGTGTATTCTTTTATCCCTAGTTATTTTTCTCTTCTTTTCTTCTTTTTAAAATACTTTATTGTTTAAAGTATTACATATACTATTACATATGTCTCCTTTTTCCACCCATTGACCTCTCCCCGGTCATGCCCTCATCCTCTAGTGTCTGTGTCCATTTATTATGCTTATATGCATGCATATAAGTCTTTTGTTTGATCTCTTACACACCACTTTCTCCCCTGCTTTCCCTCTGAAGTCTGAGAGTCTGTTCAATGCTTTCTTCTCTCTGTATCTATTTTTGTTCATCAGTTTATATTGTTCATTACATTCCACAATAAGTGACATCATGTGATATTTACCTTTCTATGACTGGCTTATTTTGCTTAGCATAATATTCTCCAGGTCGGACTATATTGTTGTGAATGGTAAGAGTTCTTTCTTTTTTATAGCATCATAGTATTCCATTGTATAGATGTACCACAAATTTTTAATCCACTCATCTGCTGATGGGCACTTAGGCTGTTTCCAAACCGTACCTATTGTAAATTGTGCTGCTATGAACATAGGGGTGCATATGTCCTTTCTGATTGGTATTTCTGATTTCTTGAGATATATTCCTAGGAGTGGAATTACTGGATCAAATGGGAGTTCCATTTTTAATTTTTTGAGGAAATTTCATACTCCTACTTATTTTAAACATTTATTCCTTGTTAGCATCTGAGTGTCATGTTATCCTTCCTATACTGTGATGATACTATTTGATGTAGCAAATAGTATCATCACAGTATGAAGCAGTTCTGGACACTGAGCTCTGGTGGCAGGACACAAGAAAAAAAGGGAAATGCAGTGCTAAGCAAACATAGTCTACCCTGTACACACAACAGTCAGTGGTACTGTAGAATCTTAGAGCAAATAGATTTGTGTTTAAACAGTCACTGACCCAGGACAGTTCATAATATAGGGCAGGAACTTAGAATACTTTAAGTAATAGCATAATATTTTATTTTGAAGTCTAACATGGTTTTTAAAATGCTATATTTTAAATTTTAGGTGTATTATTAATTCTTTCTCAGGTTAGTTGTTATCTTGGTGTTTTGGATGGGACTATGAAATGATATCGTTGCACAAACATAATTAGTGATTAATGAATTTTTTCATTAATGTCTACTTTAGAAACCTGTGCTTGGTTGACTGTAACTAAGAATTAAGTGATTTTTTTGGTTTTAGTATTTTTATATTTTATCCTATTTCATATTGACCTTTGCTATAATTCCATAAGTGTTTTTCTAATATCCGAAGATATCTCAACATTTAGTATTTCCCCCAAATATCATTTAATATTATAAGTATTTCTCTATTTGTATTTTAATTCTCTAACTCAAATGCTGTAAAAATATTAGTAAAATTGTCATGTGCTTTGAAGTTTCAGTTGTTGTACAATTAATAAATATGTTGAAAATTTCAGTGATTCCTGGACTGATCCAAAAGGTATCAGTGATTTAAAAAAAAGTATTGCCAAACCAAAGCATGATTCTCTTTTTAGCCAACTTCTATGAGGTCCACACATCTAGACTAGTCCCAATGTTATAAATGGTTTTAAATGTATATCTACTACGTGGCAGTTTAAGGGTAGTCAAGGCTGGTGTATCTCAGCTCAAACAGCCATTCAGGGACACAGACTCCTCCAGTCTTATTTCTACCCTGTTTCCCCGAAAATAAGACAGTGTCTTATATTAATTTTTTCTCCCAAAGTTGTGCTAGGTCTTATTTTCAGAGGATGACTTACCTTTCCATGCACTAGGTCTTATTTTTGGAGGATGTCTTATTTTCGGGGAAACACAGTTTATTCTTCTCAGTATGTAAACTTTTATGTCATGGCCCAAGATGATGCTCTAGTTCTCACCATCATACATACATCCCAGTAAGGGGAAGAGGAACATTCATGTGAGCATATTTCCATTTCTTTTAAGAATAGTGGCACACATCAGTCCTGCCTAGATTTCATTAGCCAGAAATGTGTCAGATGGTCACAACTAGATGCAAGGGAGACTGGGAAGTGTCTCTAGGAAGGAGAGCAAAGTGGGTAACAGCCCACTTTTAACTCAGAATCAATGTGCCTGGTCCCACCATTTACTACCTATATGACCTATGGTAGGCTATTTCAGTTTCATTTGCCTCAGCAGCCTGTAAAATGAATAGGACAAAAGTCTCAAATCCACAGGTTTTGGTAAGAAGATAATGAGATTGTACTTTGCACAGAGCATGGCTTATAGATAATGCTATATGTGTAAGCTATTGTTAAAATCTGTAGGCTATTTAAAAGGGATGGCACATCAGGTTGAAGAATTTCCCACTACCCACAGAAGCCATATAAACCCTTTGAAGGTTTACCTTTGAAGCAGAGTTTAAATCAGGTAGCATCCTACTCCTTCCATTTGGTCTCAATGAATATGTTTAGATCCTGGAAGAACAATAACTAGTCCTTACAAACACACCAAGGAATTATCTTTATTGAGATGCTAAAGATTTCTGTACCTTTGCTGAGCAAATTGAGTGGGAAATTGATGCTATGAAAGCCATCAAAGGAAAATATATGTAGTACCTTAAACTAACATAGCTACTAGGAGTTTGTTTTGTTAATCTACATGGTAGTCTACTGTGTGAACTAATGGCGAAATCATTTATGTAAATAGGATACATACTTGTATTGTGGAAGAAGGCAAATATTTCTGCAGGATTTTCTGTTTGCAATGTAAGGCACAAAGATATGCTGTCCATTGGAACCAATATTTTCCCCTAGAGGGGAAAAACAGTTACCTGTTTGGGGTTGTTCTTTGCCTACTTGGTTTTGCCTTATAATTGTATTGTGCTAGTTGCTTTCTATAACTTTATTGTCAAAGTTAAAAGTGTACCATTTATTGAGTAAAACTATGGCTTTATTCTTCATTATGGATCTAAATCCATGCAAAAATTAATATAATCTACTCTTATTCCCCAAATAAACCCAAACCATTACCTGTATTGGAAAATATTTTCCCTTTTCTACTTTTCTGAGTCAGATTGCAATATCAAATGCATTAATCACGTTTAGGGAACAGGTAATTATTATACACAAGAGGCACGAAATTTGTGCGTGGGTAGGGTTCCTAGGCCTGGCCAGCAATCAGGGCCAATCAAGGCCTTTGGGCTGCTGTCCGGGGCCTTCCTTCTGGCTGCCAGCCAGGACCTTCCTTCCCCCTGCTGCTGTCTGCCTTCTGGGGCTTCCTTTCAACCAGCTACTGGCCAGGACCTTCATTTGTTCTGCACTGCTCCCTGGTGGTCAGTGCATGTCATAGTGAGCAATCAAACTCCCAGTCTCCCAGTTGAACTTCTGAGGGGACAATTTGCATAATAGGTTTTTATACATACACTAGATGCCTGTCACTCCCTTACTAGCCTGATTGATTCCTAACTGCTCCCCTGCCAGCCTGTTTGCCCCTAACTGCTCTCCCCTGCAGGCCTGGTCACCCCTAACTGCCCTTCTCTGCATGCATGCCCCCTCCCCCCCCAACTGCTCTACAATGCCAGCCTGGTTCCTCCCCACTGCCCTTCCCTGCTGGCCATCTTGTGGTGGCCATCTTGTATCCACATGGGGGCAGGATCTTTGACCACATGGGAGCAGCAATCTTGTGTGTTGGAGTGATGGCCAATCTGCATATTACTCTTTTATTAGATAGGATAGAGGCCTGGTGCACGGGTGAGGGCTGGCTGGTTTGCCCTGAAGGATGTCCAGGATCAGGGTGGGGGTTCCCTTGGAGCATGGGTCAGCCTGGGCTAGAGGCCTGTGGTGGTTTGCAGGCCAGCCACTCTCCTTGGCAACCCAAGCAGAGGCCCTGGCGTCTGGGGTTTATTTATCTTCTACGATTGAAACTTTGTAGCCTGGAGCAGAGCCAAGTCTTGTGCTTGCTGGGTGGCAGCAGGCATTTCTGTTGGGGCTTATGTATCTTCTATAATTGAAACTTTGTAGCTTTAGTGGAGGCTTGGGCAGGCCAGGGTGTGTGGGAAGCTTGGCTTCCTTCATTGCTGGGGGCAACCCTAGCCCCCACTCTTTCCAGCTCTGTTTGGATTTGTTTACCTTCTATCATTGAAACTTTGTAGCCTTGAGTGGAGGCATAGGCCGGCAAGGGCAGGCAGAAAGCTTGGCTTCCTCCATTGCCTGGGAAACCCATGCCTCCCTCCTGCTCTTTGTGGCTGTAGCCATCTTGGTTGGATTTATTTGCATATTCACTCCTGATTGGCTGGTGAGCATGACTTGCGGACATGACTTATGGGTGTAGCAGAATGATGGTTAATTTGCATATTATCATTTTATTAGATAGGATGTGTGGAGTGCTTAGTTGTGAGACAATGGCAAGTGACATGCTTGTGACAAATTGAAATGCATGTTTGGGCTGTTAATGATTAAACCAAACAGAAGCAAGAAAGTAAAATCATAACAACCCTTTTGACCAGCCTGCACTCCCAACACACACTCTTTGATGCTCCAATTTCTGGTCAAGGAAACTGACATAATCCTGGCTATGTGTCTTTTTCTTTCTTTAATACTAAGCTGAAGAGCTGTCATTCTTCTTGATTACCTTCCCATGGACTTTTTTCACTTTATATTATGCTATAAAAAATTGAAGCCTAACAATTTTACCAAGATTTTGCTATAGTAAATAATTGGGATCAGGATTAGCTTTCCATTTTCAATTTTTTTTTTCTAAAATATATTTGAGAAAATGTCATTTCACTGTGTCCTTAAAATAAAGTTAATGCTTAGCATTTGGTAGGTGCTCCATGCATACACATTGAATGAAGGAATACCTGACTTGCTTTCACAAATAATAAGAGCCATTTGTAATTACTGCTCTCATTGCTTTGTAAACAAATTACATGTAGCTGAAGAGCTTTGAAGCAGCTAGTGTTGTTGAAATACTACTTACACTATTGATTTGCTCTGAAATCCTTTTTAAAACTAATATTAAAGAAAATTAAATCCAATGTAATTCTAATTAATGAGTACAAATTATGTTTTAGTGTGGATAGATTTCTGGCGAGTCAAGTATTTTCAATACTGTATTTCACCATTCTTAAAATCTCTTTTGTTCATTGTCTTTATATTAAGCAAAGAGCTAATTTTCAGAAACACAAATGTAGGATAATCCTTCACAAAAGAATTGACTATTCAATTTCTTTGATTGGCTGATATAATCTTCTTTCTTTCCTCTCTTTTTCCTTTCTTATTTCTACAACCATTTGTTAAACTATGTGCTAAGATAACTTACTTCTGAATTAAAAACATGGTAGTCTTAATTGTCACGTAAGTAATTCATTGTCTAGAATGGTTACTAGAGTATATGTGAATATATCTCATTTGACTAATTTCATATTTCTCAGCATATTTGTATTCAACTTACAAATGTTTAAACAAAGAAAAGTTTATCTTTGTGTTTCATTTTTATGACTTGATAACTAACATTTATGAGCATATTAAATCACATTATTTAGTAGTTATTGAAAAATTTTCCATAGTGATATTAGGACTCAGTGTAAAACTCAAACCATTTAGAAATTGATGAACTACATAAAAGATGCCTTACATCTTCCTGAATACTCTTGTACAGTGGCATGTTGTATATGCCCACATAAATGGAAACCTGAAACAGTTTGTGCTGTTTTCTTGATTATCAGTTCCACCAAATTCTACTGATGTATGTGGAAACAAAAGAGAAAGATTTTCAACATGTGATGGCAACATTTCAGTGGGGAAGATGATGAGCCATGCTATACTATGGGGATCAGACCAAGGGATCCTGCTATATTGGTCAGTGTAACTGTGAGAACAAGACATTTTAATGTTAGAGCATCATCCCAATACACAAAAGTTGCAGTTTTAATCCCTGGTCAGGATATATACAGGAATCACAATGAAAGCATAAATAAACAGAGCCAAGCCACATGAGGCTCTTTAGCCACTTGAGTGTGGCTCTTCCACAAAATACCATGGCCTTGGAGAGTCTATTTTGAGAGTCTCTGTCTCTCTCTCTCTCTCTCTCTCTCTCTCTCTCTCTCTCTCTCTCAAATCAAAATAAAAAAATTATATTAAAAAAAGAAATTCCAAGGTCAGTGGCTTAACACAACCCAGGTATGTTCCTCATTTGTATCACTGTCTGATATGGGTCAAGCCATTCTCCAGGTGACTATTCTTCAACAGTAACTCAGGAATTCAAACTGTTTCCCTTTTAGCTTGCAGATGGGAAAAAGTGTTAGGAACTCACACATGTATTTAACTATCTGTTTCCTGAGGTGTCACCTCACTTTTGCTGTTGGTGAGAACTAAGCAATGTAGTCCCAAGCCTGAAGGAAAACATATCCTGGGTTTGTACTGGACACAAAATACTGCTGACTGTTCCCCCAAAGGACTTCTCTTCTCCACCCACTTTTATAAATCGTGCTACATAAAGGACCTCCATTGAGTGCTAGCTTTTTTTTTTTTTTTTTAATATCTTTTCAAAATATGCCATAGAACCCTGTAATAGAAAATGACCAATTTTATATGCTGGCCAGACTTCTGATTCTCTACAAAGAGCTTATGATATTTAAGAGATAGCATTTTCTATTTTGTGTTGCATGAGTGCCCAAAGATTAGATATATAGAAAGTAAAGTGAAGACCAACCTATCTAATAAAGAGGAAATATGCTAATTGACCATCACTCCATCACAAAGATGGCTGCACCCACAGCTGAGGCCAAGTTCCCACAAGGAGCCTTAACGAGCAATCAGCAGGGACCTGAGGCTATGCCCTCCCCCACCTCGTGGGGCTTGACAGGAGACCTCAGGCTGAGTCCCCCACCCGGCAGGGCTTGATAGGGGACCTCAAGGTGTGCTTCAGGTCCTGGTACTGGGCTAGGGGAACTCAGGGAGTCTCCCCATCTCAGTGTCAGGCCGGGGAACCTCAAGCCGCGCCCCCCACAAGATGGGGCTTGACAAGGACTTCAGGCCATGCCCCCACTCACCTGGGCTTGACAGGGAACCTCAAAGTATACTTTCTGTCCTGTTACTGGGCAAGGGGACCTCAGGCTGCTCCCCCATTCCCAGTACCAGGCCTGGGGACCTCAGGTCACTTCCCCCATAAGGTGGGGCTTGACAGGGGACTTTAGGCCATGCCCCCTACCCTGGCACCAGGCCAGGGGGCCTCAGGCTTCTCCCCACCCTCAGCATTGGGCCAGGGGGCCTGAGGCTGCCCCCCCCCTTGCCTGGTGGACTTGACAGGGGACCTCAGGCTATGTCCCCCACCTGGCGTGGCTTGACAGGGGACTTCAAGGCGTGCCCCTGTCCTGGTTTGGGCTGGGGGACCTCAGTCCACGCCCCCTGTTTTGGTGCCGGGCCAGGGGACCTGAGGCTAAGTCCCCTGCCTAGCAGGGCTTGACAAGGGCGGGACTGGCTGGGTCAGAATCTTGCCTAAGGCCAGGAGGGCCTGGTCAGGTCTGAGTCTCACATGATTTTGAGGTGCATGTGGGTGGGCAGGAACTTGACTCTGGGTCCCATGGTGTGCACCAGACCCTGACAGGAGGAAGGTTTTCATATACATTTTACTAATTTTCTTTCATTTCTGACACTTCTATTTTAGAGAAATGGCAAATAGCAATATTAAGTTATTTCCTCTAATTAATCTCCTTTTAATATGCATGAATTTCATGCACCAGGACACTAGTTGGGCTATAAAATGACAATAAATCTTGACTTATGATGATCTGAAATCAAGCAGAGCTGAGAAAATCTCTCAAGGAGAATATACTTCTACTCAGAGTGTCTGTAGTGAAGAGCCTTGGCTAAGAAAGTGGCAGAAATGATGAGGCAATGTATAAAATCTTCAGGTTATAGGGTTGTTTAGAGATTGTCTACTTCACCCTTTTATGTTGAAGATCAGGAAATTTAACTCAAGCTGATGTGGAGGTGGGGAGCTCATCGGGGGGCCAAGGGAGGTGAGAAAATATTTACTCAGAACAATTCAGTCTGTCATGTCCTCTGTCAGGCGGGGATTTCTGTATTGTTTAGGGCTGTGGTTGGCAAACTGTGGCTCCCAAGCCACATGAGGCTCTTTGGCCACTTGAGTGTGGCTCTTCCACAAAATACCATGGCCTTGGAGAGTCTATTTTGAAGAAGTAGCATTAGAAGAAATTTAAGTTTAAAAAATTTAGCTCTCAAAAGAAATTTCAATCGTTGTACTGTTGATATTTGGTTCTGATGACTAATGAGATTGCCGGCCACTTGGTTTAGGATAAAGGCTAATTTGTTGTAACAAAAACAGTACTGTGGTTCAAGCAAGATGGACAATTTATTTACTCTCATAACAATTTACATATTTGTAGGGAATGAACATGGATAGAAGTCCCTTCTGAGAGGAGGAATTATGTAGAAAACAATCCTTCCACAATTAGGAAACCAGAAAAACTTTAAAAACTTGTCTTAGCTCTCCAATTTCCAGTGCTTTTACTTTATGATTATCTAGATAAAATGATTGTCTATTTGTTGTTGCAGCAAGAAACAGCTGTGTGTTTCCAATCTCCCTTATGGGAGGCCATGTATAGACCAAATTTTGGCATCTGACCAAATCAAAAATTTGATTGAAATTTCATAATAAGGTGCTGCATGCTTGTAAGCATACACCATAATTTTATCTACATAAAATTGTGCCAGTTCATCTGGGTTTTGTGCCCCAAGCTTTTGGAAATACTGTGTTTTCCCCTCTTCAGAGCTTAGAAATTCCATTTCAAAGCTATTACTGCAGATCAAATTGTTGTCAGCCAGGAAACTGCAATTTCCTGTCACTTGGCCTTGAATTACTACATTGAGTTTTCAGGCAATAAACAAATTTAGCTAAAAGATGTAAGCTTTTTTTCTATTGATCATTAGTACCTAAGACTATGTACATTTTATACTGTTCCATCTCCATTACATATACAGTTATTGGCTCAGAATGATATAACTTCCTTGTGTCCTTTAATCTTGAATGAATCAAGTCCAATAATCTTGAACGAATCAAGTCCAAACTTCCTGCTGAAAACCCATGTATGATCTTATAATTGTGGGCTGCAGAGCCAATTTATCTGATAGAGGCAAATAACTTAGCATATCCAGTCTACAGAAAGAAGCGAACAGCCATACTGTTTTCCCTGCTGTTTTTATGTCTCCTGCATGTCACAGGTGGGAACAACTCAGATTTACAATAATTTAGTTTGTGAATCATAGTGCAATTAAAAAACAAACAAACACCTTTTCCTTTATACTTGGTATACAAGAGAAAAACTATTTTTGTCTCACAAAATTAGGTTGCAGTTTTCTAAAGAGTAACTCACAAAAATCAAGTTACATGATTATGATTTTCTGGTTCTCTGCGACACCACACAAAGACATGCATTTATGTGTGGGGGCTTTTATGCAGCATCCAGTGGCACTGAGGCTCTGTTTAGTTATACTTGTTTGAATCAGGTGGCGCATCATGATTTCTTGAGATTTGCTTGATGGATTTCAACTCCTTGGCTGAGGGTTGAGCTGGGAACTCAGCATAGGGGGCAAAGCAGAGTATTATGCATCTTTTCTCTTCCTGGGTCTTAGAACAATCTTTGAGACAGGATGCTCTAGAAAACAAAAACAAAAACAAAAAAAACACAACATTATTAAAGGAAAGATCCAAAGAAGAGGCCTCTTATGGTGAGAGCCCTGGGCTCACACTGTGGTCAAGTCAGGCATGTCCCAAGGCTACCTGATATAGTGACTGTTTCTCTCAATGGGGGACCCAGGGACAATCTTTCCTTGTGCTAGATTGTATCAATACATCACAAGAGGTTCATAGCTCCCTTCTCCTGGCCCCTCCAGGAAGTGCCAGCAGTGCTCTCCTGTTAAGGAGACAACCAAAAAAGAGACCTCATCCTGGAACTTTGACAAGTGCCACCTATGGGGAGGTCCCAGCTCTACAGAAAAACATTTGCTATCATCCCATAGTTAGATGTTGGTTGATTGATTTAGGTATTATAAATGCTTTTACATTTTATGAAGTCTCACTAGTGGTTTCTTTGTTTAATATCTTAATTTTTATCGTAAACTATTTTATGGGTTAAGAAGAGCAGAGTGAATAAGTAGAAAGAACATACAAAATTAACTTCTGTGTACTTAACGCCTAACCTTGCCACATTTTAACCTTTACTTTAGAAATATTTCAAAGACATGGAATACTGACTGCATCACCATGAAAACTCCCTTTATAATCCTCCCAAACTCACTTACCTGTCTCTCCCCCAGGAAAAAAGCTCTGCTATCTTGGTTTTGGATCCATTGTTTCTTACACATTTTTATGCTTTTACCGTATTTGTATGTTTTTCTGAATGGTATTTAGTATTTCTTAACATGCTTTAAACTTCTTATAAATGATATCATACTCTATTCTTTTGTAACTCCCTTATTTTATGTATAATTATGTTATTAAGATTTGTCTATGTGGATATGTGGAGCTTTAGATCATTCGTTTAAATGCTGTAAACAATGTCATACTTACATGCCACAACTTATTTAAATTTCTGATACTGGCTATTTAGAATCTTTCTAATTTTTTGTGCCAATGCCAAGGATGAATATTCACATGCATGTCTTTTAGTGTGTGGATTTCTTCCTGGCAATTCCATGGATGTGTCTGAGGGCTGCCGCCAGACTCCTCATTATAGTGCTTGCGCTTCACCAGCACAGCAGCGACATACCCACTGAGCAGTTCATGAAAGTTTTAGTATTGTCACATCTTTTCCAATGGTTGCTATGGGTAACAGTTAAAAATTTAACCATCTGTTAGGTGGGAGTAGTGTCTTTTTAAAATTTTCTATTTTCCCAGTTACTACTTTTCATATGCTTATTGGCCATTCGTGTTCCTCTCTTGGGAATTGCCTATTCATATACTTTGCTCCTTTTTCTACTGGGTTGTCTTCATTGTAGGTTTTTTTTTTTTTTTTTTTTGGTAATTCTGTTTTTAGGATGTGCACTTATACATATATGTAAACTGTAAATATATTTCCCCAGTCCTCCCTGGGTTTTCTTTTCTCTGTTGTATGCTTACTTTTTGTTATACAGATGGCTGAAGTCAATATTATCTTTTTTTTTTTAATTAGAGCTTGTATTTTTATGTATTGTTAAGAAATCTTTTTTTATTAGCCATATTTTTTCCATGCAGATAACCTATTGTTTCAAAATAGTTTTTCTAAATCAATTGTTTTCTCATTGGATTGCATATTAATACACTACATGACTGTTCCTGCTTCTGTTTCTGAGATGTAGGTTATATTCTAGTTATCTGTCTGTCCTTCTCTTTGTCCATGACCCCTCTGTCTTAAATATAATTGTTTTATATGAATCTTGATATATTTGAAAGCATGCATTTAAAAAATTGTTTTGGCTAGTCTTGTTTCTTTATTTCTACACATGAATTTAATAATCAGCCTTTTATGTTACATAATAAAGTTACATATTAAAATTTTGAGTGGAACTGAATTGAAATTATGGAATAATGGGAAGAAGACATCTGACATTTTTATTATATTGAATTCCCTTATCCATGAACACATTGTATCTTTCCATTTATGTAGATACTTTTCACATCTTTCAATTAAAAAACTTTCTACATAAAAGTCTTAATATATTTTTTTTTTAGTTTTCTCTAAGGAGCATTATATTCAGTCTTTCTCTTACTAATGAAATCTGTTTTAAAATTATGTTTCATTTCATTGTTTTTATTGTTGTGGCTGATGTAAAGGTATACATTTTGCCAGTGTACTGTATATGATAGTCTTATTGCTTCTAAATAATTTGTTTATAAATTTTCGCAAACTCTCTCTACAGTCAGTACTATATACAAATAACATTTTTTTTAAACTTTTCTGTCCTTGTATTACTGTTTTTTTGTCCTACCATGGTGATAAGTTTTTATAATATAATGCTTTGTTGAAAGGGTGGTAGCAGGCATCTTTATGTCCTTCCTGACTTTTAAGTGATATATGACTTCATACATGAAAATATGTTTTTACTGTATTTGTCTGCATTAATAAGTAATACTTAGTAATGATATAAATGTTTTTAAACCTCATACAAATAGTCTAATATTCTATGTATTATTCTGATAGTTTACCATTAAGTATGATACTGTCTGCTGTAGCTACTTGACTTCTATTTCTATTTTCTAGTTTTCTTTTTATATTTTAATGATGTGTGATTATTGATGTTTGCAAAACATTTGTAACACTTTTATGACAGTCATATTATTCTAATAGTTTTCTAATATTTTTACATGGCAGAGTCATTTATTGTATGTAACAGTGGAGTGTTGGGTCTGGGACACATTGGTGGGAGGGCAGGTGAAATATCTGGCTTCGATACCCTCTTCTGTTGGAACAACTTCTTAACCTTTTCTTTTTGCATCTGGATCCTTTATTAGCACTTCAGAAATACTGACTGAGCCACATAGAGATTATTTAGTATTATAATGCAAAGGGTATGCAAGACCATTTCACCTTTGACTTAAAAATCCAAAATAAAATTTCAGTCATTTTCTTAATGGTTTCCGGATCTTTGATTTGTTAAACTGCCAACAGTCTGGGCACAGAAACTGTTGATTCTCTTTGGCTTGAATAGAGGTCACAGAGCCTGGGAGAAATATGTGAAGTAAAGCAAACTTTTATTGTTTTGCTTTGTAAGCATAGAGTCCAAAAAGCCTGAACTAGAACATGGAGTTCAGGATGACAGAAAATCTCAATGTTGAATTGGGCATTATTTTGGTCAATTATATGAATTGTTACATATAAATACCACAATTCCCACCATAGAGCAAAAGAATGGAATGAATGACTGCTACTTACAACTACACAGATGGACCCTCCTGATTTAATACTGGAAAAAAGAAGAAATAAATGAGTATACGCTGTATGATTCCACTTAATATGAAGTTTCAAGGACAAAGAAAACGAATCTGTGGTGATAAAACAGAGTAGTGGTTACCTTTAGGACTATTAAGGGAGAGGGGGAATACTCTGTATCATAATGAGTGTTGGTTAACTGAGCATGTCATAGACTGTACACTTAAGATTTTTATGCTTTATCCATGCATGTGGTGCTTCAGTTAGAAAGAAGATAGCTAAAATAGCAAGTTCAGAAAGAGCCTTTTCTAAACTGCACATGTTTAGATAGAATGAGACAATTTTGTTACAACTTTTTAAAATATATATTAAATTATTGTGTGTGCATGAACACACACACACACACATACATACACCATGTTTTCTTTAGAATCATAATAATCACTTTATGAATGATGATGGTTAGCCTTCAGGCATTGTGCCATTCTTTGGGTGAACATCAGGAGGGGCTGACAATGTAGTGGGGGACAAGTAACTAGGTAAGCATGATACTACCAAGGAAATATATAGATGCTCATAGAACATTGGGGAAGAAAGACCTGACTTGTCTGGAGTGGGGTTAGAGGCATAAAAAAAGTTAAGCCTTCAGAAATAAAATGGATTTGAAGAGACTTTTAAAGGATAAGCGAGAGTTTGCCAATTGTCTTGTATGGCACTTAGGGATATGTTCGTGCTTGAGATATGAAGTGACATATTGTCCTCAGAAACTCTTAAGTTTTCATGGTATAATTACAACAGAATATAGAAAGTAGTTATATGAAGCTGGAAAATTAATACAGGATCATGATGGGTAGAGTGTTGAAGGACAATCTAAGGAATTATTTATTTTTATTATTTTTTGATATAAACTTTGATATTAGGGAACCATTGAAGAATTTTAATTAGCTAGTAGGATCACATTTGCATTTTAAGGGTTGAATTTAGCAATACTACCTAAGACAAGGTGGATCTTTCCCCTGGGGTTCTGCCCTTGGTGCTTTTCACAGCCTATGGACATTCTATTAATTAATGCTGCATGCATGAAATTGCCTTTTGTTTTAATAGGTTTTTATTGATTTTCAAATCTTGAACCAATCATTTACTTCTGGCATAATACCAATTAGAATTTATGGGAGAGTTATTTTATATATTACTGGTTTCAATTTTTTTTTAAATATTTTTTTATTGATTTCAGAGAGGGAGAGAGAGAGAGAAATAGAAACGTAAATGATGAGAGAGAATCATTGATCGGCTGCCCCCAATACCTCCTCCCCTACTAGGGATTCAGTCCGCAACCTGGGCATGTGCCCTTCACTGGAATCAATCCCGGACCCTTCAGTCTGCAGGCTGATACTCTATTCAATGAGCCAAATAAGCCAGGGCTGGTTTCAGTTTCTTTACTTTAGGATTTTTGCTTCTATGTCCATCAATGAAATTGGTGTGTAATTTTCTAGGTTTTAGAAAACCTCTTTTGTTTGCTTCACAAACTTCTTTATCTTCCCTTGTCTAGAGTACTTCTCCTGTGAGATTTGCTGCTTTAGATAATGGTATCATCATCCAAATGCTTGTGCACTCTTAAACCCCACACCCACACTCCAATTCTGTCAACTTTCACCTTTTAAATACCATATCACTCAGTTTTCTTACTTTTTCATACCATAACCTCCTTTGCCAGTTCAGGATGCTCTTTCTTTTATTGTTCTGGTGGTCCATATTAAGATATTAGAGGCCCAGTGCATGAATTTATGCACAGATAGGGTCCGGCTGGCATGTCCCAATAGGGGCCCATTGACTAGGCCAGCAGAGTAAAGGGAAGTTGGCCCACCAGCCTCACCCTTGATCAGGTTGGGGGAAGGGCAATCAGAGGTGCAGCTAGATGGGGGGAGGGGCCATGGGCAGTTGGAGGAGGGGTCGATCCAGCGCCTGGATCAGGCCATTTGGCTGGAATAAGTGCATGTCATAGCCACTGGTCCTTCCAGTTGTTCTGGTCGCTGGGCTTTTATATATATAGATCCCTATCACAGTTTTGCTCTTTTCCATCTATTGGTATTTTCCAATTTGCAGTGCAATGAACTTTTAAAATGACAGATTCTATTATGCTACATTTCTTCTTAACATTTTTTAGCCACTACTCATTGAATTCCTTTGTGTTCCTCAAATTGGCCATATTTTCTCTTAGATCCAAGCTTTTCCCATGCTATTTGCTTTGACCGTGACATTCACATTAGTACACAAACTGCATTTCTGCTGGAGGAGGTGGGTTTAGGGGAAGGTGGATGTATTGAGCAGAAATGAAAAAAAAAAGAGAGAGAGAACTCATGGACATGGACAACATTGTGGTGATTGCAGGGGTGGTGGAGGTGGAAGAGGGCATATGAGTGACCAGAATTTGCTTATCTATTTCTAATAATTTAAAAATCTGGGGCTAGTAAACACTTCCCAACTCCTGTTCTTATATTACTTAAAGCAATAGTCAGGAGCCTTTATATGGCAGAGAATTTTTTCAAGATTTACAATGAATTCTTCTTGGTTTGCACTCATAGAAGGGGCAGCGAATAATGCCACTTTTATTACTTTCAAATGGGCACAGCTAACAAAATGCTGCCAAGATGTTTTGCCCAATATAGATCTTTGTGTGAATTAAAAAACAATAAAAAACCTATGCAGCAGAGCTGAGGACTTAAAGAAGCAGCTAGTGGTGGCAGGAGGATGGCTGTTCAAGAAGCAGTGCATGGAGAGGAACAAAGGCAGTTCAGGAGCTGTTTTTTAAACACAATCTGTCTGCATGGAGGGAGCATGTCATGCCTGACCCTTGTGCTCACTTCTAGGCAGAACGGTTATATGCAAAGGAAACTTATTGTGAGGAAAGTGACCAGGGTGGTGAGGACTCATGGAAGGGGCTAAGGATAGTTAACCTGGCTAAAGAGATACTTGAAGGACTTTCAGATAAAAAGGCCAAAAGAAAAATGTTTTGTGTACACCAATGGCTATGCACAGAAATATTCAGGAATGCAGACTTCATCTCCAAATTAGAATGAGCTATCTACTGACCAGAGCTGCCTCAGTGTGGAAAGAGCTGCAGCCTGAGGCACTATGTTTCCTCTTGTTTCAGGTATTCAAGCTGGGGTTAGTCAGTTAGCCAAAGGGCATTTGTGTAGTGTGAGGGCAGTGGTTCTAATCTCAGGTTACATTGAAAACTAATGAAGTACCCTGTCTGGGGATTGGGCACCAGACTCAGTAGTGTTTGAAGCTTCCTAGGTGATTCCAAAATGCAGACAAGTTTGGGAAGCCCTGCATCAGAGGGAGGTTTCAACCCCTCAGAGGTTTTCCTGCATCAGAGTGTCTAGAAGAGATGGAAGAAAAGTACCGATTTCCAAGGACTACTCTGTAGCTTCTGAATTACCAGTTTGGTGGACCCCAGGAATCTATATGATTAAGATTATTTTCGGGTGATTCAGTTTTCTATCTGGGTTTGGAAAATTACTGGATTATAAGACCCCTTTAAGGAAAATGCCTTGTGTGTGCTTTCTTTTTTAAATATATTTTTTTATTGATTTCAGAGAAGAATGGAGAGAGAGAGAGAGAGAGAGAGAGAGAGAGAGAGAGAGAGAGAGAGAGAGAGAGAGGGAGAGAAACATCAATGATGAGAGAAAATCATTGATCAGCTGCCTCCTGCAAGTCTCCTACTGGGGATAAAGCTCACAACTTGGGCATGTGCCATGACTAGGAATTGAACAATGACCTCCTGGTTCATAGGTCTACGCTTAACTACTGAGCCACGCTGGCTGGACAACCTTGTGCATTTTTAATTCAGCAAGGTACTTGACAAGTCATTTATGGTATCCCGCAGATAAAATATGTACTATAAATTGAGACAGGTATGTCTGGAACAAAATAAGGGCTTTAGATTCAAAACTATCTGAATTCTAACTCTGTTATTTACTATTAATTTGATTTACAAAAATTAACTTCTCAGTAGTATCTTAAAATAGAGTAATAATAAGCATTTTATAAATTGATTTTGAAGTTTCAATGAAATTTTTATGAAAAGAATTACTGTTGCACCATTTTTAGTTTTATTGGGCTGTTTTCTAAATTCTGTAGTTCTATGAATGCTATACTTAATGAGTGAAACTAGGGAGCATATACACATGCTGGTTGAATGTATGTGTATTCCCTATCGATTTTTAGCCTCAATGTGCTTTGATTTCCTGGTTTTAATATTATGTTTTAGTTCAGGAGTTACAATTGTTATTTTAAAGGCAGTAGGGGTGAAAATAATGCCTTTCATTTGCTACTGCTTTTGTGTGAGCTATAACCAATGCCTAATTTTTTTTCTAAATTGGACTTTTGAGATAAGATTTTATATTAATTGTACTATAAGTGATGGGGGAGAATTAACTGTGTGCTTATTTTATTTTATCACATGTTTATAGGAACTGTGTAATTTTCAAAATGGAAAACTGTGAAGAAAGAAAAAGATAGCAGTTGGAGTTAAAATTCCAGGAGGAACATTGTGCTTTTGAGACGTCAGCATTTAGAAACGATATGTTGATTTGGAAAGTCCTGGGAGTAAATTGCAAAATTCATTTTTTCCATTCACTCAATGGATTTTTTCATCGTTCCTTGGAGTGGATGAAGTTCAGCAATGGTGTGTGATGGGACCTGTGGCATGCCAGTGTTTTCCTAGCGATTGCATCTTGGATTAGTGTGCTGCTGTTTTGAAGATTCCATTTTGAAGGGCGAGAACCTAATGTGATGGATTTATCTTCAGAGATGAACAGACATGGGAAGAATCCGGTGAGCCACAAGCTAGAAGATCAGAAGAAGGTAATACAAAAGTACATTTCCTTTCACTTGCTCTTTTTTGTTTATGTTTGGCGAGAATTTTTTTAAATTGAAAATGAATATGTTTCAGGAGATAAAATAATATATCACTTCATGGGAGTAAATCCTGCCATATAGCCAAGTGTTACTAAGGGTCTGGATTTCATTAGCAGTTGGTTTTATTTATAGTAGTCCGAATGAATCTGTCCAATAGGTTGGCAAAGGATTCTGCTTTGCTCTCTTACTCTTGACTTCTTCTGGTGACCTGCTGGCCTGACCTCAGGTGAACAGTTTTCTGAGATCCAGGGAGAGGTGTTCTTCATGGCGCACCTTTGAGGTCATGGAGCAAGTTAGAGCGCTCCCAAAAGAGAACACCTGCTCTCCTGCCATTAGATGTCATGGTTGGCATTTGAAATTCTCCAGTGTCGTGTCCCTGGGGAACTTCAATGTAAGCCTTCTCATTTTTACAGCTGGCCTGGGAAGAGAGTCATGAGGCAGCTGTGATCTTTGATCTGACTCTTCAAGGGTGTTGTTGAAGGAATTAGTGGAAAATATCAAGAAAGGATTGTGCTAATATGTTTTTTAAAATGGGTTTAGAGAGCTTCTGAGTAAGAAGCTGGAATTGAATACTTATGGGTTGTACTTAAGCCTCATTTTTCTACCTTTTTAGAAACTCTTACCTGCTAAACTACAGCACTATTGTGAGAATCATCTAGAGAGCACTTATCAGAAGGGTCAGAGACGGTGCCAGGAGAGAAAGCCCTCTCATGATGAAATGCATCATCTTTCATTGACTCCATTAGTATAGGGAGGTGTGTGGGGACCCCATGGCTAAGGCACAAAGGCAAGATAGAATGAGATAATAGAAAGAAGATTTTTTTGTTAGACCTGGGCCTGAGTGGCCTGATTAAGGTTTATTTCTGCTCTGTGTTAGATAATATTTTAGTAGTTATAGTGTACTCCCAGAAATCAGCTAGCTCTTTCACAGTTCTGGAGGTGAATTTACAAGAGACCATACAGAGTCAATATCTTATTAATTTGTTCTGACATGATGACCAATGCCACTAGAATAGGGGCCAAGAGATCCCTTTGCACCAATTCAGGCAGAAATGATGGATTATTTATGTCCAATTGGGTTCAATCATTGGGTTTACCTATAAATAAACCTCAGAAAATACTAAGTACTATAAAACCCAAATGGCTGGAATCAATTTTCACATTAATGTGGACATATATTTCTATACAAATAAGTGTGTTACCAAGATTACTTGTGCTTCAAGTGGCCAGCATTTTTTTTCCCCCCTGCGGCACTAATGGTGTTAATCCAAAAGAGATGGTGAGATACATTTCCATTGAAAACCTGCTCTGTAGTTTCTTAATTACTGAGGAGCCATTTAATTATTTTTCTCTATCCACATTCTTAAACCATACTTAATTCTGATGGTAATTTGGCTATTGCATTGGGTGAAAGAAGAGGGAAGTTGGTAATAGGTAGTAAGCAATTAACATTACCAGTTCCAATTTTTGATAGAAATTCTACTTTTCTCACAGGGAAGAAAAGTACCTCTGTAGGTGCAATTTTTTTTCTGAATAAGAGATATTTTCTGCAAATATAGAGGGATTGCAAGCTGAAGAATGAGATGAATTGTAAAAGTCATTCTGAAAATTCCTTGTATGGAACTTTAAACAATGGTCTATGATGATGCTTACTTTCCCAGGCCAATTCACAAAGGACTGCTCAGCTCCTAAGAATAGCAATAGACTTTAGACATATTATGGAGAGCCAGGATTCTGTGGGAAAATTAAAAAAGACCAGCTTAGTATAATGGTACAAGAGGATCCTACTTTTCTGCGGCTTCCATGTAGTAGGTAGGGAGAGGGGTAGGAGTGGACATTAACAATGAGCAGTAGCAAGATGGAAAATGGGGTTGTAATGAATTCCTGGCCACCTAATTGATATCAGTATTCACGCTGAATAAACCTGAAACCCAGATGCTAATTGATCAGTTGATCAATACTTAAGATGCACATTTGTTAAGGGTCAGCAGGAACATCTAGTTTCAGTGACAGATTTGTGACTTTGTCTTATGGAGGAAAATGAAATATAGCATCATAACTCTTTGTAAGCTCTGGGCAGAGTCCTGCCACCACACAATTGCCAGTCAAGGTTATAAGATCATTCATGTAATTACTTTAATCGCTTGTAGTCTTTCATGATAAATTAATGTAACAGGCACAGTGTTGCACATCAGTGAAATAAATGACATTTATTCTACTTGAGACTGAATCCAGAGGTGAAGCATCATTGTGGTATTACTGAAAAATTTGTTCCCTCACTTCCCCCTCACACAGTGTTCATTTGATATATGGCAGATATTCCAAAAAAGGATGCATTGAATTGGCTTCAACATACCCTCCTATTTTGAACACTGCACAACTGACTGATTTCTTGTTCAGTCTACAATAGCTTGCTCGCTTTGTTCTTAATTTATACTGGGTGGATTTGTACTTAGGCTCTGCTTCTAAGTAGAAACTGTTCGGACATGTGAGGTTGTGAGTATGTGTTCTACTACAGTGAGTAGGTGAATGTCAGGGAAGAGGTCATTTATGGAGTGCTTACTATATACTAGCAGATGCCTGCTCCTTTCTCATTCTTCCCATTCATTAAGAAAGTATCTTCCTACAAAGATTTTAAAAAAAACCTGCTTTTACTCCTGTAAGAGAGATGTTTCTATAAAAATAATTTAGTTGCTCAATAATACACACACACACACACACACACACACACACATACACACACACACATGCACACACTCTCTAAAAAGAGAAATATATATATATATATATATATATATATATATATATATATATATATATATATATATATATTTATATATAGCATTTACTGGTAAAAGTATGTGTGACTTGTGTGACTTTTGTGGCTTTTTAAAAATAATGCCTTCTTACCTTACAAAATTGGAACAGAGGAAAACCTACCTGGAAATTAACAGGCATCATATCCACAAGTCCTATCTGAAGTGCTCTTCATTATGGATAAACCAGAGGTGTGGGTGTTCTAGAAGTTGAGTATTACCCCCAAGCCTCTCAAATCATCATGGATTAGCATAAGGCGAGGTGGGATTCATTTGCACTTTTGATTCCTGTGATTTTTATCAGCAGGACTTTCAGTTGCTTTTAGCCCTGATGGGTTACTCCTGTTCTTGGCATTCAGCTTCTGGGCTTGTCATAGCATCTCAGAGCTCCTGTATGCTTATAATATGTTTTATTTTTGAAAACTGACCTTTGATCCTTGTTTTCTCATTGATGCCAGGGAGGTTGGTATATTACTTTCCACTAATTTTATTGCTTTGAAGGATTATTTCTGCAAAAGCCCTCAGGACAGTGAAAGCTCAATAGGCACAAATGTCACTATGATATAATTAATTGTGACCTTGAACGGAAAAGCAGAGCTCAGTAGACTTTGCTGTCAGTCTAATTGCAGGGAGTTTGCAGTTCAGACAGCCTTGGGGCACTGCTTTATTGCTCCACAAATATTCTGTGTATTAAACCAAAGCATTTGTCATAGTCAACAATTTATTAGTACCACTAAGAGGACAGCGGGATACACATTTTGAAATTATGGCAGTAATTATGCAATAAATATTTGGTGACCTGTTAGAATTATTTTGTTTCTGTGGTATTTAACCAGTAAGGGTGAACATCATTATTGCATACATAGAAATATTTACTTTTATGGAAAGGTCTAAAATTAATGCCATATTTGTTTTGTTTTGTTACTTTCTAAAATCATGTCTTTTATAATGTTAGTCAGCATTATTTTCACACTGCCAAGCAAAAAGCTCAAGATGAGTTTCAACATATTATGTTTGTCTTTCTAAGAGAATGATAGTTATTTCAGTAATGACACACTCTAGGTACAGTGAAGAAGACAGTTTGAAATGTGGAAAGTCATGTAAAAATGAGATAAATGATTGTATTAATAGAAAAGAGGATGATGATCTGAAGAAAGATTATTATTTTAAGGGTGGCCCTGTGGTATGGCAGACTTAAAGTCAACTTTAAGCAGAAGGTTGGATAAAGAAATAGCTATAAATAACAGTGAGTTTTTCATCAGTATCTATTCACACAGAATTTTGTTCTTATTTTTTTTCAGTTGACCCCTAACAGTAGTATGGTGCAGGTACATCTATACATATACCTGTGTTGGGCCATTTTCTTTTTTGTTTGTTTTATTTTTACTTAGTAAAAGCAATTTATCAATTTAAAGGTGGCAAAATTCTTATTTTACTATTTTTTAATATCCTGGTTCTTTTCATTTAAACTACATGTGTTGATTTTCTTGCAGTGCTGGTACAAAAGTATCATGTAAGAGTCAAGAAGTATAGTGGGATCATTCTCACAGGTGTTGAGAATTACTTGAAATTGTTTATATTGGAAACTGATTAAAGATCTGTCTTCTTAAGAGAAAATATGAAGATAAATCATGAAAATGGAGAAGGCTTAGGATCGATTCAGCCCTTTCATTCTTTGATCCTCTTGAAGGATGGCCTCATTAAATGATACTTTATTTTTATAAATCTGTCTGACTCTTTATTGTTTGTGTGTATGAGATATATTAAAAGGACCATGAGGGGAGATGAAGTTTCTGAAGCAAAACCACATAATTTATTAATTATCCGATCCTGAAGTATGACAGCTAAGAGGAATGAGTTGTCTGGGGTTTCAACAAAATTGGTTAGTCTTCCATTACTGATTACCCAAACTTTTAATTTCAGAAATACATTGAGCAGCCATTCTGCAATGCTATTATACAAATCTGGAATGCATGTTCAAACACAAATATGAATGTCAAGTTCACAAAGAAGCTGGTACTGGAGTTGTGATATACTGTGATGCCAGTTGAGACCACCCCTAATTTCTCCCTGTGTCCGGTCCTTTTTCATAAAAGGATGCTGCAAACAGCTGTCTCAGGGCCATATTACCTGGAATTCTCTAAGGTTAAATTAGATTAAGTGTGCTCTTTTTCTGCTCAGAAGTGATTCTGGAAACTTCTCTCTCAGATCTGAATTTAGATAGGTGGGTCTCAAACAGACTTCTGAACGTTTGTATGGCCATTTGCCTTTCTGCTCCTGGCATAATCATTTTTGCTGTTAACACGTTTGGGAGAACAGAAAGAACTAGAAATAGACACTTGAGTACATGTACCATGCTTCATGTTCCCACTCCTTTGTTCTAAACTAGACCGTATTCTTTCTCATGATTGGTGGATTTAAGATGTCAACAGATATAAATGACCACGTAATCTTCATATATATATATAAATAGGGCGAAGATACATGATACTTCAGTTATGTTTTGAACATTTGAAGGCAGGATATTTAAATTGTTATTATGTTATTTATGTTATTAATTTTCATTCATTATGGTGTCAGTGATAATAATGATTACTACCATTAGGGTTGAGTGGTTGAATAAGTTTTAATCCCTGTCTTTAATATTTTCCTCTGTCCTGGTATTAACATATGTGTTCTTCTGGATTTTATAATTTCATAAAAGAATTACTGAGAATAATTTTTTTCTTCAAAATTATGAAAACTGTATACATACGCAATGCAGAAAATTTGGGATACACTAATGTACTGGTCTGCTCTATGCATACATCATTTGATTTTTATATATTTATATCTAATACATATATATATGTATATTTATATCTAATATACATAGATATTTTTAAAGCCAATATTGTATTTTTTTGTGGCCTGTTTTGAATGGCAATCATATCATTGTCAATTCCTCTTTAAAATTGTGTTTCAAAAGGGGATGGGACTTTTCTCCATTTGACTATATATAAAAATATAATTTCAACATAGCACCATCATTTTAAACAATGCTTCAACCACGTCCTGTTGCCTCTCTTGAGGCTCCAGGTGACCATAACCATCTGGACTGAGATTCCACAGCACTTACTCTGAGGCAGCCACGTGAGTGAACCTGGGAACACATGCGAAGGCACCCCTAGAGAGTGCTTAATGTCAGCACCAGGAGAACAGGCCTCTGCTTTTCTATTTTTCCCAAGGGCCAAACATCGGAGAATGATCACAGTCAGCGTAGGAGTTGGCACTGGCCTGGAGTGGGGAGCAGGATCAGGTGTGTAAGCGGAGAAAGAGTCAGAGACGAGTTGGGCCTGGCCGGCATGCCTGACTTCTTCCCGTGCAGAGCAGGCTGCCTGCTGGAGAGCACAGCCACCTGGTGTAATAGCAGGGAGACAGGGTGGACAGGATGTTTGTATCTTCCTTACCTAGGGACTGAGCAAACGTCCCCAAGACTGATGATACGTGATGAATACGCAATCATGAGGACAGAGTTACGTGAAACTAAGCTGATTTAATGATATATTCTGAAAACAGTGAATGTAATAAATGTCAGTTTTATGTTGTAAACTTAGAAATTTTGAATGAGAAATAAGCAGAAAACCATTGATATCTTTGCTCTTCAAAGTGTCATGCTGTGAGGAGCAGCAGCATCATTCTTTTAAAAATATATATATTTTACTGATTTTATTTATTTATTTATTTATTTATTTATTTATTTATTTATTTATTTATTTATTTTACAGAGAGGAAGGGAGAGGAGAGGGATAGAGAGCTAGAAATAGAAACATGGATGAGAGAGAAACATTGACCAGCTGCCTCCTGCACACCCACTTCTGGGGATGTGCCTGCAACCAATGTACATGCCCCTGACCGGAATCAAACCTGGGACCTTTCAGTCCGCAGACCTACGCTCTATCCACTGAGCCAAACCGGTTTCAGAAAGCATCATTAACTGGGAGCATAAAAATCATGCAGAGGCTCTGGCCCCCCACCAAACCTGCTGAGTCGGAATGTGCATTTTAAAAGGATCCCCTGGTGGCTGTGCAGCAGTCCTTAGAAGCACTGCCCAGGAGACCTGTGTCTGGGAGCACTTCCTGGGGAGGGAACTTAGTTACCCTTGTTGCAGAACAATGCCCTTTGTTTTCCATCTTCACGTTTCTGTGTCCCTTCCAGACGCCCTTCCACTTATTTCCAGGGATCAACAACCAAACAAATTACTTGCACTTGAATCATTGTTTCAGGGTCTACTCTAGGGAAATCTAAACTAAGACATTCTGTAGCTATAATTCCGGAATCCACACAGGGTATTTGTTCCAAACAGCTAGTGTTGGATTCTATGTTAAAACAGCTCTTTGGAATTAAAATTTTCAAGAGTCCATCTATCCTTTGCAAGTATTCCTATTTTATTGTTGGATATCCTAAGTACATACCAAGACACAGCATGACTGACCCTGCCTTATAAACATTCAGCAGACAGGTGACTCACTCCTGGGACAGCTGCTGCCACCACCCATGCCACCCATTGTTGATGACCTCTACAGCTGAAATCATCCCAAGCAGTTGCTGAAGGAGCAACTTCTTTTCATCTCTTGTGTTCACCCCATTCACTAACTGTGAACAAAATGCAATGATGATATCTTTGGTGTTTGGGAGTTGAGGTGGGTTTTATGTGAAATCCTCATATTCATGTCTCATTTTCTCTAGGGTTCCTGCAGAGGAGCTATATATACACAAAACAATGAGTAAATGGGAACAAAGGACTAGCCTTATGAAAGGAGGTTTTATATAAATCTCCCAAACTCTCCTAAAATAGATCATCTCAGAGGCACTGTGCACAGTGCCTTGGGTCCAGAAGTCAAAAATGGGTTTTCTTGTTTCTCCAAGTAGAATCACTGCTCCATTGAACAGAACTGAAAATACTAATCAAATTAGTTGTGTGGATGAAGATGGACAGAGAAAGCCTGCCCAAAGAGGAGGACTCTGCTGGGTGGGCTTATCACAAATTAGCCTTATGGGGGAGGGAGGGGGAGGGAATGGCGATGCCCACACTGTAGCAGAAAGAAACACTGCCCAGTAATAAAACATGGCCATGATTTTACTCATCACCTGACCAATCAGGCTACTAAAATCTTTGGGAAGAGTTAATAAATCAGTAACGTAGTAAAGAGCTAATAGCAAAAGATTTAGAATAAGGCTGCCTAAGTTTGATTTTTGGCTCAGGGACTGTGTCAAATACTCAACTTGTCTTCTCCTACTTTTCTCGTTTGTGTTATTTCATCAAATGTGAGTATTGAGAGCAATTATATATATAAAGCATCTGGAATAAGGCTTGTGCCTAGGAAACATGCAATAACTGATAGCTATTGGGGGTGTTCTCTCCTGGGGGTAGGGGGAGAAGGGGCAGGGCCCAAATGGGAGCTGAAGGGGCAGAAGTGTTATTGTTACTCTCCTCATGACTTCCTGTGAGGCCCCGGAAGTGCTGGTGCTGAATGACTTACAGGTTAGCTCCAACACACACACACACACACACACACACACACACACACACACACACTCACACACACACTCACACACACTCACTCGCACGTACCCACGCAAAAGCATGTGCACAGGCATGCAAGAAAATAGGGAAAAAGAACCATCCAACCAATCCTGGATTATCCACCCAAGCCCCAGGGCAGAATTTCCCTGTTGTCTGTCTGACATTCTCTCCTGATTTATGTTGGACTTGGTGATAATGGTTCATCTGAGACCAAGGCCCAGCTTGCCTGTTTCCTGCAGTCATGGGATAGTTGGTGCTCAGAATATTTTATCTTAACATATCGCTATCAAGTCAACCATAGGGCATTAATTCAAACTTAGAGCAAGTTAGAAAAGTTTGGGAGTTCAAAGACCTTATTTCCCTTAGGATAACAAATTTGCTCACCCAAAATATTTTCTGGCCATGACATGTTGACAAGTACAACGTTGTCCTTAATTTATGGCACACTTTAAATAAAAGTTTACTTTCTAAATCCTAAGTATTAGTATGAATTATGTTTCTGTCTTCAAGAGGAATAAAGGAACATTGAACATGGGGGAAAATTCTAAACGCATTAACCGAAGCATGCCTTGTCTTTATTATTTCCACAGTGAGATTGAGAAGGTAAAAATTATGAGTAAAGATGTATCATAAATCATATATAGGGAAATGTTAATTATAGTGTCTAGTGGTAGGTATATGTTGACTGTGAAATTCCTTCGACATTTCTGCATGCTTGAAAATATGCATAAAACAACATGAGGGAATACCTTTAAAAGATGGGATGCTTACTTTGAAGGTATTTGCAGTCTAGTAGTGTATCTGTAGGTTTTCTGCCTATGTCTCTGAGCTTGAGCCTTCTCAATGCAACTTTGAGGATTTTAGTGGAATTAAGGGGGACTGATTCAGGATTGCTAATAGCTTCACAAAGTAAGCAGTTTTTTCAGCGGGCTCAGGATCCTAAGCGGCCTTTCTTACATAGGAAGTACACAGTTTTCAATAACTATCCTAAAAATAAATTTTAATGCTATATTCCATATGTATTCATTTTCCCTTGACTTAAAAAATAATTTTTATATTTTCAGTCATTTGTATGTTTTATAGAAGAGCATGATCACTGTGCTCAGATTTGAACATAGAGATGTCAATGGCAAGCATTTATGCAATAAAAAAATAAGTACCTTTTATCAGTTTTTGAATAATTATTCATAAACAGTTTTTTCATATTTCATAGAATAAACTGTCCTTTAAAAATACTTCCTGGGATGTATTACTCTGGACAGTGTAACTGGTTTAAAAGTTTTTAAAATGTGTGGTATTATATTGCTTGTTAAGAAGCAATTTTTGGTGAATGTTTTTGCCCAAAGGATATGCTTCTTGGCTAGGATTGTCCTACAGTATATTCTATGCTTGCTATTTTCCAGTTAGCTAATTAATTTTCCATAAATCTGTGTTTCAGAGCTAGATATGGAGGTTAGTAGATTCAGATTAGTAATAATCATCTTAAGGTAGCATACATTGTATTTAGCATAATATACATTTAAAATATATTTTCATTGATTCCAGAAAGGAAGGGAGAGATAGAAGCATCAATGATGAGAAAGAATCATTGATTGGCTGTCTTTGCATGCCTCTCACTAGGGATCAAGCCCACAACCCAAGCATGTGTTCTTGACCGGAATTAAACCTGGAACCCTTCAGTCCACAGGCCAAAGCTCTATCCATTGAGCCAACCCAGCTCTGGGTAGCATAATATTTTGTTTGAAGATAGGTCTAGTAATAAATAATGTCGTTTTCTAATACTTTTTAAAATCGAATTTATTTAAACAATACAACAAAATTTAATCAACAATATAGTTGCCGTTGTTTTCTACTACTTGTGCCCAATGCTCAGGAAGCATTTTAATCCCTCTGTTGTAAAATTCTTGTGATTTTGATGCAAAAAATTTGGTCAATGCATTTTTGAGGCATTCTTCATTATTAAATTTTTTTCCAAGAAGAAAGTTTTGCAAAGAATGAAACAAATGGTAATCGGAAGGGGCAATATCAGGAGAATATGCAGGTTGAGGGAGAACTTCCCATTCCAACTGGCGCAGTTTTTCAGCAGTGATTCTTGCAGTATGTGGTCGTGCGTTATCATGGTGAAGAATTACGCCCTTCCGATTAATCAGCGCGGGTTCTTTTTCTCTTAAAGCTTGGGCTAACCTTTCCAATTGGGCACTATACACTGCACTTGTAATGGTTTGGTTAGATGGTAAAAGTTCATAATGAAGAATTCCTTTAAAATTCCACCAAACACACAACATCACTTTTTTTGCATGCAAGTCAGGTTTTGGCGTGGGCTGCGGAGCCTCATTTTTGTCCAACCATTGAGGCCGCCTTTTCAAATTAACATACAGCACCCATTCTTCATCTCCGGTAACAATTTGCTCTAAAAATGGCAAACGGTTTTGACGAGAGAGGAGCGAACTGCAAATTGTGACTCTTTGATTACGGTTGTTGTTGGTCAACTCATGAGGAACCCATTTTCCAAACTTTTGGACTTTGCCAAGTGCACGCAATTGATTGGAAATTGTTTTCTGTGAACAATTTAAAGTTGTCGCAAGCTCTTATTGGGTAATTTGAGGATTTTGCACCAAAAGAGCTTAAAGAGCTTCTTGATCAAAATTGGACACACGGCCTCGACCACTCTTGTCATCTAACGAAAAATTTCCCTCGCGAAATTTCTCAAACCAACGCTGGCATTTTCTGGTGCTAACTGCATCTTGACCAAGAGCACTACAGATGTTTTTTGCAGCCTCACTTGCTTTTCTTCCTAATTGGAACTCGTAAAGCATGCAGTGCCGAATATGCTCTTCATCCGCCATCTTCTTAGCCCTAGTTTTTGCAACAAAAACCAAACCAAACACACACTTTTTCAAGCAAAACTTGTTAATTGCACTTCACATGTTCTGTAGATACCACGTGTTTGAAGGTTATGTCAATACAAGTCAACGCCAAGCAAGATTTTAAACGAATGTTAAAAAACGACATCAATTATTACTAGACCCGATAGAAATGATCAATTTAAAAATGGAACAAAGATTTAAATGATACAATATTTTGACTGAATTCAGTGTATATTTGTGCATTTATGGAGAACCTACCAGTGCTCTCTGGTGGGTAACAGAAATACATTTTACTGTATTAACTGCATTACTAATGAGTTTATCCATATATATATCCATCACCTCCCCCTTGCATGACAAAGCGGGGTAGGCCCCTATTCATATTTGAATAGCAACCTGTGGTTTACAAAGCACTTTTTCTTGCATCTCTGTCTACCTCATAACTCTGTGGACCTGTAGATTATTCTTTATGTCTAGTCTAGTTACAGGCTTCCCAAAGGTTAGAGAATTCACCAGATAGCATATTTTTATTTTGCTTGGTGGTTTGTAGTTTTATATTATATCTTTATCTACCTATCTTTAGCATGTTTTCTCTGTGTATGGAAATCACATATCACATTATTTCTTTCTAAAAAACATCTAATTTATTAATGCTTTGCTAAGAATCTGTTTGAAGGATATGCATGTACAACAGCTTTTCTAGTTTTTCTATAAAACTTTTATTCTAGATGAGTCTGAATATGATATACTTCCTGTAAGAAAAAAAAAAAAAATTTTAAGAGCATCTCCCAACATGAATTTGAAAAGATGTGAAAAATGAGCAGATTTGAGAAACTGCTGTTTTTTGTTGGCATTCAACCTGGTTTGGTCACATTTAAAATATCACATTTGGGAACTTAGGTTCCAAGTTCTCTGTCTTATCTTGTTAAAGATGATTGATTTTAGTAAATCGTATTAGGAAGCTTAATTTAACTGTTAGGGGCATATGTTGTAAGGAACACAGGTCACGTGCAAGTTTGGTAGACTATACAGAGGAAATGGTCAATCCACAGAGGTAGGGCCACACTCCATCTCAGCTTCTCAGTTTTGCTAGCCCATCAGCTACCAGATGAGGCATGAAGCTTGGCTACCTGGTCTCCTGGTTGTGCCAGTGACACATGTGAGTACATGCAGGTATGTGAGCCTCATGCACTTCTGTGGTGAGGCAGGATGTCCTATTGGACCACATTCACATTCAGAATTTGCTCACATTGTGGATGTAAGTGAGAAGTAGGCCTGACCCAGAGGTAAGATCACTAGGCATATCCACATATTTAAAGGGATGCTAAAAAATAAAGTGAATGTGTGTTCATCTTTGAACCTACTGTACAGTATGTTTGATTTGTCTGAAGATGAAAATAGTATTCTATGTAAGTGGCCCTTTTGATGTTCTGCTGTGATACATATTTTTAAATGATGCTACATTTACTAGCATCACATTTTTCTAATGTTCCTGCTTTTACATATGCGAATAGCTATAGGGTACTAATCAAAATGTGCATATCCAGTTCTGAGACTAGGTTCACTCTTTTTAAGAGTGTGACCTGAAGCCACATGAATTCTGCTGGCTTGTCACATTTTGCTGTTTGTGGTAAATTTTATACTTTATGTTTTTCATTAAAATGATAAACTTACCAACTGCTTGATTAAGCAACTTTATTAGGTGCAATGTAGTAGTTTTAGCTCATGCTATCTCAAGAAGAGGACTGATCTCTTAATAGTTCCTGGAATTGGCAAATTGTAATGTTTATAAACAATTGATAATACCTTGTATGGATATATTATTCTCTAACACTGTGAAAGATTGAGAGTTAAAATTTAAAAACAATATGAACATTGTAATTAATGTCTCAACTTACTTTTTCTATAAAATATTTGTATATAATAAGCCCATGCAGTGATTTCCACATTGCTTTGGGGGAAAAGTGCAAAATAATATTAAATAAATATCTAAATGTGTCATAACATTCTATAGCAATTTGCATTTTATCAAAGTCTTTCATATTCTTTATCAGTGGTCCCCCCTTATCCACAGGGGATGTTTTAAGTTCGTCAGTGGATGCCTAGGACTGTGGTTAATACTAAACTCTATATACACTATGCTTTTTTCTATGCATACATACCTATGATAAAGTTTAATTTATAAATTAGACACAGTAAGAGATTAACAACAGTAACAAACGGATGATTCATGTCTTGGGTAGGGTGGTACAAGTTTTCATTATGCTACTCAGAATGGTGCACAGTTTAAAACTTATGAATTGTTTCTGGAAATTTTCCACTTAGTGTTTTCAGACCACAGTTGACCATGGGTAACTGAAACTGTGGAAAGTGAAGCCACAGAAAAATGGGAGACTACTACTGTACCTAATTATTGGTCCAGACAATATATATGTATACACACACACACACACACACACACACACACACACACACACACTCTAAAGGCCCGGTGCACAAAATTTGTGTATGGGGGTGAGGCACTCAGCCCAGCGTGTACCCTCTCCAATCCAGGACTCCTCAGGGGATGTCTGGCTGTTGGTTTAGGCCTGATTGGATCGGGCCTAAACTGGCAGCTGGACATCCCTCTCACAATCTGGGACCAGTGGCTCCTAACTGCTCACCTGCCTGCCTACCTGCCTGGTCACCCCTAACTGCCCCCCACTCCCCCTGCCAACCTGATCACCCCTAACCACCTCTGCCTATTGGCCTGGTTGCCCCCAACTGCCCCCCCTCCCCCAACCAGCCTGGTTGACCCTAACTTCCCCCAACCCCCACTGGCCTGATTCCCCACTGCTGTTCAGTCGTTTGATCATCTCTCACAACACCCCCTGCCGGCCTTGTCACCCCATGCAGCCTGCTGTTTGGTTGTTACTATGAGGGTGTCCTGACCAATTTGCATGTTACCTTTTTATTAGTATAGATGACACTAAGCATATTTGTGAGTGTAGCAATGATTTTTTAAATGCACAGTGCATCCAGGTTATCAGTTCTTTCCTAAAACCCTTCCATTACTTTTCAGTGCATTTGGAGTACAGTCTGAACTCCTTAACAGATCGGTGGGGCCCTGCATCACCTATTTCTGATTCCTCCCCTAACCTCGCTCCTACTGTTCTTCCTCCCCCTCATTCTTACCCAGTCATATTGGTGATCCACTTTGAAGTTCTTTGAGCAAAACAAGGGCTTTCTCCCCCGAGGTCCTTTTCCCTGGGTGCTTTTTTTCTGCCTTGAGTACTCATTGCTTTCCTTTTTACTTGGATGGCTTCTCAGCATTCAGGTATTTGGTATTAAAGTAATTTCCTCCAGAAAGTGCCCATCCACTCCATCATTACATTCTGTTATAGCACCCTGCTGGTTTCCTTCTTAATAATTTCATTAAAAAAATAAATTCTTTATTGTTTAAAGTATTACATATGTCTCTTTTTCTCCCCATTGGCCTCTCTCCAGCCATTCCCACCTCCAGCACAGGCCCTCACTGTCTTTGTCCCTTGGTTATGCTCATATGCATGCATACAAGGCCTTTGGTTGATCTCTTAGCTACCCACTCCCCTGTCTTCCCTCTAAGGCTGGAGGTCTGTTCTGTCCTTCTATGTTTCCGGATCTATTTTTGTTCATCAGTTTATCTTGATCATTATATTCCATAAATGAGTGATATAATATGATATTTATCTTTCTCCAACTGGCTCATTTCACTTAGCATAAAGAACATTCATGCAGTTGCAAATGGAAGGAACTCTTATCATTTGCAACTGCATGGATGGAGAGTTCCAGGTCCATCTATGCAGTTGCAAATGGTAAGAGCTTCTTTCTTTTTACAGCAACATAGTATTCCATTGTGTAGATGTACCACAGCTTTTTAATCCATTAATCTGCTGATGACACTTAGGCTGTTTCCAAACCTTAGCTATGGTAAATTGTGCTGCTATGAACATAGCATGTCCTTTCTCACTGGTGTTTCTAGTTTCTTGGGATATATTCCTAGAAGTCAGATCACTGGGTCAAATGGGAGAACATATTTTCCAATGTTATATCCAGTAAGGGTTTAATCTCCAAAATTTACAGGGAACTCATACAACTTAACAAAAGGAAGATTAACAGTCCAACCAAAAAATGGTTACCCCCTAATTTTACAGTTAAAACATAGGTTTAGGCCTATATTCGCTGTATAAGACTACCCCCCACTTCAAAGAAAAGACTTACTTTGCCATCAAGATCTGCAGGTAATTTTTGTGCAATTTTGTTTGTTTTTTCGTTTTGACTTTTTTTCGTTTCAAAAGTCATCTTATACGCCGGAAAATACGGTAAATAACCTAAATAGACTTTTTTCAAAAAAGGACATACAGAAGGCCAATAGACATATGAAAACATGCTAACATCACTTAACACCCCAGAAATGCAAATTAAAACGACAATGCAGTACCATCTCACACCTGTCAGAATGTCTATCATCAACAAAGTACAAGTGCAGGTGTGGTTGTGGAGAAAAAGGAACCCTCTTGCATTGTAGTGGGAATCCAGACTGGTGCAGCCACTGTGAAAACAGTATGTGGTTTCTTCAAAAATTAAAAAAAATTCATTTTGTTCTATGAGCCAGGTATGTGCTTGCTTATAATCTACACCTACATGGTCAGGGATGAGGCCTGCCTTGGCCCTCATTGAGTTAGAAACCTTGCATGAGATATAAACTCAGGAACTGTTACTAACTACGGAACAAAGAAAAATCTATTGATGCAGTGAAGGTTTAATGTGTACTTGCCAAATTGGGGCATACTTTTTTGATAAAAAGCTAAACACAAAACATAAAAAGATAAACATTCATCTTGCCCCAAAGAAGCTCTCAGGCTAGAATATCATTAAGTAAGAAAATAGGAAAACTGTAACTCAAGAACAGGGCTTTTGGTAAGAGTAAATGTTCATGAGTATTCTCTGCTTATACGTACATATGCTTGGTTCTTTATTTCTCCGTATCTGGGAAGAGCAAAAAGTTCAAAGCAAGACTATCTCTGCAGCCTCCTGCATTTTCCACAGCCTCCTGGAAGCCTTCTGGCTCTCCAAGGTGAAAGAAATGGCAGGTTTGAAAGTTTTACGATTTTCATGGCAAATTATCTAGCTACAGTATTTTATGGATTCTTACATGATATTTATTAGGCAGTAGTGATGTCATCTCCAGTATTTAGCATTGTTGGATTCTGACTGAGACAGATATTTCTGTGATATTTGGACTCTCTCTATAAAGGCTGCATAGAAAATTAAAGCTATGAGGTTATTTAACATGTAATATTTAATTGTTTCCCCCTACAAATGTAGGGTAAGATGATGGCAAATTTTATTTAGTTTTAGAAATGATGATGAGTGTTGCCACCACCATTTGGCACAGACACTAGAATCAACTTCTTGAGTGGTATTCAGTCCTGTGATGCACTTGAAGTGGGGAAGGACGGTCCGTCCTGCTTACACAGCCCTTGGAGATAAGCTCCAGTGTCTTCAGGTCACGGCATTGTTTATTGCATCCAGATGATGCGGACAGGTGTTTCTTCCAAGTCTGAGTGGTGATGCTCATCTATTGCTGGTCCAGAGTGTTTTCTGAGAGAGTGTGATCCTGCTTCCGAGGTCCAAGCTGGATCACTACTGTAGCTCCAGTGTTCAATGCCCCTTCTCTTCAGGTCACATACATACACACCTCCCGGGTATCAGCTGGCACCAGGGACACTGCATCAGACCTGTGGCCAGGGTCTCTCTTCTCTAGGCTTATCCCTGGACATCACCCCTTTATCTTTTCTACTATCAAACAAAAGTAGCTTGAGAATACTGCCTTTACCTGAGCATTTAGTACAACTTGGACCCTAGAACTAAGAATCCATTTCAATGACTAAAAAATAATTTCCAGCAGCTCTCTGGTTTGGAAAATAGAACAGGACAAAAGGTCACCAGTTTTGTTCCCAGTCAGAGCACATACCCATGTTGCAGTTTGAATCCCTGGTAAGGGTGTGTATGGGAGGCAAATGATGAATGCTGCTTTCTCTTTCCCCCTCTCCCTTTATCTCTCTATAAAATAAATAAAATATTTTAAAATGAAAACAAATTTAAAGTATTCTCTTATGAGCCATACTACCACATGAAGTTTATGATGTCAGTAAGTTTATTGATTTCCTTACCTCTAAAATATTATGCATGTCCATTCTCAAAATCTGCTGTCCTGTTATAATTTATACTGATCAGTGGCTCCTTATACATGAATTTTATTCTGTAAAGTTTTATAATATTCATTGGCCAAAAGTATAAATATTCTTTCCCAAAATAAATATTTATTTTATATGCATGCATACAAGTCCTTTGGTTGATCTCTTAACCCCCTCCCACTCTCTTGCCTTCCCTCTGAGGCTCCATGGTCTGGACTAGGGGTGTCGAACTCAATCAGAGAAGGGGCCAAAATCTAAAATCCAGCCTAAATCGTGGGCCGAATGGTTTACTGAACAGTCATAAACTGTCATTGTGATGGAAACGCAGCGGAGTGCAGTGATGACAGCGCGGTGCGGGCCACATTGCAAGGCCTGGCGGGACGGATTTGGCCCGCGGGCCTTGTGTTTGACACATGTGGTCTGGACAATGCTTCTATGTCTCTGGATCTATTTTAGGTCATCAGTGTATATTCATTATGTTCCACAAATGAGTGATATCATGTGATGTATACATATAACAAAACTAATGGACACAGACAGTAGGGAGGCAGGGACATGTGCTGGGGAGGGGGAGAGGTCAATGGAGGAAAAAGGAGACATATGTATACTTTCCACAATAAAGAATTAAAGAAAAAAGAAATTATTATTGGAGCTGAGGAGAGAATTTTTCCAGATAAGAAAATGTAACCAACATTTTATATGCTGGATTATACAGCTAGACTCTTTCCAGTATTCAGAAAGGCTATGGGTCCATTAGTATTCACTGTTGTTTCATTCTTTCCTCAAAGATAATGGGCTTTTCAAACTCTTGTTTACAAACATAATTAAAAATAGGCTTTTATAGAGAGGAACTTAATTCTAATAGAATGTTGATTAACTGAAGTGTTATTAGTGGGGTTTTTTTTTCTCTAAAATTCTTAGCACCTGATAGAAATTTAGGATTATTTTTAAGGGAAAATAAAGCTAGAGCAACTGCTACAAAACAGCAACCAGAGCTTAAAAATAATTTTATTCTCTAACTGTGCTTACTTATATAATATCCATTAGCCACTTTAGTTACTACAGTTTAAATTAATTAAAATTAAATAGCCACATTTTAAGTGCTAAGTCGTCATATGTGGCTAGTGGCTGTCATATTGGACAGTACACATTGGGCATCACTGCTAAAATGTTAATCCTAGTTAGAATGCAATATAGTTCATGGATAAGAGTCAGAGTTAGGACAACAAAAGTCAGGAGAACAAGAGCAGTCATGGAAGGAATTTTATACTCTTTTTAGTGAACAAAATCAGAATGGGAGGCTATCATTGTGAAAATGAGAACAATGACTTTTCCCTATCATAAATTTAGTAGAATCAAGTGTTTAGAGGATCTTCAAGGTCAGTTATACCAATTACTAAATTAATAGCTGAACTGGTTATATTGCCTATACTTGCATACATGGAACAATCCAAAGCTCCTACATTGATCATTGTGCATAATCAGTTTTGCAATATAGAGAAAAAATGAGTTTTCATAAATTATTATCCATAATAAATTATTTGATAATGAAGTTTCACTAATGAGCCAACATGAAGACTTCTGAAAATGTTCTCCATCATCTCATAGGCAACTAAATGCTGTTTCAGATCTTAAAACACAATAATGTTAGCCAACAAATTAGTATTAGGGCTATGGTATTAAAATAAAAATAATCATAAGGTACTTATAAAAATGAATGCACAATATTTTCTATCATTTTAGAACATAACTTTAAAATCAAGATTGTATCCATTTATATTGTAGTTCAACTCATTTGTCATAGATATCTATTGTCCTCTTGCTAAATGATAAGATCAGCAGAATTATGTTTCCTGAGCTCCTCTTGGACAGCAATTTTACTAATCCTTGAAGAAGTAAAATGTTACTCAGTGAGCAAAGGTATCATTATTAAATTTGTGTTCCAGGAAATGTTGTTCTAAAATATTTGTTATGAAAGCCCATTTTTATTCAATTCACACCAGACCACTTTAGGTATAAAATGTAAAAGAAAAACTTGGTAAAACTATATATAATATACTAGAGGTCTGGTGCATGAAAATGTGTGCCCTCGGGGGATATCTGCCTGCTGGCTTAGGTCTGCTCCCTAGGGGATTGGGCCTTAGCTGGCAGTCAGACATCCCTCTGTTATCCCAGGAGCCCTCAGAGAATGTCCAGCTAACAGCTACTACACTGGCCAGCCATGAGTCAGCTCTGGCTGAGCTGTGCTCCTCCTGTGGAAGCGTACTGACCACCAGAGGGCAGCTCCTGTGTTGAGCATCTGCCCCTGGTGGTCAGTGTGCGTCATAGCGACTGGTTGTTCCCAGTCATTCTGCCATTAAGGTCAATTTGCATATTACGCTTTTATTATATAGGATAAAAGTCCAAGTGACTGAACAAACCAATGATAGGTCGACTGGTTGCTTTGATGCACACTGACCACCAGGGGGTAGATGCTCAATGCAGGAGCTGCCCCCCAGTGGTCATTGTGCTCCCACTGTGGGAGCATTGCTCAGTGAGCTTACCAAGCAGCAGCAGGTGCAGTGGGGCAAGGATAAGCAGAGCAGCATGGTCTCCTCCCCAGCAAACTGCCACTTCACACACTACTACATCCCCCAAGGGGTCCTGGATTGTATGAGGATGCAGGCTAGACTGAGGGACACCACTGCGCCTCTATTTATATTCATAAAAGATTAAAGAAATAGCATGAAATTTAATAATATAAATAACATCTAATACATGAGTACATAATTTATCAGGAATGTTATGTCTCAGCAGACTAAAGTACGTACTCCATGTAATGGTTATAGAATTTTAGAGCCAAAAGAACTTTAGAGATTATATGGTTCACTTTGAAAGGAGAAAATCTGAGGCCCAGTGTCTATGTAACTTTTCAAGGTCATGCTGCTGGATAGTGTCAGAACTGTGATCAAAGACTATAATAGTAGTTTCCATTCCAAGAAGGAGATTTTTTTTTTTTAAATCAGGGTATCATTATATTTAACTCCTTAACATTTTCACATTTTTAAAAAAATATATTTTATTGATTTTCCACAGAGAGGAAGGAAGAGGGATAGAGAGCTAGAAACGTCAATGAGAGAAACATCGACCAGCTGCCTCCTGCACACCCCCTGCCGGGGATGTGCCTGCAACCAGTGTACATGCCCTTGACCAGAATTGAACTTGGGACCTTTCAGTCCGCATGCTGACGCTCTATCCACTGAGACAAACCGGTTTCGGAGAAACTTGTTTTAATATGAGCCCATATGTGTTTACTGTTACATTTGACCAGTCATAGGATAGGAATAACCCAGTCAAGCACTCTAATAGAGCTTCATTTACTATTCCTTGCTGCTTTCAGACACTGGTATTCACATCCCATCTTCTGTTGTAGTTCTTCACAGACACTTTGCTTGAAATCACAAGGGTTAAGGCTCTTTAAGTTCCAGGTTTTAAGCATCTCTCCATCTCCAGTGCCTAGCAGTAGGCCCAGTGCATACTACCAGCCCTATTTGTTGAATGAATGAGTGACCATACTTTCCTATCCAGTAAAGATCTTATTTTGGTAAGTACTTATAAAGAAAATAATTCACATGAAAAGTATAGGTCTGAATTATAAAAGCACCCTTTTTCTCCTTTCCTATATTAACTCAATATTGCTATTTTTTTTAATGAGTAAAGGAAAATTAGGTAACTTCAATTCTCTTTTTCAAAATTTAAATCCCTTTTGAAATGGAGGCTTAGCTGATTCTCTGGATACTGAGCAGCAGAAGATGATGGCAGTGGGCTGTTAATTAGGATCATGTGCAGTGAAGTAAAACCTAGGAATGATTGAAGAGCTTGTCCAGATAGGGAATATACCAGAGCTTTGTGGAAAGACTGACCATCATCCTGGACTGTGAGCTTTTACAGGTGCTATGAGTGTTAAGCCTCATCAAAGCCAAGAAGCCTGAATTAACAGGCTGGAGATAAAAGATCTAAATGCTAAGACTAATATTGCTTTAGGAAGAAAACATTTTATAACTTTTACCCTGGAGGAAGATCTTGGGAGTATGAAATAATAGGAAAATCCTGCGCCTTGGAAAGAGACAGATAAAAGTTCAAATCCTGGCACCCTTGCTTAGTAGCTCTGTGACTTTGGGTCATTGACTTAATCACACTGAGCCTCAACTTTCCTCATCTATAAAATGGTTTTGTAATATTAGTTCTCTCCAGAACATGGCCTGCTCAGATGCTACTAGTTAGCAATCACTCTCTGACACAGAGGAAATGTGGGTGTTCTTTTAAAATAACTTTTGTTTTTATTTTATAGATGACAGAAGCAACAGTAGGGGTTCCAACAAATATATTGGACATCATCTTGGTATAAAGGAATCTGCAAAATAATACTTTCTTATAAGAAAATATTCAAGTAATATCTGTCAGTGTTGGGAATCAACAGTCTTTACATTCATTCACTGTGTGTATTCCAATGTGGATATCTGAAAATGAAAAATTATAATCAGACATATCATGTACAAGAGTGGGCTAAAATGAGTTTATCATTGTGAGTATGCAAAAGACAGTGTTTATTCTTGTATTATTATTTATTATTGCATTATTTTATATATGAACAACTGTAAACCTACTTTGGCTAACCCTGTTTAACAAAATATATTCTACTAATTTAAGATATAAATGTGTTAACTTATATTTGGGTTATGTTCAAAAGAAAAAAAATATATTCTTCTTATAATTGAAACATAAAAAATGATTAAGAATTATTTCTATATAAGTATAAAATGTGTGTATAGTATTTATATATATAAAAGCCTAAGCGACCTGAGGACCCATTGACAGGTTGCTACGATGTGCACTGACCACCAGGTGGCGGATGCTCAACGCAGGAACTGCCCTGTGATGGTCAGTGCACTCCCACAGAGGGTACACCACTCAGCTGACCAACAGGCACCAGAGGCAGGGCTCACTGCTGGTGAGTGCCGCTGTGGTGGTGCAAGCCTCTCCTGATTTGGACTGACTGGGCACAAGCCTGCAGCAGGCACAGTAAGGCTGAGATGAGTGGGAGCAGACTGCTGGTTTCAGCCCGATCCCAATAGGCCATGCTGAGGGACCTCACTGCAGCACGAATCCATGCACTGGGCCTCAGTATCCTGTATCATAAAAGTTTAATATTCAGATTATTCCCTCCAGTGGTTGTTCAACTGGGAGTTCTACCAGGAGTTTGACTGCTTGCTATGACATGTGCTAAACACCAGGGGCTGGTGTGGAACATGGCAGGCGTCTGTGACATGGTGCTGGCAGCGTGCAGCAGTGGAGGCACTGTTGGCCTCAATGGGTCCCAGTGGGCCCCAATGAGAACAGTACTATAGTGGGATGGTGGAACAAGTGAACAAGAGGTGCCAGGCTAAGGTGGGTGCAAGCGGGGGCCCGATCTCCCCTCCGGTGGCCCCACATATGACAACCAGCTTTGGCGATGGGGCCATTGCCAGGCTCCCAAGTGCTGAGCCAGGTAGGGGGCCCATCCCCGATAACTAGGATGGGGAACGGGGGATGGGTGGCAGTGACCAACCTCCCATGTCACCTGGGCAGAGGCTGCAACCTCTCTCTCTCTCTTTTTTTTTTTTTTTTTTTTACAGAGAGAAAGAGAGAGGGATAGGAGAGTTAGAAACATTGATGAGAGAGAATCATCGATCAGCTGTCTACACCCCTTACTGAGGATGTGCCCACAACCAGGGTACATGTCCTTGGCCAGCATCGAACCTGGGACCTTTCACTCCACAGGCCGACGCTTTATCTACTGAGCCAAACCGGTTTCGGCAGGAACTGCAGCCTCTTGCTGGCTACCTGGGAGAAGGGTTGATGGGGACGGAGGTGCTGTGGGAATGCGGGGTGTCCGCCGAGCTCGCTCCCACTCCCCCTGCTATCCTCCCCAGGACACCAGGGATCGTGTGCCGTGGAAGCCGTCGCTCTCAGGTGCTGGGTACCTACGAGGAGCCTGTCCCGCACCTGTGTGGCCTCTTCCGGGTGAGCAGGGCCACAGCTGCCAAGACCACAGGGGCTGGTCAAGCTCCCCATGGGTTTGTGCAGGAGCCAGTCTGTGAGGCCAGCCGGGAGAGCATGTGCTGCCTTATGGCTTCTGTGTGGGGCTCCTGAGTGGCCCAGAGGCTAATGCTATGCCCCAGCCCATGGCATCCGGCTGTGCTCACTACATCTCTGCGTGAGGACTCGGGTGCTGTGACTAAGGCAGAGGGGGACACATGGGGGCCCAGGGGCCAAGGTGCTGCCTAGGACCCAGTTGGGACCTGTCCTTCCATGCCAGTTGCTCGCACTTTAATTGCTGGCCAGGCCTAGGGACTGCACCCATGCACGAATTTCGTGCACCCAGCTTCTAGTATCTGATATAATAATATAGGAATATGCAAATTAGCCCAAATGCCGTAATGTCAGGACCATTCAGCAGGAAGTATGCATAGTAGGAGCTGGTGGGCAAGAACTGCCACCCACCAGAGGCCACCTGGCCCAGGGGCGGAACCTGGTGGAGGTGTGCACAGACCTGTTATGCTGCCCTGTCTGGAGACTGCCTGTCCCAGGGGCAGAACCTGGCAGAAGTGCACACAGACCAGCCGCCCTGCCCAGCCTGGAGGCCACCTGGCCCAGGGAAGGAACCAGCAGAGGCTCGCCCATGGGACGGAGGCATGCACAGGCCTGCCATGCCCAGAGGCCACCTGGCCTGAGAGCGCCCAGCTCTGCTATCTTGAGTTTGTGGTTTCCAAGGAAACAGCCAGGAGGGATGATAAACCCTCTGTGAATGGCTCAACCAGTGCCTATCTAAGAGGCAGCTTCTTTAAATCAAGCCTTTCCCGCAGTGAATGACCCCAACCGTCCCTGGATCAGGCAGGTTCCTGTGGAGTGCAATCTCCACGCAGTACAATGGGGGCCCCAGTTTTGTCCCTGCAATCTCATGCACTGGGCAATCCCGTGTCTTCCCTACCTCCCAGTGCTGACCCTCACTGTCTCCTACCCCAAAAGCACTCTGTCCTCCCAAACTTTCAGTCTTTATGGCTTAAATGCATGGTGAGTGTAGTTGCTTTTCCTTGGATTTGATTTGATAAGAACCTGGCAAAGTCACTTGGCAACTGAGCTGCTCAGACTTCATTAGGGACAATGAATGGCATACCTTACTTGGCTTTGATAGCAAGTAATCTTATTCTTTTATTTTTTTAAAATGGATTTTTATTGATTTCAGAGAGTGAGGAAGAGGGAAATAAATAGAAACATTAATGATGAGAGAGAATCATTGATTGGCTGCCTCTTGCATGTGCCCTACTGGGGATGGAGCCTGCAACCCAGGCATGTGCCCTTGACCAGAATTGAACCAGTGACCCTTCAATCCTCAGGCTGAAGCTCCAACCACTGAGCCAAACCAGCTAGGGCAAGCAGTCCTATTCTTAAAGTCTTGATTTTTGTTGTAAACAAGTGGATTTGAATTATATCAAACCAATATACGTACATTTTGTTATGAAATATTTCTTCATTTCTACTATTGCAATTCTATCTTAAATCTTATGTTTTATAATTTAAACTAATAAAGGGTAATATGTTAATTAGACCAGACATCTTCCAGACATCCGTTGGATGTCCTTCTGCACAAAGCCATGGTGACAGGGGCTGAGTCACAGGAAGTTAGGGGTCACCAGGCCAGTGGGGGAGGGCAGTTAGGGGCAATGAGGCCGGCAGGCAGGTGAGCAGTTAGGAGCCAGAGGTTCCGGATTGCAAGAGGGGTGTCTGGCAGTCAAATATTCCTAAGGGGTCCTGGATTGGAGAGAGTGCAGGCTGGGCCGAGGGACACCCCACCCCTCTCACCCCCATGCACAAATTTCATGCACCGGGACTCTAGTATATATATTATATATATGCTTAGATTTATGTGTTTTATCTGTGTTTACATATGTATGTGTGTTTATGTATATTCAAATATATACACACAATATCATAGCTACTGTATTGCGCTGATTAATAAGAAAGTCTACCCAATTTTTAGTAAAATCTAAAGAATGTTATGAATTTGAGATGGTTTGTGAATTGTGAAATGCACCTTTGATTCTGTTGAAGTAGGGCTTCTCATATAGGATTCAATGGCAGGTTGCTGCATTGCTGCTCAGAAACCAGAAATTCTGGGCCTCTCGATGAGCAGGCACTGTGGGTGCTTTTCACAGTGTCTGGCTTGAACCAGATTTGGATCCTGCCTAGCTCAGTGGGCTTTCCTCCCAGGTTTCCTGATCAGAAAATTGAAGGCCAGCTGCTGCCTGTCATTAGGAAGCTTAGTGAAAGTCAACAAGAGGCTGGAAGCTGGCTGGAGGCCTACGGGGCACTGTCCACACTTGGACTGCAGGGTCACCTAGACAGTGGCTTCATGCTGCTAGGGCTTGCTGTCCCTGCTCTCAAGCAGCCCGGAGAGGTAACAGGTTAGTTCTCAAGTGTTTCACTCTTGTAGCTATATGTCACCACGCAACTTTTCCAACATGTTTGGAATGAGTGAATGGTCATTCTTTGGTCTCATGCAAACATTATTTGGCTAAATTGAGAAATTTCCTATGTTACTCTGACACTTTAATGGAAGTTGCTCCCTATCATTTTCTTTTTCAACAGGGTCTGACCATGCTCACCCAGTTCTTTTTGTAATATAGTAAAGCCTCAAGGGGTGATTATTTTCTGACCTTCATTCATGAAAGTAGATTATTCCCTGCAGCTTAGTCTTTGGTCTGATATTTTGGTTGGTGCTGTGTGTTGTACTTGTTCACATAAGCTAAATTGCTAAACTAAATTCCTCGAAATGTCTTGGCTGAATAATTTCCTCTGGCAGTTAATTTCCCAGGTTGCTCTTACATAATTCTGAATTTGTCCTGCCTTTATATACATATATATATATATATATATATATATATATATATATATATATATATATATATCAAACAGTTTCATACAGTGGCATCTTTTTGTTTAGCAAAGTCTATTAAATGAAAAGAAAATGCTGACATTTGAATGGAAAGGCCAGAGGGCTTAGGAAATGCCAGAGGAATTCTACAAATATTCTTTCTCAGTGGCCTAGACAATCGGGATCTAATTCCTGGGCAGCAGATGGAGGTGGTAAAATCTGAGCTTCTAAATGGCATGAGTCTCTGAGTTAAAGGGCTTGGTGCCGTGCCACGCAAACAGCCATGCTTTCTTCTAGCCTGAAACCAGAATGGTTGCCAGCTTTCAGAGAAGACTGGGCCTCTCAGAGAAAAGAGAAGCCAAATCGCCCGTAGGTGTCTAGAAATGATTATAGTTTAAAAAATAATGGATCTGTTGAAGAGGACTGCATTTGATGATCTTTTCCTCAATATTTTACCTCCTCTCTAATATCACATGATTATTCTGTCTTTGCAATCTTGAGCACATGAAACTTACATATATACTAGCATAGCTTCTGTCACATATTTAGTTGCTGATTATACATAATTGAACAATTTTAAATAATTTATATGCCTCCTCATTTTCAGGAGATCTACTTAGTGCCAATGACTATTAATCATAAAAGGAAAATCTTACTAAGTCTCCATACTATTGGAACAACAATAAAATAGATGTTAACAAATTTTGTCTTTTAGCAGAGAAATTATGATTTTTACCTCACACTTATAATTGCTGACACTTTAATAATTCATATTGCCCATGGCAAGGTGGTAGTGGGATGAAATAGCTGGTCTACTCTATTGAGAACATCCACTCGGAATTCGGTAGTCATCTTCTATTATCATCTATCTATACTAAGGAAAAAAGAATAACCAGTGTAGCCCCTCTTCCAGGATTTAAATAAATGTGCCCAATTATTTTAACCAGTTTCCACTGAACTTGTCATAAATGCTTGTGTGTAATAATGATCTGCCAGTGACAAGACTGGACAGAAATAATGGTATAGTAATTGATTTTGTTAGCTGAACGTCTGGCAGAACAGCCTGGATATTTACTTGGAAGAGACATTCCCCAACAGGAATAAGTTCACTGTTGGGTTTCAGGGCACTAAGACACTAGGGGCATAAAACACATAGATGGGGACAGACAAGTGAGTCAATGAAAGAAAACCAGGAAGAGATGAGACACATTTCACATATGGACTGAAGGTTAGATGACATTTTTGCAGAACCTCCTTACTGGAGTTTCAGATGGAAACCAAGTTGCACTGGCTGGTGCTCAGTTGATTGGAACATTCTACTTTGCACCAAAAGGTTGCAGGTTTGATTCCCAGTTAAGGCACATCCTTAGGTTGTGGTTTCCATCCATGGTCTGGAGGTGAATGATCTGTGTTTCTCTCTCACGTCCATGTATCTCTCCCTTCCTCTCTCTAAAATCAATAAACACATCCTCGGGTGAAGATTAAAAAGTAAAATGGAAATGGAAACAAGTCAATATGCAGTAGGATAATCATTTTACTTCACATAATTTGTAATTATATCTTTTTTTTTTCTTAAATGGAGTTTTGCTTTTAAAATAAATGCCAGTAAGGGAAACCCAGTTTTGAGAAAAAGAAAATTACTTATCCAAATATAATACTTGCAAAGTATCTCTATGGTGAAAGATCCTACTGATTGGAACGCAGTATTGAGTATAATAAATACTGTCATTTGGCTTGTTTCTTATCTAACAATCTGGCATGTGTATCTGTATGTTGGATAGTTTAATTGTTTTTCTCATAAATGTGTGATTTTGACAACAATTGAAAGTTCACAATGTGTTCTCTCTCAACTGATTTCTCTAAATGAGCTGTACATTTCAGATTGTGCTTGGGTCCATAAAATGTTGCTGTGGATTTTATATATATTTATATATTTATATTTCAAAGAGGATGGAAGAAGGAGAGACGGAAACATTAAGGATGAGAGAGTATCATTGATCAGCTGCCTCCTACTCTCCCTCCACTGGGGATCATCCTGGAAACATGAGCCCCTGGCTTATAGGTCGATGCTAAACTACTGAGCCACACTGTCCAGGTGGATATATTTGTTTGTTTAATTCTAAGGATCTTGTGGTAGCATACATTTTCTTGTGGGGCATTAACAAAGAAGTTTTTCAAGGTACTAAGCATGAATGGTAGGTTATGTTAACATGACCTCCTTAATTGTAATCCTCAAATTGCAGCAATTAATTCACTTACCTTCTAAGATGGACTTTCCAACAGACTGCAATTGCCCAGTGGCTAAGAATATAGCCTACTAATTTTTATCTTCTAGTCCAGTTGCTGACATACAGTAGATACTAAGTGAATACTTATTGAACAAATCCCTCATGATTTATATTTATTTTCAGTATATCTTTTACCACATGAAAAACAAGTTTATGGAAGAAATAAGTCATCCTAAGAGTTGACCCTTTAACAATGTGGAGGTTAGGGGTACATACCCTTGGTGCAGTTGAAAATCCACATAAACTTTTGACTCTCCCAAAACTTGACAACTAATATCCTACTAATGACTGGAAGCCTTACTGATAATATAAACAGTTAATTAACATACAATTTGTTATATGTATTATATACTATATTCTTAACATATAGTAAGCTACAGAAAAAATGTAATTCAGAAAATCATAAGAGAAAATACATTTATAGTATTTATTGAAAAAAAAAAGCATGTAAGTGAGTCCATGTAGTTCAAATCTTTATTATTCAAGGGTCAACTTTATAAATGTAAAGGATAGTTGCTTTGCTATGCATATGTTTAATTTGAATATTTGTTATATTCACATAATTCTAGTTAGCTCGATGACAGATACATTTGTCTGAAAGACAAGTAAAAAGAAAGGGAAGTTATACACTGAATTTTAAAGTTTTCTTAAATAGGGGGAACATTGCCAAGCAAATGGACTTATAGTTTTTATTTAACTGTCTGGTCCATTTCTGTCACTCTCTGAGCAACATGTCATTTCAGTCATATGGCTAGTGACCAAAAGGTTAAGCTGTGGGGCCAGGGAAATCTGAGTCCAAATTCTAGCTCTAACACTTCCCCAGCTGTTTGATATTGGACAAGAGGCTTGATCTTTCTGATTCTCATGTAATCAATAGGGATAATGATATTATACATGGGACATTTGGGAAGATGAAGGAGGCAATGTATTGTAAAGCCTTTAGCAGTACATGATCAGTGGCGGATACTAAAAACATGTTGATTTTAATTATCTGAGCATATCAAACCAACTGGTTTAAGTTTGTACAGACTCTGGATTTGATCAAAGTTTAGCTTTATATCAAATCTGTTTTAATATTTATTGCCTTATATATTGGAGCATAAATATTTTACTCTTCAAATAACTGTAAAATAAAAATGTATACTATGTAATACATTTTACATTTTAATAAAAAGGGATGGAAAAGCCAGAGCAAGTAGTAGTCCTCCCGCTAGAGTTGTATTATACTACGGCCTGGGCCCCATTTCCCAAATTAAATATTTTCAAAGTCTCATTTTCATTTGTGTGTGGCCTTCTCCAGAACCCGAACCCTGAACTGGAACCCTGAATCATGCGGGATGTGATTATATCTGAGTATGTAATTCAAAGTACAGATTTCTTAGATAAGAAGTAAAATAGCATAAAGTTGAATTCTCGGATTTATTTCTGATTATCATGTTAGGCTAGTTTTACAGATTAGAGAGTAAAAAAAATATATTTTAGCATTCTTTGTTTTTTTAAATTAAAGATTAAACAATCTATTCATGAAGCATTCATTTCCAGGTGTTATACTAGGTCCTGAGAATAGAGAATGTAAATGATATTTTCTCCGTTTTGAAGGCACTTGAGACTAAGAGGAAAAAAACAACACCACCATTTTAACAGGGTGATCAATGAAAGAACAGAAGCTTGTATAATGTACAGAGATGACACAGAGGAGGTGGTCATTAACTATTGAAGGGGTGGAGTTAGATGGCTTTTTTGGGGTGGGGAGGACAGTCATGGCTGTGTTTGAAGGTGCAGAGACCTGAACTAGGTTGGTGTGTTTGAGCATCCACATGCAGTTGGACATGGCCAGTAAGTGAAGCTGATAGGTCAGATGGAGGGAGGTACAATAAAGTTGTTGGTCAAAGTGAGATCTTGAAGGGTCTTTGTAGTCAAGATGCGGCTACTATAAGAGTATGGAATCATGATCACTTTCTTCAACTCAAAGAGCAATAGGCTGATAGAGACCTATGCCCATCATTATTCTAAAATTGGTCAATGTTTGCTGGGCTCAAGTAAATTGTGACATGTAACATGTAATATGAAAATCCTGAAAACTCTTTTGGGGTTCTCAATTTACAACTCTGTTCTTTAGTGTGTTTTCTCTTTGTTGGAATATGTTGTTAATACGTTTTTACTCACTTTGTTGTATTCCCATATCAAATAGCAATGGCTTCTATTCAGTACTAGTAATATATGAAATGACTTGTTTCTATGCCTGTCTCCTCCACTAAGCCATGAAGTCTTGCTATTCCCAATGCACAGATAAATTCTTAGTAAATATTTGCCAAAACCGGTTTGGCTCAGTGGATAGAGCGTTGGTCTGCAGACTGAAAGGTCCCGGGTTCAATTCCGGTCAAGGGCATGTACATTGGCTGCGGGCACATCCCCAGTAGGGGGTGTGCAGGAGGCCTCTGGTCAATGTTTCTCTCTCATCGACATTTTTAGCTCTCTATCCTTCTCCCTTCCTCTCTGTGGAAAATCAATAAAACATATTTAAAAAAATAAATTCTTAGTAAATATTCAAACCTTATTTTTTAGCTTAGTAGTTTTAAGTGACATTAAGAAAAATATCACTTTTTTTAATCAACTGAATAAGATTTTGGCTACCATAGTGATTATGTAAGTAATTACATTTTAGACTATCTTAAGTTGCTCAGTGTATTTTAAGGGAGGAATGTTAATAGACTCTTATTCAAAATTAATTGAATATTAGATGTTGGGTACTGTCCTGAATGCTAGAGATATAAAAATGAAAATAGATGTTTCATGGTTTCAAATAGCTTCCAGTTTCTGTCCTCTGACTCATGCAAACAATTGAAACACAATAAGAAAATGGAGATCATAAGCTATCAAAATAAGATAAAGCTGTTCACAAATCAGTTTGAGATTAAAAAAATATTGACAAAATAGTGAACATTTAATCTGGTAGCAAGATATCAGTTTTCAGGTGAGGTCGCTAAGGGTTGATAGTTTAGTCTTGGAAAGGAGAACAGCTCTCTAAATCTCTGATAAGCCAGCAAAAGGAAAAGGAAAAAGGTAGGAATAAGACAGGTATAGATGGAGTCAATTTATGGAGAAGGCTCTGAGCACTAAAGAAACACATGCCTGGTAACCAGTGTATTTCAATTGTATAAAATTCTATACCACTTCATATAAATAGTCTAAAATTTAAAATAAATAAATCTATTTATTTATTTTAAATATATATATATTCTTTCTGGTCATCTTTGAATATATTTGCATGTAAATTTTCAGCAAATTTGTGATCATATACCTGCTATTTTGTCCCTGCACATTTTTATTGTGTGATAAGTGGCTGTCTACAAATACAGTGGGAGGCAAAAGTAGCTTTACTCTGTTTCATGTACTTAAAATAGTAAACTTACTTTTGCACCATCCTCTATAAGTGAATTATTCTATAATATCATTTTAAGTGTTGAATAGTTTTTTTATGGATGCATCCCAAGCTATTAACCATGTCATTATTCTTGGGAATGTCATTGCTTTAATTTTTATTTGTGATATTATACATCACACCATTGACATTCTTAATAACTAAATGTTTGATAAATATTTCAATTAGGATAAGTTATAGAAGTGAAATCATTAAATGATAGTGTATGCACATATTTGAAGATATGGTAATAGCTTTCAGTTGTCCTTCAGAAATTGTGTAACAATTTTTAAATTGTAAACATGATCTTCCTTCCTTCCTTCCTACAGCTTTATTAAGGTATCATTGATATTAAAACAAAAAAACAAAAAAACTGAACATATTTAATGTGTACCACTTGATCAGGTTGGATATCTAGGAAATTATCACCACAATCAAGGTAATAAACATATCCTTAAATGTTTCTTCATGCTGTTTTCTTTTTTATTTGTTTTTGCCTTAAGAACATTTAAAAGAAAACTCAAATCAGGGTTTTTTGCCCTAATGAAATGTTGTGATTTACACTGGAGAGATTGTAATTTTTTAATCTGGTTTGTTTCCTTTTTGTAAGAAACAAAACGCAAAGAACTATAGAGCAGGAAGACACATAAATGATTATTCAGCTTTTAATCCAATCCTTTCACACTGTGAATAGAAAGTCAATTTGTAGAAAAACTTTGCTATTAGGGTGGTATAACAGCTTTTTAATTATTAAAAAAAGCCCATCAGATCATTGAAAATCTGCACAACATTAGAGATTTTCTTTTCCTTTGTAGTTGTGCTTGCTTTGGAATATATTTAGAAACACTAATGCTTAAGCAAGTGTGCAATACATGTGGTCAGAGTAATGTGGCGTAAGTGTATTTTTTTACCCCAGGGAATGAAAAATGAGAGTTTTGATGTTTGTGCTTAAATATTTAATACCCAGGCCAGCTCTAGGCAGAATTAGTAAAACATATCTTTGGCATTCTCATCTTCTTTTATCTCCTTTCTATATGAAATTCCTGTTGTACTGGGATCTATTACTAACCCTGCCTTATTACATCTCAATTCATTCTCTCTCTCTCTCTCTCTCTCTCTCTCTCTCTCTCTCTCTCTCTCTCTCTCTCTCTCTCTCAAATGTATTTTATTGACTGATGTTTTCAACATAGATCCTTCTGCCCACTCTCCTAGACTTTATCTTCTCCACCTGTCTTCCCACTTTAAAGTATTTTCCACGCTTAATATCCAAAATCTGACGTAGGAATTGGGAAGTACAATGGGATGTGGGCTGTTCAGACAAGACTAGAGGAAAGCCACAATATTTATATGGTCTTGAGATCAGACCAGAGGTAAGAGAATTTTAGTGGAAACGCATCCAGCAAGTGCTTTATCTCAGAAGGTAATAAAGACACATAATAAATCAGGGATGAGTATGAGAATTGGGAGCTAAGAGAAAATCATTAATTGGATGGCAGAACTGAAGAGAGAAGTTGCAGAAATTTGGTCTGAGATCAGCTGGGTTCATCCCAGGACCAGTGATGATGGGTGACCTTTAGATAGAAGTGAAGATCTAGTTCAGGACCAATTTAGCTGACATCAGGCTCTGGCTTCCAGCATTTTTATTGGTATCTCTGCAAGTATTTTTACATATGCTGGGTCTGAAAGTAGCAGGCTTCTTCTAGGCATCTGATAGCCCTTGAAACTCAATAGGATGGAGATATATATGTGTGTGTGTACCCTTACTAGATAATAATTAGAAAACATACAAATAATTAGTCATTATTTGTCCATGAAATCACCCAAGTCCCTCCTTGGCCTTCCTTGTGTCATTTGCTTTTCACAGTTGTAAGAACAGATAGCCCTTAAAAGTGCTTAGTGTGGCTGTTTCCTTTTTAAGTGTTTTGTATGTAAACTCATTAGCTATCCAATTCATTTCACATTCATTACATATTGTCCTACTTACAACTATTATATATGGAAACTCATTCTATCCTCACCAATACCATGTGAAGTGGGAATAATTATTATCCTCATTTCATATAAGGAAAGTGAAGCGCAGAGAGGGTGAGTGACATGTCCAGGTGCATATAGCTGGGAAGTGACAGATTTAGGATTCGAAACCAGGTTCTATGGCTTCAGTGCTCACTCACTTTGCAACTGTCAGGCCATTGTCTCAACTGAGGCTTTTCCCTTTTAGAATAAAAAAAGAGAGATGGTGATGGGGGAGTCTGGGATGAATATAAGGGAGGGTTATCACTGCTGTATGCTTTCATATTGTATTGGTAGGATGCTTCCTTATATTCATTAAATCAGTCTTTGTAGACATAGTTGAACTTTTGAAATTATTCAACAAATATTTATTCTGTGCTGAGTTGATAGAGATACATGGATGAATAACAATTATGTTTATCTTTCAGGAATCTAGAGTGGGTCACATGTGCTATGAGGTAAATTAAAATATGACTTATTACTGCTGCTACGAAAGTATGGGCAAACAGATAATAGAGAAGTTATATCCACTGAGAGATCTAAGAATCTTCTTTGAAAATATGACATTTAAAGTGGGACTTAGGAAATATTTTCTCCTTATTATTTTTAAACTAGAGGCCTGGTGCATGAAATTTGTGCATGGGGGAGGGGTTCCTCAGACCTGCACCCTCTCCAATCCAATCCGGGATCCCTCACTGGGATGTCCTACTGATGGCTTAGGCTGCTCCCAGAGTGGACCTAAGCTGCAGTTTGGCCTCTCTCTGCACGCTGGATCAGGGGAAGATGCCACCCCCATCACCCCGCTGCTGCTGCCACTGCTAAGAGCTGCAGCCTCCAAGGTATTTTTATCAACAGGGACTTCAGTCCCTTCATCATGAAAAAATGACAACTTTCTTTAGGCATTTTCAAGATGTCTCTTTCATAGAATATGACATTTCTTTCTTTTTTATCTTCATCTGATGCTATTTTTCCATTGATTTTTAGAGAGTGTACAAGAGAGAGGGAAAGACAGAGAGCAATGTCAATGTGAAAGGGACACTTCAATTGGTTGCCTCCTGCATGAGCCCTGACCTGGGCTCCAGCCAGGGAAGAGCCTGAAACCTAGGTACATGCCCTTGACCAGAATCAAACCTGTACCCTTCAGTTGGCAGGCCAAGGATCTATCCACTGAGTCAAATTGGCTATAGTAGGATATGACATTTCTTAGCCCCTCCATCAGTGGACCTTCATTTTTCCCTTCAGGAGTGAGGTGGAAAAACCCTAAATCACCTTATTGGATTCTTATTATGAAAGTTACCAAGAACTCTGAGAGTGGCGTACCAGAGGCTTAGCCAATAAGCGGTTAGAAAAGGTGTTTCCTCTGCAGCTCACGTGCAGAGGCGGGACTGCTGGTGTGGTCTGGCTGCCAGGCCTGTTCTCCATTGGCAGGCCCTGCTCCCTGCTCTCTGTGGGCCTGCACCATCTGTGGCTTGCCTCATCACATAGCAGTCCCCTCTTGCCCACCTGCATGCGTATCTCCTCCTGAGCTGTCATGACTATTACGGTGTCCTGGTTAATTTGCATATTACCCCTCTCTCTCTCTCTCTCTCTCTCTCTCTCTCTCTCTCTCTCTCTATATATATATATATATATATATATATATATATATATATATATATATATATATCATATATATATATATATAGACTTTTTTATTTTATAGATAGAGCAAGGGAGAGAAAAAGGGAGAGGGAGGGGGAGAGGAAGAGGAAGAGGGAGAGTGAGAGGGAGAGGGAGAAAAATGTCTGCTGCTTCCTGCACAGATCTAACCAGCAATCTCCCAGTATATGGGATGATGCCCAACAAACTGAGCCACACTGGCCAGGGCTAAGGAAATGTTTTTATGACCAAGAAAACAAAAAGGGATATTTCAAACAGACTCCATAAGCAAAGACATAGTGTCAAAAAAAAAAAAAAAGGCTAAGATTGTTTTGGAAAAAGTAGGGAGTTCTGTGTGGCAGAACGTGTGGTACATAGTGAGGAATGATAAGAAGTGAGAAGGATTCTAAAAATACATGTATACCAGGGTGAGGGATTTGGATTGTACTTGGTGGATACTGGGAAGGTTTCCTTCAGAAATTTTTATGCAGAATATTGATATCAAAAGGTATGTTTGATGGCACAATTATGCTGTAGGCCAGTGGTGGCAAATTGCAGCATTGCGAGCCACATGCGGCTCTTTGGCCCCTTGAGTGTGGCTCTTCCACAAAATATCATGTGCAGGCGCGCATGTACAGTGCAAATGAAACTTCATGGCTCATGTGCAGAAGTCGGTTTTTGGCTCTCAAAAGAAATTTCAATTGTTGTACTGTTGATATTTGGCTCTGTTGAGTAATGAGTTTGCTGACCACTGCTGTATGCTATTAAAGAACAGACCATAGTGTAAGGAACCTCGGGCATGAGACTTAGGACATTCTAAGGCAGAGGCATTGACAGCAAGGGCTCAAGCAAGGTTTCTGCACTTGAATTGAATTTAAGATTTTTCTCACATAGAATCAACAAGATTTGATAAATGATTTAAGGTAGGGGATGAGCTATACTGAGGAGCAGTGCCTTTGAAGTTTCTAGCTTGTGAGATGGGTTGTATACAATCTACAGTTTTGGTTAGCTACTTACCCGGAATCCAATTTGACTGTGGTAGTTTAAACAATGCAGAAGATGGACTGCATCAAGGGAATGTGATATGTATACATATATTTTGTAATAATATTCAGTTTTAATAAAAAAGGGAATCCTACCATTTGCAATAACATGGATGAACCTAGAAGACATTATGCTAAGTGAAATAAGTCAGATTCAGAAGACAAATAATGTGTGATCTCAGCTATATATGGAAGCTAGATTAGTCAACCTTGTTGAAGCAGAGAGAACAGATTGGTAATTGCTAGGCTCTGCAGGGGTGGGGATGGGGAATGAAGAGATGTTTGTTTGGGATGTTAAAGTTTCAGTTACATAAGATGGATTTATGTAGAACAGGGTGACTATAGTTAACAGTACTATATTGTATACTTAAAATTTGCTAGAGGGTATCACATTTGAAAAAAAGGAAAAGGAAAGAAAAAGAAAAAGGTAACTATGAGGATATAGTATGTTAATTAGCTTGATTGTGGTGATTATTCCAAAGTGTATATATATATATCAAGTATAAATATGTTCACTTTTAATGCATATTATTTTAAGTTGTCAGTTATTAAAAATGTAAAGAAGTTTATTTCTCTTTCAGCCAAACAATTCTGATTTAGCAGGCTAGACATAAAATGGGCTCCCTGGTATTACAGATCTGGATATTTTTTTCTTGTTGCCCTAACTTCCCTTAGGAAAACACTCTCATTCATATGGTTGAAGAGGTCTTATCATCAAGATAGTTCCAAAGTCCATCGAATAGGAAGGAGTAAGTGGGAGAAGGAACAATCAGGAAGTCTATCACATTCAAACTGGCCATTTCTAGGCACATAGCCATATCTAGAAGTAAGGAAGGCTGAGAATTGTAGTCTTCATTCTGGATGGCCATTTCCTGTCTAAAATTTGGGGATTTACTGTTAATGAAGAGAGGAAGAATGAATATTGAGGTACAGTGTCTTACGACAATATTAATAGAGATGGAGGGGACAGAACAGATTTAGGGAGATAGTAAGTTCTATTTAGGATATATATTAAGTTTTAGGTGTCTGTGATACCATCTCATAACTATGTCCAAAAGGTAGTTTGAAATTAGGATTTTTATCATGACAGAGATAATATTGACACAGCGACTTGAAAAGCTGGGTAAAATGAACTGGGTGGGCATTAATAGTGAAGATTAAAGACTAAGAACAGAATCTAAAGACAGCAACCTTAGCTGAACTGGATTGGACATGAGAGCAGAAGCAATTCAGAAATGTTAAAAGAGTAGACGAGGAGATGGACAGATAGACAAGGAAGAGTAACTTTAGAATCCTCCTTCAATGTTGTGGACCCCATTTCACCATTGCTCTGGCAACAGTCTATATAACATTGCTGCATAGATTAACAAGCCCACAAAAGTTATCCCACTCTTCACCCTCCTACCTATCAGAAACAGCTTCCAAGTTCCCCAGGAGTCTAGTCACAATGGCCTTTAAATATGGCCTCATGCCAATGGCCCAGATGGAGTCAAACCATCAATTGTGCACCCAATCTGCATAGACTATTTTCTTCAGCAACATTTTTCATTGAAAGCATTCAGTACAGAATGGACACTTCTGTTTCCAGGGCAAAGGGGTCAATGGGCATAGCTGAAGAAAAAATAAAAATAAAAAAGAATGTGAATGAAGAATGCTGGGAAAGATAAGGTTCCAGCTGACTAGTTAGGAAAATTAGTGCAGTTTCAAATGAAAATGTAAAAGGGAAGAGATTAGAATTCTCAGAAAGATGAAGAATACTTAAAACTATACAAATTGATATCTTAAAACATGAGCAGAGGTGCTGATGTAGAACCTAGAGCAGTGCCTAGCACAGAGAAGTCACAAATAAACATTGTTTAAGGAAGTGACTATATTTCTCTCTAGGAACCTTAACTTTATTCTTATGTATAAATTTATTTTGGGGAAAATAGGTCTCTAAAATGTATTTGAGATGCAAAGGGGCATTGGATTATGTATTGCTTTTTCTTTGACATTTCTTCCTTTTGAGTGTTTACTGGGATGTTTAAATTGTGCTGCAAGAGTCCTCAGTTCATTTCAGTTATTTTTTTACTTTATTTATTTATGTATTTTTTCTTGCAGTTCACTTTATTAACAAAGCCTTTTCTTCCCCCCCCTCTATCTTATTTAAGTAGAAAGGTTTAAATTTTATATATACATGGTGCTTTTTGTTAAAATTCCAACTAGCTTGGAGACATTAAGATAGCTTATTAAGAGGATTTATTGTCTCTCTCACATCACTGATTCTCATATTAACAATGCACTGTGTGCAGAAATAAACTTTGGCCCTTTAAACTCTAAATTTAAATAAAGACTTGCTTAAGTCTTTCAAATGGAATACTGTAAAATTTGCTTAAAGCGCTTAACTCATGTGGCCATTCTTTATTCAGCATTTATTGAGAATCTAGTATTTAAATTAAGTTATAGCCTAAACTCTGAAAAGTGGACTGAAGACTAAATACTCAATGTATGAGAAAGAAAGGGCCATTGTCATCACTAATGATGAATCATTTTAAAAGCAGTTAAATTTTCCATGCTGTAGAAATACCCCTAAGCTACAACACTATAAATAATGTCATTATGAAATAAATTCTAATCATGCTTAGCAAAAAGCCTTACACTCATTTATTTAGTTAAGTCCTTAAGCTTTCATAGTCTTAGTTTCCTCATCTGTAAATGAGAATAATCTTCCACACATGGTGATTAAGAGGATAAAATCAATAGCATTTATCCTATGACAATTACTTTTAAATATTTTTCTTGACCACTTCCCTGTTACACTAAAGGACTCAGTTAAATAATGAATTGTATTTCTTTCTCAATGAGAGCAGAGCCCCAAACTACTTGGTGGTATTTTACAAACACAAGTAAGAAGAATAGGATGACACTTCTTTCTTTTAGCACATTAATCTGTATTGGGACTACCTTAACCTATTCATTATTGTCCTCTAAGATCAAATATATAATATTTTTTCTAGAGGTAAGTGCATGAAATAATCATGCTTTCTGCATCACTGGTTATAGTAAAAGTGTACATTCTGGAAGAATGGCAATAACAGGCATTTATCTCGAATGGTTTATAATCTTTAACTTGCTTTTATATCCTTTATTGCATGTGATTGCACTGGAAAATTTGCTCATCCAGGAATATATTTTAATATCCAACTACTATTATACCACCTTGGTTTTTCAAGAGAGCAGTTAACTTTTGCCTTAATGAATTTATTGACTTTGAGATCCCCAGAGATTTCTTAGGAAAACCCCACAGGTATAGTCAGTTAACCCGGTAGTGACCTACAGATGAACACTTTGCATATTGTCCCCTGGAATGTCTTTACTATGCCACACAATAACAATTTGCATCAGGAATGAGTTTGTGATTTCAAGGGGCTCACGTTGGGTGAAAATATTAGTATTTGATATTTAAGCCAAAGGTATTTCACCCTGAATGCAAAGAAATTAGCCATCCAACTGGTAGATGGTTATACTATATAAAATATTTACATGATTTAGTCTGACTTTTTATATTAACTTTTGAAATAGTTGACACTATTGTAGAGTTCTCCATCCCCACTTCTATCTTCCCCTTCTCCCCTCCTCCAGATCTTCAGAACATTATTGTCTATGAACCTGGGTTATGCATCTATTCATATTCATATGTCTTTTGAGTGATCTCTTCCAGTCCCCGCCCCCCCACCCCCTACCTTTCTCCCCTCAGATCTCTCAGACTATTCCATGTATCCATGTTTCTGATTCTATTTTGTGTGTCAGTTTTCTTTATTTTTAAAAAATATATATTTTATTAATTTTTCACAGAGAGGAAAAGAGAAGGATAGAGAGTTAGAAACATCAATGAGAGAGAATCATCGATCAGCTGCCTCTTGCACACCCCCCTGCTGGGGATGTGCCCACAACCAAGGTACATGCCCTTGCCCGGAATCGAACCCAGGACCTTTCAGTCCGCAGGCCGATGCTCTATCCACTGAGCCAAACCGATCCCGGCTCATTTTCCTTTTAAATTTGGTATTATTATACCAGTGCTGGATTAGGCACCCTTCTTGTGTAACATTTTAAAAAATATATATTTTATTGATTTTTTACAGAGAGGAAGATAGAGGGATAGAGAGCTAGAAACGTTGATGAGAGAGAAACATTGACCAGCTGCCTCTTGCACACCCCCTACCGGGGATGTGCCCACAACCAAAGTACATGCCCTTGACCGGAATCAAACCCGGGACCTTTCAGTCCACAGACCAACACTCTACCACTGAGCCAAACTGGTTTTGGCTTTTGTAACATTTAATTATCATCTGTTTACCTCTTTATTTATCATCACATTATATTAATTTATAGTCTTACTTTGCTGCTGAAAAATGAGCAACTTCAAGGCAGAAATTGTGTCTCATCTTTTACTGCAGCAACAGAACCTAGCACATTGCATGCCTGCAATGGAAACTTACTGGGTCCACATGTATTTAGTTGCAAGAAAAGAAAAAAACCACTAAAAGTACCTTGAACAATAAAGGAATTTGACTTAATAATTTATGCCCAGTGTGGTCAAGAGTCCCACCACACCTCTCTGCCATTTGTTTAGCCCTTTGGGTCTCTGAGTCAGATCTTTACCTTTATGCAGGTTTCCCTCCGGGAGCAAAACGGCTGCAGCATGTGTCCTCACATACATAGGACAAGATACTGGGTCTCTGTCCCAGACTGCTGGGAACAGTCCCGGAACTCATTCCAGCTGGACTCTTTTAGATCACAGCCCACCTTTGAGCCAATAACTGTGGTCAGACATGAAATATGCTGATTGGTTTTGCCAAGATTATATGTCCTGTCCCTAAAACAGGTTTGGAATCAGGAGATAAAAGAAGTCAAAGAAATTTTTAAAAAATAATTCACTAAATTAATGAAATTCCATGTCTGTGGTGTATTTTAATAAAGTGTAAGGGAATGAGACATTTTTGAAAAGTTGTTTTAAATCTGAGAAATATCACCCTTCAACAATTCAAAAACAGATGCACACATGCTAACACAAGTCTGTTAGTAATAATTGGGGCTGCATACAACTAACTGAGATCCAAGACTTACCTTGGTAAAAATTACAGTGGGCAATTATCTTTGTACTGCAATGTAGGAAAAATCTACCATCCCTAACCCCTACCATTCTATCCCCTTACATCTATAAGGAATTTTAGCTTTCAATAATGGATGCATTTTATTTTTATAATAGGAAATGACTGAGTAACTGGATACAGGAAAACAAACATGGAAAAGAGAAAATGGAGGAAAACAAACTTTTCAGAATTGATTTTGCCTAGAGCTATCCCAGAAGTTTCTAACTTCTTAAAAATTTGATTATGTGTGCACATTCACATTTTGAAAGGCAATAGATGAATAAATAAAGTATCTAAAAAGGGGGAATTGTAGCCAGAAAGCCAAAACCAATAGTGTAGTGGGGGGCAGATAACTTAAGTTATCTTCTTATCACCTACTAGAGGCCTGGTGCATGAATTTGTGCACCAGTGGAGTCCCTCAGCCTGGCCTGTGGGAATGGGTCAAAACCGGCTCTCCCACATCCCTCGAAAGGTCCTGGATTGAGAGAGGGTGCAGGCCAGGTTAAAGGACCCCATTCATGCACGATCGGGTCCAGGGAGGGACTATGGGAGGGCTCCAGAGCACGTCTGACCCATTTGCTCAGTCCCAATGGGCCAGACCCCAGCAGTAAACTAACCTACTGGTCAAAGCATCTGCCCTGTGATGGTCAGTGCACATGATAGTGAGTGGTTGAGTGGCCTTAGCATATCATTAGCATATTACAATTTGATTACTTGAACATATGACCGGATGACCAGACACTTAGTATATTAGGCATTTATTATATAGGATTCACCTCCCTGGCAGTTCTGCTTTCTTATTTTTCAACCCCATACAAATCCTGTTGTCTGATCTTTTCTTCTCTTCTTCCTTACACCTTTGAAATATCATTTAACTGTTTTAATTTGCCTGTATTGTCTCTTTAAATGGAATGAAAGTATTCTGAGAGTCAGAACTATGTCTTGTTTTTCTTTGGAATTAGCCTAAATTTGTAGAATGGCTCAGTATATAATGTGTGCTTGTAGGAATAGGATCGAATGATCTCTTTCACAGTGATTTGGGTAAAGGAGATTGGACCTCAGTGTTGTGTTTGCCCAACATTTCTTTTTCGCTACACAACTCAGACTAACCCTTAAATATTGGCATGCCAAGAAAAAGATCCAATAAAAAAAGAGACTGTTGAAATATTTTCAAAGGGAATAGAACCATTTGAAATTATTTTCATTGCTCTTCTGATTCCAGGTTTCTAATGACTTTCGAACAAATAGATAATAAAGGAAGACATTTTATGTGTGTCATTGAATTTATTTTACTTTCATAAAATTATAAACATGTCAAGATACATGTGCATGCTATTGTGCTATTCAAACATTTTTCTTTAAATAGATGCAAGGAAATGAGAAGAGATGGTGCAATATCATTATTGTTCCCATATTTGTTGTTGTAAACAGTGAAGTCATTGTCTTTTGTGAACTGTCAGCTTAAAATGTTCTGCCAAAAACCTTCTAATGCATGCCCTTATTAGAATTAATCACAAGTGTCAGATGAGACAGTGTTATCCTTTCCGTGTAATTTAAACAGACTGTTATATCCTATGTGCAAAATATTTGCTTTGTTTTATATGTGGAACCCGGCCATAACAAGATGTTAATAAGAGGAAAGAGAATCCTTTGGCCTTGCTGAGGCTCAAAATGCTAAAAAGCTGGGGTCACACCCTCTTGTATTTAGTGAAGATATTTTTTTAGGTCTCTACTTTAATTTGTAGTCTGGTTGCATCATTTTCGCAGTCATATAGACTCACGTGTAGGGGAGGATGCAGGTTAGTAAGAACCTTTCTTCTACCCTCTATGTTCTTTCAGCTGATCTAATTAAATCTACACGAGACAGATTAACAAGAGAAAAGACCCAGATTTAATAACATGTATGTATGGGAGCCCCACATATGTCAGAGAGTCAGAGACCACACATATATGAGAGGTTCAAAGACAGAGAGGGAAAATGAGACCAGAGTATAGGAAGGAGGTCATTCACAGGATAATAATAAGAGCAGATATTCAATAATTAGGAGTTTGATGTGTCTTATAGATAGGTCCTAAAAAGTTATATCTGGTAATAATTCTTACTGGGCAAGGCCCGTAATTTAAAATCTTTAGGGGGAGTTTAAAATTTCTCCTGAGCCTGCAGGGTCTTGATTTCCTTCAACTCAAAGTAATGCATAGATCCCAGAGGCACATCTTGGGGTGACTCAGTCTGAACCCTACATAAAGATTCCAAAGTGAACTGGGAGTTCTCTATTTCATTTTCCTCATTTGACCACTTGTCAGATCTTATCAATCCTCTCTTGGAAATCCTGGCTGTATCTTTTCTTGGAGGAGAAATCACCCTGGATTGGGCAATCCAACATCTGGCTTTAGTTTTGCTCTTTCTCCAGCAATTTGTATGACCTTGATCAAGTCACTTAATATTTCTTAGCCTCGGTTTCTCCACTCTTAAGGTTCTCCCAGATCATATTCTGTGATTTCTCTGCAAACATGCTACCTGTTTTTGTTTTTTATCTTGTCGCACTTGAAGTTGGTAATAACCTTTTATCTAGTGCCTCTTCCTGAATCTCGTCTCCTAAGTCAGGGCTCCTACCACTGGGATATCAATCTTTCTGAAGCATTGCTTTATCTGGTCACAAAACTGGCAATATTGTCTATTTTGTGATAATTCCTTGAGTTGTACACATATGACTTGTGCACATTTCTATACATGGTGTTTTATTTCAATGAATAGGGTAAAACCCCAACACCTAAGTGGCTTCCTGTGACATCCCCCTGAAGTATGACCCATGGAACTTGAACTTAAGGCTCCTCAGCAACCTGCTTTCAGGTTACATTTCCATTTAAATTCTCAGTATTCCAGTACTAGTTCCCAAAGCTCGCTACTTAGCCATATTACCTGGAAAATTTTCTCTATAGATTGAGAAACTTCATTGTGGAACTGAATGGATTATTATTTTTTTTCATTCTAGAATCACATGTGTCAAACACAAGGCCCGCGGGCCAAATCCGTCCCGCCAGGCCTTGCAATGTGGCCTGCACTGCGCTGTCATCACTGCACTCCGCTGCGTTTCCATTACAATGACAGTTTATGACTGTTCAGTAAACTATTCGGCCCCGATTTAGGCTGGATTTTAGATTTTGGCCCCTTCTCTGATTGAGTTCGACACCCCTATCTGCTAATCCAATGTTAAACATTTTGAAAACATTGTTTTTGCCTTTACTTATAGCAGAGAGTTTCAAACTTCTGTCTGTATCAGAATCACCTGAAGTGATTATTAAAATGTAGGTTGTGGGGCCTAACATCAGGGGCCCCTTGATCAATAAGTGAGGGTTAGGCCTGAGAACTTGCATTTCTAATAATTTCCCACACAATGGTGATGCTGCTGGTTCAGGAACCACTAGTTTTTGTGAGCACCTTGCCCTGGAATGCCATTTCCAACACCATCTTCACCTACCAATGTGCTGACCACCATTTTAATGAGAGTAGAAAGCATCAGAGAGGAGAAAGCATCTCTTTTTGCCTTTTTATTGGAAAATGGGATACTTTGAAAGACTAAGTATATTTGATCAAAGATGTCTGTGATCTATGCAGTTTTACTTTCTTCATGGAACAATCCTCAAGGTCCCAGATAGAAGAAATCTCTTTCTTCCATATTATTCCCAACACTTTATTTCTTCCTTTGTTGTCACTATTCCACAGTTAAATAAAAATTAGATTGTAAGGCCTTTGAAACCTTATCTCACTCTGTACAGTATCATATCCCCATATCAGTGTCTCAGTGATTTGTGCAAGACAGGGAAATTTAATATGTACTATTGAATGAATATCAACCACTTGAAAATTTGTCCTTTAATAATTTTTTTCTGCTTTTTACTCATGGCTTTACAGTTCCACTTCCAATGTATTTTTTTTTAATCTTACAAGGCATTTGAGTAATATTTCTTTTTAAAATTTAACAAGGCTCTGCTGAATACTATTTTCAGGAAGATAAACTATGCCATTGAATTAGCAGTTTCTAAGATATGATAATTCTTGCCTACATTAATTTTTTTTTCCTTAGTCATTGTCAATTAACCTCAAGTGCAGCCACTTAGAATACATTTTGTCAGAAATGATCTTCCCGCTATGGTCCTGATACCTGCTTTATTTTTGAAACTACCCCTTTCATTTGACCTCCATGTGCTCCTTATCAGGTATCTGGGTAGGTAAGTGGCTTTGGTCTTACACCTATTCTATTCAACGTTTGCTGGTGGAGCGCTAAATAGAAAATAGCCACCCAGAAATACTTCTCTCAGAGCCAGAGTTTTAGTGATGGACAGCATCTGCCAGTTTATGGGACACATTCGCAGTCACATTTCTAGGTAAATAGACTAAAGTCTGGGACCATGAACATGTAGTGCTGGTCGCAGATGGAACTGCCATGGAGCTGTAACTCTCATCCCGAAACTCTCTTAGGAATCAGCTGGACTCCACGTACTGAAACTCAGAAGGGAATTTCAAAGAACATCTCATATGTGCTTGCAACTGTAGGACTCCCTTCCTCCAGATAGCTCTGAAGGAAGGAGTCAAGTTCAGCTGAAAGGCCGAAGAACGGGAGCCTAGTCTTCAGGGAATCAGAGAGAAGGAAGGGTCTCTTTTTGCCTTTTCATTTGGAAGTGGGATACTTTAAAAGATTAACTATATTTCATCAAAGCTGTGTGTGATCTGTACACCTTTAGAAATAAAACAGAGAAGAAAATAGAATAAAAGAGAAGTAAAAACGAAACCTATAATAACGAAGAATGTCCAGTTTTCAGGTAATTTAAATAAATCTTTTGCTGTGCTTAACAGTCATATTCGTGTTTGCTAATTTGGAGTACTTTCATAATACTGTTTCATTGTAAGTGTCAGTGTAAGAAGAGTTTTAGTTTTGTACCTAACAATCCACATCAGAGGGCAAAAATGAAAGTACTTTAACCCGGGCCTCTGCCTGGCAATACTTCCTAGTGAAATCTTTGTCCTGACAAAGCCATTTTGTTTTCTAATTTTCCATTTATTGTAATGGTCCATTTAGTTTATCTTTTCCTCCTGTCAGAAAGCTTTTTCCTTGAGTTAAAGAAAATTAGTTGTAATGCCTAGATTTTTATGCCTCTACTTTCTGGGAAAAAGGAATTATAATGTAAATTGAGTTTGATGCAACTGGGCAAAACAATGAAAGCTAAATATAGCTATTTATTCTCCTATAAATTATTTTTACTTTAAAAGTTTCAACTATATTGTAAAAGAAATATGTGCACATAATAGAATATTCAAATGTCTAAAAATGTATAAAATTAAAAGTCTTTAGGAAATCCTCTGTCAGTTGCCAGTTCTCCCCAGAGGCAATTACTGTTAACAGGGTTTTGTGGATCCTACAATTTATAACACACACACAAACACACACACACACACACACACAAAGGGAATCATGTTCTACATATTGTGCAAAGCCTTGATTTTTCCTGAAATATTTTGAAAGTGCATGTTTAAAAATGATGATCAAAACTGCTATAATAAAAATAATAGGTAATTAAGGGTAGTTTATTATATATATATATATATTTTTTTCATTTGAACCATTAAAAGTCTATCCATCAAAAGAAAAGGGCAGGAGCTTCTCTTCATGTTTTAAAATGTTGATTCAGGAAGCTGGTAATCATTTACTCAAAGATGCTTGCTACCACTCATTGCTTTTTTATATCCTAAAAATAGTTCTAATTAGCTGGGGGTATAATAATCCCAAACATTTTGGATGATGTTTATTGTTATGATTTTACTATACATGTCTATGTATATTAATTTTTAATGAACTATAAAAATAATTTTTGATTTATTTGCCAGACTATACCTTATGAAGTCCTAATCCCAGAGTAAAGAGTATGGCTAGTGTCTTGGGCCAGTGTGGCTCAGTAGTCAACTACTGAGTGTCAACCTATGAACCAGGAGTTCTCAGTTTGATTCTGCTCAGGGCACATGCCTGGATTGCTGGCTTGATCCCCAATAGGGGCCGGGCAGGAGGCAGCTGATCGGTGATTCCCTCTTATCATTGATGTTTCTATTTCTCACCCTTCCTCTCTGAAATCACTAAAAAACATTTTTATAAAAGTGTGGGTAGATTTTTAGAAGGGTAATTGGTGGAGAAATTATTTTATATTACAACTAGAAGCTCAATGCACAAAATTCATGCCCTGGCTGCCTGGGCCCTCACATCTGCTGCTACCTCCTGGCCCCGGCTTCCTCGTGGCCTGGCAGCCCGGCCCCTGCCCACTATTCCAGAAGGACCTTCTGTCCTCTGGTCTAATTAGCATATTAGCTCTTTATTATATAGGATATTATTCTAAATATAGTGCACTATATGAATTGGGTGGACATACAGCCAATATTTGACCCTGGCTGTGGAAGAGTGACTCTTCAGTCACTTGTATGGAAAGTGTCTTCAGTAATGCTCTGCACTTGTTGAAAATGTGCAATTTTGAGGGGTTTTTTTTTACAGAAGAGAAACTTCAGTATCTGTACCACTGTTGGATAAATCTGCAGCATCTATAATAATGCTTTTCTTCCTTGTAGAAGTTGTTATGTGAAGACAAATGGAGGGCTCTTACAAGTAGGCAACTTGTCCTTGCTCTGTGCAGTCTCTTGTCCTCCGAGTTAGTGTTTTCTTACTCATCGTGGCGGTGGGAGGTAGCTGGAGAGACTGGGTGTCTCTTGGTGGTATCGTGTTGCTTTTCCAGTATAATTTGGCTTGAGGAAGGCATGATTCATCTAAACCTATCACAACTTCTTGTAGATAAGGAAGGCCCCCAACAGATTATAGGACAAGGAGATGTTTTTTCTCTAAGGCTGCTTTATTATCTTATAGAATTACACTTTCCCAGAAATATTTTTGATGGCCTGTTTTCCTTTCATTTTAGAAATGCAATTAGAACAGTGTCCTTTAGTGGCAATGCTTACTGTCCCATCTTGCCTTGAAAGCAGAATAAACTATTGAATAGATTGTGTGTATTTGTTTATTGTTGAGTTATCTGCATACTTTGCTCAGAATGGACTTCTCCAGACAGTGCACTCAGTGGAAATGTGCACAGGAGTCCTCTACTATTTTGATTTTTTCTTTGATTCACTAAAAACCCAATGACTTTCATTTCCCTTAGCCAGTGTTTATGATGTTTAAGGAAGTTGATTATATCGGTGCCTAGTCTAAGAGTATTGGGAACACGGCAGTGAAGAGAGAAGCCTGGGAACTGAAGTTAGCAAAGTTTTGCCTCAGGGAAGGGTAAACAGCTTCCCCAACCCGGAAAATTGTGCTTCAGGTGTCCCTTTCTTGAAGCGTGCGGTCTCATTTCCTATCATTCTCTTTTGCCATCATTCTCGGTTGTGAAAGAATCACTCTTTAGTGATTAATGAGAAGGAATAACGGAGGGAAATTCTTGGTATCCAAGGCAGCCAGTCCTCTTCTCCCCGCACTTGTGCCTGTGAGTTAGAAAAGGGTCGAGGCTGGGAGAGTAGTATGTGGAGAATAAATGGCTTTTTCACGGTAGAAATCCACACACACTGTTGTTTATTTTTATGTTTCATGTGACAATTTACTGTTTTTTTTTCTTCTTATTTTACTTCTCTGTGGGGTTTTCTTTTTGTCTGTTAGAAACCTCAGAGTTTTCCTCCAAAATAAACCATTTATTTAACTATAAAACAAGTTGACCTGACAGCTGTTTGTTGACTTGATACATGTAAAGGGAAACGGGAGGACCTGGTTCTCATTCCCCCCTGCTGGGCTTCCTCCTGTAATGCTAAGTGTGTGATCATGCAAAGGGAGAGCCTTGGCTTTGGAACAGGCCCATGTGGGTCTGGACTTTGCTGCTCCCTTAAACATGTGCGGACAGAAAAGCCACTCTGTCTAAGACTCAATTCTTTCTCGAGTGAACTGTCATGGGGCATAGTGATGTTTTAGATGCCTCGCCCATGTCCTGAACCAAGTAAGTATGCTCAGTAAGTAACTCTTCTCCCCACCAACCTTTGCTTTTGATGTTCTAGGGTTTTCTGAGGTCAATGTTCATTTTCCTAGAAGTCACTATTTTCCAAGGCATCCCTGTTTCTCTCTCAACTTTTGAAACTGCGGTTTTGTTTTACTGCTACTTAGAATTTAAAACATTATGGGAAGTGGAGGTTAGCGGAGATCCCCTAAATATTAGTAAGTATATTAAAGTTTAGGAGGGATTATATATTCAACAGTAGCTTGGTCTGTACCACAATTGACATTGCAAGCTGGACAGTTTTTCGTTGTGGGTGTCTGTTCATTACACTATGGAATGTTTAGCGGCATCCCTGGCTTCTACCCATTAGATGTCAGTAGCACCACCTTCCCAGTTGTAACAACCAAAAATATCTCCAGACTTTACCAAATGTCCCTTGGGGGGTTGGGGTGAGATCAGCCCTGGTAGAGAATCACCAATCTATAGGGAAAGAAAGTCTGAGCATAGATACTATTTAAAAACATAGCCTTCCATATTGCAAGTCTTATCTTTTTGGGGCATTAGAAAACTTTTCTGCTCAGCCTGACTAGAGTGAAGAAACTTTTTATTAATATTTAAAGTATTCATCACTATAATATACACTGAGTGGCCAGATTATGATGCTCTCTGAATTAATAGTATCTGATCACTCAGTGTATATCCTATATAATAAAAGGCTAATATGAAAATTGTCCCCTCGACCAAGAGTTCGATCAGCAGGCAATCCAGCAAACTGCCCATATCCCCTCCCCCCTGGCCAGGCTGGCCAAATCCCACCCATTCATGCACTGGGCCTCTAACACACACACACACACACACACACACACACACACGCACACACACATAACTGAGTGGCCAGATTATTATGTGTTCAGAGATGATAATAATCTGGCCACTCAGTGTATTTTAAATTACTTATTGAAAATTTTAGTTGAGAACCTATGTGGATCAGGCACCATCCTATGTAATGAGTATTTAAAAATAAATAAGATGGGGCAGTATTCACTTAGTAGTTAAGAATGTAAATCAGACTACCTGAGATCAAAGACTGATTCCAGCATTTCCAGCTATGTGATCTATCTTTTTAAAAAAATATATTTTTATTAATTTTGGAGAGAGGAAAGGAGAGAGAGAAACATTGGTGTGAGAGAAAAACATTGATTGGTTGCCTTCAGTATTGGGGATCAAACCCACAACTGGGGTATGTGTTCTGACCAGGAATCAAACTGGTGACTTTTCAGTGCACAGGATGATACTCAATTGAGTGACACTGGCCAGGATTGTGGCTACGTGATCTTAAACAACGAGTATATCTATTTACTCATACATAAAATGGTAGTATTAGTACTACCTGCTTTCACATACTTGTTGATAAGATTAAACCAATCATAGATATAAAGCACGTTACTGATGCAATAGTAATTGCTTAAATAATACTAGTTGTAGTAGATGTTATAATTATCTACATCAGCAGCATTATCATCAATAATGCTATACACACTGATGATAGCAGCACCTAATCCTGAGTGAAGAGGTGGTGCAACATCAGAAGGCTTTCTGCAAACGATGAGCCCAGGAGCTGAGCTGGTAAGAGTTTATTTTGCCATTAGAGAACTTTCATGAAATGTTTCTAATACCATTTTAATGAAGTATTGATTTAAAATGAACCCTTTATTTTTGCTTGAGAACTACTTGATCCTCTTGTCTAATCTTAGGACTTCTTCTAGTCACAAATCAAGGAAATCCTGGTTATTTTCTACTTACATTTGCTTCTTTACAAATGATGGCAAAGCAAAAGTTTTAGCTAGTGGAGGTTTTCTATCTTTCATTTCCATGTTAGCTACCTTATTTTTATGATTGAATACTTAGCTGCCCTGACAATTCAAGTGTAATATTCAGAAACAAGCCATACCCCTTCCTAACATATATGATTTGGTGCTGTCCCCAGCATATACATAGAATAACCATTGGGGCATGTAGGACAAGTTTACAGGTGAGAAAACTGAGCTCACAAATATTGACCAGCCTAAGTTGACTGAGTAAATATCAGAACTGGGCAAAGTAACCCGGTGTTCATGCCTCCAAAGCCTTCTACTTTTACTTCATATATAATTATGTATTAAAATGTACCCTATGCAGTCATACACATTTTTTTCAAATATCTCTTATTAGCTGTGCAGGTAGAATGATGTTCTATAGAAATGCTCAATATTTCTTCGTTTATTTTATATTTTACTAGAGGCCCAGTGCATGAAAGTTTGTGCACTGGAGCGGGGGGGTCCCCTCAGTCCGGCCTGCACCCTCTCACAGTCCAAGAGTCCTTGGGGGTTGTCCGACTGATGGCTTAGGCTTGCTACCCACTGGAACTGGGCCTAAGCCACAGTTGGACATCCTTAGTGCTGCTGCAGAGGTGGGAGAGCCTCCCGCTACAGCTGCTGAGCTAGCTAGCAGCCTTCAGCCCAGTTTATGGCTGGGCAGTGCTCATACTGTGGGAACGCACTGACCATCAGGGGCCAGCTTCTGCATTGAACATCTGCCCCCTGGTGGTCAGTGTGCATCATAGCAACCGGTTGTTTCACTGTTCGGTTGATTTACTTATTACCCTTTTATTATATAGGATGATTCTAAGCTATTGCTAATAGACTACTGGTTATATTAACTTCTAACTACTTTCATAATATTTTAATACTATACCCAAATACACAAAAATGTGCGTTGAGTAGGCCTTCCTTCCCCTGGCTGCTGGCACCGGCTTCCCTCCAGCACTGAGGACCTGGCTTCCCTTTCCAGGCCACTGTCAGGCATCTGAGACCTGGGCTGCTTCCTTTCTCCAGCTGCCAGCAAGCACCTGAAACCCAGACTGGCTTCCCTCTGACTGTCCGCAGCCACCCGAGACCCTGGCTGGCTTCCCCCTTGTCCAGCTTCATCAGTAAGGATGTCTGGAAGACACCAGGTCTAATGAGCATATTACCCTTTTATTATTATAGGTTTCAAGAACTATATAGTAGAATCCTTATAACATTTATATGATTCTAAATAGCCACTTATCTTGTCCATTTTTGTGAGCTTCCCAAGAACATCTGTGGCTTTATCTTGAATGCATTTACAATTTCTCTCACCTATTGCAAGTTCTTTGGCCAGCTGACTACTGAATTTGCTAGGGTGGATCAGACAATTCTTTAATTTTGGCCATCTTATAAGATTGGTGATGGTAGTAGCCAGTTCCAGGTGTTCTCCAGTGATCCCTACACCCTGGTATTCATGTTCTTGAGCAGTTCCCTCCCACATGGAATAGGGGTGACCAATAGGATCTTGCTGGAAAGATAGGGTATGACTTCCAAAGCCAGATCATAAAATTCATTACAGCTTTTGTTTTTTGGGTGTTTTTTTTTAATTATTATTACTTGTTTGGGGTGGTGGGGTAGTCAGCTGCTATCTTATGAGCCCTCTCAGGAGGCAGCTCTATGAAAGGAGCGCACAGTGAGGAACTGAGCCATCTGTCTCGATGGTGTGAGTAAGCCACCCAGAAGTGAGTTCTCTAGATACAGTCAAGGCTTCAGATGCCTGCAGACCCTGGCCCACATCCTGCCTGCAGCATCGCGAGAGATGCTGAGCTAGAACCACCCACTTAAACGGCTGCCAAATGTATGACTCACAGAAAGGACAACATGATAAATGTTTACTGTTTTAAGCCAATAGGATTGAGTTAATGTGTCGCACTGAGCAATAGTTAACTAATATAGTAATTACTTGAAATGATTTTAAACTTTATGATGTAATTAAAACATGATTGAAATATTAAGTGGTCTGCATATGATTTTTGTCTATTTTAAATAGAATATACTTTGTTCATCCATGCAGTGATCCTATTGATTTTATAATTCGTCACTTAGTGTCTTAAAGGTAAAATACATAAGAGACATGGAAAGCATTTCGATAATAGAAGTGCTAGGCAATTGTAACCTATTAGTTTCTAAACTGTTGCAATGCATTTATATATACACAGAGGTGGGCAAAGTGGATTTACAGGTGAGAGTATGTGAAACATAGTTTATTCTTATATCATTATTTATTAATTGTTGTATTAATTATTTGTATTACAATTGTAAACCTACTTTTGCCCTCCCTATATATATGATTTCTCATTATAACAAAATAGCTTGAAGAGATTCCCTGTTAATATGAAAATGGTTGGATTTATTAACTGTTACCTTCATGTTAATATTTTATAAAATTAATTCATTGATTTTTTGTAATGCCCCAGAGAACTAGAGACAGAGGAACAAAAAGGGAAGGAAGATAAAGCAGTAAATTTTATTAGCCCTCGTATATAAATCAAGAATTGAAAGCACATTAAGTCTAATATAACTGTCAGTAGCCTAGTAGAGAGGTTCCTTGTTGCATTGAAGGGGCTTAAGAATTTTTTATTGTATTGTCAGAATAAGCTTTGTGTTATGTAACCAAGAATTGTGGCTTTGAAACCTAATGGGCATACAAGTTGACTCAGGAAATTTGCTCACAGAAAAAAATCTCGTTATAATTATTGAAAATATGTTTTTATAAAAACCAGCTTAAAAAAACAAGAACACAGGTTGGTAGTTTATCGAGTGCTTTCACCATAATATTCTTCCATAATAAGAGTATTTTGTTGTGCTTTGCCATCTTTTGAAGAAGTGATTTATCACCTTGACATAACAGAATGATCACTGCTGACCATGATGGTTCATGCTTCCTCAGGATATAAAGCTGTCTCTTTGTCCCCAACCCCCCTTAGGTTTATGAGTGCTGTCAAAAGCTACGAAGCTTCCTGAAATATTTAAGGAGAATGCATATCCATTAAGATTTTTTAGATTCCATAAACTTCTGCAGATTAAGGTCACAAACTATGTCAGATAGATCCAGAAATCAGACCCAAGTCTTTTCTCTTGGCCCATTGTTCTGAACAGAGAAATTGCATTTCATTATTTCCTCTTACTTTGACAATTTCCTCTGTTGGTAAAGTAAATAAAACATATGTATTAGAATATAGCTGTGCATCTTAGCATGCTTCCTTGTCTTGGGCTTTGATTGGAGGTGTGCTTGGCCTCCTAAGCAGACACTCCACGTCTCCCAGATGGTGTGCCCTGTCGGCCCGTTTACACATGATGTATGGCATTCATTGGGCTTGCACCGTTGGAGGAATAAATGCTCTTGCTATCACAGGGAACACATGGGCGAGGGAAATGAATAAGTAGAGTTATCCTGGTGTGAATTATAATACTTTCTTTAAATCACCATTTTTCTTTCTTTCTCTCTCTGTCTCTCTGTCTCTCTCTCTCTTTCTAGAACATGAGGAGGCATTTTGTTTTGAAAATAACTTTGAAATAAGAGAGCTTTTTATGGGAGTACAGGAATTAAAAGTTTGGATAATAAATTATTAATGTCTGTGTTTCTCTCTTTCTACACACACACACACACACACACACACACACACACACACTTATTTAGGGAGTTTTCAAATGTTTCAATGCCCTATTTAGGTAAAAAGGTTTCATAAAAGGATATGAAAGGTAGATGATTCTGAATTTACTTCTATTATCAAAATACAAATAACATTTTCTTTATTGTAAAGCCAAGGACATTTTTCATTTGTTGTAGGTTAATTCACAATATATATGTTATTAATTTAAAAGCAAGAGAAAGGAAGAGGGAAAAAGAGAGAAATATTGATCAGTTGCCTCCCCAACATGCCCTGACTGGGATAGAATCTGCAACCTGGGTATGTGCCTTGGCCTGGAATCGAACCTGCAACCCTTATGTGCATAGGAGGATGCTCCAACCAGCTGAGCCATGCAGCCAGGGCAAGCGTAACTTTTAGTCCAAATCATAAAAGTATGTATAGTTTTGGGAAAATCTACAGCTGTTGGAGTCACACACCTGAGATTTAGCCTTCCTCTCCTCCTGTCCCCGAATTTATCACTCAGGAGCTATGGAACCTTAGCAAACTTTCCTATCTCCCAGAGCCTCATCTTTCTCTTCTATGGAGTTGCGTGAAGAGATTATAGATTATGGAAATTGCTTATCTTATGCCACTTCATATATAGCAATTTTTCAACAAACGTAGTCATTTGGTAAATCACGATGATTCTGAGCAGGTGTTGCTGAATGAAAAATGCCGATACCCCAATAGAATTCATTCACAGAAAGACTTCCTTGGGCTGGTACCCAATCAAAATAACATGTGATTTTTGAACATAACATTTTATATATAAAAAAAAGGAACAAAGACAGCTGGTAGTAAAAAGAGAAAATATTTTGGCATTTATATGAAATAATTGAATGAACAGTTGACAGTTGAGCAAATCAAGCAAACCAAAAGTCATAAAATGTTGGAGTAAATTAATCGAGTTGGGAAGCATAGGTGACATTGTGGTACACGTTTGAAACAGGCTCCAATGTGGGAGCTTGAGAGCTGGAGAAGTGGCAGCGCCTGAGGAGGAGCAAAGCCAGTGACTCAGATTGGTGATGCTTTGATAATCTGTGCTTCAAGAAGGATTGGATGTTTTGTGTGTTGGAGTTCATTCAGAAACTCAGTTTTTCTGTAAGATGTATTAGAAGTGATAAGCAAACAATTGTGTTTATCATGTATAAGTTCATCATATGATATTTTCCATATGTTTTCTGAATCAATCACAACAAAATCCCAGCGACATTTAGTGAGAAGACTTCTTACATCTGCTGGGCCCTAATTTTTTGCTGTTATTGTAGATACTGACACACCGATAGCCATGCCCTCCTACACAGCAAATCACTTAACGACCCATCAGATTTGAGAAATGACTCACTGTAGCCTCTGGGTAAAATCCTCACTTTGTTTGAGCCCTAAGGTAGCAGCCAGAAGCCATTATAACTGTCCTTGAACTCTCCTCAACCCCAAAGCTCCATTGCATACCCCAGCTGAGCTCAGGAAGTCTCTCTAAAAGATGATTTCTGATGTCAGTCATGTAATTCATTTTTCACAACCCTTTATATCACTTTATACCTTAGAACCAAAGAAATAGTAAGATGTGAGTGGGTACAGTATATACACTGAGAGGCCAGATTATTATGATCTCTGAACACATAATAATCTGGCCACTCAGTATATACATATTAGAGGCCACGGTGCATGAATTTTTGCATAGTTGGAGTCCAGCTAGCCTGGCCAAGGGGAGGGGACATGGGCAGTTGGCTGGCCTGCCTGCTTGTCCAACTCCTGGTTGAGGGGACAATTTACATATTAGCCTTTTATTATATAGGATATGCATTCAGAGATGATAATAATCTGGCCACTCAGTGTATGTTTCTATGATGGGGATGGGGCACAGTAGACACATGCAAATATAAGGTTTATGATCTTCTGTCAAGATTTTTTGGCTCCCTTATCTTTCTAGCATAGCACATGCCCCAGTCATTATTATTATTATTCCATTAAGTAGATTGGGAAATTGAGTAGGGGAGGCAGGAGACCCACAATGCAGGACTGCAAACCTTCAGTGTTCTCCCTGTTCTCTGCATGATGCACATCCATATGCAGTGTTCTTTGGAAGTTATAGGAGAAGTGATTACACAGGTACCAAGAAAACATGATACATAAGCGAGGTGTACTTGTTCCAAATTGTTTAGAAAATCAATAATGTTCTTATATTTTAGTTCCTGCTTTGACACATTATATTAGTCACATTAATTTTGACGTGGCAAATTAATGAAACAAAGTTGGATGATGTGTGTATATATATGTTAATGTGTGTGTGTGTGTGTATGTGTGTCTACAGTTTACGTATTTTACAATTTTATTTTTTACCACATGACCTGGTGGTGTAAACAATACTGATATTTAAATGCAGATGTTTCCTTTCTGTTATCTTCTACATAGGTAGCAAAGTGCATGCTTGTATGTGCCTGGAGAATGTGATAGATGCATGGTTTGTCATTGGTGCTATTTGTAAAAGAGTTTCATGTTAGATGCATGGTAAGAGAAAGTGATGGATTCCATACCACACTGACAGAAGTGTGACTTGACAAGCATCAGAGCAGAGAGAGGGATGATTCATCCATGTTTCTGCTTCAGATGTCTTGGTTCTGGATGGGCTTTGAGGCCAGAACACATCTGTATCAGCACAAATATGTTCTTGTCAGATTAAACTCTAGTATTTTTCTCTTACTGAAAACAGATTGTTTCTTTTATTAAAACCCAAGCACGTGCCCTGACCTGGAATCAAACTGGTGACTTCCTAGTGCGTGGGGCCAAGCTCAACCAACTGATCCACACCAGCTGGGTGGGAAAATAATTTCTTAACCGGAAACAAACATAAAGACAAACTTTTCAATCTTGAAATTATTTTTAGGGGATAATTATAGATTAAAATTTCTGTAAAAAACACAAGGTATGAGCATAAGAACCAATCTCTTAAAGAAAACAAGATGACAAAGAACTAGATTCATTTCCTACTTGACTTATAAAATAATTCTGAGAAGAAATTCTGTGTCTAAATTTTCATACTGTTTCAACAGATTTTTGCAGCATCACTATCTTTGGGGCACTGCTCTAGAAGTGATACATACAGTCGTGTCTTAAGAGGCTTAATATCAGTTTAGGAAAGACAGAAAATAAGGAGCCATGGGTGTGTGGGGAGCACTAGAAAAAGTAGGGTAAATGGATAGGAAATGACGGAATGCATTATTTTAAATGGGCTGGCCAAGAAAAGACTGTCTGAGGAGGTGCCTTATTATTAGTTTTTTTTAATAATGTAGCTATCTGTATTTCAGTTGTAACATAACCTTGTAAAAACTACTTTTTAAAAAAGTATTTTATTGTCTCCCCTTTACCTCTTTGCCCCCTTCACTCATCTCCCTCCCCACACCAAGCCTTCATCTGTCTACTGTTTGTGTCGATGGAATATGCATACATGCTTACAAGTTATTTGGTTAATCTCTCCCTGCCCTCCTTCCCGCCTTCCCTCTGAGATCTGTCAGTCTGTTTCCTCCTTCCATGTCTGTGGTCCTATCTTGTTGGTCAGTTTATTTGGTTCATTAGATTCCACATATAAGGAAGATCATGTGATACTTGTTTTTCTCTGACTGATTTATTTACCTAAAGCATAATAATCTCCAGTTCTACTCATGCTGTCTTAAAGGAGAAGAGATATGACTTAAAAAAAAAAAAATATATATATATATATATATATATATATATATATATATATATATATATGTGTGTGTGTGTGTGTGTGTGTGTGTGTGTGTGTGTATATATATATATATAATTAATTTCAGAGAGGAAGGAAGAGGGAAAGAGAGAGAGAGAAACATCAATGATGAGAGAATATTATTGATCGGCTGCCTTCTGCACATCTCACACTGGGGACTAAGCCTGCAACCCAGGCATGTTCCCTTGACTGGAATCGAAAGTAGCACCCTTTAGTCCACAGGCCTACACTCTATCCACTGAACTGTACTGGCCAGAGTGAGATATGAGATTTTTGAGTAGAAACTAAATAAAGGGCAAATGCCAGTATGTGAATATGTGGGGGAAAGTAGTTCAGCAGAGAGATTGATTAGTAAAAGCCCTGAGCTTAATTGGTTGTGGTACAGACCTATAAGGAGATCAAAGAGCAAGGAGAAAGTTATAGAAGTAAGTTGCAAAGCAGCCAAGTTCCAAACAAGCTAGGAAAGGTTGTGGCCCAGCAAGAGTGGAAGCAGGGTCTCTGACCAGCACTGTTTGAATGGAGATGGGTGAGTTGGACTGGTGGGTGTGCAGAAGCTGTGCAGAGGCTATTAAAGCTGGAGTTTACAGGGTATGCTGCTGCTGATGGATGGAATGTAGGCTGCTGAGAAAGAGAAGAATCAAGTATGAATCCAAAGTTTTTGAATTAACCCCAATTTATGGGCCGTTCATTTGAGAAACTAACATTTTATTGCAAAATTAAAATTGACATTATCAGACTTAACCTCCTTAACCATTTTAATATTATAATATAATTAAAGACAGTCATCCCTAATTACCAGGGATGCTTTAGTGGCTTGTTCTAGGTAGTAGATTTGTCTAACCTTTGCCTTTGTTTTTTCATAGATTTGGAATAAAATAGTTGATACATAGGATGTTTAAAATACACATATGACATACTTTATGTAGGAATGAAATATAAACAATAGGAAAATAATCAAGTGTGTGAATTTTTAAAGTGGACTGCCTGTGTTTAAATGCTGACATCACATTAATGAGCTTTGCAAATTTAAGGAAATCAATTACCCTCTTTTTCCTCATCTGTAAATTAGAAATAATAATAATGTTGCCTAATCATTATGAGGATTTAATGGGTTTTTATAAAAGGCTCTGAGCAATACTTGGCACATAGTAAGTTCTTAATAAGTATTAATGATTTTTCTTATCTGTTAATACCATTGCAAATAAAAATAGATATGTAGTGATTTGAATTTTTTTAAAAAGTCAGTTGCAGAAACAAAAGACTTGACAAATCCATGAATGAATAAATCAAGATGAATAATTGAAAATGAATTTTATACAAAATTAATAAAAGACATAAAAGTCAATAGATACATCCATATGTATAATGTTATAAATGAAATCATATTATTCTTGCCTAACAATAAGTTTTAGATTTGTAACCTGAGAGAAAACACATACACTATCAGCAAGAGAGAAAATGTTTTCATTTATTATTTATATCATTAAACTATAATGTTATATATTTTTAGTTTCTTTTTCCTATTTGCAAATTGGTTTTTAGGGATCCAAAATTTAAATGTATCTTCTGAATTTTTTAAAAACTTTAAATCCTATATAATAACAGCCTAATATGCTAAGTTCTGACCATTCGTTCCACCGTTTGTCCAGTCTCTATGATGTACATTGACCATCAGGGGGCAGGTGCTCCAACAGGTAGGTAGCTTGCTGCTGGGGTTTGGACTATCAGGACCTGTAGAGATGGGCCAGACATGCCCTGGAGCCTTCCCGCGGTACCTCGCCAGCTAGCCAGTCTTCTGCGGTATTTCCCTAGCCAGCTGGCCCCGATTGGCCCCAGTAGACCCTGATTGGGACTGCGCAAGATGGGCTGGACATGTCAAGGAGCCCTCCCACAGCCCCTCCTGTAGCCCCTCCCTGGCCCCATCATGCGCCAGTGGGGTCCCTTGGCCTGGCCTGCGGAGATTGGGCTAAAACAGGCTCTTTGATAGCCCTAAGGGTCCTGGATTGTGAGAGGGTGTAGGCCAGGCTAAGGGACCCCACTGGTGCATGAATCCATAACTAGGCCTCTAGTTTCTTAACGTTTTCAAACATATTGAAAGTACTAAAATCAGTGTACATAGTAAGTAAAATGTAATTGCTCATATATTTGAAAATTATTTTTCCTAATTTAAATTAAGTTCTTATATGGTCTATAATCATTTTAAAGATGTTTGTAAATATTGTAGTTCTTAATAGCAATTTGATGCTGGCATGGCAATAATAAAGTTGTGAAAAATGAGGGCTAGCTTATTTTCAAGCCCATAAATACTGTCTGTATTATAGCAGGATTCCAATTAGTTTGGACATAGGTATTCAACAAATATTTACAGCTTGATTAATGCTTAACTAAACATTTTATATGCTAAATGACATGAAATAGAAATTCTGAGAATGTTATTTGAACCATGAAAATAGAGCAGAAATTAATGTGACTTTTAAAGTTTGGTTGCGATAAGTGGCCTTTATTTGACATTTTGAAGCTGACCTGACAATATTGAGATTGTCTATGAATGTTAACAAGTACCCATTATTTAATGTGCATTGTGATTGGAGTTTGGGAATTTTACTTGCAAAGTTAAGCATAAGTCAGTTTCTTCTCTGGTTCCCTTTATTTCTTGCTTGGATTATTGTAACACCTTTCATGATAACTTTTCTTTAGCATAAATTCCAAACCAATAAATGTTTTCTGCAATGTGGTACCAACCTACCTTCCCAAGAATAATGATGTTTATGTAGTAACTAAGGGCCCAGTGCATGAAATTTGTGCATGGGGAGGGATTTCCTCTGCCCAGCCTACACCCTTTCCAATCTGGGACCCCTCAGGGGATGTCTGACTACCTCTAACAATCTGGGATCTCTGGCTTCTAAGAGCTCACCCGCCTGCCTGATTGCCCCTAACCCCTCTGCCTGCCTGCCTGCCTGATCACCCGTAACCACCTCTGCTTTGCCCCACAACCGGGACCCAGGATTCCCTCTCCCAGCCAGTCACAGGCACCTGGGACCTAGACTTCCCTCCGTATGGCTGGCTGCAGGCACCCAGAACCTGGGGCAGCTATGCCTAGACTGGCCATGGCTGTAGAGGACCATGGGTGGGCAGCTTCACCTGGGCTGCAGTCACAGATGCCCAGGACCACGGGGCTGGCGGCTTGTCCTTCTCCAGGGCTGCAGGTACAGGTGCAGCCTTTAGTGCCTGGGACCACAGGACATGAGCATTGTCCCTCTCCCAGGCTGCAGGCATAGCCACTGGCAACCAGGACTGTGGAGTGGGTGGCTTGTCCCTCTCCTAGGCCACAGCCTGGCTGGTCCCTATTCCTCTCTCATGAGCTCAATTGTGCCTGGCTAGTCCCCGTTCCTCTCTCCCCAGTATTGAGTGTCTGAGCAGTTACAGCTTGAGGGCGTGACAACGTGACAGTGTGTTGACCATTTTCATTTTAGCTCTTTATTATATAGAATATTGTATATTGCTGTATGATTTACTATATTTTCTAAGTACACACCACCTTAACTTTTGTATGTTAATTAAAAACTCACCCCTCTGCTTAAAATCATATTCTGGCTTTTGGGTATGCTGAGAGTGCCTATCGTGTTGAAAATAGGAATAAAGCAGGCTTAGGAGAAGATAGGGGGAACTAACCTGTACAAAGGATGAATCCTTGACATGTTGTTGCAGTCAACATCACTAAGTCCTTTGGTCTCAAATTTTCTATTTGGGCACAACCCAGGGCTCTTTAAGGCAGTATGTATTGGGGCCAACTCATGGCAACAATGGTTACGGAAGTAATTTTTGTAGGAGGTCCTGTAGATTTAGCAGAAGAGGTTAGAAAAGCCAGGTGACAAAAACGAGAATCAGGAACCTGACACTGGATGCCAGGATTCAACTGACCAGGGTCAAAGTTAGGTAGGGAAGCTGCAGCCAGATTCTCTTTCAGTACTATGGGAAGGAGGAGTGGGAACAGCAGACCACCCCATTGCCACCTCTCCATGGTGAAGAAGTTCCTGGTTCAGTGTCCATTCCATCTTACTCGTAGGTTTCAAAGGCTGGGCTGTGTTTGCAGATTAGCAAGTTATTACTTCTGGCAGCTGCGGGCGCCTCAGTCTCCCCCCTTCCTAGTGTTTCCTTCGGTCTTCTGGGCTAGATTTAATCTATTTATCTTCTGTATTTCTAGTTGCATGTTTCTTTGTAACACTTTTATGGAACCTAATAGAGTTTGGCTTTGTAACAGGACTAAAATCATGGACCTTTAGACCAGGCCTCCATTCCTGCCCAATATCTGGCCCATAGAAAGCATTTGGATGTGCCTTGTGAGAGTGCTGCGAGTGTAAATATTTTAATGAAATAAGGGAAGAACAAGGTTTGTTTTTTTGTTTGTTTTTTTCATGGCAGCCATTTTTCTGTTGCCTTACCGCTTATATGTAATGATTTAAATGCCAATAAGGTTCCCAATTCTTAAATTTAAAAGATGTGTTGGAGAAATGCAGTCTTTGATTGCTTTTATTTTTGCAATAAAATTTTTGCAGATTCACACCTGAGGATTAAATCATCTATTTTTAGGCCTTATTCACCCTCTGCATGCTGGGTGAACAACTTGCTGCTCATTAAACAGATTGTACATTAAAAACTATAGAGTACAAAAGCAGAAATATCATACATTTGGTGATAATTAGTGTTCATTTCCTCACTAAGTACTAAGGCATACCACACTGTTTCCATAGCAACTTGTATTCTGTTCAATTAACTGCCTAATGTGAATATATGAATAAGTTTCTATGTTTAAGATAAAGCCCCCAAACAATGGGGTGATTTAAGAGTTTACAGTTACAGATATCAGCATGTTGCTTTGCCTTATATTCTACTTTACTTTTGGAAAAGCATTTTTAATGTTTTCAGGTTCTGGTCATAAACAGAAAAGTCATAAAGAGTGAATGAATTTTAACGAATTTCTAAATGTCCTATTGAACCAGATTCTCCCCACCCCCAGCTACTCCCTTGATGTAAATTATGCAAATGCACAAGCTGCCTTAACTCTTTCAGGACACTAGGATACCATTTGGCAAGGAGTACTCTAGGGAAGGAATCCATCATGGGGGTGGGGAGGAAATAGTGGGGGAAAGAAAGAAAAAAATGCCATTTCATAGCAGTTAAATCATTGATGCTTTAATTCATAAAATGGCCCTGGAAACCAGGACTGGCATTATGTTAATTTTTCTGAGAAGAAACGCTTTGATAGTTTTAGCACTCAGACGCTGTGGCCCACAGCATGCAATGGAGGAGACAGCAATGATTTCGAGTCAAAGATTCATCTTTGAATTCTGGAGCCTCCAAATAGTAAAGCTGAGACTGGCACCACCAGCTTCTCCCATTGAGAAGGTGATGAGGATGTTAATTGGCATTAAGGAGGCTTTTACTCTAAACCCTCCTCCATGACAGCATCAGAGTAATCAGTTTCCCTTTTTTATTTGGTAGAACCTTCATAAAGGGTCAGCATTGAGTATTTTTTGACCTTAAAGAAAGTAATTTTATATAGTTTAGCTTACTAGATGTGATAGGGGTGATAGGGATGCTGATGTGCATATCTATTATATGCCATATATATATATATATATATATATATATATATATATATATATATATATATATAATTCCTCTATTTACTTAAGTTAATAGTAAGTTTATACTATATATATGTGTGTGTGTATCACCCTCAAATGTTTATTATTATCTTCACTATTTCAAAGAAAACAATCTAATGTATCTTTTATACAAGTGATGAAGAACTTTTAAAAAGCAATATATCAAGTTTTGCATTTCTTTTCTTATCTATAAAAATACACACACATATAATAGGTAAATAGGTATGCATAAATGTTTTGGGATAATTGAATATATCTTAGGAAAGGTACACATACATATTCCATAATTTAAAAATATTTTCTTATGTTTAGTTTTGTGCCTGGTAAGCATTCAGAAATGTTAGCTGTCATTGTACCTGTCTTCTCTTATCTTTCATATAACTACACTAATTTGTACAAAATTATTTTGCTAGATATTTTCAACTTTGACCTGGAGGTGAATATTCAGAGAAAAATAAAAAAGGTTTTATCATCATACACTCAGTTGTTAGGTTAATTTTACTGAATTATGAATCCCTATGAGTTGTGTTCCATTGTTGTCTCCATTTTTTCACCTTTTTATTGAATTTATTGGGGTGACACTGGTTAACAAAATTCTACAGGTTTCAATGTAGTTATTGCCATTTAGTATCTTACTTTTAGACTGAAGTTGTAATCTGAAACTGTTTCACTATATTTTTTACTTAGGTAGACTAAAGGGCTCTAAGGATTAGTCACCATTAGACTCCTAAAATATTTGTTTTCTTAATACTTATTGTTAAAGCCAGTGTATACCTAATATAAAATAACTTTTCTTTTTCTAAAGTTAATCTACAGTTGTTAATAAGTATTGTTTTCAATGAAGAAATTAGATGATAATTAAAACTATCATTCTTTTTTAAAAATTTACAATTCCGATGAAGTCTATGAAGGAATAAACCAAAAAAACCTATATATTTTTCTTGATATCATACTGGAAATGAAATTTAAAATATTCAAAGCACTTTCAAATATTGAGTAAAAATATTAAAGGTGAAGCTAAAACAATTTACATCTCAAAAATAACATTTTATGATAGTATTGAAGTTGGATGTAGTAAATAATTGTTAGTATTGATCTATTTTTTAAAAGTGCTAGATAGTTCTCCTAAACTGAAAATTAAAAAATATTTTATCTATACACCATTATTGCATTGGTAAAGGAGCTTGCAAGATATCTATTTCCATTTGCCACTTATTTCTTTGGGTAAGAATATTCTTAGGTAAGGTAAAATATGCAATTTTATTCTATTTGAAAAATAATATTATTGGAATGCCAATTGAAATTATTTCAAATTTATATATTTATTTTGGAAGATATGATATTTTATATGACAAATCTTCCCATCCCAGAATATAAAATAAGATTTTAGTTGTTAAGATCTTATCAACATTTTTTGTTATATAATTCTCATATTTCTTGTTCAATTTATTTATAGTTATATAATATGTCTTACTGCTAGAATTTGTCACTTCTTTGTGTCTATTTTGATTTCATTTTCAGCCATCTTGGAATGAATTCAGGTTGTTTGATAGAATCACTTGGGTTTTGAGAGGATTGGAATAAGGGATGCTGTTCAAGAGCTTAAACTGTGCCTGGAGCACAGCATGTCTTCAATAAACAGTGGCTGTTTTCACATGAGGTTCCCCTTTCAGACTGCATGGTCCTTAGCTATAGAACATCCTCTCCAGAGCTAATTGTATGCATTGCTATTTTCATAACTTGCCCAATTTGCTGGAATTTTAAATAGCCTTTATTGAAAACCTGTAATTGTATGCTAGCTGCTTTCACAGAGATGATTTTTGATAACTTTGTGAAGCAGCGTGAGCAATAATTTCTTTGTTGTAATGGCTGTCATACCATAAAAGTTACTGTGAGGGACCAACCTGCAAGGTAATCTAGACTTGAGACTGAATCTAGTGTAATTAAGATGGTTATGGAAAATGTTAGAAAAAGAGATTCCCTTTTCATTGCAACTTCTTTACCTTTAATCAATAATAGTTTTTACATTCTTAAGCACAAAAAATATTTTTAATATGTAAAACATGAAACTAATAATGTGAAACTTTGGAGTATAATTCACCTTTTTTTATGTTGGAATTGCTTTAAAATTATTCTGTGGTCCCGGTCAGTGTGACTCAGTTAGCTGGAGTGTCATCCTGTACACCAGAGGTTGAGGGTTCAGTCCCCATTGGGGCTCCTACAGGAAGGCAACTCAACCATATTCCTCTCCTCCCCTTCTCCCCTCTCCCCTCCCCCATCTCTAAAATCTATAAGCATGTCCTTGGATTAGGATTTTTTTAAAAAATCTGTGTTTATGTAAATTATGATAATTCCATATTGCTCTTTTTTATTGTTATTAATCCTCACCTAAGGATATTTTTGTCCATTGATTTTCAGAGAGAGAAAGGAAGGCAGGTGTGGGGAGAGAGAGTAAGAGAGGGAGAGAGAGAGGGAAACATTGATGTGATAGAGATGCGTTGATTAGTTGCCCTTCACATGCACTCTGACCAGGGCTTGGATTGAACCTGCAATCCAGCTACATGTTCTTGTCTGGGAATCACACCTAAGCACCAAAGCACCAATTCTCTAACCATTGAGCAATGCTGGCCAGGGCCCATATTGTATTCTTATGTATTCTAAGATGTTAGCAATAAGTTTTAAAAAGACACTCACGTTATCTATATGACCAATAAAATTTGCTGAGACAATGAAGTCTAAAAGACAAAAAATGATAAAACAAAATCATTCATATATAAAGATTTATCAATGATGATCTTCATATTATAACACTAGAAAATATTACTTTCAGGATAATTTTGCCTTCTAAATGAGAAAACTAGTCATATAAGATGAGAAATATGATAAGGAAGGAAATATATGTAGGTTAAATTTTCTCTTGAGATGTTTATATGACAGTTTTATGTTAATCATCAGGTGATTAAAAAATAAAATATAGAAGATATTTTCAGATGCCCTGGGCCTTCATAATGGTGATTTTGCTTGGGACCACCTCATAAGTTGGGACTGATTATTTCTCTAACTTTCTGAAGAGGTACCTAAAAAATGATTAAAATGCATTTGATTGTAAAAACCAACAATGTCAACTAACATTCACTGAACACTTAATGTATTCTAGGCTCCAAGACTAAACACTCTCCTTAGTCATTTCATTTAAACGTTTTAACAAAAATATTGTAAAGTAAAAACAAGTATTAGTCTATTTTGAAGATGAGGAAAATAAAGCTATAATTATTAAATTTACCAAAGTTTCAGAATTAGCATAAGGCTGAGACAATATTGAAATTTAGCTTAGTTCCAAAGTCATTTTCTTATCCTCTATATCCTACCACTTTATTATAGCAGAAAAAATATGCAAATCATTTTTCTTTTAAAATGTTCAAGTTTATAAATATTTAGGGATGCATAACTGGATTAAATATGTAAAATAATTAACTATAGATATTTGACTTTGGGCAATTGCTAATGCTATGAACAAAAATTATCTATAGAATTTGTAATATTTGAAACATCATTAAGATATAAAATTATTAATGACACTTGGAATAGGAAATATTAAGTATTAGTTAGAATTTTAGGTGGGAAAAGTTCCTATGATAAGGAAAAATCATAGCACTACAGTTTTTGATGTTCAAGACTAGAAGCAATATTCAATAAGAGAAAACATACATTTTTTTCAAAGATGTATATATTTTAGGCCATTTTAATGAGATTGATATATAACAACTACTCTGTACCACAGACTATCCTAAACACTTCATGCATATTAACATTCCCATTTTACAGTACGAGAAATGGGGCATACAATTTTTTTTATGTTTGTATAGCTACGATGTATGACCATTTTAGATCTAGGCTGTCTAATTTCAGAATATATCTCAATGCTGCATCTCATCAATATCTTCCAACCTCAATAGATCAGTCAGTGTTTTATTTTAAACATATTGTATATGTTTCATAATGTTCTATGTTCTATCATAAAAATGATGTATGCCAGATATTATTCCAAAGAATATAATTTTTTATGTTATGCCCTGATATGTCACTCATCATTATGAATAGTATTTCCTCATTCCTGATTTGGCTATTGTCATAGAAAATTTTTAATTTAAGTCAAAGGTTCTCAACAGACTCTATTTGGTGCATCAAAAAAGCAACCTTTGTTCTGTGCTTTGATGCCATTTGTTACCACATTTGTGCATGTGAGCAAATAGCATGTTTCTTGTTTATAGGAAATACTTTAGCAATTGATTATTAATTGAAGAACAAAGCATAGCTAAATGTTATAAGAGAAATTAATGTGTTGTACCAATTAAATGCATCAATTAACAAAATAGAATCTTTGAGTGATTTTTATAAATTGCCAAACTTCATAATGCAGTCTCTTCCAAGAATAATGGGAATTGTTTCTTCCTGCTTTGGTTGAAAGCCAAAGACAGAAGTTTGGAATTGCTCTTTATGCATCCTACCAGCCCCAAGAAAGGATAAGTTTCTGACTTACTGCATCATTATTCTCTTTGAAGACCAGAAATCCATGCAGTGTACTTACGTCACCTGATTACCACCTCACACCTCTTCTCATTCTCATTGTCTCCTTCTCTTTGTGGCCATGGCCAATGTGGGCATTTGCTTTCTATGAGGAGTCATGGTCTTGTGTGTGTAATTGCTGGTCTCGGTTTTTCAAAGGAACCTACAGACTGTACTATATTAGTGGCAATTCTTTCATTTACTAACCAACTTCTCAATATTCTAAAAAATATTATTTGGAGAATAGACTATTAGGTCTAGTAATAATTAACGTCGTTTTCTAATACTTTTTAAAATCGAATTTATTTAAACAATAGAACAAAATTTAATCAACAATATAGTTGCCGTTGTTTTCTACTACTTGTGCCCAACGCTCAGGAAGCATTTTAATCCCTCTATTGTAAAATTCTTGTGATTTTGATGCAAAAAATTCGGTCAATGCATTTTTGAGGCATTCTTCGTAATTAAATTTTTTTCCAAGAAGAAAGTTTTGCAAAGAACGAAACAAATGGTAATTGGAAGGGGCAATATCAGGAGAATATGCAGGTTGAGGGAGAACTTCCCATTCCAACTGGCGCAGTTTTTCAGCAGTGATTCTTGCAGTATGTGGTCATGCGTTATCGTGGTGAAGAATCACGCCCTTCCGATTAATCAGCGCGGGTTCTTTTTCTCTTAAAGCTTGAGCTAACCTTTCCAGTTGGGCACTATACACTGCACTTGTAATGGTTTGGGTAGATGGTAAAAGTTCATAATGAAGAATTCCTTTAAAATTCCACCAAACACACAACATCACTTTTTTTGCATGCAAGTCAGGTTTTGGCGTGGGCTGCGGAGCCTCATTTTTGTCCAACCATTGAGGCAGCCTTTTCAAATTAACATACAGCATCCATTTTTCATCTCCGGTAACAATTTGCTCTAAAAACGGCAAATGGTTTTGACAAGAGAGGAGCGAACTGCAAATTGTGACTCTTTGATTACGGTTGTTGTTGGTCAACTCATGAGGAACCCATTTTCCAAACTTTTGGACTTTGCCAAGTGCACGCAATTGATTGGAAATTGTTTTTTGTGAACAATTTAAAGTTGTCGCAAGCTCTTGTTGGGTAATTTGAGGATTTTGCACCAAAAGAGCTTGAAGAGCTTCTTGATCAAAATTGGACACACGGCCTCGACCACTCTTGTCATCTAACGAAAAATTTCCCTCGCAAAATTTCTCAAACCAACGCTGGCATTTTCTGGCGCTAACTGCATCTTGACCAAGAGCACTACAGATGTTTTTTGCAGCCTCACTTGCTTTTCTTCCTAATTGGAACTCGTAAAGCATGCATTGCCGAATATGCTCTTCATCCGCCATCTTCTTAGCCCTAGTTTTGCAACAAAAACCAAACCAAACACAAACTTTTTCAAGCAAAACTTGTTAATTGCACTTCACATGTTCTGTAGATACCACGTGTTTAAAGGTTATGTCAATACAAGTCAACGCCAAGCAAGATTTTAAACGACATTGAAAAACGACATTAATTATTAGTAGACCCGATAATTTAACACTGTTCTTTGGCCTTATGAGCTTTTGATATACTAATAGTTTTGCCATCATATTTGAGTAAGTTAAAACCCTCCAAACAACAATAAAGCAGCAATATTAATACTGCCATCACAGTGATGTCTCCAATAGCAGATCCTAGACATCATATGAATTTGTTTAAGCTTTAACTTGTATCTCTGTTTAAGTAGAACTATTTATTTTGAAGCTACTTTCTAATGTGCTTATGAGATAATTTTTAAACACTTGGGGAAGGTGGCAGTATTTATTTGTACCCATGCTATGTGTTTTGTTTTGTTTTTTTAACCTCCATCATTTTCAAGTGGCATGTGAAAATTTTTATTTAAAGGAATTTTGGGTAGTGCTGTGTATATTCAGCACAAATATGAAGATTGAGAAGTAATTGGTTGTGTAGATAGCACACTTGTGTTTAGAACCACTGAAGTACATGCAGGGATTATACCACTCAGATAAAGGTTTGGGGGGATTATACCATCTCTGTTTTTTTGGGATTCCAACAGGTCTTTGATCTATAAACATATTTTTTGTATCCCTATCTTATATGTATAAAGGACTGCTGGTATGTGAGATTTCTTCATTCATTCATTTAGCTATTGAGCGATTTAGTGTAGGTGCCAGGTACTTTTCTAGGTGACTCAGAAATGAAGACGAAACACCCATTCTCTGCTGTAATACCATTTCTAATCTACAGGGAACACTGAAGCAGAAGTGATACATGCACCCATTTATTCAATACAATTTCCTTTCTAAATAGCACACCTTAGGATCTGCCACCATCCAGATATACCAGTTTATTCATCTTCTTCAGCCAGAATGTAAATTCCATGATTTGCTCATTTCTTAAACTCCATTCCTAGAATAGGGGCTGGCTCATGGTGTGAAGTTGATGAGAAAGGGTAAGGGATGTACATTTCCTATTCATCTGTTAGTAGGTATGAGGCTGCCAGTGCCAGTTGTAGGAAGACAAATAGGAGCCACAGGGAATACAAAAGCCAGTGTGTGATTCAGGAGTCCACTGAGAGGTCACAAGTCAGACACAAGTTGTGGCAGACACAAGTCAAGTGCCTGGAGAAGCACATGGAGGAAGAACAAGCTCACAGCAGAGAGCAGCTTCTTAAAGGAAATGACCTCCTACTGCCCAGGCATCAGCCTTCAAACCCAAGATTCTGAGCTCTTAGTGTTTATATCCTCCTTACTTGTGCACACCCTACTTACAGACACAGTTGCACATACTCAGAAATGCAGCACTTGCACAGGAGCACAGAAGCATAGAGAAAGAAGACATTCAAGCATGGCTTGAAGCCTAAGAAGACTTGACAACAAGAAACATCTAACCTCAGGACAAAACATTGGCTATGAAGAACAGTTGAGACTAACCTCCATGGCTGAAGAAATGGCCCAGATAAAGGAACTTATATAGAATCTTCCTGACCATCATCTGAATTCTTAGATCCAGATCTTAGAGGTTAAGGCCTGTTAATATCCTTCTATTAATAAGTCTTAACCTCTTATACAGATACATTTCTGTTTGTTTCCTTTAACTAAGTTTCATGGCATTAAAAATGTTCCGAGAAGTAAAAGATTATTATTGCCCAGGGTGTTGTATAAAGAAATGATGAATTTAGAGAGCTGATTACAGATATGCCACACACAGGAAGAAGCAGGTCCTCGGTGTGGGGTGAGTGATCATTTTTCAGAGAAGCCCAGAATAAACAAACCTATAAAATACTTACTCCTAATATATATATTACTCCATATATATATGTCTAATATGCAAAGTGTCTTCTGAGTTCGAGCGCTCACTATGATGTGTGTTGACCATCAGGGGGTGGCAAGAAATGAAGGACGGCCCTGGCTGGCAGTCAGCATCTGGGGGATGGACGCCAGCAGCCGGCAGCCGCAAGGAGCCTTACCCTTGCATGAATTTCATGCACTGGGCCTCTAGTAAAATAGAAATTTCAAAACCCTTTTTGAAAACCCAGTAATTTTGTAAAACCCAGTAATCCTGAAGTGACCCAGCACTCTCCTCTTATTAGGTTGAACCATCTGAAATTGCTGATACGTGGCTGTTTTTGACCTACAAAAATAGCAGTTTCATATGGTTTTATATCTATATATAGGTATCTCTATCCATAGAGAGATATATCTTAGAGAAATTTGTCCATGTGTGCAAGAAATACAATTGTAGTAGCAAAACATTGGAGATAATCTAAATGTCATCAAGGAGAGAATGGATACATTATGCCATTTTCATACAATGAAAAGAGTTACAAATCTAAACATTTAACCATTTTACAGTAAAAGAAAAAAATTAGGGGAGTGGCATTGTTTTAGTAAAGGGAGAGCGGCTGGTCTCTAGTAAACTACATTTTATTCTGTTTCTGCATCAGCTAAAACCACAATAAGCTAAAATCATTAGTCTTCTGAAACTGCTCTGGGCCTCAACCAGCTGTCTATTTGTAGCACATTTTTCTTTGCTGAAACTCAAGAGCCTTTTTTTTTTTAAATAAATCTCAGAAATTTGAGAAAGCTTGGAACATGAAATATTCTCTTCATTTTACAGTCCTTCCATATTTCCAGAAACATGCTGCATGTGATCAGAATCAAGTCACTGCTTACTTAGAGCTAGTTCTGATCGTATTCCATTTGACAGAAAATGAAGCGATTTATAACCCTTCAAAGCCAGTACTATTGTTACACTATGTCAACTCTGAGGAATGGCATGGAGTAATACAGATGTACCACTCTTTGCACGGATGTTACTACTGTATTGTCTTTTACTAGTGCCCCCCAAATACAGCCTGCCAATCTGGAAATTGCTTGAATTAAAAGCACAGCTCTACCATTCCTGTGCCATGTAAAAGAAAAATGTGGTTTTCTGTACCTTAATGTACAGTGTACACCTGACTTCTCCTAAAGCAGATGGGGAAATGCATTATTCCATTTTGGGCCCTGAATCCAAGGAGAAACCTGGCAGCTGTTCAGAAATAATAACACAACAAAGCGAAGAAAACAGATACTGATTTTTCCCTGATGTGGGACCCTAAGTCATTGGCCAAACAGACATTCAATTCTATTTAAAACATCATGCCTATTTGGAAAAGCACACAAAATAAAATCAAGTATTCTAGCTTTGCCCAGTCAAAGTAAATCCTGGTTTCAAAGGAATTTCTTTGGAGGAGTATAAAAGCCCAGAGATTGCAGGGATATATTCAGACAAGGTCTGATCCCAAATTACACGCTAACGTGCGATAGTCAGAGACCTGAACTTCATTATCTTTTCAAAAACACACATGCTTCTGTGTGAGGGTGTGCACACACAGACACACAGATACTGACACCCCTAGTTTTACTAATTAATTGTTTGGGGACTGTAAGTCATGTATGGTGTTTTAAGTTAAAAACATCAAAGGTGATGAATATTGCAGATAAGCAACTTAATAGCAGTATTTAATTCTCACAAATTACAGTCTTAGAATATATTACTGATTGGTTATTAAATGGTAATAGTTGAATCAGGGCCAGCCTGGTTATTCAAGTGTTTCTGCTTCTTGATTATGAGCTTGGTACTCTGTGGAAGAAATATTCAGAGCTCATTACTGTTCATCCAGTTATGGAGTTCTTGGATTATTTTTTATTCACAAATTAAAATTTAATCTCTTCCCCGTCTTTTTTGATATTTCTTAAGTGCCAGGTTCTGTGCTGGCTTTTGGGGATGCAGGATGAAGTAGTTAATCACATCTCATGGATATGATAAAAAAAAAAATCCCCTTAAATAACCACACAGTAATTTGACTTCCTGTTTTTAATATCTTGAAAGGAGAAGTATAAGGGATATTGAAAGGTGCATTTGGTGCACTTAACTTCTGTTAGGCTGTGGAGGAGAGGTGGGTCCAGAAGATCTTTCTAGAATATCAACATTTAAACTGAAGTTTTATTATTTGTTAGTTGGAGAGAACAACAGCGAACCTGATGAGAAGAATCTCTAGTTGCCACCTCTCAGCTGTCAGGAGATATTTCACTTGCTGCTGAGTTTCAAGGAGGTGCAGCTGGAGCCTTGCCGTCAGGTATGCTGAATTAATCTACTGTCACCATTCAAAGAGGAAAGATTTGTTTTAACTGCAAAAATCTGATGGAGCATTTCATCATATATTATGAACCATTACAGTATTTCTTTATGACCTTGACAGAAGTTGTTTAGAGCGGTGTATTGCTTCAATTTAAAATTACATAAGTTGCAATTCACTTTTGTAAAAGGATGTTTGTTTCATGGGTAATAAACCTGCAAATATTGTTGGAGCCTGACATAAGTTGTAGGTAAACATTGAAGTTAGTAAATTTCCCATTTGTGGTATTGTTTATTAATAGGCTAATTAAGATAATAGAAATAGTCTTTATAATATCTGTTTATAGGTCAGTGACAATATGATTAAGAATCAAAATAAAGATACTGATAATGAGAGGAACAGCTTCAAAACTTTCCAACTGTTTTTAAGTGATTTGATCTTATTGAATGAGCCCTGAGTATCAAAAACCCCATTTCTCATAAATTCTTTGAAGCTATTTTAAATCTGGATGAAATTTCAACCAGACAACTCAGACTCTTATTAAAAACTAGCTGGTCAGCATTTTAGAGTCATTGGAATACAAATGAGTGTACATTGCTGATACATTTTAATGAAGAATGCCTGAGATGCCACAATCCCTTCCAGTCAAATTAACTGTAAAACTTTTGTAGTTTTCAGCCCAGCTGTTTGCATAATTACCCGTTGGCAAACATAACTTCATCAGTTCCTTAGAAAAATTTGACCATTAAAGTCAAGGGAATCTCCCACCTATTTATATTGACTTTAAAAATTATTGAAATAGCCCTAGCCAATTTGGCTCAGTAGATAGAGCACATGTGTCAAACACAAGGCCTGCGGGCCAAATCCGTCCCGCCAGGCCTTGCAATGTGGCCCGCACTGCGCTGTCATCACTTCACTCTGCTGCGTTTCCATCACAATGACAGTTTATGACTGTTCAGTAAACCATTCGGCCCGCGATTTAGGCTGGATTTTAGATTTTGGCCCCTTCTCTGATTGAGTTCAACACCCCTAAGATAGAGCATCAGCCTGCAGACTGAAGGGTCCCAGGTTTGATTCCAGTCAAGAGCACATGCCTGGGTTGCAGGCTTGATCCCTAGTAGGAGGCATGCAGGAGACAGCTGATCAATAATTCTCCCTCATCCTTGATGTTTATATACACACACACACACACACACACACACACACACACACACACATATATATATATATATATATATATATATATATATATATTCTAATAAAAGGACAATATGCTAATTGACCCTCATGCCATCGCAAAGATGGCAGTGCCCACAGCTAATAGGAGAGGATATGCACATTGACTGCCACACCCTCAAAGATGGCGGCATCCACAGCCACAAGATGGCAGTGGCCACTCCCCTCAGCCCTGTTGGGGTGGCAGGTATGCAACAAGGCTGGGCCACCCAGGCCAGTCTGATGCACAGGTAAGCCTCAGATGGGAGCTCCCCAGCCGACGTCCAGAAGGTCAGGTAACCAGGGCCTTGTCAAGGCTTGCGCTGCCAACAATGGTAACAGCAGAGGTGTAATGGGGGCATTGCCTTCACCTGATCTCCATATTGCCCCTATCCCTGAGGGCTCCAGGGCTGTGAGAGGGAGCTGGCTGGGCTGAGGGACCCCCACTTCAGTGCATGAATTTTCATGCAACAGGCTTCTAGTGTGTGTGTTTATATATATATATGTGTGTGTGTGTGTGTGTGTGTGTGTGTGTGTGTATGTGTGTGTGTGTATAGTATATATATTTATTTTAAAATATTGAAGTAAAATGTCAACTGCTTTTTCTCTGTGTGCCCTTAACCCTTTCACACTAATGCTTACTGATCCATTCTTATGTTTTCTCCACTTTATTGGTGATTCAGTGTCTTACTCCCACTGAATCACCAATAAATATTTTCCCATATTTTTTCTTCAATAATTCTTAAAAATACCTTTAATAAACAAAACAACAAACAAACAAACCCCTCTGAAGCCTGGTCCATCACTGGTACAGGTTTTGTCCTTGTCCTTCACGTCCTGAAGCTGTAGCCACAGATGGCGCATCCGGAGCATCCGGGTGTGTGACCAGATGACCATTTCACTCGATGGCCAGGGGTCTGTCCACATTGTAAGGCTAGTGTTTACTTTGTAGATGACTTCAGTTTCTTACAACTGTATGTGGCCATTTAAACAAAAGTTGAATTTGCTAGAAGGATGTGTGGTGGCTAAGGTAGTAGCAAAAGCAGCTGAAGTCCCAGGCTTTGAAAAAGAAGGTGCTGCTTACAGGTGCTCTGGGCTCTGCAGCAGCAGGAGCTCATGCCTAGAGCTTAGGAAGCCAATTTCAGGGAGAATCTGGTGAGTTCTCCAGGTGTGGCTTAGGAACGGCCAGGGCACTAGTGTGGAAAGAGTTGCTTTCAAAGTAGTAGTGAGTGTGTGATGAGCAGAAGAAAGTGGAATGGGACGGGGAAAACAAAAGCAGTAGCTCTCTGCTCTGCTTTTGGGATTTAACCTCTCTCCAGTGTCCTTTTCTATAAAATGGGAATACTACTACTACCTAGTATCTCATAGGTTGATAATAGTCTTGAAACCAGAAGCACTTAGAACAGTAAGCACTCAGTGTCATTATTATCTCTGTTTACAAGTGATAAATTGTGGTTTGGAGACATTTAAATAACTTGCCCAAGGTCACACTAAGGAGTGGGTGAGTCTTATTGAAAGCAGACTCAAATGCTGTCTCATTACAGAGATTCACTCTGAAACACAACAGGTGGTGCTGAGGGGTCCACAGAGCCTGCTCCCCTAAATTCAACTGGCTCTTCATTATAGAACTTCTAACTTCCCCATGCTTAACACCCATCATTTTATTTTATTTTATTTTTAATATATTTTATTGATTTTACACAGAGAGGAATTGAGAGGGATAGAGAGTTAGAAACGTCGATGAGAGAGAAACACCGACCAGCTGCCTCCTGCACACCCCCCACTGGGGATGTGCCCTCAACCAACGTACATGCCCTTGACCGGAATCGAACCCGGGACCTTTCAGTCCGCAGGCCGACGCTCTATCCACTGAGCCAAACCAATCCCGGCTAACACCCATCATTTTAAAGAAAAGTTTGAATTCTGTGCCTTGACTCCTTACAATCTTGAATATTAACATTTTTTCCTAAATAACATATTGTATTTGTTTTAATCTTTTCAGTCCCTCTTGGAGGGTGGTAATCTGATCCCCATTTTTTTTTTTCAGATGTTGAAAATACAGCTCAGATCAGTTAACCGTTGTGACCATGTTCGCAAAGCAAGTAAGGGCAGCAGCTGAGCTTTGAACTCAGTTCTCTCTGATTCTGGAGCCTTGCTCCTCTGTCCAATTTTGACTGCATCTCAGTTGGCAGGAAAGTAAAGTAGACATCTTCCCCCACCCCAAACAAGAACAATGTAAATAACATTAGCCCAGCCAGTGTTGCTCAGTGATTGAGCATCAACCTATGGACCAGGAGGTCATGGTTCAAGTCCTTGTCAGGGCATATGCTAGGATTTCAGGCTCAATCCTCACTGATGTTTCTATCTCTCTCTCTCTCCCTCTCACTTCCTCTCTGAAATTAATAAAAATATATTTAAAAAAATAAATAACTTTAAAAATATATCCCTGCAAAAAGAGTACATACAGTGAAAATATGGAAGCTTCTAAAATAAATTTGTATGTTTACATGCTTTGGAAGTCCCAGGCAATATTCTAAACTTTCCAACATCCTAATATGATCATCCTAATGTGAGGTACATTCTAAAATTGTCTTCATTTTATGGCTAGGGGTACTTAACCTACTATTATATAATCCTCAGAATTATAAAGTTTATAGGTGATGGAACCAAACAAACAGGTTTGTTTATCACTTTCTGAGGTCCCTGAGTAATTAAGTATTGAATGCGTGAATGTCTTCAGGCAACGGTTCCCAAAGTTCAGCACTTGTTTTCTTCTCTCTTCTCAGAAGCAGTAAATATGTAATCGGTTGGCTGGGCAATTTAAAGCCAAGCCATAACTGCAAAAGGATGTAGGTGTGGAACATAAGGAAAACACACACACCTGTCAAAGTGCACCCAAATCCATAGTCCTGGTGCCTTGCAATAAAAGATTTAGCCAATACCCGAGTCAACAATATCATCATCATTCATTTTAGAAAGGATGAAGGATAGGAACCAAAGGAAGGGCTAGATAAAAGTAAACCTTATGTCCATTTCTTTTTATAATAAATGTGGTTTGTGAAATTATAGGCTGTTCAATGTAGCTCCCGTACTCCTGTAATAGCTGCCACAATAATAGAGCTTATTATCAAGCAATCAGTGTTTGTCAATTCACAAATACTATAATCAGCATGTGTCTGAGAAGCGGAAGCAGTGGTAAATAAGTCAGTTTTTCTTTTATAAGAGTTATAGATCTTATAAAGAGAATATCAAGTGTATTAGTGTTTTACAAAGTGCATTCAAGTGGGTGTTCATAATACTAATGGCTGAAAAAAATCACATAGTCAATTTAAGAAATTCAGAAATATAAAAGGTGAAACAGATTTCTTTACCCTTTGAGACAACATGGAGGGCCCTGGAGAGCATTATGCTAAGCGAAATAAGCCAGCCAAAGAAAGACAAGTATCACATGATCTCACTCATTTGTGGAATCTACTTTGGACTCTTAAGCTGCTTTTAGGGCAAAGGCTGCCCCTGCTTCCTTTCCTATCACTGGGCCCTACCACAGTGCCTGGTGCACACAGGGTAGTCTGGGGATTCACAGACTGACTGAAGAAGTAATTAAATATTGAGTAGAATCCTACAGAAAATGATAGACTATTATGTATCTTGAGGATATGATCTAACATGTTTAAAAAGAGGAGACTCGATTCTGGTCAAGGGCACATGCCCAGGTTGTGGGCTTTATCTCTTCCAGTAGGGGGCATGCAGGAGGCAGACAATCAGTGATACTCTCTCATCATTGATATTTATCTCTCTCTATCTCCCTTCCTTTTTGAAAAAAAAATATATGACTGACTCAAAATTGATTAAAAATTATTATTTCTTTTTTAACTGTTTTCCTTTTTATCTGAGAAAGGGGAGTCCCTATTTTAATTGGATTTCATAATAAAACTTAAATAAATACACTGAAAATTAACTTCTTGAGTGATCACGTGATGGAAATATTTTCAGGACAAACTTTTATAACCATACATCCTTATTGATAATGTGCAAAACAGAAGTATAGAATCATTTTTCATAAGCTTCTTTTTGACATATGATATTACTGGGAGGAGCATTCAGGAGGTACTATTGCTAAAGAATAGAGTGTAGTAACTTAGTTACAAAGTATATGTGTGTGCATGTATGTGTATTCTATATAATAAAACCCTAATATGCAAATAGACAGAATGGCAGAAGGACTGTTCTCTATGATGTGCAGTGAGCACCAGGGGTCAGATGCTCAAAGCAGGAGCTTTAGTCAGTATGCTCCCACAGTAGGAGCACTGCTCAGCCAGAAGCCTGGCTCAGGGCTGGTGAGCACAGTGGTGGTGGTGGGAGCCTCTCCCACCTCTGCTGCAGGTGGGCCCCAAGGGATCCTGGACTGTGAGAGGGTGCAGACTGGACTGAGAGACCCCCCACACCAGTGCACAAAATTTTGTGCACTGGTACTCTGATATATATATATATATATATATATATATATATATATATATATATATATATATATATAACATAAATGCTTTATAACTCTATGTATATGCATCCATACATTTCTATTTTTATGTATATAAACACATGCATGCATGTAGGTAGGAAAGGTAATGGAAAACATTCAGGCTTTCTGAATCATGAAAAAGCATACAAATATCCCCTGAAGAGAGGAATGCCAAGTAGCCATCTTATTTATAGTGACTATATATGTAGTTAATGCATCAGAGATCACTTAGAATGGATGGAACAGTCTAATTAAAATTATTTAATTCAACTACCACCATCAGTGTAAAGATTGGTTTGTTGAATGTAATAAAAAAAATAGTAAGTAGATATTATTACCATTTTTCCAATTTGAATGGAATTTGTCTTATTTCAGATATTAAGTCAAATGTAGTGTGATACCATAAACTAAATTATTGGAACTGGGAAACTGGGAAAAAAATCAGAAAGATTCACTTCTATGACCAATTGAATGCCTTGAAATGGATTAGACATTTCCTCATTTTTATACTAAAAGGTTTCTTTATTTTTAAAAAAATATTTTTTTTTGATTTTTTACAGAGAGGAAGGGAGAGAGATAGTTAGAAACATAATGAGAGAGAGGTGAATCAATCAGCTGCCTCCTGCACACCCCCCACCGGGGATGTGCCCACAACCAAGGTATATGCCCTTGACCAGAATTGAACCCGGGACCTTTCAGTTCACAGGCCGATGCTCTAGCCACTGAGCCATACCGGTTTTGGCTATAAGATTTTTATATGAATGTCTAAAGGTATCCCTTATATTTTTAACTAGAGGCCCTATGCATGAAATTCGTGCAAGAGTAGGCCTTCCTTTCCCTGGCTTCTGGCACCAGATTCTCTCTGGCACCCGGGACCTGGCCTCCCCTCTGGCCACTGGCAGGCACCTTGGACCCAGGGTCCCCTCTGGCTGCCAGCAGGCACCCAAGATCCAAGCTTCCCTAGCAGCTTCAGCTTTGTCCAAAAGGTTGTCCGGAAGGACATCTGGTCTAATTAGCATATTATGCTTTTATTATTATAGCTAATTTTATTGAAATATAATTTATATATCATAAAGTTCACCATTGTATGATTATATGTAGTTTAATACTATTGAGGAAATACATAAATTTTACAACCATTGCCTCAGTCCAATTTGAGAGCATATCTACCATCACTAAAAGTTCCTTTATATCATTTATCATCACTCCCCCTCCTTATCTTGGCAAACTGTTTCCAAAGTGGGCACGTTATTATACATTCCCACCAGCAATGTATGTATGAGAGTTTTGTTTTTTGTTTTTTGGTTTTTTTTTTAGTTAATCTGAGGATATTTATTTTTCCATTAATTTTTAGGGAGGGAAGATAGAGGGAAAGACAGAAACATTGAAACATAGATTTGAGAGAAACACACCTATTGGTTGCCTCCTGCATGTGCTACAATCAGGACCCTGGCTAGGGAGGAGCCTGCAACCAAGGTATGTGCCCTTGACAGGAATTTAACCCAGGACCCTTTGGTCCTGGAGCCAGTGCTCTAAATACTGAGCCAAACCCATGCTAGGGCTTGGCATTCTTTTTAATAATTGCTTTAGCTATTTAAAGTTCTTTGCCTTCTCATATAAAATTTAGAATTAGCTTGTCAATTTCTAAAATAATGATTGTAGGGATTTTGATATTTCGTTGAATTTGTAGATTAGTTTGGAGAATTTCCAATATAGAGTCTTCTGATCGATAAACATGGCATATCTCACTGTTTTTAGGTCTTTTTAGAATTTCTTAGCATTGCGTTATAGTTTTCAGTTTATAGGTTTTGCACTTCTATTAAATTCATTCCTAAATATTTTATTTTTCATGCTATTGTGAAATTTTTATTTTCTTGTCATTTCTTTATTGTTGAAACTATTGCAAATGCCCCTCAGTTTTCCCCACCTTTCCCCACCTCCACCCAACACCCACCCACCTCCATCTGGCCATCATCACGCTGTTGTCTGTGTCCATGGGCTATGCATGTATGTTCTTTGGCTTATCTTAAATTTTTTATTGTATGTAAATACAGTTGAGGTTTTATATTGATTTTGTATTGTATAATCTTGCTTTGTATTGGTCCTGTTAGATTTTTTTATAGTACCTTTAAGATTTTTAGATATCTCATTCTTATTATAATTTCTCCCAGAAATACTCTGATTCACTACTTAGGAGTATTTAACCATGAATAGCACATAAGTGAATGAATGTTTAATACATTCTTGTTGAATGATGGAATCAATTTTCACATATATTTCTCCAAAACATTATGCTTTTACAGACTATAATTAATAGGTAGTTTGGTAAGTGAAACTTTGTACATAGGCTTTATAATTATATATTTTCATTTCATTACTATTAAATTGCAATGTGAAATGCTTTAGACTATACAGACAATATGGGGGCGGGGAAACAAAAACGGCACAAATTGGCAGTAAAATCAACTTGTTTCATTCAGTAGCATTTTGGTGATACAATTAGCATTTTTTCCTTCAAAAGGATGAGCATTTTAAGTGAATATGTGATAAATACTAAATGCATTAAGTATGCATTTCTAAGTCATTTTTTTATTTAATTAAGGAAAAATGCTTACATTTTATTATGCTTATTACATAATTTGCAATTTGCAGCAACAATACAACTATTTAATTTTTACTTAAGTGTTGTAAATTATACTCTTTAAGAATACATTAATTACAAATCTTAGTTATTCACGTGTATTTTTTTTAAAACCAACAATCTGAGTCATTTTAAACATCTCACACTTGATGGGGAGGAATCTTTTTCCTAATAATTTTGAATGAAGATTTTGTCTACATAAAACACAAACACCTGTGTTCCCCACAGTATTAATTGGTGTAATGCTAAACATGCACCATAATGTGACTACTATGTGATGTGTGTCAAAATATACCTTTCTTTTCAAGCCAAAAGCAGGCCTGTGGAGTTTTCCATTTTGTCAGTTCTGAAACTATATCAGTTTGGAAATTAAGAACACAAAGAAAAAGTGAAAACACACACACACACAAAGATGCAACCTGCAAAGCTAATTTTTACAACTACCAGTGAGGATTATCTTATAATTAAAATATTTCTTTCAAATGTGTGGGGGTGACCCCACACCATGAATGTATGGGTATATAGAATACTAAAAGCATAATATGCTAATTAGACCAGAATTCCTTCTGGAGGACCTTCCAGACAAAGCTGGGGCTGTAAGTGAAACCAGGGTCTTGGGTGTCTGCTGGCGGCCAGAGAGAAGCCCAGGTCCCAGGTGCCAGATGGAAGCTGGTGCTGGCAGCTGGGGGATGGAAGGCCTGCTCTTGCACGGATTTCGTGCATGAGGCCTCTAGTTTACCTATAATTGCACTCATTCATATATATGCTTTAATATTCAACACAAAATGCATAATCGCCATTAACTAGAGCTTTTTCCAAATAGGTATCCCCTCATGTCACCATTTCTTCCCAGACAATCCATCCCTCCTCACCACCTGCCTTACCTATTTGTTTCCACTACTCCCAGAGGCAACTGTGAGCTTGGCTAAGTGCCAGGACTCAAAACTGTATCACCCAGGTTCACATATCTTAACTGCCTCTCCATTTACTTATATTTGTTTAAGTTAAAATGTAAAAGCCAAAAAGCACCCCACAATCTTGTTAACCTGTGCAGTTTCTTCTCTGATCACCCATTACCGTAGTACACAGAAAGTAAATGTGAGTGGCAGTTCCTGGAGACAACTTTGCAGTGCTCGGCTACCCTGAAGAGCCATGATTTATGTCAGCACTTGGGGAGCAGGGATACTTGACCTTTCACAGTTGGTTTATGGACCCTTTTGAGAATCTGTGAAAGAATTTGTGAAAGCCCTGGCCCTTTTCTCTGAAAGAAAGCATGTAGGCTCATGTACAAATAGAATATCCATGGTTTTATGCATCTATAGTCAACCACTGTCTGAAAATATTAAATGGGAACTTTAAGAAATAAACAACTGGAATATTTTACATTGTATGCCATCCTGAGGAGCTTGATGACATCTCGCACTATTCTGTTCTGTCCCTCTCAGGATGTGAATCTCCCTTTGTCCAGCATATCCACACTGGGCCCATTCCCCACCTGTTAGTCACTTAGTAGCCATCGTGTTTATCCGATAAACTGTGGAATCTCATGGTATTGCAGTGCTTGTGTTAAAATAACCATTATTTTACTTAATAATGACCCCAAAGAGTGGTAATGTTGGCAATTTGGACATGCCAAAAAGCAGCCATAAAGTGATTCCTTTAAGTAAAAAAGATAGGAATGTATAGGAACCCCCCCACACACACATATTTTATATAGGGTTTGGTACTATCCATGGTTTCAGGCATCCACTTGGGTTCTTAAAACATAATGCCCAGCAGATAAGGGGAACTTGTGTAATTTCTCTATGTCACTGGATACCCTAAAATTCAATTAAGGGCTCATTGCATGGTATAATTTTTACTGCTTTAAGAAATCCAACTTTAATATTTCTGTGTAAATCAGACAATTATTAATAGCTCACAATTTTTTATATTCAGTCAGCATCTCAAAATTCTTATTGCTTTTCTGTTTTACACTGTTAGTGCTATGGAACAAATCATGATGGGCCTTGTGGCATTATTTCATATTACAGTTTCTGAGTGAGGATTAACAAATTTTTAAAACTTATATAGCATTCTGTAAAAAAAGAGCAGTCTTTCTGAATCATGCTTTCCTCACCTAAAGATGATAATGTTTATTCTTTTCTGTCGGAAAGTCTCTATTATTTATCAAATATCCCAGTATATTGGGAGAGTGAAGAGTGTAGAGCTCACAAATCTTGAAAATCTCCTATATTCTGAAATTAAGTTATAAAATAAATATTAACTATTGAACATCTGCATACTAGGCTTTTATACTTGTCCCATTATTATTATTATCATCATTATTATTTTTGTTGTTGTTAATCCTCACCCTAGGATATTTTTCATTGATATTTAGGGAAAGTGTTACTGATGTCACTTTTTTCCTCCCATTGAGCCTCTATAGCCCTTCCCTACCCCCCACCTCAGGCCTCCATCACCCTAATGTATAAGTCCATGGGTCATGCATATTCTATATAATAAGAGAGGAATATGCTAATTATCTGTTACGCCTTGAGGCATAATGACCAACCACATAACAACCACATCAAGGGTCTGCAGGAGGGTGGAGCAGTGAACTACAAGTGTAAAAGCTACAGGAGAGGTCAGGGCAACAAGCTGTGGGTGGGAGGGTGGGACAGAAGAAGCTACAGGAGGGCAGGGCAGTGGGCAGAGAGCTATAGGAGGGCGGCAGAGAGCTACTGGCATAGGGATTCCTGTGCAGGGCTATATAAGTTCTTTGGTGATCTCTTCTCACATCCCCCACACCCCCGCCTTCCCTATGAAAGATGACTTGCCTTGTAAATAGCAGACAAATACTTTCAGAATGAATGAGTGAATTCATGAATTTATAATGCCTACAAAAACATATCAGAATTAAATGAAGAGAAAGAGTAGTTTAATATGATGTGTGTAAAATAAGAAGCATTGTCCTCAAAATTGTCTATTAGGGGAAAAAAAATACTCTACAGGAAAATAAGAGTTTCAAAACAAAATGAACTCAAAGGTTGCAGAGTAATTGGCTTGGCTAACACTAAATATTCTTCTAAATGCATCACATTGAATAATGAATTAAATTTTCTCTTTTAAAATTATGCATTGTGCTTCTTTGAAGTTTATTCTATCTGGATTAAGTATTCTAGTGTGATTTCAAATTCTGCTTTGATAATCACATCAGAAAAATAGATAATTTGAAATAAATTTTTGTATGGTTGATTTGATTAGATATACTATTGAACATTTTCTATATGTTGCTTATCATGTTTAATAACAGTGGATTTCTTTTTCTCGATGTTTCATATTTAATGTCTGAAAGTAGCCAAAACTTTAATGGTTACTTTAAAATAAGGATATTCTATAAATGAAGAATTTATTAAGCATAAATTATATGAAATAAAATGAAGCTGTACTGAATTACTTAGAAGTACTTAGATTAATTTTCAGAATGCAAAGAGGTTTTTTGGCTATATTTTAAAATTTACTCCTATTATGAAGACCCTAAAGTGGGATGCAAGGAATTTTGTGGGAAAGTATTCAATAGTTACCACTTTTAATCAGTGTGAAAGTGGATTTTAAAATGTTATGACCATTTTGAAAGATAAAAAGAGAAGAAAAAAATGACTAAGGGTTTCTAAATAAAATATGCTTGCTTTAAAGGAAACCATCAACAAAGTGAAAAGACAGTCCACTGAACGGGAGAACATATTCATCGATACATCTAATAAGGGGTTCATATCCAAAATGTATAAGAAGTTATTAAACTCAACCCAAAAAAACAAATGATCCAATTAAAATGGGCAAAGGACCTGAATAGACACTTCTCCAAAGAGGACCTACAGATGGCCAATAGACATATCAAAGACACTCAATGTCACTAATAATTAGAAGAATGCAAATTAAAACCACAATGATATTATACCTTACACCTGTCAGAATGGCTATCCTCAATAAATAAACAAGTATTGGAAAGGATGTGAAGAAAAGGGAACCCTTGTGCAATGTTGGTTTGATTTTTTAATCTCACAAAATTAAAAATGAAACTGCTATATGACCCAGCAATTTCACTTCTGGGAATTTATCCAGAGAAACTCAAAGCATTGATTCAAAATGTATGCACCCCCTATGTTCATTGCAGCATTATTTACAATAGATTTGGAAGCAGCCCAAGTTTCCTTCAGTAGAAGAGTGGGTAAAACAGCTGTGGTACATTTACACAGTATAATACTACTCAGCTGTAAAAGGGAAGGCACTTTTACCCTTTGCAACAGCATGGATGGACTTGGAGAACAGTATGCTAAGTGAAGTAAGCCAGTGAGAGACATACAAGTACACATGGTTTTACTCATATGTGGAATTTAATTAACAAACTGAAGTAACAAACAAAATAGAGACAGACTCATAGAGCAGGCAGACACCTCTGGGTGGAGGGGTGTATTGGAAGGGTGGAGTGATCAAGCAAAAGAGAAGAAAAAAAAAAGAGCTTGTGGACATGTACAACACTGCCAGTGCAGTAATGTAATGGTGGGGGAGAGGGGTGGATGGAGGTGGAAAAAGGTATGGGGGACAAATAGTGATGGAAAAAATAAAAATAAAATACACTTGCTTTTTTTGTTCCTCCTACTGTTTTTCTCACTTTTTGGAACTTGATATGCATTTACACATTAATGATTCATAGCTTTGTAGAAATTAGTAATTTTTTTTATCAGTGTTTGCTCATAATTAGTAGTAATCAAGTATGTTTTGCTATATAATTTTCTTTTTTAAAAATTCAGATCTATTGATTGAATTAATATTAAGGGAGTATCAGTTTTTTTACTCATCTTTGTAGTTGAATATTTCTGTTTGATTACAAAACTCCATTGATAGTGAATTTTGGTTTCACTGTTCATACATATATTGAACTTAAGTTTTACTCTTATAATCATAATATACTGCAACAGCCTCATACTCAGTGTGGTGTATGAATTATTCAATAGAGATTAATAGCTATTATAGTAATTTCTTATAATTCATTAAAAGGATAGTACTATTAAACATCAATGATAACTGTTAAAGATATTCTTTTAATACCCAAAGTTTATTATGCATTTCAAGTTTCTATGTCCACTTATAAGCATGAATTTTTTCTTAGTTAATATGAACTATATAATCATTTGTTGAACAACCATCCAAATAATTTGATTTACAAGTGACATCAAATTCATTTAAAAGTAAATACTTATTCCTGAATTTTTGTATTGTGTATTTGATTTCAACTTCTTATAATACTTACCTACTTCAGAAAGAAATAAATGAAGAGGCAATTAAAAATTCTTTTCTCCTGGGAACGATTTTTAACAGGGAAGAATCAGTTTCTGGAACTGTGAAATATATAGGAGAATTATTAGAGATTATTTTTCATATCTATTTTTCTTATGATCAATGCCTAATATAATTGAGATTTTTAAAGTGGTAATTAATGTTTTAATTAATTAATATATTGTGCCAAAATAACAAGAATTGTTACCATTTAAGGTGTGGATATAAGTTTTTGTTAAAAATATTTACAACTCCCTGTCTTCTCAATACCTGCTTTTAACTTTTTTTATCTTGTTTTTTTTTGTTTGTTTGTTTGGTTCTTTAAAATATTACATTATGTCTCCTTTTTCCTAGCCACCCCCACTGCCCCATTGGTTATGCTAATATGCATGCATACAAGTCCTTTGATTAATCTCTTACACCCCTTCCTTCCTCTGCCTTCCCTCTGAGGTTTGACAGTCTGTTTGGTGTTTCTGTCTCTGGATCTGTGTTTGTTCATCAATTTATATTGTTCATTATATCCCACAACTGAGTGAGACCAAGTGATATCTTCCTCCGACTGGCATGTTTCGCTTAGCATAATGCTCTCCAGGTCCATCCATGCTGTTGCAAATGGTAAAAGTTCCTTCTTTTTTACAGCAACATAGTATTCCATTGTGTAGATATACCATGGTCTTTTAATTCACTCATCTGCTAATGGGCACTTAGGCTGTTTCGAAATCTTAGCTATTGTAAATTGTGCTGCTATGAGATGAATTATTACTTTCAAAAGGATCTTAAAATATCATTAATATTGTAAAGTGTTGTGCTATTCAGCTGTCACAGAGAACCATAAAAATCTATGTTTCAATATAAATGTAAAATTGGCAAACAGATTTATGAGGTTGCCTTAATGCAGCAGTGTCTTAGTACCATCCTTAGCTCTTGTGATTTAGGTCCTATTAAGCAAAAATGAGTTCATTCTTGCTCTCATCTGAATGTATCCCTCCAAAATTCATATATTGAAACCTAACACCCAAGATATTAGGAGCGGGGCCTTTGGGAGGTGATTAGGCTGTGAGGGTGGAGTCCTCATGGATGAGATAAATAATCTCATTAAAAATGCCCTAGAAAAATCCTTTGCCCCTCCCACTATGTGAGAATATAAGGCAGAGTGTGCAAACCAGAAAGAATAATCATTTGATCATGCTGGCACACAGATTTCAAAATTCCAGGCTCTGGGACTGTGAGAAATAAATTCTTGTGGTTGACAAACTACCCAGTTTGTGGTGTTTTGTTATAACAGCCCAAAGGGACTAACAGTGGTAATCATTGGATTGCCCACACAGGCAAAGTTCATGACACCTGTATTTTGTACCTCTAATGTCTACATTTTGAATATCACACAAATGTTCTTTGGAAGATATAGCTAAAGATAAGCAACCAAAAGCAGATAGTTTCAAATTACTACTACATTCAAATTTAGAATTCAAGATATTTTAAAATTTCTACATTTATATCCATGCATTCATTCATTTAGTACATGTTGACCACCCACACTTTTCCTAGGCAGCATGCTAAGATAGCGAGGATGTATTGTTGACCAATCAGAACTCGCCTTTCTCTTCATAGAGCATAAACTCTAGAGGGGAAGACAGATGAGTGTCAACTAACTAAACATTCATGTCAAGTGCTGCAGGAGAAGAACAGGTGTCAAGAGCATATCTCCCAGCAGGTCCTGGATTGGGATGGGTGCTCAAAGATAGCATTTCTGCAGAAGTAGATCTCTACTAGTAGTTTGGGACTGGAAGGATAGAGACTGAGGTAAGTGCATTTCAGGCAAAGAGGGAGAAGGCATGAAATCGTTGAGGTATGCAGGGCTTATTTACACATACTAAATTATTCATGCTGCAAACCAGATATGAAGAAAAATGCACTCTTTACATATCTTATCATCATTTTGGGTTTCTTCATGAATATCTGATTGTCAGAGTTCAAGCAGAGAAGTATATAGTAGAAGATAGGCATTAAGAGATTGAATGCTAAAGAACATATATGCATACCCCATGGACATGTACTACAATAGTATGGGCACAACCCTTTGCCCACACCCCTCCCTGTTTTGGCCTTCCCCATATATCATTGAGATAAAAACGTGCTGCTCACACTGCCTCTTTCTCAAACTACTTCTGTCTCTATGATGGCATCAGGTGCCCAGGGGTGAGTGTTCTGGGAAGGTTGTGCCTTATGAGATCTGGAGTCATAGGAGAGGTGTAAGGCTCCCTGTTATGATGGCCCGTGTGAGTGTGTGTGTGTGTGTATACACTAGCTGGTGTTCATGGTCTCTGGGTTCCTTTCTCTGATCTACCTGGTTGATGGCATGCTCTTCTATCTTGTTTGGTGATCCTTGCCAATGTTTCCAGATCCTCCCCTTAGGCTGGTAGTATAGGCCTTGAGGCCTCTCTTTTATGTGAACCCCCCTCCCCATTTTGGCCCCTGGTTTGGGAGTTTTCATATTTTCTCACTCACCAGGGATATTCAGTGGTAAACCCAGTAATTCTTTTTTTACTACATGTTTATTGATTTCAGAGAGGAAGTGAGAGGGAGAGAGAGATAGAAACAGAGAGACTCATTGATTGGCTACCTTCTGTACACTCCCTCCTGAGGATCGAGCTTGCAACCTGGGCATGCACCCTTGACCAGAATTGAAATCCTTCAGTCTTCAGGCCAATGCTCTATCCACTGAGCCAAATCAGCTGGAGCAAACTCAGTAATTCTTGAATCATCCACTTCACATGGGGAGCAGCTTCCAAATGATGGCAGGACCTGCACTACCTTGATGTTCCTGCTTCCCAGCTCCACAGAGGGTGGCCTCCTCCCGAGGCCTCTTTTAGGCAGATGGCACTCTGTTCTCATTACTCCCCCAGCAGAGCCAACAAGCGTGTTTATGTGGTTTTTATTTTTTATTTTTTATTTTTTCTTTCCACAATCCCCGAGTTAGAAAGAAGTAGACTATCTTTTCTTTTTGCAGAACTCCTCTTGTGTGGCCTGTAAGCCTCAACTTAAATGTCTATTGAAAGGCACATTTTAATGTCGATCATGTTGTCCTTCACCGGGCATGGATTGAAGAGAAAGGACTTTTTTTTTTTACCCCCTGGTAAACTGTTTCTTAGGAAAACTTAAGAGAGTAGGGATGGATAAGGGGGTGCATTTATGGCTTGGAGCATCGGGAAGTGAGGAGTGCCTTCTTTAAGTTTTGCTTGGAGCCCCAGAGTATAAGCATCAAGTCAAATAGAAATGATAATTTAACATGATTTTCACAGTCATAAAACTTCTTAAACCAGCACATATGGAACACAAAGTATGTATACCAGTAGTAGGGATGGATTCCTAATGATCCATGTATCTTTTCTAGCCCATCCCCATATTTAACCAGAGTTGCTTCAGCATGAGTTATTGAAAGCGGGGGTTCAGTTTGAGGCCAATAAGTCAATTCATTTATTCCACAAATATTTACTGAGTGTGTCTGTAATATGAAATCCGAGTCTTTCTTTATAATTGACTATTCAGCTATTACAAAGATTTAGTCTGTGAAGAATGTAACTTAGGTAGATGATAAAATAGCATTTCATCCACTTCTTTATGTGATGGAGCAAAGGTGGAGCTGACTCCCTGGGTGTGCTTACAAGGGCCCAGACGTGGTTTATCTTTTGCTTCATTAACTTAATAATTTGTGAATAAGGGTCATCAGAATCTTATCTTGTGCTGGGCCCAGCAAATTGTGTAGCCAGTCAAGAGCAGAGGGATTTACCTTCTAATCCTGACTCCATTTACTAACATAAGCAAGTTACTTAACTAATCTAAACCCTATAGCCTCATCTGTAAAATGGGGATATACCAATGCCTACATCAGATTAATGAGGTATGGTAATGGAGGTATTAGTGCATTGCTTAGCAATTCACAAGCATACAGTAAAAAACATCTGCTACTGCTGCTACTAATGCATAAATGAATGTGCTTTGTAGCCAAACTATTTTTCAGGTCTGAACAACTTACTAAGTAGCAAATAAATGTACTATCCTAAAGAAGAAATTTAAAAAATTTTCCAAGGTATTAATACAACCCTAATATTGCAAACCTCTTTATTTTATTAGACACTGGTTACTTTTCTCACAGCAAGTAGATTGGATCCCTCCCACCCTCCCCCTCACACACACAAATTTCAATTTGGAATATTTTGTTCTTACCACTTTAAGACTGTCAAATAGCAGGATTTCCTGAAGGAGAAGTGGTAGGCTCCATTATTATGCCTCATTAGCAATGGTTTGCTGTCAGAAACTTGACAATTTAGGCTGTGTTTTAAGGAATTAATATGGAGCTGATAGAGAAATTGGAGTGATAGACTGGGAGGATGCAGTAGACATAATACAGGGATGTTACACATATTTAAAAAGTATGTATTTGAAAAAGACCTTATTTGAAAAATGATTAGAAGCAGAATACCTCATCCATTTGGCAAACCAGGGGAATGGATAAATAAACTTTTCTCATAACTGAAAGTTAAGCACTTACACTTGTAATGTTTGCTTGAATATATTTTAATGGAAAATTATTATTTCGATGGAAATGTTGACAGCTTATTTAGAAACTAGAATGTACTACATATTGTGTATCTTTTATTAATCACTTAAAGTCATCACTATCAATATTATGCCTTAACAGTGTTTGCTCTTTGAAGACTTGTAAAGGGGAATAAAATCCGTTAATTCTTTAAAGGAATCTTCCCAAGGCTCTACAGAGTGCTAGCTGGTCCTTATTTGTTGGCACAACCTCTGTTTTCTAATGAACCTTTAATTTACGTTTCTATGGCTTCCCTCTTTCTGGGAATTTTTTTTTTTTTAATATATCTGGTTCTGGCCAATCCTTTATGTGGTTAGAATAAAGAGATATGTGAAAACTCAGGAGGGGTACCTCAGCCATCTTATACCAGATGGATTCCCTTAGAAGCAGAGAAATCTAGTCCCAGAGAGATGAGAAGTCAGCAGAAGGTCAGTGATGAGAAGAGCAGAGAGCGTGCCCAGTTTCCTGAAGGCTTTCTGGCTCTTGCTTCTATTGCCTTGTGAGGTCCTGCTTCCTTTGAGATTCTTTAAGTATCTTGTTATCTTTTAAGTAATTCCAAAACTTTGAAAAATATAGCTTGAATTTGCCTTTTTTTACCCCCTTTTATTTGTGAACAAAATAAACATCTTAAATACGATTGTGTCCATATTAGGCTTCTGAGCAGTAACTATTCAATGATAACTCATTTGAATTTGCAGGTCACTAGCTCTGGATCTTTTCATTTGTTTTAACCCCAATTCAGAACTTTATATTTAGCTCTGGAAAATTGCAGTCTGATTGAGGTGATATGCTTGAATGTTACAATAGTCTAAGGAAGAGATGTGAAGGTCTCTATTAATGAGACCTTCACATCTCTTCCTTAGACTATTATAACATTGTACCTATTAATGGTAGGGCACTAATATGTTCCAGGGGAACTATGAAGGTAGAATGATAATAGGAGGCAACTGATAAGACTTGTCCTCGAATAGATATGGCAAGGTGAATGAGAATTGAATCCTTGGGAGAACTTAAAACACAGGAGCAGAGTTCTATGTGTTCATTAAGACAGAAGGCATATCCTGTGCCAGCACGCTGAGTGCCTTCTGTTTGTGTTGAGTTTGCTGAACTTGCAGGAGGGGAATGTATGAGTCTGGAGCATAGGAGAAACCCAAAGGGCAGTTTAAAAAATCCAATTATTACCTGTTTTTAAGTAATGCCTCACTCCAGGGTAGTGAAAGGGACTACCCAGCATGGGTGTGCAGTGTAAGGAGAGAAGGCCAGAGACAGAGCTCAGAGGAACTCCAACCAGCAGCTGAAGAGGAGGAGCTGTTGGGGAAGCACAGAAGCACCAGCCAGGGAGGTGCGTGGGGAAGCAGAGAAGACGGGGTTGGAAAACACCGGAAGAGAAGGAAAGAATGGTCAGTAGTGTCAACTGAAAGGGAAACATCACATAGGATAAGGGGTAATAATATATGCCCATAAGCTTTGGTTACTCAGAGGCATTTGCTGACTTTAGCTACAGTGTTGGCAGGGATCGGTGGGAGGAAGGCCAGGTTACAAAGGGTGGAGAAGCAATGGGCGGTGTCGGGGCAAACACGTGTGTTCACCAGTTGGGAGCTGGGCTGAGAACTAAAGGAGAGCACAGGCGGATGCCTGGGTGAAGGGAACGTTTATCAGCAATAGAGATTGTGTACTACCCTGTTTCCCTGAAAATAAGACAGTGTCTTATATTCATTTTTTCTCCCAAAGTAGGGCTAGGTCTTATTTTCGGAGGATGTCTTATTTTCAGGGAAACACGGTAGTTCCGTGACGGAGTATGGGAGCCAGAGGAAAAGGGATGAACTGGTGGAGGGGGAGAGAAAATAGCAGGTCCTAGATCTCCAGGGTGTGGATTAGCTCCAGATGAGAGTTCAGGACAGTACCTTTACCTCATTGGGAGGGATGCAACAGGGATGAGATGAAACAGCAGCCCTGAGTTGATATTTCACGAGGAAGGCATAGTTATCAGGGTAACTGCTTCTTTCCACCTTTCACCAACTACTCCTCTAGGGAAAGAGAGAGAAATAATTCACTTAACTGGTGAAGCTGGAAAACTGGATGTTCATAGCCTCTCCTTTCTCTTTTTTTCTTTTATCTTTTACTACTATAAATTCTCCATTCTCTGTTACTGTTGTGACTGGGTTGGTAAGGCTGCTTTTATTTGGTTTTCAATGGTAAGAGCTTTATTAAGCTCTCATACATTAGGCCAAAGTCTCCAATGATGTTAGCTTCAACAACAGGAATGGTGATATTTTTGGATTTTATGCACTTTTTGTAGTATTTCTCAATTGGCTTAGAGTTCAAACAGGGAAGAACACCCTTCTGCTTGGTGTTCCATGTTAATTTTCAGCAAACTTCTAAGATAAGTGGGAAGTGTTGACAATAGAAGATAAAACATCTCCACATGTTTGAGTTTGGCTTCACATAGGAGACAAAACCAAATGCTAGGAGAAGGGTCAGAACAGAGTGAAACCTGAAGAGTCAAGTGTGGGCAATCTAGAAAGAGCACCGATGGCCATTTTTCCCCCCATGGAGAGGGGTTTTGAAAAGGGTTTTTCCTTCTGTTCTTCATGTCTGACTAAGATTATGAGGTAAGTTTTAATGTTTGCAGTCACATTCCTTGTTAGAGTTCTGGATCTGCTATCTTATCTATCTTATCTTGACCCTTTTCAGAACTTGTTACAGATGCCTAGTATTTCTGTCTTTATTGTTATTAGCTCGCAGATGCCTTGATCACTTTTCTGATAAGCTCTTTACCCAAAACATATTTTAATTTTGCAAAGATTTCAGTCTAAAACAATAGTTCCCCAACTTACTTCATCTCCCTTTAGAGCAATGACATTTGGAAAGTCTAGTTAGGAGTAATATTAAATTCAGTTTACATACTGCGGATGCCTGGCTAGTGAAAGGCAGCAGGTAACAGTAACTTACGTTGGTGATGCCAAATATACCAAACCTTTTGTGAGTAGCAGTTTGGGCCCAGAGAATCTTCATCATTCGTTTTATGTCCAATGAGTGCATGGAAAAAGATCACCAAAGCCTAAAGACCTTAGCCAGTGTGTATTTTCAGAAAGGTGACAGTTTATTTTATTATAGACTTTTTTTAAAATGATTTAATTGAAAAAGAGACTTTCATCTGGGTTGAAACACCTGCACATGAACTACAGTTGCAGTAGAGAAGACGTAAGATGTAAGAACAATGTATCGGGCTAAATTCAATTTTTTCTTCTTCAAATAGGTTTCTGATCCAAGGTGTCCTGTGGCACTGGACATGTCCCCTGTTTGGTGGTATAATTTTGAACAATAAGATCAGAGATCTGGCATATGGTTTGATGAGTTTTGATAAGTGTATACGCCCCTGTTACCAGCATTCCGGCTAGGGTACAGAGCAGTGTCCTCCTTCCACTGTATCCCACTGTATCCCACTCTCCCCCCGGCAGGCTCCTCTGATTTCTTCCCTGTAGAATGGTGGGTTGTTGTTTTTTTGTTTTTGTTTTTTTTTGTTTGTTTGTTTTCTCTTCCTCATCGCAACAAAGGCACATGCAGTCGGTATGCTTCTACATGTGGATTCTCCTAAGCATGAGGTTGTTGAGATTCATTCATTTACTGTACATCAGAAGCTTGTTCTTTTTATTGCACATTAGTCAATGTGGCTGGTGCTGAGGCAGCCAGGACAGAACTTGTCTGGTTTGGCTGCTTTTCTGGGCAAGGAGCTGAAATATAGCTGAAGCCTAAATGTTATCTTTAGGGAGGAAAAAGTCAAGGATTCAAACCAACTGACCAGCAATATGAAAGATGAGGGGTCCAAATCACATGACCAGCGATATGCTAGGGGAGATAAGGTTACCCTGGGGGCCAGGTCCTTGCTTTCCCAGTTTTGCTCCTTGCTAGGCATCCAGGGCTTTTTGCCCTGGTGAGTGTCTATACCTGGCCCACAGTCCTAACTCTGCTCATGTCTGTTTAACAACATGTTTTTCTTTATTTTGGGTAATATATAAGAGTGGAATTAATTGATCATACGGTAAACTTTTAAAAGAAACTGTTTACTAGTATATGATTTTCTAAGATGTTAAATAGTTTTATGCCTCTCCCTGTAATAACTGAGTGTTCCCATTGCTCTGGATTCTCTCCCACTTTAGATGCCTTTACTGTTTTTAATTTTAGCCATTCTATTCAGTGAGAAGCAATATCTGTTATAGTTTTAATTGGCACATGTTTCTTATGTTTATTTGCATTATAATACACTTTTTTTCTATACTTTTGTCAAATCTTTTGCCCTTTTTTAACTGGCTTATTTGATTATCATCATCATGGTTTATTTGTAGGTGTTATTTAGATAACCTGTAGGGGAGTATTTAATTTATGGATTATAAATATTTTCTCATTTTGTGGTTTGCCTTTTCATTTTTTAATGATGTCTTTTTTTTAACAGAAGTTTTTAAGTTTAATCAAGTCAGATTTATTACAATTTTTTATGATTAGTTTTATTCTGTTCCATCTAAACACTTTTTTCCTAACTGGTCACAAAAATATTCCCTATGTGCTCTTAAATGAACTTTATAGTTTGGCTTTTACATTTAGGTTGTATCCAAACCTAATTAAATAAGGTAATTTTTGCATATGGCTTGAGATATGAATCAAGGCTCAGGTTTTTTTCTCCCATATGGGTATATACTTTGTCTAGTAAAATATGTTGGGAAGGTTTTCATTTACCACAATGAATTCCATTAACACCTTTGTCAAAGTCATTGGATCATTTTGGACTCTCTACTCTCATTGACCTCTTTGTCCTTACCTAGTACCAGGCTGCATGATTATTCATATTTATAGTAAGTCTTAAAATCAGGTAATGTTATCCCTCTCATTTACATTCCTTTTTAAGATTCTGAAGCTAGAATCTGTGATTACAATTATTGCTACTTATGCAGAGCCTACTATTCTTTGTGTGCTCTAATTACACAATGACAATTTTTATGAATGGGCTATTGAAGATATCAAATATGTAAGGATAAATCTTTTCACCAGGCTTCCTAGAATCTATGTGTGACATGCTATGAAATTTGTCAAGTATCTCAGAGCAATTCTTTTGTGCTTTGAAACAGGTTTCCTGACACGTGTGCCATCTGCTGGTCAGTGTTTCCAACTGCAGCTTGTGAAGATTAACTCCTTGCCTCTCTTTGTTCCCTCAATGTCTTCAGTGACATATTCTCCAGCCCAGTCTTTTCATTTATTTGTAACATTCACACAAACACACACACCATTGTTTCTAGAACACATTTATTTGTTTGTTTCCTCCCCACCTTTATCCTTCTTACCCATTTAGCAAGTATGACATCTTTTCTCACCCCAAGAACTTTTGGGAATGAATGGCCCCAAAGGTTTGGAAACCCAGAGAGCAAGCCTCAGAAACCTCTGAGGATGGTGTTTTGATCAGTCATTGCCAACGTGTTTCAAACAAAATTAAATATTAGTTTAAGTGTTTTAAAAACTACTCTAGGTAGTCTGTACGCCGAATGGGGAGTAGGATCCATTAATCACTTTCAAAATTGGTTTTGTGCATAATAGTTTATAAGTAGAAAAATTTAAACACATTGAATATATTTTGTTTCCCTATTGTTTTGACATCGAGAGTACTTAAACAATTTGAGAGAACTTTGAAAATGTTTACTATAAATGTGGAGCTCTTACTAACCAGTACAGTAGTGTTTAATTTTAGCATTGCAAACTAAATATACATGTCTAGTTTCTGAAAGTCAATATTTAATTAGAGAGAAAGTGATTGATTTAGCTATCTAGATGTGGAATTCTTCCTTCATCTTTTCTGACTTTAGGAGTCTTGATATATGAGAGCCTACCACAGTGATTATGCTTAGCCATAGTAATTATTATGGATTTCTTTTGCATTAAAACCAGGGACTTTGTTTTAAAGTTAGTTATGTAGTTAGGCTCTTTTTAACAAAATTGTTTCACACCTTTATATATATATAACATTTACATTATCAGACTTTGACTTTTAAAGCCATTTTAGCCTTGGAATCAATGCTATCCACATACAGCATCCCTGCGTGTGAAGTACTTTGCATATATTATTTAATTTAAATTTTATTTCCTTTATAGATAATGACACTGCTTAGATGGATGAAGTAACTTATCCTAGATCATAAGTACATAGTGAAGTGAAGCCAATAGTTTAACAAGGTCCATCTGATTCTATAACAAGCTATTAGTGCATACTACTGCCTGTACCTCTGTTTCATAGATTCACTCTCTTAACACATCTTTCAGTTCAAAAAGCTCTGATGAAGTTTTAAAATTTCAGATTTTTTTCCTAATTAAGATTTATATTGTAATATACAAAGATAGAGTTATAGTATAATTTAAAAAATCTGATTCTGTGCACATGACACTCTGCTGCCTCTTATCGGGGTCTGTTCTCCATAATAGTCTTTGTATTTTCACTATCCTATTAGACATCAAGTATCTTATGTTACCCAAATCAGCAATTTCCCATGAGTGTTAGCATATGTGCATTTTAGTCTATTTATGAAGTTTTACTATTCTTCTTCTTTCTAGTTTTTATTGAGATATACAATTGATATGTATCATTGTAGAAGTTAAAGTATACAACATAATGATTTGATATAGAGGGTGGGACAAACGTAGGTTTGTAGTTGTGAGAAGACAAAACCGAATTTGTTCTTGCATTATTATTTATTAATTATTGTATTATTTTCCATATGAACAACTGTGAACCTGCTTTTGCACCACCCTGTGTTACACACTTTGGCTTTTCTTACTAACATGTTCTAATGTCAATCCAGTTTTCTACTTTTATACCTTCAGGCTGGAAGAATGTGAGGAGCTGATGGGCAATGTCCCTTTTTCCTGTGACAGATAATGAATTACAAAAAAAACCCAAAAAGTAGTGTACTAGTGCATTTTATGACCTTAGGTCTGGCATTAGATGTTTTCTGGAGTGTTCTGATTATTTGTGTACACTGTGATTTCATATGTGAGAATGCATGGGTATACATATGTGTGTGGACATGTAGGAGAAGGGTATGTCAGAGATCATATTTATCAGTAAGTCCTTAAGTGTGAACTTTATCCTTCCACATCTGGGTGTATCCCAAACTCATTTCTGAGAATCCAAGATCTAAAATGCAACAAATGTCTAAATCTGTAGACAATTCAGAGTTTGGAAATGGACCCAGGAAATGCCTAGAGATTAATGAAAGAGATTTAATTAATCAAGCTTATATCTGCCAATGTTTTAAATGGACTGTTTAGTTGCTCAATAACAGATCAAATTTGAGCAAAAAAAGAACAGCATATGGAAGCATTCGAGCATAATAAAAATAGAAAAAATTTTTATGAGAAAAACTGGTTCATAGGCTCTCCCACTGAATGGTGGAATGAGTTTAGGTAGGTTCCACAAGCTCTCTGCAAAGAGATAGTAATGCTTTTCTCGATTGTGAGGTACCTGAGGAACAAGGTAATCTTGTACATCACCATGTATAATAACAACTTTAAAAAATCAATTATCATATAGGATTTTCAACCTTTTTGACTGAGTAGTCCCTTAAAATATTTTATAAACAACTTATTTGAATCCACGTTTTAATTTTTTTATTGTATCTTCATTAAGATAAAATTTTGGCATATAAATATTGATGTTACATATAACTGTTATATTGTAGTCTTAATTATATCTGGTGGGATATAAATATTACAGCAAATTGAAACCCACTGATATCCATTTAAATGGTATATACACAAGCTCGATTTTAAAAGATGGACATTGCCCTAGCTGGTTTGGTTCAGTGGAAATAGCGTCGACCTGCGAACTGAAGAGTCCCAGGTTTGATTCCCAGCTTGGGTTGTGGGCTCAATTCCCAGTAGGGCGTGTACAAGAGGCCCTGATCAATGATTCTCTCTCATCATTGATGTTTCTATCTCTCTCTCCCTCTCCCTTACTCTCTGAAATAAATAAAAATATATTAAAAAAAATAAAAGAAGGGCATTTTAAATTATGTTTTCTTCTTGAAAATTTTATTCCATTCTACTTCTCCCAAACAATTACTATCAGTTCATAATAGTTCAAAACAACAGATGGTATTTATGTCATTACTAAAGGTTTAATTGAAATACATCTTTCAATGAGGCTGAGATGATGCAAATGGTGTTAATGAAGAAAAATGCAGACATTTTCTCACGAAGACTTCATGTGACCTCCTAGATTAGGTTAGACATGCTTACTCTATATGCTCATTGTACCTTGTGCTACTTCTTTCTTAAAACTGTGGTTACTTAACAGTGTGATTACTTTTATATTGTCTACTTTCCTCACTAGATTGTAGGCACTGTGGGGATAAGGACCTTGTTATCTTGTTCATTGTTTCATTTCCAAGGACTAGTCTTGGGATAGGAGAATGGTAGATGTGCAATAAACATTTGCCCGATTGGCCGGGACTGGTTTGGCTCAGTGGATAGAGCGTCGGCCTGCGGACTGAAGGGTCCCAGGTTCGATTCCAGGCAAGGGCATATACCTTGGCTGTGGGCACATCCCCAGTAGGGGGTGTGCAAGTGGCAGCTGATCAATGATTCTCTCTCATCGATGTTTCTAGCTCTCTATCCCTCTCTCTTCATCTCAGTGAAAAATCAATAAAATATACTTAAAAAAAACAAACAAAAAAACACACATTTGCTCGATTGACTTTTGTTGAGGGATCGGTAAGCGAAGGACCCAGAGCTAAGAGTGACAGAAACATGACCAGGAGAGTGAAGTATTACAAAAAACTGGTGGTCAAATAAAGCTGTTATTAAAAGGAAAAAAAATTATTGCAATTGCATTTGATAATGGACATATCAATTGCGAATTTGGAGAATGAAATTTCAGTAGAATGGAATTAATGGAAGTTATACTGTAGAGCAGGGGTCCTCAAACTTTTTAAAGTGGGGGCCAGATCACGGTCCCTCAGAGAGCTGGAGGGCCGGACTATATGAACTACTAATTCCTACTGTAACACCTAGGCTGTGCTCACTGTCCAAAAAACCTGGCAGGCCGGATCAGACTCCTCTGCGGGCCGCATGTGGCCCGCGGGCCGTAGTTTGAAGACGCCTGCTGTAGAGGATACTAAAGACTGATGGTATGAAGACAGATTAGAAACTGAAGGGTATGAAGACAGAGAGGTAGTAAAAGAAGAGAGAAATTAAAGGAAATTTGGATATGTGGGTGCGGGAGGGAAGAGGGTATAGTTAACTGCTCTGACCAGTGTGCTACATAATCAACGGGGGGAATGAAAGGATTTCTAAGTAAGGATCGGTCAGCTGAAATTGGAAAATTTGAATTGTCAGTGGTCAAATCTACATAGTTCCATGACTTTCTCTGAAAGGGCTCAGATGAAACTAGGATAATAGGAGGTGGGCAATGGAGTAATCCAGGATTTGAAACTGGAACAGCAGAAAGGTTAAGGAGGTGATGAGGTTGAGACATCATTAGTATTGCACATGAAAAATCTCAACACGCTCAACAGAATATTTTCAAGTATTAACAAGTCTAATTAAGATCACATTTCTTGCCTGAAACTGCTGCCTCTTTCCCAAGCAAAATATGTTATTCTCATGCCTTGAACATCTGCTACTAAAAGCAAAATCTCAGAAAGCTCAATGTTATATACCAGTGTTCAAGTCAAAGAAGAGCTAAAATAATTGAGTAAATCAAGATGAGCTCATCCAAGATCCCATTTTAGAACCTGTGCAGTTTTCTACCAATAGTGGAGTGAAATGGAAATTATAAACTAAAAATATCAATCTCTTTTGATGTTGTGCTCTACCTAATCTGAGATATATAACCAGTACATGAGAGGCATATTTCTCTAGGCAGTGACTTTCCTGTTGCATGGTTCAAGACGGTGGGTTAAGATGTCTGTTAACTAGGAACTTTTAATGGACTAACAGATGGTGGTTACCTTAGCAACTGTAGCAGTGCACACTATACTTAGATGTTTTTATCTGAGAGCTGATTGTACAAACACTTATTATTCTGGTGTTCAGATGTAGTAAAAAAGAAAACTGAGTAGGTACCTAAACAGGTTCTATCATAAAGATAATATTTTGAAATCACTATTGCTAAAGTAGAATTTCATTTTTAGCTATTTTTGTTTATGGTAATAATTAAAATAGGGAGTCAACATTTTTTAAAACATATTTTTATTGATTTCAGAGAGGAAAGGAGAAGGGGAGGGATGGGGAGAGAGAGAAAGGGAGGAAGGGAGGGAGGGAGGAAGGAAGAAATACCAATGTTGAGAGAATCATTGATTGGCTGCCTCCTGCACATTCCACACTGGGAATTGAGCCTGCAACCTGGGCATGTGCCCTGAACGAGAATGGAACCATGACCTCCTGGTTCATAGGTTGATGCTCAACCACTGAGCCATGCCAGCTAGAGGGAGTCAATATTTTAAATAATGCATCTATTTTTGCACTAATAGAATTTTATGGCAAAATTGAATAGTTTAACAATATAAGAAACACACAGTAGGACTAATTTCACCCAGTCAGAAATTAGATTTTTAAATTTTAAGTATTAGTTGTAGTCTCTTGTCTTCAAGAGTGATGATCATACCAAAAACATATCTATATATATAAAAGCCTAAGCAACTGGACAACCGGTTGGCCATCTTACCGATAGCTATGACATGCACTGACCACCAGGGGGCAGATGCTCAATGCAGGAGCAGAAGCCACAGGCATGGAAACATGGAACAGAATGATGAATCTCGAAAGAAGGGGGGAGGGCGGAGGGTGGGAAGAGATTATCAAAGATCTTATATGAATACTAGAGGCCTGGTGCATGTAATCGTGCACTGGTGGGGTCCCTCAGCCTGGCCTGTGTCCTCTCACAATCCAGGACCCCTTGAGAGATGTTGGAGAGCTGTTTTGGCCCAATCCCCGCAAGCCAGTCCAAGGGACCCCACTGGTGCACAAATCCGTGCACTGGGCCTCTAGTAGGATAATGGTGTTGGGTCCTTTTCTATTACACAAGTTTATTCTGATGTGATGGCTCCTTGGTTACCCTTAAGAATCAAACTGTCTGAGCTTGATGCCCCAGGGAAGACTTGGGTCACTTTGACAAATGAGAGACTCCAAAGGAGGTAGATAAATTTAGCGCTGACTGCATGAGGCTTGGGACTTAAAAGCACTGCTAAAATTTCTAGGAAATCCATTTTTTAGAAAAAAGAATGTTTGGTTGTCATTACTAACAGAGTAATTAAAATGCAATAAATCATTGAAAATGTTTTGTACTTTGTAAACATCATCTAATATAAATATAACATTCCTAAAGCTTACATTTTTATTTCTTTCTATTGTCGGACATTCTTATCTCATCTCTGCTATATGGGTCGATATGGTGGAATGGAAAGAATTTGGATTATGTAGCCAGATAGCTATGCATTCCATTCTCAACTCTGCCTATAATAGAAGGATAATAACCAAGTTATTTCACTTTTTAAAGCCTCAGTTTTGTCCTTTGTTGAAGTGGCAATATCTTAGCTACAACCCTGGATGGTTGTGAATAATAAACAATGAAATATATTGGGTTTTGTAGAATAATATTTACTAAAAATTGCATTTTTCTTCCCTTCCACTTATTAAAAAGGGCCACTTATTCAGTGTAAAAAATATTCTGAGTTTATGATTCAGTAGTTCTGATTGCTAAAATTAAAACCAAGGTCTTAAACCACTCCTAAATATTAATAATAAATTATGTTCTCAATTTGTTTTCTTACATACATTTTTCTATTATATTGACTATTTTCTTTCCATTAATCTTCCAATTCTAAGTCAAACTATATAACATTATTTATATACTGATAAGAGGTCCATTGCACGAATTCGTGCACCTTCGCATGGCCTGCAGGGGTCAGGTCGAAACTGGCAGTACATCTCATCCTGCTGCTCTCGCCTGCTGCTCCTGCTCATCTTGGTCCTACTATGCCTGCTTCCACTGCTGCTCAGTAGGCTCACTGCCATTCCACTGCAGTCTCTTGGCTGCAGCAGCCAACCATGAGCCTTGTGTCAGGCACCTGTTGGTCAACTAAGTGGAACTCCCTTAGCTCCTGCATTGAGCATCTGCTCCCTGGTGGTCAGTACCATCATCGCAACTGGTCAACCAGGCAAGCAGTTGATAGGTTGCTTAGGGTATGTGTGTGTATATATATATATATATATATATATATATATATATATATATTCTATAGATAATAATAGTATTAAAAGAAATAAACATTCTTGGTGAATTAATGTCAGAAAAATATTATTGTCTCACACTTGTATTATAGACACGATAAGAAATAAAATTTCAGAGAACTCAGGTAGAACCAATATGTTTCTATCACACCTACAATGTTGCTTGGTGCATAGTTGGAGTGAATAGTCAATCAAACCTTGGTAAATGAAAACTGTAATCAGATGAAGTGAAAAACTCTATTTAATAGAATAGAAAGTTAGTTTCTGAGTCACCTGTGCTAAAAGATAGGAATTAATATTATCCTGATAAGGATTATGTGAGTGGACATCTTTTCTATCACATCTTTTTAAAAAGTCAAGAACATTTAAAATAGCACTGACAAGTACAAAATTACAATTTTGAGATAAAACTAAAAATCATAGCAGAGGAAATCAAATGGTTGGAAATCCTAAGATGAGAAAGCAGGTGGCAAAGCTGGTCAGAAGGTATGTGACCACTTTAAGAGCAAGTTCTTTTAAAGCCATTAACAACACAATTATTGTCATGAGTCATGGCTTTAGAATTCAATCAGAGTATGGCATTACCTTGCAAATGGGATCTTTTATTTCTGCTTGGTTTATTTGAACCTGCCTTTTTAATGGTTTAGGTATCACAGTGGCAACTCAGATGGCAGGACCTGGTATCACATCCACAGAAGGTTGAATAGAGCGGTTTCCTGAGAAGGAGACCATACAAAACATGTGACATGGAATATTTAGGATACTCTTGTGAAACTCAAAGTGATTCTTTATAAAATAAATAGTTCTGTCTCATAATATTAGTCAAAAATTTTATGATGGTTTTCTTTTTAAATTTTTAAAAACTTGTAATACCACTTTATATGACTGACCAGTCATTAATGACAATGATATTTTATGACAAATACTAGAGGTCTGGGGCATGAGATTCATGCATTGGTAGGGTCCCTAGGCCTGGCTGGCAATCAGGGCCAATCCATGGGGCAGCTGGGAGGGAGATTGGGCGGCCCCTGCTGGCATCTACCTTGGCCAGCCTTGCACCGCCCACTCACCAGCCCTGTCCTTTACCACTGCTGCTGGTCGCGTCTCCCTCTATGGGGCAACTGGTGAATCAACTGGCAGAGGTGGGAGGCACTGGCACCCATTTTGGCTGGCCTGGGGCCTATTGGCTTGGGGGAGCTCTTGTGTTGAGTGTCTGCACCCCTGGTGGTCAGTGAATGTCATAGGGACCAGTCATTCTACCATTCGGTCACTATACATATTAGGCTTTTATTTTATAGAATAAGTTTCCTTCTTTGAATTTTCATGTACATAATGCTATACCTTTATTAAGGTGTATCTTTTATTGTTTTTATTTTTTGAGAGATCACTTCATACCAGTTAATATTGTGAGGCTGGCATCATTATATAACCCTTTATAAATGAGATAATTGAAGGCTGGCATCATTATATAACCCTTTATAAATGAGATAATTGAGATTAGAAAGTAACTTGCCCCATGCCATGCAACTAGTGAATGGAAGATCTGTGATTGAACTCAGTCTGTCAAAATTCAAAGCACTGAGGCTCTTGCACACATCATTTTTCTATGTCAAAATTTAATAAGGAATATGTATGTGTGTGTGTATATATGCATAAGGTGTCCCAAAAGTGAATATAAACACTTTGAATAATTATAAAGGCAGTGTTTATTGAAATACATCAGTTTCAAAATTGAGCTATGTACTGTTAAAGTATGTATACATTTTTTGGAAAATGCTTCATACATGTATGTATATGTGTGTGTAAACATAATACATATGTATTAAACATACTATAAACACATTTAAAGATAGGGACTGTACATTTCACATCATGGGATCATCTTCAGCAATGATAACAAATGCTTATCCATGGATGCCAAATTTACTCCATGTTTGTATGCTACTCCCTCCAGTGATTCTAGTGTATAGCTGACTTGAGAAGTTCCTGTGCCTAAGCCTGTCTCAGTAAACATCATACACAGAATGACAAGAACAGAAGTACTAAGTACCAAGCAAGAAACATATCTATTTATATAGTGAGCACAATATTTTATATTGGGATGCAGTGATTATATTGTAATGGTGCATGAAGAATCTACAATGAAATATTTTACATTTATTATCATATAAGGACTTATTTTATAAATATTATTTTGAATGGGAAAGGACTCAAACAACTTTGGTCAAAAGCACTGTTCCATCATTCAATAGCTTATGGCATTAAGTAAATAATTTCCTTTCTAATCCCTAGTAGACCAAATTTGTAATAAAGAAGTGACATTACCAATAGTTATAGGATTGTGGTAAGGATCAAATGAACTTACTGGAAATGGTGTCTATACACTTTGAATCTCAGACTACTTATAGTGGGCCTAGAAGCTCCTTCCCATCATCACCCAGCACCATTTCTTAGTGGGTGTTCTGAACTACACTTGATAACTAGAACCAAAAAGCATGTTTAGCTACTTATATAAAGGTCTCCTATATAATAAAGAGGTAATATGCAAATTGACCATAACCCCTCATAAGATGGCTGCCTACAACCAGGCCAGCAGGGGAGTTAATGAGGGATGACAAAATGACAGAACAAGTGGGCTGCATGAGGCAACTAAGCCGGCAGGGGGATAGTGAGGGACAACCAAACAACGGAACAAGCAGGCTACGTAGGGTGACAGGCCAGTAGGGGGGCTATAACGGGTGACCAAGCTGGCATGGACTGCATTTGGGGACAACCAGGTCATTGGGGGGGAGGGGCAGTTAGGGGTGACCATGCCAGTGGGGGGGGTGCATTCGGGGGCAACCAGGCTGGAGGGGGTAGCCTGGTTGATTAAGGGATGATTAGGCTGGCAAGAGGGGAAGTAAGCAGCAACCAGGCAGGCAGGGAGGGGAAAGTTGGAGGTAACCAGGGTTGCAAAGGGGGTGCTGCTGGGGGTGATCAGGCTGGCACACAGCAACAATGAGAGGTGATCAGGCCAGTAAGGGGGGGCAGTTAGGGGTGACCAGAAAGGCAGACAGGTGAGCGATTAGGAGCCAGCAGTCCAGGATTGTGAGGGGGATGTCCGACTGCCGGTTTAGACGTGGGCCTAAACCGGCAGTCGGACATCCCCTGAGGGGTCTTAGATTGGAGAGGGTGTAGGCTGGGCTGAGGGGACCCCTCACCCATGCACAAATTTTGTGCACTGGGCATCTAGTACTCTAGTAGTCATAATATTTTCTTAGATCACTCAGTCATTCATTCTTGTTGTTTTTAAATACTATTATGGTACAAGAGATAATGGCTACATATATATAATATATATATTTTATTTATTTATTTATTTATTTTAAGACAACACTTTTCTGCCTTTATGGATCTTAATAGTCTATTGGGAGAAATATTTGTTAATCAAGGAATCATATAAATTATTTTATAATTATTATAGGCTGTAAAGGAGAAGCACATAATTTTAAGACCATGAAAACGGGGACCTTACACAATCTAGGAGGTCAGTGAAAGCTTTCCTGAGCAAGTTAGGTCTGAATTAGAATCTGCAGAATAGGAATTAACCAAGAAGATATGGTAGAAGAAAAAGAATTCTTGATTGGGAAGGTGCATGTACAAAGGATATAAAGAAAGCCAGAGTGTCCAGAGCACAAAGAAGGAGGGAGTGAGTAAGGAGATGTCATTGGGGGTCAAATTATATGGAATCCTGAAGTGTGACTACCAATATCTTATGAACATGTGCCGCAATATCAGTGTCTCAATCCAGTATCCCAAATATCAAACCATGATAAAATCTTGTCATCTCTTTTATCTACAAACTTCTTTATCTTATAATCCAGTCTCTAATCTAGAAATCACTTGGACCAACATCATGATCTACCATCACTTGAATGACCGCTTCTGAAGATGCTATTCATGACAACCATGAAATAATTGACAACTTATTATGGCATCTAGTTACTTGCTGAGGACTCTGGGGACTCCTATTAGAGTTAATACTTCATACTATTTGGGTGTAATCTTGGAGCTGAACAAATTATACTACCCCTTCTTCTGACATGGGGCAAACCTGTTATTATCTGCCATAACTGACTAGCCTTTGGGGACACAATTCATAGCCTTTTTGTACTAGTAGTAATGCTCCCCCAAATTATCTATTTCATTTCCTGCTATGGAGTTTCACTCTTCTCTCAAAAGACTCATGCCCTATCACTTTCTGGTTTACACAAGTCAATGTCTTTTTCTGTCTGCCTTTTTAATATCCTTCACATAAAAGAGCATCTGAATATGCTTACCATCTTTAATCCCAACTGACATCATGTTCTAATAGGATATATTAGAAATATTTAGGGTGCAATGCCTCTTGTCAGCAGAATAATTAGGACACTTTTAAATCCCTGAGGTCTTGGTATTGCAATACAGTTCCCTCCCAACTTCATCCTTAATATCAAGCTTTATGATACCACTGATCTCTATTCCCACATATCTCTGTTTCTCTTCTATAATCCTAGTACCTACAATAGAATTTTTTGTGATTGAATGTAACCATGGCCAATACTTCCTAACACAGAGATGGTATAAATGTGGTACATTATTTCTTCAAAGCTATAATCTGTCATGCACACCAATCTTTACAATCCATTTTAGTGTCCTGGCCATATGTTGTCAGGTGACTACCAGATTAGGTTAGCAGAAATGGTTTCTCCTTGAACTATTTCAAGTTTGCCTACTATTCCTGGATATTTAATATTTTTAAACATAAAATTATTCAGACACTTGTTAAAGTGGCAAGGAATATTTTATTCCAGGACTTTTATTATAGGTGTCAAAACTAATGCAATAAAGGAAAGAGATGGGGCCAACTTTGAATACAACAGAGAGAAGTGAGGATTTATATCCAAGGAGCAAGATAAGGTATCAGTGGCAGGAAAAGACAAAGAAGAGACATTAATGGTTGAGAAATTCTCTCTAAACTAACTTAACAGATTCTTGTTGAAGTCAGGCTAGGTTAGTCAGATAGCAAAGATATGCATATTCTCACTAACGTGACTTCGTAAGGTTCTTACTACAGCTGGACTAGGCAGACTAAGGACAAGTTTTAGCTGAAAGGGGCTCAGAGGAGCCTGTCAAAAGTTCATCCAACCCAGATGGTATGGCTCAGTGTTTGTGCATCAACCCAGGAACCAGGAGGACATGGTTCAATTCCCAGTAAGGGCCCATGCCCATGTTGTGGGCTTGACCCCAGTAGGGGCATGCAGGAAGGAGCCAATCAATGATGTTCCTATCTCATGAATGTTTCTATCTCTCTATCCCTCTCCCTTCCTGTCTCTCTAAAAATCAATAAAAACATTAAAAATAATTAATCAAGGAGAGAGTCTTTGTCAATATCTAATATGATGGTCTTTTGCCTGGTTTTATAGCTTCTTTCCCAAACAGTTGGTTCTCGAAAGAAGTGTGATGTATATATAGTTCCATTCAAGTTAGGGATATAGAAATAAAATTAAAAAAGCCAGTGATCAAAACAAATATCCACTATGTCCTGTGCCATTATGGGCAGGTATTACTAGTATAAATGGGGCATAAAAATATCTTATGTCACGGGTGTAAATTATATAATATATGTAGTTTAAGAGATATTCAAAGATAAAATGCATTTAAAACACTAAGCCCAATGACTGACCCACAGTAAGCACACAATATCACCTTTTATTTAAAGAATCATATAAGCTCTCCTCCTTTAGTGTGAGCGTTTTAAAGACAAGGTTTATCTATTTTGATGTTAATGTATTTCCTAAACTTAAAATAAAAATTTTTGTAAAATGAATGATTTTAAAAATCACATGCTCATATCTCATCAATATAGAAATTAAAGGGAAAAAATTATGGATGTTAGTTCTGCTACAGCTCCACATAAAACATGTCAAGGGCATGAACCTTGGTTGCATGTGAGAGGGACACATTGAATGGTCACCTTCTGCACATGCCTTGGCTGGGGCCAGAAATCAAAACCTATAACCTAGATACATGCCCTTGACATGGAATCAAATCTGGGGCCCTATCGTTTGTTAACCTACCTTCTAACCACTAAGCCAAACAGGCCAGTGTTCTAATGTACTCTTTAATCTATAAACAAACTCTTATTTTCTTAAATTTATTGAACCATCTCCTACTAGCCCTAATGGAATTGCTTTCAGCACTTGATCCACGGATGCAACATCTGAGCTTTTTCACATATCACTGCCTCAGAAATGCTCTCACAGCTCACTGTTTTTCATTTATCCAAGTCAGCAACTGAAAAGGTTTTCTGCCTTTTCAATCATCTGTGATCATTGTTTCTTTCACACCCTTAGCAACATTAGCACTTAATGGCCTCTTTTTGTTTTAAAATTGTGCTAACCATCCACACACACAAATTAATTCACAGCGCAATTTCTTGTGATGTTAACAAGGTGAGGGTTAGTTCTAAATTGACTCACACTGGTACATTCTCTCCTGTGTTTATGGCCTGATAGGTGCTTATTGTCATGCTGATGTATCAGCAGGAAAGGCTTGTCAGATCTAGAACTGAAGTTTTGTTGCACAACTTACACACTTTTTCTGTGAACAATTTGGCTGAGAACTGAATTGTTCCAGATGGGTGGTGGAAGTTTGACAGTATTTGTATTAAACTAGGTGCCCGAAGCACGAAGATTCCTACAGAATGGGCCTTCCTTATCCTAGCTGCTGGCACAGCCTTTGCTCTGGCTGAGAGGCACCATTCTGCCAGGAGACACCTTTCTGCCTTCCCAAGCTGCCCAGAAGCCTGGAGCTAGGGTGACGATAAATGCCTGCATCTCTCCCCACTGCCTCTGGGTGACTGTGTATGCAAATTAACCTGTCATCTTTCTTGGGTTAATTTGCATACTCACTCCTGATTGGCTAGTGTTCATCACAAAGGTACAGCCAATTTGCATCTTTCTCTTTTTTTAGTGTAGAAGGTTTATTGGGCTAACATTTTAAATAACACTGTATACATTTTAACTCTACAACTTAGAAATAAAGTATTTATATACTTGGCTGTGTGTTCACCACTCAAAGTCTAATCTTCTTCCATCACGATATATTTGCCCACCTTTATCCACCTGTCTTCCCTTGCATCTCCTTCCCATCTGGTAACCGCCATTCTGTTGTCTGTGTCTATGAATTTGTTTGTTTTTGTTTAAACTTGTGTTATTTTGACCCACTAAGCTTTCAGCAGCAACCGATAATGCATTAGTCTAGCCCTTGGCAAAATTGGGAGTGTAGAGAAGTAGCACGAAGTTGTCTATACCAACTCTCTCATCTTCCCCCTGTATTTCACTGTTCTGCATGGCTGATACACTCCCACTAACATGTGCTGGGGCAGCCTCCTCATTCCTGGAGTGAATTCTGTTCCAGGCATTCAGCTTCTGATAGCCGTGTCCTGGGTTTGGACTGCAGGTGTGTGGTGAAGAGTAGGAGGCGCTCATAGAGCTGCTGCACCTTTCACAGAATGAGAACACTGAGGGGAACTTTCAGGTGGCTTCATGGCTGCTCCTGGGAATGAGACCTGACAACTTCCACTAAAGAGCTCACAGTGTACTGGAGTAGTCAAGGGCTTGAGGACCATCCGTGATCTCTGAATTTCCTGTGGAAACAGTGACCAACACAAAGTGCCCCTTTACTGGGTCTTAGAAGCTGAATTTAGAAACTTTATCTAGTTTCTTAACAGTGGCACTGGCTCCATTATAAGAAGAGATTGCCGGCGAGCCCTAGTCCTGAAGATTAAAAAAAAAATCAATTTTCATTGTTTCAGAATTGTATCTACTTCATCTTTTCTCTGTTGTTACTGATTAAGAACAGTCTGGTTCTCTAGGGTGCACCTGATATGACCCTCTTATTTTTCATTCTCCTCTCTGACATGTGCCAAGACTTCATCCCAATATACCTTGTGACTCTTCTGTGCCTGCACATGATAGAGTAAATGCCTTTGCTGAGTAGATAACCACTTTGAGGGATGTGGGCACAGGCATCCTACACTCGTCTGCTCACCTGCTTATGATTCAGTGCTGCTTGAATACAAACATACTGGAAGTGATTGTGCTTTGTTACAAATTTCTGCTTGGTTATAGATTTTGGCTCATATATATCCTCTGATTATTTTCAACCACTACCATTTCAAAATCAGTATATATTTAGCTCATTAGCTTCATCTTTGGTGATGTGGTTGAAAGCCTCTGGCTGGGATTCTCCTTCTGGTACCTGGGCCCTGAACCTGATAATGGAACTGCATTTCTCTGCTGTCCCAGTTTCCTTCTCCCAGAGGAGTCAGCGTGTCTCAGCACCTGTGTCACTCTCCTGGCCTGGAGCAGCCTGGGAAGTGTAATTAATCCCACAGCCTCCTTCCCTTCCATTCACTTCTGTCCTCAGGCCTCCTGAAGCCCTTGGCTCTCCCAGCCCCAGCTCTGTTTCCAGATGCACCACCACTGTGTCAACATCCACCTCCTCTCCCATTTCCCCACAACTGCCCTTGGGTTTGTCGTGGGGCATCTTCCAACAGTGCTGGGTAATAACAATAGCTTCAACTGACTGACTAGGAATCAGGGAGATTGGAGTCAGACCGGCCCAGATGTAAATCCTGATTCCTTGTACATTCTATCTAACCATGAACAGGATGCTTAATCTTTCAGTGTTTTCATCTGTAAAATTAAGATGATGATTTTTTTTTTTTTTGCCTTACCTTCCAATTTCTCCCATTCAACTGGCAGAAATCTTTTAGTTTTCTGTTTTCATTGTTTCAGAATTGTATGTTTCACTCTAACTCTTTCCCTTAATCACTCTTGCATTAAATACATTGTTAGTAAGTGCCTACATATGGCAGCTCCGTGACAAACTCCAAAGATAAAAAGAATAATGCGATGTTATTTTTGTCCTCAAAGTACTTACAGACTAGAATGACAGGAATGAAATTATACATGATTCCATAAATGAAGAAATAAGATATATGCCAAGAGTCTGAGAAGAAAATGATGGGAACAATTACCTAGGAATTAAAGGCTTCTCACAGGGGTGACAGTTGAAATGGACGTTGAAAAATAAGTAGAGCCAAGACCAGTTTGGCTCAGTGGTAGAGCGTCAGTGTGTGGACTGAAGGGTCCCGGATTCGATTCCAGTCAAAGGCATGTACATTGGTTGCGGGCACATCCCCAGTAGGGGGGTGTGCAGGAGGTGGCTGGTCGATGTTTCTCTCTCATCAACGTTTCTGTCTCTCTATCTCTCTCCCTTCCTCTCTGTAAAAAGTCAATAAAATGTATTTTAAAAAAATAATAAAATATATTTTTTTAAAAAGAAAAAGAAGTAGAAATTTATATGTCAGTAAGTGGTAGAGAAGACAGTCATTAGAAAAAACAGAATTTGCTTTACCTTGCTAATTTTTCTACCTTCTTAAGTTAGAAACTTAAGTTTGAAACCAATAACTTAATCTAATATAAGCATTCAAATATATAAATTTTCATCTGTCTGATTTTCTACCTGGTATTTTTTCCTTTCAGACTGAAGAACTTTAACATTTCTCATAATGGAATAGTCTGCTGGTGACTAGTTTCTTCCAGTTTTGTTCATCTGAAAAAGTTTTTATTTCTCTTTCACTTTTTAAATTTTTTAATGACATATTATTCATACATACATATCCAACACAGCCATCTATTCTATGGGACCATTCTTTAATCCCAAAGAATTTTCTCAGGCATCTTTCAAGTCAGTTCCCTCTCCCTCCCTACCTCCTGGTTTTATTATTATGAAAAAAAAAACAAAAAAAACCTGCCGTATATAATTTCATAAAATTGTATGGAAATTTTATATTTTGTAATATAATAATACTAGAGGCCCAGTGCATGAAATTTGTGCATGGGGTGGTGGAGGGGGGAGGGTGTCCTTCAGCCCAGCCTGCACCCGCTCCAATATGGGATCTCCTCAAGGGATTTTAAATTGACCAGTGGGATCGGGTCTAAACGGGCAGTTGGATATCTCTCTCACAATCCAGGACTGCTGGCTCCCAACTGCTCACTTTCCTGCCTTCCTGATTGCCCCTAACTGCTTCTGCCTGCCAGCCTGATCACCCCCTAACCACTCCCATGCCAACCTGATGGATGTCTACCTGCTCCCCTGCCAGCCTGTTTGCCCCAACTTCCCTCCTCTGCCTGCCTGGACACCACTAACTGCCCTCCCCTGAAGGCTTGATCACCCTCAACTGCCCTCCCCTGCAGGGTTGATCGCCTCCAACTGCCCTCCCCTGCAGGCTTGGTGCCTCCCAACTCCCCTCCCCTGCTGGCCATCTTGTGTCCACATGGGGGAAGGATCTTTGACCATATGGGGGTAGCCATCTTGTGTGTTGGAGTGATGGTCAATCTGCATATTACTCTTTTTAGATAGGATAGAGGCCTGGTGCATGGGTGGGGGCCAGCTGGTTTGCCCTGAAGGGTGGGGGTTCTCTTGGGGTGTAGGGTGGCCTGGGTGAGGGGCCTGTGATGGTTTGCAGGCCAGCCACACCCCTCAGCAACCCAAGCAGAGGACCTGGTATCTGGAATTTATTTACCTCTACAATTGAAACTTTGTAGCCTGAAGCAGAGCTAAGCCCCCTGCTCACTCCCTGGCTGCCACCATTTCTGTTGGGGTTTATGTATCTTCTATAATTGAAACTTTGTATCCTTGAGTGGAAGCCTAGGCTGGCCAGGGTGTGTGGAAAGCTTGGCTTCCTCTACTGCCAGGGAAACCCAAGCCTCTCAACTGCTCTCTGTGGCTGCAGCCATCTTGGTTGGGATTAATTTGCATACTCGCTCTGATGAGCTGATGGGCGTGGCTGGTAGGCATGTCTTGAGTGGAGTGATGGTTAATTTGCATATTACTCTTTTATTAGTTAGGATGTACAAGATCTATATATATAAAACCCTAATATGCAAATAGACTGAATGTTGGAAAAACCAAGCAACTGAACTATGGGTCGCTATGATGTGTGCTCACCACCAGGGGTGTGCATGTGCAGAAATATGGCCGGTGTCAGAAGAAGGCGACAGAGCATAGAAATGGCAAGTGTTGGCCATGATGGGCTGGTAGAGCAGGTGAGCAAGACCGCCAGACTAGGGCAGTGTGCCAGTTGCTATCATTGGGCTAGTTCCTGGTGGTTACTAAAAATTCTTTGCTCCCACACACCATAGTCCTGCCTGGTGCTTGCACCTGTTGTGGGCACTGGCCCAGCTCACTTGGCACTATCAGTGTCTGTGAGTGGTGGATGCTGGCCCCAATCGCCTCTGAGGGCTTCTCCACCTCCCCCTTCTCCTGACTGGCAATTGGGACAGCAGCTACTGCTAACACCTGCTGACAGTGCTGGCCCTGTTCGCTCCCCGCCATCAGCAGGTGCTAGCAGGACCAGTGCCATCAGCGTGTGGGAGCAGAGATTGCAGGAGCAGGGCTGCTGGCAGTCAGGGGACTAGGGGCCTCAGCAGGAGGGGCCGGGCAGGGGCATGGACCATGGGCTGAGACCCACCCCTGTGCCCACTGCAGCCTCGTAGCCCACAGTTCTTTTTAAGGTGCATGGATTCCTGCACTGAGCCGCTGGTAATATATGCGATGTAAATATTGAACATAGATTGGTGAGGTATGTGTAACTTTATAAGAAACTGTCAAAATTTTGCAAAATATTTGTAACATTTTCCATTTCCACTGGGAAATTATGGGGGTTTACATTCCTGAGAGAACAAGACCGACTGTCCTGGTTTCAGCCATATGTTCAGGAAAGAGCAGAATTCCTTTTTCGATAATTCCACCAAGTTAAAGTCAATGAAAAGGGAGTGATTTTCCAAAAGAAAACAAGATTCTGTCAATAGAACAGTGATTGCTAAGCAGATGAAAATAGTGGTATGTTTTACAGGGTAAATCACAAAAATGCTGCAGACATAGGAATATACTTGGACCATTAGATTTGACTTCAATGCTACACCTGGCCTGTCAGTTATCTTTTGAGTGATCTGCACCACATTTGATTATCCCGGCAACATATCTTTCACGTGTAATGCTAGAGAAATGGAATGGGTAACCTAGATGCTATCACTGCCATTTTTAATGCATATGATGAACCAAGGTATAGAATGTCAAACATGTATTGAGTGAACACCATGTGCAGCCAAGGGTATTTTCTATTTTCATATTTCTTATTTATTGAAATTAAAATTGTATAAAGAACTAACTTATCTATTAGTTTAATATTTAAAGCTTTAAGGTTAAAAACATTGTGTGTGTGGAGGGGGCAATTAAAAATAATTATTAGGCTATTTAGATAGATTGCATTAGCAGCCATATTGCCAATGAAGAGTTTATAAGATATTGTTAACAGAGCTGCATTTTGAAGCACAAGTGAAGCTCTGACTCTATTTACCCATTTTCCAAAATAGTACTGGCACCAACGCTCAGGGAATCTAGGAAAATCCAGTGGTTGTTGCTCTTTAATCCTTTAAAAAATACTATGCCAATCCATAAAAATTACCTTATAGGAAAATAAACATACCCTTCTTTCAGGGGGAAAATGTCCTCGTTAATGAATGAGTCTGCATAATTTCCCATATCATTCATTGCTAAGGGCAATACTAATAAAAAGGCAACCCTCAACATTTGCTAAACTGGAGTGAACTGGCCACTACTTTAACAAACTGAACATTAGTAAACTAGACTGGTTAAAAACTATATTACAAAAACAATCTAAATGATCTAAACAAGTTGTATAAGAAATTTTCATTTCACACATTTCAAACATGCATTCCTTTGTTCTCTCTGACCTGTCTTTTCAGATCAAAGGCCCTCAGCATATCTAGTAATTTCCTACTCAAAGGTGAGTTTCTGTACAGCATTACTGCTCTCTAGGATATTTGAATTTTAAATCTAGTTAACATATGTGAAATATAGGATTTAATAATAATATTCTAAGAACTTAACAATAAGTAGTAAGTCTTTTTTAATGTGCAATAAACAAGTATAAACTGAGTGAAGGAATCTTACTATTATCCTGGTATTACACTAAACCTACTTTAGATTAGCCTAAAGGTGAATGTATTTTTGTCATATTTGGGTACTAATTAACACTCTCCCATTGTAGCAAGAAAAAAGTGACAGAAACTAGCTCTATTATCTTGAAACTAAAAGGGAATTTATCAACTAACAAAACTTGAAAAATACAAGATTATGAAATGGCTTTAGATCCAGTTTTCAAATTATATTTTAGGGTACTATCTCTCATTTCTTAGCATTACTTTCTCTGTGTGATTCCATTCTTGGGCACAGTTTTTTGAAGGGGGAGAGAAAAAAGAGCTACATATGGCTGTCAGTAGCTGTAGCCAGATGGGATACCTTAGTTGATTTCACTTGAGTTATTTGCCTTCCCTTGAATCAGAGATGGGTTCAGACCCTCTGAAATCAAATGAATCATTTGAGTCCAAGTGTATGCCATCATGGAGCTTATGTCCTAGTCACAGATTGGGGATATTAAGCCCTTGGTTATTCATATTGGAAATTTCTTATAACTGGATTACAGTTGAGAGTCTTTTATGAGTTTTCAGGTAATCCACAATATCCATAATATTTCTCATTGTATGTTGCATATTTTTTCACATGTGTTTATTTTTTTTTTCAGTTAGAAGAGGTCTTTGATGTGTTTATCCATTGTGATTATACTTTCTCCTCTCATGCTATTATCATAGAGGATGTTCTCACAGTTTATGATATCTGTAACTGAAATGATACAATTATTTTATAAAGTTATTATTAAACAACCACTGGCTTGTATGATTCATACTTCAAATAAAAAAAGATTATCCTGTTGTGTAGCTAAGAAATATGAATTAATAAAAAGTTATTGAAATTTCAGGTAGATTTATCATTGTGTAAACTACTCTAGAGAGCCTCGTTAATCATTTTGGGGAACTAAATTAACATTAACGGACTTTCATTATGAATGCTGAAAAAATATTACTGTAAATTTTTTTAAGAAACCATAGTTTTTTATTATTATTATTACTGATATTAGAGAGAGGAAGAGAGAGCTAAACATCCATCAGCTGCCCACCTCCCCACCTCACCATCTCCCTGCATGCTCTCCAAGGAGGACTGAACCTGTAACCTGGGTATGTGCCCTGACCAGTAATTGCACCCACCACCTTTCTGTGCACCAGAGACACTCCAACCAACCGAGCCACACTGGCCGGGGCAATTTTAATGAGTAAATCAAACTTCCCAATAGTTGCTCAAAGTTTGGATATTTTCCACATAAAAAGACTTTCTTCTAATTAGAGGCCAGCTCAATATGTTGATCTATACCTTTAATCCATTTTTGAGAACTTCTTTGAAGCTCTAGTTATGAAGTGCATATTCTAATATCAAGTGGTGAACTATCATGATTTTCTTTATCAGTCTGCCCACACTAGAAATCAAAAGATAGAAGAGACCCAGTGTTGATGGTGGGGGAGGGGGGGATAGGGAGTGTGTTCTTTTTATTTATTCTTATAATTATATTTTTATTATTAACAGTATTACAGATGTCTCCCATTTTCCCTTCTGTAACCCCCTCTGCCCACACCCTAGTCACACCCCCAGGTCTTCACTACTCTATTACTCATATCCATGGACTATGCATAGAAGCTCTTTGGTTTATCACTTTTCGTTCCCTAACCCCACATTGAGGTATATCAGTCTGTTCCATGACTCCATGCTTCCAGTCTTATTTTGTTGGCCAATTTATTTTGTTCATTTTATTTCACAAATAAGTGAGATCATATTTGTCTTTCTCAGATTGGATTATTTAATTTAGCATAATAGTTTTTTTATTTTTTTATTTTATTTATTATGGTCTCACATAATTGTCCTTATTCCACCATTCCCATCCCAAACCCCTCCCTAGATATGCTCCCCCAACCCCCATTGTCCATGGCCACTGGCTAGGCCCATATGTATGCACAATATTTTCCAAGTCCATTCATGCTGTCCCAAAGGTAATAGATCATTTTTTAAAGCTGCATAATATTCCATACTGTAAATGCCCTACAGCTGTTTTATTAATTCATCTACTGATGGACCAAATCTTAGCTCTTGTAAATAAGACTGCTATAAACATAGGGGTATGTATAATCTTTCTGATTGGAGTTTTGGGTTTTTAGGATATATTCCCAGAAGTGGGATCACTGTGTCAAATGAAAGTTGCATTTTTAATTTGTTGAGGAAACTGTACTATTTTCCATAGTGGCTGCACTAGTATGCATTCCCACCAGCAATAAACTTGTGTTACCTTTTCTCCACATCCTTGGCAGCTCTTGTTTATCGATTTACTGATGATAGCTATTTTGACAGGTGTGAGGTGATATTTCATTGTGGTTTTAATGTGCATTTCTCTTATGCTGTACATAAAACACCCTAAAGGCTCCACCAGGAAACTACTAGACTTAATAAACAAATTCAGCAATGTAGTATTGTACAAAATAGATATCCAGAAATTGATGGCATTTTTATATACCATAATGAACTCTCAGAAAGAGAAACTAAAAAAAAATCCCATTCACCATTGCAACAAAAAATATAATATACCCAGTAATAAACTTAACCAAGGAGGTAAAAGACCTATACTTGGAAAACTACAGGACACTGAAAAAAGAAATAGAGGAAGATAAAACAAATGGAAGCATATACCATGTTTATGGATTGGAAGAATTAACATCATTAAAATGTCTATACTATCAAAAGTAATCTATAGATTCAACACAATCCCTACCAAAATACCAGTGTCATACTTCACAAAACCAGAGCAAATACTATAAAATTTATATGGAACAATAAAAGACCCTGAATAGCTGCAGCAATCTTAAGAAAGAAGAACAAAGCTGGAGGAATCACAATACCAGGTATCAAACTATATTACAAAGTCATTATGGTCAAAACGCTACTGGTAAAAGAACAAGCATATAGATCACATGTGTCAAACACAAGGCCCGCGGGCCAAATCCGTCCCGTCAGGTCTTGCAATGTGGCCCGCACCGCGCTGTCATCACTGCACTCTGCCGCGTTTCCATCACAATGACAGTTTATGACTGTTCAGTAAACCATTCGGCCTGCAATTTAGGCTGGATTTTAGATTTTGGCCCCTTCTCTGATTGAGTTCGACACCCCTAGATCAATGGACCAGAATAGAGAGAGACCCCATAAATTGACCCACACAATTATAGTCAATTAATATTTGACAAAGGAGGCAAGAATATAATATGGAGTAAAGACAGTTTCTTCAACAAATGGTGTTGGGAAAACTGGACTGACACATCTTTTTGTATGTGTCTGTCCAGTTTTCCCAACCCCATTTGTTGTTTACTTCATAGTGTGTTCTTGCCACCTTTGTCAAATATTAATTGACTTAACACCATACACAAGAATAAACTCAAAATGGATTAAAAAACAAAAACAAACTTAAATGTAAGACATAAAACCATAAAAATCCTACAAGTAAACATAGACAGTAAAATCTCAGACATCTCATGGAGCAGAATTTTTGCCAATAAAAACTCTTTGATCAAGAAAAACTATGGGAAAATAAACAAATGGAACTGCATAAAAATAAAAAGCTTCTGTACAGCAAAAGAAACCACCATCAAAAGGAAAAGGGAATCCACTGGATGGGAGAACATTCTCCAATGATACCTCTCTTAAGGGGTTAATCTTCAAAATATATAAAATACTCATAAACTCAACAACAACAGAAAAGACAATCCAATTAATAAGTGGGGAGAGGGCGTGAATAGACACTTCTGCAGAGGATATTCAAATGGCCAAGAGGCATGAAAAAAATGCTAAAGTCACCCATTGTCAGTGTGCCCTCTATTGACACTGATAGTAAGCAGGCCTTTGTATGTTTATCTGTCTGGGCTTATAAAGTTCTTTTATTTACCTACTAATCTTCTATTCCCTCTTTCAGGGCCCTGCTTGAGTTTTACCCTTTTTCTTTAACTACCAAGTAGTTTTATGTTCCCCCACTCTGTGTTTCAAAGCATTTTCATTTACAATGACTAGGTGCTTATTATGTGTTTTACTATTTAAGACATGGAGTTTATAAGCATCCTGTACCTTTAAGAGACATGCAGCAATAGTATGGAAGGCGAACAGTATGTATATAAATGCAGTAGAGTATGTTAGGTGCCACAAATGCAGTTGCTTGGTACCGTAAGAAATCATACCATTGTATTTTAAAGTACTGAAAGTCCTTTAAATATGAAATTTCTGCTTATTGAAAAAATGGTGGTTAGTCTATCCCCATTGGACAATTTAAAAACTCTGAGGCTATTGAGAACTTAGGTAACATGCCCATGATCATAGTCTGGCAAAGAACTTCTGAATACAGCACTATTTCTACTGCTTTTGCACAACTCTCCTACTAAATTTCAACATTCCCAATAACAATTTTTTAAAATATATTTTATTGATTTATTCACAGAGAGGAAGAGAGAGGGATAGAGAGTTAGAAACATTGATGAGAGAGAATCATCGATCAGCTGCCTCCTGCACACCCCCTACTGGGGATGTGCCCACAACCAAGTACATGTCCTTGCCTGGAATCGAACCCGGAACCTTTCAATCCGCAGGCTGACGCTCTATCCACTGAGCCAAACCGGTCCCGGCCCAATAACAATTTTGTATTTTGAACAATTAGCTGAACTATATGGAATCTTGGACTCTTCTAATATGGACCTAATATGAATGAGCATCAGCAGAGACAAATATAAGCCTGAATTGCTTTTAAAAGTAATTCCTTTTTATAGCAGTACATGTCTTAGAAAGATGTATTTGGAAAACCAATAGATATTAATATATCCCAATAAAAAATCAGCCTGATTATTCTTAACAGGGTTGCACCTTTTCTTTTAAATACCCTAATGTATTTCAAACATAACATACTTAAAAGATTCAAGACAACTTAGAACTCTTGAAACAATTTCAGGAAGGAAATACTGTTGTGCAGATTCTTGATTATGAAGCAAAATTAAAAGCTAAATATTGCCGAAACTGGTATTGCTCAATGGTTAGAGCGTCGGTCTGCAGACTGAGAGGTTCCTGGTTCAATTCCAGTCAAGGGCATGTACCCTAGTTGTGGGCACATCCCCAGTAGGAGGTGTGCAAGAGGCAGCTGATAGATGTGTTTCTCTCATCAATGTTTCTAACTCTCTATCCCTCTCTCTTCCTTTCTATAAAAGTCTCTCTCTCTCTCTCTCTCTCTCTCTCTCTCTCTCTCTCTCTCTCTCTCTCTCTCTCTCTCTCTATATATATATATATATATATATATATATATATATATATAACGTTGACTGAGCCTGTGTATCTAAAACTGTTGAGTTTTCTTGACAGTTGCAACCTATTTGGAGCTCTTGTCAAATAAGTAATGTTTTTGATGCCCTGTAGTTTACTGACTCGTCGACTAAACATCTCTCTCATTGATGTTTCTTTCTCTCCTCCTCTCTCTTGTCCTCTATCTAAGAAATCAATCAAAATATTAACTAAACATGTAAAAGCACAAGTGGAAAACTGAGTTCAAGTTTGATTATGGCAATGTGTTGTGTGTTGTAGAAACCCACTTGTCCTCTTGTGTATCGATATTTTCATTCAATAGATGGATGTAAATGTGCTTATGTCACCTCCCCGCCCATAGCTATCAGTAGAAATTCATTAAAAGCCCCTATAAAAGCACTTATAAATATAATAGATTGCACAATTGTAATTTAATGAAGAAACTTATAGAGATCTTACTCTGTAATTTTTAGAGACCAAAGTGCTGGGAAAGTATCTCTGACATGCACAAGATCTGTGTTTCTATTCTATTGAATCTTCATAGAATTCCACAGACATATTAGAAAAACAGAGCTTCACGTTACTTGTATTTCTAGAAACAATCTGAGTGCTTTGTTATTCTATCTCTTGGCAGGGGATTAAATGAACTAATCTAATGTGCTTGGCAGAATTTCATTGAGTCAGGTTTTCTTTTTTTGGCAGCTACTTTTAAACATAGTTTTTAAAAATTATTTCTAGGAATTTTAAGTTACTCATTTTTTGTTGGTCAGAACTCTTGTACTATGATATTTCTTGATTCAGTCCCAAACCAATGATCTTATAAAACAGTAAACTGAATTAAAACACACTTCAAATACTATGTTATTTTGTACCTTACAAAGAAATGAAGTAATTGGAAATTGTGCATTTTAGAAATAATTGCTGATTGAACCAACACAGTACACAACATAATTATTTGAGTGCTTTGCATTTTGTGAAACATCAAAGAATCTCCCAGTCATCTGCAGTCCTTTGGGACTTTGCATTAGAATTCCTAGTGTGAGCCTGAGACTCCTGTGGCCTTCACTCTCCTCCATGTGACTGAATCCCAGGCTTTAGATTGAAGCAGAGGGACCAAATTATTCAGTATGTATGTATGTATGTATGTATGTATGCATGCATGTATGTATTTTTGCTTATAGCCTCTGCCCTGATTTTCACAGTCTGCCCTGCATTCCCCGTCTCAAAGGAATTCCCAGTCTTTGCTATTCCTTTTATGATTTTCTTTTCTTACCTTCAGGGGAATGAGTCAGAACTAGAAGAGTATTGTGCTAATTCTCTTTTCTTGTCTCTTTAACTTTCAAAATCTGGGAGAAAGGGCAAGGACTTTGAACTGATCTTGAAATTATAGCTTAAACATTGGAGGAAATTTCAAATAGGATCTGATCATTCTCTGGCCATTGGCGCGGAACGTGGTGACTGGAGCCGCCACAGAGGCAGGCCCTCCTGACAGCCAATCAGTCTTGTTTCTTCCGCTGCCTGAGGGAGAGTAGCCAGGATGGCCATGGGCAGGGAATCTCTGAGGGACAGAGGTGTTCACAGACTAGAAGCTTTGGCTACATCCTCATTGCTGTGAGTCTAGTGATAATATTTTATTCTCATTCCCTGGGAGCCAAAAGAAGGTAGTTCTAACTCTAAGCTTATTATTATTATTATTATTATTATTATTAAATTATTATCTGTGTACATATCTTATCATTGCCCTCCCCCCTCCCATACATACCCTCTCTCTAAGCTTTTGATACTTGCCTGATGCTTCTTTCTATCGTCCCCTCCTAGGGGTCACATGCCGCTCTTTAAGTTCTTGAACTGTTTTTATTAAAGGTGGGAGGACATTTCAGAGTGGACTCTGTGTTGGCTTGTGGTAAATCATATGTAGTTGCTTGTGTATACTTAGAATCAGGCATGACATGTTGAACCATCTGTTTAGGGGTGCTGCTAAAGTTCCTTTTTTTTTCTCAATCAGTTCTTGGCCTCCAGCTTGAGAATTGGCTTTGGACTAATCCTTTGCCAGCTCCTCGTGAATAGAGGTCTTCATTTTCAGACTTAGTTATCTATCCCGTTTTAGCATAAGATAAAAGCTGTTCTTCCATTAGCCACTAAGTAGCCACTAAATCTGCTCTCGGGAAATTTTCCGATTAGTCTTGTACTTAGGCTCTATGCCAACCCGTAGAGCTGAGGTTCTTTCTCCTTTGACTTGATCTTCCTGTTTCCTATTTATTGCCTTCTGTATTTGGCTTTATCATTTCTCTGGTGGGCTGTTTCTATAGTCCCCTACTTCTAATGAGCTCATTCCGCCTTCTTTCTTCTTGTGTGTTTTTTTTTTCCCCCCCAAAACCCACAACTCCATTAAAAAGCTTTTAGTTCTTTTGAATTGTCGGTCTGCATCTGTCCTTCAACCTGAAAGTCATTTAAACCATCTGTAACTTGAGGCATGTTAAAAGCAAACACTGGCTTTAGTTTTACCTATTTTGTATTATTTTTTATTATTGCTTTTTATCATGTCTACCTTTGGTCCACCCCTTAAGTCACAATCTCCTTTTCAGAAAGAGAGGTGTGTGTGTGTGTGTGTGTGTGTAAAAAGCAGTAGAGATTAAATGGAAGCCAAGAAAAGGGAAAAAAACATTTCTCTGGGCCAGTGAAAAATATTGCAGTTTAAAAAGGGGTTTATTCTATATCATATATTATTTCCACTCATGAATTTATTCCATTGTAAGAATATTTATTGTTTCCAGAAAGCATGGGTTCGAATATACCAAACTCCCTCCCAAGTGAAATATATTGAAAGCCCCATCCTTACATCAGTGCTTGGGAATCAGGAAGATGCTAGTCACTCCTGAGTTCAGGACCAACATATTTTTTAAAAAATATATATTTTATTGATTTTGTACAGAGAGGAAGGGAGAGAGATACAGAGTTAGAAACATCAATGAGAGAGAGAGTCATCGATCAGCTGCCTCTTGCACACCCCCTACTGGGGATATGCCCGCAACCAAGGTACATGCCCTTGACCAAATTGAACCAGGGACCTTTCAGTCCCCAAGCCGACGCTCTATCCATTAAGCCAAACCGGTTTCGGCAGGACCAACATATTTTGAGGCCCAAAAAGTTCCTAATATCAGGCTACTTTCAATTAGAACTGAGACTCCAGTAAGATAAGTATTATCTTGCCCTGGCTCGTTTGGTTCAGTGGATAGCGCACCGGGCTGTGGACTGCAGGTTCCCAAGTTCAATTCTGGTCAAGGGCACACACATGCCTGGGCTACTGGCTCGATCCCCAGTGGGGGGCCTGCAGGAGGCAGCCAGTCAGTGATTCTCTCTCATCATTGAGGTTTCTATCTCTCTCTCCCTCTCCCTTCCTCTCTGAAATCATTTTAAAAAATACTATAAAGTGTCTGGATATTGACTTAAAAAAGAGATAAGTATTATCCTGATGTCCTAGCCAGAATATGTTTATAGTAACTCAAAGGTGCTTGCAACCTCTGTTTTGCTTGTTGAGTCTTTATTAAGTGATGGTTGTAGTAAGTCCCCAACCATTGATATTTATTTTCAATTGAGGTTTATTCTTTTGTTGGTTCCAGAGCTCCCAACCACTAGTGTTTTGGCTCCAGTTGCCTTTAATTCCGGTGTTGATGGACCTACTGACCTGTGAGGTCAGCATCACCATGGGCACCAGCTCACACCCAGTGCTCTGCAGCTAACACAGCTCCTTCCAAATGAGACAGCACAGGGACCAAGAAACAGCCTTTTGAGTTGGTTACACTTGATTTAAGTGGCATACCTATGCACGCCTGCTCTGTGTGTTTGTACATTCATTTAGATGTTAAAAAACAATCAGTTGATTATATTAAAAAGGGAGGTTGATGTGTATATGCATTGGTTTCTGACTATTTAAGCATTTTTTCTAACCAATTATAAACATAATATATCTTCATTGACAAAAATTATGGTGTGTGCATAAATTATCTATCTGCACTTATCCCATTACAGATTACTTATCCCATTACAGAGTTTTAAAACCTGGGTGTACAATGTATATTCAGTTTTATATACTGTTCCAACTAACAGAGTAAACAGATTTCCCATCATGAAATACTATTCCAAAACTTGATTTTAATAATATTCTACATTTAACTGAAAGTCATTGAACTCAGAAATAGGAGTGGTATTTAGTGAAATACAGAGGGTATGTGAAAGCTTGTGAAATGCTGGATGTAAGCACTCCAGCTTATTCTGTTTTATTGTTTAAAGTTTCCTTTTATGATCTTCCTTAGATCTTTTCTGTGTGACCTTTTGATGAATTTATTCCTGCTGTTGAATCTTTGCTTTTTATCTCCCTCCAATCTAAGATTAATTATGGAAATGTGCAAGCCAGAAAAAGAAATAAAACAAGTGTATTTAATGTGGTGGCTAAGGGCATGGGTTTCATAGTCAGCATCTGAATTTCAGCTCTAACGTTTACCAGTTCAGTGGGTATTACAGGCTAGTTAACTACATTTTAGATACATTTTCATCCTTTCTAAAATTGGGAGGATAATATTAAGTGTCCAATAAGCATTAGTTGCTATAATGGCTATCTTTCATTACTATATGTTATTATATTATGATAACATAACATTGCTACATTGAGGGAATGCTTTTTATTTTTCTGTGTGATAGAAAATATTATACTATCTTCTCAGTTTTCTTCTGGAAATATAGTTTTATATGTATAATATATGGCTTGTGACTGGCATTTGTAGAAATTCCAAAGAATTGATGCCACAGACTCTGATTTGAAAAATCTTGCTCAGAGATTGAGGATATGAGGCATAAGGATGCCAAATCTTGATAACTTATGAAATTGAGTAATGAACCTATGAATAATATTTAAAGTATTATCACATGACTGGGTAAAGAGGAGGGTCTGATACCACTTGACCTTGTACTCAAATTTACCTAGGAAATTTACCTGTAGAGGCTATCATTTTGTTTTTGTTATTGTTAGCTTGCTAGCTACTAGTACATACTTATCTGTGCTGAGCCCTTTGCAGAATCACAGGCTGGTAAATCTAGTTCCTGATCTGTGTGACCTTATTCAACTTGATGTCCTACAGCCTGTCAAATCTTTGTGGAATTGAAGGTACAACCCACTTGTCCATTATTATTTTATTCCTCCATTAAATATTTGTATAAAGCCTATAGCTAGCTATCTTAGAACATTCCTTTCTTTAATGATTTCTCTAAGAGGAACAATCAAATGGCATCTGCCCATTTGATATTAAAAATTGTTAAATTATAGTGTATTCAGTATCATTTATCTATGATTTTATCCTATATAATAAAAGCCCAGTAACCAAAATGGTTTAATGACCAGAACAACCAGAGACCAGAACACTGTGGCCCCTCGCCCAGGCCAGCCCCATTCCCTGGAGGGAACCCTGACCTAGATCCAGGGCATGGCCCCTCACCCAGACTAGCCCCACTCTCAGCAGGGACCCCCATTCCAATCCGAGGCCCCCATCAGGGCAGGCAAGCCAGCCCCCACCCATGCCCCAGGCCTCTCTCCTATATAATAAAAGGCCAATATGCAGATAAATCCCAAAGGCAGAACAACCAGAAAGATCACTGGACCAGTCACTATCAGGTACACTCACCACCTCTTGGTCCCTTTCCCAGGCCAGCAGGCACCGATCGCCTAATGGCAAATGAGGAACCTGAGGTGGGTGGCGGGAGGGTATAGGTGGCACCAGGCCAAGGCCCCCAAGGTAGGGCTGGCAAGCAGGCAGGAATAACTGATCTCTTGGTCCCTTCCCTCGGTCGGTCTGTCATCAGACACTGATCACCTGATGGCGAATGGGGAACAAGGGGTGGGTGGTGGCAGAGAGTGGGGCCAGCTACAGGCAGCCGAGGAAGATGGCCCTGATTGCAGGCCAGGCCTAGGGACCTCTAATTTATAATAAAATTTCTAAACATATATTAATTCAATGTTTTACTTGGGATTTAAAGAATTTGCTTTCAAATCTTATTATGTGCTATTAAAAATGAAACTTGCAAAGACATTTAATTTGCTTCTTTTATACTAGTAAAGTATCCAGTACAATTTGGGAATCTTTGCCATTTTAAATAAACCACAGAAACTAAGTTTGTATAAAAGTTATTAAAGGTTACATTTGGCATAAAGAGTTACATATATATATATATATATATATATATATATGACATTGATTTTCAGATTCACAAAATATACTTACTTAAAATATATTTACTTTTCATGATCTGTTTAACCCACAAGAATTTCATTTATATCATGTGTTAGGTTATTACGTTCCTTAAGTGGAAATAAATGACAGGTCACACTTAATAGTGGTTGAAATTGTAATAGCAAAAACTATAAAACATTAGCTATAAACCTGTCTGTTAGTAGAATTGTTTTGGTAAAGGGAAGTTGTGATATTAAATCCACAGGGCAGAAGGGGGGATTTGTAGGAAGCATAAATTGGCAATGAAATTTGAATAAAATGTACCCTGTCTTCATTATATCATCAAAAATGATGTTTTCAGCTCAGTTAATTATCCTTAATATATATTGTAGTTGGTATGCAGTGGAATCAAATATTAGTAAAAATGTACACATATGAGTTATTAACTTTGTAACTTTGATTTTTTATGTCCATTTTCTGTAGCTACATCCTTTTTGTATTATTTTTGAATATAAATATTTAATATGTTTAATTGTCCAAAACAACATATGCAATTGCAAATATAGTAGATTATTAAAATGATCACTTTCAAAATTTGTAGCTGATAAAATATATGTGAATGAAATATACCATTACTGAAGACACTATTTTAGATTAAACCATTGCTAAAACATTGATGATTTTTGAGGTAAAGTTCTTTTCTCAATATATTTTGTTATTATACTGCAGGTGTCTCATTAACTAAATAGGCACATATGGGCTGAGAGGAAAAGCTTTGCCTACTCAGACAATTTTTACTTCATGTTGTTATTTTCTCTGCATAGTCTGCCACTTTGTTCAGTGAAGAAAAAGTTATGGTAATCTTTGATCATTGTAGAATGCCCTTTATTTACATTATGAGAGCATGAGGTCTTTATCAAATTATACCTTAGATGCATTGCAGGTACTACTTCATACCTACAGTGCAGAATTTCAGAGCTATGTAGAGCTGAGGCCATTATCAAGATTTAGAGCCAAAGGGAAATCATTGTACTCACAAGTACAGAATATCTCCAGGATGTAGTTGTAATGTGCAAAACCTATAACTGTAACTTTGAACCACTTTGATTTATCAGATTCTTAAAATGAAATTCAAACAGCCTCGTTTTCCAAGGTTCTTTCGAGGTCATTGGCATTTTGTTCTAAATAAAAATACCTTTAATTCTAAATTAGATATTGGAATAGCAAAGTGGTTTTTCAAAAGTAGTTTTGAACTTCAGGAAATATCATTGTATTTTTCCAAAAGGAATAATGAAATTTTCTTTTGTTTATACATTTGGCAATTGTATTTGTCCAATCTAGAATGTATTCATTGATATTATCATGACCTTTAGTTTTCCTGCACACTTTTTAGTTATGACATAGAAACTTATGATCAGCTTATCTAAGCAATTGAAATAATTTCTCATATAAGTTGCCAGAGATAAAAAAAAATGACAAAGTCATATACACTAGGTATCATTAGAAAATTGATGTTACTTTCTATATCATATGATAGTGGTTTTTAATTTAATCAGTAAATTGTAGAAATGTGTACAGTACATAAGATGTTTATCTTATATAATGAAAGGCTAAATGCAAATCAACTGAATGATGGAACAACCAGTTGCTATGACATGCACTGACCACCAGGGGGCAGACTCTCAATGTAGGAGCTGCCCCCTGGTGCTCAGTGTACTCCCACAGGGTGAGCACTGCTCAGTTAGAAGCCCTGAGCTGAGATCACACCTGGCAAGCGCAGCGGCAGTGTAGGAGCCTCCCCCACCTCTGCAGCAGTGCTAAGGATGCCTGACTGCCAGCTTAGGCCTGCATAGGACATCAGATATCCTCCGAGGACACCCAGACTGAGAGAGGGCACAGGACTGGCTGAGGGATCCCCTTCCCAAGTACACTAGTTTTGTGTATCTGGCCTCTAGTCCTATATAATTAAGAGGTAACGTGCAAATTGACCATCATGCCCTTGCATCACAAGATGGCTGCCCCAATGTCCTCACAAGATGGCTAGCAGTGCAGGGCAGTTAGGGGTGACCAGACCTACCAGGGAAGGCAGTTGGGCGGGACCAGGCTTGCAGGGGAGGGCAGTTGGCAGTGATTGGGCCAGCAGGGGAGGGCTGTTGGGGGAGAGCCAGGCCTTCAGGAGAGGGTAGTTGGGGATGATGGGCCGTCAGGGGAGCAGTTAGGTATCAATCATGCTGACAGGGGAGTGGTTAGCTGTCAATCAGATTGGCAGGGGATTGGTTAGGGGGCTATCAGGCTGGCAGGCAGGCAAGAGATTAGGATCCAGTAGTCTCGGATTGTGAGAGGGTTGTCTGTCAGTTTAAACCTACAGATATCCCCCGAGGGGGTCCCAGATTGGAGAGGAAACAGGCAGGGCTGAGGGACACCCCACCAGTACATAAATTTTGTACACCAGGCCTCTAGTTTATATACTGTATATTAAAACAAAATTATGTCTACTTGTGCTTAAGAGAAAGAGAATGTATTAGAAATGTTCTTTGTTATCAACGGACTTATCCTAGGTAATAAAAGCCTAATATGCAAATAGAATGGCAGAATGACTGGTCGCTATGCCACCCCACCAATCGCCTCCAAGGCAAATGCCAGCAGGGGCCCCCTGATCACCAGCCAAGCCTAGAGTCCCTACCCATGCACAAATTGCGTGCACTAGGCCTCTAGTGGTATAATAAGTGAGAAATTCTTAACAAGTGATATAAGTGAAATAAGGTTGCACAGAGTATTTTGTACAAAAATAATAATCACTTATTCATTATGTTTTTATATTTTTACAAAGGTTCAATTAGTTTTAATAATTTATTTCTTTGTATTCTTATTATCATTATAAATAATTAATTATATATATTATATTTTGTGAACTAGAAATATAGAGTTAAAAATGAAAATTTATTTTTTGCCCAGGATCGCATAGTAACAAGCCTAGTTTACCAATGAATAAATCTAAATTTTTAATATCTTCTTTTCAATTAAAATCATAGCTTGAGTGTTAGACTTTAGAGTTTGACATATCTTATTTCAATATAAACTACAGTTGACCCTTGAACGACTTGGGCTTAGGAGCACAGACTCTGGTGTAGCAAAAAAATTATGTATAACTAGAGTTAACTCTTTTTTTTTTAATATATTTTATTGACTTTTTACAGAGAGGAAGAGAGAGGGATAGAGAGCTAGAAACATCGATGAGAGAGAATCATTGATCAACTGTCTCTTGCACATCCTCCATTGGGGATGTGCCCACAACCAAGGTACATGCCCTTGACCAGAATCGAACCCGGAACCTTTCAGTCCACAGACCGACGCTCTATCCACTGAGCCAAACCGGTTTTGGCAAGAATTAACTCTTGAACAACACAGATTTGAACTGTGCAGGTCCACTTATATGTGGATTTTTTTTCCAATAAATATACCCAGGAAACGTCGGTATCCCTGTGTTTCACAGCCATGCATTCAACCAAGTGCAGGTCAAAACAGTATTTCCAATCCATGGTTGGGAATCTGCAGATCCAGGGGGCTGACTGTCTGTATGAATTTTGGTATCTGCAAGGGTCCTGGAACCAATTCCTATGGATACTGAGGGATGATGCTAGTTAAGTTTTGCGGGAGTAAAAAGTTACATGTGGATGTGACCGAAAAGCAAATGGAACCCCCACCCCTCCATTTTAACATTCCTGTGTGTGTGTGTGTGTGTGTGTGTGTGTGTGTGTTTTAATAATGATCACCCCAACGGGTAATAAGTGATATTTCATACTAGTACTTTCAATTTGTAGTTCCCTAGGGTTACTGATGTTGAGCATCTTCCTTTAAGAATATATATATATATATATATATATATATATATATATATACACAATATTAGATATATATATATAATTATATATATATATATATATATATATATATATATATATATATATAATATTAGAGAGCAAACAAGAGGGAGAAAGATAAAAACAACAATGATGATAGAGAATCATTGATCAAATGCCTTCTGCAGATCCCTCACCAGGGATTGAGCAGTAACCCAAGCATGTATGTGCCCTGACTGGGAATCAAACCATGACCTGCTGGCCTATAGGTTGACACTAAACCACTGACCAACACCAACCAGGCGAGCATAGTCTTTTTTTTTTTTTAATATATGTATTTTTGAGAGAGAAACAGTAATTTGTTGTTCCACTTAGCATTTATTTGTTTTTTTAAAAAAACCTCACCAGACAATATTGTTCTATTGATTTTTAGGAGAAAAGAAGGGAAAAAGGGAGGGGAAGAGAAAGAGAGAGAGAGAGATGAGAGAGACACATTGATGGGTTATCTCCCATGTGAATCCCTATGGGGACAGGAATGGAACCTGCACTCCAGATACATGCTTTTGACCAGGAATTGAACCTGAGACCTTCAGTGTGCTGAACTGGTGCTCTAACCGCTGAGTACATGGGCCAGGGCTGTTTGTTGATTCTCATATGTGATCTGACCTGGGGCCAACCCACAACCTGGGTGTATCAGAACGACACTAACCAACTGAGCTACTTGGCCAGGGCAAGAGTCTTTTTATGTACATGTTGGCCATTGATATATCTTCTTTGAAGAAATATCTATTAATGCCTCTTTAACATTTTTAGTAGGGTAATTACTTATTTACTATTGAGTTGTAGGTATTTCTTAAACATTTTGGGTATTCATGCCCTTAGTAAAATATGGTTTGCAAATATTTTCTGCCCTTACATGTATTGCTTTCTCACTCTATTAACTGTTTTCTTTGTTGTCCTGAGGTTGATGTAGTTCCACTTGTCTATTTTTGCCTTAGTTGCTTTAAGTGTCTTTTCCAAGATATCATTGCAATGCTATGTTCAGACCGATGTTTTGAAGCTTTTTCTCTATATTTTCTTCTTGGAATTTTATATTTTCAGGTCTTACATTTAAGTTGTTAATCCATTTTTTAGTTGGTTTTTGTGTATGGTATAAGATATAAAGGAATTTTATTCTTTTACAATTGAATATTCAGTTTTCCTACCATTTGCTGAAGAGATTATCTTTTCCCCATTTTGTAGTCTTGGCACCTTTATCGAATATAATTTGACCAAATGTGTATCGCTGTGTTTCTGGGCTCTCCATTCTGTTGCATTTGTTTATATGTCAGTCTTTATGCCAGTGCCACGCTCTTAATTACTGCAGCTTTGCCAGATAGCTTTGAAGTCAGAAGGTATGAGGCCTCCAGCTTTGTTGTTCTGCCTCAAGATTGTTTTAGCTACTTGGGGTCTCTTGCATTTCTAGTTTCTGTCTCTTTGTTGATATACTCATTTTCTTCATGTATCATTTTCCTGAGTTCTTTAAGCATCTTTGTAATGGTTATTTTTTTAATTACTTGTCAGAAATTTTTTAAGGTCAGTTTCTAGAGATTTATTTTATTTTGTCCCTTTGCTTGTTTCTTTGTTTCTTCATGTGTCTTGTATAAAGTTTGTGTTGGGATCCACACATTTGACAAAACAGCTACCTTTCCAGGTCCTTATGGACAAACTTTGTATAGGAAAAGACATTTCGCAGCCCAGCTAGAGATTCTGGGCTTTTTTTTTTTTTTTTTTTTTTTTTTTTTGTGATACAACTTCTCTGGTGTGCATGTAAATTAGAGGAATTTGCCAATTTCTTCTTTCAGAACCTGTGATCTCTTCCTCCCTCTGGCGTCTGTCCTCAGTACTGCATATGCTCTGGAGTTGCCACAGGCTGCCTAACTCTCCTTTGTTCTCAGTGCTCCCCAAGCATCTGGAATATGCTGGGTCCCATCACTGGTCCAAAGCACAAGACAGAAACCAATTCCTTGGGTAGACAGGCCGACCCCTGAAAAGCCAGAATGCTGGACTCAAACTCCTACAGTTCCTCTACCCAGTTTCAGGTGAACAAGCCCTTTTGCTTGTTCCACACTAAGCCTGGGAAAGGGACTATGGCCGTGAGTCCTATGACATTTTCTACTGCTTCCCTCTTTCACTCTTCCCTGTGGAGCAGGAGCCTGAGCCTGTTTCTGAGTATCTCACAAGGGAACTGGTCTGTGTATTGTTGTCCAGTTGGTATCTCTGGGTAGGGAAGAAAGGTCAAGCTTCCTGTTTCTCTCTCCTGTGTCAGGATACTCCTCCCCTCTCTATTTCTTAAAATGCTAATGAACAGGAATAGCTTACACATCAATTCTTTATTCTTTCAGGGCTATAGACATAAGCTGAGCAGTGTGGTTTGTGTCAGAATTGGATATAGGGCTTGCTTTGTTTTGGTTTGTTTGATACTAGAGTAAAAGGATCGTGGTCCACATGCAGGCCTAGTGGGTTCACTCTAAACTACTGAGCCAGGCTGTCTTTTAAAATCTCTGAAACTCTTCTCTCATTTGTAAAATTTGGATAATAGTTAAATGTTCATGAGTACCTTTGTAAGTGCATTGTAAGGCCATTCAACACCAAAGTAGTGCTACTTATTTTGTATAATGACTACGGGGAATATTCTGAAGATGTGGATGTTGGTTTTTTTCTAATCCAATTCATACAGCTGGCTTATTTTGACAGTTGATAATTTTTCCTAAGTATAACAAGCACAGCAAAGAAATTCAAGTCTACTGCCAATTCTGAGGAATTAAAATGTTGTTGTATCGCCATTTTATATTTAGCTTAATTCTTTTACATATACGATGTATTCATAACCACTCCAGATACGCTAAAATTCTAGAATTCAATAACTTCAGTAGACAGTTTACACTTAAATTAATGCTAGTTATGAGTAAGTTTTTACACATGTATATAAAAACATGAAGCATAGAATAAAAAATAAAGAGAATATCTTTCATTATTTATTTTTATTTTCTAAACTGATAATTCTAATTTATCCTTTATATTGAAATAATTAACACATTACATTCAAGATCTGAAGTGCTAAAAGCCATACAGCTATTTTTGGAAAGTATTCTATAGAAATATAGCAATTTACATAGCACATTTCTCGATGAATGTAAAGCAGTTTGTGACCATTATCAGATTCCTGGGAAGAAAAATACATTTCCTTATCTCAAATCCCAAAGTCATTAACTAAAGAAAAAGTTTTCACAGGCTTTTCTGAATCAGGAGAAGCCACTAACTAGGCCTGGGAACTACTGCACTGCCCAGGTTTTCTGGGCCAGAATTTTAGGACAAGCACACCTGGAAGAGCTGTGAGTTTATACTGTGCCAGCAATGCCATAAACCACGTGCTTTGTGTCTTTAAATGGAACTGAAATCCAACTCAATTTTCTGTTGGATTCGTGTTTGCATTGGAAAAAGCAACGATGAATCCCACAAATAGACCCTTCAACGTGATGCATGTTTTTGTTCATCCTCTTGCTTCATTATAAGAGGGGGCTTTCTGTAGACAAGGAAAGACGGGAAAATGCTTTCAGTCGTGTTTGGTAGTATTTTTCTATACTGTGTACTGGGCTGTGACTGACATACTTCAGTTGATGGGAATTATAAACACCCTTTGTTCATAAGAAAAGGGAGATGCAAGACTTTCTGTAATTAATAGACATGCAGCTTTTCAAGAAAAGTACATGCTTTGTATTTATATGTTAAAGCACCAGGTAGTACAACAATGTTGTTGATTATGGTATGTGATAGCTTTCAGCTTTTGGATGTTTAAACCTTTGATTCTACAAAGCAGTATGCTGGTAATGCTATTTAGCAGTAAGTTGGTTATTTAAAGGGCTAGAAAACCTTTTTCTTTTTCTTTTTTCTTTTAAGGGCAGTATTCATATTACACATAAATGGCAGTACTAGCACAAATAAAAAATATTCTGCTATTATCTGAAAAATTTTTTGTTAAATAATGTTATTATACGGATCATTGACTTTTCTTAGAATCTTTTGAAGGGCATGCAGGCTGTTTTCATGCTTTGTTTATATGGGGAAATGGTTTAAGCAAAAGAATGATCTGAACTATTCTTGAATTAAGCCAAATATTTATATTATGAAATTATTGATAGAAATGTTGTCATGTTCCTTGGAAATCATGCAGTGTTTATGGAGATAGCAATTTTCTAGCCAAAACCTTACTCATGAAGTTCAGCTCTTTAACTTTAAAAGTGATTGCTCTTTTTCTCTTGCCACGCGTGCTTGGCATAGGCCTCTGTGAGGCTAGCTCCAGTTGCATATGCAGTTCCTTTCTGAATATGACTGCATGCTGGGGTAGAGCTATAGTTTTATGTGATCACTGTAGTGAGTACTTACAAGTTTTGTTGTATTTCAGATTTGTACTCAAATTTTTTTTTTATCATTTGCAATTAATTCTCTGTAAAATATAGTCACTGTTTCTTATATAGCATGTTGTACATTCTTCAAAACTATTTGATTGTCTATCTCCTGTGTACCAAAGACTGGGCAGAGTGTTGGGATGCAAAAATGACAGTGGTGTGGTCTGTTTTCTTGGGCGATTGTGAGATAGACCAAAACATGTCCTCTTGGTGACCTTTCTTCACCTAGCTCTGCCTTTTACTGTCATACTGTCAATAAAGGAAACTGAGGCCTACAGCACTCTATTTCTAATCTTCCCACTTTGGCATAATTGTGCTCCCTGTTACACTTAATGCTCCTGAACATGTTTGGTTGTAAAGGGTGGTGTTGTGCTGAGGGGTATGCTAGGAGATGTTCCTTAAGAAGGCTGGCTGGCTGCTTTGCCCACATGAAGGCACTGGGCAGGTATTTACTACCTCATGCTATGTGCCCAGCACTCTGCTGGCTGTTGGAGAATCAATGATAAAGAAAATAGAGATGATCTTGTCCACTTAATGTAAGTATATTTCAAATCATGACAGATGCTGTGAAGGGTTTGAATCTTCTGGATTATATATCTTCTTCCTGTAGGAAATCCAAGTGCAAAGCCAAATTATGATTCTTTGGTTGCTTAATGATAATAGAATAGAGGATTAATGGATAGATCTGATTACTAGACAGCTGATACTCTTTCTGTGACTTCATTCATATTTAGGGGTTTGTCTTCTTGGCAACCCTGACTTTTGTACATATATCTCTATTATAACAGTTCCCCTGGCATTACTTCATATCTGCCTTCTGAGATTCATACATTGAGCACTTTCAACATAGTGATGAGTCTTTTTCATGTTAAGTTATTAATGTTTGATCCTAGAAATATACTAGTTCGTATTTTTTGAAATATATTTTATTGATGTTTTTTTTTTACAGAGAGCAAGGGAGAGGCATAGAGAGTCAGAAACATAGATGAGAGAGAAACTTCGATCAGCTGCCTCTTGCACACCCCCTACTGGGTGTGTGCCCACAACCAAGGAACATGCCCTTCACCGGAATTGAACCTGGGACCCTTGAGTCTGCAGGCTGATGCTCTATCCACTGAGCCAAACCGGTTAAAGCAGTACATGGTTTTATGTAATGAATCCATCCATTCATTTATTTGTTTTTGAACATGGAAATACATTTGAGTCTTTGCCTCTTCTTTTTGTTCATTATTTTAAAACTAGAGGCCCGGTGCATAAAATTCGTGCACTTGGCGGGGGGGGGGGGGGGTCCTCAGTCTGGTGTGTGCCTTCTTGCAGTCTGGGAGCCCTGGGGCAATGTTTGACTGACAGCTTAGGCTCACTAAGCCGTCAGTTGGACATCCTTAGCATTGCCATAGAGGCAGGAGAGGCTCCCACCACTGCCACTATGCTCGCCAGCTGTGAGCCCAGCTTCTGGCTGAGTGGCTCTCCCCCGGTGGGAGCACACTGACCCCTAGGGGGCAGCTCCTACATTGAGTGTCTGTCCTCTGGTGGTCAGTGTGCATTATAGTAATCAGTCATTCCACCACTCAGTCATTTTCATATTAGCCTTTTATTATATAGGATATGCTAAGTAAATTATTAACTTTTTTCTGTAAATTAAATAGGGAAAATAAACCAATCTCAATAGCACTATTGTTTAACCAAATGAGATCCTGCATATAATATATTTTAACATTATTCTATGTAGTCACGTAAGATCTTAAGACATTAGGTACAGTATTACTGACTACATTCTCAATCTAATGAAGAAAAGGGTGGTACATTTGTCTTAAAATTGCTTCTATCTTATATATTCTAGGCTGAGACTACACATGTGGGTATTTGTATATTTGTCCACAGTCCTGTTGTATGATCTTATCTTTTTCATTTTTCTTTTTAAAAAATATATATTTTATTGATTTTTTTACAGAGAGGAAAGGAGAGGGATAGAGAGTTAGAAACATTGATGAGAAAAAAACATTGATCAGCTGCCCGGTACATGACCTTGACTACAATCATACCTGGGACCCTTCAGTCCGCAGGCCGATGCTCTATCCACTGAGCCAAAGTGGTTAGGGCTCACTTTTTCTTTTGAGAGCAAAGGTTGAAAACACTCACAGTGCCTGCCAATAAATTAAGTTAAAGACATTCAATTCCGGAAGTAAAATTAAAAATTATCTTTTCTGATGTGCTTATATTATGAACGCATAATTGGAACTACAGAAAACAACAACAACAACAACAACAAAAAAAACAATGTATTGACACTGCTTTGAGGGAAATCAAGACTCTGAAAAAATGTTTTCACTAACTTCTTCCAGCCAGTGCTGTGGGACTCAGCAATACACTGGGTTTGCCACCAGAAGGTGCTAGAGGAAAATGAAACCTGCTCCCTGTACTAATGCTCCCATTTGCTCTGGATTTTATCTCAATCTTCCCCCCCCCCCCCCATCTCTCTTTTCTTTCTCTCTCTCTCTCTCTCTCTCTCTCTCTCTCTCTCTCTCTCTCTCTCTCTCTCTCCTCTTTCTCTCTCTCTTTCTCTCTCTTTCTCTCTCTCTCTCTCTCTCATCAATAATTTACTCTGTTGACTGACATGTTTTCCATAATATCTGTCAAGTGTCAGTGATTTGGTCATGTGTGAAAACAAACATGGATTTTAATCCCTTTCTTTACCAGAAAGTGACTAGAAAAGGCTTTGAGAAATAAAATCATGAATTATTTGAGAACATACCATTCATGTAATTGAAGATTAAATATTTTGTGCTTATGCTTTAATTCTTTTTTGGTCAATTTTATAAAGAAAGCGAATGTTCTATGTTTAGGTCTTTCAAAGGCCAAATTATTTCCTTTCAAAATATGATAGAATTGACAATGATGTTGTTGAATGCATAATCCCAGGTAACATTTTCTAATTTTGTAAGTAAATTCACTAACCTTAAAGATGTTGGTGTCCTCCAACTTGCATAAATTAAAAGATTATTAGGTGTCCATGTGTATTTTATTTAAATAATTTATTTCAACATAGTTTAGCATTTAGGAGAGGCTGTCATTACAAACAAATTCTCTTGAGGATTTCCCTTTTCTTTCCCATTCAGGAACTACATGTTCCCACTTTCCAAAAGCTGGGCTTATTTTTATGACTGCTGTAAGGGTGCCAGAAGAGGATAAAATAACAAAAGGATAATCATATAATCCTGGGAACTATTTCTGTCTTTCAAATTCTGAAGTAATTTTGTAATATTAATATAATTAATGAAAATTTATTCATTCATCATTTTAGGAAGATAAATTATGAAATTTCTTAGGCCTTTTCTCTGGATATTTTCCACCTATATTTTCATTTAATATGTCTTTGTGGGAGGGAAAAAGCTCGCATTTGTGAGCCAAATAGTTTCTCCAACTTTTTTTAAATTTCACGAGTTTAAAAGAAATATGCAACTCTTAAGCAATGTTGCAAACTATACTGGTAATATGGGGCTAAAGGCAGAGAAAGTAGGAGAGGTAGAGGCTTCACTAGCAAAAATACATAAACTTAGAAAAAACAAACAAACAAATAAACATGTAAACTCTCCTGTATTAATGTATTCTATTTTATTAGTTTCCTATTGTTGCCGTAACAAGTTATCACAAAGGCTTAAAACCCAGAAATCCTTTGTCTTGCTGTCCTGGAGGTCAGAAATCCAAAGTGGGTCCCCCTGGGATGAGATTGAGAACACAAGGCTGCAGCCTCTCTGGACGCTCTAGGAGGATTCATTTCCCTGCCTCTTCTACTTCTTAGAGGCTGCTCACTCATGTTCCTGCATGTGCTTTTGTTCTGTCTCCAAAACCCTGACAATGCTGATGGAGTCTCTCCTATCCTGCTTCACTCTGACTCTGACTCTTCTGCTTCATCTTCCATATTTAAGAGGCCCTAATGATTACATTGGGCCCAAGTAAATAATCCAGAATCATTTCCTCATTTTCAGGTCAGCTGATTAGTGGCAAACCGAATCCCCCTTTCCTTTGAAAATATATTCACAGGCTCCAGTGGTTTAGAGTGGACATCTTTGGGGCGGGGTCATTTTTCTGCCTGCCACAGCTATGTATGTAACTTGTATGTATCATTTTTCACCTGGATTTGTGATTTGTATTTTTCCCCATGTCAACATTTTTAAGTGTATAACTTTACACAGTCACAGAATACTACTCCCTACTTACCCAATATTGGCCATTTCACTTATTTAAAATATATTTATGTGTACCAATTATGTGAGAGGTGTTCTGTAAATAAAATGGCATTTAAGCATAAATAAGAAAAAAGTTTCTGTATTTGGTAAACTTGTGGGAAAATGGAGGAGAAAGAAGAGTAAGGAATTAATTAAAGAATTAATTAAAATTCTGACTTGGGCATGTACATGAAGAATAGGGTGCCATAAGAAGTTGCAAGAACATTCCTAGTGGGTGGATTTGGGCATGGTTTCCCTCATAAAGTGACATTTAAGCTGGGTCTGGAAGGATGGGCGGGTTGACACATTTTAGGAAGTGAGGAGGAGGAGGAGGGGTTGAAGAGAAAAGAGCAGGAGTAAAGACAGCAGATCCTGAAGCTGCTTGGCACATTGGAGGAATCCGAAGACGCCAGACAAACTGGCAGGTGACTGGAGAGAGCAGCCTAAGGTAAGGGTGGAGAGTGAGCTGAGTCCAGGTCATGCAAGACTTCACATCAACTGAGGTCCACCACGTTGGGAATAAATCTATAATGAAGGTAACATGGAGTTCAGGAATGAGGAGATGTAACACAAAAGAGAGGCCAAGGCGAGTTCTCAGGAAATGACATTTTAGACAAGGATGTTGTATCCCAGGCTTACAGAGCAACCAGTCCTGACTGTGGGAGTGGGAAGGGAAGGTCCAGAGAAAGGTCATTTAGAGGAAAGAAAAGTTAAAATGATGCTGATCTTATGTAATCTGCCATCTTTATTTATAGAAGAACCAGTGAAAGGAACATAGAAAACTGGATTTTTTTTTTAAGAGAGAGAATTTTAATTAGAACCAAAATGTTAGTTTAAGAATGTTGCCATATGGGTGGGTGGGTGGGGGGCTGGGTGGAAAAAAAGGTGAAGGGATTACAAAATAGTCACAGTACGTAAGGTATAGCATAGGGAATACAGTCAACATTATTATGATAACTATGTGTGGTGCCAGTTGGGTACTAGAGTTATTGGGGGGATCACATCATATGTTATATAAATATCTAGCTATTATGCTGTGCTCCTGAAATTAATATAATGTTAACTGTCAAAACTGTAATTGAAAAAAAGTAAATGCTCTCATGATATAATGCAGTAAACAGACATAGTTACTATAATGTGAATACTGGATATTAATATTTATTCATGCTGTGATTGGGGAAAGCTCATTAGGGGTAAAATTGGGACTAGGAGAGAGAGGAATCCTCATCTTCCATATAGGAATTCAAAGGATTGTTTAAATTTGAAGGAATAGGAACTAGCATAGATATTGTTTGCACATTTGAGATACAATCTAGAAGAATTAGCTAAACATGGTAAAATAGTTCGTGTTGATACAGAGAACTGCTTTTATTAAAATCTTTCTAGTATTAACTTAAAACTGTTCACATGTAATATTTTGACTATAATGTTGTATTTCTATTACATGAATTAAAACATTAGTGAATGGATGCGAAGGAAGTGGAGACTGTAAATGCAGCACAGTTGTAGCTAGGGGAGGAAACTATGAGTGGCAGGAGAAAGAGAAGTGAAGAACTTCTGGTGCATTTAGCATTGAGGGGAAGGAGGGTTTTAGTATGAGAGAGGTTTGAATTGATTTGTGGGATTCAGAGAATGAACCATCAGAGAAGTTTTTGAAAACAAAGCAAAAAATAACTCACAAATAAAGTTCTAAAAAGAGTGTAGTGTGCATTGGGACTCTTAAAAAGGATTGAGGTTCCTGCAAATTGAGGTCTCTTTCTCATCAGGGAGTCCTAGCGCCCCACCCTTCCCCAAATTCAATAGCTACTCTGCATCCCAGGTGGAAGAGTGATGAAGTAGGGCTCTATCTGCTGATGAGACTTTCCAGAGAAAGGTATGGTGCTGGGTTGCTAAGGTCGAGTGAAGAACAGATGAGGAGGGATTGAGGAAGGAAGTCGGACATTAACTGAACTTGAGAAGAATTTGACATAGGAATCTTGCTATACGTAGATATGGAGAGAGGCTCTTCCCACTTCTTCTAAAGTATAATATCTCCATTAGACCTATAGACTCTCAACATTGCTTGATTAGTTTTCTGAAATATTAATAGTTCCCAAACTCGATAGAAATCAGCACTTCCTGTGGCCATTTATTTCATATAAATTTGGTAATTATTGCTCATATTTGAGAGGTTATTGCTGACCCTATTTTTATTGCTTCATATGGATTATCTCATCTAATCCTCACCACAGCTGTATGAGGTAAAAGTTGTTTTCATTACCATTTACAAATAAGAAGAATGAGGCACAGAGTTTAATTGGCAAAAAGTGGACAAGCTGGTGAATGGAGGAGCTGATATTTGAATCTAAGTAGCCTGACACCAGACCTTGTATGGTCAGTCACTGTTTTATGTCACCTATAACAACATTGTAGACAGAGGAATGGCAATTTCACAGGGTAACATGGTTGAAAGAACAGCATGTGTGTGGGAATTGGAAGTAATTAAATAGAGCTGAGGCATAGCATGTATGGTGTACAAGCCCATAGCAAATGGGTAACTGGTGGAAAACATCTGCAGTCATCACTGAAACTAGTTCATGAAGGGCCTTGCTGTCAGATGCAAGACCTTTAGGCTTTGGCCTGACAGCCAGAAGGAGCCATTGAAGGATTTTAAGTGAGAAAATAATGTGATCTGGTGTGTTTCAGAAAGGGCCCTCTGACATTATAGAAGATGGTTGGGAATGTCTGAAGAGGGGATGTAGCAATGAGAACGTTTACAAGACTGACATGGATTGGGACAAAAAGTGCCAGTAGACACAGAGAGGAGGGGACAAATATGAGCGACATTAAGAAACTATATTTAATCAGATGTGGTGAAAGATTGGAAGAGAGGAAGAAGGGTCTGATTTGTTCATTTCCTGCTTGGGTGACTAAGTTGTTGAAGCACCATTCACCTGTATAAGAATGCCAGGCAGGAGAGCATCTGGAAGATGCAGGGATTAAGTTCAGCTTGATAACATCAACTCTCTATAATTTGGGAAACTCTGTAGATGGAAATGTGCAGCAGTGGTTAATTGCTCTAAAGCCAAAGAGAGGGAGAGGGAGAGGGAGAGGGAGAGGGAGAGGGAGAGGGAGAGGGAGAGGGAGAGGGAGAGGGAGAGGGAGGAGAGGGAGGAGAGGGAGGAGAGGGAGGAGAGGGAGGAGAGGGAGGAGAGGGAGGAGAGGGGAGAGGGAGAGGGAGAGGGAGAGGGAGAGGGAGAGGGAGAGGAGAGGAGAGGGAGAGGGAGAGGGAGAGGGAGAGGGAGAGGGAGGAGAGGGAGAAGAGGGAGAAGAGGGAGGAGAGGGAGGAGAGGGAGAGGGAGAGGGAGAGGGAGAGGGAGAGGGAGAGGGAGAGGGAGAGGGAGAGAGAGAGGGAGAGAGAGAGAGAGAGAGAGAGAGAGAGAGAGAGAGAGAGAGAGAGAGAGAGAGAAGGAAAGAGAGAAATATGAATGGATGAATGAATGAATGAATTACATGAGTGACCTACATATTTTGGTCTGGGTTTCATCTGGATAAATTACCTGTGTAAATGGAACATGGTTGTAAGCTTCCTAAGGACATATGACAAAGTTCCAGAACATCATCTGCAATCACTTGACAAATCTAAGCTAAATGGTGAAGAGGAATGTGGTTATAATTTGGTGGGGAGGGGCAGAGGGGAGAGACACATTTAAATGCTAGCTACAGACAAAGACCACAGAGGAGATTGAAGAGGGGCTGAATTCTGAGGGAAACCAACAAATAATAGTTACATGAAAACTAAGAATAGTGTGAGTAGATTTTCATGGAGAGAGTGATCAAATTTTACTAAAAGGCCCCTAAACCCTTTGGCTATTAGCAAACCATTGTTGACTTGGTTTAGACTAGATACTCTGAAAACGTTGAATTAAGAGCTTCTTTTTAATTTATAAATAAATCCAATTGATGCCTATTAGACATTTCAGAAGCTAGGAGATAAAGGGAGAAGAAAATAGAGTCAAGGGATTGAAAAAAAAATAACATAGAGCCCTTAACCAGTTTGCTCAGGGGACAAAGTGTCTGCCTGCATGTACCTTGGTTGTAGGCTTGATCCTCTGGCCCTGGTTGGGATGAGTGCTAAAGGCAAGTAATCAATGTTTCTCTCTCACATAGATGCTTTTCTCTCCCTGTTTTTTTCTCTCTCTGTTTCTCCCCTTCCTTTATACTCTCTCTAAAAATCAATGGAAAAATATCTTTGGATGAAGGTTAACAAAAACAAAATAAAACTAAGCAAAAAAACATTTGAAAGGCTCAAGGGAAAGAATAATAAAATAGATGAATGTAAAAACACCAAGGGAAAAAGGAATTGTGGATAAACATTCCAATGGGAAAAGATAGTGTCTTGAGTACAAAAGGGGCCTTTTGACTTGGATAATAAATAGTTCAGGTATCTCTGTTCACTAATGCTGAAAAGGTGAAAGTAAGAACTTGGTGCAGAAAATCTAGCAATCTGTCCCCTTGATAGACTCTGCCTTCATTTATCCTATCTCCCATCATCAGTCATGTTTTCTTGCTCTGGATTCCTGTTGTAACTTTGTCATTTTTTTTTTAACCTGTGTCCTTTTTTATTTCCTTCATGACAACTGTGAACTTGAACTCAGAGGCTGTCTCCCTTTTTCCAGGGAATTTCCCAGAGTCCATGTGTATGGTAGTCATATGATAGTCTTTAAGGAAAAAAATCATGCTGATATCTAGTTCTGTACATGAGAAATACCTGGTATAGAATGAACCTGGATTTGTAAACATTGGCTGATAACCTCATAGGAGTTAGAGTTGCAGCAACTGAGCTTGAGGTTTTTGATTTATGTATTTGGATATAGTCTTGCAGCCTGAGCAGATGATCTACAACCTGCCATCAAAGATCTGCATGCAGTAAATTGTGAGATGTGCCTTATTATTTCTTTTAAACCTCCACATGGAAGGGATGAGTCAGCCTATCTGGGATTTCAAGTTGCCAGATCTAGGGACACTGCACAACCCAAAGCCATTGCCTCCAGGAAATTACTATTAGAATATTCTCTGCTAGGCAGGGCTGCCTGATATGTCAACCTTGACCAGTTTCTTTAAGTAAAAAGAAACATTAACAATCAAAACAACAGAATTACTGTTGAAGGATAGTAGCAAGGCTACTTTCTTTATTTGCCTTTGAAAATCTGTTGGTGTTTCTTTTTTTCTTGATAGCTTTGATGTTTTACAAGAAGAGTCAGCTATAATTCATTTTGCCAAGGACAAGATGAAATTGAATCAATTTTCCTCTGAGAAGGCTAATAATATGCACATTGATATACAAATACCAGTGCGTACATTGTATTGTAAGACTTTCTCTGTAGATATCAAGAACATGATATTGTTCACATAATTACAATCATTTAAACACAACAAGATGAAGGTATTTTAGAGCAAAAATGGGAAATTATTCAAAGTTTGACAGGTCTGTTAAAGTTTTGTAATTATAAGACACCTCAAAAGTGAGCTCACTAAACATTTGTTCATAATATTTCAATAAGAGTGCTAGAAAATTATATTTAATCTTTGAATATAAATGCTTAGTTTATTCTTGAATAGGATTTGAATTTCAATACAGGTGAGTATGTGTGAAGAATATTACTAATATATATATTATCATGCGAGGTATGCAGGCTACTGTTCATAGTAGCAGCTCAACAATGGTTAGCTGAAATTGAATGATACCAAGAGAAGAGAGAAAACATGTTAAACTCTCCTGTAAACCGCAGATTCCTCCTGGCAGGAGTCCATTCTTTTCCTTAGCTTAATTAAAGACCTTCTTAATATTTAAGGTGATAATTTGATTCTTTAATTTTTTCAATATTTCTTTAACTTTTCTGCATTATTAGATATTATTATATCATTATAATAATAAAATATATATTTTTGATTTTTTGAAATATAAATTATCAAAACATACTTTCTTACATGGCATTTTATTTTAATGATTGCTATGTCATGGAGCATGAAATACCCATCATTTGAATCCATAGTTTTAACTCCAAATAACCTTTTATGAAATGAATGAGTGACTATAAGCAATAAATCAGTGCATGACACTATTTAAGCTTACAAATAAAACAAAATATTTAAAAAGAATTATCAAAATCACAACAGAACATTTCAATACCACCACTTATTGTTTTAATTAGTTATGCCTGCATCCTTCCCATGTCTGCACTTCCATCTGATGCCCAAAGAAAAATTCTAATGCACACTTAACAGCCTTGTTAGCAATTCATCTAATTTATGTCTTCCTGAGTGTCTTCATTACATTTTGTAAAGACACTCAGAAAAAATCTGTAATTGTTGACATTATTACACTCCTTCTATAATATACCCAAGTAAACATCTTTCCTGTCAAATGGGTCATAAGCTATTTTTTTTAAATATAAAATTCAGTCAAATGTTGTTAAACTGTTTTATCTAAGTGAAGGTCAACAAATGTAAACATCTATATGCGCAATAGGTATTTGAGACCTTTGGAGAGATTGAGCTCACCCAAAGTACATAGACCAGTGTTTCTTTTTTTTTTTCTTTCTTTCTTTTTTAAAATAGATTATTTTTCTTTTTGTAAATAGATTTTTATTGATTTTAGAGGGGAAGGGAGAGAGAGAGAGAAACATAAATGATGAGAGAGAATCTTTGATTGGCTGCTTCTGCAAGCCCCCTACTTGGGATCAAGCTCACAACCCAGGCATGTGCACTTGACTGAAGTTGAACCCGAGACCCTGCAGTCTGCATGTCCACTCTCCATCCACTGAGCAAAACCAGCTAGGACAGAATAGTGTTTCTTAAAGAGGAGGAAAGTATATCAGAATTCACTAGGGATTTTTCAAACTCTACATTCTAATGCTCTGCCCTGCCCTTCAACATCGCTGGGGTGGAGATGGACACAAGTACTTTGTAAAAACTCCCAGGTGTTTCTTTTACATGCCTGCCTCTCCCATGGTATGTGGGCATAGATACTGTTTTAAAAGTTATTCAGGAGCTCGGCTGGTGTGGATCAGTTGATTGATCTTCTCCTGCATCAAGAGGTTGTAGGTTCAACTTCAGTCAGGGCATGGGCCTGGGTTTCAGGCTCCATCCCCTGTAAGGGATGTGCAGAATGTGCAGGAAGCAGCCAATGGATATTCTCCTTCTCCCTCTAAAAAAAAAAAAATCTTTTAAAAATAAAAAAGCTCTATTCAGGAGATTCTAATGTGTTATACCCATGATTAAGAACAAAGAAAAGTAAGAGGGGGGAAAGCCTGGGCATTCCATGTAGGAGAACAAAACCAAAGAAGGGCCAGACCTGTTCATGTTATCTTCAGATGGCAGGTGCAGCTCTAGAGTATTAGCAACTATCACAAATGAAAGGATAAGCTTTATTTATGTCATTTCCAGGAAGGACTCATAGCGATTCATTGGGCTCTTCAACCACTAGTATACCTTCTATCCTTAAGAATTCAATAGCCACTGTTTTTCAAGGGATATAAGTGTTTCCCATATTTTACATTGATTTGGTGACTGAATCTTACTGTATTCTAGGAAGATTCAGGGATGCTTTCTTGTGTTTTTATAGTTGCCTTTTTGGTAACCGTCAGTTTCTCTACCTCACCTTCATTCCACAGCTTTTCTGTTACCAGCTCTTCTCTCTTCTCCTTTGACATACTACCTCATTCTTCTTAATTTGGGCATCATTCAAGAATATGTTCTGTCTTCAACTTCCTGTGCCTCCTTAGACCCCTTGATGTTTACCTTTAACTCATTTCTGTTCATTCTGTCGTGAATCTCCCTTGATATGCAGGCCAGTCCAGTTCTAACTAGTTTCTGGAAATCAAATCACATTAATACTAGTTATTATGGAATTCTTTCTTGGGCTTTTAAAATCTTCCCTAACATCCATCTATCTTGCCATCTGTTTTAACTCTTTACCCTTTTAATTGATTGGTTAGTGGAGTGGAAATGCCAAATCGCAATGCTTCCTCCTTAACCCTTCTGTACTTAAAAAGGAGACAATGAAACATAGTCCTCATAGTTAGGAGGGTTATAGAAGGCATTGGATGTAAAGCGTTTAGTAGACTGATGGCCACTTAGCAAATGCTCAGTTAATATTAGCTGTTATCATTGGTTCCTAATGATACCTCTTTATTTTCTAAAGTGTATTGGCTATTCTAAATACATTCACTGAAGTATAATTATTGGAAACTAGACCCCAAAATGCACAAGCACACATACACATGTCTTAATTTTGGTGGTGGCTATACAGACATATACATTTGCCAAAGTCTATAGAGCTCACTGTACTTAAGATTTATGCATTTTCTAGATGGAAATCATACCTCAATAAATTACTTGGGGAAAAAGTATAATTAGAAGCAGAATGGCACAGTGGTTAAGATTGTGGGTTCTGGAACCAGATTTAGGTTCAAATCCTGGCTCCAGCACTAACTAGCTATGTGATTTGAAGCAAGTAATTGGCTTCTGTATCTCAGGTTCCTCATTAGTTACATCTGGATAAAAATCCTTACTTTATAGGATTAGTGTGAGAATTAAGGAAGTAATTTAAAATAGTGCTCAACACACCTGAAATAGCATGTAAATGTTAGCTATTTTTAAAAATGTTTTTTTAAAATAAAGAGGTCACGTATCTCTAAGACATGCATCCTTTTCTGCATATATTACATATCTTTACTTAAGTTGTATCTTTATTCATGCAGAGAAAAGGTTTTATACTTTTTTGTTTCCTCGCCATATGTCCACCATTTAGCATGATGCTACATTTAATAATAGCAAAATTAACATTTATTGACTTTATGAGCTATTGACCATTAAATTCATTCCAGATTGAAAGAAGAAACATTTTATTGAAAGAACTGATTAAATTTTCTATTCCTAATTAGTGAAAATTGTATCTTACTGATTTAAACCAAATATAACCAAAGCCTAACTATTCCTTTAACAGCAAATTTTAAAATGATTGAAATGTAAGTTTGTGAAAAGTAAACAGATTTTATTTTAACCTCAACTATTCTACATAACCTCTTCAGATCCCAGAAAATTACAGTAATAATAAATTGGAATACTGTCAGATGATGGAAAATTCAAATCCACATGGATAATTCTCTCTTATAATAGAGAGTGGCTATGGCTCTGGAGTTTTAAGCATTTAAAATTAAAAGACAAATGTCCTAGTGTTTTACAATGATTCACAGTGACATTTTTATTATAAATTTAAATTGTTTAAATAAAATTTTAATACAATGTATAAACTCTGGTTTTGATCATCAATGTCATTAATGCCTGGAAAGAAATGTACATGCAATGTATTTTTTCAATTAAGTTGATGATACCATATTATCAATAATAACATTGGTTTTTTTTCACTTATATAATAAAGATACAAATTTATTTCAGTTCTTTTTTTGGGAACTGATAATTATCACTTATTGCCTACAAATTATTTTTCAGTTCCCAAACTTGGTAGATTTTATAACTATTCTCTTACTAAAACTTTTGCAATGTAATTATTATTCCTATGTAGAAACAAGAAAACTAAAAATATAGCATGTAATTTAAAGCTTAAATATGATTCATTGAAGGGGTAGACATTTTCTTCTTTAATGTGACATTTCTAATATATAGAAAACTGGTGCAGAATATCAATAATACTTTAAAGACTATCAAAATAGCCATCTAGAAAGTGATAAGTAATATGTTTCAGAATAAGGGCCGTTAGTGAAAAAAAAAAAATACACATTACTCTTTGGAGGAAACTTGATTTTGACAAAAAGTTCTTAGGAAGATGTGTATGGAGCAGGGAGTTATTCCATCACAAATTAATGTTGAAATTATGTTAAACAGCTCAGTTTAAAAAAGAATAACAATGGAATTAGAACTCCTCATTTATTAATAAGGAAATGTATATTCCCAGGTAAAACAAGTATTTTACCCATGGTGCTATACTGATAAAAGCTATTCCTGGGTAAGATTACATCTAGACTAAAGTATTGAGTCCATTTCCTGGGGCTATTTCCAAAGAAGATAAGTGGGATGGTAAGAGACTTTAATGATTTCCAGTGAGAATAAGCTGCTGTGATTACCCTGGAAAAGAAAAGGCTTGCCAGTGGGCTACAGTAAAGGCAAAGTAAAACAAATGAGAGAATAATGCCTGGTGGTGAATTATGGCTCCTAGATGAGAAATATCGTCTCATATTAGAGTTTTTCAATAGTGGTGTAGGATAGTCTGCAAAGAAGTGAATTCCTGGGCACTGAATATGTCAACCGAAATGTGGTGACCCATGTGATGGATGTGAGGACCAAGGATTTCTGGTTGGGAGGAAAGCACTGAGGACTCTTGAGCAAGTTTCCCGCCCTTAGCCTTCCCCATAAGAAGAAGTCCATAGAAATGTGCTGTGTAGATTGTATGTTACCAGATTAATAGAGATCAGTATCAGTAAAAAGATACTTTGTAGGGAAAATATTTCTTGCATTGTCATTTCTCACCATGTTTAAAAAGTTGAAACTAATATTTGTTGATTTTAGAAATAACAAAATTCAGTCAGCAAAGATTAAAAAAAAGAGATGAAAAACAACACGAATTCTTATAAAGCATGATACACTTAGCAACTCTTTTTCTTTACTTACCTGCATCAACTTACTTATTGCTTTCTATTGTTAAATAATATATAAAATAACCTAAGGTTTAGGTTAAGGTTATTACACTGTATATGTACATTCTATGCATATATACTCTTAAATGTTTGTGTTGCTTTCTATTTGTTTATTTATTTATTGATTGATTGATTGATTATGGTCTCACATAATTGTCCTTATTCCCCCATTCCCATCCCAAACCCCTCCCTAGATATGCCCCCCCCCCCCCGTTGTCCATAGCCACTGGCTAGGCCCATATGTATGCACACAAGTCCTTTGGTTGATCTCTTCCTCTTACCCCCATCCCCCCTTACTTTTCCTCTGAGGTTTTACAATCCTATATAATAAAAGCCCAGCAACCAAAACAGCAGAACGATCAGAATGATAGGAGGCCAGAACAACCACGGCCCCTCACCCATGCAGCTGCTCCCTAGCAAGCAGTCTGGGGAAATCAGGGAGGTAGGCAGGATGCTTAGGGGAGATCATGCAGGCAATCGAAGTGGTTAGGGGTGATCATGCAGCAGACAGAGGGGTTAAGGGCAATCAGACAGGCAAGCAGAGTGGTTAGGGGTGATCAGTCAGGTAGGCAGGGTGCTTAGGGGCAATCAGGCAGGTAGGTGAGTGGTTAGGGGTGATTAGGCAGGCAGGAAGGGTACTTTGGGGTAATCAGGCAGGCAAAGGCAGTTAGGGGAGATCAAGCAGGAAGGCAGGGTGGTTAGGGGAAATCAGGTAGTCATGTGCACAGTTAGGGGCAATCAGGCAGGCATGCATAGGGTTAGGGGTGACCAGGCAGGCAGGCAAGTGGTTAGGAGCCAGCAGTCCCAGATTGGCAGGCAGACATCCCCCGAGAGGTCCTGGATTGTGAGAGCGTGCAGTCTGGGCTGAGGGACTCCCTTCCCTCTGCACGAATTTTGTGAACCATGTCTCTAATATAATTATAGAGTCCTTGCAGCCCTTCCTCATTGAACTAATTTATCTCTGCTTATATCTTTTCCTAGTGGCAACATAAATGTTACAACATCGTTAAAACATTAAGCACATAGGTACCTCCTGTATGGCATAGCAATTCACTCCTATGTATTTACCCAAGAGAAATGAAACACATGTCTACACCAAAATTTATACTCAAATATTCATACTTTGTTATGAATTTCCAGAGATTGGAATGAGCCTAAATGTGTATCAGCAAATGAATGGGATGAACACTGTGATATCTCCATAACAAAGACTTCTCCTCAGCAATAAAAATAAACAAACTATTGATATGCACAACATAAATGGATCTGAGAAATATTATGCTAAATGAAAGAAGCAAGACACTAAGGAGCACATACTGTAGGACTCATTTATAGCAATGTTGTTAATAGGCTTTCAAATCTTGTAAGACAAAATAAACATGGGTGTAATACAAATTATAGAACCCAGGAAAAGGAGCATCATGTTGAAAAGTAAAGTAGCCGAAACTGGTTTGGCTCAGTGGATAGAGCATTGGTCTGGGGACTGAAGGGTCCCAGGTTCGATACAGTCCCAGTGGGGGGTGTGCAGGAGGCAGCTGGTCAGTGTTTGTTTCTCTCTCATCAATGTTTCTAGCTCTCGGTCCCTCTCTCTTTCTCTCTGTAAAAAAATAAATAAAATATACTTAAAAAAAAAAAAAGAAAAGTAAAGTAATGACCATATTTTTGTAAACCATTTTACTGTGGAATCTGGAAATGTATTTTGAAAACATTTTTTACTCGGATCATCAAAGTAATGTGAGATTAGGAGGCAGAAAATGTAAGGAGAGATCATCTGGGATAAAAGAATAACATCATTTAATGACACATGGCCATAGGTTGTTAGACTTAATAGTATTAAGATGTCAATTTTAACCAAACTCCTCTGCAAGTCCAAAACGATTTCAATAAAAAAACTCTAGCTAGGTGTGGTCTTTTTTTTTTTTTTTTTTTTGGTAGAAATAATTATTTGGGAATGTAAACCACTTAGAGAAGACAAAGCATTTTTGAAAAGATGCATAAGCTATTTATTTACACTATTTGATTTTAAGACTTACTATAAAGCTGCAGTTACTAAAATAGTGTGTGATATGATGAGAGGCTAGATATATAAATCAATGCAAGAGAATAGAGAACATAGGAATAGACCTGTGCACGTATGGTGAATTGATACATGACAAACGCGCCAAGGCAGTACAATAGGTTAAGGACATACTTTTCAACAAATGTTTTCTAATAGTTGTAAAGTTTATTTTATTTTTAAAATAAAGCTGCAAAACCCCTTTCTTTCCCTCTTTTCTATCCCCTTTCCTGTTTGGACTGTATACCCAAATAGAATATGAATGCCTGGATTAAAGAGTAGATAGTAAAGGAAGTTGGTACACTTATACACCTAATACAAAAATGTCTTTCTAGTTCTGGTTTCCTAGCAAGGGGATATAGGAGTAAGTCTGAGACCTGGTGTATTGTGAACTTTCAGAGAAAGGTCTACTGTGTTTGTAAGTGGAAGCATATATAGGGCATTGTTTCCCTCTAATTTCCGGAAGTTTGTAGAGTGTGGAATTTCCTAAGAGTCTAGATGGGCTCTTTGTCATGTTTAGTTTTTTATTGTGGTGGTTTTGTGATTCCCCCCACAAGTGTTTTTAGAGGTATATTAATAATTTTTAAAAAATTGGGGGAGTTGTGTCAGGAAAGAAATAATATTTAAAATATTAAAATATTTAATTTAAAATCAGAAATCACAATTGATTTTTAAAAAAGATATGAACGGAAAAGAGATCAGTGGTTCTAAATAGGTCATAAGAATGCTCTTTGAATGGTTTAACTGCATGTTTTGAAGAGAGATGGTCTACTGAATGAGGCAGGAAGTATATTCAGAGAATTTATGTATGACTTGTTTGAGTAGACGGAGATTGCTGTAGCTCAAGATAAATTCTATATGTCCATGGGTAGGGGTGTGGTTTTCAGTGGGATATATTTGAGTAGAGCAATAGCAGGATGAAAATGTGATTTCTGCATGTTGTTCTGGTCATGATATGGAAAAACAAGAATTATATGTAAATGGTAGGGAGATCTTTGAAATCATCCAGTTAGCAACATCCATGAGATGAATAAAAAGATATGAGAACCAATAACATTAAAGTTTTTGTAAATAAGATGATAAATAGCGTGGAAAAATTAATAATAAGCTCCATTTTATTATCCTAGATGGAGCTTAGATCACTCAGCCAGGTGGCAGTCATTGATGTGAAAGCCAGTATAATAGACAATGATAAAGGAGCAAAGAGCAATCGATAGAACAATTTGCCTAGAACGGTGATCAGCAAACTGCGGCTCGCGAGCCACAAGCAGCTGGAGAGCCTTGGTTTGCCTTGCGGTTGACTAATGAGTGTGCCGACCACTGGCCTAGAAGACTGGGGATAAGCCCAGGGCATAGATAAAATGGATTGCCTTGGACAGTGGAGCTGAGTGAAAGAATGAAGTCAGGCATGTCTTCCGGTGAAGAGGAAGGATGTGTTAAGGTATAATCTCCAGGGTCTGTCACATTCTCTGTAAATTAAGGAGGAGGGTCATCTGTTCAGAAAGTGCTGCTTGAATGAGTTGAAATCACCGAGGGATGAAAGAAAGACTGAAAAGTTTTGATATTAGGGAAGTTTAGGATCAACTGTAAAGGAGAATACAATAAGTAATCAATTAGGACTGAATCAAAAGCTACCTGAGCAATAGTGAGGTCTCAATGAGTTTATTTTGTTTTCTGAATCAATCAAGATGGATTTGTAATCTTTTTTGAAGTCCTTGCCAAAATAAATTTGATAACAGTGAACATTCAAGTGGGATAGGAGACCAGGGATTTATAAGGGAAAATGGAACAGGGTCAAGAGCCCTAACTAAAACAGGCTAGATATCCATACAGACCCACAAGATTAGCTAAAGACTTAAGGTCAAAATATAGGGATGTATCCATCAGCAAAGAGTGGTAGCCTGATGCTCACTCAGCAAGCTAATATCAATAGTAAATAGTGATCAGCTTCTTCCACTACTAACATAGCTTCTTCCACTACTGTTAATTGAGGGCTACTCTGCTGTTATATGTTACCTACATCAGGGGTTAACAAACATTTCCTTACAGGGCTATATACCATATATTTTTTACTTTGTGGGCAATATTCTATGACAACTACTTAAGTCTACTATCAAAGCATGAAAGCAACTTCAGACAATATTCAAAATCATTAACTACTGGTGATAGCCCAGGAACACTAGTGTGAAATCCCTTTTAGAAATCAAGACAAGTTTCATTGTAAACAGTGATGAGAACTTATAAAAATAGACTTCCTAGCCTATGTGGTGTTAAAGAGCATGTGTGTGTGTGTGTGTGTGTGTGTGTGTGTGTGTGTATGTATGTATATGTGTATTTTATATTTCATACCTAATGCTGTTTTATGCCTTATAAGAAATATGTAGAAATTGAAGAAATAATCTCTCTTCTAATTGGAGGAGATGGGGGAAAGGAAAACTGGGGGAACAGAAGTAATTATAAAATATGATATAATTGAACTGTGCATTACTGCTGGGAAAAAAAAGTCACTTTATGACTTTGAATGCAAAGTGACTATATACCAAGCAGGAGGATTTCTTTACCTTTGGACTTGAGATTTTAAGCAGTAGCCAATTGGAAACTCTTTTCTCACATATAGCATTTCAGTTACTCTCACATTTTTGGAAAGATGAAACAAGGACTCAGTTTTCCAGATTATTATTTCTACCACTTAGTTCTGCTAAATGTCATGAAAACTAAAAATGAAGTGGACAACTTTCATACTTGGTCACACCTTGACAGGCCTGGGAATAGTCTCTCACAGTATTTGATTTCTTGAAAGTAGTGTCTTACTATATTTGATACAGACTCTTTTAAAATTATTTTAAATAAACATTTCATTGATTTATAAAATATATATATATATATATATGGCACTAGATTGTTGGTTAATTTTTTGCAAAGTTTTGCCTAAGAAAAATGTGGTGGGTAAGTTCTATTTAGTGTTTGTCAGGTTAAAACAATCATTTTAAACAGTCAAACCATATTTTAAAAGGATGTAGAAAAGCTTAATTTTGATTTCATAGAACAGTGTCTTGGAAGATCCCAATGCAATAACTTCCTACTAGTTATTTTACAATAAAACATAATCTGTGATTTTAGATGGGTAGTTAGAGGATCAATCATTCAGTGGCATGGTGGTGTCACTTGAAAGCTGTCTGAGCAATTTGGTTGCCAAGTCAGTATGCACATTCCATTTTAGTTTTGTTCTACTCATCATCAAATCCAAGATTTCTGTCATCTTATAGGACAAAAAACTTGTTGTATACCAAGCTTTCAAGATCATGGATAAGATACAAGTTGGCCTGTGACACAGTGTGAATAGGAAAGATTCTCCCACCAATCTTACTCAGAACTGTTGAAAAGAGATGTTATTCTTTAATGATGATAGGCACAATGAAGGAAAACTCATTAGGAGCTGCTTTTCTAGAAAATGATTCTGACCAGGTCGTGCTGATAGACATCAGATGAACACAAAAAAAGGAACATAATTGTTAACAGAAAAGGGTTGTCCCATTTCTAACAATTCTATTATGTTGAGGGATATCTGAGGATCAGACTCTAAAAGGTTCAGCCCTGAGATGGGGTTAAACATTAAAAAATGTTTAAGTATTAAAACTTAGTTGAAGTTATAAAAGATATATAATCTTTTTTTGCAGATGGTAGATATATGGGAGGGAACATTAAAGTGATGGATGAGAAATCAGTGCCCTGAGTTAATGGCTTGAGTTGATGGATTGCATCAAATTATGGGATTAAATTTAAATGTGAATATTTATTTAAAAATCAATTTGGACAATTTTAAGGTAATGGAAACACAATTTGACAGTAAATACTGCTTTTTAAAAAGGTTAAACCGAGGTTTTAAAAATATGATTAAAAGGTTAATATAAGCCAGAAGTATGAAGCAACTGCTAAAAATAAAACCTTAGGCACTATAGAAATGTAGTTAAGATCAGAAGAAGTCATGGACACTTACTCTCTCTCTGATGTTTAGGTTGCATCGAGAGAGTAGATGGGCCATGTTTTAAGACAGTAGATGTGGGACCAAACAGGCCTGACCAGGTTCCTTCAGATATTTGAATTGCCAAAGGAACAGATGCCAGAATTACTTTATTTCAAGTAAAACTTTCAAGAAGCAGACTTGTTTCTCCTGGGATGTTGTGGGCAGCTGCTGCCAGAGAGAAAGTATAAAGGGGATTCTTCAGTTTAGTAAAAATTAAATGGAGTAATTTGTTTTTTCTTTTGAAAGTCAAAGATGCATGATTATTTTAGTATAAATGAAAAATTTTGAGAAGGCAGAAAGACATTTCCATTTTGGTAGGTACTGAGATGTGACATGACTGGGACTTATATTCTTGATTAGCTTCTGTGTCTGCTAGAGCATATTGTGTAGACCTCAGGTCTCAGTTTAAAATCTGGACTTAAAAAAATAGGGTGATAAGTGGTAAAATAGCAAATTCACAAGGTATATGGTTAGCTTGAGAAAGGGAAATTCAGAAATAGTTTCACATAGATTTTTATCTCAAATTAGGCAAAAATAAAAAATAAAATAAAAAAGGTAGAACACAAAACTCACAGGAAATGATAATATATCTACTTTTTTTAAATGAACAGGGTTACAGTTTTTTTTTTTTAGAATTGAAAACATAGGTTATATGACCTATAGTTATATGACTGCCCTATTAATTTGCTTATTAATTCATTGTAAGAATTTTCTTTTTTCACCTATTCATTTATTTTAGGGGAGATGGGCTAAAGGGTTATGCTCTTTAGAACTTCACAAAGATTTATAGATCTTAGTTTGAATACATTGATCTCATTATTTCTTTAGAATCTGTTAAGCATATGAAAGTTTAATTTAGTGTGGGTCAGGAAAATAAAAAATATAAGGACACTGGATAACAAAAGAGACATAAAAGTATTATACCATTTTAAGCAGTTCTACTTCAAAAATTTGTATAGAGATATCTTTCTATGGTGTTATCTTTTAAAGAACTCTCACCTCCTTAATCCAATATTCCCCCCTACACACACACACACACACACACACACACACACACACACACAGGCACACACAAACACACACACACACAGGCACACACAAACACACACACACACATTCTTTTTTTTTCCAAAATTTAGAAATGTTATATAAATCTGAGAATACATTTTATATTATTAAATTACATTGTGCTTTTTTTTCTTTCAGAACTGAGTTTATAGTCAGTTGTTCTGTGCCATTAACACATGGCAGTTATTCTTAGTTTGTTATTAGAGAAAATATTGGAAATATTAGACATCTTCAGGGAATTTTTTAAACATATTACCAGATGGGTGAGCATTTATCCTTTCCAAGAATATAAAATTTGTGACTCATTTTTATCTTTGGTTTTCCACTGTAAAGAATGGGTGTCAGCTTCCTATGTAATTTTGATTTGTTTATCCTGCAGTTTTGTTTGTCCATGCAGTTTTCTGTGTGCCAGTTGTGGTCAATATTTGGTTTCCATAAAAGGTATGAGTTTTCTTTGAGGCTATTTTTCCCTGCCATTGCCAAACCCACAACTGATGCACCATTACTTTGACTTTTGTTCTTAATTTAAACTTGGCACAGAGCCTCTCTTTGGTGTAAAACATGAAACAAACTCCATTTTGACATGGAATCTGGGGAGGAAACTACTTGCTTGACATTCTCTAAAGGAATGGAGAGCCAGGATGTTTGTTTTACTCTTTATAGGGACAGAACTGCTACCTGAATATGCCAGACCATAAGTGCAGGCTTGTCACTGCTACTTAAAAAGAAATCTAGCCAAGAATCCTTTTATTTTCTTCTTATTATTTAATAGGTAAAAGCAGGTAAAGACACATCAAAAGGTCTCACTTAATGGAGTGCATGGTGATCCAGGGCAGACACTGCTCTCAAACCCAGCAGCTTTCCCCTGCGTGGTCCCACAGGCTGCCTCCGCACCACACAGGGGTTAGGGCCATTCTGAGTTTGAGTCTGACTCTACCTCTATGTGCCTTGGCAAGTTATTTAACTTCCCTGAGTCTTTGTTTTCTCAACTGTAAAATGAGATCTCAAAAGTTTTGACTTGGGAGAGGTCTTGTAAGGGTAAAATAGGTAAAATGACTTAGAACAGTGATTGGCACAGAATCCTTCTTTTTTTTCTTGTGTCTAAAAATTGAGTGTATGAGTTTCATTTCTTTTTGTCAAGGTTGGGGGATATAGATGGGATTTTTAAAGTGTTAGCTTTGTACATACTGGCCTTACAACCACTCTGCTTTAACTTGCTAAGTCAATGACATGGTCTCCTACTTATATTACAAGCTGAATGTTTGAATGGCCTGAAGGTGCTAAGACACTTTTAAGATGTCAAACTTTCACATTTTATGAATCATTTAGGTCTTTGTAAGCTTTAGTTCATCTATGTTTTGGACAATTTTTAAACTATCTTCTGTAAGAGCTATGTGAGGCTAGAAATTGAAAACACATAGAAATAGGAAGAAAAAAAAAAGAAAGAAAAATCCTACCAACCTTTACCTGTCAAATCAATCCATTTATTCAGATTCATTGAGTGTCTAGAACCAAGGCAGTGGAGAAAACTACTTATCATTTTCATGAGCTCCCTGCCTTGCACATTGTAGGCACCTAATAAAACTTTTTCAATTGAATTTTATGACCAAGTTTTTCAAAGTAAGGTTCCCTTTAAAGTATTTTCTAAGCCTCTTCTTTTTAAAGTAGATAACCAGTCAGAAGTAGAGCAGTAGCAATTGCTGAGCTTAGCAGGAGCCAAAAGCAAACTTCATCCCTAAGTCTAATGACAGCTTCTTGGATGCAACTCATGAGTGTTTCTTTTCTCTCTCTTGTTAGAGACAATCCCTAGGTCTGGATCCACTGCTGATTTTGCAGTTTTTACTGGTTAGATCATATTGAAAATGATGATAGCATTATAAATGAAGTGTTACATATATATATTTTTATCCTTTGCCACAATTCAGTAGGAAAGGGAAAGAAAATAGGGGTGATCCATCACTATTGTTCTACAACACAGAACTTTTTAAGAAATGGCGTAAGATTTGTACGCGTTATGTAAAAGATTCTTATCTAAAGTGGAATTGTTTCACAGGTGAAGATAATGAGTGCTAATGGAGGTAATGGTGCATTAATTATATTCCAAGAGGAATGAAATGAAGGCTGTTTTGTCATTCCACTCATGGTTCACTAACAAGGATCCAAATTTCTTTCATTAATCAGATGGCCGCTTTAGTGCCATTAAATTTCACATAATTAACTGTGATTTTTGAGTCATGACATATGGAAAAATTAGACTAGGCACATTTGAGTTTGCTTCAGAATTATTAATAATTTTAGGTTACCAGTGAAATTATAAATATTTCTAAGTGAGTTTCTCCAAAGGCATCTTGTCTCACATGCATCTTATCATTAAGTATCATCATCTCTCTCTGTCAGCTTCGTCCATTTAGAGCTCCTATTTTGACCAGGTTGTTCACTCCCCTAAAGTTGATATTGACATAAGATTAGGAATATGAAAGCCCTTGGCCATGTGGAACCATTACCAAAGAAGTTGATTGAATTATGTGTTGGCTTAATTCCTCATTTATGTAAAAGCTCTTTTAAAGCTATTCTCCAATACAAGCAATGGTTATTACCACTTTCCCACATTTTTTATTATTATTATTATTATTATTATTATTATTATTATTATTATTGGAACTCCATTGCTCCTAAAGAACTACTTTACCTAGTATTTTCCTTTCATGGTCTCAATGTGTAGAATGGACATGTAGATCTCTCTTTCTGTATTACTAGTCTTAGGTAATTCTTGCCCACAAATCTTGGGCAGCTGCAGAAAACAAGTTCCTTAATCACAATTTTGGTTACTTGCTGCTACTAACACAGGCAGGAAGGCAGTCGTGTTGGCTAGTACTAATGAAACTTTATGAAGATCCTAGGAAAATGTTAATGTTTCTTTGGCTTTGTTTCCAATGCATTAGCTATTTATGTGAAACTTTGCCTGAGTTGCTGATGAAACTAGTGATTCTTTGAGGCTTTTCCCCTTGCCTTGGAGAGCATTGTTGCCAGAGTCATGCTTCTAAGAATGCTGTTATTTTGCTCCTGGTTTTGTACTAAACCCAAGAAGACAGGCAGATGATATGGTGAAAGAAGACAACAAACTTATAATTATTGGCATAAGTAGTGAATCTTTAATCAAGAGATTTAAATATGACATTCTAAATGATTTTCACCAACATCAGGGAAAGTTCTTGCCTGAATTAAAAAAAAAAATCTAAAACAACAACAAACAACCCCCAAAACGATTACCACAATAAGTTTAGTTAACATCCATCACCTCACATAGTTATATTTTTTTCCTTTTGATGAAAACTTCGAAAATCTATCAGTAGATTTAAAAATAAATAAATAAAAAACAGAATCTAATAGTTTAATTTTTGCCTTATTTCTGAGCTTAAACGTAAGCCTATATGTAGACCTTTTCATAATATAGCTATGAACCTGACCACCATTATATTTCTAAGTCTCCCCTTTCTTTCCTGAAATCTGTTATATTCAGAGTATTTTTTCCTCATAGACTATTTCTGAAATTAGTACAGATGCTTTATATTGCAATTAATAATTTTCAGTTTATGTTTTCCTAGTAAGGCTTCGTGTTTAAGATATGAATGAAATACATAACTTTAATCTAATATAGTATACTGATATTTTGATCTCTTTGATCATTCATACTTACCATGCACCAACTATGTGCTGGGCATTTGAGGGGCACAAAGCATTCTGCTTACATCAGGTGTGGTTACAATTTCCTTTTTGAGGAACTATTTGATGATAGTTAATATGTTGAAATGATAAATCAAGTTAGAAATCCTTTTAAGAAATACTTAAAGATAAATAATTTAAAGATCATAATATGCTACAGAGAAGCACAGGAAAAAGTCTCAAACATTAATTTAGAATAGGTTTTGAAATAATGTATCATCTTTTACACCATGTCACTGCTACTTCAGAGGCACCGATTGCACTTATCTTTTGTGTTCTGATTTTGTTCTCTAGAAAATAGAGGTCATAGAAGTATCATCCTGCTAGAGGTGTGAGAGGATTATGTGACATTATGCACAATGACTAACACCAAATTATACTTTTTATTATTATTAATGTTATGAAAAATGAGATGATGAAAATTAGAGTTACAAAAATTTATAAATCATAAGGTAGAATAATCTTTCAAAACTTTGCTTAGATGACTTTTGAAGTTTATGCATATTATGCTTATTGAACTATCAAATTTATTTTTAAAATTTTAATTTCCTCTCCTATCTCCAGGAAGCATGCATCTTTATTTTTCCACCCAGTATGTGTTCCTATTCAGTAATCTGGATACGGGAATAATGGAGTGCTTGAAAATATAAAGATTATCTTGGCCATTCTCTTGTTACATTCAGTGATGTCAGCAAAACAAGTTTCTTCAGGAGCTGTGTGGTTTATGAGTCTGGAATATCAGATAAAAAGAAACATCCATAACTCTACATTTTATGCTAGAGATAAAGGTTATATAAAGAATCTTTGTTGGCTTTCTTTTCAGATTGAGTCAGTAACGGTTTAAATTTGATATCCTAATTATTCTTATTATATTGTTATGTTATTTTTACTTTCTTATTTGAAAGCAAAGAGTCCTAATAATAAAAATATAGATATACTTTGGAAGTCTTTGAGAGACACAATATCTCCCCGTATATATTTAGTTGATATATTTTAACTGAACTATTTATTTAACAGTTTTCTGCCATTTAAACATTTAAATTTCTTTCTCTCTTCCACTCTCTCTAAAAAGCAATTGAAAATACACACACACACACACACACACACACACACACACACACACACACACTACATTTATATCATTCCTGAAAATATTATTCTTAGTCATTCAACTTGCTACAAACTCCTAATTTCACTCTCAGGATAAGATTTTAGTCACCATTTCCATAAGATGAAGACCTCCCAACTTCCAGCTTTCTCAGCTTTTACCCTGTAACTCTTATTAGGTGGCTTTTATGAGTTTATCTGCTTGTAACAACAAACAAACAAACAAACAAACAAAAAACTCCCTGGAATAGAAGCTTTATTTCTTGCTCATGCCAAATGTTATCTAAGGCTTTGCTCACATCCTCTTCATCTTGGTATTCAAACTGAGGAGCTGCCCTTTTTGGGCCATGCTAAGGTCACTGAAGATACAAAAAGAGAGATTGTGAAATGGGATGCCAGCCCTTACAGCTTCTGCTCAGAGGAGGCACATGGCTCATATCTCTCCTGCTTACATTTCATTAGCCAAAGTAAGTCATATAGCCAAGCCTGAAGATAATGTGATAGAAAGTGTGGTCTCTCTGAAGCAACGGGCCTGGTGGGAGAGTAGGGAAGAAGCTAGGATGTTGGAACAAAATTACAATCTACCACACTGGCTTAATATTGTTGTCCTTATATGTTCCAATGTACTTTCCTTTCTCTAGTTTTAAAATATCATGAGTCAATTTCTTAAACATATTTTGAGCAGCAGCTATTATCTGTTCTCCATAGTCAGTAATTGCACATTCTTTAATATCAAGAATCAGTCTTAGCCGGTTTGGCTCAGTGGGTAGAGTGTTGGCCTGTGGACTGAAGGGTCCCAAATTCAATTCTGGCAAAGGTATTTACCTCGGTTGCAGAACCTGGTTGGGGCTCATGCAGGAGGCAACCAATCAATGTGTTTATCTCACATTGATATTTCTCTTTTTCTCTCTCTCTTCCACTCTCTCTAAAAAGCCATTGGAAAATATCCTTGGTAAGGATTAAAAAAAAAAAAGAATCATAAACTGAAAGAAAAGTCTGTTGACATCCTTATCCCCTATCCTTCTGCTATTTCTATACATACTGAATAATTTTCAAAATGTTTTATTTGGATATTTTTTCTCATTTACTTTTTATGATGTCAAACTTCAGATAACTTACAATCTACACTAATAAAAGAATAACATGCTAATTGACCATACCTTCATAATTCCCACCAGCCAATCAGTGAGTATGCAAATTAACCCAACAAAATATGTCAGTTTAATTTGCATACGCAGGTGCTGAGCAGCCGAGGGTGGGGAGGAACAGCTGCATTGTCGCCATGCCAACAACACAGGTGTTTTGCACCACCTCAGCCACTCTGGGCCTCTGGGCAGTGTGGAAAGGCAGAAAGTCAGCTTTGGGCCAGAGCAGAAAGGCAACTCCAGGCCAGAGGAAAAAGGTGGCTCTGGCCAGAGGGAAGTCAGTGCTGGCAGCCAGGGCAAGGAAGGCCCATTCTTGCATGAATCTTTGTGCATCAGGCCTCTAGTTTTAAATAAGAGATAGGACGAGAATTTTACTTCTGTGATTCATCCGCTATGTGATGTTGTTCACATTATATACTCTTTGCACTTCAGTTTCCTTAATAGTAAAGTAGAGATATTAGAACCTCTGGGATTAAATTGCATTAAAAAATGTGAATCACTTGGGACAATTCTTGATGCATTATAAATCCTCATGCAAGTCACATCCTTTCTCATTTAACATCAAAATACTCCCAAGATTTCTCCTTTCACTCAGAATTACAACAGAAGTGCTTTTCTACACACTCCAAAATGACCTGGCACCATTGCTCTCTCCCTTACTTACTTTGTCCCCAGTATCTTGAACTTCTTGATAATTCAAACACCCGAAGTACACTCCAGGCTTGGTGTGTTTGACACTGCTGTTTCCACTAGAATGTTCTTTATTTAAATATATTGGAGGCTTACATCATCATTCTGCTTCAATGTCATCTCATCAGAGAGGCCTCTGACCACTCCATTTAAGATTCAATCCTTCCATTATTTTCTATCCTCTTACCTTGACATATATTTTCTATTTTGATTTCTCATCACTTAATATATGTTTGTTGGTTACCGGTGTCTGACTTCCCCTCTAGAATTTAAACTCCATATGAACAGATGCTATTTTGTTTATTGTACTCGATAGCACTTATTATGGTACTTGCTTGGTCCATAGGAAGAGCTTAATTAAGGATGAGTAAATAATTGTATCTTATCATGCATCACTCAAAATAATAAATAGTAAAAATGACCAGCGAAAACCAGACAGGATCTCCTATCTTCTGTTTAATCATTTTATACATAAAATCTGGCATAGAAAAAAATGAGACATAATTATTGAATGTATATATTTGTGTTTTAAGTCACTAATCAATTGAACACAGTATAAATAGTTAGAAATTGCTAACAATATACGGAACTATAAAATATACATGATTGTAATACTTTCTAAAAGAATTTCTTTTACATGTTTTTTTCTTACAAGTAGAAATTAATTTATTTTAAATGTAAACTACACTTAAGCATATGGGCTAAGTATAGGAGTAAAATTTCTCCCTTCCTTGGAAAAATAGATAAGAGGAAAAATCAAGCAGTGCCTTTGAATTCAGAGCAATAAATTAATAATACTGAAGTTAATTTTAACAATATTTCAAAATACTAAGAATCTAAGGTATTTTATTTAAGAAGCTAAGATTTTTCATTAAACCAGTTTTATTTCAGGGTTCAATATAATATTTGTTAATCAAATTAGTTATATTTTTACTACTGTTTCTTTGAAATCTAATGAATATTTATAGTTATATCTCAATTGGGATTGACCACATTTCAAGTCACTAGATGCCATTGTTGCTAGTAGGTACCATGTTGGAAAACACATTTTCAGTCTAACCTGCCATACCAATATATTAGATGCTTTTTCATGGCACCTATCTTGTTATTTTTCAAGTTTAAAGGACAAAAACAATGTTTTATTATTTCTAATTTTTATTTTTAATAAGAAGAAGACTTAACATAACTAATAGTTATGTGAGCCACCTATGTGGTAGGAAAGTAGTAATTACTTTATGAATATCTAACTCTGGAAAAAAAAAAAAAAGGTGGTAAAAAGAAAATGGGGCCCAAAAGGGTTACAGCATTGTCTAAGTTCACACAGCTTACAATGACAGGGCTGGGATTTAAGCTCTGATTTTTTATTTTTTTTTATTTTTTTGTCTGACAAATTTGTGGAAGGTCAGTGATCTTGGGATTCCAGGGAGCTATAAATTGAATTTTGATAAATAATAAAATTATGTTAAATGACATAAATTAGAAGTTCTACATATCATCCTCTGACTCTTCTATAACTTGTCAAGAGAACCCATTTCTGTGTCCCTTGTAAGTAAAATTAATTTTAGATATGCGCTCTAAATGGAATAAGTTTCGTTATTTTTGTTATTTGGTATGTTTGTTCAAGTGAGCAAATATTGATAAACCATGCTGTGGTATTCCACACGGTCCATTAACAAAGGTGCAATTGTGAATAAGGTTGCTTATTGATGAAGACAGCCTGATTTTTAAAATATTTCTGGATTATATCCCAGCTTCATTCCATAGGAATGAACAACTTTTTACTAGTAAAGTTGTTGGTCTGCTGGTCCTGCTGGTTTTACGGATTTGGAAGCTCTGTCACTTACCGAACCTTCAGGTTAGGCTTCAGTATGCGCTGGGTTTCTGAATGTGGCAGATAACGGGAGGGTGAACTGAAAGTGTCCTCTTCGTTTGTATACATTAATATATATGTACACCTTTCCCGGGATCAGTTCTAAATCCAAGGGAGTTGGGACCTGTGTAAAGGGGGCTTGAATATCCTAGACTTTTGAACAATATGAACATCAGAAGGTCTGCAATACAGAGTATGTTTAGTGTTTTGAATCTCGATTAGAACCAATATTAAATCCAGATATGGCAGGAAGTACTCATGTGTATGAAGAAAGCAGTGCCTTTTAAGTCACCGAATAGCCATGTAAATATCTTTTGAATCTTGCTCAAAAATAATTTTCCTTTGGTGTGGATTTTAGTTACACATTCAGATGGAGATCCTTTTTATGCTAAGGAAGTATCTTGGCCTTGGTCCTACTGTCCAAAGTGGAGTAGGAGTGTATTTCTGGGGAACCACAGAGCAGCATGCAAGTTTATTTTGGAGACAGGGTTTCATGCCATACATGCAAATTTCAAAGTAAAATGTTCACCTGCATTAGCATCTCTAAGCCTTCACTGTTGATTTTGGCTGTTGTTTAGTGTCACTTGTACTAGCAGCAGTTGGAGAGCCTGAAAGGCGTTTGTAGCCTTGTTTTTCAGGCTGTCAGTAAGTACAACTTCAAAGCCATCATGATTAAGAAGTTGTATTGTAAATGAACTCCACTTTATAAAAAAAAAAAATCCTTGGAAGAAGAAAAGAAACGTTATCAATCATATAGGGTGCATTATGTAACTTTTCCCATTGCTGGCTTATAGGGTAGGCATCTGTATGACAGCATGGACAGCATGGAGCATACAAAGAGAGGGAGGAAGGTAGATGATTATAGTGCTGTGTTACCGTAGTGCCAAAGGTTATACCAAGCTCAAGTGTGATGGAAGCAATGAGGAGATAGAACAATAATCAGTTCTGATCGACAGGGCTTTCCCAGGGTACAGGATTTTTATGAAATGTAGTTAAGTAATGTTAAGGCCTGACCACTTTAAAAGCAAAATAAAACCTACCCTATCATTGCTGTCTCTCTGAATGAAGTCTGAAGCTCACCCCAGGCTTCGGGTCAGGCTTCTTGGCACCAGCAGAGGAGGAAGAAATGAGAGACTTCAAGCCAAGAAGATGCCACATCCTCCCCAGTGATTCTGTGGGCTTCACCAGGAAGCCAAAATTGAGAGTCACATCTCTTCAAGGGGCCCACTTTTTTTTTTTTTTTTCACTGAGCACATCAGCAGGAAATACCAGCATCCAGCAGGTGGCAGGTATTTACCAGTATAGGGTATTTATGGTGGGGGCACATTAGAAGAAAAGGTTACCACATAGATAGTGCTTCCCAGAGAGTAGAGGGGTTTTTGGGTGCCCATCACTGAATGCATTTCAAAATAGGATCCTTGCCCAGGAGGACCTGAAATCTTAAGCATGGTAATGAGTCAGGGGACATTGAGAGCTAGTACCCCAGTTCTTTTAACAGACTGCAATAGGGAAGACCAAGAAGAATATTTCCCAGTGCATGGATATTTGGTGATGAAAGATAGTAATGGACATTTCAGGACTGTGTGCTATGAGGTGCACTTATCCCAGGAGTGGACCCTGGGATTGTAGCAGAGGCTCTCAGGCCCGGCTTGCAGGAAAGGACTGTTGAGGTGCTGATAATCTGAGCTAAGTTGACCAGGCACAGAACCTGCAAATCAAGGTAGCAGTGAACACTGTTGTGATATGTTACTGTGAACATAGAATATATATTGGCTCTGTACTAAACCCATTAGGAAGATAGTGAGCATATCTGTAGCTCACCCCGTAAGGTAGCTCCTAAAGACATAAAGACAACATGAAGAAGAAAAACAACTTGCTATTTTCAAAAAGCTGGCTTGAGATTATTTACTACAGTAACTGACAAACTCCCCTTCTTTATATATATATATTTTTTTTTTCTATTGATTTTTTACAGAGAAAAAGGGAGAGGGATAGAGAGTTAGAAACATCAATGAGAGAGAAACATCGACCAGCTGCCTCCTGCACACCCCCCACTGGGGATGTGCCCGCAAACCAACATACATGCTCTTAACTGGAATCAAACCTGGGACCCTTCAGTCTGCAGGCAGATGCTTTATCCACTGAGCCAAACCGGTTTTGGCCAAACTCTCCTTCTTTTACTATACTGGTTTCTGCTAGGTTGTTGTATGTTAGTGGAATGCTTAGTAATGCTACTAGAATTTAGATTCTCTTAGGAGTTAAACAAATTATAAAAAAATGAATTTTTGGTGAATATCTTAGGTTTATTATTAACTAGTGGCTCACTGCACAGATTTGTGCACATTGAAAGGAAATTAATTAGAATAAATATCTTAATATCACTATTCTCCCAAATTCACAATCAACAATAACAGATCAAAACATGTTGGGATTGATGCCAGCGAGTACTTTATATGTATCACACATGTGCAAGTCAACTTAGCCTTTTACATATATATAGAATAAACTTGCTTAATTAGACCTGCTTTCTGATTTTGCTAAACTTTTTCCAGCCCAGTGAAGCACCCCCAACTTCTCTTTCAGATAATTGTCAGCAACACAACAGTAAATTATTATTGTAGATCATGCAGGGAGAGCAAAGGGTGAAGTATTTAACTGTAGCAGTGTTTGACTATGTTCTGCACATTGAGAAAACCTGAAGTCATTTTCAAGGCCCACTGTTTCTTATTTCTTTTCAGTTGGGTCAAGTTTCTAAACTTTTTAAATTTCCATTTTCCCAGCTAATGAAAAGAAAATAGGAAAAGAAAATAGGATTCTACTGAGTCTCCTGTCTATGTACTCTAGGACTGAGATGAGGCATGGGAAAACACTTCACAGTCATTTGGTTAAAGTGAAAAATGTTTGCACCTGGCTATAAAACAAGTTGTGTTTCTAGGCTAAAGAAACTCCAAGGAGGCTAGTCTCTAGGGAGAGGAAGCCAGGTGTTGCTATGTAACATTATTACCTGGCACCCACAGCAACCATTTCCAGGCTGGCCTGGGCTGTGGGCCACATTTTGCTCCATGGGGTCTTGGCAGTGTTGGCTATGATTTGGTGGGGTGTTGCTCTGTGGTGGTGGTGGGGCCTGTGTCCCACTTGAGAGAAGCTGAGTATTGTTCTGTGGGCACCAGGTCTGCTGTGCCATTTCATTGTAAATGTCCAGTACATGTCACAGCAGCTCCTGCATTTAGCATTTGCCCCCTAGTGGTCAGTGCACGTCATAGCAACCAGTCAGATGGTCAGAGGGATATTTACCATATTAACCATATATATATATATATAGTAGCATTGTCCAGGATACTTATTCTTATACCTGAAAAGTGGTGTAATTACTTGAAGGTGGTGATGGAATTGAATAGTTCTTAGGGGAGAAGAGTGAAGTAAATAAAAACTAAAAACGAAGGATTCTAGAGACTGCACTGCAGTGTTCCCTCGTTACTGCAATAGAACTACTCATGCACATTACACAAAGCCATACAGTTTAGTCAGCCTGACAGAGTGCTGGAAGAACAACGATCTTACAATATTTTCACCAAAAGGGGAGCAGGCTGAAACCATAATAATTCAGCACCACTTTACAGATCATCTGTTTTAATCTGCTTCAGGATACAGCTATCATCTCCCACCATTCATGACATTGGATCAGTGTTGCCTCAACTCTCTTACCCTGGAAAAATGTTCAAGTGATGACTAATGTATGAACAAGAATCATGTTACAAATTTTGTTTTAGTCAGTAGAGTTCTTCCTCAAAATTTCACCTATCTCATGTTCTTGATTGTTAAATGCATAATTTCTGGCTAATTAATTCTTTCCCAATCAGTACTACAGAGTAGCAATGCTATTATTCTTTTCAATGCCAAGATTCTCTAGAACCTATTAGCACTGAACAAATTTACATCTTGCCTCTGTAGTTCCATGGTACCATCTATTTAATTCTGATTAGATCATTATTCATGGCACTTTATCATCCATTGTTCTTCCCACGATTACAGGCTACTGGTGGCTCCCTCAGAGGTTGTGCCTATGCACAATCATAGCCACTGATTGGTGTCTTATTCAGTGTATAGGGGAAATGTGAACCATAATATGTTAGCTAGTCATGTTAATTTTGATATTCAGAATGTTAGAGTGTGAACATAGAATCACACATCTTCTAACCATATCTTTCCTTGAACTCTTTAGGTCACAATCACTGCATTCCTGGAATGTGACCTTTTTAAATGTAGACTATGCCATTGCTTTCTACACATGCCACCAGTTGGGATGAGGTGAGGAGCCCCTCATGTAAGGAAAATTTGTCCCTTGACCATTTCTGGATGTCCCTTGAACATCCAGATAGTTAGGACTGGTCTGGAGAAACATGACACCCTCACACCTATAGGAAGCAAGAGAGGACTTGATCAGGAGCATCCTTTAGCATTAAGGGAATATGGTCTTGAAAGACTTCTGAGGAGAAGATAAACATGGCCACCAGCAGAAGACTCCCCGACAGGCAAGGAGCCCACAGGTTAAAGAATGGTAAATAATGCCCAAGGCCACCCCTGCTACCCTTAAGTGCTGCAGGCCAGCAGCATCACTGTGGTTGAGCACGCACAGGCTGCTACATGGTCTCATGAAAGTAAAGCTCTAAGCCTAGACCAGTGATTGCCTAGAATTCTGAACTTACCCTTTGTCCAACATGAATAAACATCACTCAAAAGCAGTTAAGTCTGAACTATTTTTGTGACCTAATCTTGTACAATCCTTTGAAAGAAATACTGTGCTGACTAGTGGGAGAGAGCCCTTGCCAGAATGTTCTCCTGGAATGAGGACAAGGTCACTCAGCCCTGAGGTGGGTGTGAGTCCCTAAGCTCCTCAACATCTAGTGGATGTGAGGATAAAGCTTTGGAGAAGACCTCAAACAGAAAGAACAGGAATGGGGAGTCCCATGCCATCTGGTCTGAGTTTGGGGTACCACACCCAGATAGACTGCAGACCATGGCAGGTTCCAGGCACCAGAGAGGGAATTAGAACATTTCAGTGAGGTGGTATAAAGTTTCAGTTAAGATGAATAAGCCTAGAAATCTGCTGCACAACATAGCACATATAATTAATAATACTGTTTCCCACTTAAAGTTTGGCCAAAAGGATAGATCTTATGTTGTGTTTTTAACACACACACACACACACACACACACACACACACACACACACAGGAAAAAATAAAAAATAAAGAAGAGGACTTTTGCAGTGAAAGATATTTCTATTATTCTGTGATGATGGCTTCATGGGTTTGTGCATATGCCCATAGTGATCAAATTGTATAGATTAAACATAGAGTTTTTATATGTCAATCATGCTTCAATCAAGCTATTTGCAAAAGCAAAGTTTCAAGGAAAGCACTTCAAATGTGGGAGGCACTGATAGTGGGGGCCCAGGAGAGGGCCTCTCTTGCCTAGTTGGAACTGCCCTTTACAGCTGTTTATTTCTGTAAAATGGTTTTCTTCCCTATTCTAAGTTGTCTTTCCCTTTCTAAACCTTTCCTCCTGGATTCTTTTGACTGTTCACACAGTGGATGCATGCCTTCTGAAGTGCAAGGACATTTACGGTAGACACTATTCTTCCTCTATTCTTCTCTGTGTGTGACCATCTGTGCACAGGCACTGCCTTTTCTGACTAAGTTGTGCACTGTATCATCTGTTGTTTATGTTTTTGTTTGACAATAATATCCTCAGTAATAGGATCTGTTCACAGTCAATAATATCACCCAAGTGTCACTTTTCAAAGCAAATATTGCCACACAGTCATCGTTAATTTGGTGCATATTTTAAGGTCCACATATAGGAATATGGCCATTTTTCAGTTAGGGCCAGTTGGTGATTTTGAAGGAAAGATACAGATTTAATCATGAAACATTTCAAGATCTTTTAAATAAAGTCCCAAAATAGAATCTAACATCACTTAAATTGATAATTCATTGATTTAATCATGAAATGCATATATTACTTCACAGATATAAAATAGACTTTTTTTAAAAAAATTGGTTTTACACTGGTTTATGCCCAATAAATGATATCATTTTTGTTAGTATTATTGCATTCTATCTTCTTTAACTATTTTTATTTTTTATAGAAAGTCTGTGTTCCTGAATTAGCTACAGGGTCTCACATTTATAATGAGTGACTAGGTACATGAATTTCGGTGAATTTCTGTCAGTGTACAGGTGACATTGTGGAAGCAAGTCTGGGTCATTGTGTTGGAAGCCATCCCAGTTTTTGTAAAATATACCTCATCCAGGAAGTATCTGGGTATGTGTCAGCATGTCCGTCCTCCTTATGCCCTCTTGTAAAATCTTTTAATGATGTGTTGTCAGTAATACTAGGTTAAGAAACCTGCTTAAAAGTTTCCATGAACATAAAGCATTACGAAGGCTATTAAATTTAAAAAATGATGTTTCCAAAGTGGGAAATCCTCAGAAATCCTAACCATTTAAACATAATTCTTTATTCAAATCTGTTGTAAGAGCATATAGCATTTTCCTACCCTGGACTGAAGGAAGACTTCTGACAATAGTCTTGCTTCCAGACCTGAATTCCTCAGGTCCCGAAGCTCTCTGACTTCTCCTAGATCCCTCAGTCACAGATCCATGTTCCAGCCACTGTGCCTCAGCTCTGTGTCCTATCACCTCTCTAAATATCAGTGTCAGCTGCTTGCCCCATAACTCCGAAGTTGTTCACTGATCAAACTATCAAAACTAATTGTGGGCCCTGGATGGTGTGGCTCAGTTGGTTGGAGTATCATCACATTCACCAAAAGGTGACAGGTTCAATCCCCAGTTAGGGTGTGGGGGGGAGGCAACCAGTTGATGTTCCTCTTTCATGTCAATGTTTCTCTCTGTGTCTCTCTTTCTCTCTCTCTCTCTCTCTCTCTCTCTCTCTCTCTCTCTCTCTCTCTCTCTCACACACACACACACACACACACACACACACATAAATAAATAAATAAATAAATAAATAAATAAATAAATAAATAAATAAACTAATTGTAGGAGGGTCTACTGAATTCTAGCTATAATGACAGTACTAAGCTATAAAGATAAATGATGTATTTCAAGAAGGTGCCTTCAGAGAATACAATCTATTGGAGAAGTCCAACTACAAAAGAACATGATAGGTGCTTCAGAGACTCATGAGAACACAGGAGCAGCAGCAGCCAACTATTTCAGACTTTCAATTAAAAGGTTTTTACCAGGAAATTACCAGGAAGCCCAAGAAGAAATGGGCCATCCAAATAAAAGGAAGCCAAAACCGGTTTGGCTCAGTGGATAGAGCATCAGCCTGCGGACTGAAAGGTCCCGGGTTCGATTCCGGTCAAGGGCACGTACTACTTTGGTTGCCAGTACATCCCCAGTGGGGGGGTGTGCAGGAGACAGCTGATTGATGATTCTCTCTCATCGATGTTTCTAACTCTCTATTCCTCTCTCTTCATCTCTGTAAAAAAATCAATAAAATATATATATTTTTTAAAAGAAAGAGCAGGAAAAAGGCATGCATTTCTGAAGGAACCCGACATTGGAGGAACAGCATGGCTGGAGCTGATGCTGAAAGTATAGAGGAGGTACATTAAAAAAAATATATATATATATATATATAAATATATATAAATATATATAAATATATATAAATATATATATATATATATATATATATATATATATATATATATATATATATATATATATCAGCTGCCTCCTGCACACCTCCTATTGGGGATGTGCCCACAACCAAGGAGGAGGTACATTTGAAAAAGGAAATTTAAGTCAGGCATTGCAGACTGAGAGGCAGACGATGAGACCATTAGGAACCTGACCAGATAGGAAGAGTCCAAGGCCAAAGGTTGTGAGATGAGGGGGAACCAAGAGAAATAATAACAGAGAAATAAGGAAAAAATGTGATGAAGGAGTAAGGCATCAATGGTGAAATTTGAAGGAGGTTTCTGAAACGAAATGAGAAATGTGAAATGATTGTTTAATTTCAGAGCAAGATCTATTTCAGCAACTAGTTAGGAGAGAGAAATTTGGTTGAGAAATTTGGATTTGACAAGGCGGACCAGTTGAGTAGTCAAATTACTTAAAGGAGAAAAGAGAGGAAGTAGCAACTGAATACTTATCTAGGTAGGCTTTTTTTTCTTCTTGTTCTTCCTCCCAGATAGAAGAACTTAGATCCCATTTATACCACATGGGAAAAGGAGCTAAAGGAAAGGAAGATGGTGGGGATACAGGAAATAGAAGAAATTATAATTACTTCCAAAGAAGGTGTGGAAAATCTCTCAGTTCCTTTCACGCATCAACACCACCTTTTTCTCTCTCTTCATTTCCTTTTCAAGTGAAACTTAAGTCCCCATTTGGCAAACTGTAAGTCACCAGCAAAGCTCTTCATTTGATCTCAATCTCAGAACCTGGCTCACTCTTTCCTTAGTGGTGAGCTATTTCATTCCATAGTCATCATAGCCTAATACATATGCATCAAGTTGCTGCCTATTATGAATAATTGCCAAGAGAATGCTTTAACATTCAAAGAGAATGATTTTAGTATAAAAACATATTTATCACTAAAGAAAGGGAAAGAAATAGGATGGTTGCAAGGTATTACGATAAGTCACTTAAACACTCTGAGCTTTAGTCTCCTCCTACTCTTTTTTATTTTTATTTTTTTTAAGGATAGTTTCAGATTTACAATAAAATTGAGGAAGGTACAAATATTTCCCACATACTCCTTACCCCATACCCATAGCCTTCCTCATCAACATCATTCACCAGATTGGAAAATTTTTACCAAGGATAAACCTGCACTGACACATTATAATCACCCAAAGTCCATAGTTTACTGAAGGGTTCACTCTTAGTGATATATACTCAATGGGTTTGGGAAAGTGTATGACATATATCCATCATTATTATATCATAGAGAGTATTCTTATTACCGTAAAATCCTCTGTGCTTTGTCTATTTATCTCTCCGACCTCCAACCCCTGGAAACTACTGCTCTTTTTATTGTATCCATGGTTTCCCTTTCCCAGAATGTCATATAATTGGAATCAGACAATATGTAGTTCTTTCAGACTGGCTTGTTCCACCTAGTTAAATGCATTTAAGTTTCCTTTATGTATTGAGAGATCTTTTTTATTTTTATTTCTATTTTTTTAGTGCTGGTGGCCATCCTGTGTCCACATGGGGGCAGGATCTTTGATCACATGGGGGCAGCCATCTTGTGTGTTGGAATGACAGTCAATTTGCATATTACTCTTTTATTAGATAGGCTGTGGTGGAGAGTCAGGGAGTCAGAGAGTTAGGTGATAAACTTGTCAGCTTGCATGGCAGCTTTGTGCTCTTCCCTATGTCACTTAAACTCACTAAGTCTCAATTCTTCTCCCCAAGATGGGTAGGTTTATAATTTTCTATAGGACTGTGATGAGAACAGCATGAGATGATACATGTAAATAGTGAGCAAACAAACATGGTACTTGATGGGTGCCGAATCAACATATGTGTCTCTCTTCTTCCTTAAATTCATTTAGCTAATTGATAGTGCCTTTCCTCAAAATACTAATAGCAGACATTGAATGAAATTTACTATGAACCACACATTGTTTTAATTCATTTACATGAATTAATATAGCTAATCCTCATAATCCTTGGAGCTGGGTATTATTTTTATTGTCATTTTTCAGTTGAGAAAATAGGAATGGAAATTAAGTGACAAGCGCAAGGTAACTTAAATGTAAAGAAAAGAACTAAACCCAAATTTAAATCCACGCAGGTCAGTTCCAGAGCTTGTGTTTTTAACTGCTTTATATTTATGACACAGCACTTAATCAAATCTGTTTGATAAAAATTACATTTGATATATAGCTCAGTTATATATGGCTCCCAAACATTCAAATATAATTTCTGGTATAACTTTAGACAAATGTAAGATGCCCAGTTTGTCAGTAATAACTAACAGAAGAGCCAGCTCCCAGAGTGGTCATGCCATCTGTCAGAAGCATTTTCTAACAGTGCAATAGTTACTGTACTTGAAAAGAGGAATGTTGATCTGTTTTGTACAGTTACCCAGATAATGACTTTGATATCTGAAACTTTTTTCTGTACATGTTCTTGCCCTGAAAGTGTCACTATATCAAAGAAAAATCACAGGATGTTTGAAGACAAATTCTGTTCATGAGTTAATAAACACAGATTATTACATTCTTATAAATGAATAAAGTAAAACTTGAATTAATATAATAGTCACAACTAAAATGGTTTACTTTTGTAATTAAAATCTTTGATACCATTGTTTGAAATATACAGCCATCATAGAAAATCAGCTGTCTCAACAAGGAAGTGATCTTCAAAATAGTGACAATCATTATTATTAGACTAGAGGCCTGGTGCACGAAATTCATGCATGGGGCTCAGCCCTTACAGCCTAGGCTTAGTCCACAAATTCATTTGAAAGGTCATCTGGATGATGGTTCCACTGTCGAGCTCTTAGGTCTAATTATCATATTAGGCTTTTATTACTATAGATGCTAATTGAGCATATCCTATATTGATTTTTTTGGATAACCTCTCAGTGAATATTTTTAATTAAAAACAACTCCTATTTTGAGATAGTATCATCATTATGTCTATTGAAATGAATGTTTGACCAGTAACTAGGATATTTGGGTTACTTAAAAAAACAAGTTAAGGAAATAAAGAAGAATGAGAAATAGTCTTTTTAGAGAAAATGATGGCTTTGTATTTGAGATGCCAATAGGCATATGAAAACATAGTACATGAGAGAGTTGTTGGGGCTACAGTTTTATATTTTATTTATTTTTATTAATTATTATTATTATTATTATTATTATTACATTGGAGGTATTAAGAAACTGGAGACAGGTGTGGCATTCTCTAGTTTATGAGAAAGAATAGTGGTACAGAGAACATTCATCAGAGTGAAGAAATCAGAAATGAGGACACTGAAATGTCTGGGGAAGGAGAGTAAATTTCCAGTTTGCAGTCTTATAGGTGGACCATTTCTTACTGGAGAAAAGTCTCAGTGGGTTAATAAAAGTCTCCGGGGATTTGTTGCTGAAGTAGCCTTGGAGATGGAGGTCACTGAGTTGAGCATGTCAAGGAACCATATCAATCAATAAGTTGTCCTCCCAAGTAACCAGGAGAGTGTTATATAGTAGGGACTTTGCCTGAACTTTCTAGACTCAGCTTCTGAGAAATACAATAGATTCAGAAAGTTGAATTTGACTTAGAGGCAGCTGGCCTCAGCAGTTGCCAAGAATTACAGATTTGAGTAGTTAATGATAGGCTTAGCAATCACACCTACACCCCAGCTTTTGGAGCCTGTCCACTCATTCCTGGCTTTTATCTGACGTCTAAGACTCCAAAATTTGGATTTAGATTATCCAAGAATATGATCAAATAAGAAAATTAATAACATATATTCAACATTGGTACCTAATACTAGCTAATATTTATCGTTCTTTAATGATGAACACTGTGCAAGGGCTTTGCCTGATGATCTCATTTAGATGGTATATCAATTCTGACTTTGATAACATCATTAGCTCCATTCACAGAGGATGTGAGGGCTCAGAGAGATTGTATTATTTGCTCCAAGTGCTAAAGAGTGGCAAGGGCAGTATGCAGACTTAGGTCTGTTTGATCTCTTCTAAGTTACACTGATTCTGTGAAGGTTTTTCAAAAACTTTGTATACTCTGTACTTTCTGAGCAATAGATGATAAAACATAAAGATGATTTCAAAAGAAAAATAAGGGGAGCTTGATTTAATTTGAAATGTTTTCTTTAATTAGGAAAAAAAACAATGACATCAAACTACATATTTTTATTCATAAATCTGACTTCAACTCTACTTGTCACTCCTTTTATGAATATATGTCTTTTTATAAGGAAACATCAGAACCAAATCCTTTCTAAGGCTAACTATGGTGATAACACTGACATTGACTTCAATGAACAAAAATAGTAAGGAGATGCTAGTATGTAAAGATTTTCATATTGTTTGAAAGCTGAACTAAGTTTTTTTTTTGTTTGGCTATCCTTTTATCTTGAGTTTCAATTCTTCTTGATTTGAGAGGTTCTGTTTCAATGGTTAAACTCACAGTCACATGAGAAGCTGTTTTAAAAGGAAAATCCTTGATGGTTCAAGCAGTTGGAGTCTGTGTTGAATTCTTACTGAGGTTTAAGAGGACTGTTGATGGCCAAAATGTGCCTGTGGGACACACATGTTACATGATAGCTCTTAGACCTGACTTAATGTACTAAACAGATTACAAGGCTTTCCTAACAGCTGTTCCTGTTTCCTTGAGTTGTTTGCATTATGACTCTTCATGAACAACAAATAAATCTGGACATTTCAATAGCGTACAGATTATATGAAGAAATTATAATAGTGAATAAATAGACTAGTTTCTGGACTCTGTTATCCCAATATTTTAATCATCCTAAATAGAAGAAACAGATGAGTACTTCACTTGGCTACAAATGTATCCAGTGACATAGATATGATGACATCATTATGTGATATATATCTAGTTGGCATGCCCTTCAATAATAAGCCATTAGAGGATACTCTTTCCATCAAAGTGTTGATTATTTACTAAATCATCTTATCAGAACCCCCTTTGCCAAAGCTATCAGTTTTTCTTTGTTTTCTCTAGTGATAATCCTCATAGATAAGAAGGTATTGAAATTATTGTAGACAAAAGTAAAATGTGTGTTTGTTATTACCAAGATTTAAAAAGAAAAGCAATCTATCTATATAAACCCTAATATGTAAATCAACCCAATGGCAGAAGGAACAATGAAACAACAGGTTGCTATGATAGGCACTGACCACAAGGGGGCAGATGCTCAATGCAGGAGCTTCCCCCAGCCTGCAGGCCCCAACAAGCTGTGGCAGTGGGAGGGGAGAGGGGGGAACAGGGTGGGACAGACAGCAAGCAGGTGGTGCCAGACCAAGGCAGGTGCAGAGGTGCAAGCAGGGCCCCTGGATCACCCCACCTGTACTCCCTCTCAGATTGGCCCTGATCGCTGGCCATGCTTAGGGATCCTACCCATGCATAAATTCATGCACTGGGCCTCTAGTCTCTCTCTCTCTCTCTCTCTCTCTCTCTCTCTCTCTCTCTCTCTCTCTCCCTCTCCCTCTCCCTCTTTCTCTCTCTCTCTCTCTCTCTCTCTCTCTCTCTCTCTATATATATATATATATATATATATATATATATATATATATATGTAAAATTCCAGTGACCATTATAGCAGAACAACCAGAATGACCAGAACGACAGGTAGCTGTCATGCACTGACCACTGGGGGCAGACACTCAACCCAGGAGTTGCCCCCTGGTGGTTAGTTATCTCCCACAGTAGGAGCACCGCTCAGCCAGAAGCCTGAGCTCAAGGGCTCAAGGCTGGCAAGCACGGCTGAGGCATGCAAACCTCTCCAGCCTCTGGCAGGCGCAATCTCCAGTGAACATACTGTAGACTGAATGCCTGGGTAGTGGAGATGTAGCCAGAATGACCACGGATCAGCCACCGCCAGCCCCTGGAACTCTCCCTTCTGACCCTGCAGCTGCACCACACCCTTACCTATTGCCCTCTGGGTCTCCAGATGTGGGCTTGGGAAATACCTACAGTCACTTCATGTACATATTGCTTGGGCCGGCCCTCATTTCAAGAGTGAGTGATGGTGAAGTCAAGCCCAATGACTGATACCCACGTGTGTGCCAGGGAGAGCCCTTCTCAACTTCCACCTACTACCTGGCCCTGGCCGTATCTCCCAGAAAGGTCAGTGTACTGGCACCGAATACCCGCTCCTGGATCCCTGCAGAGTGCTGGTCAGCTCTGGTGTGCCAGGAGTTGCGTGGAAAATTCACCCCCTATAAGATGCAGGTACAATCTACTGAGAACAAGTGCAGCATGGAATGTTTGTGTGTGACCGGGATGACCTTGATATCAAAACAGCTCCCTGGAACTCCCCCTTGAGCATTACGGCCACATTCCACCCCTTAGCTATTGATGTGTTCCTTCAGCTACAGAACTAAAATACTAAGAAGGCACCTGGGACTGTGATCAGTCTCTCCCTCTTTCCTTCCTACCACGCCCAGCTGCCGCTTCCAAGCCAGACCCATCCCTACCTCTGGAGAGAGTCTCAGGAAAAGTGAGAAAACCCCATTCCAACGAGCAGGTCTCTGACATGTGTCCACAGCCAAGCCCATTGCACCCTTCCTGGGCCTGGCCAGCATCTAGGCTCCCATGTTCCCTGCAGATCTCCGCAACTCCTGCAGATAAACCCCCAGTGGTGCTGGTACCTGGCCCCAAGGATGCCCACAACTTAGTCAAAAGTTGCCATGAGGCACATACCCCATAAACCTATAGGTACAATCTTCAGGGAATGGATGAAGTGCCGGACACTCAGAGTAACTGGGATGATCCTGATATCTCTACTGGGTTCCTGGAACTCTGCCTTGTGCATGGAGATCAAATCTCATCCCTTGCCAATTGCCCTGGAGCTACAGAGGAAGGCAGTAATATAAAAGTGGCCACAAGGTGGCGACTGACAGTAGGGGTAAAAGTTAGAGAGATGGGTGGGGCATGGGCAAGAGAGCACCCTCACTCTCCAAGATCCCCAACTTTGTATTGTTCACCTTGGAGCATCTCTTATCTGGTTCTGAGCAATGGAAAGCATCCAGTATGGCCCAAGGTGTCCACTGGTGACCTTCTGGCCGGCAAGGCATGGCCCTGGCCACAGAAGGGACATTTGGAAATATTTTTTCAGGAAGTTGTGGCAAAAAGGACATATGCCCATGTGACTTCTTAGTGGCTTACAGGTATGTGGAAATTTCCTTGGCACATGGGCACAGGCTCAGGATTTCCTTTCAATTTGCACTAATCCGTGTACAGTGCCACTAGTATATACAATAGTATGTTTCATTGGTAAAATGCTATTTAATTTCTCTTTGATCTTTGCAACTTATACATTTTAAAGAACATTCTGTTTATTCATTCAATGATATTTATTGAGTACTCACTAAGTGGTAGGAAAATTTATATCCACTAGAGAGATATAATCCCTGGCTCGGTGATGTGAAAAAATAATTTTTGTCCTATTGCATTTAAAATCTAGTATATTATAAGTAAGTATGATATTTAATATGTTAGATGTTGATAAGAGCTATGGAGATATATAAGGCAAAGAATGCAAATAGAGAATGCAGTTGTGAGGTATGGGGAGGTATAGTTTTAGTAGAACAACTCTCAAAGATTAACTCTCCAAAATGTGTGTTGTCAACTTTATATTATTTTTTCCACTGTAAAAAAAAAAAACACCTTCAAAATATTCATCTACTTAATTATATAATTGCTAGAAGCCCGGTGCACAAAATTCATTCTTGGAGGGGGGATTCCCTAAACACAGCCTTCACCCACTCCAATTAAGGACCCCTTGTGGGATGTCCGACTGCCAGCAATGTGGGACCACTGGCTCCTAACTGCTCATCTGCCTGCCTGATTGCCCCTAACTGCTTCTCTCTACCAGCCTGATCACCTCTAACTACCCTCTTCTGTAGGTCTGATGTCATCCCCAACTGCCCTCCTCTTCTGGCCAATTTTGTTCTGATTGGTTGGTTCCTATGCTAGCATCAAAGGCTTCACCTCCTAGGCAGCCATTGGTTCCCCACATCACCCAGATTTGGTTCTGATTGTTTTATTCCTATGCCAGTCAGCATCAAAACTCTGCCTCCTAGACAGCAGTTGGCTTTCCATAGCACCCATATTTGGTACTCATTGGTTGGTTCCTATGCCAGTCAGCATCAGAAGCTCTGCCTCCTAGGCAGTCATTGGTTCCCCACAGCACCCAACTTTGGTTCTGATTGGTTAGTTCCTATGCCAGTCAGCATCTCCAGACCTATCTCTGGGCCTGAGCAAAGAGGTGAAGCTTAACAGCAGCCCCGGGTAGAGGCCAGGGAGAGAAAGAAAAGCCTGGCTTTGGCTAAGATCAGAAAGAAAGAGGGAGAGAAAGAGAGAGGTAACTACACTGGTTAACAGCTTCCACTGAGGCTGCAGAACAGACCCTGACTCACTTTCTGGGTCTCAGCCACCTGAGTAGTCAGTGTTGGGTTGCCAGGCTGTAGCTGGGCAAGCCAGCGCTGACTTCCAGATGGTCTGTGTTTTGTCACAAGTTCGGCCCCACCCTAAGCCCCAGGCTTTAAGCTTGGGAAGTGCAACTGCCCCCCCCCCCACCCCGCCCTTCTGATTGCAGGCTCGGCCCCTCTGATGGCAGATAGGGAGTGACCTGGATGCTTAGGAGGATCCAGGGATCCAGGTATGTATGCAAATTAAACACCATCTTTGTTGGGTTAATTTGCCTACTCACTCTGATTGGCTTTGGGCATAGCAGAGGTATGATCAATTTACATTAGGTAAGATAAGTGAACTGTTGTGTGAAATCATGCAAGACCCAGGATCCTCTCCTTCCCACTCCTGCACCATGGGACGGCCTCTAGTCCTAGAGTACTGCCCTGAGGCCCCACCTCTGGGGCAGTGGAGAGGCCACTGCTCTGCCCCCCACTGTGTGTGCTGCCACCTTGTGACAGCCTTAAGGTATGAGGATCGATTTGCATATTACTTTTTTTTTTTTATATAGGATACTATATTCTATTTTTAAATTTATGTCTACTAATCCCCTCTGTCAGGTTAATGAATAGAAAAGCTGTAGGATTTGGTAGATTTCCATGTGCCTCTTCTATCTCATTAGCTGGTGGGCATTAGATATGATTATTCTGCTATTAATCACTATTATGCTTTTTGTTGCAAAACTCTGGGATGTTTTGATTGTGCTTAACTTGGCAGTTGAATTCAAGATCAGAAATTGGTCATGGGTGAAAGTGCTTGCATTTACAAAACATTTTAGCATTAAGATTACGGAACTAATGCGAGTAAAATAGTTTTCTTGAGGTTTGAGTAGCAATTTCTAGTTGCAATTATCATGCTCAGGTGAACACCATGCCTGGTTGCCCAGCTATGGCATGTCATTTTCTACCCAGGCACTCAGATGGTACACTCTCACACACAGGGCAAGCCTGACAGGAGGCGCTTCTCCTGACAGGAGTCATTGTCCTCCTGTGATTAATCCACTTCCATGAAGAGATTGGTGGGCTTTATGAGCCTTCATAAGTTTTGCTGGCCATATTCTTACCTGCTTTTCTGTGTTATCACTGCTCAATCATCAACATATCACAGTCTATTCCAGACACTTCTCAGGAGATACTATTTTGATGTGATTATTCCACAATGCTTACCAAAACCTGAAGTGAGGGAAAGAATATTTATGGAGCATTTACTGAAGGAGTTGCAGGCCATCCACCCCTGTAGACCTAGTATTCAAACTCAAAGAATTAGAGAGGCCAAAAAATAAAATAAAAAAATAGATGAAGGCAAATATGTGACCTGTGTCATGCTGGAGGTCACATGCCATTTAAGGGACAGTTATTCCTGCTCAGAACACTCCTGCAGGTTGATTCCTGCAAGCTGATGAGCACTTTGAAACCCTGCATTCAAGTAGACTTTATCTCCCTCTATTGAGATAGGCTGGCAAAAGGCTGTACACCCTACACATATTATTTTCATGTGTTAAAATAAAACTTTTTGAAATGTAATGTCTTATGAATTGAGCAGCATACATTGAAAAAGTTAAATGATAGAGATCAGTGAAGCATGCGGTTATATTTACTCTGCTTATATATCACAGAGTCAACCCCAGGAAGAAATTCTGTCTGGTCTTAGTAAGAGAATTAGTTGTGCTTCTTCTGTGAACAACTGGCTGATTTTAGCTCCTGAATAAAATAACTAGATTCATATGCTACCAATCTATACCAAGAGCTGGTGGTTTTAGACATAAATATCTAATTTAAAAGGGCCTTTCCTTTTGTCTCTTTGAGCTGTCACTTGCAAAAATTAATTTAAATTCATGACCAAACTCTAGCCAATGTATCTCATCTTGCAGCATATACCCGTCTATTATCACTCCGACTTTATCTCACTTTTCTTATTCTCATTTTTCCTCTGACCCATTTCTCCACTTACTTATTTTTAAAGTTATACCTTGTTTTATTGTATATAACTATATAGAAAACCTTACAACATTTTGAAACAGGCGAAATTAAAAATAAATGAATAAACAACTTTCAAAACCTATTTTGTTCAATTTTTTTCTCTCAGAATAGTACTTCTCACTGGCTATGAGTGAGGTCACAAATGCCAATATTTTTGTTATCAAACATAATTAAATAATAATAATATCTAAGTGTTTCATTTTGACATGGATTAAAATACCTAGATAGTCCTCATAATGACATTTTAAATAAAACCATTGTTCACATTTTTAAATGTGACAAGAAAGAGGTCAGTTAACACCTAATGCTGAGAGTAGCATGCAAACATAAAAGTGTCTTTTGTGTGTATACATGACTGCCACTGACCCACATGGTATCTTTGCATAACTTAAAAAAGCACATTCTGTCCTTCCAGAAGATGCAGCCCAATGTCAGGACTCAAGCTTTTGTCCTCTGAGCCTGGCAAGGATTATAGATGCCATTTGTTTTAGGCCAGGAATTGTTGGGGGAGGTGGAACTGCTGGACCATTCAGGGAAGCCCTGCTAGTGTGTTACATGTGAATTTCATCTGCCTCGTGTCTCTTTCCAAAGAAAACAAGATTGATAATTTATGGGGTAATTTCTAGTTTGATGATGATTCAGACATGTAACTAAAAACGAGCATCTCTAATCTTACAGAAAAGGAGATAACACAATAGGATAGACATGTGTCATATAACAAAATGTTGTGTATTGAACTCTCCTGATTTAATGACTAAATACTTTTCGGTAGGTCACAGTTCTCTTAAGAATCTGATGAAAGCTCTGGGCCCTTGCAGGGGTGGGAATCTTTTATCTGCCAAGGGGACATTTGGATATTTATAACATAATTCTCAGACCATACACAATTATCAACTTCACAATCAGCCTGCTATATATGGTCAGACATTCAGTTAACTCACCCCTAATGCCCTGGCAGGGCCAGACCAAATGATTTTGTGGGCCTTAAATGGCCTGCAGGCCATGTGTTCCCCACCCCTGCTAGGAAAATTCACAAAGGCTTAGGAATATAAAATTTTTAATTGAATTTCTTCCAGTTACTAGATGTTAGGAAACAGACTCCCGCTGTTGATTATGGACAACTCATTCATTCATCCATTTAGCTGTTTGTTCCGAAGAAAGGTGATGATGACCTTATGAAAGTACTGAACCTCTCTGACCCTGTGCTTCAAAATCACCAAGCCCTACGCTCACTAAGCCCATGATCTGTGCTTGTACCACTAATATATATGGCTTCTGAATAATTCTAAGAGCAGAAAATATTACAATATTAAAACTGTGATTAATAGGAATGAAGGTGAAGATTCTTTTCCTCATCTATGCAGCCCAGTAGTTCAGATCCTACTTAGCATATTCTGATGCTTAAGCATCCTGTATAATAAAAGTATAGTATGCAAATTATTCTCTCTACTGGAGTTTTTCCAGGTGTTTGACCAGGGGGCCAGCCAGCCAAAGGAAGGGAGAGAGGCCCTGGCCAACAGCCGTAAGTTACCCTACCAGTCTACAAATTTCATGCACTGAGCCTCTAGTATGCTTAATACGAAGGCAAGGGTTAAGTAAAGTATTATACTGTACATTTATTCAGTGAAATAGTGTATAGTATTCAAAAGGATGTTGGGAAGGAACTAATAATCATGTAGGAAAAATAGGCTGGGTTATACTATTGAATAAAGCAGACTGCATTAAGAGTCTAATCAGTGTGATTGCAATGTATGTTTTTATTTCTTAAAAATACATGGATAAAAAAGACTAGATATGCATAAAATATTAGTAATTCTCTTTGATAAAACTATAGATAATTTCCTTCTTTTTCTTTTCTCTTTCTCCTCCTCATCCTTCTCCTCTTCCTCCTCCTCTTCTTTTTCTTTTTGCATTATTGCATTTTCCAGGTTGTTATAATGAACATGTACTATTTTACATTGAAAATGAGGGAAATGTTTATTTTTAAAATATAGAAGTAGTTTACTGGAGAAAGGAAGCTATATGTAGTCAAATGAAAAATTGTTATTTTTAAAGCAAAAGAGTTCTCACACCTCACTAATATAAGTGTATGTAATTATATCACATCAACTATTCTCTTTGGGACAAAGAGAGACAATCAATTTGCTTAGTGATTAATTGTTGCCAGAACCCCAGTGTTTTTTCTGAGTTTACCTGCCTGCATGCACATACACAAACAGTAGTTTGCAGTATATAAAGAAAAAAATAGTTTAATATTGAATTGGCCAATTCAGATATAGAAAGCTTATACTCTTAGAAACCTGACTCCCTGATGGCATTGAAATGGAACTTCTGGACTGGAACCCAGATTTTTTGTCATCTTATACTATACAGAGTAGTATAGCAAAGATGCATATTTATTGAAGAACAAGTACAAATTCCTATGGAGGGAGAGGGAAAGAGTCTCACAGAATGGACTCCCACTCTCATGTGGAGAGGGGGAAAGGATCCCATCCCATTCTGTTCTAGAGGCTTCAAGTTCTTGTGTCAGGATTTCCCCTCTGATTGGCCACTATAGCAACTCCTGAACTCAAAGGTCAAACACCACATGAACATTGATGCCCTCCCCCCTCATTGTTCTTTTCTGTCTGGGCTTTGGTCCTTCTTTATTTTGTAAATATAGACCTTTTTGGCTACTTCCAGCTCCCTTGTCTTATGCAAATGCAACTGCACCTGGCTTCCTTGTGTTATGGAGATATACCTTCTCCTAATCTGTAGCCCTATGTTTTTTTCCCCAAGGATCCCTATTCTAAAAATACCCTAAACCTGCCTATATCTCCCTAAAATTCCTATATAAGCATGTAGGTTATCGGTTATATAGGGCAAAATTTGAGAAAATTATCATAAAATTAATAAATGCAAACCTTATTTAAAGTGAAGACATTGTGAGTTAGGGGTTCGGGGTAATGCTGGGAGCTGATTGATAAGAGGTGAGTAAGGGTTGTGATTCATTTCTTCAGGTCTTAAGGACAGTTCTCAGGTCTTTTCTGGTATCCCTCTTTGGTCTCATGGGAAGTAACTAAGGGTTTGTTCCACCTTAGAACTCAGGAACTGAAACTCAACTTAGGTCAAGATGTTATATTTAGCCTGCCAGAAGTCCAGACCTTGTGACTATTAGTCAGATCCAGGCTATTGTCTTCAGTAACCTCTAAGGGGTTACTGATAATCTGGGGAAAGGCTAGGACTCTGAGGGGTATGTATATATAGAGAGGATTATGCTTTCTAGAGCTAGGATTTAAAACTAAAACTAAATCTAATCTATACAAAGGACCCTTGGTATATTGATATTGAATGTCTCAAATGACACAATAATAATTTGTGATATATAATGTGTTTGTGGGAATTTATAATGCTGACCATAAACAAAAGTCAGCCAGGTGTTTTCCCCCAAAAATGGGTTTCCTTGGGAACAATAAGGAATTGCAGTCTGGAACATGTAACCATGGTGGATCATGTGCAAGTCCACCAAAACAAAGAGGAAAATCTTTTACAGAGGGGAAGAGGAAGTTGGAAAGGGTTGGTTGTGCTTCTACATTTATATTAAGATATGAGAACTTCCCTTTTCTGGCCTTCCTACTTCACTTTAAATATGGTTTTATTTATTAATTTTTATAATAATTTTCTCAAATCAGTAATAAAACATTTATAGGCTTCGAAATGTAAATGTAAACATCCCCCAGGTATAAGCCTCGTGCCACTCTATAAGTGTGAGAATAAATTATTGGAGTCTATACTTAAATTTAGTTTTGTAGTGACACTTTTGTGGCAGTTGGTCAGATTACTTATTTTCACTATAAGTTTCAGTTTTGAATAATGTCATGAAACCACTGAGATTTGTGGGTTTGGATGGAGATTTTGTCACTACCCTGACAAATCTCACCCAGAGGATATGAATTAAGTTTTTGACTTCTACCATGAGCTGGGTGAAACCAACACTAAAATAACATCTCAAGGGGAATAAAACCAACTATCCCAATAAAATGGAGATATTCCTAAATTGAGTTCAAAATAGTTCTAAATATTCAGATTATCCTGGATTTCTGAAGATAAGAACTTTCGACTATTTTAAACAGCTCAGTGGTAAGAACTAATATCTACAGCTGAACCACCATGTAGCACAACTTTATGGAATTCCATGTGAATAAAGTATCAATATTACCTCCTGGAACTGGGCAAATATTGGATGGAGTTAAACAGACAAGGAACATTTCATTCACAACTACTACGATAAGGTTCAACTATACAGTAGAAGAGAGAGGTTGTTTTAAATTTGCTGAAGCAAAAGGCAGTAGAATGCTTATGTGCTGGCATGAGCTGGCATTTAGCAAATACATTGACCAATGGTGTGAGACATTGGTCAATGTATTTGCTAAATGGCAGTTTATCTAAATTAGGCTCCTACCCTCCCACAGAGACTGTGAGATTGAAGTTCAGTCTTTCTCAATGACTGTGTTTCAAAGGCATGGCTCCCAGATCCTTGAGAAAGACATTCTTAATTAGTAACATGGGCCAGTGGCTGGGGAAAGATTTGTTTCTAAAAGGGGCAGAGAAAGAATTTACAATCACAATTTTTTTAAAGAAACTTCTGTAAGGAATAGAGATCACAGTTTAGTAGTCAAGAAGAAATCTGTTTGAGTTCAGTCAAGCCCTGGAAATCCTTAAGGCCATCTTGGTCACATTCATTTTTCTTGGAGGCAGCATGGAAGTAGAGAATGTTAACAATAACAGGAGGGTTTAATTCTTGCCTCTGTTTTAGATTTTTTTTTATGGTATTGGTCCTTTTCTTTTTTTTTCCTCCTTACACAGAGGCACATGGACAACAATTCAAACTTCCAGTTGTCCTTCTCTGCATAGCCTTGGGTCTTTCACAGCTGTACCTTCTCCAAAGGGATCATCTCACTTATGAAAGGCTAAGAAAATCTTAGTGGGGTTTAAAGTGATATCCAGATGAAAAAGGACCAAGTAACATGTTGCTCTCATTCTAAAATATTTATTACTTAGTTAAGCTTTCCACATTTGAGAACATAGTTTAATTTCTCCCCTCTTTTTATTTGCTAAGTTATCTTTTCCATCTTAGTGTGAAAATGGAACATATGCTGACACAATGCCCTAGGCTCTGTTTCCAGACTCACTGGAGGTGAGATGGAGCTGGGAGGGAGCGAGGGAAGAAGCAATTCCTCAGCAATTGCTTTTCTCATTATGTTGTTAGGCAGCCCACCACAAGATGCCCTGGGAACATATTTTTTATATTCATTTGTGCTATTGACTCTATCTATATATGATTGTTTATTTCTTTTTCAATTTATAATCGTAAGGATACCATTTTAGAAGGTGTTGTATTAACTTCAGATTTGGCTACAGATTCCAGCTTATGTTTAATGTGTTGCTTACGAGGACTGTTGGAACCAACCCTCTCCTTTGTACTTGTAAAGTGTAAGCACATGACCTTCCCAGGCCTGGTAGGAGAACCTCCCCAGATGGAGTATATTGAGCCTGCAATTGTGAAGGAAGAGCAGCAAGAGCAGTTTTGGATGCCTCTCATTGCCAGCATCTGACAACCATATTCCTCTCTGGATGGGCCAGGAATATGATCAACAGAAGTACACTTAAGTGAATCCAACAGTCAAATCTACCACAAAAAAATTTCCATGCACCTATATATATATATAAAAGCCTAAGTGACTATGATGACCAGATGACCAGCCAGTAGCTATGATGCACACTGACTACCAGGTGCTCAATGCAGGAACTGCCCCCTGGTGGTCAGTGAGCTCCCACAGCCAACCTCCTGAGGTCTCTTCCCAAAGTCAGCTGGTCCTGATTGGCCAGGAGGGACTTCATCTGTGCATGAATTTGTGTACCGGGCCTCTAGTGTAGAATAAAGTGATATGGGAATTTAAAATAAGGGGACAATTATTTCCAAGTGAGGGAGTAAGATAGGCTTCATGGAATAGTATACATTTGATATGGGTCTTTTGGGAAGATTAGGACTTAAAATGGAGTTTATAAAGATGAGACTATTAGAGGAAACCACAATGATAAGTGTATGGCTTATTTGTTGATACATGCATTTTAATTTATCTGGAGTACAGATTCCATGTGGTTAAGAGGTGTAAAGACAAAGGGAAAGATGGCTCTGGAAAGACAAGTAAAGGTAAATAATGGGAGCTTAATGAACAGGTTGAAAGTTGTTGCCTTTTTCATGTGTGTGTGTATACTATAGGGGGGCAGATTGGAGTTGTGTTATAGTGATTAAAAGAATAGATTTTGGGATCAGACTAACTTGTGTTTCCCTCCTGACTTTGCTATCTACTAGTTATGTGAACCTGTATACTAAATGATGCTTCACAGTTGCAGTTTTCTCATCAATAAATAAGGAGCAATAATGTCAATTTAAGAAGGAAATTCTGAGGATCAAGTAAAAGTCTGTATCTAAAGGACTTGGGGAGTACCTGCACTCAGTAGCAAGACTCTGAGCAGTAGCAATAATCGTGCTAAAGAGAAGTATGGCAATGTCCCTAACCTCAAACAAAACTGCTCTCCTCACTGTGGATGCAGGTGGAACATTCCCTCTTATTGCTTCTCCAGCCATATAAGAAATGGATCCCACTGGACCTCGTTTATTACCAAATGAATTAGAACACAACTCGGTGTCCAATGATCTCATGGAGTGAAACTCAAACCAAAGTTATATAGAATTTGCAACAGAATTACCAGAGAAGAGAATAGGAATCGAGAGAGACAACAAAAAGCAAAAGAGAAACTGAAGAGGAGAGAAAGCCTATAAAATTGAACCTAGAGAAGATAAGGCTGGGAGAGAATTTTTAGGAGCCTGTAGCTCTGTGTTGGTCAGGAAGGAGTGTATTTAGGCACTTTACTGGCCTTGGCAGGGTGAAATGATGATTCTTTATTTCTTCTATAAAACTAGAAAACATACCTAAAACAAGGACAATAAAACTAATATTCTATTATCGAATGCAGGAAGTTACCTGCTACGGGCATCTCAAGGTTAAAGGTACTGATAAGTGTCAGCAGTAGAACTTAGCCCGTGCCAGTAGTCAGTCAGTTTGGTCATGGAGCAGTTCTTTGAATTACTACCTTGTGTTTCCTATAATTCTTATCTGGCTGGAGAAGCAATAAGTTGGAAGGATACATGTGGGTGCAGTTGACATTGGGGGATATAGCAGTCAAAGATCTCAGGAGTTAATGAGGATAATGCAGCTCAGTGAGTCAGTGGGAAGTTGCAATTGTAGACCTGAAAAATAGACAGGAGCCCCGAGCAGGCAGAGGGCAGGAGCTACTGTGAAACTCATGTGATTTTCATTCCTCCACTCTGACCTACAGTTGTCCCCATAGTAATGCTGGTATCACTTGCTCAACATTTTAAAACCTCAGAAATCCTCAGATTGACCTCTTCCCATGTCTGTCCATCTGATTTGATACTAAGGGCATTACCCCCATGGGTTTATTGGTGAGAGATAGTCACCATTTCCCCCCAAAAAAAAATTCAATGGGAGGAAATCTAAACAGAGATTGGGATGCTGAGTGGAAAAGGGGTTGGTTGTAGACATATGTTTTCCCAGGAGGCACTGAAATAAAGTAGAAGGAGGGTGTAGGGAACAAAAGAGGGTAATGGGACAAAGAAAGGAGCTGACTTTCTGGGAGACAAATGAGAATTCTAAATAACACATTACTGTGTTGGGACAGACTTGAGGTGAAAGTAGAAACTGAGCTTATCCTTGAAGAGTTGATGGAGAAACAAACCAGAGGACATTTCAGAGAGTAGGACAAGTATAACAAGGTAATTCCTACCTTGTTTGTAAGCGTGTTAATATTCTTGGAGAGCTGGGTATGTGTGGGCTGCTAAGTCCTTGGCCTTTCTGAGAAAGGGATATGGTGGCTGCTATCTATGCCTTTCATCAGGACAGTTTGCAGAGGACATACTTTGGGAACCCACAAAACCTATGGTCATTCTTCTTCCATTTTACTCCTGGCAGAAATCCCTTAGTAGCGGAGCCTGTGTGTACTGAGATGAGATGTTTGTCATATTAAACCTTCAACAAGTAAAGGCTTAGTTGGAGCTGAGGGTCTTATTTGGTGAGTATAACTTTGTAAGAATTTTGGCTTGGTCTTTGGGATCAAATTCTCTCACCTAAGCTGTGGGAGCCCGTGAAATCTTTCCAGTAAAAATCATTGCAGTAGAGATTCTGGCCAAATTGTGCCTCTTCAAAGAAATCCCTATTTAAGTCATTTCTCAAAAATAATTGAAAATGTCTGTTTTGTTATGCTCCGAACTGCTATGTGGTACTATTTATTTCTTTTTGAGAAGTGTGGTAGAGAATAAGATAATTCTGATTATAGTGAAATCAGAGAACTCTGATATTATTTTATTTGTGTGTGTGTGTGTGTGTGTGTGTGTTTTTCTCTTCAAGTTAAAGCTTTATGTTTTTGGCTTGTTCATCATGCACCCCTTTGCCTGCTATCATTTCCAAATGGTGACTATTATACATGTGTTTTAATATTATTCATATGTCATTTTAACGTTGTTCATATGTTAAAACTGAAGTGACTTTTTGTCTTTGTAACACTGGAATAATTTAAAGAGAATGTTTTTGAAGCATCATTCTATTTTGTTCTAAAGTGGGCCAAATAAAATATTTTTGTACATTTGGGCAGCATATCAACAGGCATGCTGTTCAAACAGTAAGTGTAATTTCTGTTAACATTTTGAAGCAGTTCAGATGGGGGCAACATACAAGGAGGAGCCTTGAAGAAGTTCCTATTAAACTGTTGTGGAGAGTTGGGACTATAGATGGAAGTATTATATGAAAGGAGTCCCAAAAACTTTTTAAAATATACTTTTATTGATTTTAGAGAAGAAGGGAGAGGAAGAAGGGGAGAGAGATAGAATATCAGTGATGGGAGAGAATCATTGATAGCCTGCCTCCTGCACGCCCCCCACTGGGGATTGACTCAGCAACTCAGGCATGTGCCCTGACCTGGAATGGACCAGTGATCTCTTGGTTTCTGGGTCAATGTTCAACCACTGAGCCACGCCAGCCAGGCAGAAATCCCTAAATTTAAACTCTCACCAGATTAAGGTTATAGAGCAAGCATGTCAAACTCGTGGTCCACAACGAATATTTTTGCAACTCAGCCAATATATCAGTATGTAAGAAACGTTTTAATAAAAAATTTGTAACTTAATTTTTACAACATCCTGTTATACATAATTATTAATAACAAACTACAACATTAGCTAATGACTGATCACTATAATCGTGTTGCATTCATTTCTCTCACACGCCTTACCCGCAGGTGCACCATTTCTCTCCACTAATACTAGCAGCAGATATGTTAGCAGCTCATGGCCAGGTCATTAATCTTGGACTGACTTATTTGCTGTGCCCAATAGGGAATATTTTGCTTTCAGAGAAAAAAGAAATAGGTTTATTTCTGTTATACGTTATTAATTTGTGCAGTTATTTAGTGTCTGGTAAGTTAATGTTCAAGAAAAACATTAATTTTTATTAAAATGTTCTATTTTATATTAATGACCAGTGGCCCAGTACACAAAATTCATGCACTCTGGAGGGGGGTTCCCCAGCCTGGCCTGTGCCCTCTCACAGTGCAAGAGCCCCGTGATTGATCCCCCCCAAGAGGTTGGCCCTGCCAACTCATCCGGGACTCCTTGATGGATTGCCCTAAAGAGGTAGGCTGGAGCCAGGGGTCCCGCCTCTGAGGTGCGCAGGACTGCGGGAACCCCTGTGAAAGCCACTGTGAGCAGCCACAGGGACCTGCGCCCACACCATGTACACAGTGTCAAGCCCCACCCACGCAGGTGATAGATTGTGACAGCATGATGGTGTGAGGACATCATGGCATGAGGGCATGACAACCACTTAGGCTATTATTAATATAGATTACACATTTATTTCAGCCCTTTGTATTCAGCCTATTTCTATCAAAATAAACCTATGTTTCCATGAAAACTGAAGCTTTTGTTTTTTCGTGGCCCACATAAACTTAAGCCTTTTTTTATTTGGCCCATGTTAGCCTTTGAGTTTGACATGCTTGTTTTAGAGTATCACATTATTCTTCTAAAGGATGTCTTGGCCTTTGGCTGCTCCGCGCACATTATCCCCAGTTCTGTCATGCCATTCCTCAGCTCACACTCCGCCTATTGCTCCTCATTATTTCAAAATATCCAAAAGAAGAGCTTTGATGTCTAAGTACTATGTATTATTTTAAGTTGGTTGAGAACTACTCGCTTTATCCTCCCAACTGCTTGCACAATGGCATCCTGAGGTTGAGCAGCTGATGAGCACTAGTCACAACTTGGGAGAAACAGAGAAGTTCTTATCCATTTGGCTCACCTGTTCCACCTGTTTTTAAGTCTAGCAGCACCTGCTTAGATATCTGGAGGTCAGTTAGGCACAAACACGAGTGTAACCAACATATTTTATTGCCTTGGCTTCCTTCCTTCCATTCTTTGTCTAATAGATCTGAATTCATAAGCCTCCACCTAGTAGATATTTCTTGACTTAAGTAGTTTTAAAAAATAATCTTCTTTACTACTTAGCATTTTCTGGAAAATATTCACTTTATGGAAATATAATTCACAAGGCTTCTTTAGTAGAGCATCATAAACTTGACATGGAATATACCACTTGATAATTGTATAGATATACACATTCTAAAAAGTATATCTTGGTTATGCTTAGGTCTAGACTTAAATAGCAACATATTTAAAAACACTTTCAGTGTTATTACAGTGTTTTATTATATTGGAACCCCCCCAAAAAAGTGATTGAAAGTAATGAAGGGGTATAGCCTCCAGCATAGGGCTCCAGAATACAGACTCTGGGGCTTGATTACCAGTGTTCAAGTTCTAACTCCACAAGTTATTGACTCTGCGACCCTGGATAAGACATTTAACATCTCTGTGCCTTGGTGTCTTCATCTGTGAATCATGGATAATCCCCATGGTTTTGTATGAATACCAGTAGACCTCCATAATGTCTTTACCATGGATTTTATGGAAGTACTATATTCCCTCATGTATGTGTCTTTCTTTCTGCTATCGGAAAATATGCAGAATGTTGGTGAGGTGTTTCTAGTAAAATTAGCCATCTTGAATGTTAGAAAGAAACGTAACAGGTGAAAATGGGCTGCTGGTCTGTGGGAGCTGTTGTCTAAGTCAGTACAGAGTGTGGTCAATAGAGGCAGCAACAGAGCATGCCAGGAAGAACAGCTCTGTGATGGACTCCTTTGTGCAATGTTGGCCAAGTTTCATAACCCCTTGAACCCTGTTGCCTCAAATACAAAAATGCTAACTTGGATTACATGATCTCAGAGTGTCTTTCAGCTCTGCAAGTCTGTGCATCTTTCAATATACTTTGTCTTAATGAGTTTTTCACATGGAATACTCTTGAAAGCATTTAGCTTATTTTTTAAACAAAGACTTTTTCAGGTGTTTCCTCCCCCTCCTACTCCATCATTTCTTTCTTCTTCTCCTCTTCCTCCTCCTCCTCCCCCTTCCTTCTCCTTCCTTCTATTATGACAAATTTGTAGAAATTCCAGGAATGACGATTGCTTCCAGGATGTTTAAATAATAGGATTTCCATCTTTAAGTTGCAGCAATTGAGATTGCAAGAGATTAAATTCTTACAGTAGCTTAAAACAATAAGAAAAATGAAAAATAAACTTAATTTTGCTCCTAACTGAACTCATTATCTTCTCCATTCCCTAATTCCCCAAACTTAATCCTTTTTCTGCTTTCCCTCGCCTCATGAATGGTATCCCTTTCTCTCCATCTGCCCCAACAGAGTTCTGGGAGCCATGATAGATTCGGCCTTCTTACCTGCTACTCCATCCACGGTAATTCAGTAATAAAATCCGGAATATTCTGTTCACCTAAGGCCATGGTCAGCAAACTGCGGCTCACAAGCCAGATGTGTCTCTTTGGCCCTTTGAGTGTGGCTCTTCCACAAAAATACCATGGCCTGGGCAAGTCTACTTTGAAGAAGTGGCTTTAGAAGAAGTTTAAATTTAAAAAATTGGGCTCTCAGAAGAAATTTCAATCTTTGTACTATTGACATTTGGCTCTGTTGACTAATGAGTTTGCCGACCACTGGCCTAAGGTATCTAATAATTTCTCTTTTCCTTTCCATTCCCATTGCCTTTCCTTGCCTTAGTTCAGGCTCTGATCATTTCTTTCTTAGATTATTCCAACTAACCTATTTTCCTTATTCTGATCTCAAAACTTACAATAAATTCTCCACTTCTCTGCCAGAGTGGGATTGCCCCTAATATCCCTCCCCTAATAATTTCCCCCAAGTTTTTATCAGCTCCTCATAGACTGCTTCCTGCCTTTATTATCCCTTGGTTTATTAGTCACCTTTCTCCCTAAACCTCTAAACTCTAGCTATTACTGAACTACTTCTTTTCCCCTACTTCTTTTTTTTTTTTTTTTTTTTTTTTTTTTTCTCCTGGTTCTCACTGCCTAGCTTTATTCTCCTGTTCCTGTTGTCTAGAATACGTTTCTTTTTCTCACCTGCACTGTATCTCTCAGGTGAGTACCCATGCCCCTTTCTAGATTCAGGAGATCTCCAGCTTGCATATTCCACCTTTGTGAAGCTTCTCTTACTATCACACCAGCTCACACGACCAGTAACAAGTCTCTCTTTGGTGTCATTACTGCCATTTGTAATATAAAAAACAATTAAAAATGATAGCAAATTGACTCACACAGTAGACACATGCCTTTTTTATTTTTTTTTATTTATTTATTTTTTAACTGAGCTGGTCTCCTTCACAAAGGCCCACATTTTCTGACTCCCCAGAAGAAGAAAAAATAAATAAGATACACCACTGGAAGAAAACATGCAGTCTTGGTTTTCTTAGTCATCTGCCTCCAGTTTAGGCTTCTTTCCTAGATTGGTCTGGATGTGAGGTGTGAGGAATGAGTGACTTGAATAATCTTGAAGGTAAAAAGTCAGAGTTCTGACTGAAGCCTCTGTCCCCTGGTCCCAAGAATGATCACTCTTGTCCATCTGGTTGTAGGGCATTGTAAGTGAGGGCAGCAGCTCGTGTATTTTACAACCTGACTTGGTGGCTTGGGCAGGGCTGACCTTTGTACCTTGGTTGACCAGCCCTTGCTTGTTTAAGAGACTTGCTGGGTATTCGCATTCTACAACATCCTCTCTGAGCTTCTGAGATCCTGGACATGTATCCCATCCTATGGGAGTCACCACTAAGGGGGCCCTTCAGCAGCCCCATAGACTCTGTCTCAGCAATATAAGATCATATAAGATTGCAAACTAGAGCCTCTCTCTACTGACCACTCCACTCCTGACTGAGTTCCACATTATCTTTATGCTTTTCTCCACTTTTCTCACGGTTTTATGGGTATATCTTCCCATTAACCCTTCTCCATATATAGCCTTTCCAGGCCTTCCTCAAAGGAGATGGAAAAGGAAGGGAGAGAAAAAAGGCAAAGACCTAGATCTCAACTCGTGCTTTCTAGGTTCCTGCAGGACATTAAGAAAGTTTTTCTTTTATTTGCCATTTCTTCTCTTTCCCCCCCCCCCCATCATCATCTGAGGATTTTCTCCCCTCTTAATTTTTAGAGAGTGGAAGGGAGAATGACAGAAACACCAATGTGAGAGAGACTCATCAATTGGTTGCCTCCCGCACAGGGGCTGGAAGCCTGCAACAGTGTATGGAGGTACGTGCCCTTGACTGGAATCAAACCCAGGACCCTTCAGTCCACAGGCTAACACTCTATCCATTGAGCCAAACCATCTAGGGCCATTTCTTATTTCTTGACTCATCCTTATGGATATGACCTAATGACAGAATAGAGTATTTTTCTTGCAGGTTCTGTGATAAGATTGAGCAGTCTTAGCTCTTAGAAACTTCCTATGGGTGCTTAAACATATATCTCACTTAGTCTTCATAACTCTTCTATGACATAGGTACTGCTATCATTCCTATTGAAAGAAGAGGGGCTGAGCTCAGTGATTTAAAAGAACCTGCATTTTTAGGAGGCACTACCATACAAGCCTGCTCAGTACATCTTATGTCTTTCATCAATAGCATCTGATATTATTCTGACTCTCACTTTGCTACATCCAGACAGGTTTTTTTTTTTAATTTATGCAAATTGTCTTTTCCCCCCATCTCTAAACCATTTGTTTTTCCCTCTGATTAGAATTTATTTTCCCTCACATGGCAAGTATAAAGCTCAGTTCAGAAACTCAGGTGGCAAATAATAAAACAATCCTTGTTTCATAATTTAATTTAATGTCTATTTTAATCAACCTCCTGTAAGGCTGACAAAAAAAAAGAAAAAAAGAAAAAGCATCTGTTTTTTTTAAGAGCCTTTTCACACAATCACCTACCATGGTACTAGTGTATCATAAGAGGGTGTGGGTAGTGGTGGCCATGGAATACACCTCTCAGACCATAAGCTGTGTGAATCATCTTGACCCTAGGCCCCTGCTGTTGGGCTCTGAAAACCATCAACACATTTACACAAGCTCCCAGGAGGGGCTGGCAGCCACTGACTAAGCATGGCAGGAATATTAGGGCAGGCCTGTTCCTAAAAGATATGGGGTTCCTTTTATGGGCAACTTTGGTTCAAGGACTCCCCACAACCTGCTCAACTGTCCTCTTCGCAGCAGCCTGAGCTCTTCCAGTCTCCACCTTCCGTCCCTCCACCCTCCATCGGGATCTGGCTGGCATTACAGTCTGAAGGCAATCACATCTTGTAAAGCTCCCTCCCTGTTAGCTCTCATAACTTTGCCTCTCATAAGGCTCCCTCTCTGTTTGCCTTAGTAAAATTTTGCACATTTAATCCTGCCTTGGTGTGTGTCTCTAAGGAAACCTATACTAATACATAGAGGGTTTGCTCATCAAGTTATCTGTTCCACCAGCTATTACTAAGTAGACCTGGCACCATGACCTTTTCAGTCAACTGCCTTTGGGCCAATTTGTTCCATGATTCCAGTGCTGTAATCTGGGAGGCTCCCTACCATCCTGTGTGCCTACTGACTCTTGGAAGCTAAAACCTTCCTTAGGCCTTGCTAATGCTAAATGGCCCCCACCCATAAATCAAATGAGGCCACCCTCTCTGCCCGTATTTTCTAGTAAGAAAACAGACAATCATGAAATAAAATTAAATGAATGCATGAATAAGTGAAAAAGTAACATAATTACAACTAGTAATCAATCTTATGAAGGAAAAAGCAATAGAGGTATAATAAAAAGAATTGGGTAATCCTACATGGGAATCAGGAAGGTTGCATGGAGAAGGTGGCGTTTTGCCTAAATTTTGAAAGAGGTGTAATAGTAATTTCTTAGTTCTCCTATTTAAGGAATAGCTAAGTTGTAGTTTCCTACTTATTATATTAAGAGGAACAGCACTGTTTATAGCCAAGTCTGCTTTTATAAATATATTAGTAAAATCTTGGGCAAATAAATAAGCTTCTTCGGGTCACTGTTTTCTTTTTCTTCTTCTCTTTTTTTTGGGGGGGAGGATGGGGGGTGTCCTCCATTTTCTTATTGTACTTAAACTAGGTAGTTTTTAAGAACATTTTCAGTCTAACAGGCTTCAGGTCAAGATCAATCTACCACATAGCTATTGATCTGGAATACTGATTTTGCCTGCTATCTAAAACCATGTTATTGTAGCATTGACCTTTATATTTTTCAGAGCACAATGCTGCAAGGTCAAAGATATTTAGATTTGAGTAGTGACTTGTTTGTATCTGAGATGCAAAAAATTTACCTTGGTAAATTTACCTTGGTAAATTTTTTAACTTCTTTTTTTTTTTTTTTTTTTTACTATAAAATAAATTAGCCCTTTCACATGCAGTGAGCATGGTGATTATATATGCACAATGGCTAGCATATATAATCTACGTGAACTAGGTACAGAATAGAAAGTCTCTCATTGGTTTTTATTTTGTTTATGAAGTCTTCATGGAATATGCACTACTGTCCTTATTTTTCAAATCAGAAAACAAAAGCACAGATAGCTCAACTTGCTCAGCTAGCAAGTAGCAGAGCTAAAAACACACTAATGAAGGTCATAGGGACTCTGCTTTGTGTTGTTTTTTTTTGTGTGTGTTTTTTGTTTGTTTGTTTTTTTAGAGAGAGAGAGAGAGAGGGAGAGGAATGAGAGAAATGTCCATGTGAGAGTGAAACACTGATTGGCTAGCCCCTGAATACACCCTATCGGGATTAAGCCTGCAACCCAGGCTTGTGCCCTGAACAGCATCCAGCCAGCAACCTTTCAGTGCATGGGACAATGCCCAACCAACTGAGCACACAGGCCAGGGCTTTATGATCCTTTTTCACATGTGGTATTCTATAAAAGCAACATTTATGAGTTCTCAATATATCTATGTATGTATATGTTAAGCTGTTTTATAAATGATCATTTGACTAATTTACTATATATTTTCAGTAAGTCAATCAGAAAACACATTAGTTTACTGATTTAATTTTTGTACCAATTTAAAAGTAGGAAGTAATTTAAAGATCACTTCTTCAAATACCTTCATTTGGTAACTGAGAAAGAAGTCAGGGTCAGAGTAATTAGCAAAAATTGCATACTTAATAAATGTAGAAAAAGCAAGTTGAAATTAAGTATTTCTATTGATTTTCCCTCTTGAAACTCATTGTTATTTTGATATATAAATGGATTTAGTCTTAATCCTGTCTTAAAAGTATAATCATAGTGTAATACTTTACCGTCATATAAGTATATGGATGGGAAACTGGATGTAGAAATTGTGGACAATATTGCATTTAATACCTGTGTAACAAATTATTTAATTTCTTGAACTTTACTTTTCTCATCTGAGGAATAAGAATAAAAGCTCTTTTACAGGGATTATGAAGATTAAGTAAGATGATGTTTGACTATATATGCAATATTAGTTTTATTTTATCATTAGTTTTATTTGAAATACTAGAGGCCCAGTGCATGAAATTCATGCAAAGGGGAAGGGGATGTCCCTCAGCCCAGCATGCACCCCCTTCAATCTGGGACTCCTTAGGGATGTCCTACTAATCCTGGTAGGATCGGGCCTAAAGGGGCAGTCAGACATCCCTCTCACAATCTGGGACTGCTGGCTCCCAACTGCTCACCTGCCTGCCTTCCTGATTGCCCCTGCCAGCCTGGTTGCCCCTAAATGCCCTTCCCTGCAGGCAATTTGATTAATGTGCTAAAAGACATCTCACCATCACTTCCACTTGCTTTCTGAGAGGCATAACTTAATTAAAACATGTCAACCTATAGGTGAATAATAGATTTTATAATAATAGACTTCTCTTGTAGAATATTAACAGTAGTGTCATGGATTAGCTTTTGAGGCCAACTTGGCAGTCACTGTGAAGATTCAATTTGGCTTGCTGAGCATAGATAAAGGCCAAAGTGAAGAAGAGTAGAGCTGTAATAAGGGACTGGCTGTATTTATGGATGGGTTTTAGAAATGCAACTGTTCCCAAAGGAGAAATGGAACATGGAACTCAACTCCCAAAGCTAACAAACAGAAGTATTTGAATCTACAAATCATACCAACTTCAGTTTGGCTCTTGTTATAGGAAAGGGTTTTCTCCTTTGAAGTAAATGGGTCCCAGTGAGTGTACAATGGTTCATATTCTTCATTAGGAAAGGTGATGTTTTTAATGGTTACTCAACATTTATAAAATGACTACAAGATTTGCCTCACAAAAGTCATTAGCTTGATATTGGCCTTAATTCTCTAATATTTACTAACAAAGAAAATAGGCTTTTTAAGCACAAAAAAAGGAGTGGCTGTAAACAATTTATAATTTTCCTAGAAATGATTATGTAACTATACTTTTAAGGTTTGAAGTAACAAAAGACTTTGGCATCTGAAAATTGGCTTATATATCTGTTTATACCAGGATGAGTTATGGAGAATTAACTGGGGAGTTATTTTGAAGATTGGCTTTTTAGTAGATATGGATTTGTGAGATGTACCGCATAAATAGAAAATTCCTCAAATATGCTTTTTGTGAAAGGCAGAAGCTAGCAGTTAATAGATTTTCCTTTACTCTCAAGTTCTTTTATTTATCTATGAAGTTCACCATCACTTTTTATAACATTAAAATTATTCAGAATATATTCTATGATTTTATTAGAGATGTATCTAAAATAAAACATGACAACCATCTTTTATCACCCAAACTGGTATATTTCTTTGCTTTGCTTACCTGAACATTAGAACCTAAAAAAAATAAATAAATAAAAATAAAAATCTAGATTCTAATCCAGATTGACCTAAATTAGATACAAAATTTAATCTCACAGAGTCTTAGTTTCCACAAGAAAACACTGACATGAAAACTTGACTCAAGATGTGATAGTGAGGATTCAATGAGGTAAATAGAAGGTGCCTTAAAAACATGTATACACAGTTTAACAGCTGATAACTCAATTGATGTTTCTTTCTTTCCAGCCAGACTAAGCTTTGAACAAAGGAAATTCATCCTAAAATGCTTCTGGATGTTTGAAAATGCAATTGAACTACAAACACTAGCTTTATAATTATTCAAAGTGTATATACATGCTTTTGCAGGGGACACAGTTTTAACATCTGATAACTCAATTTTTACTCTTTTTCAGGTGTTAACTGTTTTTAAATAATGTATGAAGCCAGGCTAAGCTTTGAACAAAGAAAATGTATCCACTAGACTTTTTTTTATGTGAATATATAAAAGATAAAGTTTATTGTACAAAAGCAGCAACAGTTGACAAATTGAGGACACACAAATACCAAATGAAATTGTTCTTCATGTTTGTGACTCCATTGCTTTGCATTATCAGCAGTGTCTGGACCAGAACGGTCATCAGTTTGAAAACAGGCACTGACAACAACAACAACAACAAAATCCTTTTTGTAGATACTTTTAAGTTTTGAAAATGAGCTGTATGTCAATAAACAATGACTCTATAGTCATTCAAAGTGCATATGTATTTCTTGGCACACCCTGCATATGTCAGCAACCTGGCACAATGGCTGACTCAGAGGTGTTGCTCAGTAGGCATTAGCTCTGTTCCCACATTTACATGAGTACTGTTTGCATAAGTATATGTAGTACTGTGCAGAATATACATTAAACATACTGTCTTTGTGAATAATACAGTGCTTTAACTACATGTGGTTTTAGGTGAGTAATGAATTTTTTTAAAAATAATTTTAACATGAATGTTAATGTCCTTTCTTATTTTTAAAACTTACAACCTTACTATCATTTTCAAAATGTGAAAATTCCTGTTTTGACAGTGTGTACTAATGGGATTGATATTCAGTGACATAGAAAGAATGAAGATGCTTTTTTTCATTCTTTCTTTCTTCGAGAAATAAAAAAAGAACATGGGATATTTTACTACTACACTAAAGCTCTAAAAAAAAAAAAAAAAAAAAAGTAGTGTGCTCCATCCAAATTGGAAAACCTAGGATATAAAACTTATTTTCCCTCACTGGGTTTTGTTCTTACTAATCCAACAACCTGGAATGTTTGCTGCAACTTGCTCCCTAATATGTCAGTTTATTGCCTGGAAAACTTAAGAGCTGCCCAGGAGGTCCCAGCTTCCCCATTCCCCAGACTTCTGCACTTAACTCCCTTAGCTCCTCAAAGGCATTTACCTTTACTCTTTAATGGTTTCTGAATGAGAAGGCCCCATCTTAGCTTCCTTTTATGTTAGCAAGCTGCTGGGTGAGAAACACCCTGTCTTACATCTTTGTACTCTTTTTTTTTTTAAAGCATATATTGTGTGTGTGTGTGTATATATATATATATATATATATATATATATATATATGTATATATATAAATTTCAGAGTGGAAGGGAGAGGGAAAGATAGACAGAAACATCAATAATGAGAGAGAATCAGTAATCAGCTGCCTCCTGCACACCCCCTACTGGGGATCAAGCCCTGGCACCTGGGCATATGCCCTTAGCCGAAATCAAACCCAGAACCTTTCAGTCCAAAGGCTGATGCTCTATCCACCGAGCCAAACAGGCTAGAGCTCTTTGTCTTCTTGACAGCACTTTGGCTCACAGCTGTTGCTGACTATATTTGATAAACTGGATCATTAGTTTAGTTTCTCAGGCCCCCATTTTGAATATCCTTGAATTGTACATCCAAATATAAAACTGGGCTCACATATGCATAAACTATCTTTTAAAAAGAAGCTTTGGGCTTTAAAATATTTTTGTAAATATAGGAACATGAGAAACGATTCTAGCACAGTGAGCTTGGTATACACCGTGTGGGGCAAAAGTAGGTGTATAGTTATGAGTACACAAAACACAGAATTTATTCTTAAATTATTATTTAGTAATGGTTGTATTATTTTCCATATGAACAGCTGTACACCTACTTTTGCCCCACCCTGTCTTTCAATGCTACCTATATCTTTTTATGCTATTCTGTTCTCTCCTTTGCCAACTTGGCCTAATTGTTCAGGAGTCACTGGACAGGAATTAGCTAAAAATACATCTGTAAACTTTCAATATCAAATACAATTAATCCTTCTATAAGAATTGACTCTAAGAAAACCAAACAAGGGATTTGAGAAGTTAGGTAAATCATGAATTTCATGTTAAATTAATTGTGTGGTTTATATTTAGTGTCCAATCAAGTTTATCTGTGATTTTTTAGGAAGAAAAGATGAAAAAAAGAAGAAAAAAACCCCTATTATTTCCAGGTACTCAAGAGGAAAACAGGACCATTTCCTAAGCACTCAAGTAATTATTTTCTAGAAATAGATACTAGAGTAATATTAATGTGTTTCAAGTAAACTATATTAATGAAGCCCCCAAAACTTCAAAAACAACATTTTTCTTGTGCGCCTGGTACTTTGAAAATTTAAGATAACTTAAAGGGTTCATCCTCTATTATTATGTCATAACTTCTCATATTCTTTTTTATCTTATTGTTTTATGTTTTAGCCAATGAACCTGAAACATGAGTAAACTACCTTTTTGTTTCTTCAGTTGTGAAAAAGTTCAGCATAAAAATACTTTGTTGATGCTAGTTATTTATTTTACATATTTGAACTCTGTCCTTGAAATTGGGTTAAATTGCTAATTTCCATTTCATAGCAAAACCACTGTTGTGTGGCTTTTTCCACGGTGAATTACAAATGAGCTTGGCTTTAGTGTTTGGCAGATATGCACTTGGTTTGTATATCAGATCTGTCCTTGGTTGGGTTCCTGTTTGCTCCAGTGCAGCAAAAATTGGACTGTCAAATATTTATATTGGCTTGTCACCTTTGCTGTTGTAAAAATATTAAATCATGGATCTATTAAAACCAGATTCTTAAATGCCCGACTATTTGAACTGCTCTCTTCAAAATTGATTCTGGTTTTGCCTTTCTTTCAGTTCAGTTTCTAATTATATTAGTCAGTTTTCTAAAATGCTTAATTATTTTACATAATTTTATATAATATATATTTTATGCTAATAATCTATTATATTATTACTTGTTAATAATTGAGTGGTGTATAGTGGTACTATATGACTTCATTAATACGTTGATAATTTTTAGAATCAGAAAATATTTAAAATTTAGGGCAATCTTGGAGATCCAGAAGAATTGAATAAATTTTTCTTTCCAGGATTAAATACTTTTTGAAATATTAATTAAAATGGAACTAAGAATTACAGATACAACATCAGTTAATATACTGAAGAATATTTTAATTCTATTTACTTTTTAACAAATATTTCTGCCTAGGCTCTCTATATAAAAGTAGGCTATTATTCAAGTTAATTTGTTTCTTAAATTACCAGTTCAAATATTTTTAATGTCAAATCTACCCATTTTATTAAGTTTTTGTATGTTAATTTAAAAATACTTGCTATTTAAGAACATGCAAAAAGTGATAAAAATAAAACAAATAGCTTTATAGTCAGATTCCCCAGATATGACTACTGGTAACAAATATTCAAGGAACTTATTTTTCTAAAATGAAAAAAATTTAAACTTTTTATTTCAAAAAGTGTCTCTCAAAAATGACATGTAAACATGCATAACAGACGAATTTTTAAAATAATGTGTTAATTTGTAATGTAGTTACTAGGTACTGAGGCAAATTTCTTTACCTCCATGGCTTCACCACCTGCTTCTATTGTCCATGAATATTGACACATTATTCATCTATTCTTCCATTCTCTGAGCAGCACTTAAGAGCAGGATAATTTGCATAGTATCTTGCCTTGTTTTCTGGCCTATGAAAGTCCCTGCCTTCAGGAATTGTGTGATATATAACCTTTGTGTCAAGTTTCTTTCATGTAGCACAGCATCTTCAAGGCTTATGAACATTGTGGGCTCATGAACATCATTCCTTTTTTGTTCCACATTGCATTGTATGTATATACCACATCCCAGGATTTGTTTATTCATTTATCCACTGATGAACCTTTGCTTTATTTCCACATTTTGACTATTATAAATAGTGCTGCACATGTAATATTTTAGTGTGTGTTCTTATAGGTATATATTCAAGGGTGGAGTTCCTGTATCATATTTTGATGATTCTATAGTGATTTAGAGCAATTACAACCTAATATTTGTTATCCTAAGAGAGGTCACTTTGTGAATATTTAAACTATTCTAGCCTTAGCCAGTTTGGCTCAGTGGATATATTGTAGTATTAGCACATAGACTGAAGGGTCCTGGGTTTCCTTTGATTCCAGTCAAGGGTGTGTGCAAAAGGCAACCAATCTTCTATCAGTGTTTCTCTCTGTGTGATTCTCCATCTGTCTTTCACTCTCTTTAAAAATCAATAGGAAAATATCCTTGAGTGAGGATTAACAAACAAAGCAAAACAAACAAAACACAACTATTCCATCTGTAAAATTTTTGCATTAATAGAAAATTTTAACTTTATGATCATTTCATTCACAAACATATCCCATTATATTTATTTTCTACTGTGCATAAGTTTAAAATAGAAGTTTACTTTTTGCTTTGTTTTAGCCCTTAGGCTTTTTCTCTTCTACTAACATAAATTAATCATCTATTAAAGTGATTCTAGATATTGGAGATGCTGATTAAGTCAGTGACCACAACTGATTCCATCACTATATTTTTATTTGCCTGCAACCTTGACATTTTTTCATTAAATAGTCTGTAAATTGATAACCATAGAAAATTTTATTCCATTGTTTTTGGATTCCTTCATTCAGTGAGATGTGTTTTCCATTGTGTTGTTTTACTGCAGTAGCCTTAAATAACAATCCCATATCCTTTTGCTAAACTCCATGGCATTAAAATCTTTAACTGGAACAAATTTCAACTTTTAGTTCTATTCCTTCAACTTGTTTTATATCCTCCTTTGACTAGATATCTGTAAATCCTTCTCTGATGCAAAGTCAACTAATTAGTGAGACATGATGCTAAGTAACTTATAATTTCTTATTTCGTCCTACCCCAACTTTCATGATAATTTTAGAGGTCGGAGATATAGTCCCAATGAAGTATTGATGGATTTTATTTCTAGTGTAATAAATATCATATTTGATCATTAAGCAAAACTCAGGGATTAGCACAGACCTTCTTACCAAACTCTTATGGGTAACGGGATTCTCTCAGCCATCAGTGAATAGGCAAAGTTTACATACAAGTAAGGGGCCTTATTAGTGGACACCTTTTGTTTTGACCTGCCCAACATTCATTGCTTATGATTTTACTATACTCATTTCATTTTAGGTTACCAGCCATGGCAGTTAGATATTGTCTTTGTGGAATGATAAATATATCAAGATACTCTACTTTTTCTGGGATAAGGGATAAGGATGTGATCCAAATTTATAGAAAGCAAATTTCTTTCCCAGGAATGTAATCCTTGGGTAGAGTAGCAAATAACTTGGGAATAATCTTAGAAAGCTCTAAAGAAAGTGCCCATTAGCGCCCGCCACTCAGATCACCAGACCTGACTGATTTAGTTTTTCTTCAGTATAGCATCTCTGCATCTTCATTCAATAGCTTCTCCTCCCATGAATATAACTATCTAAAATTATAAAGCTATCACATACCAAACAGCTTAGGAAAAAAAAAAAAGAGGAGAGAGAACCTGTCAAAATAAAAGCATGTAGGGAAAACAGAATAAATGTATACCTAAGAGATGGCTCATAAGTATGAAGGATAAACATGGTGGGTACTAAATCATTTCACATGACTAATAAGATGCACTCAAATGATTAGAGCCTTATACTAATCCAAAACATTTTAGAGAAGAGTGCCAACTCTAAAACTTCCAATGTCCTCATTTCTTTTAGCATTTTTTTTCTGAAACAATGAAAGAAATGCTCTAAAGTAGATACATCTAAGTTATTCTCACAGGTAAATCCTCTATCTTATTATCCTCTTTATCACACCCTATAAAACAGTGGTCCACTGAGTAAGGTCCCCAGATCAGCAGAAAGTACTGGATTTAATATCATGTCAGAGGTTAATGGATACTCACCAATGATCTCTTAGAGGAAGTAATGTATCAATGCCTATGAAGACTTATTACCCTTCATATGTTGAGGAAAAAACTTCTGATTTTGGGAGAACATCCCAACCTCTCCTAACATTTCCTGTTTTATGACAAATTTCTCAAGAATCCTTTGGGAAGATGTTGTCTAAATCGGACATTCTGCTTTCTCTGCCATGATCTGGCTTTGAACTCTACATCCACCAAACTCTACACCATGCAAATTAAAAGAGAACTAAATAAAGCAACACCAAAGCAGTGGAGCTCTTTATTTGAAATGTTATACCAAGCAAACAACAACAGGGAGAGGAAGTTGAATTCAAAGGGAATGACTGGGGTAGAGCCAGTAAAAACAACTGATCTGCGGTAAGCAGAGGCAGTTACAGAAAGAGGGGAAACCTGGGTCCTGTGGAAAGGTCTGAAAAACTGTGGAGAAGCAGTTTGTAAACTGGGAAAGAGAGTGCACAGGAGTGCAGGCCTACTTTCCTCCTTAATTGGACTGGAATTGCTTTAATCATTAGTGGGACCCAGCTGTGATTAAAAGCCAACAGCAAACAGCAGTAAAATACTGAATGTGTAAGCTTTGCAGTAAGTTGACACTATGTCTAAGCTTGTTCCTGGTTTTAAAATATTGATTAGAATTTTGTTCCTGCTGCTGTTAATCAGTGAGTGTGAATGCATGATTTGGGGCGTGCCAGAGATTAAACTGTAGCGGGATGCACTGACTTTGCTGTCATTTCAGTTGGCTTTGTTATCGATAATTGAAGGGCCCTTGAAAGTGGTCAGGGGAAGGGGCCTGTCCTGAACATTGGAGTATTACAGCATAAAAGACAAGGGTGTGAGCCCTGATGGTGGAGGAGTTACAAGTTTCTTGAGTTTTAGTTCTGGCTCTATTCACTTTCCGTCAGACATTCTTCATTACGTATTTCAAAGTAAAATGTTAGACTGAATAAGTAAATAATGTAAAAAGCGAATAATTTGGAGACAGAATTTTAGTTATAACTGACTATTTAGCTCAGTGCAGTCTTTATTTATGGTATTATAGTTACTTACATTGTTTATACAAAGCACATGCGGATCTGCCTTGGTCGGGAGGATATTAGTGTGGGCAGGGAGCAATTACTTCCCAAATCCAAGTGGTGAAACTTGAATATCTTGTCCTATGAAGATACCACTGTTATTATGCTACTATTTTCTCATTACTAGAATGAGAGTATATATATGTGTGTGTGTGTATATATATATATGTATGTATGTATATATGTATATATATGCATATATATATATATATATATATATATTTTTTTTTAGGGGAACATAGTAAAATATTGACCTTTCCTTCTAAATATTTGGGTAGGCTAATGTTTGCTACTATGATTAGATAGTTTAAATATATTGCATTAAAAGTTCTGATATATCTCCTGATGAATGCACTTCTAAATTGTCATGTATATCATCTCTAATAAGATACAGTTTTTAAAATTATTGTATTCTGATATAATTATTACTTTTTAGTAGAGATCTTAGTTCTTATAAAGAGTGTGGTCATGGCTTCCTGAGATGTCATAATTCATCAAATCTTTTTCTTCTTAGATCTCATCTCCACATCCTTTCTGAACTATACACTATAATTTTTATATTTATATTGCCAAGTGTGATCTATCCAAACTAGAACTTAGGCATGGTACTTAGAAATTTTTAGATATTGCAATAAAATAGCAATCTAATGTCTAAATAAAACTGGATATTTTTTATTAATATTTTATTGCATTTTGGAATTCCTTAATATATGAAGTTTTCACTGGGGACATAAGAAATTGAAATGCATTATGTTGTATATCAAGCTGGTTTCATATATCAAATGACTTTAGTACAGGGAGTAACAGCAGAAATATTGGGGAATAGAAGATAGAATTTCAAAGGCCGTAAGAAGCTTGATCAGTGAATAATTAAGAATGAATTAGTGGAAATTTATGGATAATTGGAAGGTATGTTAAGGGGGAAATGAACATGGTATTCATTCGACGGAATTAAGAACTAAGACTGTTAAAAATACTAAAAGCAGGAATTCTGGAAAAAGACTGTTGTTTTATGAAGTATTGTAGTGTAATATCAGCATATCACTTAAGGTATTCATCTCTGTTTGCAGACTTGTTGACCACCCTATTATATGACCAACATTTAAATAAGCATTTAAATAAACATTTAAACTTAGCTAAGAAAGTTACATCTTTGGAGAGAGAAGGAATTCAGAGCCTCCTGCAAAGTGATACAATTGAAAATTGCTCACTTTCTGGATAAAATTGGTTGGTACTGGGTCAATATAATCAAGTAAGCTCTGAGATTAAAGTATTTCCCTTTGTTCTCTATGAGTTTATCATTCAGCTGTTCAGAAGTTATTTACCCAATGCAAGCACACGTGACTAGAAAGATGAGGTGAAGGCAGCAGTAGCCTCTGACATGCACTGTTATCTGCGAGACTTACCTCTTGCTGTGTTGGGGCATTCAGCTGTCTTCCTCCCTGCACCTCTGCACCCAGTAGGCTTTGAAAGTCAGTTACAGACACAATATCCTGTCCCATTCAACTCCATGTTTATTCCGTTGTATTATATGCCATTCACTACCCCTTCCCTAAGCCAGAATAGGAGAAAAATATTTTATATCAATAGACAAATATGGAAAAAGTTATTTGAAATAAATAATGTCGGTTTAGGACTTTATGTTTCAGCTCAATTCTAGATTTATGATCTCTAAACTATGGAGAGAATGTTCACTGTCTCCCACTGAACATTTAAAGCTTTAAAAATTCTGTAATATTAGTAAATTACTATATATATATATATATATATATATATATATATTATTGCTAATTGAAAAACTGAGACTGAATTGGGTAAAGGAGTGCTTGAACAGATTATATTTTACCTATTTCTTATAAACGATGGTTGCTCCTTTTAATTTCAACTTTTTTTTTTTCCATTCTCCTTTTCAATCTATTATACTCTTTGCATCTTCTGGGTGGCTATTTATTGACCCTTAATTTGAATTTATTGTAATCTTGGTGTTCAGTTTATAGTAGGACCCTCCCAGGGGCTCACATGCTGAGGCCTGAATAGCACCAATGACATGTAAATGGCTGAGAAAGAGAGCCAGCCAGCTTCCCAGCTCATCTAATGGAACTCACTGTTTTAGGATTGCCTGGAATTGTAATACCCTCTGTAAGATTCACTAGTTATTTAACGCTTCTATTGGATATTTTGTGAAGAATTAATAAGCCCCGGTGGGGTGTGTGTGTGTGTGTGTGTGTGTGTGTGTGTGTGTGTATGTGTGTTTGTGTGTGTTTGCCAGAGATCAGAAATGCTTTGTTTAAATCTAATACCCTGGAGAAAAACTCAAGAGGAAAAGCTGCTGAGTTTACTTAATTTGAAAAGATTTTTCTTTTTCTTTTCTTTCAGTTTTTCCCTGACGGTATTGCTTGTGGATTAAAAAGCTTTACAAAGTTGTTCTAGTGATTCTGTTAAGACCACACTCTACTTTTTTACTGCAGAGGCAAATGTTAGCCTCTCCTGAGGTTTCTCTCACAAAGCTCTTTCTTCTTCTCAGCTCTTAGCAACGCCAGATGTGCAACTTAATGGTCACTACACCTTTATTACAGTTTTCGTGGCCTGTTTTTTCCATTATTTTCCTTGTTTATGTACACTGCAGCAGTTATGGTCTCCATATGCTTGTTATGTAAGGTAGCTCCTAAAACCCAGCTGAGAGATGCAAGCTGGTGAGGGGAAAAAATCACCGCTGGTCTCCCATTTATCTTATTTTTACACTGAAAGGTAAATTCATCTCCACAAATGTGTTTCTAAAGCATCTTTCAACTATCAGGCAATACTTTTGCTTTGTTCTTCAACAGCATGAAGGCAGAGATCCACAGAAGTCGAACCTGATTTTATCACTTAATAGCTTTGAGCTATTGATATAGTACTTCTTAGATAAGATGCCATAAGCAAAAGATTTAGAAGCTGAGGTCTGGTGAAATAAATATATGTAGAAACTAGGCTTTTTTTGTGGGGGACAGGGGGTTGAGGTTGGGGAAATATAGAAATTCTTCCTGATTAATAGAAACAAAAACAATTTCAAAGAAAATGTGAGATTATTGATTTAAATAACTTTTAAATAATTTTTAAAATATATTTTATTGATTTTCCACAGGGAGGAAGGGAGGTAGGTTAGAGAGCTAGAAATGTCGATGAGAGAGAAACATCTACCAGCTGCCTCCTGCACACCCCCTACTGGGGATGTGCCCGCAACCCATGTACATGCCCTTGACCGGAATTGAACCTGGGGCCTTTCAGTCCGCAGACCAATGCTCTACCACTGAGCCAAACCTGTTTCAGCGATTTAAATAACTTTTAGTAAGCCATACAATTTAATTGAATTTATTTCTCAATGTCATTCCTAGAGAAATCTGAAATACCTTGTTTCATGAGAATCTGGGATATGTACAGTACAAAATTCAAATATGACATTAGTGCTAAAGGAATTACAGACATAAAATTTTGAGAATGCACATGCTTCCAGGTATGGTTTTTAAAGCTGTTCTATGACAATGATATATTTCTAATGAGCGATTTTTATGTTTAATATGAAACAGGGATATTGACTTTATGGGAGAAGAATCTATCTCATCTAATTAGAATTATGAAACTTTCCATTTATTTTTGTCCACAATGTTTTGTTTTATTTGTTTATTATTATTTTTTTTTATCAGAAAGTATAGAAGGTTGGAAAGTTAGCAGAGTTGTCCCCGCGACTAAGAGTGTGTGAATGCTATTATCCTTTGTTTTCAGTGACCTCATATAAAAGCTCTATTCAGAAAGTTTGGAGTAAATCACTACATTTGCAAGATTCCATATTAGAATCCACTCCATCAACAAGTGCTTAGAGTAGAGGAGGCAACCAAAAATTACTTTTCATCTTTTTTTTATTAATATATTTTATTGATATTTTACAGAGAGGAAGAGAGAGGGATAGAGAGTTAGAAACATTGATGAGAGAGAATCATCGATCAGATGCCTCTTGCACACTCCCTACTGGGGATGCCCTCGCAACCAAGGTACATGCCTCTGACTGGAATCGAACCTGGGACCTTTCAGTCCACAGGCCGACGCTCTATCCACTGAGCCAAACCAGTTTCAGTTTCGGCACTTTTCATCTTTAAAATTTGCTTTTTTAACCTATCTGTATTTTAGAGAAGAAAATTTAGTTCTATCAGTACCAGAAATATATGAGATATTTCATTTTAATTATGAAAATAAATATATTAATAAGCCCTGTTTAATTAATGAAAACTCACATTATTTGAAAAATTAGCCAATTGCTCATTTCCCTGATGCTATATGTATACATGTAATATGTATTACACCAGATGTTGATAGATTTCTTAGCCCATTCCATTTTTAGCAAATCTATGGGTATTCTATTTCATTTTATTCTAGCTGTGCAAATTTCTTCAATATTCTTAAAATCCATTGGAGGCATTTCCAGTGACTAAGGAGATACCTGTCAGTGATGGTAGAATTGATTGATTTCAAAGCTTCTTATTGCTATCATAGAACTTGGCAAAGAAAGGACTCATGGCAGCAATAGATGTTTCTGGAAACTTTTTATGAGACCAGTGGGAACCCTATAAATATGTTTGGTCGTTCCCCTCACCTCATCCTCATTTCCCTTACATCTGAATTGAATACTAACATAGCTACAGTAGTAATGTGCTACTCATCCTGAAAGTACAATAGAATTTTTCTTCTTATTTCCTTTAAGTTTGTGGAATCTCTTTAATTCATCAAAATATAGCTATTGAATAAAGAAAAATAGACTATAATTTTAGAAACCAAACTTAGTTATCCTTTTTTTCCCCTATTCTCATCCTTTTCTACCCTATTATGATTATAAATATTCTGTGGAAGCATTTTGGGGGATGAGAAACAGAAGGCTTTTGTAAAAATATTTGGCAAGAGAGTATGGGTATAGGGAAAGAAATGAAGAAGGCAAAAAATCTTAGCCATAGCCTAGATTTTCAACTTTGTTCAAAAGTAGAAGCTCCATATATATATATATATATCTTATGTTGATAATGATAAAAAAAATTCCTGAATTAAAAGTCATCTTTACAGAAATCTATGTATTTTTTCAACAGTATGCTTTTCTACTCAGCTACTTCCATTCTTTGAGCATTAAAAACATAAAATAGGGAGATATTTTAGGACAACATATGTGTGATTCATAAAACCAAAAAGTATGTGGGAAAGAGTGAGGCAACAGTTTCTATTGCGTTGCACATCCTTTTGTCATTGTGAAATTTCAAGAAAAGAAAGTCTTGGGAGTCAGATACTATGGAAGTAAAGGAAGTATGTGGCTGGACACCAGCATTTTTGTATGAAAACGGATGGCAAGGTCAGGAGGGGTTTAATTTCAGTAAAGGGAAATACATAAAGAGAGCTTTCTGGTGAAGAGCAGCCATAAAAGAAAGAAAACCTTGAAGTATTTCCTCAGAATTTTGAAGAAGGCATTTGAAGCTTGCATCTTTTATGGTATGTTTTCTATATATTTCTGAATCTAATGGATGAGACATCTCTGAGAGAGACACATGCTTTGCAAGTCATTGGTCTCCTTTTATGTCCGGGCTGTTGATAGTAGGGCCATTGCATACACTTGGGAGGACTGTACACCGTACCACTCCAGACATGAAAGGCACTACAGCTACTAGTGGTGGCCTTGGATCCCTATTCTTATTCAGTCGAATAAAGAGATGTTCAAAATGTATATGTAATTTTATATTGCTGACTAGGTAGCTGAACAGAATATTCAGAATAGGGCCCCATGCTTTCATTCTCACACTTCCCTAATTTCCAATTCTTATCTTCATGTCTTCAGATAAGTTGAATAGGTGACCTTGTTGAACCTCCCAATAGTATTTCCCTTCTCCCATCACACACATACACACACACACACACACACATACTGTTTTGAGATATCCCCAGAATTCCTAGTAAAATGTTGCATTATCTGATAAAAACTACCTTTGTGAGCTATTGATTTGAGTGACATTTGTGGGTGGTCTCCTAGCATGGATATGAAAGTTAATTATATCTGAAAATTGGAACACAGGGAAGTATCTCTTGATCATAGGCCACAGTTAATTTAACTTGCTTTTTTGGATTAGAATCTAAGGTGATTATTTTACTACCCTGTGTTTAAAAATAAATAGTTTTTAAAAAGAACTTTGGAGATCATTTCTTTTCACTTCCTGAAAGAAACTTGATGCATCCTCAGTATATCTGAAAAAAAGCACAGTATAGTTAATAATCTTACTTTGAAAGAATGAGAGTAATGGTTATATTCCATGACATCATGCTTGGCATGTGAGAATGTGTAATATTCCAAGTGGCATTCCTTCAAATTTCTCACAACTTCAAGATACAACCTTTACAAGCCACATTTTTATTGATACCTTTTCAAAAGTTGCTTTGGTGTATCACCCTATTTATTTTAACCAGTTCTTATCCTAATATATAAAAACCCAGGGTCTATAACATCCAAAACGACTGAAGGCTTGACTGAAGGTCAGTGCTGGATTGCCGTGGCAACACAGCACTAACTGCCAGCTACTGCGGCACCACACCCAGCAATGACTGCTGAGGTGGCTGCAGATCAGGCCCAAAGAGAGGCCTGGAGAGAGAAGCAGGGTCTGATCCATAGATTCCATGGCAGCTGTTGATCAGCCCTTGCCTCTCTTTCTCTCTGGGCTTGGCCTGAAGCCACACCTTTTTCTTTCTGACCTCCACTGGGGCTGCTGATCAGCCCCACCTCTCTGATCAGGCCTGTTGATAGGACCAGAGATGCTGACTGGCATAGAAACCAACCAATCAGAACCAAATCTGGGTGAAATGCCAGGAGCCAATGGCTGCCTAAGAGGCAGAACTTTTGACACTGATTGGCATAAAAACCAAACAATCAGAATCTAATCTGGGTGAACTGAGAAGGCAGAATCTAAGGTAGGGCTGAGGAGAGGTTTTAAGGGCAATAGCTGTTTGGTATAAGGTGAAAGAAGCAGTTCAATTTTTTTAATGACTGGTTTGACAGTATAGTGCATACGACTGGCTATCAGTCCAAATATGGGAATTATGTATTTTTGTCTGCCAAGAGCATCTCCTCCTTATGAAAAAGGCTTTCCCCCTCATTTAAGCAATCCTGTCCTATATAATCTATCTACACTGCTTCCCCGAAAATAAGACAGTGTCTTATATTAATTTTTGCTCCCAAAGACACGCTAGGTCTTATTTTTAGAGGTTGTCTTATTTTTCAATGAAGAAGAATAAAGAACACATTTATTATTAAATGAAAATAAAGGAAATTTATTACCTGTATACAGTACGGTAGTATGGTAGTTGTCAACACAAACCAGACAAGCTGAATCCTATAGTATCAAGAATTTACTCATTTATTCAATGACAATCATGTCATCATCATCAGGAACATCATCATAACAATCCAATTCCTGAATTTCCTGGTGAATTTCTTGTGACTCCATTTCTTTCAGAATTATTGGACAAAATCCCTCATGTTTAGCCTAGGGGGGGCCTTATTTTCGGGGGGATGCCTTATATTTCACTCAGAAGGAAACCTGTAAGTAGGTCTTATTTTCGGAGGATGTCTTATTTTTGGGGAAACACAGTATACTACTAAAAGGGTAATATGCTATTAGATCAGGTTGACTGGCCATCTTCTGGACATCTGATTTCCTTTTGGACAAAGCCATCGTGGTAGGGGCCAAGGCAGAGGCCATTAGGGGTGATTAGGCTGGCATTGGAGGGCAGTTGGGGGTGAGATCAGGCCGATAGGGGAGAGCAGTTGGGGGCAAGATCAGGCAGGCAGGAGAGGGCAGTTAGGAGCGAGATAAGGCCAGCAGGGGAGAGCAGTTAGGGGCAAGATCAGGCTGGCAGGGCAGAACAGTTAGAAGCGATCAGGCAGGCAGGCAGAGATGTTAGGGGCGATAAGGCAGGCAGGCAGAGGCAGTTAGGGGTGATAAGGCAGGCAGGCAGGCAGGTGAGTGGTTAGGATCCAGTGGTCCCAGATTGTGGTCAGACATCCCCCAAGGGGTTCCTGATTGGATAGGGTTCAGGCTGGATTGAGGGACCCCCCTCCCGTGCATGAATTCCATGCACCAGGCCACTAGTTTATATATAATATTAAAAAATAGTTGAAAAATAACAAAAGTGGCAAAAGAACAGTGATTAGTAAGAACAATACTTTTATAAAAATAGTGTTTTAATTATTGTTATGCCTAAAATTATTTGGCTGACTTTCTCAGGAACAAATTGTCATGATTTAGTTTAAGGTGTTTTCTTTACCTTTAAAATGGTGTGTTATGCCAACAGGAATCATTCTTTCAAGTATAACTCTGTTTAAAGTTATTAATATTCGTTTTGAGTATTTATTTAGAGTTGTAAGGTCCACTCTCTTGGAACACTGAAATTTATCTGGCGAGACTGTTGAGATGATTGTGTTTTAATAAAATACTGTAGCTGTTCTTCTCCAGATGTGTATATTTTTAACTTTAGGGGCTGATATTCTGAAAGGGAGAGTATTGACATGCAATGCTTTTTCAAAGCTCTCTACATTTGCTTTTCATTATATTTTATGGTTAAGAGGCCTTCTGAATTTGATGGATTTTATTTGCTTAATTAACTACATCAGTAGCATATTATAAGGAAGCCTGTAAATAGTAAATGTATGCCATAGAGCAAATGTAAGGAGCTTTTACCTCTCTGGAGTTGTTCCCTTTTTAGTGGGCATTGTGTGCACTTTCAAAAGCCCATCAACTCTTTTATTATTGGATTCTTTGTACTCATCAGCTGACTTTATGTTTTATCCAGCTGGTTTATCTTATTTTCCTCCACTCAATACCACAATAAAGGCTTATCTTGGCTTATTGCCCCCTCAAACATACTAGATGGCTAATACTTCTCTATGCATCAATTTTTCCCCCCGATATCTGAAAAAAATAAAGATGCCATTGGGGATTCTGGCAAGAGAAATCTTAAAACAGTCCTCAGTGTTTTAAGTGTTTGAAGTCAACTGGAGAATAGTTTTAACTCCATGCTCATTATATCTTAGGTTATGTTTTGTTATTTAAAGTTCCTGATTAGATCTGGAAGATAACCTAACCCAAACAACCAAACATTTTGCAAGCTGCCAGTACAAATTATTTCTTTGTTAAGGTTTAAGGGGATTTCTCAGCTAGATGAGTAGGAGACTAATATACCAATGAAAGTTCTTGAGGTCTAATGTGAAAAATTGATAATATTAAGTGTGTTTTAAGGATGGATTAGAAAGAAAAATAAAAGGAGAATCAGACTCTTTACTTATGATTATTACCATTATAGGTTAACAGGGATCTAATTTATTTGTCTATCTTAAACAATCAGAAATGGAAAAAAGTATATAAAGCAACATTATTCACCCACTGGACAAAAATCAGCACAGATCTAATATAATCCCAGGGAGAAGGACAATAAAAGGGAGTCCTTTTACTGTACCAGCTTATTTCTTGGAGGTAGTATCCAGATCATGGATTAGGGATGGAGAGCCCAACTAGAGTTAGCTATTTTGCTAAGCTTAAGAGACTGAAATCAATGTTAAAGAAAGCCTAGAGCTCTAAAATTTCTGATCAGAGTACCAAAAAGGACCAGAGAGATTTTTAAAAATGAGTAAGGGAGAGGCAGGGTGGAGAGAGAGAGAACTATAAAGAGGAGAAGAAGAAGGAGGAGTAGGAAAATGGGAGGGAGGGAGAGAGGGGGGGAGAAAGGAGAGAGAGAGAGAGAGAGAGAGAGAGAGAGAGAGAGAGAGAGAGAGAGAGAGAGAGAGAGAGAGAAAAGAGAGAATGCATACTAGAATTTTCAGGGATCTTCTCTCCAGTGTTTGTACATATAAGAGAGGAAACAAGCAAAAGCCAAGGAAAGAAGCAGTAGAGGATTATGATTAAACGATTCCTAGAACTGACAAAAGACAAGACTGGGAATATTGGTATTTCCACAGCTAGAGTGGAGAGACAACTTACTACATGAGATATTTGTTAGAGTTCTTAAAAGTATATTTATTTTATGAGTGTTGTTAAATTAAACCTAGACCAAAAGCTGCTCTAAACCTTCTTTAAGCTTTTAATAAATTCTCAAAAATAACTTAATTGTGTGCCATTGCAATCCAGCACACAAAGATATATAAACCAAAATGTTTACCATTCAGTAAAACAATTATTATGAGTATTGTAAAACATAGTATAACCTGACTAGGGGAATAAAATATTCACTAATAGAAACATGCCCTCACATGATAGAGATGATAAAATGTGTGGATAAGAGTATTAAGCAATTGTTATAATTTGTTCCATTTATTCAGGAAGCTAGAAGAGAACATAAATGTGATGAAAAGAAATGGTAGGCATAAAGTATACTGAGTGGAACTTTTAGAGATGAAAAATACATTATCAGAAATTAAAATATGCTAGATAGGATTAACAATAAATTAAATACTATAGAAGTAACAATTGGTGAACTGGCAAACATAGCAATGCAGGTTAATTGAATGCAAAATAAAGAATAGAGAGTTAAAAAGATTTAAAGAATAAGCCACATTAGTAACATCTCAAAATATAAGTGAAAAAGTCAGACATAAAAGGTACTGTGTGACTTCACTTAAATGTGTACTCGAAAGGCAAAACTAGTGTAAGAGAACACTTCATCAGTTGGCCAAGTTGGGAGTAGGACATTGACTGCAGAGGGGCCTAAAAGAAGTTGTTAGGGTAAAGGAAATATTCCATATTTTGATTGTGGTGCTGATCATGTTGAATTATTCCTTTAGAATTACGGGTTTTTATTGTGTAAAGTTTACTTCAACTTGCTTAAAATAAGAATATGACTATTTTAGCAATCAGCAAAGTTAAGTATCAATAACAGATTTTATTTTTTTTAAATATATCTTTATTGATTTCAGAGATGAAGGGAGACTGGGAGAGAGATAGAAACATTAGTGATGAGAAAGAATTATTGATCTGCTGCCTCCTGCATGTCCCCCACTGGAGATAGAGCCCTCAGCCCAGGCATGTGCCCTGACCGGGAATTGAACCATGACCTGGTTCATAGGCCAAAGCTCAACCTTTGAGCCTCCCCGGTTAGGCCCAATTGTATTTTTGTTGGTTATTTTCTTTCTCTCTCTTTCTCATGAATAAATGTTAGAAAATTGTCATTTTATGATGTTTTGTTATTTTCTTTTTAAAAATCACTGATATTAAAGTTTAGTCAGGTTGGAATTCTCACATTGCCTGAAACTATCTCGGCTTGGGGAGGCAGTGTGTTTCAGGAGGTTTTGCTGCTTTTCATATTAGATTTGGTGGGGGAAAATGACAAGTAATTTATTTCATTTTTATTTACAGATTCTTTTCCTTTTAGCTCTTATGATCCTGGCCAAACTCTTCAGTTATGCTGCTTGACCTTTCCTCAATAATTCTCAAGGCTATTCTATTTCTTACAGCATTAGTAGCTCATGTTTATCTCTTATTAGGTGGCAGAATCTGTTCTAATGACTTCATACATTGATTTCCTTTAATTCTCACAGCTACCTTGTGGGGGTATATGATGACTCCCCCCTTCACACTCTCCCCACTTTTTACAGCTAATGAGATGGGGGCACAGCAGCTGCTAAAATCATAAAGCTAATTAATAAGTGAGGAAGCAAAGGTTTGACTATAGACAGTTCAGCTTTAGAGCCCATTCCCTGAACTGTCAAACTACAAATCCACTAAAATACAGATCTTAAATTTTAATTTATAGAAGAATCAATTTATTTAAATTCATTCTCGGACTGCTCCATCTCCCTCACAATTCTTATTCCGTAGTTTTTTAGCAAGTGTCCCAAGTGGTGGTATCTTGAACCACATTTGAGAAACTCCATTTTCTGTGACGTTAAGTTCATTATTTAACTTTTCAGGGCTGTTGCCTCCTATTCAAAGGTGATGTGCCAGCCGAAACTGGTTTGGCTCAATGGATAGATCATCGGCTTGGGGACTGAAAGGTCCTGGGTTCGATTCCGGTGAAGGGCATGTACCTTGGTTGCGGGCATATCCCCAGTAGGGGGTGTGCAAGAGGCAGCTAATAGATGATTCTCTCTCATCGATGTTTCTAACTCTATCCCTATCTCTTCCTCTCTGTAAAAAATCAATAAAATATATTTAAAAAAAAAAAGGTGATGTTCCAGTAGGATGAAATAGTTGACAGCTCCTGGCAGACAGTCAGTCCTCGATAACTTAACTCGTTGTTTTTTTTTTCTTTGTGTGTGTGTGTGTGTGTGTGTGTGTGTGTGTTTGTTTGTTTACTCTTGGTGGTAGATGTTATTTCATAGAATTTGTCAACAGTGATAACTATTTTGGGCACTTGCTTATTAATGATATTTCTAATAAGCAAGGAACATTTCAGAGTGAAAAGACATCTTATTGAATGTGAACACTTTTCAATTTGATTATATCAGGAATTACAGTGTGTTCTGCTCCAGCATGTGTTTTGGAAAATACCAATGAGGTCATTTATAATTGGCAAATAGAATTATGTTGGTATAATGTAGAAGTTGTGTGGCTTTATATGTGCTTTATTCTAGGCCAAGGAAGGCAGAATAGTCAGAGTAGAACTATTACCTTGGGTGGCAACGGAGCCTTCAGCTTTGATACCCTGTAGTCAACAGGTACCTCAATTTAAAAATGAGTGCTCATATCTGGACCTTCCTCACCAAAGGGACACAGAGCTTGTCTTGTGAGGCTCTTAGATATTTGCAGATTGCCTAGCCTAGGGGTGTCGAACTCAATCAGAGAAGGGGCCAAAATCTAAAATCCAGCCTAAATCGCAGGCCGAATGGTTTACTGAACAGTCATAAACTGTCATTGTGATGGAAATGCAGCGGAGTGCAGTGATGACAGCACGGTGCGGGCCACATTGCAAGGCCTGGCGGGACGGATTTGGCCCGCGGGCCTTGTGTTTGACACATGTGGCCTAGCCCTCAGTGCAATCTATTGGCAAGCCAATTGGCTCAGAGTTGGCCTTCCAATTGGATTTTCCCCACCAATTCTAATTTACGTGTTGCCAGCATTTCCATTCAAAAAAAATTTTTTTTAAATGAGCTAAACTTTTTGCTTTGGATGGTCCAAATTATTTTCTGATGTAGTAAGATTATTTTTGCTAGTGATTTGTTCATAAAGTTGCATATGTTTAGAATGGTCTTCCCAGAACCAATTTCCCCCACAAGTCCCATTGTTTTAGGTACTCCATTTTGTTTGCAATGTGAGAATTATAGAATGCATATATCTTCTCATATAGTTTAAATCTATTTTAGGAATTTGAGCATCTCTAGATTTCCAATATCGTATAGTCTCTGAAGAAATAGTTGGTTCAATGGTTTGTACATTATAAAGTAACTTACTTTGTCAGAGTGATCATGTCATTTTTGTTATTACCACCAGTGTTGTACTTATTTCTTATTATCCCATTGGGTAAACTCACTTTGGTTACTTTTTTTAAAAGTTGTTAAGATTTCTAACTTGTATTTGAGTTTCTCCTGTACTTGTCTCAGAAGAACATATAAATTTGACATTAGTTATTGTCTCTTTTACCTGTAAATTACTCCTTCTTATTAAAAAGTACATAATTTTGAAGTTGAAAACCTTATATAATAAAAGCCCAGTGATCTAATTGCAAAATGTCCACAACGACTGCAGCCCCTTGCCCTGGCCAGCTCTACCCCCCAATGAGCTCCCCTACTCAGATCAAGGGCAAGTCTGGCAGGCAAACCACGCAGGGCCGCCCTCCCTAGCTGGCCATGCCCCCAAGAGGGACCCCATGGGGGGAGGGCCAGCTATACCCCACCAGTGCATGAATTTGTGCACAGGGCCTCTAGTAGTAGATAAAAAAGCAATTTCTTTAACTTAAGAGAGATATATTTTCCAAAATAATGGTTTTTGGTTCTCATAATTGCTACTATTTATTGAATACATATTATATATGTCCACTCATTTTTCTAGGAACTTCACTTGCAATGTTAGTTCTTAAAATGTTTGATATAGATAGCCCAGATTTTCAGAAAGATAAGTATCACATGATCTCATTCATATGTGGAATCTAATAATAAAATAAACTGATGAACAAAATAGTTCCAGGGACAGAAGCATGGAACAGACTATTGAACTTCAGAGGGAAGGTGGGGTGCTATTGTGGGATGAGATCAACTAAAGAATTTGTGTGCATATATGCATAATCCTGGCCAAATCCTGGCCAAAGACAATATGGTAGTGAAGTCCTAGGGCAGGGTTGGGGGCAAACTAGAAGAGGTTAATGGGCAGGAAGGGGGCAAGGAGAGAAAAAAGAGATCATAGGTAATACTTTCAACAATAAAGATTTTTTTAAAAAGGTAAAAAGAGGTAAATCTGTCTGTGTCTTACAGAATTATTAAACAAAAACATGAGGAATACAAAATCAAATAAATTGCTGTTATTAGAAAACTAGAGGCCCGGTGCATAAATTCATGCACATGTGGGGACCCTCAGGGTGGCCTGTGGGGATCAGGCTCAAACCCACAGTCCAAAGTCGCCTGCCACTCCTGCCTGCTGCTCCCATTCATCCCAGCCCCACTGTGCCTGCCCTGGTCTCATGCCCAGGCAGCCCGATCAGGAAAGACTCATGCAGTCACAGCGGTGCCCATCAGCCATGAGCCCTGCATCTGCAGCCCATCCCAAGGCGGGTAGGAAGGGACAGGATGTGCTCAGCCCTCTGGGCAGGCAGTGGGACCCCCTTGTTGGCTTGGGATCTGGATCTGTCCTGCTGACATTTGCGGCCATTGTCAGGAGCCACCTGGTGGCCGCTTTTATATAGTTTCTTCCTTGCACAGCATCTAGGGAGGGGAAGCAGCCATTTTGCCTGAGGCCAACTTCCAGGAGGCTAGTAGTGCTGTCAGGATTACACAGGCAGCATCAGTCCATCAGTGCCTGCCCTGTTCTCTGGAAATTGGACCTGCAGGACTGTTGAAGGAGTGAATAGCTGCTGCCAGCCTGGTGGGCCACTGGGATGGGTCAGTCAGCTGAATGGCACTCCTACTGTGGGAGCACACTGACCACCAGGGGACAGCTGCTGCATTGAGTGTCTGCCCCTGGTGTTCAGTGCACATCATAGCTACTGGTTGTTCCAGTCATTCTGGTCATTTAGTCGCTTAGGCTTTTATATATATATAGACTAGGAGTCCAGTGCATGAAATTCGTGCATGGGGGGAGGGGGTGTGTGTCCCCTCAGCCCGACCTGTACCCTCTCCTCAGGGGACCCTCTCCAATCTGGGAGTTTGTGTCTGTCTTTGCAATCACATGAGCTAATTGTCTGAGACTCCCAACTCAGTTTGGTTTGGTGCTCACAGAATAATAGAGGTTGTTTTTTTATTCTTTGCTCCATTGGTGGAGATTTCCTAGAAACTGCAAGATATCTTCCTTTTAATTTTTTCTCAACAATCTGGCTTTACTTATGTCTCTCACCTTTGCTTTCCCTCCATCCGTCACTTGCAACAGTAACTTGCTCCTGGCTCACTTTGCTCTAGTGTCTAGGAGATCCCGCAACGTGTCTGCCACCAAAACTATGATTCCCAACATTCCTGGTGCTCATCATGCTCTGGGCTTCTGCTTCCCGTCCAAGGGCTGCCACCAGAACTATGATTCCCAGAATTCCTCATGCTCCCGGTGCTTTTGGTTTCTGCTTTCAGTCCAGGGGCTACAGAAGCCAAAAGGATTTGGAACTCCAGCCGCCCCCAGACCAGGCTGACAGGACTGGACACTCCAATGGCATCTCCAGGACCCTGGCCACTCGGCACTGGTGTGCACATGCACTGGCCACAGACTCAGAGTGGTTGGGGTCCCAAGAATGCCTGCCACATTGGCCCTGTAACACAGCAGGTGGGCAGGTAAATGTCCTGCCCTGCTCCTGGCCTCTTGCTGCCTGCATGCGTGTTGGGGGCAATAGGGCTGGCAGGGAAGCAGAAAGGCACCAATCAGGCTGGCAGGGGAGTGTTTAGGGGGTGATCAGGCTTGCGGGCAGAAGCAGTTAGAGGCATTTAGGTAGGCGGTTGGGAGCCAGCAGTCCTCGGTTGTGAGAGTGATGTCCAACTGCCCGTTTAGGCCCGATCCCAGTAGTATCAGGTATAAACGGGCAGTTGTCCACCCCTCTAGGGGTCCCAGATTGGAGAGGGTGCAGGCTGTACTGAAGGAACACCCTCTCTGCACAAATTTTGTGCACCGGGCCTCTAGTCTGGTTATAATGAAATAATTTTATGACTAGATGCTGCATTTTCATATTCACTGAGTATACATTTGGACACTCTTTAGAAGTTTAGATTTTTAAGTTGTATTTAGTAAGCTTGAGTAATAATGTTATAAATTATTTCTAAGATGGTTTTTAAAGTTATTCTGTAGATTATATTGGCTCTTCCACTTTCTAACTGCATGATTTTGGTCAGATTGTTCAAATGAATCAGAGTTACCTCTGCTATAAACTGGGGAAAATAAATGTGCCTATTCTTGAGTCATCCATTAATTAAATGTGATAATGCACAAAATTGTTTCCCAGTAACTGCTATGCAGAATGTATTAGCTATAAATACACGATGCCCCAAAAATGTGTACACACACTTTGAATAATTATAAAGGCATTATTTATTAAAGTACATTTTATTTTCAAAATTGAGCTATCAGCTGTTAAAGTGTGCATACATTTTGGGGGAACACCCTGTATTGTTGTTATCATTACTAGAGTTAGACACAATGATTACTCTGTATTTTCATAACCTAGGCAGGCATGGTCTGCTGAATGATTTAGCAGCTTTAGCAAGTTACACTATTGCATGAGTTTAACCTGATTTCATGGGATAAAACAGAATGAACACCGTGCCTCATGGCTGTCAGTAGTGAAAAATAGCTGGAAATCAGACAAACAGCTTCATTGCTGAGATTGTTTCCGGGCTAAAAGTTCTTCCAACAGCTGTTTGTTTTGGCCATTAATCGTGTCCTTTTTTTTTTTTTTTTTTTTTTAAGCTAGGGGAAATACGGTTTTCTTTAAAAAGAGAACTAGGCTGGTTATTTCTGAAATCAGGAAGAACGCCTGTCCTTCCACTATTGTGGTCTTTTGGCTGCTCTGACAATTGGACTGAAGACTTATTCTTTTGTGTTTTTTCCTCTTTTTCAGTCTCAGTGCTCAGACTCAGACTGCTGTAGAGAGAACAAAAGTAAAGCTAGGAGCTCTTTAATCCTAAAGAAGGAGGTTTGTAGCAGTTACCTTTAAGAAAAGTTTACTCCCCAATGGAGTATTTAATATTGCATAGATACTGACTCACTTCAGGGCGGAGGTAAGTGGGGAGAGAGGAGAGAGAGAGAGAGAGAGAGAGAGAGAGAGAGAGAGAGAGAGAGAGAGGATTTGAGCCAGCAAGAAAGAAAGATACTCAACTAAAGATGAAGGGAAGTTTTGTTGCCTCATCCTGAAAGTTATATTATTCGTTTTTCCTTTCCTTTCTTTCTTTCTTTCTTTTTTTTCTTTTTTTCTTCTTTTTTTTTTTTTAATCATGATGACTGCTAGTTTTGTTTAAATTATTTGTTCTGGAAATACTAAAGTTGGAGTCTACCAGACTGAGGTTAGAAGCATTTTCTTTGGCAGCAGGAAGATGCTTTTATAGAAGCCATGCCTGTACTTGGGGTAGCCTCAAAACTGAGACAGCCAGCTGTTGGGTCAAAGCCTGTTCATACTGCTCTTCCGATACCAAGTCTTGGCACCACTGTGTCACAGCACTATTCTTCAGGACCTTTGGAACTTACTGAAACAGAGAGCTCAATGCTTTCTTGTCAGCTCACGTTAAAATCGACCTGTGAATGTGGAGAGAAGAATCCCCTCCAGGGGAGAGCTAAGGAGACAGAAGACAGCAAGGTCAGTGGCTGAAGGTTACCTGCAGACTTAAGCAGCTAAAATGCAAATTTCCTTTTGGGTGAAATGGTGTCAGCAGAGGAGCACTGGTCTAAGAAAGTGAGTAGTTGGTATAGCTGAAAAGCTCAGTGTTTAGCCTATGTAAACCTGTACTTAGAGTTTATACTTCTAAAAGTTGTGTACAAAATTCTCTGACTATGCATAAGTTGTTATCACCTGGTATGTTCATGGATGGATGCCTAGTCCTAAATATTGCTCTATTACTAATAACAGTCACCAACCACAAATATGAGAAAAAAAAAGGGGACCTATTTTTCATACATATTATTATACTAAAGAAATTTATTTGTAGAAGTTTATAGAGAAAGCATCACTTTTCTCTAAATGTCATTTGCATCTTAAACACTTGCTGTTTGAATCTGTGTATCCTAGACTACTTAATTCATTGCAATATGAAGGAAAATGAAATATTATTTTTCTTGATACCATACACTTGTCTGGATTTTCACTTGTAAATTGAAACCCTACTGTTTTACTTATTACTGACATTTTTTTTTCAGTCATTTAATTTATACATTTTGTGAGCAGTAGCTCATACTCCTGGTTGTTAAGCGTGCTATAGTCATTTTCTCCAGCTGCTGTGGGGTAGCCTGGTCGTTCAGCTGATGAACTTCAGGGGGATTCATTTGTACCTGATAAACATCACTTTTTCGTGTAGTTTTAACTATGATGTCAAGCTTTCCATTCTTACATCTGGCTTCTTAGGGAATGGTTTGATTTTACTGTCCTACCGAAATGTAATTTAAAAATAACTCAATAAAGACTCTTCATATAGAAATCAACTCTACATACTAAAAAGAAAACTACCCCTTTTGTCTGAAATGTCCATTTTATTTTCACCTGTTCAAGTCCTCTAAGGTGCAGCCCCCAATGCAACTATCTTCATGAAGTCTTAGCTGGTCACCCTTTGTTCCTTTCCTCCCTGGTGATTCATTGTCTGAGTAATACAGCACATTTACCTATATTGTATTTAATTACCTAGATAATTTATTGGATAATTCTTTTCTCACCCCACTAACTTGAAAATAGAGATAGCAGGACCATTTTCTGTGTTCCAGCTCCTTCTCTCCAATGCTTTATGCATGAAGCTTAAATAGTAATTTACTAGACTAATACATGAATAAATGAATGAATGAACAAACTAAAATTGTCCTGAGAAAGACTTAGTTAAATTTTTTAATCTCATTGGATCATTTAATTTATAAAACATAGGGTTTAGAATGAATGATTTTAAAAGTACTTCTAGCTCAAAAATTATGTTATTTCTTTGATGTTTTAAGAAATAATTATTAATGCAAAAAAAGTCAGTTAGAAAATAATTATAGTTCTCAGTCCAATGAAAGTAATTCAGGGTAAATGTAGGGAAGTGTAAAGTATCATTAGAAAACTACAAATATTTAACTGTATGCAAATAATTAAATGTGAATGCCATATAACTCTGCTCTGTGAACCCACAATGACTTGTCTGGATTGGATGGAAAGAATAGATAGACCTTTTTTCTCTGCTGACCATGCTATTATCTCTGCAGGTTTAGTCAAACTTTCACTTTGATAAATGGCTTTGGCCCAAGACTTGACCACTATAAATACTTTTTGCAATAGAATTTTGGTTGATCTTTGGTTAGCAAACATATCAATCAAACATCTGATATCCCAATAAGACTCTGTGGTAAGTAATGCCACTTATCATATTAAAGAGTTTTTCAAACAAATGCAAAGCATGCCTGGTCAGCACTTCAAAGTATTTCTAAATGTGAAAAAAAGTATATTTATAGATATATAAACTTTTAATAAACTAGAACTGAAGAAAGTAACAAAATGATCAAGTAGCTATAGTAGAGATACTTAGATTTGGCTGTAAATAGTAGAAAACTTAATCTAACAATATCATACACAAGATAGGAGTTTATTTTTCATGTAAAGGATAATGTGAGAGTAAGCAGTCTGTGGCTGGTAGGATGACTGCATGAAGTTGTTAGGGAACCCGTGGCCACCCTGTTTTGCTTACCACCATCAGTTGTGGCAACTATCTCCGTCTTGAGTGGATACTGGAGAGCATTATGCTAAGTGAAATAAGCAAGGCAGAGAAAGAAAAAAATCACATGGTCTTATTAATTCATGGAATATAATGAGCAACAAAACTGATGAACTAAAACAGATCTAGAGACAGAGAAACATTCATCAGACTGTCAAACCTTGGAGGGAAAGTAGGGGAGGGTGGGGTAAGGGGGAGAGATCAACCAAAGGATTTGTACGCATGTATATAAGCCCAACCAATGGACACAGACAGCAGGGGGTGAGGACATAAGTTGGGGTGTTGCAGGGGGGGTCATGAAGGGATAAGGATATGTAATACCTTAATCAAAAAAGAAATTAAAAATATAGTTTAGTTCCATTCAATTAAAAAAGACATATCCTATTTAATTAAGGCTTCTTCCACACCATCTTGGCTTGCTTATAGTTCCAAGGCCTTCTCTAGCTGGGCAATAGAAACTGGGAAATGTAGTTTTTATTCTAAGAAGCTAAGTGCCCAGCTAAAAATGATGGGTTCTATTTCTAAGAAAAAAGAACCCATGGATAGTACCCACAATAGATGATGGTCATTAAAAAACATTTATGTGGACTTCTCTGCTAGTCCTTACACCAAATAGCCTCACAGTCTGATTAAAGAGAAAGAACCTATATGTGTGTCAGACAAGCGTGTGTCAGAAATGTATCTTCAACCCAGCAAGCCCTTCTCCTGTCCTTGTTTGTGATTAATGTAAATGCCATCATTCCAGTCATCTAATTTTGAATTCCTAGTTCAACACCTGGTGGTATATTTCACTATCTCATATCCATAGTTTCTAGAAATTGGAGATTTTGTTTTATTTTATAACTTGGATGTGTCCCCTTATGCACATCCTCATGCTTTGGCCCTTGGTAAGTTTTCTGTCAATTATTGCAATTATTCCAAACTGGTCTCCTCTCCTTTGGCTCCCATCACTTCCATCCAACACATTCAGCATCCTGCTCAATGAAAAAAAACCACATTAGTTTTCATGTTTTACTCCACCAGTAACACTGCAACAAGGAAGACTTCAGCTGGTGTCAGGGGAAGAGAAGAGGGCTATTGAGTGACTTGGTTTCTATATTTACCAGTAAGTTTTGTTTTAAGTATTGAGTTAACATTGCTAGTGAATTACAAATAAATCATTTATTCACCCAAATGTCTAGAATTATCAGGAGAAGACAATTAAGTTGACACATGGTCTCTATTGGATTGTTTAAATAACGGAAATAAATAAGAGAAACCTCAGGACAGAAATATAGAAGCAGAAGTCAATAGAGTAGATGACTGGCTCTGGCCTCCAGCTGTTTCCTTCTTGGAGAAGATGCCTAATTGCTGAAGACTGTTGACAGTCCTGTTGGCTTGCTCTCATGGTAGCACTTCCAGCGCTGGCCAGGCCAACTGCTGCATAGGTCAGCCCTCAGGTCTCTAGATGATTCGCCTGCTTTTCCTGTTTCTGCTGTGTTTGCACATTTAGTTATTTGCATTTAAAGAAACATGATTATTTCTTTTGCCAGTTATAGCTTATGCTCCAGGTTTCATGGCTTAGCTGTTAATGGTCATCGTATTTGTTTTTGCCTTTGTGGTAGCAATGGTGTGAAGACTGATTCTTGAAATTTATATTGTCTCTACAGGCAGAAGGCTAAGCTTTTCAGTGTCATTCATGTATTTCCATTGAGTTACAATTTTAGAATGTAAGAAATTTTGTTTTTTAATTTTTTTTATTAAATTATTATCTTTGTACATTTATCATTGGCCACCCCTCCCATAGATGCCCTCCCTCCCCAGAATTTTGTGTCCATTGGTTGTATTTATATGCATGTATACAAGTCCTTCAGTTGATCTCTTATCTACCCCCAGATCTCCCTACCCTCCCCGCTGTAATTTGACAGTCTGCTTGTTGCTTTACTGTCTCTATATCTATCTTTTGGTTCTTCAGTTTAGCTCTTTATCATCTATAAATGAGTGAGGTCATGTGGTGTTTCTCTTTCATTGACTGGCTTATTTCACTCAGCATGATGTTCTCCAATTCCATCCAGGTTACTGCAAATGATGAGAATTTCTTCTTTTTTATGGCAGCATAATATTCCATTGTGTAGATGTACCATAGTTTTTGGTTTGTGCTTTTCAAAGTGTTTAAAGAATTATAGCTCATGCTTTAAATTATTAAATTACCAAAAATTATGCTGTAAATTATATGTGATTAAATGTTACTGAAAATCTCATACAATTTTTATTGTTCTTCAAGTGTCAATATCATGTGAATATCTGATGACAGTTTGCCAAACACATTCTTCATAGTTTCTACCTTCCCAATATATGGAAATCTTTCTTTCCTTTAATAATAAGGAAGGTATTAAATATATTGTTTATGGGAACATGAAATCAATCGGTATCTCCTGAATTTTTAAGCAGAGTAATTGCACCATAACTTGAATTTATGCTATCATTTCTCTAACAATTACCCTCAGTCAACCTTGAATTTAAAATATTAGGTGTTGCCGAGACTGGTTTGGCTCAATGGATAGAGTGTCGGTTTGGGGACTGAAGGGACCCGGGTTTGATTCTGGTCAAAGGCATGTACCGATTCTGGTTGCGGGCATATCCCCAGTAGCGGGTGTGCAAGAGGCAGCTGATCGATGACTCTCTCTCATCGATGTTTCTAACTCTCTATCTCTCTCCCTTCCTCTCTCTACAAAATCAATAAAATATATATATATTAAAAAAAAGTTTTATAAAAAAATAATAAATAATAAAATAAAATATTAGGTGCTGCAGTTTAAAAAAATACATCAAGTTAGGAGCTCAGAGATTTGAATTAAACTTCTGCTAGATCTTGAAAATAAGTCATTTTTAAGCTCTCTGAATTTCAACTTCTGTATCTGTAAAAAATAAAATAAAATTACGGTAATAGTTTTTTATAAAGCTTTTCTAAGGGTAACATTTTTTTTTTTATTATCTACTCCCTTTCTCTTCCCAATTTCGTCCTATCAATGATCACATATCTCTTATTTTTTCAGCCTTTTCATCACCAATGGATCCTTTGGAACATTTTTTAAACCTTGGCACAAGTGACATTTTGCACTTGATAATTCTGTATTGTGGGGGCAGTATTATTATTATTATTATTATTATTATTATAGCATTTTTAGCAGCATCCTTGCCATTGCCTACTACATGCCAGTAGCATCCTATAGTTGTGACAGCTAAAAATGTCCCCAGACATTGTGAAAAATATCTGAGTGGAAGAAAATAATCTAACCCCATTGAGAAATACTGATTTAAAATAAACTTCTAAAAATGCTCAAGTCTTTATTATTTAATAATAATAATGATAATAATTAATAATATTCATCATCCTGCTTCAGATGATCACTCCATCTTTCCAACTTTCCAATTGCATTTCTTGAAAGTGTAGTTTATATTCATTGACACTATTCCAAGTTTTGCACTTACCTTACTTTTCTTTTTTCCCCCTTGCTTTCCTTGAGCTATAACTTATATTCTGTTTTCCTAGAGGTTACAATGGATTCTGAAAAGACATCTCTTCTTGGTTAACATTTTATCTTTGCTTTCATCCTGTTTGTAATATTTGAGATCCACTTACTACAGTTCTCTTCTTGGATGCGCCAATACTTACTAGCAAAGTGACCTTGGCAAATCAATTAATACTTAAGTATCTGTTTATTCATCTATAAAATGAGGACAGTAATATAAAATATCCCATAAAATTCTTGTGAAGAGTAAATGAGATATTGCATGTAAAGTATAAACTATATGCCAACATATTGCGTAGTATATAGTTAATAGTCAACATTTGTTATCTATTTCAATATTATAAAACTAGCTAATGGTTTAATACAAAAATTAATAATGTTAAGAATTGGAAGTAGAGCAGAGGCATCTATAATTAATTCTCTGTATATGAGGAAATTAACATTTCAACCATGTTTTGAAGAATGAATTTGATTTAGTCGAATAAATTTGGGGAAAAAAAGAACATCTTAGATAGAAGAGCAATGTATTTAATACTGTGCTGTGTTTAGAAAACTACAGATTATTTACCAATCCTAGGATGTAGGATGTAAATGAATAAGACAAATGAAGTTGAATTGAGGCAGTGGAAAGATGGGAATTAAATGTCCAGTAAGGAGTTCAGATTTACTCTATAGAGATAAAGGGAGGATGTCAATGTGACCTGATTAAGTCTATATTTTAGAAAGATGATGATGGAATGAAATATGGAAAGATTCAGTAATAGGAGAAAAGTTCAAAAATATGAAAAAGGAGGTGTAATGGAGCAAAATTTTGGCTAAAATACAAAGCTCAAGCAATGGAAGAGGGACAAATTTAGTAAAAGAAATTGTAGATGTTCATATTCACTTATTTAATATCAACAGTCCATAAAATTCTCAGTATTGATGGATAAAGACATTTTTCTTCAAAACAAAACATACAGTTTACTTGAAAATGATAATATGTGAACTTGGCAGCATGTAGCCATTAAAACTAATGGTAATTACTAAAATTTTTTGAGTACCTACCAAATGATAAATGCTATACCCAATTTATTATTATTCTAATTAAACTTATGTAGAAATAGCTCTGATGGGTGCAAAGGTAGAGCAGGAATTTCAGCCTAGGTCTATTTGACTTCTATGTCCTTACTGTTCATCTCCCTCTCTGGCTCTCTTTCACAGTGATTTATTAACCACAGTCAAAATCAATGTTATTCTTGTCTCTTTTTGTGGATACTGAGTCACATAATGGGAAAACAAAGAAACCCACAGATCCCTGCCAGGAGTACTGAATTAATCTTTGACAAATTTCTTTGAACTCTTCCTCTCCCCCAGTCCCCATAGTTGCTCAATTCTTGCTGTAAGAAATGCTTTCCTTTGGATTCCTAGACACTGGGGCCCGTAGAGAAATTCAGTATTTGTGGGAGAGTTCATTAATTGGATACACAGCAGGATTTCCCGGTTGTTTCCAGAAAATGGAATGATTTGTTAACAAGTGTTGCAATTCTGCTCGGAGATAAAAATTACCAAATAAGAGGGCAGTGGCAAAATTTTACTCGATTCCCAATAAACTAACATGATGCAGTCTCCATAAAAGAAAATAATCCAAGCCAAACTAGCAAAAACAACAGGTCATCTGTTGTTTTCTGATGTGGGAAAGGTAATACTAACTTCTATGACAGACAAATTCATGATTTCAGTGGTTTAATACACTAGGAGTTTGTTTTTCATCTCTTAGCTGTTCCATATAGTCAAGGGTTGACAAAGGATATCTCATAGGTCAGGTCTAAGTTGGTGCCCAGTTTTATCAATTTTTATTTGAACACAGCCATGATGTTGGCTTGTGTGTTGTCTGTGGCTGCTTTTGTGCTAAGACAGCAGTGTTGAGAAGTTACAATAGAGACTATATGGCCTGCAAAGAATAAAGTATTTACTCTCTGGCCCTTTATACAAGAAATTTGAAGATACATGTGTATCATAACTCAGGAAACCATGTTCCTTCCCGCTTGTGGTTCTATCATCTAAAAGGCTTAGAAATTTCATATATTATGTCGATTCAGTTTTATTGGTCAGAACTGAGTCCTATCATGATGCCTTACTGCAAGATGGACTAGGATACATAGTCTAGCTACGTACCCAGAAGTTTAGGGAAATGGCTTGGTGAACTGTTATCGAGCATTAGGTTAGCCCCACAGTCAGCAAATTGTGGCTTGTGAGCCACATGCAGCTCTTTGGCCCCTTGAGTGTGGCTCTTCCACAAAATGCCATGGCCTAGGCAAGTCTATTTTGAAGAAGTGACACTAGAAGAAGTTTAAAAAATTTGGCTCTCAAAAGAAATTTCAATTGTTGTACTGTTGATATTTGGCTCTGTTGACTAATGAGTTTGCCAACCACTGTGTTAGCCAATTAGTCAGATATGGAAGAGTAAGCAAAACTTGACCATGTGAAAAATATTCTAAGGTGTCCGTAAGTGTTTTTTAGGTTGTCAAGAAGTTGTCCTGAATTATATGGATGTGTCTTTAAAAACAAAACATTGAATAATTAGAGGGCCATATTTACATTCAATTTACTAAATGTACAGAAAGAAAACATATTGCAGTTAAACCAGCCTTAAAAGAAATAGACCATGCCCATCTCACAAAAGTATCATTTAAAAATGTCATGATCCAAACTTGCGTCTTGAAGCAACTCTCTCAGTTTTTAGATTCTTCTCATGTTGGACCTGGACATTTTCTATCAAGCTTGGAACCAGAAAGGCCAAGGCAGGATAAGATCTGAATTCTAGAAGTGAAGTTTAAAGAATCAGAGTAAAGTCAGGCGTCACAGCCAGAAGGAGGCATTTGCTGGCTTCTAGATGTTGTCACATGGGTGGCAGCATAGTTGTGTGAGGGAGTTAGTTATCTGCTCTCCGGGCCTGGAGATACCATGCAGCTTCTGTCAGCTCTTTGCAAGTTGGTCCCAAAGAAAACTTCAGGGAATGCAAGGATAGGTCATTGACAAACCCACCACCAGTACTGACCAGAAGCAACTCATGTCACAATCCTTTCAGACCCTGGTAAGCAAATAGGAAGAAAAGTGAATAGAGCAATCTCTTTTCCAATGCAAGCCAAATTTCTGAGTGAATTAATTGGTCTTTAGATTGAGTCTGCATCTGGAATTCTCTCTACTCAGGCTTCTACTCCTCTTTGACAGTATTTACTATTTAATTTTAGCTTGGGTCAATTTAAGTTGCTCACAATAAAGATGTATTTATCTTTATTGCCCCTGAATGCTTTTATGTTTAATATAAACTTGCAGTGTCTTCTTGATTTGTTTTTGGACAATTTATTGAATTTCTACAGAATAATATTTTTTGCAGAAACTTTTATGTTATTATTTTGACCCATATATTTTTTTGGATCCTGTTTCACATTTCCTTTGTCTTAGAACCATCTGCTTTTTATAGCTGTTTCTTCCTTCCTTTGGCTGCCCTTTTGATATCCACGCTTGTGTGTTGCCTTCTTCCACTGAACACAGGTTTATCATCTCCAACAATATGTTCTCTCTTCTCTTTTCCTCTGATTCAGGAATGACCTATTGTTTTCTAAAACAAGGCTGCTATTTCACAGAGTAAAGTCTTCCAGTTGCCATTACTAGGTCTACATCATAGATCCTAGGTGACTTATCTTTACAAATCGTCCTTCCAGTCAATTAGTCTGTCATCAAGCACTTATTGCATACTTACCATTTATAAAGCAAATTATGTACATATTTATGCATGTAAACTAGCTTATTTAACACGATAGGCAGTAGGAGAAATATACTTACAAAAGCTGAGCCCCTTTTAGAAATTTATATTTATTTTTTGTAGCAACATTATATCCCTACTTAATATCACCTAGAAATATCAGAAACAATTAAAATTCAGATTTTTAATAATCATAACTTTTATTATACATTTGGGCTGTGTTTCTTTTCTTTATGTTCATTCCCTTCACTTGAGACAATCAGATGTCTCCGGATGTTGCCTGCCCCCTGGGGGAAATTTGCCTTCAGTTCAGAATTACTGATTTAGTTCCTGCCTTGTTTGAAAACAGGACTTAGTAGAATTAGAAGACATACAAATATAAGATTTAAAAATATATGCAAAAAGCCGAAACTGGTTTGGCTCAGTGATAGGGCATCGGTCTGCGGACTGAAAGGTCCCAGGTTCGATTCCAGTCGAGGGCATGTGCATAGGTTGCGGGCACATCCCCGGTGGGGGGTGTGCAGGAGGCAGCTGGTCTATGTTTCTCTCTCATTGACGTTTCTGGCTCTCTATCCCTCTCTCCTCCTCTCTGTAAAAAATCAATAAAAAAAATAAAAAATAAAAATAAAAATAAATATATATATGCAAATAAAATGGGATTACAAGAAGAAAACAAAGGAAAAGGATAAGGCTAGTAGTCAGGCTGGTGTGTAAAATTTGTACTGTGATTTATAGGTGTTATAAGTCACTGCACATTTGGATCTGAGCCTACGAACTGCTTATACATGCAAGTTTAAGCTAGTGATATTTTCCTAGTAATCAGTGGCCAAAGCAGGCATCGATATTTGCTCACAAGATTCATATCTTTGTTTCTTGGTGTGTAAGAAATATTTCCTGGAGGTGTCATAGAGACACTAGAAGCCCAGTACATGATATTCTTGCACTGGTAGGGTCCCTAGCCGCTGCCTACTGCCTGCTGCCCGCTGCTCTCTGCCCGCTAGGTATTCCTTCCCTTTTCCAGGCTGAGCCCACTCCCTGATCGAACTCCCAGACGAACTTCTGGTCAAGGGGACAATTTTCATACTATGCTTTTATTATATAGGATACTGTATAATTTAAATAATAGTTTTCTCAATAACATTTTTATTCCATATTTTAGTTATTATTTTCTCCCCATACTGCTACCTTCTATATGAAACCATTATAATAAAATTTTTAATTAAATCCACATAGGAAATCCCAGGGCGTCCTGATTTTAGCACTGCAGGATTATTGTTGACATCTTTTAGTTCAGAGCACTGGTAGGTTGGTTACCCTAACTCTGAATCACATTTCTTGTTTCCCTCTTTAATTTTATTCTGTTTTTAAATAATTGTCTAGTTATGCATTCTAATTTTGTATTAGTTGCAAATATATGCTAATCAATTTAACTATTTTCCCTTATTTAAGGATTTATCGTCAGAAGCTATCAGTTCTCTATTTAGATTTGACAGAACATGTCCTTTTTTTATTCAGCAATTATTCCAATTAGAAGTAGTTTCTGTTATGAAACAGACAGAGTCCATCCACTCAGCACTAGCACAGATAAACACTGGACACGAAGAATTGCAGTGGGGAAACACTGGTTATTTTATTAATGAATGGTGCCATCCAGGAGAATGAGAAGATAAAACTCAAAAGCTCTAATTTCTTCATAGTGTGTAGGTTACAGATTATATAGGGGGAAATCACAAGATACCCTGAGGTAAGGGTCTGGGTCTTACTGGGAGCTGACTGGTTGGAGGTGAGTAAGGGTAATGGGTCATATCTTCAGGTCTTGAGGAAAGCTCTGAGGTTTTTTCTGTTGTCCCTCTGTCTGGTCTCATGGAAAAATAACCAGGAGTCATTCCATCTTAGGGCTCAGGAGCTGAAATATTGGGTCTAGTAATACTTAATGTCGTTTTTAAACATTCATTTAAAATCTTGCTTGGCATTGACTTGTATTGACATAACCTTCAAACACGTGGTATCTACAGAACGTGTGAAGTGCAATTAACAAGTTTTGCTTGAAAAAGTTTGTGTTTGGTTTGTTTTTTGTTGCAAAACTAAGGCTAAGAAGATGGCGGATGAAGAGCATATTCGGCACTGCATGCTTTAAGAGTTCCAATTAGGAAGAAAAGCAAGTGAGGCTGCAAAAAACATCTGTAGTGCTCTTGGTCAAGATGCAGTTAGCGCCAGAAAATGCCAGCATTGGTTTGAGAAATTTCGCGAGGGAAATTTTTCGTTAGATGACAAGAGTGGTGGAGGCCGCGTGTCCAATTTTGATTAAGAAGCTCTTCAAGCTCTTTTGGTGCAAAATCCTCAAATTACCCAACAAGAGCTTGCGACAACTTTAAATTGTTCACAAAAAGCAATTTCCAATCAATTGCGTGCACTTGGCAAAGTCCAAAAGTTTGGAAAATGGGTTCCTCATGAGTTGACCGACAACAACCGTAATCAAAGAGTCACAATTTGCAGTTTGCTCCTCTCTCGTCAAAACCGTTTGCCGTTTTTAGAGCAAATTGTTACCGGAGATGAAGAATGGGTGCTGTATGTTAATTTGAAAAGGCGGCCTCAATGGTTGGAAAAATGAGGCTCCGCAGCCCACGCCAAAACCTGACTTGCATGCGAAAAAAGTGATGTTGTGTGTTTGTGGAATTTTAAAGGAATTCTTCATTATGAACTTTTGCCATCTAACCAAACCATTACAAGTGCAGTGTATAGTGCCCAATTGGAAAGGTTAGCCCAAGCTTTAAGAGAAAAAGAACCTGCACTGATTAATCGGAAGGGCGTAATTCTTCACCACGATAACGCACGACCGCATACTGCAAGAATCACTGTTGAAAAACTGCGCCAGTTGGAATGGGAAGTTCTCCCTCAACCTGCATATTCTCCTGATATTGCCCCTTCTGATTACCATTTGTTTCGTTCTTTGCAAAACTTTCTTCTTGGAAAAAAATTTAATAATGAAGAATGCCTCAAAATGCATTGACCGAATTTTTTGCATCAAAATCACAAGAATTTTACAACAGAGGGATTAAAATGCTTCCTGAGCATTGAGCACAAGTAGTAGAAAACAACGGCAACTATATTGTTGATTGCATTTTGTTGTATTGTTTAAATAAATTCGATTTAAAAAAGGTATTAGAAAACGACATTAATTATTACTAGACCTAATATAACTTAGGTCCAGATGTTACCTTTAGTCTGCTTGTTGATCCAGGGGAAAGGCTAGGTCTCTGAGAAATATATATATGAGAGAGAGATGGAGAGGGAGAGGGAGATTTGTAGAGCTAGAATTAAAAACTAAATTTAATCAGTCATAAGGACTTTTCTGTGAAGCTTTTACCTAACCAAAGAATAATTATTTTTTTATGAGTTTCAAATATTTACATTTGCTCCTTCCTTATCCATACCATTTTAATAGCTTTTGTTCAATAATGGGTGACTTCCTGTTTCCTTTTGTGAGAAAATCTTAGAGTTGTCAATAAATCAAACCTAGCTTAGTTCCCCGAGTCCATGAGGTAATTTCCAACAGAAGTTCTGTGGGCCTTGAGTTGAGTGTAGTGATACCTTGAAATGCTGGCCCCTTCGTTTGTCCTTTCTACACCATCAGAGAGAATGCACAGGAACAGGGCTTTGGTCTCACTCAGCAGCCAGCTTCTCCTCAGGAGACAGGCAGGATGTGGTCTGGGAGAAAGTGCACACGTGAACAATAGGCATTGACAGAATGTTTGGGAAGAGCAAAGAGGAAGAGAGCATCTGTCTGCACTCAGATCATCAGAGGCTGTTGTGTGTGTGAGAATCTTAGGTTTCGTAAATGTTTCTTAAGGTCGCCTGTTTTCCTTCTCTGTTTTTATTGGATGAGGGAAGTTGCCTTCAAAATAACAAAGCATTATAAGTTCAGAGGAGGAGCACCCCATTTTGTCTAGTTATCTCAGGCAGAAAATTCCCTCAGGCACTGAACACATTTTTTTTTAGCCCTTACCTATGGTCTCTGTGAATCAAACAGAGGGAATTAAAAAGGCTAAAGAGATAAAATCCAACTGAGAGGTAACAATAAAGGGATTCAGCAAGAAGTCCTTGTAGGCAGAGTAGCCCAGGTGCTGAGTTGGTCTACAATTCATTCCCCATGAAATTTGAGAAAATTTGCTACCACAAGCACTAATCTGTCCATTTCTCTTCTGTGCCTTTGTTAAACCATAATTCCAATTGAATTACACTTACTATTATAATGAGTTATAAAAAAATATTTGGCATCTTATCCCTGTGTCCATTCTGTTGGATTTGTATCTTGTCTCACCGGTTCCCATATATACTCCCCTATGACAATGGCGACCTACGTGGACATATGTAGCCGGTGCAGCTGCCATTAAGTTGAAAGGAGAGTGAGTCCAGTGTCTGCCTGGTCTTTTGCTGTCTTCTTCTTGGGTTCAGTTGTGTAAACTTGTCTTCTAATGTCTTCGCACCTGGATTGCCTTCTGGATGTGTTACTGCTCTCCAGGGACTTGGCAGGAGGTGCTTCCTGTTGTGCAGCAGGCTTTCATTTGTAGGACATCTGTCACCCCACAACATGCATAGTCAGAAGAGCAGAAACAGCCTTCTCCTGAACCTAGTAAAACTTCAGAGCACATTCCTGAGCGAGGAGAAAGTGCCCCCAAGGAGCAGCTGTGATTCAGGATGAGTAAGACAGAAGTCAGGGTGCCGGTCCTTTACTCTCCACCAGAAAACACTTGGATTTCCTGGCAATGCAGTTACGTAATGGCTGTGGTTTCTTTTTGTAAACTGTGTTTCAGACAGGGAGGAAGGAGGAACTAACTGGATTGTGTAACTTTATAAATAGAAACAGCCATGTTAAAATAACAAGACTGCTCACTTTCAGCCAATGTGAGTTTTGCTACCAGCTGCAAAGCCAGGCCACTATATAAGATCCATACGGTGGAGTCATTCCTGAGGTTTGCCCAAGAATGCATAATGGGGAAAATCAGTGAGAAGTTCTTATCCTTCTTCCATTGTACTTCGAGTATGCTGGTCCAAATAAATCACAACCTCTTCTCTGCTGGAAATAGTCATGTTGGAGACACACAGGAACTTGTCCTCCACTACAAATGATGAATAATGAGCTCATACCATTTTTAATAGGGCACATAATTTACCAAACACTTGGAGCAATTTATCCTGGCAATGGCATAAAGGAGAAAGAGGCACCTATCTTATTGTTCACTGAACAAAATGTGTGCTGCTTTCATTCCCCATATGTTCTGGAACACTGGATGATTTAAATTTCATTGCTGCTCTTTATTTTGGAGGGCAGAACCCAAGTACATACAGAGAAGTCTCTTTAATAAAGGCCAAAAACATCAGTCACCTCAGCATGATTCCATTCAATTTAATATATACTCCAAAAGAGAGATTGTACTACACTTGCCAGTTAGCTGAAGTTTATAGATTATAGGTTTTGACTCTCTCAGGGGTGAATGTATTATAGTAGTGTTTTCTTTGATTTTTGTGTCTATAAAAGTGATATTAGTCCTTCCTAGACACTTGACAAATTAGTCTTCTGTACCATGGCTGTATTATTGGCCATCATTCAAGGCTCTTCCTAATCTGAGTGAAATGGATTTGCTCATTTAACTTATTCCTTTAAGGAGAGGCCTACTTGATTCACATTTATCCTCCCCACCTTCTCCCCACCCCCGAGATCTGTAACACAATGTCTTGGATACAGTTGGAATTTAAACATATTTATTGAAATAAAATATTAATAATGAATTTTGTATTTTTATTCCTTTGCCTCGTGATTTACCTGGTGTTTTTGTTTAAACAAGAGCCATCCTAGACCCAGTTCATGACTGCTTGCATATAAATGTTGGCTGCTCTGCCCTTTTGGTACATTTCTATTATTTATGTGATTCAAGATCAAATCGTATTCATATTTTGTCATTGCTTAGCCTACAATCATGTAACAATGCCTGGGCTACATTTTGAGATTTGTTGCTAGCTCATTTTGTTGTGTGAAAATCAGTGTATACACAGAAACCTAAATGGTAGAGCCTTCTGCTGTGATTGTGTGTGCTATACTTGTATATGACTGTCAGGGCAGTTAGTGTCATCACAAACACCTGAGTGATGTGTTACGCTGTGATGTTTGATGGCTGTGACATCACTAGGTGATGGGATTTTTCCAGCCCATTAAAATCTTGTGGGGCAACTGTTATATATGTATGCAGCTCCTCATTGACTGAAACATCACTAATTGGCACATACCTGGAGTCTACTTGTCTGTCCTGAGCAAACCTGCCCCAGTTCAGTGGTGGTCTTATGTGTCTCTGAATCTGTCTCATCAAATGTAGAATATTAACAGTGGGAGGGGAAGAGGAGGATCTTCTATATAATACATGTATATCTTTTGTATACATTGGTAAGATGAAAACTAAGCAAATCGAAATGGACCATCTTAAAACCATATCACCTTAAATATGAAGATAAAAGTTATGACCTGAGTGCCCCATTTGTTGATGACTGTTACTTGGGAAAATGAATATGACTTTAACATCAAATCAAAGATTCATAGTTTCACAGAAAGCTGCCATAGATTTGGGCTAGAGAATCAGAAAGGAGATGCAATAGGTTTGAGTCATGGTCCAATATCTCAAAGTGTTCTGGAATTCTTTGATTTGCTTTGTCAATTAGAACACAACTGGTGAAATCATTTGATTCGGTAACTATGTCCATGATCTATTGCCAAGGTAGGTTTATGAATGTTAACAGAGTTTTTCTAGTCTAGGGTGACATATGACTTGGATCTTCCTCTAAGTAATCGCAAATCCAATGTAGTGAAGTAAACTCAGCCAAGTGCATTGTAATTTATGTCTTTACTTAAAAGGCTTTAGGACACCCTACTTCTCAGATAAGAAAATATAACTCAGTATTTCTATGACATAGTTCTTTTTGCTCCCAAACCTCTATTGCTGCTGATAGTGGTAGAAAAATTGCTGAAGGTGGAAAAAAAATCTAAATTTGATTTTTTTTTTTCTGGTTTAAGAAATACTCATTAGATCAAATAGCATTTGAAGATCAAACTTTTTGTCAGTGCTGTTTTCCTTTCAGCATGAGGTTTGTCTCTTCTATCCTCATTTATAGAATGGCATCTCCAAATGAGTAGATACAGTTTGTTTGGAGAAGTTTTGTGTCCGCAGGGTAATATGGGATGGAGTGAGAAAGGGTCTCTGGTTTGCTTGCCAGCACTGGATCCTTGCTGTGGTGTGCTAGTACTGCAAAGCTGGTACATCACATCTGGGTCCCTGGGCATGCGGTGCTTCTCTGCTGAGACCTGGGCTCCGGGTGCCGTGCGGACACTCACTGCGGATAGCATTGCCCAGGTCCTGCATCTGCCTGTCCGAATGCCAGCTCCCTTGGGCACACCAGTCCTCTCCACATTTTTCACACTTGCACTGGGACACACAGAAACGTCCATGCATGTATATCGGGAGTGCTATCTCCAACACAATCTGCCTAACCATGTCCTGTTTCCATTTCCCCTCTACTGTGGCTCTTCACTGTTGGCAACAGGCACCCTGTGCTGTGGTCCTCCCAGCTAGCAGATGGGCAGTGGGGCACAAGGCCTTTTAGCCTTTACCCTGACCTTCAATCTCTTTGAAAATTCTTCTTATCCAGCTGTCATCCCTACTTCCAGGGTATGGAGGCACCAGATTTCATTGTGGATTCTAATGGTGTCTTAGTGTAGACACATCCCTTCTGAATCTTCTTGTTTCTTTCCTGATATTTGAATTTTTGCTTATTCTCACCATCACAGTTAGCTTCTCTGAACTCGTCTCCTACATCCTTTGCATCATGTTTTATAGTACAATTCTAGTTTTCAAGGGTTTTCCTTTGTTAGGTAAAGGGGAGCCTTTGCAATCTGGAAAACACTTTCTTATTCAATGAATCCTAACTTCCAAGAATATTTTGTCACTGCAGACCTAAAATATATTTGTAATCAAGAAGAACAATTAGTGTGTTGTTTTTTGTTATAGGCTGAATTCTGTCTTAAAATAATAAATGCCATTGTTTTAATGGGTGAAGACCCATAGATCAACTAAGAAATAGAAATAAATAAGGACAAACATACTCATAATTTTCAAAAATTCACTCATTCAATTCACTAGCTCATTCTTATTATTTGTTATTTTAACATGTAGCTGTTCAAGGCTGAGTGTCAATACCACTTGATCAAGTAATAATGACAGAATGAAAATTAGAAAGAAATATTGATAAATATCTCATAAATCCTGAGTGCTGGCTGGTGGCATCCTCTGAGTCTTGAGGGCTATTTTCTCACACAGAAGATCCATCCAAGAATTGTTGCCTTTGTTCAAGTGTAAAGATACATAATGGAAATCTAGATTTATTTGATTTAAGACTATATATGGCTTAACTCAATCGTTCAATTAAAGTTTTTCATTCCAAAAATAATTTTTTTTTAAATCCTCTTGGAATATTTTCTGGTGGAAAGAATATCACAAAATTTTGAACTGATGTAATAAAAAGTAAAACACTAACAAAAATATTTCTATTAAATTAGTTTACAGAGTTGGGGACTAGGTAACATTAAGATGTTGAGAAGTAAAAAACATAATTATGTTCATCATTTTTCTAAACAACATGAAATATTTGAATACTGGGAAATGGCATTTAAAAAATGTTTCCCCAGACATTGTAGAATTATACAGTTTAAAATTCATATGGTTTACATTGACAGTAAGAAGTGATAATCTACAAAAATAATCAACAGATTTTGACTGGTTCTAAATTATTAAATTTACTTTGGACAAAGAATATGAATAATTCTAATTATTTAGATGTCATTTAACATTGTCAAATACTTAAAAACTATTTTTTCTGAGTTCACATTGAATAAATATTTAAAAAATATATTGTATTTTATTGATATTTTACAGAGAGGAGGAAGGGAGAGAGATAGAGAGCTAGAAACATCGATGAGAGAGAAACATCGACCAGCTGCCTCTTGCACTCCCCCTACCGGGGAAGTGCCTGCAACCAATGTACATGACCTTGACCAGAATCGAACCTAGGACCCTTCAGTCTGCAAACCGATGCTCTACCACTGAGCCAAACCGGTTTCAGCGACATTGAATAAATTTTAACTTTATAAACACAAATGTATTTATTGTGGTGATCTGAAAAATGAGATACTAATTGAGGGAAATGCAAACCTACAGGTTGCTGATATATTTGGGGAGGAATTCAAGTGCAACTGTTGGAACCAGACAGATTTATGTACAACCTCCAGCTCTGCCATTTATTGAAGGAGTAACCTTGAATACATTACTTAACTTCTCTGAGCTCCATGTTGTTTCTAGAATGGAAATTATATAAAATTATCATATTATAATTTCCATTCTAGAAACAACATGGAGCTCAGAGAAGTTAAGTTTTATATATATATATATATATATATATATATATATATATATATGACATATATATAAGTTAAGTTATATATATAAGTTATATATATAAGTTATATATATATAAGTTAAATTTTATATATATAAAAAGATATATATATCTTTTTAGTTTTGTTAGATAGCTTTTCACAGTGCCTGGAATATAGTGGAGCTTCAGTAAATAATAGCTATTGTCATATACTTTAAGAATCTGGTTTCCATTTTCTTTGAAATCATGTAATAATTTGGGGGTTTTATTTGTTTGTTTTATTTTTATTGGTGATGGTTACAGAGAATAGACATGCTGAAACAAAACATTTCAAAAAAATTAAAGGTTTAACTTAATTTTACTGTTAATCCTAATAAAAATATTAAGACTTAATTCAGCAACTAAAATAGAAATCTAGTGGGTAATCACTTCTGTTACTTTTAAATATTCAACAATATTTATAATGATGAATGTTAAAAATACCATTATTTTGGTTCCTAACAGTTCCCTTTGTCTAAATTTTAAACCATTTCCATTGTTATATATGACATTTCTTCAAGGATAAGAAAGAAACAAGGTTTGGGGAGAAAAGTCTACCCTGGGTAGTCTTCTCCTCAAAGGAATTAATCAGATTTTAATGTTCTTACAAAGAGTTTAATTAAACATTCAGATATAAAACCATGTCTTAAAACCTAGAATAATAAAAATCTATTATGTAGAAGAAAATGGCCTTCCCACCCTCTAACTCATATTTACAAAGCCATAGAGTTGGTTATCTTTTTATGACACAAAATTGATGAGTTTTATTTTATTTGCTTGTTTTTAGTATCTTTGTAAGGACAACAAATACACGAGTAAAGAGAAAATTCACATAAGGTACCAAATGCTATCCATGCCATTTGCCAAGAATGAAAACACAGTTCGCATTTAAGACAAAATACAATCCATATTTATTTCATGGGCTGAGGAATTTCAAGGGGTCACTTCTATAGGAGAGATCCAAGGGAGTTAGGAATCTGGCCTATGATTTTTTATTATTATTATTATTTTACTTTTGGCAGTGGCTTATGAAATAAAACACAATACCTTATAATATTTCAAAAAGTTATCCATCATCCACATTGCAAAGTATATTGCAGTATTTTAAGCTCTGGAGTATGGCTTGAAAAATTCACTATTCATGGGAGGTGGAAAACATGAAAAGACAATGAACATGGGAGACAGGGGTTTAGGGGGGATTGGATTCCATGTGTGGATGAAGATTTTGACTCAAAATACATATGTTCCAGGAAACACTTTGGGGAAGACTATGTTGTTAATTAAGATTTCCAAAGGTTCTCAGGAAGTATAATGTGTATAGCCACCCTGTTAAGGTTAATATTTAAGACTCCAGCTGTTTACACACATAGTTCTTGAATAGAGATTTACCAGAAGAATTGGTGAGAAAGCAGCTCTGTTGAAGACACTTGGGGAACTCGCAGCCACAGTTTATTACTGCTATCTGTCTCATTGTGGTTTTCCACACTGTGGGAATTCAACTTCCAGAACTAGGGGAGCCTCTTCACTTTCATTGGAGTCTAACCACTTTTCTTCAGGGAAAGCAGAAGCTAACAAATCAAAAGTTTGCTCATGTTAAACCCCAGGAAAATATTTTTAAAGGCCAATCCCACTGCATAAGCATGCTTATTCACATAACAATAGCTGCTTTACAAAAACCAAAACCAATCCAAATAAATCTTAACAAGATCTCCTTATGTATTCATCTACATGTGCAGTGCTTAGCAGAGGAGATGGTGCCCTCGATAATAATGTTATGGTGTCCTACTGAGAGAGATGCCCGCTCCTTACTTCAACCTTAGATCATAAACCTTGTGTGTTGATTGACTGGCATTTCAAGCTGACTGGTATTTCTTCTGGTTTATTTCATTACAATTATTGAAAGTGTAGACCCTTTCTCTATTTTTACATAAGAGTGTGTCATTCATAATACAATTGTTTCAGTCACCCCACCAATGAAAGAGAAGTCAGTTTCACAACAGATTAAGATCTCTTTTCAATCTTTTAGATGGAAAAGAATAAAATTTCAGGTTTTTTAAATCATGAAACTATTAGCATATCTTATCAGACTCAAACACTTTCCTTGGGATTCATTTATATCCCCTAGTTTTCATCTTAGAAATTATATTGTAAAGACCCAGAAACTATTGTTGCAAATGTGTCTCACAAACAATCTAATATATAAAGCCAGTCTTAAAATGATTCAGTTTTGTCTAAGAGAAATAGGTAGTCCTTTGAGATTTGACTTTGGGACCCCAGGGCAAAAGTTTTATGGCACAGTGAGTAATTTTTCAGGCTTAAGGAAAATCAGATGTGACTCTCTTGGAAAAACAATTGTTCTGGGTGTATCTTTCTGCTTTTCAAGAAAATATATAAAATGATAACTTTGCCCTGAATTTGAACCCTCACATGCCTCATAATTATTGATTTATTTTTCTTCTTTTGTTCACACTGACCTGATTTCATTATTTTTTGTACTTAATTTGTTGGGTTTTTTTTATTATAAGTTGGATCAACTTCTGCTAATAGTAAAAAGCACATTTGAATCATCTTCCTGTTCATTAAAAAGAAAGCAGATCTACATGTACTGATAATGAATTAGACTTATAGTTTGTTAAGTGGAAAAACTGGATTGTGGAACATGGTGGATAAGATGATTCCACTTTTGAAAGCAAACACATAGAGTATATATTTGTTTGTATGTATACATATGCATTTATTCATAAACCAGGTCAAAGAAATAACATAGAAAATGGTAACAGTAGTTGTTTGAGAAGCTTAACAGTGAGTGGAGAAACTGAGAAGCTTAGGCATCAAGAGTAGAAGTAGGATTACTTTACTTTTATATATCTATTAGAGGCCCAATGCACAAAATCCTGCAAGAGTAGACCTTCACAGCCAAGGCTGCCTTGGCCCTCTCAGCCCGGCTTTGTCCAGAGGTCGTCCAGATGGTTGTTCTGCTGTTTGGCCGTTTGGTCAATTTGTATATTATGCTTTTATTATTATAGATTAGGACCCAGTGCTACGAAAATTCGTGCACTCACAGGGGGTAGGGAGGTACATCAGCCCAGCCTGTGCCCTCTTGCAGTCCAAGAGTCCTTAGGGGATGTCCCACTGATGGCTTAGGCCACTCTTGCCTACCTCTGTGAGAGGTGACAGGGTAGGCCAATCAGGGGACAGTGCCAACCGGCGAGCAGCCATAACTGCCCTCCCATCTCCCCTCTACCACAGCTGGTTGCCAGTACTGCCCCCCCCCCATCACCATCCCTTTTCTCTGCCCGCACCTTGACTGACCTGGCACTGTCTGTTTGCCAGCCCTGTCCCCTGCCAACCAGTTGTTCTGCCGTTTGGTTGATTTGCATATTATGCTTCTATTATATAGGATGTAGCTAAATGAAATTAAAATATAAACATACTTATGTACATTTATGTACAGTTATACTTGTACCTTATAAAGAAGTGTATATATACATATATCAATATATATTATATGTCTAAAAGTAAAGTATACATATATATATTAAGCATAGCATACACATATACACTTTGTATTATTTAAATTTTTACTATGTACATTATTTAAAAATTAAAGAATCTCTGCTAAAATGTTGCTGAGGTTTAAATGTTGCTATATTTATATTTAAATTAGAAATAGACAGTTCCCAAAGCAGTGCTATAGCAAAGCACTCATGAATGTCTAAACAAAAAAGCACAAAATGTATATTAATTCGTATTTTTAATTGCAAAACATCATTTCTCTTTTGTTAAATGTTTCCTAGGCTTAGAGCACAGATTTCGATGAATTAATAATGCATTATTACTTTGTTGTTAGAATAAATTATCTATTTTAGTTGACTAAAATACAATATCTAAGTCTGTATTTGATGTTTAAATAGAATGAATTTAGCTTTTAATGTCAAAATATTAGATGCAGATGTGAATGTCTAAGTCAAGATTATAATTTTAAAGAGAACTCTATATGGGTTTAAAACTGAATGGGAAGGGTTGCTGGCAATGTCAAATAATTATAAATGGCAATGAATTTAGCATTTCAGTAATTCTTAGTCAAGCTGTTTTAATTGGCCTATTAAAGGGAAATAAATGGCTTGAACATCAAAACTTTTCACCACAGAGTGGGCAAACTTGATCATTTTAGTCTGAATTGTCTGTATTGTAAAATGTTGATTTGATGTATGATTGTGAGGAAATGACAAAGAACCACGGAAAAGCATAGCATTAAAAAATCTCAGTTCCTTTCTTAATGAAGACATCTGTACTGAGCTAAGTCTTTCAGCAGAGAGTTGTTTCCTGTGTAGAAGAGATAAAATTAGCAATTGATTACAAAATCCTGTAATCTTGTGGTATTTACAAGGACATTAATGAAAATATTTCACACCTTAAAAAGAGGACCTATAAAACATCCTCCTTCTTTTCTCCTATTTTATACAAATTTATAAATTTGTATAAATTTACTTAAGCCTGACCAGAAGTTGTGCAACATTTTATTCAGTCTTTCTATTATCATATAGTGTTGGTCATGATTAGAAGGACAGTATGGAATGGGCTAATTTAATTTAATTTACATTCGGGTCAAATGCTAAGAAATCTGGAGTAAGGTTCTCATGAAGCCAGATTGTGTATGAGCATGTTAAGAAATGCTTTAGCAATGCAAGTACAGTTTGATGTTTATATCATAAAAAGATAAAGCAAAGTTAAATAACAGATTAAATATGGTCTGCTGTGTTCCCTATACTGCGGCAACCTGCTAGGTTGTATAACTTAGAGTTTGCTATTAGTTTCTGGCCAGATATCATGGAAGCCAATTTGGTTTAAATTGGTGTTGGGGAGGGGGCATGTTATGGAAAAACACACACAACAGAAATCTTTACGAATGCTATCCAAGAAACTTCCTGAAATCTTAATTTTCCTGAAGCTTGCTTGCTGTTATATATTCTATCATATACTGTGTTTGAACTCCAGTATTTAAGAAATGAAATTCATGTATTTGAGCCATTAGAAAAATAGTCCCTCCCTTCCCAGGTTAATATCAATGTGAATAAACATTGGGTTGGCTTTTAATCATTTTTTATAGATTTATATAAATTGTGTTTATTTTAAGTACACTTAAAATATACAATCAAAGGTCAAGAAGAGATTTCACACACAAAAGGAGAGTTATCCTTTTTAATTTCTGACATGTTTTCTAATTTTTCAAATGGATAATATTGTGATGATTATTATTTTAATTAACAGGCCAGTACAGCTCTTCTGAGGTTTCATCAGATGTGGGATGCACATTAAAATGAATTATGTTTCTGTTCCTGGGTCTTTGAAAGAATGCTGAATAAAATAACAGTCTATTAATTTTCTTTTTTTTTCATATCACAAAAATGGTTTTTAAATGTGTTTAAGTTAAGTGTATGGAAGAGAGCAATTCACCAGTTGTCCCTGAAGAGCCTTTTATCCAAAGGGAAATGTGTGACATTTTAATTATCTAAAGTTTAATGACAGAGATAATGAGGTATCTTGCCTTCTTTGAATCTGTTCTGCTTGTCAACAAGATGGATTTGCTTCTAGTTTTGTAATACCAAAGTGCTGTCAGGGAGGTGAAGAGAACGTCGGAAGGTCCTCTAACACTGATGCTGAATCCACTGTGGCCAGCTGTGGAATCTGTTGAATAATGTGAAAGTATTTACTTTGGCTTAATGTTCTGCTTTGAGATGGAAACAAAAGAGAAAACATTGATTGAATTAATAATCCTTCCTGTATCCCTTCCTAGGAAGGTCCATGAGTGTACCAAACATAGGATAATAAAAAATTATATGCAAAAGACAGCATCATTATTCTCTTTCTGTTTGAATTCATCAAATAGATGAAAGCACAAAGGGAATGTATTGTTTCACTGGTGTGATATGTGACCTTTTTTTAAAACATTAATTTGATTAAAAATAGCTTATCTAATGTTTCCATATTAACCAGGCAGAAGTTTCTTGGATGAAGCAGCTATTTATTTTAAGACTTCTATGGGGACAGGATGAGGGAGGATACTGTCACACTCTATTTTAGAAGGTCATGGAACCTTCACCGTTTTTTCTCTCATCTTAAAAAAAAAAAAAAAAAGGACTAAAGTATTCAATTTCTTTATACCTATCATTGAACACTGTGTGTTACCATTCTGAATTCCCTTTCTTTTCTGTTAATGAAAACATTTGCCAGTGGCATGATTAACTGGATGCATATACTTAAGGAATGGACATCTTGAAAATCTTTGTTAAATTATTTGCAGCTGCTCATACCAAATATAACAGGTTCTATTTAAAAAATAAATTAAAATGGAAGAGCTGGGAGCGCCAACTGTCCAAATAATAAAGAAATGAAAATACAAAGTGTAAAAAAAAAATAACAATTCTGATAGGTAGGTCAGAATGCATACTTGTTTGACAAGTTAACTTTTAACTTATGTATCTAAGGATGCTTAAAATGAATCATCTTAGGTAAAATCCGTTCTCTTTAGCAGATGTCAAGATATATGTTGGGAAGACACTCTAACTACTAGTTAAATTTTTACAAATCACCCAGGTATATTTCTTATCATTTTATATTTCATTCTTTATGGTCACCATTGGGCTATTAGGTGGATTTTTTTTTAATTCTCCCTGAGAATAAATTTTTATTGATTTTAGAGGAGAGAGACATTGATCTGAGAGAGAAACATCATCGGTTGCCTCCCAAACGTGCCATAACTGAGGATGGAACCCGGAATCCGCAGCCTAAGGATCCCGACTCGGAACTGAACCATAATCTTTTGGCATACAGGACAATGCTCCAACCAACAGGCTACCTGGCCAAGGCTGGTGGACACATTTTTGAAGTCTTCATAATCATCTTACCTATTTTTTTTGTAAAAATAAATAATAGTATAATGTATTCTCCTGAAAAATACTACAAGATATTTTAAAAATCTATTGGTTTAAGTTGTGATATGTCTAGCTCTTCAGTCTTTATTTTACTATAATTCTTTTCATTCCCAACTGACATAAAAGTGTATGGGATTCACCTAGTTAGCAATACTCCTGTAGTCTTAAATTATCCTTTCAGATGAAAAGGCTTGAATTGACTGTACACAGCGTATCCTTACAATAGGGAAATTTAGAGCTAAAATTAAAAATAGTTACTTAAAGACAGTTTTCTCAAAATTATTTTATTAAATTTTATTTTGTAATAACAGATCTATTAGATTAGAAGCCAAGAACAGGAAACAAAATTGTTTAAGGTAGTCATGTAGGGTGATCAAGTTAATAGTAATAGATCTCCAAATTCTCAAACATGTGTTCAGTAGCTTCCCTTTATCCCAATTCACTTTCTGTGGTTGCAGTTACCCGTGGTCATCCGAGGTCCAAAAATATTAAGTAAAACATTCCAGAGCTAAATAATTCCTACATTTAAAATCACAGGTCTTTCTGAGTAGCATTATGAAACCTCTCTAGTCCTGCTCAATCCCAGTGAGTGTGTGAATTATCATCCCTTTGTCCAGTGTCCCCATGCTGTGTATACTTCTGCCCATTTGTCATAGAGCAGTAGCCTGGGTTATCAAATTGGCTGCCCTGGTATCACACTGCTGGGGTTCCAGGAAGCAGTACAATAAAACCTCTATAGAATGGGCTAATTTGGGCAAGGAGGTATCCCTCAAAACCAAAAGTCTGTCTGTCTGTCTGTCTGTCTGTCTATCTATCTATCTATCTATCTATGATATATCATCTATGCCTACTATGTAAATTGCCCCTACAGAGTTTGACAGGGAGACCAATTGCTCGCTGTAACAGGTGCTGACCACCAGAGGGTAGCATGGAATGAAGGAAGGCCCTAGTCAGCAGCTGGAAGGCCCTGACCAGCCCTGATTACCACCCAGGCCTAGGGATTCTACCCATTCATGAATTTTGTGCACTGGTTCTCTAGTATATTATAAAGTAGGTTTTCTGAATGGTGCATATGTTAAAAAAATTGACAAAATAGTTGACCTGTTTTTACTTATGTAGACACGTTTGTATAATTAAAATTAGGTACATATGAAAAGTTTAATTCCACAGGAAAGTTTTCTATATATATCTATAGTAATTTTAAATTTATACTGAATAAATGCGTGCATTCACCAGTCACCACAAGTAACCACATGCACATGGCTCAGGCATGGCTTAGCACACATGGAAACATCAGCCTGCATGGGTTAAAACTGCTGCAGAAAGTCATGCCATAGATAACAGAACCAATTACCTCTCTAGAGGCTGTGTGATCAGTTGTTAATCATTTTTGGAACATTATTTATAAGCAGTGACTCTTGGATTTAAATATGTAGAATATAGTTGTAGATATGTAATATTTATGCCGGCAAAATTACCACAGTGTTTTTTCCAATATGTGGCATATTCATTAAAATTTGTTAAAAAGAACAATGAATTGATAACAAAAGCCTGTTAATTTAATTTTAACCAAATCTTGGTTAAAAGCATTTTAAAATTAACAGGGTGTTAATTTTCACATACTATGCCTTACAGACTGAAAACTTCTCCTCTGTAAAATCCTTAGTGCTTTAAATCAAGGCCTGCAAAATAGAGGCTTTACGGTATTTGATTTAAGAATCACTCCACAGTGCAAGAGTAGTGAAGCTGGCTTTCGGGGAACTTGTAACTTCATTTAATGGATGCACTTTCAGTCCTTTACTGGGTTCTGCCAAGTTATGTGTCCCTTAACCTTATCAGTTCTTTATCTTCTAAAAAGAGGGCCTGACCATTTGCAAATGTATATAAGTGAAATAGTGAAATTTGTTTAAACATATATTGATATGAAGCTGTTGGAGCTTTTCACATAAAATAATTGCTATTTTAACTACTTCTGAAAGTATCACATGTACACACTGTAAGTATGTCCACTGTAAAAATGCCCCTTGCTGTGGAAATGCCACTCTATATAGTAAGCATTTATAGTGCTTGGAAGCAGTGAATTATACTTTCTGAGATGGCTGGGAGAACTAAAATTATGTACATTCTTGAGGCTAATCTGAATAGACTTCCCTCAGAACTATTTTCCAGTGGAGTCTCTGCTTACCTCTTAAACACTCCGTTCCCCACTGCCCATCCACTATGTATCACATTACCCATTTTCATTTCCTTCATAGTATGTATCTCAATCTGTCATTCCCTTATTCGTTGGTTTGGCTTGGTTTGTTTGTTTTTTAGAATGTGTGCACCATGAGGGAAGAGGCCTTTACCTGCTTCATTCATTTTCACCTCAGAACCTCTCTATTTCACAGAGTTGGTTGTCGATAAATATCTATTCAAATAATGAATGGATGGATGGATGAACTAATCCACGAGTAACCCCACAAAAGTTCATAAGATACATGAGAAGGCATTTGTATTGTCAGTGAGTGAAGAATTTGAATTTACTGTGAAGAGTGGGTGAGAGAATATAAAATACTGGAGGCCCAGTGCATGAAATTCATGCATGGGTAAGATCCGTAGGCCTGGCCAGCAATCAGGGCCAATCTGTGGGGCAACTGGTGGAGTGATTGGGGGTCCCCCTCTGGCACCTGCCTTGGCTGGCCTAACACTGCCCACTCACGGGCCTCACCTTCTGCTGCCAATCCCCTCCCTCTGCAGGGTGACCGGTGGGGTAATGGAGGGACCTCTGGTCACACCTGCCTTGGCTGGCAGAGGGCCTGTGGGTGGGGGGCAGCTCCTGCATTTCGCATCTGCCTCCTGATGATCAAGGTGCATGATAGCGACTGGTTTGTGATTTGCATACTAGGCTTTTCTTATATAGGATGTTTATTTATATATTCTTTTGCAATGATTAAACTAAAATTTATTCCCTTTACAATTCAAAACTCTTTTGTAGTTCCTATAGATGAGTCTGTATGTTATTCTATTTTTATTTTACTTTGAAGAGAGGAAAAATGATGTTAAACTTTCTATTTAACAATAAATAATTGATATTTCCTTTTATTTTTATAATGTCTATAAGGCCACTGAATATTTCAAGCCCTTTCCCAACAAATATAATGGAACTTGTTTTGTTATTCAATATTTTGCTTTACAAATATATTTTCCCAAGGAGAATTTGAGACTCTTTGGAGCTACAACTGTCTCTGACATATAGGAAATGCGTTTGTTAGTTAATGTTTGATCCCTTGAAATCTACTTGCTTACTTCTATTGTTAGTAGTAACATATATAGTTTTCTGTTTAAATTTTCTGTGTATTATTATTTAAGGTAATGTTGTTAAGAGTAATATTTAAGGGTGTTTGTAAATTGTAAGATAATGTATTTAACAACAAAGGAATGAACTAAATTGCTCCAACATAAAACAACTGATTCTCTCCATCTATATACATATGTGTGGTCATTCTAATCTGTTTCTTAGTGACTACTGTGAAAAACCTTTCCCATTTCCCTAAATTTTGAGATTCCTTACTTTATTCATAATAGGTAATCACTATATATTTTTTAAATGCATGAAAATACATCCTTCTATTCTTAGGAATGTTTCCCATTGACCTCATATTATGAGAGGTTTGTCATCCTGCCACTAAAACAATATGTGATAACAATTTTCCATTATTTGTGAGTCAAATACATACATTTTATGAAGAAAATTTTATAAGATTGCAAGTATATGGTTTGAAAACCGAAAATATTTATCTTTACATAAAGCAGAAATCCAAATCTAGAGAAAAAATAATCATTGAATAGTTATATTGCTGTTAAATGAGTGATCAACTTCAATGAAATATGAATAGTGGTAGAGCCATTTTGTGGATGTGAGAATATTGTCTTCCTACAACACTTAAAGAATTGAATTGATTACATGAGTTTTGAAGGTTCATAGAATGATGCTGGATATAAAAAAGGAGTCTTTTAAAAGACAAGTTAGGCCTGGCTGGCATGCCTCGGTGGTTGAGCTTTGCTCTGTGAATCAGGCAATCATGGTTCGATTCCTGGTCAGGGTGCATGCCTGGGTTGTGGGTTCAGTCCCCAGAGTGGAGTGTGCAGGAAGCAGCCAATTAATTATTCTCTCTCATCATTGATGTTTCTATCTCTCTCTCCCTCTTCTGTCCTCTCTGAAAGTAATAAAAATATTTAATAACAATATTAATAATAATAATAATGATAATAATAATAATAATAATAGAAAAGACAAGTTATCTCACTAGCTACTGGCTCCACAGTCTTCTTGGTCATGCAACCACAGGCACTTTGAGTTAAATCAGAGAAGGCAGATGATCCAGCAACCATTGGACACTGAGCCAAACGTTTTCTTCTGTCCCATGTGAAGACCAGTTACTAAGATTTTACAGTTTCATTATAATCACAGAAAATATTTGAGAAGGTACTTTAGACCAACTTACTACTGGTTAGTTCTAAGAAGTGTGCTTGCTTTTTTATTAGAATTTTAAAATCTCTTTTTTTTTTTCACAGTTCAACGGTAACATTAATATTTTTATGTATGTCTTAATACTTTTTTCATGCATGTATATATATTTTTTTTCACAGAAATTATACATTATACATACTGTTTTGTAGCCTGCATCTTCACATTGTAAAGATTTTTTCTATTTCAACAAAGATTTTTTACAAAATCATTTTTAATGCCTGCAGAGTATTCCATGTCAGTGTCATAATTTATTAAAATCTCATAATTCATGTGCCTCTGCTCTATATTCTTCTTTAATAACCCAGTAAATAAATCATTTAATGATTTTAAATAGAAAGAAATCTTCTTACTACCCAAACTGTTGGTCACTAGCCAAATTCTCCCCTCCAATACCAAAACACACACACATCCATTCCCTATGATGAACATTCTTGAAAACTTCTCACCTATACCTTAGCCTCCTCATCAATGCAACCAAATAAAATTATGAATAAATACATTTGTTTTTTAGAACATCAAATAACTTAATGAGAATTAAACTTAGATGATGATAAAAACAACAACAATACATTTAGCATTTTGAAAGTTAGCTAACATTTAGAAATGATCAGTATTCAATTTGGAAGTCAAGTCCCACGATACATAATTATTCTTTGTTCCTTTTAGCCATTGTATTTCTCACTACATATTGATTTCCAGTAATCTTTTCTCTAAAAGGAAGTTTAGCCTTTTCTAATGTGAAATACATGGATAAGGATCAAGCACATTTTAAAAACATGTAGGAGTTGTTATTAAAATATAACTTGCATATAAAACCCTAAGGTTTAAAGTAAGTGAAATTAACCTGCAGCTGAGCTTGCTGGTTATAAGACTATGTATTGAATGGCCCTTGAAAAATAATGAATAGATGGTGTGAGGAAATGAGTGGAACAGGTGATATGCTTTTAAACAGAATCAGACACGTAGAATGTTCTAGAGTAGGGGTGTCGAACTCAATCAGAGAAGGGGCCAAAATCTAAAATCCAGCCTAAATCGCGGGTCGAATGGTTTACTGAACAGTCATAAACTGTCATTGTGATGTGCAGTGATGACAGCGCGGTGCAGGCCACATTGCAAGGCCTGGCGGGACGGATTTGGCCCGCGGGCCTTGTGTTTGACACATGTGTTCTAGAGTATATGAATAAAATGTGAACATTTCCATGCATACTAGGCAGGTTCTTCCCAGAACGATGACACTAAACCCTGAGGAGATACAAAGATATAATTAAAAACTAAAACTAAAGCTATTGTATATAGTGATTAATGTGAGCAACTAGTATAGCAGGTAACTCCTTTCATAATAATAGAGTAGACTGTAGGGTAGTTATGGCCAGTCTCTCAGACCCCAAACTGTGTAACCAGGAGGCAGCCTGCAGTTCTGTCTGCACTGGCTTATTGGATTTCAGGGTGCCCAGGCCTCAGGTGGGGGTGTGTCTAGGTAAGGCATTGGGGAAGAGTAGAGAGTGGCAGCGGCTCACACCAGAGAATGGCCTTCATCTCAGCACAGGCTCTGCGCTGTGAATCAACTGGCTCTGTTGTGAACAAGACTGTCATTTTCTTCCACTCTTCAGATTTCTGCATATGGCTTCAACTTAGAGAACTATTAAAAGTAGGAAGAACTTCAGAAAAATAAATAGTTGCTGGGATCACTGGGTAATAATATGAAGAGAAAGAGAGCCAGGGGATATGTTTCCAGGAACTAAAAACAGTTTCGCCTAAAAAACCTCAACTCTTGCACGAAGCCTGATTGAATTAAATAATTGTATGAGTGCCTAGAACATCACGATGTGTACACCCCCATTGCAGATCAGTCCAAGCCATTTAAAATGATCGTTTAAGAAGAGTGAGAAGGCTTGCCTGTGCTAGCTGAGAATGCAAGTCCTAACTTGCATTGGTGGGAATGAAGTGAAGTGGAAAGAAGCTGGGCTCTGGGCATGGCTGATTCAGTCCTGAGGCTCGCCCTTGCTCAGCCCTGTGACCTTGGGCAAACTGCCTAACCTCTCTAGGCATCACTTCCCCAGTAGTTATAGAATTCAATTAAATAATGACATAAAGTTGTTGACATGGAGTAAGTAAATGCACTATTTGAGGCAGTAAATGTCAAGTAAAAATAATGTTGTATTAAAAAATATGTTATGGTACCTATGGATTTTATTTGATCATCTGACACAAAGACATATTATGCCTCTAATCATTTATTAAGTAATGAAAATGTATCTTAATGGAGGGGATCTTGATTATGTCAGTCAGTTCATGGCATGCCCCTTCCTCCTCATGATACTTGGAAGTACCATTTCTATTTGGAACTTTCTTCCCTTGCTCTTAACCTGCATAACTTTTGCTCATTCTCACTTTTTCTTTTGACACGGCATCATATATATATATATATATATATATATATATATATATATATATATATATATATATAAATATGTGTGTGTGTGTGTGTGTGTGTGTGTGTATTTGATTTTTTTTACAGAGAGGGAGAGGGATAGAGAGCTAGAAATATCGATCAGCTAGCTGCACACCCCCTACTGGAGATGTGCCTGCAACCAAAGTACATGCTCTTGACCGAAATGAAACCTGGGACCTTTCAGTCCGCAGGCTGATGCTCTATCCACTGAGCCAAACTGGTTTCGGCTATTCTCGCATTTTTTTTTTTTAAACCTTATTTCTTTGAGGCCAACTTCCTTGATTATCTGCCGCCACCCTCCATACTTAGATTAGTTTCCTTTGGTTTATGCTCATTTTTTATATTATGTTCCTTATATTCATCATTCAGAGCCTTATCTCAGTTTTGATAATAGATCTGTTATAATTGCTTGTTGAGTATCAATTTTTTTCTCACTAGGCCACATGTTTTATGGGGACAAAAACTGTAATTTTTTTTTTTTTTTGCCTTCCAATATATCTCTACTGTTTAACACATACTAGGCATACTATGTGATGAAGGAATGAATTAATGTATAATATGCCTGCACAATTCTGTCTTGAACACTATTTTTATATTGGGTATTAATAAGCAATATTAAGCAATATAAGACTATATATATATTTATACACACACACACACACACACATATAGTCTTTTGTTGTTACCCAACTCAAAATGTGGCTTTATGATACAATTTACAAAGAAAATATCTGAATATCTTATTGTACAATTTAATATAGAAATAATACGTATAAAAATTTCTAGTAACCATCACATCTCTAAAACTTGAGGCAAGAATTTATAGAAATCAAATTGATATATTTTAGGTGAACAAATAAGTCAGAATAAAGCCTAAAAAATTTGAATTTTTTAAAAATTAGTGAGACATTTAGGAATCAGAATTGGGGAGAAATATTTGGCCTGGAAATGAGACCTTATCCAGCCAGTGAGTCAATTTGTGATGTTGCTTCTGTTACAGATGCTGGAGAATGTATGGATGGGGAATATACCACACAGTGGGGAAAGGAGAGGAAATGAGTGGAGTGGAAAGAATTAACCACTGTTAAGAAGAATCAGGAAGAGGAAGAAAGACAGTGGGAGGCCTGGCAAGAAAAACGCTAATGCATGAGACCTCCTAAACTGAGAGAGGGAGTGAAAAGGGTTTAAATTGAACTCAGAAAAGGACCAGTAATTCTTCATGAAATTCAAAGATATTTGTCATTTTTAACGTCAAAGCAAGGTGAATGCCCCACACAAATGTGGGAAGAATGAAATAATCAAACACACGAAAGTCACTGGACCATGATAAACGGTCCATTTATGATAGTGTTCACTCTTGAATCTAAGTATTTACAAGGGTATCAAAAAATGCATATGCCCAATTTTACTTCTTAGTAATTTCTAGTCAATTTAAAGACATGAAATACATTTAATACTGATCTAAGTAGACATACTCTTATATGAGAAATAACTTATAAATCAGCATATAAGTAGAAAATAAACTTTAAATTGCCTTTGAAATTTTCTTCAATGGATAAATAGCACACATTATTTTTTTAATATTATATTAGTTTGCCATTTATTGGTGTAGTTTTTTCTTAACGCGTGGGTACAGATTGATATTTCTCTAATAGAACATGAGATAAATTAAGCCTATGATTCAAATGTTAGCATATTTGGTGTTGTCCCAGAGGTTCCTCAAACTATCCTCAGTTTTAATCATCTTTTTTTCCTTTTTTCTCTCTTCCAATTGGGTGTTTTTCACTACCTTGTCTCCCACATCACTGATTCAGTCCTCTGCTTCACCTAATTGATGTTGATTCCATATAATGCATTCTTCATTTCAGTTAACTGTATTCTGTATTTCTGACTGGTTATTTTTTATTTCTTTTTTTATGTTTTCTACCTCATTGTTGATGCTCTCACTGAGTTCATCTATTGTATATATGCTTCTCTTGAGTTCATTGAGTATCCTTGTAACTAGTGCACTGAACTCTTTATCTGATAGATTGCTTATCTCTGTTTCATGCAGTTTTGTGTGGTTTGTTTTCTGAGATTTTTTTCCTGGTCTTTTTTGGAGGTATATTTCTCTGTCTTTTGTGTTGGATATAGTGCTCTGTATTTTTTATGAGTTAGGCAAAACTATGTGAGGGCCACAGGTAGTGGCAAGCTTTACCCAGGCCTTCAGCTATTGCTGGTGTGGACACAGGCCAGGGGAAGTCCCAACAGCTGGGACCGCTTGGCAGACTCATTGAAGTTGTAGCTGGAATAGGCTCAGGAATAGGGTACTCCTGGGAGCAAGCCCCACCAGAACCTGGGCTAAATCAGGAACTAGAGCAGGTGGGAGCTCTAAGGATTCCTAGAGGTAAGTCACTGGTTATTGTTGAAATGGGTGTGGTCTGCAGGAAATTTCTGGTACAGCCACACCTGAGCAGGAGCTGAGCTAGGGCTGGTGTGAGCTGAGGGGAATCTGTGGACAAGTCCCATGGCTGGAACCTGGAACTTGAGTAGGCTGCAAGGAACTTCTGTTCCCTCTCTCTCTCTCTCTCTCTCTCTCTCTCTCTCTCTCTCTCTCTCTCTCTCTCTCTCTGCTGCTCAGAAGCTGTTCAGTCAGCCCTATCAGTTTTTCTTCAAGGGAAAACGCTCTGTCTGTGGTATAAATTCCACATATTCCTGGGCGGAGGTGAGTTCAGGATCTTCCTATGTTGCCACCTTGACCCACAAGCCTACTCACATTGTTTTAATTACTAGTGAATACTTGCATGTGGATAAGGTATCAGCTTTGAAATCTCTCAGAATGGGTTTGTACAGGGTGTCCCCCCAAAATGTGTGTACACTTTAATAGCTGATAGCTCAGTTGTGAAAATGAAATTCATTTTAATAAACATTGCCTTTATAATGATTCAAAATGGGTGTACCCATTTTTTGAATACCCTCTCTACTACAATATAATTACCATTGGGAGCTCCTCTGGAGCAAGTTATGCAAATCTGTGGCGCTTTACATTTTGATCTGTAAATGAGGTTAATGATACCTTCCATATTTGCTATTATAATGAGTACATGAATTATGCATGCAGTAGCAATTCAATTAATGAATGATTATTTCACCCCAACCAGTTTGGCTCAGTGGATAGAGCGTTGGCCTGAGGACTGAAGGGTTCCAGTTAAATTCCAGTCAAGGGCACATGCCCAGGTTGCAGTAGGGGGAATGCAGGAGGCAGTCAATCAATAATTCTCTCTCATCATTGATGTTTTTACTTCTCTCTCCCTTTCCCTTCCCCTCTGAAATAAATAAAAATATTTAATATATTTATATTTATATAATATTATAATATTTATAATATTCATATATTTATATTTAATATATTTATATATTTAATATATTATATATAAATTTTCATTGTCTACCTCTCTACAAATCTTGTTACTCTGAAGATAATAGCTTTCATGAAAAATATATTAATAACTATAATATACAATAGAATCAATCAATGAAAGTGGCAAAACAAAGTTATATTTTATTACAGGAAATATGCTTTTATTTTACCTTCATAAATACTAGCCACTTGGAAAAAATAAAGTTTTACAAGGTAAGATTTTAGCTGCCACCAACAGAGGTGAAAGTGAGGCTGTATGGTTATTTGTTTGATTTTATATAAATAAAAACATTAAAATTTTATTTTCTCCAAAAATATTTTGAAAGCCTTTACCTTCAAACTGTCAGCATACTATAAACATTTAAATTGCTATTTTTAACACTCCATACAGGTTTGCCTCAGGACCTATTTACTTATGTTTCTCTCTGTAAAACGTCTTACCCTTAGCTATTCCTTCATTTTATACAGCTTTCTGTTCAAATGAAATCTGTTCAAAAAAATCTTCTCTGTTTCTCAAAAGAACACGTTGTCACTCATTCCATGAACCTGCTTTAATTATTATTCATAGCTGTTACCAATAAATTATAATTATTAATTTTTAACTAGAATGCTAGCTCTATAAGAACAATAACTTTAATCTATTCTGTCCTCATTTCCTTTGAAGCATGCACAGTATATATTTATTGAATGAATAGATTTATGAATGAATGAACACATTGAATCTAGTATTAATCAGGTTAACATTTGATTATATAAATAGAGAGTACTTTGATGTTATCCCTGCCCATTGTGAGTTATTTTATTGAACTGAAGTATTTAGGCCTCTGTAAATGACATGCTAGATTATATATTTCAAAAACATTATTAATGTGTTGTCTGTTTGGTGCTTTTGTCTTCATTCGTGTTTCTGTCCAAATACGTTAATAATGAGGAGTCTATAATGTTCATTGTATGTCTCCATTTGTGTGTTTATTAATAGGAGTCACTTAGAGAGATCCATAATGACTTCCTCTACTTGTCCTTCTAGTCTTTTGATAAAAACATGACATAATGAAGAAACACTTAACATTTCAGATTCTTAGTCTTTTCCCAGGCATAGGATACACTATCCTATGTGTCAAACACAAGGCCCGCGGGCCAAATCCGTCCCGCCAGGCCTTGCAATGTGGCCCGCACCGCGCTGTCATCACTGCACTCCGCTGTGTTTCCATCACAATGACAGTTTATGACTGTTCAGTAAACCATTCGGCCCGCGATTTAGGCTGGATTTTAGATTTTGGCCCCTTCTCTGATTGAGTTCCACACCCCTAGGATAGAGTGACAATGGCACTGTGATCTGTTGTTCTTATTTCAATCAGAACTCTAATATAACTAATTTAAATATGAAAATAAATGTGGTATTATGTCATTACTAGGGGCCCAGTGCACAAAATTGTGCATGAGGGGGATCTTTCACCCTGGCCTTCACCCTCTTGTAATCCAGGAACCCTCAGAGGATGTCTGACTGCCTGCAGTGGTATTGGCCTAAACTGGCAGTCAACATCTCTCTCGAAATCCGAGACCACTAGCTCCTAATCACTCACCTACCTGCCTACCTGATTGCCCCAACCATTCTGTCTGCCTGCCTGCCTGATTGCCCCTAAACACCTCCTCTGCATGCCTGCCTGATCACCCCTAACTGCTCGCCTGCCTGATCACACCAAACTGCCTCTGCCTCGGCCTCCACCACTACAGCCTCAACTGGAATGATGCCAGGAAGGTCATTCAGCTGTCCAGTCTAATTTGCATATTACCCTTTTATTATTATAGATATCACATCATGAATGTTTCACAGTCAGTAGTTTCAGGGATGAAAATTATATTAGATAACCAAAGTTGAAGTTGGACATTTATACTGTATTTTGTGGTTATAAAAACTGGTCATCACCCTTGAACTTCTTAAAAAATAATGGCATGGAGAAACCTAATGTGGAAAAAAAAATCTGTGTAGCTCTAACCTTTAATTGTGTTTATATAACTCATGGCATTGAGTGTAAAAAGATGGTATAGTAGAATAAACAGAATTATAATTTTAGATCTTGATTTATCAAAGGGATGAGTAGCCTATTATTGATGAGTGAGTTCTTTATATTTTCTTGTTTCTTTCTTTTTTTAAAAAAATATATTTTATTGATTTTTCTTACAGAGAGGAAGGGAGAGGGATAGAGAGCTAGAAACTTCGATGAGAGAGAAACATTGACCAGCTGCCTCTTACATACCCCCTTCCGGGGATGTGCCTGCAACCAATGTACATGCCCTTGACCGGAATCGAACCTGGGACCTTTCAGTCCGCAGACTGATGCTCTACCGCTGAGCCAAACTGGTTTCGGCTATTTTCTTGTTTCTTAAACTGATTCAAAATAAGAAATTTTATGAAAAGGTGTTTATATGGTTTTCAATAATGCACACACACTTGGACTTAATTAGTTGGGATATCTTTTGTCATTAAGTATGATGGGTAATGTATTTGTCACATCATTTAACCTTAAAGAGAAAAGGTGTTTTTTCCAATTAAAAGATACTATAAAAATGATTTAAAAAATCATAGTTAAAAGCAAATATGTTTTAACTATATTTCCTATTATAAAATACAAAAAATATTGATGATTTTTAAGCTACTTGACACTTTCAATTTAGTGTAAATATTAACATGGTTAATCAGTAAGTTAGGCTCTCATAACATTCAGATTTATAGGCTACTTAATTATTTCCTGCTTTATGTGTTTCTAACGAAAAGTCATCTTTCCTCCCTCAATTCTCCATGAATAGGAATTCTTAGTATGTATTTTTGAAGATAAGAGAATGGATGCTTTTGTATTCTTAATGTCAGTATGTTCTTAAGTATTATCTTAATTTCAAATTTAAGAAGCATCCTACATAACATTTAGTAGGTTTCATGAACACCTGCAATCCTTTCTCAAAAGAATATGTGACATTTGCTGATAATTTTTAGGTGTTATTTTTCCTTTACTTATTATAAAATCTTGATTTTTTTATATTTTGAGTTTCACAAGAAATGCCAAAATACAAAAGTTCAATATATCCTATATACCTTATTTTCCGGCATCTAAGGCAACCCCCTAATTTTACAGTTAAAACATAGGTTTAGGCCTATATTCTCTGTATAAGACTACCCCCCACTTCCAAGGCAACACCAGTTCTTTTTTTAATAGACTTCCTCTCTGACTCTGGCCAATCTGAGCAGGCTTTTTACTAGAACACAGTGTAGCTTCGGGTACAGAACATGTACACTGTGTTCTAGTAAAAAGCCTGCTCAGATTGCCCAGAGTCAGAGAGGCGGTCTATTTAAAAAAAAACTGGCCTAAACTTACGTTTTAACTGTAAAATTAGGGGTCGTCTTATACGCCGGAAAATACGGTAATAAAAGGCCAATATGCAAATTGACTGAACAGGAAAACCACTGGTTACTGTGATGCACACTGACCACCAGGGGGCAGATGCTCAATGCAGGAGCTGCCCCCTGATGGTCAGTATACTGCCATAGGGGGGGCACCACTCAGCCAGAAGCCCTAAGCCAGGCTCACTGCTAGTGATGCTAGTGAGCACAGTGGAGGTGGTGGGAGCCTCTCCCACTTTGCAGGGGAGCAGGCCTAAACCATCAGTCAGACATCCTCCAAGGATTCCCAGACTGTGAGAGGGAGCAGGCCAGGCTGAAGCCTCCTCTACCCCAGGGCATGAGTTTTGTGCACCGGGCCCCTCTAGTTCTTATGAAAATAAGAACACTCCCCTTTTATGTCTTTCCTACCCTGACGTTGATACTCACCAAGGACATGCTTAGAAAGAAGAGGGGAGGGAGGGAGGGGGAAAAGAAAGACAAAGAGAAAGAGAGAGAGGAGAGAGAGGGAGAGAGAGAGAGGGAGAGAGAGAGAGGGAGAGAGAGAGAGGGAGAGAGAGAGAGAGAGAGAGAGAGAGAGAGAGAGAGAGAGAGAGAGAGAGAGAGAGAGAGAGAGAGATCTTAATTGGACCCACAACCCAGGCATGTGCTCTGCCCAGGAATTGAACCAGCAACCTTCCAGTGCTTGTTGCTTGGTTAGGATGGATGCTCCAACTAACTGAGCCACTTTGGCTGGGCTGTATAATACTTTTTATGGCTCCCATTGTGTCTACTTTTTTTTTTCTTTCTCTAGAAACAGCTTTTAGCCATCTGAATTATTTTCTGAGACTGGCTGAGAAAAATTAACCTTTATATCAACCTCATGCTGTTTGATAAGATATTTATAGGAGATAGACCTGAATTTGGAGATTTTCACTTATAGAGCATATTTATGTCTGTGCCTACACATATCCCAGACACTCCTTTCTTGGGTTTTACTGACTTTTCTAGGGGGGTGGAGCTCTCTGCGTGAAGAAAGTGACAGAGCTGAGAGGTCTGTAGGTCTATGCCACCAAATACCACTGATGCCAAAGGAACTATTTGTGAGTTAATAAGGCAGGGTTCCAGTCCAGTTCATGTTAAGCAAGTAACCCTGGAAAATTTCCAGGCTCAAAAATATCTCCTCCACACTATAGGGTTTTACAACAGCAACTTGTTTTAGTACATATCTAAATAAATTCTCTGCAAAATGCAAGATGCAGATTCACAGAATTCATATTAAATGGGAATTAAAATACTATTTGACCCATAGGACTATATAGGCTGAATGAAGTCTTATATGTGAAAATTATTTTACAACTATAAAGTGCTCTGCATATGGATGTGCATAATTATCATGTATAATTATCAGTGTTTATGACCTCTCCAGCCAGTTTGTTTCAGTGAATTAGCTATAACATTTTAGAAAGCACTTTCTCACATTAAGCCAAAGTCAACTTTCCCATAATTCTGTTGCACAAAGCAGGTGGTAATGAAGTCTCATAGATGTGGGTCAAATGCTGGCCCTCCTGCTTACTAACCTGGACTTCAGGTAAATGACAAGTTATCTATTCTCATTTTCCTTGTTGATATATAAGGATGATAATCTCTGCCTTATGGAGATACTAGAGGCCCAGTGCACAAAATTTGTGCATGGGGGGGCGGGTCCCTCAGCCCAGCCTGCACCCTCTCATGATGTGGGACCCCTCAAAGATGTCCAACAGCCGGTATAGGCCTGGAATCAAACCTGGGACCCTTCAGTCCATGGGCAACTCTCTATCCACTGAGCCAAACCAGCTAGGGCAAGAGGATCATATTGACTAGTATTCATCCATCAGTGTTCATCAAAAATAACAGTCAGTCTTTCACAGCTTTTCCACTGCTCAACAAAATTATTTGAATTTATATTTGGTTAAAGAAATTTAAAGATTTTTTTTTAAGAGTTGTTTTCTTCTAGCATGTTTACTAAGCAAGTGAGAGCATGTCCAATGACCTGCATATTTCTCATTAAAGAGAGTTACTTCCCCTTTTCTTTTTCTCTAAGATGGTCTCTGCTGTATTAGGTTTTGGCTATGACCTTTAGTTACTCAGCTGTTTTTTGTTTGTTTCTCTTAACTTTCAGTTTACCATGGAGAAATCAGAAATCACTGATTCAGCTGAAAGTCTTGACTAGTTAAGATTGATTATACTTCCCTGCCATTGTTTTATAAAAGGCACAAAACCAGTTACATTTGGCCACCTGAAATGTCTTATATGGGATCTTATATTAATTTCAAATGAAATCCAAAGTAACTTCCTTGGGAGGCCCAGAATGGACTGTAGCTTTGAGCCTTTTTTATTGTAGCCCATTCAAATAAAGAAAGCAGAACTGGCTTCTAAGGCCAGTTGGTTCATCTGATAAGTGGTTGCCCTGTAGCAAGGTGCCTACCGTGTTTCCCCGAAAATAAGACATCCTCCAAAAATAAGACCTAGCGCATGGAAAAATAAGACATCCCCTGAAAATAATACCTAGTGCAACTTTGGGAGAAAAAATTAATATAAGACACTGTCTTATTTTGGGGGAAACAGGGTAGAAGCAGCTCCAACTTTGGATAAATGGTGTCTTTGGTTATATCTTTATTTCTGCAGTTCTCATATTGGAGCTGTATACTGTTATACAATACATTATGTAATCTGTATTATAAATGTGGTCTCTGTGCAAACACATGCAGTAGTTACTCTGTAGCTATCTGAGGTATGATGTGTGTAGCTATTCAAAAATAAAACCAATGGGTGGGGAACATAAGAGAAAACCTAAGAATGAGAACAGAATAATTGAATAATATTTATGTTAATCTCATAAGGCTTTGTTTTAAGAATTCTTGTTCAAACAAATTATAATTCTAAATTAATTAAGTCTTAGATTTTGCTTCAGTTTTTTTTTAAATGAATGAACTATGAGAACTTTAGTGTTTGCAGCCTGTTGTAATTTCTTTAATTGTGAAGATTATAAAATATAATTTCCCCTAGTTCATAGCTACTTTATATATGGATATCCATGGTTGGAATTAGAAAAACATGTAAAACTCTTTTGAATTTAGAGAACATGTTTTTCTTTGATAATTATGCAATATCTCATTGGGCAAGTAATCTTCTTTAGTTTGACTTAGAAAAATAACCCTAAATCTTACCGTATTAGCTTTAGAACTTAAAGTATGTAGGTGACTTTTTGCACAGAGTAGGTACTGCACTATAGGTGTTCATAGAGTACCTCCCATGTGTCTTCAACCACTTTCTGTAAACTGTAGGGAAGCTTCAAGTTCTCAAGTTCAGTAGCTTCAAGTCACATCAACATCTGAAATGCCTATAACATTTCACAAACCAGTTCAAAGGGAAGGAATCCTGCCCAATATTCTAATGTGATAAATGACTTAATAATTTAGACACAAGAGAGTTCTCACAGCAGCCGGCAGTTAGTCAAATATTTTCCACCCTTTATTCTCTTTTGCAAGGGGATCCCATCTCATAAGCAGAATCTCCTGTGAATTTAATTTTCATGATGAAATATTAGAACTTTTCCTTGGTACTGCTGACTTAAAAATTGGCAAGGGAAACAAACTAAAATATCAAAATAACTTAGTCAAATATGTCTCCTTAGTGATTCAGACAGGGTCTTTTGTATCTGTTGTGATTCAGTGTGAATTTACTAAATTTGATATTAGCTCAGTAAATGTTTCTGTGGTGAGCATTGTTTTCATATTATGTTGAACTCAGTTTATTTCATAAAGTGCCTTCTCTTGCATCTTCTTGTAGATATTCTTGAGGTGACCATCTTGCTCCTCTTACTCTCAAATCTAGATACTTTTTAAGACTTTAACAAACTTCTAGTCCTATTTTTCTTTTTTCTTTTTTTTTTGGTGGCTTGTTACATTTGTTGAAAAAGTAACAACCTAAGTTAAAGTGATTAAATATGCTATACTATATCATGTAAATCACAAACAGAGCTAGCAATTTAACATGTTTGCACTGAAACAAATTGAGTTGAAGGATCTCTGTAAAATCCCCCAACAGCTAACATCTGTAGAGTTGGCATTAGAGCTTTTTCTTTCCAGTCTAGTGCACTTCTGTTAAAACTGGGCTACCTTCGAAGGCCAAGCATTCATTCATCCTAAGTGCTGGTATTCCCCTGTCCATTTATTTTCCTTCATATTAGGGGTGTCAGCAAAACCTTCATTCTTTCCTCTGCTGCTCTGTGACCTGCCATCTTGCAAGTGTAATTCCTCATGTAATGGTAGGAGAAGCCGCTGAGAAAGCAAGTCATCCACTTGTGCAGTGTTACGCAGTTAAAAGAATTGACCTGCACAAAAGTGGCTCAAAATTATTGACTATGGAACACTTTTACAGTGATAATTTTGAATCAGGTATTATACTATCAAGATGCCCACAGGTGACAGATAAGATAAAAATAGAAGGCAAAAAAAATGATCTCATTAATTCATTGCTTAATAAAGTATCAAAATGTGACTTCTGTTTAATAATCAATAAAGATGTTGACATTGTAAGCCCATGACATGGCCTATAGTCACTGAATAGACACATCCAGTGCATTGGTGAGTTGATAAATATGCCTATGTCTTCTTGCTGATGGAAAATTATTTCTATTTGCATCAAATGCATAGACTTTTCCCTCAGTTCATAAAGGAGGCAGCCTCCAGAATCAGACACTCTGGTTTTAATCTCTACTTTGCCATTTATTAACTTCAGTATTTGAGAAAATTATTTAACTCTGTTAAGCCTCATTTCTTAATTTGACATTTGGGATAATAATGAGAAAATAGATATAAAGTGCTTAGTGCAGTATTTGATTTAAAAAGTAATAAATACATGTTAGCTAGTAAAAAGAAAAGGGGAGAGAGGTAACCATCATTGTGAAGTAACAAGGTCCATAGGGATGAGTTTCATGGTAATCATTCATTTTAATCAAGTGACAAGTATTAAAACTTCTCTGGATATTAGTTTTCTAAAGAACAATGCTTAGAAATATAAATATAAAAGTATCCTTTGTTATTATAGCAGTTTTTCTTACAGGATATGGAAAAAGCTCTTTAAAAATATAAAATACAATACAACTGAAACCGGTTTGGCTCAGTGGATGGAGCGGGCCTGCGGACTGAAAGGTCCCAGGTTCAATTCCTGTCAAGGGCACATATCTTGGTTGCAGGCACATCCCCAGTGGGGGGTGTGCAGGAGGCAGCTGATCCATGTCTCTCTCTCATTGATGTTTCTAACTCTCTATTCCTCTCACTACCTCTCTGTAAAAAAAAAAATCAATAAAATATATTTTTTTAAAGAATAAAAATTCTTTTATATATATATATATATATATAATATAATTCAAAGGAACAGGAAAAGACTAAGGAAAGAAAGTTGGTATCTTTTTAAAAAATATATATTTTATTGATTTTTTACAGAGCGGAAGGGAGAGAGATAGAGAGCTAGAAACATCGATGAGAGAGAAACATCGACCAGCTGCCTCCTGCACACCCCCCACCGGGGATGTGCACGCAACCAATGTACATGCCCTTGACCGGAATTGAACCCGGAACCCTTCAGTCCACAGACCGACACTCTACCACTGAGCCAAACCGGCTTCAGCAAAAATTGGTATCTTTAAAAGCCTCATGAATGAGCTAAATAACCAAGTACAATTAACATCATGCCATACATTTCTAATGTCAAAGTTTATGGAGGGCCACTCTGTCAAATTGAACATTTCTTTAGGACTTTTTACAATTAAGTCAGACTTCTTCTGCTGTTCAACATAGAGTTTTTCCTAAAGCATGAAACTTAGGAGAGTAAGATTGTTAAAAAGGAAGAAAAAGAGGAAGGACTCTGTTGAAGTTCCTGATACTAATATATTTAGATGAGTTAAACTTCACAGAGTGCTTACATTGCTATTGTCATATGCATGTATTAAAAGAGCATCTTATTAAAAGTGAATTAGTAATAATAAAGTCTATTAATATTTTAAAAATGACAGATAACCAATCTAAGTAAACTGATGACATGAAATTGTGTGGGAAACCTTAATCTCACTTTCCCAAGAATGAGGTTTGCTGAAAGATAAAACCAAAGATTCAGGATCATGGATTTGGGTGGCAAGAATGACGACTTGCTCCAATAAGGGGTTAGAGCAGTGACTTCAGTAATTTCACTCAGAGTGTCTACAGAAGTGTTAAAAGCCAAGTGAGCTTTTCAGAGTTGGAGAAGCATCATCAAGGTGTTTTAGGAACCTCCTTTTAATTATTGCTATTAAGATGAAAACTCCAATTATAATCATAATATTGCTCTTCTCTGTCTTGTTACACTGACATAGTCCAAAAAGCAGACCAAGAGCTGCCCTTTTTTCTGTAGCAAATATCCAGGATTCCACAGGACAATGTATTTTTGCCCATCAGTGCTGCTGCCTGCCTCTGACTCCTTGGCACCTGGCTTCCCCTTTCTAACTCCTTGATCCCCGGGACCCCAGAACTCCAGCTTCCCTCCTACCTCCTGGCTTCCAGAAACTGCAGCAGTTTGGTCTGTTGACTTTGGAACTTTGCCCAGCACTTTCCCAGATATTTTACAATGGACTAACAAGATGGTGTTGTTACTACCACCCTCCCGGCATGACAATTATGAACAAAGCCTACAAAGGTCTCTCCCCCTAAAATAAGACTCAAAACATAAGCCAAGGTAAAAGTTAGAAAAAAATATACATCTGTTATATCTCTTTAAAGCTGGCTCTGTTGTTTCATGTTCATATAAAAATGTCAGAAAGTTGGGTGTGGAAAACTATCTACTGATTGTAAAGCTGGCTTGATTGTTAGAAAAGAAAAATCTTTGGGGTTTCATTATTTTAACCAGCACTACCAAATGCAGCTAGCGCAAAGAACTAGCCATTATGTAGCACAGGAATCAGCAATGCAGGGAAATGTTTACAGAAGCCAGGCAAGAAGAGCAAGTGCATGAGGGGAGAGCTGAGTGTAACAATTAACAGCCTCTGGTGAGGAGACTTCCCTGATGGTTGATGGGAGATACAGACTTTAAGTTAAAGGGACAGCTCCAGCTCACCATTGAAATGCAAGAATGTGGACTTAGTGTTGCCAGATCTTCTTCCCATTTCTCAAAAGCCAGAAACTTGAAATTTTTATATGATATATTCTGTTTTTCAAACTAGCAAAAATCCTTTTCAAACACCGGGCTTGCCAAACAATGCATCTTTGGGGAGCTAGGTCAAGGTTAGAACCTCTGTTCCAGCAGGCATTTCTCACATAGTTCCTATTTTCTGGACACCAAATGTCCCACCTGTAGAGGAATAACTCATTGAATTATAATATTAGCAAATTAGGGCATATTCAAAATAAATATGAGATGATGAGTTCTGATAGAAGAAAGAGATAAGAAAAGGACAGGAATGTTTCCTGAAAAATATGTTTTCACAGAGGCCTTGCGTGCCTCGGATGCCTAGGACCCGAGTGACAGGATACAGTGACAGGAAGAGGGATATCAAACATGAACACAAAGCGTAGTAGGAACAAGATAGGTGAAAGGTCAGTAGAGATTTGCTGGCTTGTGTGAGGCTGCCCTAACTTTAAAATAGATTGTAAGAACAAGAGGGCTGGTGGTATGTGTGTGGGTGTGTATTTTCTTTTATTATTTATTTATTTGTTTGTTTATTTATTTATTTATTTATTTATTTATTTATTTATTTTGTGGGAAGGAGGAGGGGAAGGGATAATAGACTGTGAATGATAACTTTTTCAAAACTTGCTGGTCAGTCATTTCATGGTAAAAGATAAATGGAACATTTTTTTGAATGAGTTATGGGCATGCCGTGTGATATAAAACTTAGAATATATGCTTCATATACAAGATAAGTATTTTGATTAGAACTTGCCTTTCTATTGTGTTGGCTTTGATTGTATGTGGTTAAGGTTCTAAGAAGTTCTAGTCTCAATGCAAAATTTTACTCCTGGGTTTTGTATAAGGCATATTAACAGTTTTACATTTTCTTTAATATTTAGAAGTGTTAACTTTAAGTAGCATCATGATTCTGTCCCAAATCTGTCCTCCTCCCATGCCACTCCACCCTATACTTACTTCTGTATATGCCCTTTTTCCCAAAAAAAAACACATGATGTCTAGAAACATTTACCCAAGTGTTTCTTTTAAACAAAATGCACATATCTGATAAGAGGAGTCCTGTTTCCTACTCCTGTGCATATGAATGTACAAATTATGATTTATAACCACTGAAAGTAGGATTTAATTTCATCCTGGCCTTTTGTGGCCATTTGGTTTGTCTTTTAATCTTAATTTATGGCAAAAAAAAGAAGAACACACCTTCTTTTATGCTATTTTTAGGCCAATGGAAATCTGTCACAAAATTTAGAAAGTGTTAATGTTAGAAAGTTAATGACGTAAGCAATATACAGGAAGGTTGCACTTTTAATTTTAATTTCATCATAATTTTTAGGACCAGTCACCAAACTTTTATTCAAGAGGCTGATCTATAACTCCATTCTCTACTTTGTCATGCACCAAATTCATCTGAGAGATTAACTATAAACCTATGGATTCACTGTAGATAAATATAAATTTAGTTCATGGATCTGACTGCACAGTAAAACTGGCTTAACGGTAGAAATACTGATGTAACAAAGTAGGGTACTGCTGAAGGATTCCATAAAGCCCTTGATTCTGAATCTTTGTTTCCAATTAGAAATTCAGTTCATAGTACTGTTTGCCAGGCTCTGTCTTAGGGCTTGGAAATAGATAGTTGAATAAGACAAGGTGTTGCTGAGTCAAAATTTTCAAGAGGATTGGCAAATAATATAAATAATTGACATGGAAAGGGGTATATAACATGATACAACTTCGTCTACATTTGCTTTCTCAGTGTTGCCAGAGACATGGGTTTGGAAAAAAAAATATCTCTCTACTAAAAAAAATCAACCGAACAGCTGCATGAAGAATAGCAAATGGCCTCTGCCTCTGTCAGAGACGTGCTGGGTAGTGAAGGGGGCTGCAGGGGGCTGGAAGGAACCTGTTTCCTCTAAGGGGGGTAACTTTCACTCGGCTCCAGCTGATGGTTGGCCTGGAAAACTTCAGACCCAGTGATGCCAGCCTTCCTGATATTTTAAGAGAATCAGGAACTCAAGTTTTATGTGAAATTACCTGTGTTTTTTTGTTTTGTTTGTTTGTTTTGTTTTTTAATGTCAAATTTAATTTTTGTGGACCTAAAAGTGTGGAGCTGTATAGGTCATGGCTTGTAGGAGACCAATTTTAGGCTCTTCCTAAACCTACGGACACAGCATCTGCTTCCACAAGCCACTAGGCAGCTTGTAAGCTCATACATATTCTACAGTCTTGGAGGGCATCAGAAAGAACAGATTGATTTTTCTATCAAGGCATTGACTTTGTATTCTTGGCCCTTTCGTTTTTCTTTTCTTTTTTTGTGCTTTTCCCATGATCACTGTTGACTGTCATTGATACTTTATCTGTCCTAGACAGCAGCTCATCTAAACTCTTATGCAAGTAAACCTTGTGAAGCCATTACAGGGTGTTTTGACTCATGTGTACTATCACATCATCCCACTCCTTTCACTTGATAGAAGGTTTGAATATTTACTGGCATTCTCTCCGTAACCCTGGAGCTCTGCTTCATTTTCTACTGCCTTTTCTTGTCATTTTAACTAATCTCCATTCTCTCTCTCTCTCTCTCTCTCTCTCTCTCTCTCTCTCTCTCTCTCTCTTTTTTTTACTTAAGAACAAAGTGGTCTTTTCCAAGGGAGGCATGATTAAACCTCTGTTGACTTCAGTTTCAAGTTACTTTGTCTCAGCAACTTGAATTGCAAGCCTATAGGCTGTCCTGGCTTTAGGACTCATCTGGCTTCAGTGGCCTCTTCTTCTTTCCTCCATGAACTGTACCTAGTCTCCATCAGACAACCCTGGGCTTTTGTTTTATCCTTTTCTGGTTTTACATGGGCAGACTGTGTGTGTAAGGGGTGGGGGACAGGGGACGGGAGGTATATGTATAATATGCCTGTGTTCATTGGAATTCATGTTATTCACAGCTTTGTGGCATTGTACAATTCTAATGAGGCCTCGAGAGAAGAATTCTATGCATTTCCTATGGATTTTATTCTGGTGGAACTCAACTTCCGGTCTCAAACCTCTTGGTTTCTTCATAGCTCTTTTTCCAAGTGGTCCATATCTCAGCCGATCTTATACTGGAGTGCTATAACTCACTGGTAATTTTTATTATAAGTACCCATTTTATTTGGCATTTCATTGTTTTTGGAATTAATATTCCATTTCTTAGAACAACCGTTATAGCCTAGGTGTCTATATTTCCATTTCATATGGGAAAATATGATGGCTGTGGACCTTGTCTAAGTTGACTAAGACCACACACACTTGAACCAACACTGGATTTCTGGCCTTTGGTATATTTTGAAATCCTGATATATCACTGATTCACAAGTGTCATCTAGAAAGCTCCATATAATGCATTTGCATATCTTTCCAACTCTCATAAAAGTAGTCAAGCCAGTTGAATATAATTTTTTATCCTGTTAATAACACAAGTTAAATATAAGATAAAGCATAAAGCTGTCAGAATTTTGTAACAGAATAGACCAGAAGTGTGACAGGGGAATCAGGGATGATATTAGGGCTTCAGCTTGATCAATTGGAGGGATACAATTGATGTGAAGTGATACAGGAAAGAATGCAAGAGGAGCCAATTTGTGTGAGATAGGGATCAGCAGCCCAGTTTTAGAAATGTTGAGTTTGAGATGTCTAGTGTCATGGTTCTCCAGAGAAACTCACCAAAAAATTGTATTGTGGAGATTTGTTATCAGACCTTGACTCACGATGATATGGAGACTGACAAGACCCACAATCTGCCATCTGAAGCTGACGACCCACCAAAGCCAGTGGTGTATTTCTAGACAGCCAAAGGTATAATAACTTCCAGTCTGAGTCTTTAGGCCTGAGACCAGGAATGCCACGGTCAGGAGAACATTAGCTGAGTCAGCCATAGAGCGAAATTCAACCTTTCTCACCCTTTTATTCTGTTCAAGTCCTTAAAGGATTGGATTAGGCCTGCCACCCTGAAGAGAGCCATAGATTCAAAATTATTTTCAGAAAAACCCTCATAGACACACTTATAAATAATGTTTTACTAGAAATCTGGGCATCTAGTGGCCCTGCTGAGTTGACATAAAATTAACCATCACAAGATGCTTTTGGGATATTCAAATAGAGGTATTGGGCTCACAGATGGAAATATGCATTTGGACTTTAAGGGGAGTGGTAACTATAGCTAATAATTTTAAAGTAGTAATGTATGGTAGGATGTAAAACCATAAAACTTGATGAAATCTCCAAGGGAGAGAGTGTGCATAGAGAAGAGAAGAGGTTTACCACAGATACTTGGGAAATGTCAATGTTCAGAAGGCAGAGGATGAAGAAAAAGCATTGTGGAGAAGTAGAAGCCAGGGAGGCGGGAGCAAAACCTAGAGACTGTGTTATCCTGGAAGTCAAGTGAAGAATAAATTCAAGGAGGAGAGAATGATCAGCTACATCAAATGCTGCTGACAAGTCAAGTGGATGAAAACTAAAACTTGACCAGTAAATTTAACACTTGGAAATAATTATTGATCTTAACAAAGACAGTGTGTAGGGAGGGAGGGGAGATGGAGTCATAAATGGCATTGGAGAGAGTTTTATGAAGATTAGATTCTGAGGAGGCAGGATGACCTTTCCAAGCTTTCCTGAAGAGTCAGATTTGAACTGATTTTTTTCTGAAAGTTTAATGTGAATTTTGGAGCAGGGAAGGTTGTGGAGTCTAAATTTTTAATAATATTGGAATTGTCCAGTGAGTCATATTTTATGTGTTCAAAATTTAAAAGTTTCTATGGCTATTTCAAAGCCAACTGCTGATGCACTGATTACCAGAAACTCACAATTTAGTCAACTTAATTTCTGTCCCTAATGTTCTTTTTTTCTTCTGTTTATTCTATTGTTTCATCTGCTATGTACTAATTGCCCTTCTTTCCGTTGACTACTCTCTTGAAATATTGACTGTCTTTTTATTCCTTTCACTTCCAAATCTGCTAAAAGAGGCCTCAATGGAAGAGACTATTCTTTATCCTCATCACATTTCTTTCCTGTAGGTTGGGCCTGGCACCTGCCTCTCCACTCGTTTATGAATGGAGAACCTGGTAGTTGTATTTGTTTGATCCTTCTCAGTATGCCATCCTAAACTCTGCTCTCACAGTCAGTCATCCTGAGGGCAAGAGAAGGCTCACATACTCCTCTCCTTCTAATGTTTCTTCTGCCAGTTGCACTCATTGAATATGAAGAACATTTAACATATGAAATGTTAGCTGTTAAGAAGTCCACCTGAGTCTGAAAATGCAACTCTGAAGTTCCCCAGCAATGTCTTTCAGACGTGCCCTCTGGATTTAGCAATATTCTTCCACCATATGCATGTAAATGTGAGTGTGTGAGTGTGTGTGTGTGTGTGTGTGTGTGTGTGTGTGTAATTATTGGGGGGTGAACAGATGGGGCTGTTTAAAGTAAGTGATTTTTATCATAATTGTGTTTTTACCTTTATTCTAATCTCTGAAATAAGATTTATATTCTTGAATTTTTTAGCATTACATTCTAGTTGTAAATACGTTGTTTTAAGAAATTGTCTCCTGAGACTTTGCATACTTTATGGATAGTGGACTTTCTCTGATATTTCTCTGTTAATCTCCTCTAATTAGGATGCTGCTATACCTGAAATTGGTTTCAAGACTTTGTATGCTCACTCTAAACTAATATTTTATTAAATGAATTTTTTTGTTGTTTTTATGTTGTGTGAACATCCCCTTTGAAACTGAGTCTATGAAAAAATGCAATAAAAATTATCCCAGTAGGTAGGTGGTCATGAAAACTAATCCCATAGGAACTAGAAAAGCACAGATTCATGCACATTGAAAGGAAGTTATTTATAATAGAAGGTGGCTGGCGGGGTGGGACTGGGTGGGATGGGCCTGACATGCCCTGAGCTATCCTCCCATGGTCCCTCTCTGGCCAGCTGCACCTGGGCCAGCACTGGAGCTTGAGGAGAGTATGCAAAGTGAGTGGCGTCCTTCCAGCAGGTGGGGTCCCTTGACCTGGCCTGTGGAGATTGGGCCAAAACTGGCATTCTAACATTCCCCGAGGGGTCCCGGAGTGCCAGAGGGAACTCTGTGAAGTTTCTGTGGCTCAGCAGCTCATGCATTGAGCATCTGCCCTCTGGTGTAATTGTGCATCATAACCTACTCTTGTCAGACTGTTGGCCTGTTGATTGGTCGCTGAGGCGTTCATATATTTAGATTAGAGGCCCGATGCACAAAATCCATGCAAGGGGCTTGGCACTTGCAGTCCTGGCTTCATCAGGAAGGTCGTCCAGAAGAATGTCCTGCTTTCTGGTCTAATTAACATATTAAACTTTTATTATTATAGAGGCCCAATGCATGGAATTTGTGCATGGGAGACGGGGTATCCCTCAACCCAGCCTGTATCCTTTCTAATCTGGGACATCAGGGGATGTCTGACTGCTGGTCAGACATTCCTCTCACAACCTGGGACTGCTGGCTCACAACCGTTTGCCTGCCTGCCTGCCTGATTGCCCCTAACCGCTCTCCTACCAGCCTGACCAGCACCTAACTGCTCCCCTGCAAGCCTAGTCATCCCCAACTGCCCTCCCTCCCCTGTTGTCCTGGTCCCCTCAACTGCCCTCCCTACCCTGCAGGCCTGTTTGCCCCCAACCGCCCTCCCTCCCCTGTTGTCCTGGTCCCCTCAACTGCCCTCCCTATCCTGCAGGCCTGTTTGCCCCAACTGCCCTCCCTCCCTGTTGTCCTGGTCCCCTCAACTGCCCTCCCTCCCCTGCAGGCCTGTTTGCCCCCAACTGCCCTCCCCTTCTGGCCTGATCACCCACAGCTACCCTCCCCTGCTGGTCATCTTATGGTGGCCATCTTTGACCACATGGGGCAGCCATCTTTTGGGAGGGTATGAGGGTGAATTTGCATCTTACCACTTTATTTTATAGGGTGCTTTAGAACTATTGCCAGATTCTCTTAATTCTGTCCTAACTTACTTTGGGCTTAGAACCAAACGTTGTTTTCATGCTATTTGATTATACTTCTGTCTACTCTAATTTTCCTTCCACACCTTATCTGCACAAGAGCTGGTGTTTATTTTCTTGCTGTTCATGTCATATGGTTGCATTAATTTGAGCAAGTATCTTATTTTTAAAAATACTAAGGAACCTGAAATGAGTGTGTAGTCAATACACAAATCAAAGAATAAAAGTTGCTCTCATAGTGCTCAGAGATCATACATCTGAAACTGTTATCTGTGTCTTTTTTAATACCAATTTTAACCTCAAAATTCCAGCTTCAAGATGAATAGATGTATTACAAGCTATAAATGTTACTGTGGGGAATAAAACCAAAGTATATCATCTCAATTTATATTTGTTAGTGATAGTATACAAGTAGAAAATGGTTTTTTTTTATTTCATGCATTTTTATATAATCACTGAATCATTTTTTAACAGTAATTCTCTTTAAATGTTAGATCATTATCTCAAATACTATACTTATAGAGGTAAAAAGTGCCATATAATTTTAAAAGTAGAGAGACCTTCAAAATACATATGTCAAATTATAGCATGCTGAAAGCTAGAAAACTTGAGTGATCTGTCAAGTTATGGGAGTTTGGTTCCATAACTGCTTCTATTTTTTTTAAGCTTAAAATATATTCAGCTCATATTTTCAGTTTACATATTCAGTTATATATTTATATCCACTGGATTTTATCTCCACATTTTATGCATTTCTCACTCTTAGACATTTTTTGAATTAATCATAATCTAGAAATAATGTTTCTTTTATAACAATCATAATTATTTTATTGTTTAATAAAAACTACATTATCTGTGGCTGACCAGACCCATAGAACTATTAGCACAGATATTACTACAATAAGTTCCTTTTGTGTGTTTATCACAACAGAAACTTTTTGAACTAATGACAACATTTGGATTTCTGTTAAGTAATTTGTGCACTGGGGGGGGGGGGGGTATCATGAGTGCCAGCTCTCTCCCTTCATATCTCTGATTGTGATCCCACAATCCACTGAGGAGGCAGCATGCCAGGGACATTGATCCAACTGGTCACTTCTGATTAGATGAAGGGTGGGTTTTGATCCATTGCTATGTCAATTCTGTTTCTTCTCCCTGGAAGTTGTGGACTGCGAATGTAAATAGTTAGCTGTTGACACTGGATATATTAGTACAGAAATACCAGACCTGGATTTGTCATGGACTTGCAGAGCAGAGAAAGCCAATTCACCCCATGAGAGAAAAATGAAGTGGAGAAAAGCAGGCATAAGAGACATTAGAGAAAGAGGAAGGGAGGAGGAGGGAGAGGGAAGGGAGGAGTGGAGGAAACACAAATGAGCTATTATTCCCAAGAGTTTCCAGTTAATTTTAATGACCTGTTTATGGGTTCTTCAGACCCAGCAGACTCACTTTAGGACAGACAAACCTCTGAATATTCATAATAAACTCTCTTTTTCATCTAAATCTTCCTTGTATACATTTACATGTGTTGCAATCCACATAAAAAGATGGTTTTTTAAATCTAAATGACACAATAGTTAATACTGCCAGGAAGGGAAGATTACTCAAGAGAAGGGACAGGGTTTAAAGGACTGAAAAAGAATCCCCAGGCAGTGCAGCCGAGTGTGACTCAGAGCCACACAGTCTGGGTCGAAATCCCAGCCCCACCACACACCGCTGTATATATAGGCCAATTCTGTGACCTTTCTTTCTGAGTAAAGTGAGATAAAAATAGTGCCACCCTCACATGGTGTTTGGGAAGACAATGCTTTAATTAATATAAAGATTCAGATGAATGCTTGGCACATAGGAAGTCTACATGTGTCAGCTATTAAACTATTATTTTTATTTGCTGGGAGAAAAATAGCTAACACTATATAACTTTAAAGGAAGTGTGTATCCCATAGAGGTTAAGGTCTATCATTACTTAGTAGTTACATCCTTCTACACTTCACCACTGTCCTGGCCCCCCACCTTCAAGCAGGCTTCCAAAGTCCATCATCTACACACTCTAAGAAGGTATCTTCATTGTCACTCTTTCACCCAAAGATATCAAACCTGAATTCAGATCTGCAGCTCTCTGTCCAGCTTCCTGGATCTCTTGGATCTGATTTCCAGTCACCCTCTTCTCTGTCCCCTTGAAGCCACCTCCTTCCTGTCCTAAGCACATGCCTTTCATCTCTGGCTTTAGGAACCTTATTTTGAGTTTCTCGTGTAACAGACTTAGGATGACTACTAGAAAAGCAAAAGTTAAGTGCAATTTCTCATATCATGGGGCTCTAGAGCAATGGAGGAAGCATGGGCACTACAGTTTTGGGCATTTGTGTAACCAACTATGAAAGGGATCCTAGGAACAGGATACCTAAGTTGGGGGGAAGAGGGAAGGTAGACTCTGTAGACATGAAAACCATCCCCTGATAAGATATGACTTGAAGAATGAATGGAAACTTGCCAGCTGAGTAAAAGTGGAAAAGGGCATTCATCTAAGAAGTGTGTCCAAAGGCCTGGAGTCAGGACAGATGAGAGCTCATTCAGGGAACTGTACTCACTCCCAGTCTGAATTTTTGAGAACTGTATTCATATCTGTGAAAGCATTTCCTTCTTGACTTTCTAGAAGCTGAGCCTTGGGGTAGAACTGGTAGCCCTCTCTGGTATCTCAGGATCTAATTCAATCCCATCTCTTCTATGAAACTCTTTTCACATATTCTAGACCTCCTGGTACTTCCACTGGGAAAACTAGTAACACAAGTCACTAGCTACCCTATCATGGACTTTTATATGGTCTTCAACTATGTTTATTCAACTGTTTGCTGTATATGAGCCCTCACAACAATCCTATCTAATAAAAGGGTAATATGAAAATTAACCATTATCTCATGACAAAAATGGCCGTGCCCATAGCCACAAAGATGGTGGCATCCACCAGAGCCACGGAGCTGGCAGAGCAGATGGGAGGCTTGAAGCTTCCTGCATGCTGAGGCTGGCTGATAAGGGAGACATGCAGGGAGTGCAGTGGGGAGACATGTGGGGAGTGAGTGAGGTACCCTGTCTGGGGGTTCCAAATCCATCATTGATTCCTTTCACTGCTGATTCCCCTACTCTCAGGTATCCTAATGTAAAAGCTGTTCCATGCAAATATGCCATGTCCTAATCGGTGAATCCTAAACTGAATGGGTGTCACATCTGGGCAACCTAACTCCCATTAGAAAAAGGACCTGGGAGGAGGGATTTAGGAGTCAGGAAGCCATCGTGATCTGCTCAGTCTCCGGAACTGCTGTCAAACACAGGCAGTCTGAGACCCTTCCCAACACCACTGAGCTAAACCTGAGAACCAAGATATTGCCAAGGCCCAAAGTTGATGGGGGTAAGGGGACAGGGGATCAAAGCAAGCAAAACAGGCAACTCAATCAAAGAGCCAGGACCCTAAGAAAAGGCAGAGAAATGTCCTGACCACCATGTCCTACAGTCAAGAAGCAGAGTCAGAATTAAGAAGCGAAGTCTTACCTCAGCGCTTGGGTATCTAAAAATAGCAGTTCCATCCCAAAGTCCACTGCCATGTTTGCCGCAGATGGGAGGCCTATAGAGAACTTTCAGGGCAGCCCTATAACCTCCAGGGACAGCAGCTTTGGAGAGGGAGGGACTGCAGCACTCCCTGTGTGCAAAGAGCTAGCCCCACAAACCTTGACCTATTCCCAAGAGCAGTGCTGCTGGAAACCTCCAGCCCACCTTCTCCAGAGCCAAGGAGAAAGACTGAGAGACCACAGGCAGGTACAGAGGCTCCTGTGGCCCAAATGCTGTCGTAGTCTCTGTTACCTAGCCTCTGCGCCCTAGCCGATTCCCGGGTGCTTGCAGAACAGCAAGGAGCCAGCTGCTCTGTCCTACAGAGCATGTGCTCCACCAGGAGAGGACAGGGATGTAGGGAGGAAACAGCCTCAGACAGACATGAGGTGCAGCAGTCTGGAGGCACGGGCACCATGAAGACATGGGAATGAAGCCACATAGGGGCTCCACGAGGGAGGGGCCAAGGGAGGCTAGTTTAGGGAAAGTGGACAGATGGAGGAGAGCCAGGTGGATGCCTGCAGAAGGGCATCGGGCAGAGGGCACAGCCTATGGAGGGGCAGCAGGACGAGCAAGAGGCAGAATTGAAGGGGATCAGGCTGAGTGGGAGGCACGTCCTGCAGGGATCCAGGGCCTGTGAGAACCTGGTGTCCCCTGATTCCCTGAGTGCAGGGGGAAGCCCCGGGCTGTAGGTGAGGACCTGCTGGCTTCTGTGTCAGGAGCAGACTGAGAGGGAAGAGGAAGCAGGGAGACAACAGGAGGCGACAGCACCTTTCCCAAGCCCATGCGGAGACAGTGGAAGCTGTGGCAGCCGCAGTGGCGGCTTTGGAGTGTGCAGGAGGGAAGCCGGAGTGTGAGGACTGATGTGGGGGCGGGGAGAGCTGAGGAGGCCTCATGCTCTGCTTGGCCCCTGGAAAGACAGGGTCTCTGGCAGCTGCTGGCAGGGGGCTGTCTGTTTTGAGGGTCTGACTGTAAAACCCAGGCCTTAGTTTGAGCTCCACATGAGGATTATAGAGTGTTCAGGACCAGTCTCCCACCCTGAGGACCAGGAGGTGGGTCATTCCAGGCTGGCTGCCCTAATCCCTCCTCGCCGCCCCCACCCCCAAACTCTCTTCAGTGATGACAAGTACTTATTGGGAACAAACAAATGGTTTTAGTTTTGGTACAAAAAAACCAACAAAACAGAATGTACAGTATTATGGAAAGCAAACATTTGGAAACTAGAAAAATGAATCTTCCTTTTGGGCATGCAGATCAGCTGTGCCCAGCTGGGTTGTGAATGACACAAAAGGTCTCAGGGTCCAATGCAAACTGCTTCCCCAGGTGATCTGACTTCAATCCCCCAATCCAGTTTCCAGGACAGAGAGGATCCTGCACCACAGAACAGAATGCTGAGCCCAGCCCCAAGTACTGTGGCCTAAGGCAATGCTTGGGGTGCTTCCATAGAAAGAAACACTCCTGAGATGCTGGGACAGGGCAATCAGCATCCAGATCAATACCTCTTACTCCCACACTGGATCTGTGGTTCTCCCAGCTTAGCCCCTCCCCCTCCCACGTCCCTCCCAGGTGAACCACAGATGGCCCTTCCCATCCCCCACTCTCTTTAGCTCTGATGGGAGGTAGTGAGGATGGGGGGTCATGCCAGAAATCTGGGGGCCTCAAAGGAGTTCCACTTAAAGAGCCAGAGACACTGTCTTATGAGTGCGTGTTTAGAACCGTTCCCCCTCCCTTCCTCTGACCCTGTCACTGCAAAACTTTGCTTTTTGGGGCAAGTCAACCTCTTGAGTGTTAATTCTCTCTCCTTTAAAATAAGAACAAGAGCCCAGCAGTTGAAAATAGACCTATAACTCAGGAGGTCAAGGTTTGACAGGAGGCAGCCAATCCATGATTCTCTCTCATCATTGATGTTTCTCTCTCTCTTTCCCTCTCCTTTCTTCTCTGAAATCCTAAGATATCCTATATAATAGAAGACTAATATGCATGTTGTCCCCTCAACCAGGAGTTTGACCACTTGCTATGATATGCACTGACCACCAGAGGATGGCACAGAGCATAGTAGGTGTCGGGGATGAGGCACTGGCAGTGGATGGCAGTGGAGGTCCTGCTGGCTCCAATGGGCTTCTGAGACTGCAGGGGCTGGTTAGGCTCACCGTGGGTTCCCGCAGGAGCTGGTCTGCCAAGTCTGGCTAGGGGAGAACGTGCTGCCATCCTGGCTTCTGTGCAGTGCAGCTGGGCAACCCAGAGGCCCATGCTGCACCCTCTCCCAAGGTGTTTAGTCACACTTACCACATCTCAGCATAGGGACTTGGGCATCGTGACTCAGGAAGAGGGGGCAAGTGGGGGTGTGGGAGCTCAGGTACTGCCCAGGGCCAAGAGGTCAGCTGGGACCTGCCCTTCCATGCCATACACTCACAATTCAATAGCCAGCCAGGCCTAGGGATCGTACCTGTGCATGAATTCCAAGCCTCTAGTCTATATTAATAAAAGCCTATGTGGTCATCAAGCCCTCACACCATGACGCCCTCATGCCACAATGAGTGATCACCAGGAGGCTGCATGCACAGGGGGCTTGCGAAGGTGGGCAGGGCTGTGTGTGTACATGGGTGCAGCATGGAAGCGGGTCCCGCAGCTCCTTGGGGCAAGGAGGGGGTCCTGCGGCTCCATGAGGTGTGGAGGGGGGACCCCCAGCCCCAGCCTACCTCTTTGGGGCAATCTACTGAGGAGCCCTGGAAGGGAGGGTGGGGCTTACCTCCTTGGGGTGATCAATCATGGGGCTCCTACACTGTGAGAGGGCACAGGCCAGGCTGGGGGACCCCACTACCACAAGTGCATGGATTTCATGCACTGGGTCTCTACTACTATATAATAGGTACTATTACTAGACCTGATTTCAGTTAAAGCTAAGGCTCAGCACCATCTCTCTAAGCACCTAAAAGATAGCTAATATATACCATACGCTGAACACATGCATGATACTGGGCCCATGAATAAGTTCAGTAAACACTAACTGGGTATACTGTTTCTTAGCTGAATCTTTCATAAGGGTCGCAGATTTGCAAGCAGGTATAGGTACATATGAACTTTTCTTTCCCAGTGTGAGTGGCTGCATAATGTTAGTGGCTTATATACTGCCACATCATTTTCTTCCATACAGTTCTGGGAAGCCAGAAATGAACCACCCCCATGCAGAAGCTATAATGTTGTGGTTAACATTGGTTTTAGCATATTTCCTTATATTTTATCCTTATTTTAAAACTTACTGAAGTCTTATATGTAAGTAGCAATCACAAATTACATGTTTACTTTTCAGTGGAATGTTACAAAACAACTTATATGCAGAATTGCTTGTTTTCACACAGACTACTGGTTACATAGATATTAAAGTCACTATTATAAATATAATATAAAATCAACAACATATGCCTCTAGAGAGTACTGCAGCTGACATATTGTTTATGACTTCGTATGGGCTAAATATATTGTGCTTCACTGAAAAGCTTGGAAGTTATTTATTTACTTAGAAATACAAATGGTTTCCTAATTGACATCATAGACCACAATGTACATGAATGTGTCCATTAGAAGAAAAAGAAACAATGATGCCAGTGTTTTTAAGAGGGAAAAATGCACTTTAAAAGTAATATACCCTTGTTGCTCTCTAGCTTCCAGTATCTAAACAGCTTTTGGTGATCATATAACTTTCATTTTATATCCTTTGGCTTTTTCGCTATTTTTTCTGAAAATAATATCTATCATAAAAATGCATGCTTTTCTTTGATAACTGGTTTAGATACAGTTAAAAGACATTGATTAATGGATGGGTTTTTCCACGGCTTTACTAATCACAGTATTTCAGAGGAATGTTCAACATATTATTCTAAAAGTTTTTTCTCCTTTGCATAATTTATAGATCAGATTACCTCTTCTGTATAATAGTGGTGCTTTGTCCTTGCCTATGAAAATAGATTGAATAGTTTAAAGAACTTGAGAGTAAAAACAAACTATAAACTCTATATAGTTCAGTGAAAAGAACATAGATATGGAAATAGGTAGACTGGTTTCAAATCATGACCCTTCCATTTATTTTTTGATCCTGCTCAAGTTCCTTAATTTCTCAAAGCCACGGGTTGTTGTTTGTTTTGTTTTGTTTTTAAATCTATAAAATGAGGTTAATAATATTTGCCTTACAGTTTTTTTTGTGAGGATTAATCATATACAAGATAATATAGGCCTCGCATGTAGCCAGTGCTTAAAATGTGGCTACTGTTATAATTAGTTTTATATTTGTAAAAGTTAGAGAATTTTAAAAGCAATTTGACTATTAAAAATGACATATGTTTTAAAACAGGAACTAAAAATCAGTAAATGGCCTGGCTGGTGTGGATCAGTTGGTTGAGTGTTGTCCCATGTACCAGGAGGTCATCGGTTCAATTCCTTGTCAGGATACTTGCCCGGATTGAGTGCTTGATCCCCAGTGGAGGAGGAAGCAGGGGTGCAGAGGGCAGCTGATTGATGTTTCTATCACTCCCTCCATTTCCCTTCCTCTCTCTGAAACAAATAAAAAAAAAAAAAAAAAATATATATATATATATATATATATATATATATATATATATTTAAAAATATATATATTTAAAATATATATATTTTAAATTATTAAGTGAATCTGAACCAATGTAGCTGATAATTTTTCAGGGACATTTTTCTTTCTTGGTCTTGCTCAAACATCTGTTCCATTTAGAGAGCCCTGCTTCTGTACAGATAATGGCTCCATTCCATCCTGGCCAAAGGTGATCACAATGGATGCTGACAGGAGGGAAATAGCACAAGAGATGACAGACAGCTCTGAGTCTGTGAAAGAGGAAGAAGGCTGTGAAGAGATTGTGGCACCACAGGCTGGTGCTCCAAGGCCTGGAGGAAAGGCATTAATTCTCTTTTAAGTAGAATTTGTTCTTTACTGGGACATGAACAGATACATCACACTTTTGCCTTTTGAAATCAGCTTCTGACATGAAGTTTGTTGCCTTTTGAATGCATCGCCCTTCCTGGAATGAGTCAGTGGAAAAGGGGAATTTATTTTACAGCTTTCTTGCACAAATAATTTTTCATGAATGCTTTATGTACTGTGGAATAATCTCTTTCATCTTTATGACTATCACAAATTCTATTGAAATGATTGGACTAGCTTCAGAGTCTGCAGTTACAGTGTACATATTGAAAGTCATCACAGTTTACTTTAAACTCACAAAACTGTATAAAAAGAAATTTATTGTACATTTCCCTTGGTGACATAGATATCTTTAGGGACTATGATATATCAAAATATTTAAGCAATCATTTAGATGTCTTGCTGCTGTCATTCTTGGGACAACTTTACAATGTTCCTACTATTTTTATTTTAAATTTCTTTTCAGAATTGCACTATTTTACTGTCAAGGCATTTTAAAACTATGTCCCGCAGGAAGTTCAGTTAGGAGGAAATTTGGGGTGTTTTGTTTAACAGATTGTGAAAGTTGCCATAATCTAAAAACTCTTTCTTGCCTGTGTCTAAGTTTACATTTGCCCTGAACTTCAGCAATCTGCGAGTGGCTGGCCACAGGAAGCATTTAGTCCTCAGTTCTGGGAAACCACCCTACCAGCAATGCCTTCTACACCTGAAGAGGGTGGTGTAGAAAGTCCTGGCACCCCATCCCAATGACGCCTGTAGGAGTATACTGTGCTGAAAGCACTCAGTCTGTGCCTTGTCCTCTGTGTCCAGGAGGTTCCCCTAGAGCTCAGAGAGAAAGTGAGCACCCCAGGAAGTTCATGCTATGTCTCCAAAAACATTTTTCTTGAAAGCTGAAGCATGGAAGGAAACAATAAGGCAGAGAGAATGAGAGGGCTAGATACTGTGGTCATATAGATGCTAATCAGTAGAGACTCCAAGAGCAGAAATGGGAAACCCCAAAACCTTCTATATTTGAGACAGGAGGGAAAGCCCATATTTTTATACTCTTACCAGCCTGTCATATGATACCTAGCAGGTAGTGTGAGTGAAGTAAAATGATTCTGACTCAACGAAAGAATGAGAACCCATAAGGCGGTGCTGTCATTTCAACCAAACGTTAACCGTAGAAGAACAAAGTAGGAATGCGTCTGGGGAGATAGAAGAACAAAGTATTGTAGGAATGCATCTGGGGAGAAAGCAAAGAGCCATCTGGATGAGAAAAGTGATCAGGTCCTCAAGTTGACAAGGTAGAAAAAAAGAACACCAGAAACAGGTTATGTGTTCTAGAATTCCCTTGGGTAAATGGTATTGGAATCTGGCATTTTTATAAAATGGATCTGGATTTGTTGACTAGTGAGAGCATGAAACTGTCACCATCATAATTTATAAAGTTTGCTTCATTGTGCCAGAATTGTTACAAATTTTTACTCTCATTCTTACGTCTGTGTTTCTATTAACAGGTCAACTAATAAGAACAGATAATAGGATACTTTGGTTTGCTATCAATTTAGATTTAAAGAATTGCATCCTCTTCTGGGTTGTTTCCACAATAGCCTGGCAAGTGATTATCCATTCCATGTACAAAAACACCTCTTTCTAGCAATTATTTTTTTAATTTTTTTACATAAAAATTATCTATAGACTGATATAAAAGAGCAAATACTTAATCATCAGAGTTGGCCAAAAATCAGTCTTCAAGATTTAAGAAATGTATCTGAAATAAAAATTATTTATAATAACCCTCTGTTTCCATTGCAAAATGTATTGATTTTAATATAAAAATAATGTTGTAAGTCACTTGTCATTAAAGTTGATTTCCATAGAAGATGGAACATCTTATTCAAAAAGTGTCTTATGGGACTGGTCACCCCTTTGGTAACTCAGGGGTGTTCATACCTCCATTTAAAAAATGCAGGCTTTGAAATCTGGAAGTTCCAGGTTTAAATTGAGACTCTGTCTCTTACTTGCTGTGTTATTCTGTAGAAGTAACTTAAACTTAGCAAGACTTGTTTTTTATCAGTTAAAAGGGAATGATACTTCATTGAGTGAATGGCATCCATTCATTGAAGCAATGTAATGAAAATTGCCTGGAATGTATTATCATCGGGGATTGAATTGTATACCTCAAAAGATATGTTAAAGTTCTCACCTAGTGTACCTGTGAAGGTGACCTTATTTGAAAGTAAGGCTTTTGTTTATATAATTGAGTTAAATTGAGACTATACAGGGTTTTAATCTAATGAATGACTGGTACCCTTTTAAGAAGGAGAAAATTTGGATCCAGATACACAAGGAAAACACCATGTGGCCACAAAAGCAGAGAAGGGAGTCTACAAACCAAGCAATGCCTAATAACTCCATTACAGTGTTATCATGTTGATTTAAATTGTCTTGTTTCTGCTCAGCCAATGTAGCTCAGTAGTTGAGCATCGGCCGACCCATGAACCAGGTCAGGGATCATGCCCAGGTTTAGTGCTTGATCCCCAGGCAGGGGTGTGCAGGAGGCAGCCAATCAGTGATTCTCACTCATTGATATTTCTCTCCCTCTCTCCCTTTTCCTTCCTCTCTCTGAAGTCAATAAAACATAATTTTTTAAAAATAAAAATAATAAATTGACTTGTTCCTAATAAACAAAACCTGATGGATAGAAACATCTTTGAATTTGTAAATGTTCACAAATCAATTGTTAAGTAACTAACACTAGAATTTTTCTGTAAATCAGCATCAAACTTGTGATTTGCAAATACACATTTTCCCCAATTTGGACAAATAGATTAATCTCTATTTCTTAAACATATATAATTCTTCTTATTCTATTATTATTTTTGTATTGAATAGTTCTCAAAACATACATTTTCCCAGAACATTGATAAATATGTAAAATATACTTGAATATTTAAATTATTCTTAAAGTGTCTAGATAATTTTTACTGTATTCTCTTTTATCTTCAGCTATTTCAGGATTGTTAATGTTTTCCATTTCTAGGTTACTGTTATATCTGAATCACTGTGTTGTTAAAGTAACGTCTAAAGTCAATTTATGACATGAAAAAATAGAGGGGGAAAATCTGAAATAGCTTAACTGACTGCAAAGCATGTTATTTATGGTTATGTGTCATAGACAGTATATACTTTTAATTACTATGTCAGGGACACAGCAATTCTTATACCCAGAGGAAGACCACTTAGCTAGACTAAAGGAAAAATCAAAAGGAAAGTCCAAATGCATATATCCAGTAGTAGTCAACACACAATGCTGACTGGGCTATGGGTAGAACATTCTAAATAGTTCAGTAGCATTTACCTCATTTAATAAACCACTATAAAGTGAATGTGTCTTAACAATAAGAATTAAGGTCATTTTATTTAATTGATTCCTTTAGTTAGAATGGTTTCACTTAGAGAGCTTGTAGTTTGGAAGACTGGACTCTGAGTTCAGGAAATATATGTGTGAATGACTACAATGCCATGTATCCTCAGCTGAGGGGCTGAGAGCACCCTGGCCAGTGTAGCTCAGTTAGTTAAGCATCATCCCAAGCACCAAAGGGTCTCTGGTTCGATTCCCTGGGTTCAGTCCCCGGTTGGAGATCCAATTTGATGTTTCTCTCTCACATCAATATTTATCTCTCCTTTCCTCTCTCTAAAATCAATAAAAACATATATTTTTAAAGAGGCTGGACACAAAATAGGGCTTGAATCTTTTTACCCCTTTTCACTTATTTTAAGTTCTATATTTAGACTGTTTAATGTTTACACAATTCTTAGCTTATTTCGTGCTTCATACTTTTTACTGAGGATTTTTTTAGTTATGTGCCTCCTCTTCTTTCTGTCTATTGAACATATCCCTTTCAGCCTGATGTGGATCTTGAATTTCTCAGAAGGCTTTTTTTTTTCTCTCACACTACATTTAGTGTATAATATAGATTCACTGGATGTTGACTTAAAAAAGAAAAAGAAAAAAAAAACTCTTCGGGGGTCTTGATCATAACCAGAGCAGGAGCCCCCTTCACCTCTGAGCCAGGACATTTTATGGAAGCCAGCTCTGCTTTTATGATGCTCTGCTTTTAATTGAATGAAAATTTCAGCAGATGTTTAGCTGGTTAATGCTCCCCATAATTTTTTACATTTTGTATCTATGCCAACTTTTTAAACTGTTTCAAGAGAGAACTATCTAATCTCTTCTGCAGACTAATACTTATTAGCGGTATTGGCATATAAAGTGATCATGCTTTTGCTTCCCTATCAGGAGCTTCAGTCATCTATTCACCCATTAAGCAATCAATCCTTCAATCGCTCAGGAAGGCATAAGATATCGGTGGAATACGCAGATGATTTATGCCACTTGTACTTCAGTTGGCCTCTGAGTCTAACAGTTACTTTGATATCATAGACAAGGGTACTCTCTTGTGTTTTCCTGCAGATGTTTGTGTGTCATAAAGTTGTAAGATAAATGATTATGATTTCATCTAAATATCACACTTGAAGGGAAGTCTCTTGTTTTGGGGGATTCCATAAAAATAATTTATGGAATGGATTAAATTCTCTTAAAGGGTTTGCTAGTGCCCTATGGGAAAAACCATATGTCTTGCTTTTTTCTCTTGCACAATCCATGGGTAATGCCTATTCTGTTGCAGTAAATGTTGAATAGCTTGTAACAAGCAATTTTCAGATAGGTTATCCTTTAGAACACAAACATTAAACTCGAAATAATAAACTAAAACTCATTACTGGGTTAAAAAAATACATAGGTACTTTTTTCTTAGTTTTGTGATCTGGTATTTTCATTGTAAGCTTAATGCCTGGGTTGCAGCATGCATATTATTTACAAAATGACCATTTAACTTGCTTTTAAGAATCCAAGCCAAATACACAGCTCATTGGTTTCTGAAAAACATACAGTTTAGTTATGTAAAATATGTTTCAGAGGGAGATATATTCCATCTTTTTTATTCCAGCTGTCCGAACCTCAGAAACTCCCTAGCAAAATCTCAGTGTCTCCCTTCATGCCTTCCAACCCCCCGCTCTTCCTGAGCTCTGCAAAAACTTCTCCACCCTGGATTTACTTCCTGACCAGCTGCACATTTTCCTTGACTTCTGCCTCCTCCCAGAATTAAGCGGCCTAATTTCAACATGTAATCAATTTTTTTCAAATACAATTGTGGACCCACCCTACATCATCACATCACATGTATGCTATGCGGAGGATGCATTGATAGTAGCCATTGTGTGAATGATGAAATCAAACCTACTATTTATGCAGTGGGGAAACACTCTTCCTGGCTGTGCAGTTTGTTTAGGGCTTCTCTAAAATTTCCCCTCGTGCAGCCCTCTGGAGATTTGTCAAATAAATAACAGATGCAGAGATTATCAGTTACTGTTGAATGTTTGACAAAAACAGAAATGCAAGCCAGGGATTTCCCACTGGGTCTCTTCACTTTAAAAGAACAATAAGGTCTTCCAGCCAGAATCCAGTAATACAATTGGATAGTGTATTCTTTGCATCTCTTTGTGTAATCTTTGCTATTTTATATCTGCACAATGTTCACAGGGTCAGGAGAGTGAATTTTCTGTGATCTCTGAAGGTAATCATTTTATCTCAGAAAAAGAATCAAATGCACTGTAATAGTATCTTCTTTCATAGAGGTGCACTCATTCATTCCTCATTCATTCATTTTATCTCATCATTATTTATTGAGCATTTAGTCTGGGCTAGACCTTGTCCAAACCATTGGAGATATAGCAGTGAACTAGACAGAGTGCTGAATGGCATGAAGCTTCCATGCTAACAAGGGGGTTGAAGAAACTAGGAGAGGAATTCGAAGTGTATCAGGTGCAGATAAGCACTCAAAGAAAATAAAGCAACATATGGCTTTAGACAGTGATAGAACTGCAATAAGGAAAGAGTATATTATTAAGAAATTAAGGAATGCCTCTCTGAGATGGTGATGTTTGAGCAGAGACATGAATGGGATGGCTAATTGAATGAATGAATGGTTAAGTGAAGGAATTAGTGATGGAATAACATTATAAGCAAAGGGAACAGTGAATGCCATGCCCTGAAACTGGACTGGAGTTACATGAGATGTAGGTTATATCCTTTGTTTTAATGCTGAAATTAAAGGACTATTTGTTGTTTGAAAATCATTAGAAAATACATGTACATCTGGTTTAATATTTCATTAAGGGAAGAGGAAAAAATAAATCCAGAGGCCAAAGCTCCTTTCTGGTTGCATCTTGTGGGAATCCGCCTCTTTCAACTAAAAGTAGAGAAGCAAAGAAGGAATGATTAATCCTACTATTGATAACAGGTGGTGGAGAGATTATATTAGAAACAGAGTCAAGGCTATTGGGCATTAGTTGAAATAGGGGAAAGTCAGGTTTTTCAAAAGTTTCTACATGTAACAAAATTCTAAAGTACAAAATCTACCTGATATTTTTTCCTGTTGTGTTAGAAGGTATTTTAACATGTAGATGCTTTGGGGGCCTGGGTCAGCATTTTATGCAGTGGGTGCAGACCCCTCTGTGTTCTCAGATGCTGCCAGTTCTACTAGGTGTACCGGTTAATAGTGCAGATTTTTTTAATAGATGGAGTTACACATATGTTGATACATATGCGATTTGATATGTATGCTATTTTGTTGTATTGCTCCTTCAGATTACCACATGTTCTAATTGATGGCACACACAAAATCTGCATCATGGTTAATAATGAAGATCAATTATTAACCAATTAATAATATGGACTAACAATTAACCAGCTAATAATGTGGATTATTAACCAGTTAATAATGCAGATTAATTATTATTAACCAGTTAATAGTACATATTAATTATTAACTGTTTAAATTTGAGTTAATTATTATTTACCAGTTAATAGTGTGGATTAACTATTAACTGGTTAATAATACAGAATATTATTATATAAATATTAACTGGTTAATAATGTGGATTTTGTAATCCAAAGAAAGCACGATGATTTCAAGAGAAATATCAAAAGTGCTTTATTCAAAGTAATGCCCATCGCTAGCTACACATTTCCACCATCTTTCAGGTAATTTGTGGGTACCATCCCAATAGAACTTTTCTTGTTATGAGGCAAACCATTCAGAGACCCAATTTTCCACTTCTTCGTATGTTTTGAAGTGCTGCTCAGAAAGTGTGAGTGCCATCCATCGGAACAAGTGGTAATTTGAAGGAGTAAGGGCTGGTGAATAAGGTGGGTGGGTTAATATTTCCCAGGCAAGATCTTTTAAAGTTTCTTTAACTGGTTTTCAAGTATGTGATGGTGCGCCATCATGAAGCAAAATTACTTTGCTGTGTCTTCTGGCCAGTTCTGGTCATTTCACAACAAAGCATGATTCAAATTGGTTAATTGTTTTGGTAGCAATCAGTATTAATGGTTTCACCTGGTTTTAGAAGCTCTTAATACACCACACCTTCCTGATCCCACCAAATGCAGAGCATTGTCTTCTTTTCAAAGCAATTTGGCCCAGCAGTCCATGTTGATGGTTGACTTGGATCAACGCATGATTTTGTGCATTTGGGATTCTCAAAATAAATCCATCTTTCATCACCACAATTCAATGCAAAGAATACTTTAATGCCATCGAAGCAACATTTTACTGATGACTTTTCGGTTTTTCATTTGTCTTTCATTTGCAGTTGATGTGGCATCCATTTTCCTTCTTTTAAAATTTTTCCATTGCTTGTAAACAATTGGAAATTGTTTGCTAAGTGATGTGTAATCTTTCTGCAAGTTGTTTTTTAGTTTGACACACATCTTCATCCAATAATGCTTGTAATTGTTCGTCTTCAAATTTTTTTAAGTTGACCTGGATGTTCATTGGCTTTCACATCAAAATCATCACTTTTAAAGCATTTAAGCCAGTGTTTACAACTATCTTTATAGAGCACATTCACCATAAGCTTCCTGAAGTATTTAGCAGCACTTTTCTTCAAAAAAAGTAATAAATTAAAACTTCTCACAACTGCTGTGTTAGGGGGCACAAAATGCAACATTTTTAAGCGTAAAAATATCTATGATGTTAACACCTTCAGAAAATTTGACATATGAAGTTTTGAAGCTTGTTGTCAATAAAACAAAATAGCATGCATAGCAAATTGAATATATATCAACATACATGTAACTCCATCTATTGAAAAAAATTCTCATTGTTAACTAGTACAACTAGTACCTCCCATCTCTTCAGTCCAGTTTTGAGAACTCAGCCATATCACACCCCCTTTCCTCCCTGCCACAGAGGTGACAGTGATGGCTTCATGCTCTTGCTAAAATCTGGGTTAAACTTTCCTGTTTGTTTTCATGGCTGTTCCATCATTTAAATCAATGGTCAAAAATAAACAGTTTTTCAAATGCCAGATACCTGGAATGTGTTCTGTCTTCCTGATATAGTGACTTCTTATATCCAAAGGCAGTGGCCCAGGAGATCCTTTGGGTTGACAGTTTATATTCTTTTTAAAATATATATATTATTGACTTTCCACAGAGAGAAAAGGAGAGGGATAGAGAGCTAGACATGTTGATGAGAGAGAAACATCAACCAGCTGTCTCCTCCACACCCACTACCGGGGATGTGCCTGCAATCAATATACATGCCCTTGACTGGAATCGAACCTGGGACCTTTCAGTCCGCAGACCAATGCTCTATCCACTGAGCCAAACCGATTTCAGCAGATAGTTTATATTCTTAAAGGGGAAATAGCATTTAGGAAATGTAATGACATTTAAGAAAACTTTCACCTGCACAGAATCAGCAGCATTGTTTTCTAATAGGAGGATTAGCAAACTATAGAAAGTCCACATTGAACTAATCAAAATCAACCCTTAGCACTTACATTTCTACCCAAAGATCAGTATTCTGCCATCTGTCCTTCTGTATGGCAAGGACAATTGTGATAGTTCTCTTTTCTCTCTTTGGATCCTAGGGATTCTGTTGATGGCATTATTAGAACTCTTTCACCTTGAAATATGGGCAACACCACTTTGTGGTCTTTCCCTTGGGCAAGTTTCCATGGTCAAGGCTATTTTCTTTTAGGAACTGTATTAGCTTGCTTATTTTATCTCTATTCTGTTAGCCAGGAATCCACAAAAAGAAATCATTTGACTGAGTATGATTACTCTATACTGAGTACCTTTGATGCCAGCTAGTCCAGAGCTATGATTTTGTTAGGACATCCCAACCTATTTTAAGTTATTTTAAAATGTGTCCAGTAGCTTATGCTACAAAAACAACCCCAAACTCCATATTGTGAAACAACAACCATTTCTTTGGTTCACAACTCTGTGGGTTGGCTCATTAGGGCAGCTCGTCTCTGCTTTATGGGCCCACCCATGTTTGTGGGAGCAGCTTGTCAGCTCTGAGTGTTCCCGAGGGTTGCATGGCTCTCGGTAATCTGGTGTATGATGGCCTCATTTGATAAAGCTGGGATGATTCTCACCATATAGCCTTGCCCCATCTAACAGACTAGTCGGGCTTGTTCACATGGATGCTTGGAGCTCCAAGAGCAGCGTGCAGGCAAGAGTCATAGTGTTTTTCCAGGTCACATAGGAAAGTTAGACAGACAGATTCCGTATTATGATAGGAAGAGTGGACAGTTGTGACCATTATCACAACCACCACAAAAAATATATGCAACTGACCAGGTGATACATTCCAGGAAGCATAAAGAAAGAATCAGAGAGCAGGTTTGAGGAACTGTAAGAGAATATTTTCAAAGACAAGAGAGAGGAAGAATTGGAATCTGTAGTGATTGAAGAAGGGAGAGATGCTTAGGTTTGAAGTGAGTTTGTATATCACAGAAGGATATCAAACAGAACAAATATTGTGTGCCAATGGGCAAAAAGAAATGGGTATGTGGAGAGTAGTCGATGAATCTTGGATTAGTCTGAGAGAGGGTCCAACCATGGTAGAGAGCTTTTTAGCATCAAGCTAAATCTTGACCAGGCATCCACATGAGTTGAAACATTGGTCATGCCAAATAAAGTAAACATACCTGGATTATTATGTTTAGAACTATATAAGCTTGGGGTCCAGCTTAACTTCTAAAAATGCTCATACAGTACTATTGCAACTCTGTGTAAGTGGAAATGGGAATTGCAGGAGTATATCATGTCAAATTAAGTCATTGCTTTGTGCCTTACTTCTGAACCCCCTGTTTTACCAAAATACATAATTAAGAAAAAGATTCCTAGTCAGTAATTAAGTTGGTTTTGAATTTAAATGTGTTACCTAGCAACTACTGAAGGACATCTCTCTCAAGGCAAAATAAATCATATTAATTTAGAAAACATCTGTTTTCTTATGATAATAGGCATGTTTTCATGGAGACAATCTGTATGTACAGTCTTTTCATTGGCAGTTATACTCCCTTTGCTTTATATTCATCAGTCAACAGAGTTCTGCCCCTCAAAGGGCCACTGTTCATTCAACTTTATGAAAACCTAAATGACCTGGGTATTCTGTGGCCCTTTGTCATTGTTGGAGGTTTGTGATCTGAATTTGAAGGGAACAACCCATGATTTTTGTAGAGTACTGAATAGTCATTCATATTGCAAATGACACTATAAATATGGCAGGTTTAGAATTTATCACGATTTTAAGCACAACTCATCATATGCACATTGAGCATAGTATTAGAGCTCAGTGTGTTAAGCATAGTTAATAGTCTAGCTACTTTACTATCTGTGTGACCTTTGGTAATTTTCCTCATATCTCTATATCTTAGTTTCCTTAATGTAAAGAAAGAAGAAGAAGAAGAATTTCTTTAATGTTGTTGTTTTGAGAATTGCATGATTGTAGTCTAGTAAAACACAGCACAGTGACTAACACATGGTGAGAATCATTATATTTTGTTGTTATTAGTACTATAACTCAAGTATGTATAATTAATACTCTAAAACTCACAATTAATATTTGAATAAAGAATACTATACTCTGCCCTAGCTAGTTTGGCTCAACAGATAGAACGTCATGCTGTGGATCAAAGGGCCCTGGATTTGAATCCAGTCAAGGACACGTACCTTGGTTGGGGCTCCTGCAGAAGGCAACTAATCCATGTGTTTCTCTCACATTGATGTTTCTCTCTCTCTGTCTTTTCCTCTCTAGTCCACTCTCCCTAAAAATCAGTGGAAAAATATCTCTGGGTGAGGATCAACAACAAAAAATAACACCATGCTATATATTGTACCTAATTTTCTTAGTCACTTTATCCAACTCAACTTTATTTAACTTTATCACATTTGTCTGAAAAAAAAAATGAGTTGGTTTAAGGATGGTCTGATATTGGACATGAAAATGGGGGAAAAAATAGGTTTAAGAAGCATATGATGAAAAACTCCAAAACTATAAAAGGAATTGAGCCCCAACGGACCTTTTTACTTTTAATTTTATAGAACAAAGAAGTAATTCAATATGTTTTTCTGGAAACACAATTAATTTGGAATTGTGGAAAATTAGAGTTTTAGAAAACTATATAGGGTGAAACCGAGAATTATCTAAAAGACAAGTACAACTATTTGTACTTAGTACTTTTATGTACCAGTACTCAAATACCTTATAGCTCATGTAGCCAAATATTTGCCATTTCTTTCCTCTTGATTTGTAAGCATAATTCCAAATGTTAACCAGCATTATTTGCCAGAAAAAGTAAGGTTATATTTTTAAGATTATATTTGAGATGCTTCTTGCTTTGGAAAAGAGAAGATTATCAGAGAATACAGTGACATCAATTACTATTTGCCTGAGAATGGCCTTAAAAAATAACCATTCAGGTTCTTAGGAATTACCTGCCTGTATCCTTATCATAAAATATATTGCTGAGTAGAAAATATTTGTTAGAATAGTGGGTTTCTAATTATTTCATTATAAGAACATGGAAAGGACCCATTGTCAGGAAGTTATATAAATGTTAATTTTCATTCAAATTTTAATTAGGAATTTTAGAGGGTAATAAAGGTTCTTCTGCTACTTCCATACCAACTGAAAAATAGTTAATGGAGACATAAAAATGAAGATCAATATTTTATTTTAATTATCTTTATGACTGTTGGAGAATTGTAGCCATGTGGCAGCAATGTTCTTTATAGTCCTGTACCACAGAATGAGCCATAATATACGCACTCTTCTCATTGGCAATTATACTCCATGGAATAACCAATAAATTGTGATTATTATTAACCCAAATATATTAGAGCCACAAACAATGTGGTTAAGAGCTGCAGCTTGAAACTGACTTGGGAAAGATTGTCTAAAATTTTCTTTTTCTCATAGCTACTAATAGTAAATCCCTTTACCTTGACATTAACATGAGTCTTCTAATATGAAAAAAAAGAAAAAGAAAAGAAAAATCTACTGGAATGCATAGGGTTAAAGTGACATGTTCTTAAGGAAAGCATATATATGTCTATATAATTTTAGACACACACACACATACACACACACATATATTGTAGTTATGTGTATATTGGCAATATAAGCATAAATGGCTTGAAAATTTTGATGGTTGTCTTCTTATTGTTATACTTGAGGCCTGGTGCATGAATTCGTGCATGAGTGGGGTCCGGCAGGCCTACTCTGGAAGGGGCCCATTGGGCCAGGCCACTGGGGAGGGGAGGGACCACAGGCAGTTGGCTGGTCAGCCACACCCCTGATTGGGGTTTTGGGGGGCCAATTGAGGGCTGGACTGGCCAGGGTGCAGGCTGATGGCGTCCTGGATCAGGCTGGTTGGCTGTCATAGTGCCCTAACAATAGCCACCAGTCAGTCCGGTCATTCTTTTTGTTCCGCCATTCTGATCACTGGGCTTTTATACATATAGACTAGGGACCCAGTGCACAAATTCATGTACCTTAAAAGGAACAGTGGCTCGTGAGGCTGTTGTAGGCACAGGGGCAGGGCTTGGCCAATCTTCACTTATCCAGCCCCTCCTGCCAGGGCCTCCTGTCCCCTGTAGGTCGGCAACTCTACTCCAGCTGCTGCTGTTCCAATGCGCTAATGGCACTAGCCCCACTGGCACCTGCTGAAGGTATGGAGTGATGGGGGCTGGCACCTGCAACAGGTGCGAGTGGGGCTGATGCTAACAGCAGGTGCAAGTAGCAGCTGCTGCCCTGATCACCCCTCAGGAGTACGGGGAGGTGGAGAAGCTCTCAGGGGCAATCAAGGCCAGCTTGCACCTACTAATGGTGCTGAGTGGTCAGGACTAGCTCTGGGCACCAGTAGTGGGTATGAGTGGTGGCTCCAGTGCTGGTTGCAGGTGCAAGCAAGGCCAGTGCGGGCAGCAGGTGCAAGTGTCAGGCAGGATCATGGAGCACAAAAGGAAAGAATTTTTAGTAATTACCAGAGGCTTACCCTGATAACAGTTACCAGTGCCCCACATTGTTTTGGCTCCCCTCTCACCTGCTCTACCAACCTACTGTGGCCAATGCCTGACATGTTCCACACACACACCCTGGTGGTCAGTGCATGTCATAGTGACCGGTTGTTTGGTTATTCTGCCATTCAGTCTATTTGTGTATTAGCCTTTTATTATGTAGGATATCAAGAGAGAAGATAGTATGGTAACCTTGAACACATGTAAGAATTAAAGAGAGAGAGAAGCAATTGCAGATGTGGCTCTGTACCTTGCTATTTATTGACTTTGAACAAATTGGTAAACTGATCTGATCCTCAGTTGTCTTCTATGTAAAGTGACCATCACAATACCCACCCATTCTTAGGGCCCTTTGGAGGGTAAATGAAATAACACCTATGAAGTTCCTAGCACATGGTAGGAAATATGTTTCTGGGAACATGGTAATTAGATTAAAGCCCACCTCTGAATCTTCTTCTCAGTGAATGTGGAATGCAAGAACTTTTGGTTATTTGCTTAAAGCAGCAATTTTCAACCTTTTTCATTGCATGGCACACATAAACTAATTACTAAATTCTGCAGCACACCAAAAAATATATAAATATATTTTTGTTGATCTGACAAAAAAAAAGTTATAATTTTGATTTATTCAACCTGATTGCTATTGCTATTATTGTATTGTTGTTGTGTTGGCTGTTGTCTTTTTTTTTTTTTTAACGATCTAAAGGAAAAGATGTTAGGGCTGCTGACTAAATAGTCAAGTATTGCATGTTTTACAAAATTCTGTGGCATACCAATGTGCCATAGCACACCTGTTGAAAATTGTTGGCTTAAAGGAAGCTACTACGTGTGCCAGCCCTAAAGACCTCCTTAATTCAGCCATTAGTTCCCCATTACAATGCCAGAATAACTGCCCTGGGACAGTTCCCTGCCTCTGTGTTTTAAAATCTCTGAGCTGTGAACTAGTGCTTTGCATTCCTTTCCTAAATTGCTTTTCTGGTCACTGGGTTCCTGTGAACATCCTAGTTCTTTTCTGATCTCTTAATCTTTTAGATGCTCACCTACTTCCATCATTCTGCTTCTGGGAAAATTCTTCATCTGTATTTATTCTGATTTTTGTAATTCCCATGTGCCTTATCGCCCTCTCTGTTGTCCTACAAATGTATTGGTCTCATGTTTTGAACCTGAACAGGCCACTGCAAAGTGTCTTTCCCTTTCAGACCATGTGCCAGTGTTCACCCTTACCTTTTCCCAGCTTTTCTTGTCCTCTTGACACCGTCCAAACCCATCTTACCTGTGAATCTCTCTATTGGGAATCTTGCTAGTGTTCATATTATACATTAGAATCCAAAGTCTCACAGCACCTTTTTTACCCTAGACCAAAATGTGATTTTAAATGTTATCTATAATTTTCTTAAAATACCTGTAATATAATGCTTAGAAAGAAATTTTAATTATACAAAAAGATAGTACAAAAATATTTATAGAGAAAAATACCTATAAATCAAGTCACTCTCATTACATATACTATTATACCCTGACTTTGTTTCTAGTATTTTTTTATATGCACATCTCAAGATTGTTTTATATTTTACTTTTTTCATTTTACTATATAAGTATAATAATTTCTATTTTCATGGTTACTTAATAGTTCATAGGATGAATAAACTATATTTAATAATGAGCTCCCTGTTGGTTTGTTATATTATTTCTGATGTTTATTTCTTCAAATATTAATAGTTAACATTATAAATGACCTTTTTGGTGTATAAAATGAGTAAGGAATTATTAATGATGAAGAGCTTATAATAAGTACTAGATGCCCATTTCAGGAAGATTCATGTAAGGCCTTCCTTCCCCTGGCTGCCAGCATCAGTTTTCCTCTGGCACTTGGGACCCAGGCCTTCGTTCTGGCCACCCCATCCCATCTTTGCTCCGGATGGAGCCTTCAGTCTTCTTCATTCTGGCCAGAGTGCCACTCCTATAGCTCCCTCCAAAGCCCCTCCCCCCCTCCACACTCCCTCTCATACAGGTGTTAGCCCTGCCCAGCAGCTCCCTGCCTGCATATGCAAATTAACCCACCATGTTTGTGCTAATTTGCATACTCACTCCCAATTGGCTTATTTGCTTCATGGAGGTACAGTCAATTTGCATATTTTATTTTTATTAGTGTAAATTTTAAAATCTATATTCAATGACTTAATGAAAAAAATATCAAGAATGAAGAGAAAGTCCTCGGTATACAGCTGTGGCCTCTGGAAGAGAAATGGGAATATTGGGAATGCCTAGTCCTCCTTTGGACTTGTAATTGAATTCATGGACATTGAGAAATTGTTCTGCAAATAGTCTTTGGCTCAAGGAGAGTGTCTCTGAAACTCAAATCAATGCCAGCTTATAAAAAAGCCCAGGTTTCAGGGGCTCAGCACAGTATTTTTTTTTTTTTCCCTCTCACATCCCAAGGCATTTCCTGTTGTTGGATATAGAGTTGGGATCATCTGGTTTATACAGTTACTCAAGAACTCATACTGATGAATGGTCTGCCGTTTTCATTATGTGGCTTCCATGTTCCACCTGGACATGTACATCCAGCTGCCCTGGATGTAAAAAAATGGAGAATAGGATGCAAAATAAGGATATTTTATGGAAAAAAATAGTTTTTATATCTCATTAATGAAATAAAAAAGCAAAAGGTTTTTGATCTCATTATGCATGTGCAATAGTTATTATTGCATGTTTGTTTGGGGCAAATATATTAATGTAATTCATGGTAGCATGTTTCATTGATTTTAATAATGATGCCTTATTCTGTTTAGAACATCTTGCTTTTGCAAATGTTTTTTTATTACAGTTAGGCCTCACAATAATCATGTGAGATAGACATGGTAGATAAGTCTACAATCCCTGCATTCAGGAGAAGGAAACTCAGGTCTGGTAGTTAAGTGGTACTGGGAAAGGAGCCCCGCTTTTCTGACTTCAGTCTCCACTTCTGAAAACCTTAAAAATTTAACTATGTTTTTCCTCAGGGGGTTTGGGGATTGAATAATAACTACATCAACTGAGACCAACTTCTCTGCCCAGTGAAAAGTTTTATCTCCTGAGTGTTCTATGTTCAATGGACATTTTAGACCTTGTTTCACATACATCATGAGGAACTTCCATCACAGGGATAGGTTTATAAGGAAACAGGCTGTAGACTTTGGTTTGAAAGCTTGAATTTGAAATATTGGCCAATTTAGATTTTTATGTGCCACCTTGCATTTGTATATAAATACAATATGAGCCCAGCCAGTGTTGCTCGGTGGTTGAGCATGGACCCAGTCACCAAGAGGTCACTTGTTTGATTCCAAGTCAGAGCACATGCAGGGGTTTGTGAGCTCAATCTCCAGTAAGGGGTGTGCAGGAGCAGCCAGTCGGTGTTTCTATCTCTCTCTACCTTCTCCTTTCCCCTCTCTCTAAAACAAAAGCAAGCAAGCAAACAAACAAACAAACAAAAAACGCACACACAATAAAAATTGTACAGTGAGCAGTCTGCATTTTTCCATTGTTATTTTCTGTTTTACTTGATGTGCAATAATTTCTAAGGGATTCAAATGGAATCCTTAGCAATCTAGCAATTGGGGTGCATTAAAATGAAAAGATTTCATGAAAGATTTGGGAATTTGTGAGGTGGCTGTTACTATGGTGACTTCTGTAGACTTGGGGTTCTTTTTAGCGGTCAAGAGACTTATGTGAGCAGTTTTACCTTGCCATGTTAACAGAGCTACACAGAAGCAGCCAGAATTGTCTGATGATCTTGGATTTATGTGGCTCTAGCCCCTACCCGTGGTGGTTTGGAGCTATAGCATGTCACTGGAGAGAAACCGCCTGCAGGAAGCCTCTAAGTAATTGTCTCTGATTGGAATATACATTGGATCAACAAAGTATCCTTAGCAATCTTGCCATGTGACATTCATATGCATAGGTGTGTGGTGTGAGGGTTGTATTATAACTTTTGATAGCTTCAAAAATGCCAAACATTTGTAAAAATAGGATGTGCTTTAGTTGGAGATCAACAAAATCTTCCAGATAGTGCTGTATTTGCTTAGAATTCATGTAATAAAACGGAAAGAAATATGGCAAGAAAGCAAACATTTTGAAAAGTCTACTCTCCCCCTCCCGCCCAGAAACTTTACTCCTGCTGCCTGTCACTGGCTAGTTGGATGTCTGAGTAGTCCTGGGTGCTAGACTTTATTTCCATTACTTTTCACTTGCTGCTTTTTAGCACAGCAGGAAGTACGTTCCCTTCAGCTTCCAAGTTCTATGCTTTTAGTTTAAGTAAATGTAAATCACCCCTTGCTCATCACTTTCTAAATAAATAAAGGATTTTCTGTCTTGAAAAAATTTTTAAATAAATGCCTAACTTTCATGATTTATTAAATCATGTGTGGGTGCACACGTATAGTGTGATTGAAACTTTGTGGCCCATTTGCAGAAGTTGGTTTTCGGCCTTGGTGAGTCTATTTTGAAGAAATGGCATTAGAACACTCAAGGGGCCAAAGAGCTGCATGTGGCTTGTGAGCCTCTGTTTGCCGACCACTGGTCTATGCCATTAGTTTTTACACATTAGATATACCAGGCTCACCTTGAGAGAGGACTTGTTAAAACTCAGATTCCTGGCTCCACGTGCAGAGTTGCTGAATCAGTAGATCTGGGGTGAGGACTGATAATTTGCATTTCTAAAAAGTTCCCAGATGGCTCGGGCACTGTTGGTCCTGGGATCAGACTTTGAGAACCACTGGTTTACACTAAAGTTTCTACCAGTCATTCTTCACTGCCAGTTATTGGAATGTGAATGAAAAACAAAAACAAAACAAAAACAAAAACAAAAAAACAGGTGAGCAACTTAGAAATGGAAATCCTAAGATTTATACATGTTTATTCTCTCCCTCTTTTTTAATTGTTGTTAGTATTGCAGATGTCCCCCACCTCACCCCAGACTTTTCCCACACTGTTGTCTGTGTCTATGGGTTGTGCATATATGTCCTTTGGTTAATCTATTCCTATCCCCTTCACCTTCCTCCGAAATTTGTGTTTTGTTAACATTATTTTCCTAAAAATACTTTCTGCCAAATTATTTGGGTTTTGAAGAATGGTTGCTAATATTTACCTTAAATTTATTTGCTCTATCTATGAACACCAAATATCAGACTGAGATAAAAAAGAAGGTAAAAGAATATCAAGTATGCCATTTTGTGTGTGTGTGTGTGTGTGTGTGTGTTCTGTTTATTTATTTGTTTGTTTTTACGTTTAGAAAATTGTGAGAAAGGAGAGTTCTCTTGACTGTTTTCCTAAAATACCCTTTTGGAACAGTTTAGCATGCACATTTTAGTTCATGTTGTCACCTGCATTATTAGAATTTTGCAAGCCCTTAGGATGGATTCCCCATAGAGCACTCTGTAGACACCAGATGTTATAGCAGTCAAATAAAGGATCCCCACACCCCCAAGTTTGACATGCATATGAGAGGCATGGAAATAACTGGAGGAAGCTAGAATTATGGAAGGCTCATAAATGAAACATTTCCTTTTGTGGGGGCTAACAGTGCAGATTCTGAGCCAGAACATCTGGGTTCCATGCAGCTGTTGTGACCTGGGGAAAATATTTCACCTCTCTCTCAAGATTCTCATCTCTGAAATGGAATAGTAGTTTCCTCCTCTAAGGGAGCTTTGAGGTTTGAGTGAGTTATACCATTTAAAGTGTTTAAAACTGTGGCTTACTCTCAAACAATCGTTAGTGGAGAGTACCTCTTGGAGAAAGAATGCTATATAGATCTTTATTTTTTGTTAATGCTGCTGATAGCAGTGGAAATGCAATTGAAGTTAAATGAAATAAGATTTAGAACCAAAATTTTGCTATCTATAATAATAAAAGTGTCATATGCTAATTAAACGGAACAACTGAATGACCTTCCAGATAACCTTTTAGACAAAGCCAGGGCTGTGAGGACCAAGGCAGCCACTGTGGCTATGAGGGACAAGGCAAGCCGTTATGGCTGTGAAGGCCAAGCTCCTTGCATGAATTTTGTGCACTGGGCCTGTAGTCTCTCTCTATAAAAGCCTAAGCAACCATTAGGACCAAATGACCAGAATGACCAATTGACCAGTCGCTATGATGTGCACGGACCACTGAGGAGCAGATGCTCAATACTGGACCTGACCTCTAGTGGTCAGTGAGCTCCCACAGCCAACCTCCCACAGCCCCTCCCCCACTGGCCGGCTCTTCTGATAGGCCCCACAAGGTGGGCTGGCAGGCCAACCTTCCACAGCCTCTCTCCCTGGCCAGTGTTCCTCCCATGGCCCCTTCCCCCAGCCAGTCAACCTGCCACAGCCCCTCCCCAGGCTGGCCAACCTTCTGCGGCCCCTACCCCCCCAAGTCAGACAACTTCCCACAGCCCCATAACCCACAGCCAACCAACCTCCCATGGCCCCTCCCCACAGCCAGCTGGCCCCCTGATAGGCCTTGATCACTGCTAGGCTGAGGGATCCCACCTGTTCATGAATTCATGCACCGGGCCTCTAGGATAATTATAATATCCAAATCCTTTCTTAAAAATTTACAAACTATGATATTCTCTGCAGAAGAAAGGATTGTTAATAACCATTGTGCATTGAAAGCAGGATAGATAGTTCTTTACTAAATATTTTATCTTCACGTAAGGATATTTTTTACTGATTTCATGGAAGGGAGAGGGAGAAAGAGATAGAAACATGTCCCCAATATGAAAACATATGTCAATATGTTCCAAGATAATTCTTATGTTCCAAGAAAACTCTGGCAGTGAAGGAAAATAAATGTTCAGTCAATGGATATTAAGTGGCAGAGCAAAAATTTCAACAATATAGAAATAGGAAACCAAGATGGCGGCATAGGGTAGACACCCGAATGCAGCCTACCACAACAAATTTGAATTTAGAACTGAAAAACAGGGGAGGCATTGCCCTGAAGCGCCAGACGGCTGGCTGAGAGGAGGCTCTGCCATCTGGGAAGGAGAGAGAAGGCACGCTGAACCTCAGGAACTGTGAAGGTACGGAGAACTGTGTGCGCGAAAAGGCGCTGGCTTAATCCCGGTGGGGAGAGAAAGGGCCAGACCGAGATTGCTGCTGGCTTACTCCCTGCATGCAGAGAGGGCGGGCCGGGCTGAGTTAGCTACTGGCTTACTCCTGGCGCGGAGAGGGCGAACAGCTAACGCGCTGGCTTTCTTGTCCGAGAGGAAAACAGAATCACCCTATTGCTCTGATAAACGGCCCCAGACAGGGAGAGGCCAGACTGTCAGGCAGTAGGCAGAGATCTCTTGGAGGTGTGTGAAGCCAGAGGCCATTACTGCGGGACTTGGGGAGGAGCCGAAGGGAAAACAAAGTTTGTCTGCACCAACCCGAGACTCCGCCCTACCTGTGGCTGAGCACAGAAGCTCTTCCAGAGGCTGGCTTTCTCTAAGGAGGGACTTGCAAGAATCCAAAGCTTGTCTGCGCCTTTACCAAAGAGGTGCGCGCGCCTGCAACCAATCTTCCAAAACTCTCCACGAACAGGACTTTTCTAAGGCTAGACTGACAGGGAACCAAAGATTGTCTGTGCCACCCCGAGACCCTGCCCTATTCAAGCAGAGTACGGAAACCCTCCTAGCTGAGACACTGCTGATCCTCACAGCCAATTGGCTTGGAGATCAACACTTCCCAGTGATACCAACAATAAGCAAGGCTTAACAACAAGACTGTACACACAGCCCACAAAGGGCTACACCAAGACTGTCCACTGCAGGTAAATGGGAAGTCTGTGCTACTAGGCTCTACCAGAACACCTAGCACACAAAGCTATTCCATCAAATCAGGGAAACAACTAAAATGCAGACAAGAAGAAGGACACAAAGGAAGGAGATGGAGGAAAAGAAAAGATTGGACATTGAGTTCAAAACTACAGTTATAAGGTTATTCAACAATATCCTAAAAAAGGCCGATAAAATAAATGAGACCTATGAGGATATGAAAAGGGAGCAACTAGAAATAATAAGGGATCAATAAGAAATGAAGAAAACATTGTCTGAAATAAAAAATATTATATAAAGTCCTAAAAACAGACTGGAAGATCGCAAGAATCAAGACAAAGATTTAGAACACAAAGAGCCAGAGGACACTCCTCTGCAGAAGGGAGAAGATAAAAGAATCCAGAAAGTTGAAGATAGTGTAAGAAACCTCTGGGACAATTTCAAGCGAACCAACATCAGAATTATGGGGATTCCAGAAGAGAGAGAGCAAGATACCGAAAAAGTACTAGAAGAAATAGTGACAGAAAACTTCCCCCACCTGGGGAAAGAAATAGACTTACAAGTCCAGGAAGCCCGCAGAACCTCAAACAAAAGGAATCCAAGGAGGACCACACCAAGACACATCATAATTAAAATTCCAAGAGCAAAAGACAAAGAGAGAATATTAAAAGCAGCAAGAGAAAAGCAGGTAGTGACCTATAAAGGAGCACCTATAAGATTGTCAGCTGATTTCTCAACAGAAACCATGCAGGCCAGACGGGAATGGCAAGAAATATTCAAGGTGATGAATAACAAGAACCTACAGCCAAAAATAATCTACCCAGCAAAGCTATCACTCAGAATCAAAGGACAGATAAAGAGCTTCACAAATAAAAAAAAGCTAAAAGAGTTCTTCACCACCAAACCAGAATTATATGAATTGCTGAAGGAGGTTATTTAGGAAGAGGAAGAAGATAAAGATAAACATTATGATCAACAAATACGTAGCTATCAACAAGTGAATCTAAAAACCAAGGGAATTTAAAAATCTGATGAACAATATTAACTGGTAAATATAATAGAATCAGAGGTATGGAAGGGGAGTGAACTGACGATTCTCAGGGAAAAGGAGAGTGGGGGTGCAGGAAGAGACTGAACAAAAACTGTGCACCTATGGATGAGGACAATGGGGGATGGGGAAAGGACAGAGGGTGGGGTGGGAACCTGGTGAAGGGGAGCAATTGAGGGGGGGAAGAGGATCACATTTGTAATAATCTAAACAATAAAGATTTATTTAAAAAAAACAATATAGAAATAATCTTAAAGAGCATATGCTATTGTCTAATAGTTTCTAAATTCATGCTGATAATGAAATATAAAATATGCCATTGTATTTCTTATTATTATTTTAATTACAGTAAAGTAAGTATTATGTATATAATTATGCTAGAAATTATAAGAAGCCCTTTGGTCAATTTAGTATTATTAATTCTTCTGAATTAACTGAAATGATTAATGAGATAGCATTTATGTTCCTAAATTACAGCTGAAACAGTTGAGAAAAACTGGCTTCAGTTGTATAGAGGTAAATCTTATTAAAGCTTTGACCAGAACCTTGAAGACAAAAATACTTATTGACACTGGTACAGAGAATACCAAACATTGATTTATGATTAATTTGATGCTGTTCCCAATTATTTCAATTTCTTCATTAAAAAAACCCCACAGTTTTTACCACATCCTACAAAGTACATTAGCTTACTTTCTATAGCTTATTTAACTGAAACTCACAAGTTAAATACTATGATTACCATATTTTTTCTGTGTATAAGAAACTATTTTTTTCGAAAATCATTAGACTGAACATTGAGGGGTGTCTTATACATGGATGTCAGCTGGGGAGTCACGCAGGTACTTAGCTGCCCATACTTTGTCAAACAGGCTCCTTCAATCACCAGCCTTATTGTTACTGATGTCAGCTGATGCTGTAATTGGAGGTGGAGGTGGTAAGTGTGCAGATTCAGCAGGAAGTAGAGTGGAGCCTTTTAAGCCCATAAAGATATAAAAAGTCAAATACTGGTAAGCGATTGTCTTATTCTGCAAAATTCAAACTGAATGTAATCAGCTCTGCAAAAGAGCATGGACATAGAGCTGTGAAGAGACAATTTGGACCTCTTCCCACTGAGTGTATGATCAGACAGTAAAGAAAACAGGAAGAACAATTCCTTAAGATGCCAAAAAAGAAGAAGGCCTTAAGAGGAAAACCAGCAAAATGGACAAACTTGGATTATGGAGCAGCACCAGATTGGCTTATGTGTGTCAACCAAGCTTATTCAATGTCAGGCAAGAATGATTGCAAGTGAAATCAACATTGTTGATTTTAGAGGAAGGGTGCATTTACAAAATGGTGCTTCAATTTCATGAGAGAAGGGTTGGCCATGAGAACACGGACAAAGTTAGTTCAGAAAATGCCACCAGTTTATGAGGATGATCTCACATATATAGACAGTGACTCAGAAGACAGCAGTGATACAATAGAAGTTAAAGAAATTGATATGTCTGGAACTAATGGAAATGAAGAGAGTAATGATGCAAACAGACTGGATAAAGTGACATGCCGCATAATATCGTAGTATTGGTATGTAAACATTACCTGCAGTGATTACTAAATAAAAATGTGTTCTGTTTAATATTTAAAACTAGTGGCTGGTGCATAAATTTGTGCACATTGAAAGGAAATTAATTAGAAGAAATATTATAATATTACTATTCGCCCTTTCTCTATAATAGAAGTGTCAAAGATGAAAAAAACAGTAAAATGTACATGAAAGTAATATATAAATTGATTAATTAATAAACAATAACAACATGATATAATAACGAATATTTTCATTAATTTTTTCTGTCATAATCTTTATTTATCATTAATTTTTTAAAATATGCCAGATATTCTGGAAAATTTATATCATTTGGACAAACTTTGCCTTTGCTACAAAATTGAGTAAATTTTTCATGAGATGATTTTTCACCCAAGAAATTTAGGGATAGACAAAATTGACACGTAACAGTCATTCCACCACAACTGTGTTCTGATAGCTGCACCCTCATTTACCTCATTTTCATTATGAAGGCATTTCCTACCAATGTCAGTAGTACTTGTTGATGACTATTCTTCAGTCATATTCTGACAAGTACATCACATTCTTTTGGCTTCAGAGGTATGTTGTGGCGATAGTTGGTCTTCAGACTTATTCTTTCAATAATTTCAGCTTCAGAATGTCAACAAAAACATGAAGTAGTTACCCAGTGTCCACAGCCACCCTTTCTGGGCTGGGCTGGGTTGTGGGCTGCATCTTGTGCCATGGCAGCATAGGCTGCAATTTGGTGAGCTGTCACTCTGGGGTGATGGCAGAGCCTGTGTCCCACTTGGGGGAAGCCAAATGTTGCTTTGTGGGCACCAGATCCATGGTACTGTTTCTCTGTGTGCAACACAGCAGCTTCTGCATTGAACATCTGCCCCCTGGTGGGTAGTGCACCTAACAGTGACCGGTCAAACAGTGGGAAGGACACTTGGCATATTAGCCTTTTATATATAGACTAGAGGCCCAATGCACAAAGATTCATGCAAGAATGGGTCTTCCTTCCCTTGGTTGCTGGCACTGCCTTGGCTCTGGCCAGAGCCACCTTTTTACCTATGCTCTGGTCCAGAGCCACCTTTCTGCCTTCCCATGCTGCCCAGAGGCCTGAAGTGGATGGGGTGTGCAGAATGCCTGTGTTGTCTTCATGACGACACCTGACATCTTTGTTGGGTTGATTTGCATACTCACTCCTGATTGGCTGGTGGGTGTCATGAATGTACAGTCAATTTGCATCTTTCTCTTTTATTAGTGTAGATATTGATTTCTTAATTTTGTGTTGGAAAAGTGTGGGGTGTCTTATACACCAAAAGATTCACTAATATATTTTTTGTGAAAATGAACCATGGACAACTTTGGAGTTCAGATCCAAAATCCAGACATAATTTCATCATTCTGTTGTGTGTGTGTGTTTTTTTTTTTAACAGATTCGAATGACAGTTGACTAGGTGGTTTTCATCTGCTCTCATCAGAATATTACAATAAGTTTACCTATGAGTTTTAAATACTTTGATAGTCTATGTGTCCTTTGCTGAAGACTGCCTCATTAAAGACACACCGTATATCTCTACTTTTTTTATTTTTAAAAGATAGAAAAATATTCATATGATATTTTACATATACATTTTCTAAGTTTTTAAAATATATATATATTTTATTGATTTTTTACAAAGAGGATGGGAGAGAGATAGAGAGCTAGAAATGTTGATGAGAGAGAAACATCGACCAGCTGCCTCCTGCACACCCCCTACCGGGGATGTGCCTGCAACCAAGGTACATGCCCTTGACCGGAATCGAACCCTGCAAACCGAAGCTCTACCACTGAGCCAAACTGGTTTCGGCCATTTTCTAAGTTTTTTATTATTTTATACTAGAGGCCCAGAGCACATGAAATCATGAGCAAATAGCTTGCTTTCACTTGCTTGCTGGCTGCCCCGCCCATTGCTGCTCATAGATCTCTGCTGCTAGTTGCTCTCTGCTGCTAGAAGCTCGCACCCCACCCCACCCTCTGCAAGAGCTGCTGCTCATTTGGTCATGGTGGTGTTATAGTGTGACAGCCACAGGCCTTTTAAATAAGAGAGTTCCTTACCTAGATTATAACATCTTTTTGAAAGGCACTGATATACTTGAAGGGTCTTAGGTATCTTTTGCATATGTCTATTAGAAAGAATAAGTAAAATAATGTGCATAAGACTTAGTTTTTAACAGAGATTTATTTTAAATTCATTTATGTAGTCCGAATTGATTTTTTTTTTATTGCAGCTAAAGTCAGAGCTACTGTCTGAGCAAAACTTCATATGTTAAAGTCTTCTCAGAGAAACATATATTTTTATAGTAGAATTTCTGTAGAAATCAGGTGACTTCCTTCTACAAGTCAAAGCTCTTAAGTGTAGGATTCCTGGTCCATGAAAAATTGTTTCATGAGCCAAATTATAGACTTTCCCAATAAGGTCTTGAAGCTTAGCTGCTGGCTTACTATTGGTTTTCTCAACTAAGTTGTGGGAGGGATTTAGATAAAGGATAAGGTACTGTTGGCATGCATTTGGAAAATGCAAATATTCTTGTTTTCACTTTTTAAAAATGTTTTTATTGATTTCAGAGAGAGGAAGGGAGAGTGGGGAGATGAATAAAAACATCAGTGACGAGAGACAATCATTGGTCGGTTGCCTTCTGCATGCCCCTGACTGGAGATGGAGGCAGCAGCTTGGGCATTTGCTCTGACCAAGAATCAAACCATGTTCTCCTGGTTTATAGATTGATGCTCAACTGCTGAGCAACACCAGCCTGGCTTCTTGTTTTCATTTTTTAATGTATTTCATTCTGTATCTATTTAGATAAAAATTTTCCATAATGTAATGCCTTCATAAAAGAAAATCTATGAAATATGGAGTTTTATGGAGTGATGACCCAATGGAGGCATTGCAGGTCTGCATGAGAACATGACACCTTACAATCAGATATGTTCCTCTGGGTTGGAGGGTGGATAGATCTGTGGACCCAGGGCATCAGAGGTCAGGAAGAGTCAGAGATATGAGTAATGTTGGAGTGAGCAGTACAATTTCTTTCATCTTCTTTTACCAATCTGCTTTAATTTTTAACCCTCTGCCAAATGATACCTTTAACATTGTTGGAAAGCTATCAAAGCAAACACCAGATGCCATACTAATGATGCTAATAGACATTTCTTCAGGGCTGACTCTGTGACATGTACTTTATAAGTGCTATCTGAAACAATCCTGTAATGTAAAATGATATTTTTATTTTATAAATGAGGAATCTGCTTACCTCAGAGCCAGGTCTGCCTGACTCCAGAACTTACTTTCTTTATCTTTAAAGTTACTCAAATTGTTCTTATAACTCACTGCTATATAGGCACAAATCAAGACAGGGTCAACCTGTAGCAGCATGGTGATTACCGGAGAGAGGGGGGTGGAGGAGGTAGGAGAGAGTTTAGGAGGAATAAATGGTGATGGAAGGAGACTTGACTTGGGGTGGTGAACACATAATACAGTATACAGATGGATATAGTCTAGAATTGTGCACCTGAAACCTATATAATTGTAATTGGGTGACATTAACCAATGTCACCCAATAAATTCAATTTAAAACTATTTTAAAAATATTGGGTCAACCTGAAATTTCTACTAGAAGGTGAAACAATTAATGCTATATTTTGTTTGATGTATAAATGAGATGAGGGAAATGTGTCAATGTTTTAGATCCTAAATTGTATATAAATCCTTATAAAAATAAAATCTTATAATAATACAAGAAGAATAAAATTTTTATTGAGAAAAATGATCACCATCTAGAAGTCATGTGCTTGTTTTCTAATTCTGAAGACAATTATACAACTTACTTTTCTCACGCTTGAATATTTTCATCAAAGATCATGAACATAAGAAAGGAGATGTAATTTTGCTGTCATGTTTTTTCCTATGCAAATGGCTGCTTCCAATTATTTATATCTTCCAGAAAATGTAATCACTACTGCTTATGCAATAAGATCCAACTTTATATTTTGTAAAATAAAGAAATATTCTATCTTCTAGGTTGTATTTTTTATTTTTTTATATTTATATATAGGATCCATTAAAACACACACATACACACACACACACACAAAACCTTACCAGCTCTACTTTTAGGTAAGAACACAAGCATATGAGTGTGCAAAGATATGTATGTAAAGGTGTCTTACAACTTTAGTTGCAATGAAAATATATTTAAACAAATTAAACATCCTTCAACAGGGGGATTGATATGTATAATAGAAAATCAAAGATAATGAGATAAATATATGGGAAAATATAAGTGATATGGGTTTAAAAGTTTTATTAAAATGGTATATAAAATTTGAGCCAGCTTTAGCCTAAAATCCTAGTGTGTGTGTGTGTGTGTGTGTGTGTGTGTGTATGTGTGTGTGTAACATGGTGTTATATAAAGTGTAAAATTCTAGAAAAATCTTCTACAACTATTCATGCCAAATTATTACAAAGTGGGTGGGGTTGCAAGTTGTGGGAAGACTTTCACTTTTGATTCATTTTATTTTTTAAAAAACTATGTTTGGTTTTGTTAGATATAAAATAGTGCTTTTTTACAGTCTGGTTGGTATTCAGTGCTTATGATTTAAGCTACAACTCAACCTTTCCAGTCTAATACACTTTCAGAATACTGTTTTAATTAAAACTGAAAAGTCTGAACATTTTTATCCTTTCTGTTAGGTTACATTACATGAGTAGGGACCCCATTCCATCTGAAACACTGGTAACATTTTATTTTTGTGAAACTTAGGGCCAGTTCCAACTTTTTCTTCTATCATAATCTGTTACTGGAGTCACTTTTACTGTGTCAAATGGCCAGTGTCTTCAATTCTGTATTGTAGTTTCTATGTAATAATTGCATTTGGTTCCTCCCTTCTCTTATATAAACTCATTTCAAGAGGCTGAAACGGGAGATAACGGTCTGAATAAAATATCTTAGTGATTTGCAATTTATTCCTAAAATGATGCCAAAATTATTGACACATATAGTATCACATGTGACAAATGCAATGAAGTCTTCTCAGAGAAACACATTTTTTTAAGTAGGGTTTCTGTAGAAATCAGTCCAGGTGGTGTCCTTCTACAAGGCTAGACAGTTTATTTACCATCTGATAGAATCAGAGGGAAGAGAGTGAAATCCCAAACGGATTTGCAAACAGGAGTCATCTGGGAAGGGAGTTTTGCTGTGTCACTAGTGACTAGCCCCTGGTTTTGAAAGAGTGAATCATCTCCCTTTGAAACAAGAGATAAGTGGAGGAAAGAGCTGTTTAAAATTTTTTACAACTATTTCCTTTTGAGCCATGACTTCGTAAACTGGAATGTGATTCAGAATAGCTTCCCTTTGAATCCAGCATTTGTCTTCGGAGTTTTTATTAGCTCCTTTCCCTCCGCCCACCTCACTTCTCCCCTCAGCCCATCTCACTTCTCCCCTCCCTCTGACCCGCAGATTTACACGGACTGGGCCAACCACTACCTGGCAAAATCGGGCCACAAGAGGCTGATCAAGGATTTGCAACAAGACATTGCAGATGGGGTGCTGCTAGCCGAGATCATCCAGATCATAGGTAAGCCCTGCCCCGCGAGAGAAAACCCAATTGGCGCTGCTCCCACTCCTTTTGGAGACACACAGTTTAAGTAAAATGCATACAAACTTGGTCCATGTGTCTGAGACTAATGCAGCTCTCCCGGGATTTCAATGGAAATGTTTTTGTGGCAATGTTTGAAAAAGGCAGTGTGGTCACACTTTTGAATGGTTAGAACTGTATCATACATCCACTGAGTTGTCAGAAATGAATGCTTCATTAAACCATATGTCTCCCATGTGTGCATTTCATTAGCTGGAGCAACTTACGCACTCGGAGATTCCTTGAAACTGTATCCTGACCCAGCGGGGACAATTGTGAAAGGTTTCATGTCAGCAGTCATTTGGCACGGACTAAAGAATTAGCAGCAACTTCCTTCTCACACACCCCTCCCTTTTTTTTTCTTTTGCCTTGTGCATATGGAATTGTCGGCTGCTAACAAGTGTGTCCTCTTGTACTCTGCTTGGGAGATAGAGTGAATGTAGCAGCAGCATTTTGCTTGGTATTTTGTTTTTTTGTTGTTTAAGTGTTTTGTTTTGTTTTAGTCTTTTGTGTTTCAAGTCATTGCTTAAGCATCATTCTTTTTTTTTCTCTTTTTTTATTTTATTTCTTTACTTTAGCAAATGAAAAAGTTGAAGATATCAATGGATGTCCTAGGAGTCAATCTCAGATGGTAAGAATCATATTTATTCTAAAACAGTGCTTACCTTCACTTCTAGATTTAACTGCATTTGTAAATGGACTAGAAAATTATTTTGCGTGTCTTCCTTCTTGTTTAAGAAACCATTTGATCACATTCTATGATATGTATTTGGGGGCTTGCCATTTATGAACAAGTGACAGCATTAGTACAGTTGAATGTGTATGACTCCTGAGTAGCATATCCCCAGATGTTTTAACACGTCCTGACATCTCTTTTGTTTATGTCTGAATAATCTGACACTGGTCTTGGTGGTAATAAAACCCATTTCCAATTTGAAGTGGAGCCCTTTTGTCTGGACAACTGGCTTAAAGAACAGAACGTGCCATGTGCATTTTGAAAATAAATGAATAGTATTTTCTTTGTTCATAACAAAATCCAATGTAAACACATGGATTCTTCAACACTTTTGGAAATAGCTCGAAAGGCACGCTTCTGGAAGTGTGCTGAGCAGTGACTAATTGGGACATATGATTCATGCCTTTTCCAGAAAGTAATTAATCTGGAGGATTGCTGTTCCCTCAGTCTTCTCTTATCTTTACCAACTGGTAAAACTTCAAAGTTTAAACTAAAATAATAGGTTAATAAACTGCTGAAATAAAAACTTACCTCTTTCCTAATGAAATAGCCACAACTTAATGTTATAGGACAACCTGAAATGCAAAATGCCTTACCTGAATTTTCATCAGAGATAAAATCAAGAATGGTAGCCAAAATCCACAGCATGAGGTTTCTTCCAAAACTCTTTTTAGCACAGAAGAGACATTTTATATAAACTTTATGAGTTTTTAATTGTCAGAGATTGGAAAATAAATTAAAAAAAAAAACACCAAAAAACACAAACCTGAACTTTTTTGACCTGCTGACCTGCTTTCCTTAATGTGAGAAAACTAAAATCCAAAATAATAAAAGGAATTTATTTTTAAAGTGATTAACTAACACATCGTGTGTGTGTGTGTGTGTGTGTGTGTGTGTGTATGTGTGTGTTCAATGAGCACTCCAAGGACTTGTAAACTCTATGTAGTGGCTGTGGAAAGAAAATCACTGTTAAGAAAAACTGTAAAGTACTTAAATTTTAAGGAAATTTCCTAATTTAATTACTCTGAGCGCAAACATGATTCTATGGAAATTAATTATAGTTGTTTTCTGAAGTTTTACTGAAAGCATTTGCAATCCCTTTGTACCCTGCTACAATTACAGGTGTGTGCTATTGAGGAAGACATGTAACCTCTATGAGCCTTAGCTTTCTTATCTATAAAAGTAATCTCCAATTAGGATATGATATTGACATATAATTATGAACATTTTTACTACCTAAACTGATAACGAATTGAAGAATAGTATTGCTACCAACTTTACAAGGAGCACATTTCTGAATTACCACCTGTGAAAAGATTTTTAGGGGTTTCATATTATAAATCCCGATAGTCCCAGAATATCCTCCTATCTAATAAAAGTGTAATATGCAAATTAGCTGTCACTCCATCACAAAGCTGATAGTGCCCATAGACACAAGAAGCCAATGCCCAGTCCCCTCAGCCCTGCCAGAGTCCCCCAGTCCTGGGGGTGTGGGGGGGAGAGGCAGCCCCTGAGAAAAGGCAGCATGAGTGGCCTGGCAGAATGCTTGCTTTGTGGTGACACGGCAAGCATGCCGCCCCAGCTTCAAAGGGCCTCTGGGCCACAGAGAGCCTCTGGTCAGCGTGTACAGAGCAGCCAGGCCTAACAGAGAGCAGAGAAATATGGGGAGTGGGCCTAAGCCATCACGGCTCCCAGATTGGAGAGGGTGCAGGTTGTGCTGAGGGACCCACCCCCTGTGAATGAATTTCAAGCACTGAGCCTCTAGTATTTTATATTTCTTAAGGCCGATGATGCTGGTTTTACTTTCATCATTTTAACCATAAGGGGGTTTTGGATACTAAAACTCCTACCTTCTCTGCTATCATTCCAATTTGATTCTAAGAACCTGATTAACAACCAAACTAATACTTTATGACAGGAGGAAAAAGCCTCCAAAGCTTATGACTGGATAGAGATGCAGCCCTTAGATATCATTCTTGAAACATCTGTACCAAAGTGTCTACAGACTTATAAAAATACCCTCATGAGTATCAGTAACTTTTTATTACTTCCTGCTCCTTATTAGCCCCCAAATGTCATGTAACATCTCATGTGCATGTCATATTGAAATTTCTGCTTCTGATTAAAAACAAATTTAAAGAAACAGAAAAAATCAAAGCCTAAGAAATGTAAATGCTATGAAAAGGTAGCTTTTCCAGCCAAAAAGTATTAGTCAGAATCACATTAGATTGTGAGTAAGAATGACTTGGATTCTAATTTTTTCTGATGTGGTTGAACATTGAATAAAATTGGCATGCCCTCAATATGTTGATTCAGAAGAATACACATGATTTAAATGTAACGTTTTTGGTATAAATTATTTTTGCCTCTGTTCTTAATTGGCATTGGCACTATGCTATTAATGAATTAAAAACCCAGACTTTAACAGAAACAAGAAAGTAGAGGAAAGAGAATTATGACAGCATGGCTCAACTTACAAATTTCATTTACCTATTCCAAACAGGATGTTTCTTCTTTATCATAGAACAGCCCAGAGGCACTGTGTCAGGAACAGGGGCATTCAGTTCCTACTCAAAGAACTATGTTCACCACATCTTTGTATATACCGTACCTTATCTCTATGGCCTTGGTCTGCTGTTTGTGTTTAACAACACAAGTAAGGTAAAATTAGGTCTGCTACTATTACTGGTCACAAGTTGTCTTTATTTAAATTGCAGACTTTATAACTTTTATTGGATCATTTTAAGCCTTCAAGAAGATAAGTTCTCTGGTGGTACGAATCTACAATATATGGATGGATTCCTGTAACAGCCAGACAGCTCATATTGAGCTAATATTAACTGAGCACCCAGGGTACCAGGTATAGGGACATTTGAGGATCACAAGAGCAAACACTTAAATAATAGTAACAGTGTTGCATAGGCAAGAATGAAAGGACCATGAAGGAATGAACCTCATGTGCTCCAGAAACAGGTAGAAGACCACTGTGGTTTGAACACAGTGAGAGGTATATTATTCGTCACTTATGAAGCCTTTAAGAGACTTAAAGTTGGGCTATGACATGATCTGATGTGAATATTAAAGAGGTCACCATAGATACTTCCCAGGAACTATAGAATACATGTTGCTCTCACATTGTATGTGAGAGATAAAGAGTATCCTATATAATAAAAGGCTAATATGCAAATTGATCAAAGGGCAGAATGACTGGTTGCTATGACACTAACTGACCACCCGGGGGCAGACTCTCAAAGCAGAAGCTTCCCCCTGGTGGTCAGTGCACTCCCACAGGGGGGGTGCTACTCAGACAGAAGCCCGCTCATGGCTGGCGAGGGCAGTGGCGAATACAGTGCAGTGGTTGGAGTCTCTCCTGCCTCCGCAGCAGCACTAAGGATGTCCAAAATGATGGCTGAGGTCAACCTAAGTTGGCAGTCAGACATACCACAAGAGCTCTCAGGCTGAGAAAGGGTGCATTCCAGGCTGAGGGACCCACCCCCAGTGCACAAATTTTGTGCACCAGGCCTCTAGTAGGGAGTATAAAATGGTCCCAGATTTCTAGGCTTGAGTGAATAAGAGGTTGTCATTAAATACGATGATTAATATAGAAGGGGAAAATAAATTCAGATTTTGATGAGTAGAGTTTAATATATCCTTTGGAATATCAAGCAGGCAGTGACTTTAGGCTATCAATCATGCATTTCTGAAGGACAAAAGTAAGAATATAGCAAGTACATAGGGTGTGGTTGAAGCTGTAGGGAAGTATGAGATCTCACAGGTCTGTGTAAAGTCAGAAAAGGGAAAGAGTGGTGAGAGAATGAGCCCATTATTGAGAGGGAGGGATCAACAGATATAGATGGTTAATCTTTAGGTAACTATAGTAGCATAAGCTATAGTACTCGGACTGAGTGAGACAGGGCAAAGTAATGTAAGTGTATGTAGCAGATGCTGCCAAATGCTACATTGCCAACTACTTGGTGTGCTGGAATGAGGAAGCTAGTTCTGGTTCTTGGACAGGCATTAATGCCTTCATGTCAGCATCTGCTGTAGAGTGCTTGTGTGTTGAGGAGTAACTAAGGGATGCAGATATCCATTGAGTCTCGAATAATCTTTCTAAGAGTCTCCTGTTGAATGGAAGAATAAATTAAAAAAAAAAACCACATACAGTTTGAGAGGAAGGCAGGAAGAGGGTAGTTTTTGCAAGGGGGGAAGTAAGCAGAGGAGGAGGAAACAGTCAGGAGAGAGAGAGAGGATCCAGGGAAAAAGGGAGACCAGTAATAATGCCAAATTCTGCAGCAAGTGGCAACGAAGGGAATTTGTAGTTTGTGTGGAAGATTTAATGTCAGAAAAGAATGCATTTCGCTTCGTGCCATGGGAGAATGAGATATGGTTGTATGAAGATGTGTGTTTTTTATAGTGGGTTACAGAAAAAAAAATGAAGGAATTAAAATCAATATAATAGCAACTGCAAGTATTAGATAATACTAATATGCTCTTTTTCATGTGATTATTTAATGGCTATGTTATCATATGAAAAATTCAATTATAGTATCCAATAATAGATAGGAAAAATGCAAAAATGATTCTTCCAAGTATCATGGATCAAAGAGTACATGTTTAAGAAAAGCATGAACTTGTCCTTGAAGCAACTTATTAACACTATTGAGAGATTATGGTTCATATTTATTCAGTTTTAAAGCCATGGATATCTTTCTTTAATAAGCTCAAGACTAAACTCATCCTGAAAAACAGAACTTAATTTGTAGGAACTTATTCAACACTATGTTTAACTGCATCCAAAGATGAAGTTACTAATATGGACAGCACCTGTTAAGTAATTTCTATGTGGGTGGTATCAGGATTTGGTGAGCTTACATGAGGAAATAAGTTTGTAAACTATAAATACCAGGAATGTCCAGAATGCCCAGCAGATTAAAAATAGCATTAAAAAATGCCCAACATTCATTTGAAATGCACAGGCACAAGTGCAAGGTTCTTAGACAAAAATGTAAGACATGGAGGGGGAACATTATTTTGAAAGCAAAAATTTATTTTTAAAATACACCATTATATTTAAGGGCCTTCACAAGTGCATGGAGGGATTAGGAAATTCAATTATGTTAAATAGTTGCACACCAATAATTCAATTATACCTTTTAGCTAAGGATCTGGCAAATGTGGTCACAGCTTGTCCTTCCTCTTTGCTACTTCCTCTCTTTACCTCACTCTAGTAGCTCGATTGTTTTTAGCCATAACCTTCAATTTGTTAACTCTCACATTATGTTACTGAAAACTTGATGACATGAGAATTTTTAGAATTCTTCTCCTTCATATCCTTTTTTATTCCTAAAAGATAGAAAATTAGGTTTCAGTCTTCCCTTAATTCTCTGATTCCATGAACCACAAAGTTGAGACTTTCAGAATAATTACCTATTGGATTTCATAAGCATCTTCATTCCACTCCTGCTGTGTACAGATCTGTACAGTGAGACCATTCCTGATATGTACTTTTATCAGTACTCTGCCCTTTAAAGTTTTAATTCTTCCTACCACTTATAATTGCTGCTATTTTAAAAGTCTTATTTAGGTAATATGAGAAGAGGAGGTTTCTAACCAAATAGGGAAGAGATAAACTATTGGAATGCTCTTAAAGGTTTAACAAAACCTTATAAATGGCATACTGTGGGATTCTAGCTCTATGACTCAGGGGAGTGGAATATTACTAAGATAGTTCATTCATATGATCCCCTGCCATTTTTGAAACTGTTTATCTCTTTGAATGACTAGAAAAAGATAGCTGAATAAAGACAAATGCTTTATTACCAATATAGGTCTGATCTCTAACAAAACATTATATTAAAATCTCTATTTTCTTTAATGATTTCCTTTTCATGAAGGTTCAAACTTTGGAAGAATAATCATAAACTGCCAGTATTAAGAAATTTATATTTTAGTTATTAGAATATCACCGTGGTGATTTTTAAAACTGAGTTTGCCTCTCAAAGTTGCTCTGTATACCGATAATTGGAAGTCCAAATGAAGCAATTGAAATAACATGGAAGTGTGCCATGTTGAAAGAACAATGGCCACTGGAATTCTAATTCTGACTCTGTGTCCCAGGAAAAAGAATTCAGTAAATACTCCAAGTCCCTGCCTAGTTCTGCAATGAGGAAATGAGAACTGTAAGTCCATTGGAACTCTGACTTGCTAGAGTGATTTAACAAAACACCAATGGTTCTGCTCAGCATTCTATCTTAAAGATATATTTGGGTCTTTATAACTTTTTAAAACTATATTCATAGTAAGGCATGAATGATATTTCCTAAAATATAGGGTATCCTCCAAAAATGTATACATACACTTTAAACACATTTTTGGGGGAATACCCTGTATATAGTCTAATTTATAAAGAAAAACAAGAGCAACATGGAAATTATATTTATCTATTCTATCTTCACCCAAGGATCTGTTTAGAGAGAGGATGGTGGAGAGAGAGAGAGAGAGAGAGAGAGAGAGAGAGAGAGAGAGAGAGATAATAAACATCAATTGGTTGCCTCCCTCAATCTAGAATCTAGGTATGTGCCCTATGTCCCCTGACCAAGAATGGAACCCTCAACCTTTTTGGTGTGGGGGATAGAACAACACTCCAACTACTGGGCCATCAACCAAGGCTGGAAATTATATTTTTTATGGGAGTTATCTGGTCTACCATTCGAATATTAAATAAACATTGACATACAAGCATGCTTTTCTATATTAATGTTGTATTATAGAATAAATGGTTTAAAGGTTCTTCTTAGGAATATTGTATTTAAATTAGTTTGTATCATTAGTAGGACAAATATAAACTGAAGTAAAGCAATTACTTTTTTTATTGAATTCTAGATTCTATGTACATTTTTCTCTTTCTTTTTGGAGAGAAGGTTTTTCTTTTTTCTGTTTTGGAGGGAAATTCATATCCTTTATGTACATATAATAACAATTGATAAATGTTGTTAACATTTCTACTATTTGTTTATTACGAGTAGCCCATTGCACAATATCCCATGCCATAGGCTGCCTGCTGCTTCTGCAGGAGCTGGCGGGAAAGCCACAGCACTGTTGGGAGCCTCGCTGCTTCCACTGCTTCCCTGGGAGGCAGAAGCAAGACACTGGTGCCCATGGGAGCCAGGAGGGAACCACACTGCTTCCGCAGAAGGCAGGCACACCATCTCCTCTCTGGGCCTATGTTTAGCCACGGAGGCTGTGGGCCAGCCCTGGGTCCCTGTCTGTGTCCACTCCAGCTTTGGTGGCTGGCCTGAGCCGGGTACAGCAGGTCACAGGCCCCCCTGTCTCTGTCTCCATCTCCACTTCGGGCCTCACCTGGGTGCGCAACCTCCTCCTGTTAGGTCATGATCCATATGGCTTCCTGGCATATGCTATGGTCACCTATCACCCCAAGCATAGTCTCTTTCAATTCTCCTTTTCCCCTCACTTTTCCCTCTTCCATCCCCTTTCCCTCTGGCTATCACCACACTGTTTAAATTGTGTCTATCATGACCTTCATATACATATATTGTTTTTTGCTTAACTCCTTCTCCTTCTTTCATGCATCCCCCAACCACCTTTCCCTTTGACAGCTGTCAGTCTAAAGAGGCACCTACTATATATTTGAATATCAAACACTTTCCTAAACATTTAGCATGTTCTTTATCCTATAATTTAACTGAAAATGCTATAAATTGTTTCCCACCAATAGGCCAGTATCCCAGTAAACAAAAAAGTATAATCAAACCTAGTATTACAAAATGTATTCTGTTGCAATCTTTTTAAAATTATAGTTTTTTAAAAAGAACTTACAGCTCCATATTTTTCAACTTCCCTTTTAAAAGTTAGTTGTATAAGGAAGGGAAAAGGAAATGATATAGGTGGAATATTGTTCACTTGATCTCAGTACAGTCATTTGTAGAGTTTATCTTTGATGAGATAAATTATTTTAAAATTAGTTGACATGTCCAAGATAACTAGTTGCTTTATGACATTATACTTAAACTGGAGGCCCAGTGCACGAAATTGCACAAGACCCAGAGTTCTGCACCCTGGGACCCAGATTCCTGCCTGCTGCCACCACAAGACCCATCAATGCACCTCCTGGTGAGTGGCCATTTGGTCATTGCGGTGTTCTGTGTTACAGCCACTGGCTTTTTATAATATAAATGATTTGAATATTAGTTAAATTAAACTGACTTGTGGATAGACACACAAAAAATTGTGATGTGCCTTATTACACTTACAATTGTATTGCCCACTTGATTTGTATTAGCCTGTTTCAAACAAAGAATATTGTGAAATCATGGCATAGAAACATTAAACTTTAGAGGTGGCCCTGAGTTCAGCAATGTTAGGATCACTGTTGACTGCATGTCAATCACATTCTCATTCTCCTTCTTCAGTGTTTTGGTCCCTTCTCCCCTACCCCCCGTTATTTCCAAACTTTCAATATAAATAAGCATTTTTTTTTTTCTTGACTGTTATACTTGTTTCTCCTATTTATAGCAGGAATATAAACTTTGGTTAGATTGGGAGGGATTATGGGCATGTGAAATAAATAATGATTTATAGATTTTTGTAGTGAAATTATGCATTTGGCAAATAATTATTATAGCTAACATTAGCCCTATATGTAAAGATTATTTAACTATAGGACAATTTTATAACTTCATAATAAAAGAGTAAGTAAAATTCTTTGTTTTGTTTTCTAAAACAAACTGAAAAGTAGAAATTTATTAAAAACTCACAGAGTATATCTTCAAGTCAATGAATACTAACATAATTTTAATGTTATATTTATAATACTGTCTATTGGCAGTCATAGCTTATAATGAAGATTTAATACAATCTATAATGGACAATTAAATTGAATGATGTTCATTATCCTTTAATTATCAAATCAGTTAAAATGGAATAGTAGAGCTTTTAGCGACAAAAATTTTATCTGATAAAATCCTAATAAATTTTCCATATCTGTATATATACATTTATCTATTTGCACATATACACAGAATTCTGTTATTGCATGTATGTGTTATTATAAAGCATTCCTAGTATAAATATATATACATATATATATATGTATATATATATGGAGCTATAAAACTAAACTCTTTATAAACATCTTCTGTTATCATACAATATATTATGTGGGAACTATTTTTATTCCCATTGCACAAATAAGGAAGTTGAAGCTTCCAAAATGTAAAACCTTTCTCAATTTCTTATAATATGTAAATTGCATAATGAGTATGTTCACACAGTTTTATTTAACTGGAAAACTTTTAATTACTATACAAAAACGATTAATTAATAAGTTGACTCCTTTTATCTAATCAGAGAGCAATTAAAACAAATAGGCAACTGAAGAGCTAAATAAAATTATTATCCTCTACTACACCCTCTTCATTTCCCATAACACTGACTTTGGGTGGGAAAGGAAAACATGCAGCCTAGTATTTCAATGATGTGAATCATATAGTCAATTAACCAACCTGTATCTTTACCTCCCCTTCTCCTAGGCTCAACAAATCAAAAACACAGAGGTCAAGTCCTGGAAATCTGCATATTCGCAGAACCCAGCTCACCCTTAGGCTCGCTGTAGTTGCAATAGCTACTGCTCTACTGAGTAGATGATAATATCAGTTTTCTACAGCTGCTGTAACAAATTATCACAAACTTGGTGGATTAAAACAATAGAAATGTACTCTCTCTCAGTTCTAGATGCCAGAGGTCTGAAATCGGTATTGCAGGGCCAAAATCAAGGTGCAAAAATCCCATGTTTCCTCCAGAATCTGGAGGGAAAATCCATTCCTGGCCTCTTTTGGCTTCTGGTGACTGCAATCATTCCTTGGCTTGGGACCCCATCAATCATTCTATCAATCCATCAAGATATAAAAATGCATAGGATATTTCAGCAATTATTTGGAAATATTCACCCCTTGTAAACTTAGGATATGTATGAAACAAGTGCATTTTGCTTACTACCTTTATCTATCTTCACACTACACAATTTCATCCTTACTTTCAACCAGATATTTATTGATCACCTATTTTGTGCCAGGCACTATATTCCTAGCTGTCAGTCATGTAGAGAGCTTGCGTCAGAGGCTGGAAATAGCTCAGTCAGAATGTCTAAATTATAGTGGAAGGAAGCATCATGTGACAGATACTAATGGTTGAGTTTTATTTCTGACCCTGCTACTTATTAATTGTGCAAACTTACTAAAAAGTATGTCATCTCTGTAAGCCTCTATTGAGTAGGAAAAATAATATCTAACTTACCAGAGTTTATGATGAAAATGAATGAGTGTTTTTGTACTTGGAGTAATTAACAAAAATACTTAAAACTCTATGAATTCCTTCCTGTGCTAGGTTGTTGAGTGGGGGAGGAAGAAGTAGTTTCAAAACCATTTTCCTGCTTCCATTCCTGACATATTTGTAGAGTTTTCCAACTGCAGCTGTTCACCTAGTGTGCTATGAAGTCAATATGTTATAAATGTTATTTTTAAATGAAATACACTAAAAATAAGTGTTTTTTTATTTTTTTTTATCAGAATTTATTGTTGATTAGAGGCCTGATGCAGGAAATTTATGCCAGGGGCGTGGCCCTCACAGCCCCAGCTGCCTCAGTCCTTGCGGTCACTGTGGTTGCCTTGGCTTTTGCATCCATGGCTTCGTCAGGAAGGTCATCCAGAAGGTTATTCCACTGTTTGGCTGTCTGGTCTAATTAGCATATTATGCTTTTTTGTTATAGATAGTATGATAGAAATTGATTTCTGAAACACTTACTATCAATAAATCTGCGTATGTAACATGTGTCATATAAAAGGTATGTCTTAAATGCAACACTGATCATTTCTTTCTTTTGCTTGAAACATCCCGTTAGCTCCCATTGCTTTAAGGTCAGGAGCAGACCCTAAGCAGGGCATGGAAGATGCTCTTTGACTAGCCCTGTTTATCTCTATGGCCTTTTCTCCTGCCACTACTGTTCTCCAGATTTCAGGATTCTTGCTTCAGAGTTTCTTCCTCCTTCTCTCTCTTACATAGGTTCTTTGAACTGATTGAAGGCCACCAACCTTTGGAGTTATTTCCACAGCAGTAAACAACGAAGTTGTGGAGAAAGATTTAAATGAGTTTCAACTCTCAATATTCCCGGCTACTCTGAATTGCTTCCATGCTTTCTCAGCCATGACCAGTTCACACTGTGGTCTTTTCTCCAGTCCAGTTCATACCACATCCTCTTATTTGCTGAAATCTTCCCAACCTTTTAGGGACTAGCAAAATCTGGGAGTTCATGAGATAGGCTCTGGTTTTGAAATATTCTGTCTGTGTGACCTTTAGCATGCCAATTTAATTTTCTAATAACATGTTTCTCATTTTAAAATGCTACAATAATGGAAATTTCAGAAGAAAATGTCTTTATAAGTGTGTTAAATCTTAGATAATAATAACATTCTCCATTTCTTGCCCCTTGATCTCTAACTAGGAATAAACCCTTCTGCCTGCTTCTTGCTTCTTTCTAGTTGTCTGTGTTTCTCTGACCATAATATTTTTGCATTACATTGGAATTATCTCTTTCCTATAAAATTATATATATATTTTTAAGAGGCTGGCAATGTTTTAATGAACTAATAATTGTGTTTTCCTAGTTATACTCTAATATATTTATTTTCTTATGTTTTATATTTTTAAATTTTTGTTTTTTATTCACATTTACATGTGATATTATTTTGTTCTAGTGGTCCAGTGAACAAATTCATGCACATTGAAAGGAAATTAATTAGAAGAAATATTTTAATAGTGCTATTGCCCCTCTCTATAATAGAAGTGTCAAACAAATTCACGATCTACAATGACATATCAAAACACATGTGTGAAATTGGCACCAGTGAGAGCTTTATATGTGTCACGTATGCACAAGTCAACTTAGCCTTTTATAGATATAGAATAAACTTACTAAATAGACCTGATTTCTGATTTAGCTAAACTTTTCCAGCCCAGTGAAATACCCCAACTTCTCTTTCAGGTAATTGTCAGAAACACAGCAGTAAATATCAACACAAAGCAGGTTATTATTGTATCATAGATCATACAGAGAGAACAAAGGGTAAAATATTTAACTGCAGCAGTGTTTGACTAAATTCTGCACAGTGAGAAAACCTGAAGCCATTTTCAAGGTCCACAATTTCTTCTTTTTCATTTGGGTCAAGTTTCTAAGCTTTCTAAGTCTCCATTTTCTGACTAATGAAAAGAAAATAGTATTCTACTGAATCTCCAATCTACCTACTCTAGAACTTCTATGAGGATCAAATGAGATGAGGCATAGGAAAACACTTCACAGACATTTGGTTAAAGCATAAATGTTTCTACCTGGCTGTAAAGCAAGTGGTATCCCTGGGCTGAAGAAACTCCAAGGTGGCTAGGCAGGAGGGAGAGGAAGCCAGGTGTTGCCATGTGACACCATTACCCAGCTCCTAAAGCCACTGTTTCCAGGCTGGGCTGTGCTGTGGACCGCATTTTGGGCCATGTGGTTGGCAGTGTCATCTGTGATTTGGTGGAGTGCTGCTCTGTTCATCAGGCATATCGGCCTATACTTTTCTTTCTTTGCAGCGTTTTTAGCTGGTTTTGGAATTAGGATAACACTAGTTTCATAAATTGATCTTGGGATCTTCCCTCCTCTTAAAGTTTTTGGAATAGTTTGAGAAAGATAGGTGTTAATTGTTCTTTGAATGTTTGGCATAATTCATCTGTGAAGCCATTTGGTCCAGGACTTGTGTTTTGGGAATTTCTGTTATTATTATTATTACCCTGTTTCCCCGAAAAGAAGACAGTGTCTTATATTAATTTTTGCTTCCAAAGATGCTCTAGGTCTTATTTTCAGGGGATGTCTTATTTTTCCATGAAGAAGAATACGGTACACATTTATTGTTAAATGAAAATAAAGGAAATTTATTACTTGTATATGGTACAGTAGTACAGTAGTTGTCAACACAAACCAGACAAACTGCAAATCCTACAATATCAAGAATTTACTCATTTATTCAATGACAATCATGTCATCATCTTCTGGAACATCATCATAACAATCCAATTCCTGAATTTCCTGGTGAATTTCTTGTGCCTCCATTTCTTTCAGAATCAGTGGACCAAATCTCTCATGTTTAGCCTAAGGGGGGCCTTATTTTTGGGGGGATTCCTTATATTTCACTCAGAAGGAAACCTGTAAGTAGATCTTATTTTTGGAGGATGTCTTATTTTCGGGGAAACACGGTATTATTATTACTGCTTTGATTTCATTGGTGGTAATTGGTCTCTATTCATTTATCCATTTCTTCCAGACAGTCCAGTTTGTTGGCATATAGTTGTTCATAGTAGTTTCTTTAAAAAAAAAATTATTGATTTTTTTACAGAGAGGAAGAGTGAGAGATAGAGAGCTAGAAATATTGATGAGAGAGAAACATCAATCAGCTGCCTCCTGCACACCCCCTACTGGGGATGTGCCTGCAACCAAGGTACATGCCCTTGACCGGAATCGAACCTGGGACCTTTCAGTCTGCAGGCTGAAGCTCTATCCACTGAGCCAAACCGGTTTTGGCTCATAGTAGTTTTTTATAATCCTTTGTATTTCTGTCAGTTGTTACTTCTCTTCCATTTATGATATTATCAATACTTATTTGGTTCTTTATTTTCTTGATGTGTCTGATTAAAGGTTTATCAATCTTGTTTATCTTTTCAAAGAGCCATCTATTTGTTTCATTCATCTTTCATTTCATTGCCTTTTAGATTCCGTTTCATTTATGTCTATTCTGATCTTTATTATGTCTTTCCTTCTGCTTGTTTTGGGCTTTGTTTGTTGATCTTTTTCTAGTTTAAGTATAAGTTTACATTGTTTATTTTCCATTTTTCTTGTTTCTTGAGATAGACCTAGATTGCTATAAATTTCCCTCTTAAGCCTGACCCATAGACTTGGGTTATGAAATTTTATTTGACTCAACGTATCTTTTGGTTTCTTCCTTGACCTCATTGTTAACCTACTCATTGTTTTAGTAACATGTTATTTAGCCTCCATGTTTTTGTGTGTTTTTTATATTTTTTTCTTGTAATTGATTTATAGTTCATACCATTATAATTGGAGAAGATGCTTGATATGTTTTCAATCTTCTTAAATTTATTGAAACTTGTTTTTATGGCCTAACATGTGGTCTGTTCTGGAAAATGTTCCATGTGCACTTGAAAAAAAAAAGTATATTCTGCTGGTTTGGGATGAAATGCTCTAAAAATATCAATTGAATCCATCTCATCCAATGTGTCATTTAAGGCCACTGTTCTCTTGTGGATTTTCTAACTGGAAGATCTATCCATTGATGTCATTGGGGTGCTAAAGTCTCCTGCTATGACTGGATTACTGTCAGTCTCTCCCTTTATGTCCATCAACATTTGTTTTATATATTTAAGTGCTCCTGTGCTGGATGCATAAAGATTTACAAAGCAACATCCTCTTTTGTGATTACTCCTTTTATCATTATGTAATTTCCTTCTTTGTCTCTTTCTATAGCCTTGGTTTTAAAGTCTATTTTGTCTGATGTGAGTATTGTTATCCCAGCTCCCCCCCCCCCCCACACTCCCAGCCCTGCATTTGCATGAAAAATCTTTTTCTATCCCTGTTAATGGGCGTGTGTCTGAGTGTATGTGTGAGGGGACAAGCTGCATACAGTTCCAGGCCTGGATCAGGTCATCAAAATGCCCAAGGCACCCCTAGAGCCACCATTGCCTGCTGGTAGACCCACTATTGCCTGCTGGCAGTCTTTTAGGCTCAGCCACTGAAAGAACCTGGGTAGTACATGAGTTTATGAGGCAGGTTCTCAGGGAAGTACCAAGTAGGGGCAAGTGGTATTCACCAGGTTAATACTGATTCAAACTCGGCTCCAGGTCTGGGTCTGAGGCCACTCAGCCAAAGTCTCAGGGTACAATGAGGCCAGCCACCACCCACCTGTGGCCTTCAGACCTTTTTATTGGAGAGTGGTCTCAGAGAGTTATCAGGGTGGAGCTAGTTCAGTGTTCTAGGCTAATGCCTGGGAGCAGTCCCAACACAGGAATGGCGGCACTGGTTGGAGACTCTGAGAAAATAGGCTTTACCCTAAAGCCACACAATTCAGTTTCTTTCTGTGTGTCTCTGACACATACCCCTCCCCCTACCCGAGCTTGCCTGGAATTTTTCTAGAGTTTCTCAGGAAAGAAATGCAATGCAGGCTTGGTGCTTGGCAGGGTAGGGCCTCAGAGAGTTGTCAGGGTGGGGCTAGTACAGCTCTCAAGGCAAATGCCTTGAGGGGAATGCTGGGGATGGCAAAGATGGCCTCTGTGGGCTGTGAGAGAGACTCCGCACAGGGACATTGGCGGCTGTCTTCTCCCTGAAGCCACACAACTCATTCTCTCCCTGGTGTGACTCCAGCATCCTCTGAGCTGCCATCCTCTCGCCAGAACCAGGGTGAGTGCCTGCAAGTTGGATTTTGTGTACTTCCCTTTCAAGAGGAACCCTGGGCTTCCAGAAGGCTCCTATCTCTCCCAGGCAGATGGAATCCCACCGGTTTCACTGCCTGATGCTATGGGGGCTCTTCTTCCTGGCACTGGTTCTCTGGACTGTTGAGCCCTGCATGGGGTCTCTCCTCTTTTGTAAATCCTTAGTTATAAGACTTCTCTTCAGTTAGACTTCGGATGGTTGCCTAGGTGGCCTGTTTTATAACCTAGTTATACTTTTGATGTGGTGGTGAGAGATGAATGCAAATTTTTTTCTAATCCACCATCTGGATTGCTCTCCACCATACTTTATTTAAGTTGTAATATTTAGGTTGTTTTGTGGGTATTTAGGTTGATTCTAATTTGGTATTATTAGCAATCTCAAGTAAAATGTCTTTGGTGAACATTGGAGTGCTTTTGTGAACATTGAAGCATTTGTCTCATTATCCCTTTGGAATAAATTCCTTGAAATAGTGGGATTAACTGGAGAGGAAGTTCTCTCTTTCTTTGCAAAATGAGCCAGGCTTTGTACAGCCACAAACTTACTCTAAAAGAAGGAATAATAAGTCCTCCATATTGTAATTTTCTCTGTTTATCTATAAGAAATGTAGTGGGTCTGCTCACGTGGGAATGAATAAAAAGCTGACTATACTGCATAGCAGGTTCCAGGAAAATAGAAAAGATCTCTAGTGTCCACCAGCTGAATTCTTTGAGAAAGGAAGAGAGGAGTGAACTGATAATTAAGTGAAAATCAACATCTTAATCAATTTTAATTAATACAAAATTATGTATCATTTTAATTCACCAGACAACTTTATATGTGATTGAAATTGTGAGCTAAAATCTATATAACTATTTAAATTCTATAATAGGGTGGGTGTTTGCTTAACCTGAGCCATCTTATCTATTTTATTTTTAGTTGACATTACATTTATTTAGTTGATTTATATAATGACACTAAAAGTACAAGTTTATCATGAAAAATAGAAGTTAAGAAAAGTTCATATTCTTCTAGACATTCTCTAAGTATAACTCCCAAAGCAGTACCTAGCACTTGAGACATGCCCTTACCAGAATTCATTGTGTCTGTAGAGGGAACTCTGTCTGTGAAGTGTTATGCCTGCTTACAGGTTTACAGTCACTTAACTTTCTATATTGCAGTAATTTTAGAGAATCCAAGAGGCAACAGAGGTTTTTCAATTGCAGGCTAAATTCAGCTCTGTAAATATAATTGCAGTAAGTAAAGATTGGTCAGGGCACATATGGCAGGCAACTCATTGATGTTTCTCTTTCACATTGTCTTTTTCTCTCTCCCTTTCTCCCCTTTCTCTCTCTAATCAATTAAAAAACCATCTCCTCGGGTGAGGATATATATATGAGATTTAAAAAAAAAAAAAAAAATATATATATATATATATATATATATATATACACACACACACACACACACACACACACACACACACATATATACACACATATGAACAAACAAATAAACATGCCTGTGAAAACTCAACAAACATCTCTATATCCCACAAGCAAGAGAGAGTGAGGAGAGAGAAATCAAGATCATATGATGAGATCATTTGATACTTATCTTCCTCTGACACACTTATTTCACTTTTCATCATCTTCTCCAGGTCACCCCATGCTGTCTCAAAAAATATCCCTTTTCTTTTTTATATCTGCATAATATTCCATGATGTAAATGTACCACAGATTTTTTTATTTTTTTATCCACTCATCTACTGATGGTCACTTAGGTTGCTTCCAAATCTTAGCTATTTTAAACTGTGCTGCTATGAACATAGGGGTGCACATAGTCTTTCTGATTGGTGTTTCAGATTCCTTAAGATATATTCCTAGAATTGGGATCACTGGGTCAATAGAAGTTCCATTTCTACTTTTTTGAGGAAACTCCACACTGTTGTCCACAGTGGCTGCATCAGTCTGAATTCCCACCAGCACTGTACTAGTGTTCCCTTTCCTCCACACCGTGGCAGCACATGCCATTTGTTGATTTGTTGATGATAGCTATTCTAACAGGTGTGAGGTGATAGGTTATCGTTGTTTTAATTTGTGTCTCTCGGATGATTAGTGACTTTGAGAATTTTTTTCATGTCTCTTGGCCTTGTGTATATCCATTTTGGAGAAATGTCTATTTAGATCCTTTTGACAAAGGAGGCAAGAACATACAATGGAATAAAGACAGTCTCTTCAATAAATGGTGTTGGGAAAATTGGAAAGGTACATGCAAAAAAAATGAAACTACTAATTTACATCATACACAAGAATAAACTCAAAATGGATAGAAGACTGAACTGTAAGTCGTGAAGCCATAAAAATATTAGAAGAAATTATAGGCAGCAAAATCTCAGACATCTCTTATAGCAATATGTTTACAGATACATCTCCTAAGGCCAAGAAAACTAAGAAGAAAATAAACAAATGTGACTCCATCAAAATAAAAAGCTTCTACACAGCAGAAGAAACCATCAGGAAAATGAAAAGGGAGCCAATGGGAGAACATATTTGCCAATGATACACCTGATAAGTTGTTAATTTCCAAAATATATAAGGAACTCATACAACTTAACAAAAGGAAGACAAACAATCCAATTTTACAAAAGGGAGCCAAATATTTACTTTAAATCTCCTATTTACTTTAGAAATTCAAGATTTCTGGGATACCAAAAAACTCAGGGAGAGGATTTATAAAGAAGTGAAATTTTCTAGTTCCCTACACTCCTTTAAAAAAAGACTTAGATTTTTAACTTTGCTGTCAAACACAATGGCCACTATAGAGACCAACCTGTGAATTAACCTAAATCTGTAGTTTCAATATGATAACCATCTTGTAATTCTGTTGTTACAAGCTGGTTTATCATATTGAAACTATTTAAAAGCCATGGTATCACTCTTAAATTCCAAAGGCAATACCTATATTTAATCCAAGAATTACTCAACTGTAAGAAATACAAATACAGCTTTTAAAATGAAGATTTTCTGTGGTTTAGGAGGAGACCATGCTTCATTCTGCTCAGGTTGTATCAACCTTTTGTCCATTTTATGTATCTTTAGGCGTACTTTCTAAATATCACTTGTTGAATCTCAAATACCCACATCCTAACATTCCAAAACTCACACAAACCAGGGTCTCCAACTTTATGGATGACTTAGTTGAGATTCCTTTGTGAAGCAATCTCACTTGTGGATCATAAAAATCAGGCTTTATGTAAAGTAGGTGGGTTGCTGATCTGTAAGAATGCCCAGGCCTTTATGAATTGTTTGTAAGCTGGACAGTGCAAGCTTTATTTTCTTTCTGTAATTAGCCAAAATAATTCTGGTGAAATTCTGGTAAAGATCTCTAGTATGAAATGAATGTAAAGTATTCATTCTTTCTCTCCGGTTTCATTCTAGCTCATTTATTTATTTGAAAACAATCCTCTAAGTTGCTTTTCCACTGCTTTTCATGTTACAGATTGAGAATGTTGACGTCTGCCTTAGTTTTCTGGCAGCCAGAGGAGTAAATGTCCAGGGTCTATCTGCTGAAGGTAAGAAAAAGTCTGATTGTTGCAAATGATGCCATGTTTGTAAAAGATTTTTTCATAATTCAAGAAATATAAATTGAGAGTTCATAGCTTCTCAATATAATAAAGAAAATGAGTAGAGTTTCTACACTAAGAGGAACATAAATGCAGTGGTTATTTATGTATGCTTTAATTAACTGCTCTTTATATTACTAAGTATATGGGAGGAGAGCAGATTAGCAAAGCAGCTTTATGACATTACCACTGTATAGTATTTTTAAGAGTCTTAACTAGAGGAACGGATGGATGGATGATGCTGGATAATATATTACCTAAATATAGGTAATAATAGTGTAATTAATATTTCAATATTTTATCAATAACATGTCTCTAATATGATCAAGTTCATAATCCTACTTTAAATACTTGGTAATTTTAAATAAGTCATCATGAGCTCTAAGATAATTATCACTAACAGTATTCAATAATTCCAAAAGCTTTAACATCATTAAGGTTTAAAAGATCATCATGAAAGGTAAATATAGAAAAGTTGAAAAACACTGAACTAGTTCTGTCTTTGTTTTTTTTGAATCTGTCTGTTTCTTCCATATACATCCTTAGGAAAATTTTTCAAGTAACTGCTAACAAAAAACAATGGTTAAAGTTATGAAAGCAAATTTTTTGAGACCTGCATCTACAACAAGCATTTTAATGAGAATATTAATCATTACATAAAAAGTTCTACTAGCTGCTTTCAAACACTTAGACCATTTAGATTGGTTAATGTTTCTACTATGATCAGTTTGCTCTGAAAAGGATTTCATCCCCACAGGTACTAGAAATGTTAGACAATTCTACATTTTGAAATTTTGCTATCATTGGATAAAGAGGAATTGTATGGCTTTCTCAAACATAACAAGCATTTAATAGAATTATTTACTTTTCTCAATTTTCTTCTATATTTAAATTTTCTTTTGTTTTACATTTTTATTATATTTATATTTTATGTCTGATATTAAATTACATATTTAATGGCCAAAGAACTTAGGCTCAAACCTATCTGGTAGTTCTGTTACTTAGAATAAAATTTGAGAAAATTCTCTAAGATAATATTTTACTTATCTTTGGTTAAAAGCAAGCTAAATAATGCTGCCATCATATATATTGCTTCTCACATAACATCCTTTATTAACATAAACCTATTGATATTAATTTATCTTCTAAAATACACAAATGCTCAACATGACTTTCAAAAGTATCTAAAGTAGTTAAAAACATGCATAATAATAAAATAAGACAAATTTTAAAACTCTTTAAGATCATTCAGGTTTACAGAGGAAAATACTTTCTTATATTGATCAAACTTCTGTATTATGGCAATTGTGAAGAATGTTTAGGTAAGAAAAACAGAAGAAAAACTCAGTCTCATTTTATATGAATAATTCAACTGCATGGTTTGTATGCACCATCAGAGAGCAAGAATTCAAAATAGTTTATTAATGTTCCTAAACTCTATGAAGGAGACATCAAAATCTGATCTCACAGGGAATGTGCTTTATTTCCAATATCAAATTTTATTTAAAATATGACTGCTAGTTGGATAGCCTTATTTTAAGCTTTACTTCCATCTCTTTTCCTAATTTTAAAATTATAACTACAAGAGAAAAATCTAGTCTCAGATTGTAGCTTACTTTGTGCATTTAATTTTTTATTCAATATTAGGAAATTTACTCAGGAGACTCATGTGTTAGAATTAGGATTTTTATCTGCATTTATTCAATTATGTTGTCTAACGCCATGAGTACATTGATCTTTATTATTTATTGATATGTACCATGAATTAAAAATAAAAGAATTGGACCATTAAAAATGATACCTATGATCTACTCAGCTTTTGGAGCATAAATAATGTATTTTAATAAGTTGTTTGATGGGTAATTTAGAAGGCATGTTGACTGCTATAAATTCAATTGCTATTATAAGATGCGCCCAACCCCTCATTACTTACAATTCAGGGACAATGACATTTCTTTCTCTGGTTTATAGCCACCATGGTTTTGGTAACAGCTGTGTGTATTTGTGAGGGAAGGAGAGTGCTGAATCAAATGATTGGCACAAGACAAAGAGCCCATCCATTTCCAAGAAGCTAACTCTAGGAAAAGTGTTGTTCAGTCAGCAAAGAACATCACTCAAGGAAACTTTGTTCTCTGTGCTCTCCATCCCTTCCCTTTCTCCCTGAAATTCCAAGTCTTTAGAAATGTTCACGTGTTAGAAATTCAGATTTGTTTGAAACTGTGACCGAGAGAGTCAAGTTGCATTTTTCTCTTTGTAGATACAGTCTTAGCTAAGGGAATGGCATCTAGAATGTCATTTATAAAAATATAAAAATAAAACCACATTCATTCCGTATGATACTGTTTTTATATTTTCCCTTTGATGCAGAAATAAGAAATGGAAACTTAAAAGCCATTCTAGGGCTGTTTTTCAGTTTGTCTCGCTACAAACAGCAGCAGCACCATCAGCAGCAGTATTACCAGTCCCTGGTGGAGCTCCAGCAACGGGTCCCTCACGCCTCTCCTCCGGCAGAAGCCAGCCAGGCCAAAGCCCAGCAAGACATGCAGTCCAGGTAAGGCAGGGAAGCAGGGCAGGTGTTTAAAATCAACTTATAGGTACAGCTTGTTTTTAACAAACTGTTGTTTGTGATTTTATATATATATTTATGTAGTTCTGTCAATGAGATGGGATTATTTGACTCACATTGTAGACGTTAAAACCACTTTTCTTTGGTGGGATGAGCAACACTTATCACTTGTTAGGTGACACATTTTATGTTTGTTTTCTAAAAATGATTATGGTTTGTATCAAAGTGTGTGGTGTCTTTCTTGTTAAGTAATATAGCATGGTCTCTTTTACGCAAATTCCTTTATTGTTTAGAATGTGCTGTTGAATCCTAGTCTCCAGTTGTGTAGGTATCTTTTGTTGACACATTTGATGGGCTGAATCACTGAATCAGTCAAAAATTTCAGTTCTGAGAAACAGGAATTTGAGTGTTTGAATACATACTGTTTCTGATGTGAGATTGTGTGTGTGAGTGATTGTGTATGTGTGTTTATATACACACGTATACATTTGTCTGACTGGAGTCTATTGGTACATGTAGACACAGCCTAGGGCGTGCCCAACCCGTCTCACCCAGTTTCACCCTGCCAGCCACCTTCTAATTAATTTACTTTCAATGTGCATGAATCTGTGCACCGGGCCTCTGATTTATTATATTTACTAGAGGCCTGGTGCACAAAATTCATAAATTCATGTGTGGGGGAGGGTCCCTCAGCATGAACCCTCTCTCAGTCTGGGAACCTACTGGAAATGCCCAACTGATGGCTTAGGCCCACTCACTGTCATCCTTAAGCTGGCAGTCAGACATCCTTACTGCTGCTGTGCTCCGCCAGCCATGAGCCCAGCTTATGGCTGAATGGTGCTCCCCCTGTGGGAGCGCACTGACCACCAGTGGGCTCCTGTGTTGAGCATCTGCCTTTTGGTGATCAGTGTGTATCATAATGACCAATTGTTCTGCCGTTTGGTCAATTTGCATATTAGCCTTTTATTATATAGGATTGTTTATTATTAGCACTTTCTCCTCTCTAGGGGACAGCAATATTTTTATATTTTAGTCATTTGTAGTAGTCCAAGAACTACCATAATAATAAAATAACATTATTATTATTATTATTATTATTATTATTACTATTATTTATTGATTTGAATGAGAGAGGAAGGGGAAGAGAAATGCAGAGAGAGAAAAAAAAATATGGATTTTTTTCTACTTATTTATGCATTCTTTGGTTGATTCTTGTATGTACCCTACTTGGGAATTGAACTCATAACTATGACTTATCAGGATGATGATCTAACTAACCGAGCTATCCGGCCAGGGCCATATAATAAGTATTTAGAATTATTGTAAGAATCTGTACTATAACTGCTTCCAATTTAAGTAAGAACTCTTTATAAGATTTACAATTACAATTGCCATTTTAAATTAAACTTGCATATATTTATAAAACTAGTATGATATAAACAATTGAAAAATTTCTTGATTTTTGAATGGTCATGATATTGAACTATAGTTATGTTTTCAAATGTATACATCATAAATTACCCAGATGCATAGTACTGCTTGCTTCTATCCTAATTGATCTTTGATTATAACCTTTGTTTTTTAGTAAATATATTATAGCTATTAGGTTTCTTTGCTTTCTGCTGTTATTCAATAATTCATTGCTGTCTCTGTTGCTACTTCTATCCAATACTGTTCCTTCACTGATGTGTGATTTCAGTTCTGTGAGGTGAGAAAGCAGATTACAAATTCTGATACATTTTTGCTACTGAAAAAAGTAAAAAGGTGATAGAACAAAGTGCTTGGGCTTTGGAAGGTCACTGATAGTTTAAAGTCATTCATGTTTACAACTCATTCCTTCTTTGTCTTGTCTTGCTTAGACAAGCCAAAAATGATAACTGATCTAGTATTCAGAAATGATGTATCTAATTTTCAGCTGATAGAATATAGTCTGTCTTTTTTTAAAAATTTTATTACAGCCTGGTAAAAAAAATCAATGATACAACTAGTCCAACATGAAAATATTGTCTTTAAAATGTCCAGATTACTAATTCATTTGGTTAATAAATAATATTAATATAAAAATTTGTCCTCATCTTGTCAATAAAATTTAATCTTAGAAGGGGAATAAACTATTGAAAGCCAAATGCTTCTAAATTAATCTCCAAATGGTCTTCTATATGTGATTTAAATTGATTATATGTAAAGACAATCTTGTTCCTTGATCACCAATCACTTTTATCATTGGACTTGAATTATACACTGTTGTATCTGTGCTAAGATAAATGTGGGGCTCAAATTTAAAATTTTTTAAATCCTTCACATGGGGAAATATTTGCTTATCTTTTAGTGGTAAAGACTTGATTAGTTAAGTCATCAATTCTTAATATTTTTAATATATTCAACTTAAAACTTAGTTTTCTCTATATCAGAGATCTCCAGAAGAATGTTACATGGGTAAATATTAAATATATTGCTATATTATATAATGTTAAGCATCCTTTTTGCATTTACTTAATACAGTAAATGCAAAACCAATTTGTTCTGTTTTCCTGTTTTGAAAAGAGTAGATTAAATATACTTTATCCAATCAACTAGGAAATATGAGAAATACTTTATATAAAGTGATAAGTTGAAATCAGAGTTATTTTTATAAGTTTTAACTGTGAGATCAAGGATATACTATTTCTTATTCTGAAAAACAAGGTAGAAATAAATTCTATAATTTTCAAAATCAGAAAACTAATTTTTATCAATAAATACGTTGTAGGTATTCAGAATACTTCTGCTAATAATACTTTTCCATATATTCTGTTTGCTTTTGTTGTTGCTTTGGACAATTAGAGTTCTAGCTGACATTAAGATAACAGAAAGTTGAATTTCACCAAAACTATACAGTGCCTGGCATGAGTGCAGCTAGCCATGAGCAGAATGCATGCTATGAATGTACAACTTGCTAAAGAATATCTGATAAAGATTATAGTGAAAGAAAATTATAAAATTAAAATATGTTTCATATCTAGGGTCTGATTACACATATGAGGTGTTAGGATGATAGCATATATTTTTATTTGTTAATTTTTTTAAAGGGAGGTGATTTTCCTTAAAATGTGGGCCTTCCATTTTAATTTTGATCCAGATTACTAAATGATTTTCCATCCCATCATTAAATAATTTGAATCACATGAGCAAGTACTTTATATATTTTGCAAAATGAAAGCATGCACTAGTAAAAAAAAAACAAAAAAACTTGAAAGTGAAATGTGGAGATAGGTGACAAATCACATTGGTAGATGATAGAAGTGCTAAAGGCAGTAATGATGTAAGTCTTTATGAACTAAAACAAGAGCTTTTTGGGAATAGGGGAGCTTGTGGTCTCCACAGATCATATTTGCTCTTCTGCTTTTTATTTTGTGGAAGAAAACCAAGAATGAGTCCACTTGCAATTTAGATAAACTTTTCCTATAGAACTCACAGGTCAGATTGCAAATCTTTAGGAGCATGCTTTTTGAGTGACTTGTCGATTCCCTTCTCAGTCCCTTCCCAGGGCTCGCTTGACCCCTGCCACCCACATTGCTCTTGGAACCCTCTCCCTACAGAGGGTATTTGCCCTTCACATTTCCCGGAATCATGGTGTCCTTCTGGGAGATTCACTGTGAAACTGGGATGGCTTGCCAGTCTGTGGTTATAAATCCTGTAAAGTATATGAGGAAGTTTAATTTAAGGTGACAGGAAGGCACTGGTAATTTAAGCCCTCAGGAGCCTGGCTTCTATTAGTTGCTTAACTCAGCGCTGTGTTGTGGCCTGTGGTAGGCTCGTCAAAATGTCAGTGAATCAACCAGATTTTAAACACAACAAAACTAAAAGAACATTTATGAATCTTTTTTTAAAATATATTTTATTGATTTTTTACAGAGAGGAAGGGAGAGAGATAGAGAGCTAGAAATGTCGATGAGAGAGAAATATCGACCAGCTGCCTCTTGCACACCCCCACCAGGGATGTGCCTGCAACCAAGGTACATGCCCTTGACCAGAATTGAACCTGGGACCTTTCAGTCCACAGACCGACTCTCTACCACTGAGCCAAACCAGTTTTGACATGAATCTTTTCTTAAAAAGCAGGATAGTATCACCCCTAAAGAAAAATAATTGAAGAGAAATAATTTGCTCTTTATTTGAGCCATTTAGGAAATTTAGAGTGTAAGAATATTAAAAGAATGTGTGTGTACACACACGTTTTGCTTATGTTCTATGTTTTTATTCCCTATTTAAAAAGCATGACAACCACTTTACTTCTGTTATTATAGATGAAGCAGCATTAATGCAGTTTTGGTTAGTACTTTAGAGTCAGGCAAACAATGGTTTGAATTCTGCCTGCCAACTACTGGTGATATGATGTTGGGCAAGTGACTTTAGCCTCAAATACTAGTGTTCTAACCTCTACTATTGAAATGATGATAACTTCCTCTCATTGATATTGAGAAGAGATTACCTGTGTATAAATCTCCTCCTAGTTAGCCTAATACTTAGCATATAATAGACACAGATAACTATTCATATTTCCTCCTGCTGTTAGATCCAATCTCATGTATTACATAAAATGCATTGACCACATTAGAAACCTGGTCAACCTCATCACTGTTCCCTCCTTTCTCACTTTCTCTGATCAATTTAGTCCATTTTACTTAATTCACTATGTAAACGTTATTCAAAGTAATGGCATCCTTATAATTAAAAATAACAACCTAATGCTCAGACCTTTCCAAACTCAGTCTAGCTACACTGAGGTAACTCCTTTAATTATTTTAGGTATTTCCTCCACTAGTTATTACCATATAACTAAATAAAATACTTCTGTTAATTTTTTATTTACTAATTTGGTCATTGTCTTTTGATTCAATACCCATCAATCCCAAACCCTTTTACTGTAGTTAACAAATATTTATTTAGCACTTTTCCAGGCCGTAGATATATATAGCAGAGGACAGAATACACCAAAGAGTCTTTGCCTCTTAAAGGTTACATTCTAGAGATGATAGATCAGATTGATGATTAACAGTTAATTAAAATATATAACAGTTATTGGATAGCTGATAGTGGAGAAAAATAAATCAAAAAAGAATAAAAAAGAGGTATAAATGTCATATTTTTGCAAACTTAAATGAGAGTCTGAGGGAGGGAGTCCTCACTCTGATGACAACGTTGAACAAGCAGCTCTGTGGTTGTTTTGTGTAGTGTTTCAGACCTATAGAAGAGCAAGCTAAGAGTTTGGTCTGAGAGCCTGTCTGATTTATTTCAAGGAGCAAATAGCCCTGACTAGTGTGGCTCAGTTGGTTGGGTGTAATCCTGTGTATCAGAAAGGTTGCCTGTTCGAATCCTGGTCTGAGCACATGCCCAAGTTTCAGGCTCAATCCCTGATGGGTAGCATGCAGAAGCCAGCCAATGGATGTTTCTTTTTAACATTGATCTCTCTCTCTCTCTCTCTCTCTCTCTCTCTCTCTCTCTCTCTCTCTCTCTCTCTCTCTCTCTTCTCTCTCCTCTCTCCTCTCTCCTCTCTCTCTCTTCCTCCTTCCATCTCTCTTTCTCTCTCCCCCACTCCCTTTCTCCCTCTTTCTTTCTCTCTCTCCCCACCTCTCTCTCTTCCTTGCTCTCTCTTTTCCTTCCCCTCTGAGAGAGAGAGAGAGAGAGAGAGAGAGAGAGAGAGAGAGAGAGAGAGAGAGAGAGAGAGAGAGAGAGAAATATTCCAATTGGGATGGATCAGAGGAAAGGAGGCATAAGAGTAAGATATAATTCAGTGAAAGAGCTGGCAGACATTTGTATGACCCTGTTGTCATGGTAAGGACTTTGGATGCTTATTCCAGGAGTGGTGGGAAGCTTCTATAAGGAGGGACATAAACAGGTGGACATATCAAAAGGTCACTCTGGCCACTGCAGTGAGAAAAAGTGAAAGCATTCATGGAGTCCTGGAGAAAAGCTTGGACACCCTTGGTGAAGTGAAGAGAGGAGGATACATTCCAGATATATTTAGAGTAGTGTATAATTAGCTGCTGGATCTGCAGTAGGGTGCAAAACAGAGAGGAGACCATAGCCTTGTTAGTATTAGCTGTTAGGAAGATGTTTTCATTTACTGAAATGAAAAAGAATGTGGATGAGCAGGTTTAGTAGGGAGGAGGTCAAATGTTCTCTTGAGACATGTGAATTTTGCAATGTCTGCTAAGTTTATCTAAGTGGAGATCTTAAGGAGATAATTGGAATTGCACGACTAGAGTATAAGGGAGAGGTGTAGGCTATAGACAAAAATTCTGGAAATGTAAGCATAAAGGAATTATAAAAAGTTATGAGACTAGGCATGATAGAGTCACAAAAATCTGTGTGTGAATAAAGAGAAGAGGATTGAAGACTGGGGTCAGAAGTCCATCTGATAAAAATAAACTTTTCAGCCTATGATATAGGAAGAAAACCAGAATTTGTTTGCCTAGAAAGCAAGTGAAGGAAGTATTCCAAAGAGGAGGGAGAAGTCCACAGCAATGGTTCATATGTAGCCCCTACTGTGTTCTAGTCACCATTCTCAGTACCTTATGCACATATTCATTCTTTCAGTCCTCACAACACTATGCCATAAGGACCATTATTAATCCCAGTTTTCAGATAAGGAAACTGAAAATGGAAAGATAATTAAATTGCATGAGGTTTCACAGTAACTAATTCATAAATTAAAGCCAGACTATCTCACCACAGAGTTGATGTTTCTGACCTATATACCTGCATGACCCCAACTGCCTTAAATGCTGCACAGAAGTAGGATGAATGCTGAGAACTAACCCACAAATGGGTTTCCCTGGAGACTTGGACAAAAACTATTCCACTGGGGTAGTGGCTGTGATATCTTGATTGGAATCTGCTCAGTATAAAACAGGAGGGAGGCCCCAGCTGGTGTGACTCAGTGGTAATCATCAACCTATGAATCAGGAGGTTATGGTTTGATTCCTGGTCAGGGTACACGTCCAGGTAGCAGGCTGGATCTCCACTGTGGGGTGAGCAGAGGCAGTTGCTCAATGATTCTCTCATCATTGATGTTTCTATCTCTCTCTGTCTCTCCCTCTTCCCTGAAATCAATAAAGATATCCTATCTAACAAAGAGGGGATATGCTAATTGACCCTTACACTATGGCAAAGATGGTGGTGCCCACAGCCAATAAGGAGGGAATATGCTAATTGACTATCTGGCCCTCAAAGCTGATGGTGCCCAGGTCCCTCAGCCCCACTGGGGCGGCAGGCGCGTGGCCTCCAGAGTCCCAGGTCCCTCAATCCCCCAGCCACCCAGGACCAGCCCAAGGCACAGGCAAGCCTTGGATGACAGCTGTCCAGTCATCCAAGTCTGCCCGAGGCTCAGGTAACCAGGGCCAGACGAAGCTTGCACTGCCTGCAGTGGCAACAACAGAGGTGTGATGGGGTGTCACCTTCTCCTGATCAGGTCACCTCCCTCCCTTGAAGGCTCCCAGACTGTGAGAGGGGGCAGGCTGAGCTGAGGTGTCCCCCACCCTCCTCCATTGCATGAATTTTTATGCACTGGGCCTCCAGTATTTAATAATAATAACAATAATAATAATAATAAAACAGGAGGGAGCAATTGGAGATAGTAAATACAGACAATTTCTCTAAAAGTGCCGCCATAGGTAAAACCCACTCTTTTTGTTCTTTTAATAGGTAGTTACGGTTGAATTTTATATAATGAAATAGCACCTTTAATTCTTTCTTAATCAACTGTAGATTATTTTTTGGCATTCTGTTTTGTAAAACAGGATATTGTCACTTCTGGTCAGTTCTCTTCCATCCATTCCATACATTCTAACCTCAGTTATCTACACTTTAATATTTTATTAATTTTAATAAAATTTACATTCTATTTTGTATACATAGGATTTTTCCAAGTAAAGGATGATTCCAAAAGTTTGAAAACCAGTGGAGTATTTAAATAATAGAAATTATAAATATGTTCTGAAGAATCTCTGCTTCTTTCAATAAATATCCATGAATATTTGTTGAAAGTAGATTAAAATGTAAGCATAAACTGAGGCATGACTTTAAGAATGGGCCAGGGCTCATGTAATGATGCTTTAAGGAATCAGCCCAGGTAAACTGAGGGACCCTCTATGCCAGTGTCTTTTTTCTAGAGTTACTCAGTTTTTATAGTTAAAATAGCTTTCCTTTGTTTGGATGTTTAATTAATTGGTTTGTTTATGTCTGATTTGTTTAACCAATCGCTAATAATTATTGACATGAACATTTGATTAATCTCCCTCTTATTCAGAGTCCTGTCATGTTATCTGCAATTTGCTTGTCCATTTCTCTCCTTCCTCTTCTAGATTTAATCGTCCCACTGGGTGTATACTGGAAGGAAGCTTCCCTTACAATGTGTTTTCCATTACATGGCTCCATTTATTTTCAGTTTTCCAAAATATCTTGAAGTTTCTTGCCCATTTATTTCTCCTGACCCTAACCTGTTATCCTTGATGTGAGCTTAAACGGTAATTATTCCTTTATTAACATGTTACTAACAACACATTAGTGAGAAGGCAATACTACCCAAGCTGGAGTCTCAAATGCATGAAAAGAATCATTGTTAGTTCTGATAGCTTAATTTTTTTCTTTAACAAAATAAAAATCAGTTAATTGAATATAGTTTCACCTGGTGGAAATTGAAAACATCGTAATTATATTCTATCTTTGCAAGGGAATTTTGAGAATATAATATAGATTTTCAAATGTGACACCAACTCCTCATTTAGAGGATTTAAGTTAAAACGTGCTTTTTGACCTAGATATCTAGATAAAAATAATAATGAGCCAGTTTTTATAATTTGGTCTTACAACTACCAAATCTTTTTTTTAAATATGATTTGTATATCATCATAGATCTATGATTCAGAATAACTGATTTGTGTTTTATTTCTTTAACATTTTACCATAGAACATTTGGATATCCAGTTTATACATTTTATGGACATTGTCTGCCAAACACTAAAAATTGTTTGGTTCTATTTTATTTTTGGTACTTATGGGACACTCTCTTCTCAAATAGAGCACTAGTAATATACACTTGATGATGATACCTGCAATGTATACTGTATGAAATTATTAATATTTTCCACTAAATATTATACTTCATAATGTCAACTTATTGACTTGTGAAAAGTCCAACAGTCACAAAAACCATAATAATCATGTTGGTATGATCACTGAATTATTTTCCTATAGTTAGACCTCCATGGGAAACCAAGTTATAGTCAGGGGATGATGGGTGAGCACACAATTGGATTCAAGGGACACACACATTTCTGCAATTGAGACATTAGCCATTGGCCAAGGGTTCTTCTCTAGTATAAAGCACTCTGTCAACATTTGCCTTTTGATACTCTATTTCCTATGCTTCCACTTCTCACCACCCCTGCTGCCCTCTGCTCTTTGAGTGACCTCTTTGTCTCATAAGAAGTAAACCAAATCAGCCTTCTCTCTCTGCATGTTTGGGGGCAAGCATTTATTAAAGCTCACCATCAGATGTTTTTTTAGGTCCCAATCATCTGTGTATATAAAAGGCTAATATGCAAGTGTCTCCTTGGGAGTTCAACCTGGAGTTTGATTGCTGGCTATGACATGCGCTGACCACCAGTGGGTGACACAGAATAAAGGAAGGCTCTGGCTGGCAGCCAGAAGGCCCCATCAGCCCTGATAGCTGGCCAGGCCTAGAGACCCTATTGTGCATGAATTTCATGCACTGGGCCTCTAGTCCCTTAATAAGATGAGACTGATTGTACTAATGATTCCATTTACTTTGCAGTACATTGAGAGGAGCCCTATAAATTGACTTTATAATTGGTCTTTGAAACACTTTAAAAACATCAATTTCTATAATAATTTTATAAACATGATAAAGATCGTTTCATGTGCTAAGAAATATTTTAATATATTTTGGGTCCCTCAACCATTTTTAAATCTTTAGAAGTTTTAACCATATTTTTCACTAATCAGGCTAGTCTTTGGCAAAGTTTGCTTAAATTTGCAGCTTAATAAAATAGCTTTGTCTAAAAAAATTAATGTTATTCAGGATCAAGTTTTTTATGATGGTTGCGTTATAGTTAACTTTTGTAATGGAATCCGTAATGCATTACACTCTAATTTTATCGCATACTGAAAATTGTGAATGAAAAATTTTATAGGACAGCATAATGTCTTATGTTATGTGTAAGTAAAAGCACTGTGGAAAATCTAATTTATGGTAACACTGTGAAAGAAATACAACCCTGGTTTCCTGAATTCTCCTTTAACTTGAAATTCTCCATTCCTAAAAGAATGTGATGCAGGGATATCTTAAACAGGCATCTCTCTCCTTAGTTACTATTTTGAGATCCCAGGAAAGCAAACCATGCTGGTGGCCTTATTAACTGTCAGTTGAAATTCAAGATTAAGGCAGAGGTTATAATGTATTTACATACCATAATTCACTAATAGGATAAATTATCACAGACCTGTCTTACATACAACGGGGATGATATTTCAGCCACCCAGCTACTAAAGAGAAACACATGTGAAGGAAAGCTAAGTTTCTGACTTATATATGGATTAGGCAATATCTGTTTCTAGTGAAGTCTCAGCAAAATTTAAATTTAGGGAGAAAGCATGTTTATTACACTCTCTGATGTGAGTATAGTTTTTGCAAAATCTCAAAAAGTTTTTAAATAACATATATGGTTTTGAGGTATAAAAGAATTTTGTAGAAGTAGTTGAACACCTTTCTTAGAGCTGTTAGTTGGTCAGTTACCATTTTTTTTAACATTGCACAGGGATCCTACAAAGAGAAAACCTTTATACTAAAGAAAGAATTTGGTTAAAAAAATTCTTCAAATCTTAATTCTGAATATGTGGTTTTATTCCTGTACTTAGCAATTATAGGATATATAAGGAAATATATTTCCATCTAGCTCAGTTTTAAAAGTTTAGTGAATGTGCTTCACTGTCTTCAAAGATTATTTTGTCTAAAAATTCTCAGTTTAAAACTTTATTTCCATGCACTTAATTATAGTATATCTTGGGTAACATATACATAATTTATTTTCAGTGAATTTTGAAGGAAATAGTTTCTACCTTTTAAACATAGCATCTTAAAAAGAAAGAAAGAAAAAAAAAAAGACCCATTAGGAGGTAAAAATTGTTAACTAAATCCCATGTTCAAGAAATTTACATCAAATTCTGTGATTTCTTTCTTTGTATTCTCCCGTGGTGCCTTGGGTACAGTGTTATTAAAAGGACAAACAATGTTATGATTAAGCACACTTTTCTCTCTCTTTGGGAATCCAAAGTACTAATCTATGACTGTATAGGGATTTCCATTCATAATATGTTCGTGTGACATCAAGACTGAGGGCAGATAGACAAGGGAGGGTTAGGGGAGATTCTAAAAGAAGTTTCTATAAAATTTCTTAATACAGGTAGTTATAAAAATCTATATTACATAATGTAAAAAAAAATGTTCTATGGTTTATCTTGCTCTGATAAGCATAGTTTATCCAATTAGATTTCTATTAAGTATATACATTTTAAGAATGACTGTTTCGTGCCTAACTTTTAAAAATATATGTTGTTAATGGTTTTTAGAGAGAGAGTGGGGGAGGACTAGAGAGATAGAAACATTGATGAAAGTAAAACATCATCGATCAACTGCCTCCTGCATGCCCTATACTGGGTATGGAGCCCACAACCCTGGCATATGCCCTGATTGGGAATGCCTCTGGTAACCTCTTGATTCTGTGGTTGATGCTCAACTGCTAAGCAAACGCTGGCTGAGCTGTACCTGATTTTTTCTTTTTTCTTTATTGATTAAAATATTATATATGTGTCCTTATTGTCCCATTGCCCCCCACCCTCCTACTAATGCCCTCTCTCCCCTGATGTCTGTGTCCATTGGTTAGGCTTATTTGCATGCATATAAGTCCTTTGGTTGATCTCTCCCCCTTACCTGCACCCTCCCCTACATTCCCTCTGAGGTTTGACTCACTGATTGATGCTTCTCTGACTCTGGATCTGTTTTTGTTCATCAGTTTGTGTTGTTCATTATATTCCATAAATGAGTGAGGTCATGTGATATTTATCTTTCTCTGAATAGCTTATTTCACTTAGCATAATGCTCTCCAGTTCAACTATGCTGTTGCAAATAGTAAATATTCCTACTTTTTTTTTTTATTGCAATGCAGTATTCCATTGTATAGATGTACCACAGTTTTTTAATCCACTCATCTGCGGATGGGCATTTAGGCTGTTTCCAAATCTTAGCTATGGTAAATTTTGCTGCTATGAACATAGGTGTGCATATATCCTTTCTGATTGATGTTTCTAGTTTCTTGGGATATATTCCTAGAAGTGGGATCACTGAGTCAAATGGGAGTACTATTTTTAGTTTTTTGAGAAAACTCCATACTGTTCTCCATAGTGTGCCTGATTTTTATGTGTTAACCAATCACTGTACTGTTGGGCATAGTTAATATATACCATGTGGAAATGAAATGAAATGTTTTAATAACAGATGATATTATTATGTTTTAATGACAGTTGATATTATTCCTAGTGATTCTTTATGTACTGAGTGGCCAGATTATTATGATCTCTGAACACATAATAATAATAATACTCAGTGTGTGTGTGTGTGTGTGTATGTGTGTGTTTGTGTGTGTGAGTATATTAGAGGCCTGGTACATGAATTTGTTCATGGATGGAGTCTGGCCAGCCTGGCCAGCGGGAGAGGGCATGGGCAGTTGGCCTGCCTGCCTTCTGGTTGAACTCCTGCTCAAGGGGACAATTTGCATATTAGCCTTTTATTATTTAGGATATACATTGAGTGACCAGATTATTATGCATTCAGAGATCATAATAATCTGTCCACTCAGTGTATATTATGTTAGAGCCTAGTGATTTCTTTTCCATTGGTGGTTGAAATTTCAAATGTAACCTTTCCACAAATAAAGATTCAGCCCCCATTACATGCCAAGAATTATGCTAGACATGTGGCTAGAAACTGTTATGCTTTACCTTTCAAGTTGTCCACATTCCATTTGAGGACCTATTTACCCAGATCATCCAACAGGTACACTAACTAGTCTAACAGAGTACAGTTACCAGTGACCACAGTTAGAGGAAAGAGCCCATGGAAAGGCACTGATAAGAGAAATGTCATTTCACCATCAGGAAATGGCCACTATCTGGCCAAGGAAAAAGTGCAGCTAGAACTGTGTTAAAGATATCTATTACTGTTTAAAGAAACAAACCCAGGTCCTGACCTGTGTGGTTCAGGTTAAAGTGTTGACCCATCAAAGGGTTATGGGTTTAATTTCTGGTCAAGGGCACGTATCTGGGTTGTAGGTTTGATCCCTGGCCTCAAGGAAAATATTCTTGGATGAGGATTAACAACAAAAATAACAACAACAACAACAACAACAACAATAACAAAACAAGTACAGTGGCACAAAACAATAGCCAATATTATTCTTATGGCTTTTGTGAGCCTACGAATTAGACAGGGCCCACCTCTAGAGGGAGTTGCTGGGAAGCCAAATATCTGAAGCTGGAGAATCCACTTCTAAGGTCACTTTTCATTCATGGGTCTGGCAGTTTAGCTGGAATAATGACCATGCAGGGTCTCTCCAGCACAGCAATCTCGGGAACTCTTTGGAGATAAGGGTGAAAGGAAATCATCATGTTTCTATTTTTGTTGTCTCATTGAATAGTGATGTATTTCAATAAACAATAAAATAATAATGTAGGAGTGGAAACATATGAAGAGAAGGAGGTGGAGAAGAAAAGTTCAGCTTGTCTTTCATGGATTTGAGATTTCAGTGGGACCATTTCTAGAGTGGTCCTAGGAGAACAGTCAGGGCCAGAGATAAAGACCTGAGAACATTAGCTTAACTGTGTTTTATTGATTGAAACCATAGCAATGGAAGAGATTACTCAAGAACATTGAATAAAGCTGGGGTGGGGGGTAGGCGAGGAGGGCTCAGAACAAAATTCTGGTGACTACATTTATGGGTAAAGAGAGCGAACCACAGAATGCTCCTTTTGGAATATATTCAGAGTTATGGTAGCTTGTTTGCTACCTTCTTAGAGACAAACTGTGAGGTGTTTTTTGTTGCTGTTGAAGAATGCCTCGTTTTCTGAGATATTTATTCTTGTCTTTCAAATTAATTGTGAAATCTAGAGTATAAATCTAACATGAAACTCTGGTTGAAATATTAAATATGCTATATCTTCTAAGCATATCAGAACTATATTTTCATATAAGCATATATCACAAAACAAAACATTTATTAAATTCTCTATTTGAGACACTTTGAATGTTGTACAGTGCTTAGACTTATAGGTTCTGAAAGGCTTACCCTGTGTGTGTTACTTTGAGAAAGATGGTTCTTCAATGTCCTTTGGGACAGTTTCTGGTGGTTCATATATATATATATATATATATATATATATATATATATATATATATATGTGTGTGTGTGTGTGTGTGTGTGTGTGTGTGTGTGTGTGTGTGTGTATATACATATATATAGTTATGTTGTACTAAATTCACCTGAATATTTATAGAGTTTCCTATGGGGCCTTAGTACATTCAGGGGCTCACTAACCGATGAGGATTCAGGCAGAGAACAGAGAAGATGAGCTGGTCTTCAGGTAGGGCAGACTAATTTTAGATTCTGTGCTATTGACAAATGTGCTAGATTTTTACTGCTGGCATTTCAATTTAGTGATTCACAGAAAGTAAATGTTCAAATGTATCACTTTTTGCACACCTGCCTAATATTTTTGTGCTTCTCCTTTCAAGTTTGAAGTAAATTCAGTTTCCATTATATAACCAATGACATGTTTTAGGAAGGGGTTTGCGTTAGTAAACATGGTTTAAGGGTTATACTTCTCAGAGAGAATAACTAATCCCTGCATGTTTACAACTAATTTTTCCAAATTAAATCTTTTCAGCATAGTGCCAATATAGGTAGGCAATCAAAAAGTCTTTTTCATGATTCATTAATTGGTTTATTGTAACAGTAAATATAAAAAAAGGAACACAAAACTGAATAAAATTTCTCAGTATCTTTGTCCATCTATAAAACCTTTAGGAGTATGAAGTCAATTTCTTATGTATATATGTATGTATGTATGTATGTGTGTATTAATGCAACATCCAAAAGTATTCACACACTTTATAAGAGAACCATTATAATAAGATCATACAGTGATCTTTACTTTTTCTGTCCCATGAAAATGGACTTAGTTACCTGTGAATATCTATCTTCCTAGTATTTCCTGCTACTTCATTCCCAGTTTGACTAGTGACATAACTTAGAAGTGGAGAATTAATTTTTTTCTCTTTATTCACTATACCAAGGACATTCCATCTTGTTCTACTATACTCTGCTCCTCTGTAACTTTACTGTGCAATTCAAGAAGATGCCCTGGAGCCATCTGAGATTCCTCCCTTTTCTACATTTTCTTTGTCCATGATTATAACTTCTTTGATTAGCCATTTACTTCCTGTGCCTCTGTCCTCATGTAGACCCTCATCAAGTCTTGTCAGAACTACAGCAGTTATTTCCTATTTGGTCTCTAGGCCCTTCCTCCTCTAATTCCACCTTTACACATCTAAGAAAAGAACCTCTCTAATCTGAGAATCCATCATTTATTCTATTAAAACCTTTGATATTCCCATTGCAGGCAGGAGAAAGGCCCAGTTCCTTGGCCAGATAATGTGTTTCTTCAGGTTCTTACTTGGGCAAACATTAGGTGTTAAAAGAATATTTCAGAATGAATGAATAAGAAAAAATACATTTTAAAATATTTGTAATTTTAACAAAAATCAAGACAATTCAAATGTCAACAGTCCCAACTAAGATTTTTTTGGAGTAAACTTATTAGCAGCTACTGGAAATAAAGAATGATAGATTGTGTGAGGCTCATGTATTATGTTTTGGTGATTTTTAATGATGTACATGCACTTTATGTATGGGCTTACTTTTATTTTTGAGGATAAAAACTAAGGAATGTGATTATATAATTTTTACTTCTGCATGAAAGTCCACTACTAGAATAGCTACAACAGAAATAGAATCTTCTACAAAAATCCTGAACTGAACCTTTCAAATGCAACAATATTTTGATGAGAGGTTCATGAAGAGATGAAAATAATTTTTACTCTTATTCTATTATTTTATTAATAAGTGTTGCTTGAATCCTGGCCAAGGATCATGAGGCTAATGCAGCAGCAGAAGAAAAAAAGTTCTGTGACTGATTGGCCATGTGTGCAGTGGGCATAGGAATGGGGAGTTATAAATAATATGCCATATTTTCTCTCCCTGACTAACATGCTGCTTAAAGTTTTTAAAGATAGTGTTTACTTGGAAGATATTTGAGGAGAGCTGCTTTGATACTAAAAGTTTCTTACCCTTTAACATTTGTTACTGCCTACTCTAGATTTCTACACGTGACCTGTTGAATGAAATTATTTAATGTTATCTGTCTGAATGCTGAAAAGTATCTGTTGAAAGTAGATTTACTTGATATTGGAAGAGTGATTTTCTGTATGATGTATGAATTTGCTATTATAATACCTTGTAGGTATTTGCAGATCCACAAGGCAATGAATTAACAGCAAAATAAGCATTAAAATATTAAAATTTGTATTCAGTTTGCAAGAAGATGATATGCTATGACATAATAGAGCATGGATTATAGAAACTAACAAATGAAAGTTTAAATTTCAACACTGCTACTTACAAGAAGTAACTTATACAAATTACTTAGTGTTCAAATATTACCAGTATCACCCCAGTAAATTAAATGAAATAAAGAATTTCTGAAAATCAGCACACAAAAAAAGAAAGAAAAGAGAAAATATAAACTGGCTTAACTATTAATAAGGGCACAATGAAGATGAGTATATTTCTGAATTCTCCTTTAGTATACTTTTGACCCTTCCATTCTTAAAACAATTTTTTTCTAGCTGAAATGATGTGCTGTATCATTGTTTGATACTACTACCCAGTAAAAATTAATAAATCATCTACTAACTATATATGCATATATACTAACCCCATGAAAGGAACTGAGAATGCAAAAAAAAAAAAAGTAATGCCTAACCTGGTAAGCAAAAAACAATCAGTTCAGGAAACAGACATTTAATCTGATGAATTTCCATGTCAACTAAATAGAGAAGAATAAAGATCTAGGCACCAGTGGGAGAGAAAAACTAACTCTGGATTTGAAACGTGCTTCAACTTGAATTGATGTCTGGGCAAGATTTTGAAATTAAGATTTTGTAATGTGGATAAGAGAAAAAACAGTATTTCATATGAAGGAAAACTCATGAGAAAACCCATGGAAAGGTGGGGGGAAAGGCCTCAGGGAAGAGGGGTGGTGACATGGAGAATGTGGGGTGGAAGATGTACAGAGGAGATGAAGGTGTAAAAGAGGATGGGAGACATGCTGAAGCATCTAGAAACCAAATCACAGAGCTTGGATTTTATCCTACAGACAAGTAGAGTTGACAACAATTTCTAAGAAAGAGATCGCCATTCACTCTTTCTTGGGAAAGTTAATTCTGTTGGCTGTGAGAATGATTTGATTTGCCTGGGAATAAAAAATGGACTGATAACAAAGAGACTAATGAAGAGGTTTTATTAGAGTCCAGGAAATACATGGCAGTGGAGTTAAAAAAAAAAAAAAAGTGGCTAATTATCAGGACAATTCCATAATGTTCAATGGAGAAAATGCTGGTGACACCAAATTTAAATAGCAAAATCAAAGAGAGAAAAGGATGTTTTGAAAGAAGGAAAATGAGTTAGGTTTTGAATGTTTTTGGAATACCTGGCAGAAATGTAGGTGGTAGGTCCAGGTGGGGATATTTAAAAAGTAGCAGTAAAATATTTAGAAAGGAGACTCTGAGTTTAGGATTGAGTTTTGAGTATAAAGTATAGATTTGCTATAAAAAGAACGGAGAGAAAAATTAGCTGGTGCCTAAGATTATGACTTTGAAACTATTCATGGTTATAGTACAAGATTTAGGGGAGGGGCAGTGAGTGGACCTTTATTTGGGAAATAGGAGGAGTGGCTGGAGAGATAGCTGTTGGATTAAGAAAGATGAAATTAGGGTTTCTAGAGGAAGAAAGGAGTCAACAGTATCTGAAGTAGCAGCTGGTTACTAAATGAGGCGTGTGGGGGGGATATGTCCATTATGCTGATTATGCAGTTTGAATTAGGAAACTACAAGTTTGTTGTTAAGGCAAGGTTGTATGTGTGTGGTTCTTCTGTAGCCACAACTCCTTCAATTTTATTATGCCTGCTAAGCACCTGGGGATTCTGTTAACATGCAGATTTATATTCACTAGGTCTGGGAGGAGACCTAGATTCCTTCTTTCTGACAAGCCCCAGGTGCTATCTATTTTGTTGGTCTGTGGACATGCTTTGAGTAGCAAGGCTCTGGTGGTTAGTAAGGTGATTGAAATTCAGGATGTTTACTTTGAGAAGTTTTCCTTGTAGTAAATGGATATTACAGTCCCACCTGGGAATTTGCACTGAGGCTGGATTAGAAAGTTCTGGCAGTTTGAATCTTTCTGTGTATTGGACGCCAGATGAGTTTCATCCTTTTTTTATTTATTTATTTATTTATTTTTATTGGCTGTCTCTTGTCTCCTTTTTCCTTCCATGTTAGGGGAAATAAAACTATTCTCTTGATATTACACTTTATCAAGTAGATGAGCTGATACTTCCTTTAGTAGAACTCAGTGAGTTTCAAAATATTTATTTCCTTTGTATTTTTGTTCCTGATATTTTTGTCACTCATTAGCTACATTTGACAACATTTCAGAAAAATAGTATGCAATCTTCAGTCCAGATGTCTGAAAAATCTATAGTTTACTGGTGTTCTGACTTTATTTATCGACCCCACTTGCCTCAGAGCTGTGTCTACATGTTCCTTGTGTCTGTTTTACTAATAAATCGTGTAAGCTGTACCTACTCACCTGCTTTTTGATAGTCTGTTTATAAATTTGAAAATTGGGAAATGGTATTATAAGCATTCTGGAGGGGGAGGGGATACTTTTCTGCTGTGAAGGAAGTCATAGCCAAACAAACAAACAAACAAAAAACTAAGAAAAATAAGAGGAGCTAGAGGTGATGTGGGAAGAGCTGGGAGCTTGAGTTGTGTGATAAACATGGAAACTGAATGAGAATGTAGATACAAATGACATGGTCTTGTCTGAAAATCTGCAAGAATTAAAAGGAAAAAGGGAAGAATCAACAATTGAGGTTTCAAGACCATATGACTGAAAAAAATGGTGACCCTGGGAAGAGAAATCAACAAACTAAAGGATCTGATTAGGACTTAGGTAATAAAAGAAGAAAATTGGGGAGTCTAATATAGTGATTTTAAGGATCACGGGAATGGACATCTTTTACTCAGTTGATGTTGATGGCTGGGAGTAGGTTGCAGACATTAATTCTAGTTTCTAGTATATTTTACTTGAAATCATAGGCAAGAAACAAATTGCTAAGTGAAAGAATGCATTTAAGTATTTGAAGAAAAAAAGAGGACATAAAAAATAATTTCTTTAAAAGAAAGAGGGCCTTTAAAGGAAAGACAAAATGGATAACAATAGTGGCGGGCAAATCCATTGAGCTTATCGGTATGACAGTCTCTGAAAGAGGGAGACTGAAAAGGCAGAGGGAACAATGAGGCCAAATGTAAAGATGTTAAGAGTATGGTGAGAAGTGAACACAACTCTGTGTTCTTTGATGAACAGTTTCACAAGTGCAAGGGAAGCAAAGCAGAAGCCAAGTTTCAAAAGATTGAACTATGAAGGCTTGATATGAAGATATAGGCAACAAGGATTTTCTTGTATTACATTAGAAAACACATATGAGCCATAAAACCAAATTGGTTTGGGCCATGTTGTTGATCTCTCTAAATTTTGTATTTTTTTTTCATGTCTATACTAGAAATTATATTTCTTAAAATGGAAGAGAAACCAATGAGGTAGCTTCAAGTCCCTTGTTTTATTGCTATCTCTCCTGCTAATTTATGTTCAACTTAGAGAGTTACAGGATACCCACAGTGGTGAACCTTTAGATAGTTCTTACACAATAGGCTGAGACATTCACAAAAATTTTTCTTTACTTTAAATACTTTTATTTTTAAATTTTAAGTTATTTTTCTTATTTCACTGAGACACTTTGGTTTTTATTTAAATCATCCTCTGCTTTTATTGCTACTTGAGGCCATTTGGCCAGTTGACTCAGTGTCCAGGATACTTAGAATACAGAAAGCAATACTATATGCAAGTAATACCAAATCTCAGATCAAATGTGAAGAAACAAGTGCTCTGTGAACCTGAAAGCTTCCTAGACATGAGGATTTATTCCTGTCTAGCCAGGAAGTTGTAAGGACCTGCATGTTTTCCCAAGTTAACTTGGGAAATATGTCATCATCTTAAGAAACCCATTGGTGATTAAGACACCCTCTGCATGGCAGCAGAGCACCTGGATCTATTGCAGCAGGGCTTAATTGACCCTTCTCCGCTGATTCCAACACCCCATGCTGTTCCTGTTTCCTGGGAAGCTTGGGAAACTACACATGGAACAACTGTGTTCACAGAGCCATCCCGGTCACCTGAGAAATGATTCTCCACACATCAGTCCACCCATGACCATCCCAGGCTGTGTGAGCTTGTCTCAGGTCTCACCATGTCCTTCAGAACACCAGTTTCAGACCCCAGGGGTAATTTGGAAATCAATTTAACTCAAAGTACACATTTTTTTGTTTGGTTTATAACATATTCACTGCTCTTCAAAACTCAGTTTAAATTACATGTTCTGGTGTGGTTTTGATTAAATATATATTTTTTTAATTTTAAGATCATTAAGAACTATAATTAAAGAATGCCCAGAAGCTGTCATTAATAATTACTCAGTTTGTTTTTGAAGAATTTAACCCCAATTTTTGTGTAAGTCTTTCTCCAGAAAAACTGTTTTACTTCCTTAAAACACTCTAGGATGAAAGAGCAACAATAAATTATTAGAAACCATTTGTTTTAATCAGGTACTTTTGAAACTAACAGTTAGGTTAAAACAGCAGATTAGAAGAGTTTATTAAAGAAAATAATGTCTCATTTCATACTTTTATTTTCATTTTAACTTTGGAGGAAGATATCTTTCTATTATATAAGTAAAACTAGCTTTCCTGAAGATTTCATAGTCACTTACAAAGGTTAAATATTTTAAAAGGTAAACTACTACTATTACAGTAATGTGAATAGTACCACACAGGCTTAATTTTAAAATCAATGATGACATTTTGTTACAGAGGTTGCATCACATTATTTCATAGTGTGTTCATAATCAAATGTCATGCTATATATGTTGCATTATCATAATTCTCTAATTTATTCTTTGTACATGTGTATACATGTTCCAATTGCATTTCATTAACTCATAGTTTTCTTGTAAGTTTGTGCCTTCTTTCCATGTTCAAAGAATCTCTTTAATTCAATTTTTCTGTTTCTCCTCATACAGTCTGGCAGCCAGATATGCAACTCAGTCTAATCACAGTGGAATTGCAACCAGTCAAAAAAAGCCTACTAGGTCAGTTAATATCTCTAATGTATTGCTTAATAGTGATAATAAATGCCCCATGATACTTTGTCCTATCATTCTAATTGTTTTTAAAAAATTACATACTTCGGGATGAAAAGTTTAGAGGACCAAGTTCTTCTAAGAGGCTATTCTTATGCAGTCTCTTGAATGAGCATGATGGTATTAGATCATTAAAATGGGATGTGGCTGCTTCTAATTTAGGTTTGTCATACATAGTGCTATAACTGGGCTGAAGTCTAGCTCTCAGGCTTAGAGAAAGTCAAAGAAGAAATTGCTTGGAGGAACCCACTCAGGTCACGGAATCTGGAAGTTATGAACGAACATTACAGTTGCTTTCTGAGATGGGCGTGCATTAATTATTGCCCATTTTGAAGCAGAATGAAGAAACACTGGCAGACTTACTGTATTTTCCGGCATATAAAACGACCCCCTAATTTTACGGTTAAAACATAGGTTTAGGCCTATATTCGCTGTATAAGACTACCCCCCACTTCCGAAGCAACACCAGTTCTTTTTTTAATAGACCGCCTTTCTGACTCTGGCCAATCTGAGCAGGCTTTTTACTAGAACACAGTGTAGGTTCGGGTACAGAACATGTATAATTTGCATGCATAGAAAGCCTGCTCGGATTGGCCAGAGTCAGAGAGGCGGTCTATTAAAAAAAGAACTGGTGTTGCCTCGGAAGTGGGGGGTAGTCTTATACAGCGAATATAGGCCTAAACCTATGTTTTAACCGTAAAATTAGGGGGTCGTCTTATACATCGGAAAATACGGTATGTGGGGAAGTTAGCACCAGGTCAGCCTGGCCTGTTCTTTTATCTGTCATAGATTTAATGTTGGCTTCTTTATGATGTATGTATTTTAAAGACAGTCTGTTATAATAAATGACATTTCATCATGCGCTGTTTGGAAAATACGAAAATATTGGTATACGAAAATGTGTTGAAAGTGTTTGGTTCCCTTTTCATTGTGAAGTTGCTGAAGGCATGATGGTAGCGTGGAACAGCTGAGCGAAGCCACAGCAGATGTGTCTTGTTCCCTGATTATTATGCGATTATATATACCTCTCATTCACTGGGGAAGTATCTAGGGGTGGTTTACTGGTCACTGCTGTGATAATGAATCATGGTGTGCAGTGTTTGACCACAAGGACGGCTTATGATACCTTAATTTGAGGTATGTGCTTTTCCCCTCACCTCGGTTTTCTAAGTTATGTTCATTTACATAATAATTACAATTATTCTGGAGAGAAAAATTAAAGGGGTATTCAATGAACATTAGCAGAGATGTTATAAATCAAGCAGTGAGCTGTCACGTACATAAGCATTTTATTTTTTTCGAAGACTGATGCACATAAAATATATTTTAAGGACTTTGATTTAATAGAACATCTCGATTTCTTCCTTTTTTAAGCTTTATTCTCATTTCTCTTTTTATTACTTTGATGAATGATCTGGAGTTCTGGCTGCCTGTCAAATGAGGATAATGAGAAGAGCAAATGGATTTTTTAATTTGTTTGACTGAGAACTAAACATCACTTGGCTTCATGGGTCCCAGTAAAGATTAAAACACATTTTAATTGCTTTCTAGAAACAGATGAACTTTTATTGCAAGCAGGGCAAGTTTGGTGGCAAAGTTTGTTTATACATGTGAGTTTGGAAAGAACTTTAAAATCTATGACTGGGTCTACAGGAATAGTTTTTAAATTTATTATGATTGGGACATTTGGCCAAATTAATTATCGAGTCCTTTGTGCAGAGGGCAATCACTGGCTCTCAGTGTCTGTGGTTATTGTGCTTTTACTTACAATGTCCGTTATTCAATTTGAGCAAAAATGTAATTGCTGGAATCATTTGGAAAAAATTCTAATCTTGTGTATGACACAACCTCTCATTAGCAGAATGGCTGATGAGATCTTTATTAGCCACATATTTAAACTCCAAAATACAATCAACATTTTGAAACTATTAACTATTCCAAGAAATCAAGACTTCTGTTTTTAAGCTGAGATTTGTGTTTTCCTTATGTTCATTCCATTTTGCAATATCCGTTACTGTTTTAAAAAGTAGTATTTAAATTATTTAAGCATTCACTTTCCTAATCATCTATAGGAACAATCTATTAAGAAATATTGTAAGTTGATTTAAAATGTGAGTATTATCACACTGGTTGTGAAATTGTGATATATTTGGCCCCAATATGACATATATAAACATTCTTTTATTTTAAACATTTTATAAAAGATACCAGTAAAAAATTCAGTGATGTTTTATAAGTTCTGGGTTATTTTTGTGGGTTTTCTTTTCTTTAAAAGGGCAATTATTACAGCAGTACACAGCGGCATTCACATGGTGGCAGCAAACACTACCAAGTGGCTGGCATCCTTTACTGTCCTATATTTAAATATATCTCAGAATTCCAGTATTAGTTCTTAATTCCTAGTTTTTAATTTATCTGGATTGATTTTACTATATGTACAAGATATATCAGTAGTATAAAATAAAATATAGTAATTGTACATTTTAAGCACAATTCATGAAAAAAAAAACACCTGAAACTTGAAATTTTAACATGGAAATCATTTAAACAGTAAAATAAATGATCCAAACTAGTATTGATAGTCCAAATACAGTAACTGAAGGTTATAACTTCCTGCCAAACTTCCCCTAATTTTAAGACATTCTGCACATCTTTCATAATGGCCTGTCCTTCATAGACAAAGGATAGCTGAAGCTAATGTCAGTGTTGATGTATTTTAAATTGTCTTTCTGCGAACAGAGATTTTCTTCTGCTGAGACCTGGGTCTTTCTTATATTGCCTCTATACTCAGTTGGCTACACTTGTGAGGGGCTTACCTTTGGCAACAGAATAAAAGTTTTTAATGACAATGAAACTGGACAGAAATGAATGGACTGGTGACCTTGCTCTTCATTCCTGGTTTTAGAATAGCTAGCTAACTTAAGTATTCAATAAGTAAATAGTTATTCTTTGCAGGTAGTTCAGTAACTTTATTCTTCTTGTCATTGAAGTACAAGTTTATTTAGGATACAGCTACTGGAGATAAAAACAAATATCTATACAGTGATAAGAACAGCCCAAACAGCTGCAGATAGCTGATTAATGCCCTGAGAACATAAGGTGTTATTATTTCCCTCACTTTTCATGTAATTGTTACAGTACTTTTAAATCAAAATTTTATTCATCAGGGTATGGTAAGTATGGTTTCTTTCAGTTAAAGGTGACTTGGTTTCTAATTACTCTATATTATTAATATACTTGAAGCTATATTTATTGAAAAGTGTAACAAGATTTTTTTTTTCTCTGAAGATTCTCAAACCTTAGCTATTTATTTGTCACTTAAAGCATCGTTTTCTGCTGCGTAGATTTTAGAACCTCATATGTTGTGATTCTCCTATGAACTCTTCCCTGCTCAGAACCGCCCACTCCACAGCTTTTCAGAACGTACAATAATGACGTAATTTTTCTTGTACTATTTCAGGCTTCCAGGTCCCTCTAGGGTGCCTGCTGTGGGCAGCAGCAGCAGCAGCAGCAAGACCCAGGGCGCCTCTAACTTAAATAGGAGAAGTCAGAGCTTTAACAGCATTGACAAAAACAAGCCTCCGACATATGCAAATGGCAATGAAAAAGGTAAGTGTCAGCCTGTTACCGCATGGTGACATCCGTTGAACATATGTGTATCATCAATTACATACTAAGTGCAATATTTGAGCAGTGTCACCGCTTTTGAAATGGAAACGTTACCAGTGAAGTTTCCTGTGTTTTCTAACTGCCCCTCCTGAATTCCAGCTTTCTTCAGGGCTTTTCTTATCTGAAGATCATTTTAAAGATACAAACTCATTTACATTTCAGTGGTTTGTTGTATACAGAATAGGATGTCTTTCTCAAATAATTTCTCTCAGAGGCCTATAAATAGCATTTTGTTTTGTCTTCTCATGTTTTATGAATATTTATTCTAAAGTCATACATTTATATTACATTATTTGTATCCTTAGCTTTAGTTAACATAAATAAGTACCATAGTATTTTGGGCAATTAAGGTTGGAGTGTAAACATTTGAGGGATAATTATGATGGGTATTTAATCTTTGAAACTTGTAAAGAAACGAATTATTCGTTTGTTTTATTTCCTTGGAAGAATGCATAATAGAACTATCAAAACTCAAAGTTATCAGCAAGAAAGAACACAGCGGAAGTCTGTGCTAAAGTCAGGTTATACATTGACTGTATGAAGCACAGTTTTCTACAATGTACAAAATGTGCATTTCAAGAGGTACTGGCTCGATGCATCTCACCATGGAGCATGGGTACAAGCAAGCGAGTATGTACCGTATTTTTTGGACCATAAGACGCTCTGGACCATAAGACGCACCAGTTTTTAGAGAAGGGAAATGAAGAAAAAAAGATTCTGAAACAAATAGGGTCCTAAAATATTTTATGTGCATTAAAACCCAACATCACAGTCATAAACACATGTAATCAACCCTGTAAAGTAAACAGCAGCATTTAGAACCATTTTAGAGCCGGGCAAGCACACAGAGACCACACAGAGCCGGGCAAGTAAAAAAACTTTTTTTTTTTTTAAAGTATATGTGTAGGCTATATTTGGACCATAAGACGCAGGGACTTTTTCCCCCCACTTCTGGGGGGAAAAAAGTGCGTCTTATGGTCCGAAAAATATGGTAGTTTACACCTAAATCATAAGAAAAAAAATCAAGATCCTATGCTATTGTAAGCAATATGACTGTGTGAGGGACTGCAGTGGTCTGAAAGTTTGCTGACCACTGGGATAGGGGCTTAATTACAAGGAACAACAATAGCCTGTAATTATTGGAATTGAGAGTCTAGGTCTGTGGTAGGCAAACTCATTAGTCAACAGAGTGGCAGACCACGGCTCTGGAGCTGCGTGCGGCTCATAAGCCGCCATTTGCCGACCACTGACCTAGGGCAAAGAAATGTGTTTTGGTTCTGATATAGCTCTAGTTTTTTAACCTAATGGAAAAATAAGAAAATAATAGGTTTTTGAAAGTTAGGGGTTTGTCTTTAAGATATAGAATAAACCATTGATTGAAGAACCTAAGGTGTATTACCTAAGACTTCTATTTTCTCTGGGGAGAAAAAGGAGAACAATTTCTTATCAGAAAAACATTTCTCTCGTTTTGAGATTTTCCTAGAAAGTGTCATACAAGGTCTGTATGTAATGTGAAATTTTTTAAAATATATATATATATTTTATTGATTTTGTACAGAGAGAAAGGGAGAGAGATAGAAACACTGATGAGAGTCATCGACCAGCTGCCTCTTGCACACTCCCGACTGGGGATATGCCCACAACCAAGGTACATGCCCTTGACCGGAATCGAACCTGGGTCCCTTCAGTTCCCAAGCCGACGCTCGATCCATTGAGCCAAACCGGTTTCGGCTAATTCTAAGGGAAACTAAACATATATGGAGTTTCCTAAACAGGCTGCTTAAGTATCAGTTTAGCTATGTGATATACACTGAGTGGCTAGGTTATTATGATCTCTGAATGCATAATAATCTGGCCACTCAGTATATATATATATATTAGAGGCTGGTGAATGAATTCCTGCATGGGTAGGGTCCAGCCAGCCTGGCCAGGGAAAGGGGACATGGGGGCGGTTGGCTGGCCTGCCTGTTGGCCAAACTTCTGGTCAAGGGGACAATTTGCATATTAGCTTTTTATTATATAGGATATATACTGAGTGGCCAGATTATTACGCATTCAGCGATCATAATAATCTGGCCACTCAGTGTATAATATTTAACTTCAGTTATATAATGTTTTTCAAGCAATTACTAATAACATTGACAAAGAGACCTAGAAATGCTTTAGATGACCTAACGCTTTGATATCATAATGTATCTGAATTTTCCTGTTGTGGGAAATAATTTTCCTGTTATGTTTAAATGTAAAAATACAAAAGTAGGCAAGCGGTCATATATTTTCATAGTCTCTCAGTCTCTCAGGGATATTTAGGAAGTAATGCTAAGTTAAAAAACAGCAATATTTACAATAACCACAAGGTGGAGACAGATGCCACACATTATGAGGTTCTTAACCAGGAAAAGCAGATATCCTTAGGTCCAAAACTAGGGCAAAAGACAAAAGTTTGCATGGTGAGTTATATCTATCTGGAATTTATTTTATATGCTACGTGGCATTTTCTGTAAATAAGCAGTTACAAATTTATGTCAATATATCCAATATCAATGTTTCTAAATTAATATTTGTGTCATATTTCATATTTCAAAAACATAAATTATGAGAGCAATCAAAATAATAATAAAAATTTCATATTAAACTATTTATAATTTGTTCTTTATACTATTTCAGTGGTATATCTTTTTTGGTATGAATATTTTATTTAACCTTTTTGACATGAAGATTTGTAGTGGTGGCATAATGTATATAACAATGTAAGATCCCATCTGCTTACATGTTGGTCTCTGTTAAAGCTAGTTTGCATACATATTCTGGCCATAACCAAATGAGATTAAAATTAAGTAAGAATTTTCAAAAGTTACAGTATTATAATGACCGAATTCAGACAGTATTAGCTTTCATATTCTAATTTTAATTGCTATTCCTTTAAGTTCTTAGAAGTTATAACCCTTAAAATTAATAGAATAGAATATTTTTAAAGGATTAACCAAGTTAATCTCTAATGTGCTTCTTAAATGCTTTTAAATATAAATATACTTCCTTCTTTTTAAAAAAATATATTTTATTGATTTTTTACAGAGAAGAAAGGAGAGGAATAGAGAGTTAGAAACATCGATAAGAGAGAGACATCGATCAGCTGCCTCCTGCACACCCCCTACTGGTGATGTGCCCGCAACCACGATACATGCCCTTGACTGGAATCGAACCTGGGACCTTTCAGTCCACAGGCTGACGCTCTATTCATTAAGCCAAACCAGTCTCGGCTTCTTCCTTCTTTTACAAGTCTTAGTTGATGAGTGCTATGAATCTATGAAGAATCTCTTTAATTTATAATAGACTAGAGGCTTGGGGCACGGAATTCATGTACTTTGCGGGGGGTGGGCCCCTCAGCCTTGCCTGTGCTCTCTCACAGTCCAGGAGCCCTCGAGGTATGTCTGACTGATGGCTTAGGCCTGCTCCCTCCAAGAGTGGACCTACGCCATCATTCAGACATCCTTAACGCTGCCCTGTTGGTCAGACTGTGTCATAGTGACCAGTTGGCCCAATGTTCAGTCGATTTGCATATTAGCCTTTTATTATATAGGATAGTAAAGGTTTATTCACAATTAAAACAATTTCATTTCCCTGTTTTAAAAATACTGTTGAAAGTACAGTAGCTTTTCACATATATGGGATTGTAAAATAGCTTATTTGCAAATTGTGTGACATCTAATGAAAAGAAATTACAGAGAATTATAAACTGCACTTTAAGAGATACATCTCACATTATTTTAATAATAATGTTCATTTCAGCATTTCACTGAATGAATTAAATATCAGTGAACATGGCTATAGATTATCGCTAGAAGAGAAGGTTGAAATAGAAATGCTGTAATAGAAGGCAATATCATTCCACCATTCTGTTGAAATGGGGAATTTTTCTTTCTCAAAACAAGTCGTGAAATGAAGATAGCATTGTTTCTAGAAAAATAATTTCTTTTTGAGAGTCCAAATTTATTCTCTTAGTCACCTGCCATTTAGAAACTAACAATGAATAAGTAGTATGGCCTGACACCAGCATTTATCACTTTGCCCATGTACCTGACAAGAATACTCTAGACAGATATATGCTTTAAAGAAACATCAAATATCTGTTCACTGGGAATCAGGGATCCTAAGAAAATGATGCCCTGATTCATTTGGACATACACTTTATGTTCCTGAAGTAAATTATCATAAGAAATTATTCTTGTTTGATAAAATCTGGATACATATGAAAAAGACTACACAGTTTGGAATTATTTGGAATGTTAATATTCCTAGCTTTATCGGGAATTCATTTTCTAAATGATGATCTATAAACACTTATTATTTGATATTTTGTAAACATACAGTTGTTTTTCCACGTTGCTAAGTGACATGCCCCAGCACTGGAGGGCATGCTGCCATCTTTTCCTTGTTTCTCCCATGTGATGTGTACATTGTACCTGTGCATCGACTGAAGATGACCCATCCCATCTTCGCCTGGGTCTTAATGGGTGGAAGTGTTTACTTTCATTTACACAACATATATATAATAGGCTCCATACTAAGAATTTAGCAACATTTGCAATTGAACTTTTGAAAACTACAAGGTTGAATGTGAATGTTGTATTAGCCATGGGATTTTGACTCCTATAAATATAGATCGTAAGTATTATTTTCTAGTTCTTAAGTATTTTCTCCATTTTTCTTTTAGGAGAATGCAAATCCTTTGACATCCCTCCAACACCCCCACTTCCCACCTCCCGAGATTAACTAATTTAGGAAGTACTTTTTTTTAATTTAAATTTTATTTTTAATTGATTTTTAGTGAGAGAGGGAGAGAGATAAACACTGTTGTGAGAGCGATTCACTGATTGGCTGCCTCCTGCACAACCCTTTCTAGGAATCAAGCCTGCAACCCAGGCATGTGCCCTGACTGGAAACTGAACTGGCATTTCAAAACAGGATGACACTCAACCAACAGGCCAGGGCTAAATTTTATTTTTAAATTACAGTTTACATTCCATATTATTTTGTTTTAGTTTCGGGTGTACAGCATAGTAGTTAGACATTCATATATTTTATAAAGTGTTTTCCCTAATATTTCTAGTACTTATCTGTTACCATATACAACTATTACAACATATTGCCTATTCCCTATTCTGTACTTTACATCCCAATGACGATTTTGTAACTACCAATTTGTAGTTTTTAATCCCTTCACATTTTTTACCCATTTCTCCAACCATTTTCTCTGTACCTGTGAATCTCTTTCTGCTTTGTTTGTTCATTTATTTTGTTCTTTAGCAAAATCTATGATATTTGTCTTTCTCTGATTGATGACTTATTTCACTCAGAGCAGTACCCTCTAGGTTCATCCACACTGTTGTAAATGGTAAGTTCCATTCTTTTCTATGGCTGAGTAATTTCCTTTGTATGTATGTGCCGCAGTTTTGTTATCCACTCATTTATTGATGGGCCCTCGAGTTTCTTCCATAACTTGACTATTATAAATAATGCTGCAATAAAAATAGGGGTGCATATATTTTTTGGAATTAATGCTTTGGGTTTCTTTAGATATATACCCAGAAGTGTAATCGCTGGGTCATAAGGCAGTTCAATTTTTTATTTTTTGTGGATACTCCTTAGTGTTTTCCCAAATACACCAGTCTTCATTCCCACATACAATGCATGAGCCTTCCTTTGTCTCCTCATCCTCGCCAACACTTGTTGTTTGTTGACTTGTGGGTTGTTGCTGTTTTTAATTACTCTGTAATGACTGTGAGATCAATGAACTGTTTTATTTCCTTTTCAAGGCAATGCAGATATATTTTATTTATATTTCTTCACTGATGGTTTAATTATGTATTTCACCATGACTTGAAAAATAATGTTTACATGATAATTTCAACTTAATCTTTGGGATTTTCATGAGGCAACATAATTAGGTACATATATCAGGTGCTATGGTTAAATAGACATGGGGGCATATGTTGTTTGCTCAGGTATAAATGCTCATATTGAAGTATATACATGTTATACATGCCTATACAGAAATTGCATGCTTTTTTAAAAACTGGCTGGTGAATGGAAGCTTCCCTCAATTTTACAATACTCCACCAAGTGGCACTCTAACTTTGGGAGTGCTACAAAATAAGCATGTGCCGAATGCTCAGGGTCTCTAGGATCTAGTATATTTTTGCTGAGTCATAAAATTGGTGATGGAGGCATTACACAAGCAATCATTTATGGGAGAGAGTTTGGTGAGGTGAACAAGGGGCCAGCAGGTTACAGTATGTATATATATTTGGATTTGAATGCTACTTATTTTATTTATTTATTTTTTTTACGTTTTAAAATATTCAAAAGTATTTTGGTGTGTATTATGAAATGAGAGTCTAAATTTATTATTTGCCAAACTAATTGCTATGGCCACCATTGATTAATCATTTTCTCCCTTTCACAGTGTTCTGTGATGTTTAAATTGTCCTAAGTTTAGCAGGAGACATATATATCACTGAGTACAATGCTCCTACACAGTGAATCCTTTCAAAAGAATCCTGCTGTTGTCATCCATATTGTTACTTTTTGTTAGCATTTCCGTTAAAAGCTGGTTTGCTTCCATTTGAGTAATACACTATTCAGTGAGGAAGAGGAAATAATGTTGGGTATGTTCCCTGCATCCATTCTGAGGCTAATAACACTGTTAGCACATCTAGCTAGGCTCTAGAGCAAACTGAAGTTCCACAGAGAAATCTCCTAGATGAGGAGAAAAGGAGGGAAAATGGGAGATATCTGTAATACTATCAACCAAAAAAATACATATATATTATATGTGAATTTCCCATATGCCTGTTGTGGTCCCCATATTTACCTCTATGTATTAATTTTAAAACTAGATTGGCATTTTCCCCAGGTCATCAATGTTATTGTTTGCAAGATGAGATCATTAAAAATGAATTCTGGGATTTTTAGAATTTAGAAATGTAATGTTTTAGAATTTAGATGTTTTCTAAGAGTGAATTAAAGTATATTCTTGCCCGGCTGGCATGGCTCAGTGATTAATTGTAGATATATGAACAAGAGGTCACCAGTTCGATTCCTTGTGAGAGCACATATCTGGGTTTCAGACTTTATCCCCAGGAGGGGGTATGCAGGAGGCAAATGTTCAATGTTTCTCTCTCATCAATGTTTCTTTCCATTCCCCCTCTCCCTCTGCACCTCTCTCAAGTAAATAAAAACTTATAAAAATAAAATCTATTATTATATTAATTCTGGAGGATAGCACAAACAGGATGCCCAAGGATATCCTGTATATAGGTGTGGGCAAGCAAAACAGAGTTTATTCTTATAATATTATTTATTAATCATTATATTGTTCATTTGTATTACAATTGTAACCTACTTTGGCCACCCACATATATTTCATCTTTTTATGATGTTCTCCTCATTTATACACTGATCAATGAGGAAGAAAACTACACTTCATAAGTTACCCAGTTAACTTCACTGTTGTGCCCAATATGTGGCCTTCTGGAGAGCTGTCCCAGAATTTCTGAATATCCAACAAACATGGAAAGAAGAGAGAGTCAAAAGCCTCCAAATTTTAGAGTCAGATGAGTTCCAATTTTCTTTTTCTTTTTTTCCCTAAATTTTTCTATCAGTATGAATTAGAACAAGCTGGTTTGTCTTTCTAAGCTTCAGTTTTCTTATTTCTAACAGGAGAAATCATAAGTATAATGCAGATTATTATGGCTTTCAATGAGAAACCATGGATGATGACCTTTAAATCTGATACCATGTGTGAGAGTACTTGGGAAAAAGCAGGCAGTGGATGAATTACATTATTTGTCTGTAGTGGAGTTGGTGATGGGAGATATGGAAATGAGAGAAGAAGGGGAAGGAAAGGAGAGGAAAAGAATGGAAGAAATTTTTTCCTTGAAGGTCAGAGGCAAGAAACAGGGCTGTAGGCACAATACAAGATAAAATCAATTGCAGGAATGCCTTTACATAGTACATTAGGCATCTGCTCTTTTCCCCATAGCCAGATAACAACTCATTCACAGTCAAAAGCTTGAGTTATTAACATTCAGAAATATCTCAGTTTGACCAGCGACTCAATATTGAATATATAGATGGCACAGAGCCTAGAATTTGTGGCCACACTCACTCTGTAGAAGATATGGACACTGTTGTTTCAGCGGGGGTTGTTGTGCAACCTTCATTGGGAGGAGTCCGGAGAGACTCATTATCCATGCCCTCCTCATGCACAGTAGCTTATGGTTTGCCCTCTTAATGAAACTCGAAGCTTCTCGTTGCTGCTGTATAGAAAGACAGGCTGGGGACAGATTTCAGTGGAGCTTAGAGAAGTGTCTTGTACATGTGTACTCATCTGAGAACACATTTAGAGCTGTTGCTGTGACTGTGATGGTGGATGTTCTAATTTGTAGTCCCTCCAGTCTCAGTTTTCAGTGCAGTGATATTGAAATTCCTCTTTTGTACTTGAGCACTGATCGCAGTCTATCTAGCTAATGTCAGCATATTTCTAAAGCACCTTGACTATTTTTTTCCCCCTCTCCTCTCACTGCCACCAAAGTTCTCAGATATGCCAGGGCTGAAGTCCCCCTGACTTCTTAATCCAGTTGCATAAACATGCATGACACATGTTAAATATGTGGCTAACATGATGAAATAAAGGACATTAGGGAAATCTGAGGGGCTGCTTTTGGTTCTCTGTGATCCCTCACTATAAATTGGCAAACAGCCAGGTGAATGTGGAACTAGCAAAGGTTTAGAATATTCAAAGAGTGAAGAAAATTAATACAACACAGCTATGGAACATTTAGCATATATGCTTACCAAGCTTATATCCTCCTGTTGAATCAATCCCTTTAGTATTATGTAGTGATCTTTATTATCTCTTGTGATGGCCTTCATTTTTGAAGTCTATTTTGTCATATATGAATATTGCTATACCAGCTTTTTTATATTTTCATTTGCATGGAAAAAAAATTTTCCATTCCTTTACTCACATCCTGTGTGATTTCTTTGTTCTGGAGTGGGTTTCTTATAGATAACATATATTTGGTTTGTGTTTTCATATCCATTTAGCTATCCTATGTCTTTTTAAAAAATATATTTTATTGATTTTTTACAGAGAGGAGGAGAGAGGGGTAGAGAGTTATAAACATTGATGAGAGAAACATTGACCAGCTGCCTCCTGCACACCCCCTACTGGGGATGTACCCACAACCAAGGTACATGCCCTTGACCAGAATTGAATCTGGGACCTTTCAGTCTGCAGGTCCACACTCTATCCACTGAGCCAAACTGGTTTTGGCTATCCTATGTTTTTTGATTCGAGCATTTAGTCCATTTACAGTTAAGGTTGTTATTGATAGACTAGTGGCCCAGTGCATGAATTCATGCACCAGTGGGGTCCCTTCCTCTGGCCTGCAGGATCAGGCTGAAACTGGCTCCCTGACATCCCCCAAGGGGTCCCGTATTGTGAGAGGGCACAGTCCAGGCCAAGGGACCCCACTTGTGCATGATTGGGGCTGGGGAGAGATGTGGGAGGTTGGCCAGTTGGAGAGAGACCACAGGAGAACTCGAAGGCATGTCCAGCCAGTCTCATTCAATCCCGATCGGCTGGACCCCAGCAGCAAGCTAACCTACCAGTTGGAGAATTTGCCCCCTGGTGGACAGTGCCCATCATAGCAACTGGTTGATCAGTCAACTGTCTTCCCCATGGTGGTCAATGCATGTCATAGTGAATGGTTGAGCAGCCTTAGCATATCATCAGCATATTGTGCTTTGGTTAAACAATCAACTGGACACTTAGCATATTAGGCTTTCATTATATAGGATATATATATATATATATATATATATATATATATATATATATATTAGTAGATTATTTGATGCATATAAGATTATTTGACCCTTTTAAAGGATTTTTAAACAAATAAAAATAAACAATATTAACAAAAAACTAAATCATGATTCATAAGGATATATAACAGATAATGAAAAGGTAGGCTACCTATAGGTTTAAGCAATTTCTCAATATTCACTATATGACATATTTTTATAAGGCTAAATGGAATATCAGTTTACTGTTATGAGCTACATCCATAATTTAAAAACAACAACAACAAAATGCAGAATTACTTAGGGGGAGGGATAGTGATCTATTCATCTTTAGATATTTCTGCCTAGCAAAGTTCATTTGGGTCAGAATAGTTTTAGAAGGCAAAATAAAGCAAAACAACCACATCACAAAAGTGCCTGATGCCACAGGGCATGTCTGCCTTCAGTTCACAGAAGAAATACTTCTATGCATCTGCAGTTAGGATTACTCAGTATCGGTGGCCAAATCTAATCAGCCTTTTCTGTGCTTCTTCTCTTGATGCCCAGATCCCTCCAAAGGACCTCAGCCACCTTCAGGTATCAATGGGAACATGCAGCCCCCCACCACTGCTGGGCAGCCCCCTGCCTCCGCCATCCCTTCTCCGAGTGCCAAGCCCTGGCGCAGCAAGTCCATGAATGTCAAGCACAGTGCCACCTCTACCATGCTGACAGTAAAGCAGCCGAGCCCAGCCACCTCTCCCACACCATCTACGGACAGACTGAAGCCCCCTGGCTCTGAAGGGGTCAAAACAGCTCCCTCGGGACAAAAATCTATGCTTGAAAAATTCAAGCTGGTCAATGCCAGGACTGCGTTACGCCCCCCGCAGGCTCCCAGTTCAGGACCCAGTGATGGTGGGAAGGATGACGATGTCTTTTCTGAATCTGGTGAGATGGAAGGTTTCAACAGTGGTCTGAATAGTGGTGGCTCCACCAATAGCAGCCCCAAAGCGTCCCCTAAATTAGCCCCTCCAAAAGCTGGCAGCAAAAATCTCAGCAATAAGAAGTCTTTGCTACAGCCAAAGGAAAAGGAGGACAAGAACAGGGACAAAAATAAAGTTTGCACCGAAAAAACAGTCAAAGAGGAGAAGGATCAGGTGACAGAGACGGCCCCGAAAAAGACTTCAAAAATTGCAAGTTTGATCCCAAAGGGCAGCAAGGCGACTGCCACCAAGAAGGAAAGCCTAATCCCATCCTCCAGTGGGATTCCCAAACCGGGCTCTAAGGTGCCGACAGCCAAACAGACCATTTCACCAGGCAGCACAGCCAACAAGGAGTCTGAAAAATTCAGGACTACCAAGGGAAGCCCTTCCCAGTCCTTACCCAAGCCCGTAATCTCCGAGAAAGCAAGCACATCCAATTGCCCTGCTCCGCTGGAAGGAAGGGAGGCCAGCCACGCTTCTCCCTCTGGTTCCTGTGTTGGGTCAGGGGCACCGGGCAGTGGGCAGACCACGGGAAATGGTGCTGTCCAGCTCCCTCAGCAGCAGCAGCACAGCCACCCGAACATGGCCACGGTGGCTCCATTCATTTACAGGTAAGCTGGCCTGCATGCAGCCACAGCTGGGAGCATTTGCAGGTCTGTGCTCTCGGTGTAATAAGAAAGGTTCCTGGAGTCATGTCTTACATAGTCGTTCTGGAACAGCGTTTCATTCTGAGGCTAGAGACCCAGAATTTAATTTTTAAAGAAAAAACCTTCACTATGATTTAGTGTTCCCTTGCCTTCCCCCCTCCTACAGAACTTGAGGTCTTCAACCAATTTGTTGTCAGAAGCAAACTAGAGGCCAGGTACATGACTTTCTCTATTGCTATTACTGCTATTACCACAGCTTATTTTTATTATTAGTCTTGTAAAACATTTCTAAGTTTCGTGGAGTTTACAGATATTTTTGTTTTCACTGTAAGAGAGTATAGTATACCTTAAAGGGGCAGGCTCTGGAATCAAACAAAGGTAGATTGAGTGCCCAGCCTTTGCAACTGAGCAGCTGTATGACTTTGGACAGTTACTTAAATCTGTCTCTTTCTTCAGCTGCCAAGTAGGAACAATAGCATCTACCTCATAGGGTTGGGGAGAATAACAAGGGAAAATGCATATAACATGTTTCCTATATATCCTCGCACATTGTAAATGTTCAGTATATGTTCTCTATAAAGCATTGTTTTCCCAACATAGAATTTATATTAATTTCCCACACCTAGGCATGACTTTCTAGGCAAAGAATAATGGCTTATATTCAGGGTATTTCCCCAAAAATATATACATACTTTAGCAGCTGATAGCTCAATTTTGAAAATGAAATATATTTTAATAAACACTGCCTCTATAATGATGCAAAGTGTATAAATACATTTTTGGAGATACCTTATATTTAATATACTTATACTTTATTTTAAAATTTGTTTTGCATTCTATTTATTTTATTGTGTATGTATTAAATTTATATCATATGTTATATTTTAAAATACGTGTTCTACTATCCAGTTATAAAAATAGCACATTTGCCTATTGCTCCGAGGTTTGTTTTAATCTATTAGAAATATGTCAGTCACTGATGTGTTTCTATTTTTATTGCCTGTCCATTCAGAGGTTCAGAGCGGAAAGAGCCTTGGGAGGAATGATGTCAGCCCTTTTATCTGGCAGGCAGTTCAGTAGCAGGAAAGAAATTATCTGAACAGGAAGTAGCATCTGTTACAATTTAGACAGGGTCATGGTTATAAAGTTTATAGTTTATTAAATTTATTAAATGTATGGGTTTTTAAGTAAAGCAAATAATTACAGGCAGACCTCATTTCTCAAACATCTCCCATCTGGAGCCATTCTGTTTTTCACTAAGTTGTTCACAGAAAAAACATTTCGGTTGGTTGTTGAACCAAAAGTCTCTCAGGCAACAAACAAAGGAGAAATACTTTAGTTGATGTGAAATGGACAATTAGCACAATTTTAGAACATAAAGAGGCCATCCAGAGTGCTAATATTGCTGAGGGTGTGAAAAAAGTGATGATCCCAGGCAATTGAAGAGGTAGAAATCTGTTGTTGATTTGGAAAAAGGAAAAGCAGTTAGCCAGTGCCTGCATTTTGGAGGCAGTGATATATGAACAAGCTAAGATGCTGCATACTAACTTCCTGAATGAAACCATTGGAACAAGTGCTGAAAGTGATTCCCTTAAAGCCAGTAGGGGGTTGCTCAAATAATTCAGGAAAATAAGTATCTATTTATAGGTTAAACAGTACATTAGACATGTACTGTATATAAGCAAGTTTAAAACAGAATTATATGGGAGTCTGAAACAGATTAATTCAATTTACCTTATTTCTAATGGAAAAAAAAATGATTCTGTTTTCAAACAAATTGCTTCTCAAGCATGCTTCCAGAACTAATTAAGTTGGAGAACCAAGGTTCCACTGTATAATGATTTATTTCCCCTTAAAAATAAAATATGTCATTTGGATTACATAGCCCCTGATATCCTTTCAACTCTGCTCCAACACCATTAAAATATTATACTTTCCTGCAAATTCCCTGACAGACTTTGGAATTGAAAATAATTTGATGAATAATAATAATTTACTGTTTTATAATGTTACTAGAAGCTCAGTGCACAGATTTACCCTCTTGCAATCTGGAAGTCCTCCGAGGATGCTGGACTGCAGGTTTCAGCCTGATCCCTGCACGCCAGGCTGAGGGACCCCACTGGTGCATGAATCTGTGCACCGAGCCTCTAATATGCATATAAGATCTTTGGTTAATCTCTTCCCACCCTCCCCTCTCCCCTTTCCTCCCTTCCCTTTGATATTTATCAGTCTGTCCCATGTTTCCATGCTTGTTCATTGAGCATCTGCCCTTTAGTGGTCAGGACACATCACAGCTATGGGTTGAATGGTTGAACAGTCTTTTGGTTGCTTAGGCTTTTATATATAGACTAGAGGCCTGGTGCAAGAAATTTGTGCAAGGATGTGTGTGTCCCTCATCCCATCCTGCACCCTCTCTTATCTGGGAGCCCTCAGGGGATCAGGCCTAAACCGGCAGCCGGACATCCCTCTTACAATCCGGGACTGCTGGCTCCTAACCACTTATGTTTCTGCCTGCCTGATTGCCCCTTAATGCTTCTTCCTGCCAGCCTGATCACCCCCTAGCTGCTCCCCTGCCAGCCTGATTGGTGCCTAACTACTCCCCTGCCAGCTGCCCTCTCCTGCCAGATCACCCCCAACTGCCCTCTCCTGCCAGCCTGGTTGCCCTCACTGCCCTCCCCTGCCAGCCTGATCACACACAACTGCCCTCCCCTGCTGGCCATCTTATGATGATGTGGTGGTGGCCATCTTGTGATGATATGAGGGCCTGAGGCTTTTATTAGTGTAGATTCTCACTGAGTGCTTACTTAATGTAAGTCTCTGTTATACAATTTTTGTGCATTTTATGAGCATTTGCATATTTAGACTTTATCAGAAACCATGAGAACAAATGATATTCCCACTTTCTAGAGGCGAAGAAACAGATTTCAAGTCAAATTAGTGATAATCTCTTAAAGTCATAGGATACTAGGAGTTTACCTTTGAACCCAAATCTGCTTTGAGTCTACAGCATGCACTCCTTTGCTTATCAGGTCTTTCTGCATTATAAAAATAAGAGGTATTATTATGGGGAAAATTCTGGCTGGGAAAATGTAAATGGTAGATTTTTAAAATTATATGTAATACCTTAATCAATAAACACAAAGGAAAACAAACAAAATTCAGTTATAATGGGAAATACATAACACCCATAAGTAGTATATATGTTTTTAAGCATATATAAGGATATATATAGATTTTATTATTGACAGTATTATATATGTCCCCTATTTCCCCCACTTTTCCCTTCTCCACCCAGCGCCCACCCCTCCCAGGCATATATTTTTAAAAATAAATAACCTTTATAAAATGAAAAGTTTCATGGCTAATGCAGATTTTTCCCCCTTTTCTCAGCCAACTTCTAGGTCACACTAGGTCATTAATTTTTCTTTCTGGGACTCTAATATACTCCTTATAATATATTCTTGCAAATTGAATGTTCAGAATCCTAAAAATATAATGCTGGGTTCTTTTTAGTCCTACTTTCTCTGCAATGCAAGGATATTCTATATTAAGTTTTTATAACTCATTTATCACTAAAATGTGGTAAAAGTAGTTTTGAATTTGGTATATCTTTATCCATTTACTGAGTAGATATAACTAAGGTCAAAGGTGAGCATTTTCATTGAATTAAAAGTTACTTTCTTAAAATTCTCACCTTTGATTCTTTCTTAAAAATGTATCTCATCAGCATTTCTTTGTCTTTCCACCTCCCTTTCCTGGTCCAAGATTGTCACTACCAATGTTCACCTAGTTTCCAACTTCCCCTTATAGATCTTTCTAATATCATTCTTCATACTTAAAGGTATTACTTGTAGATTTTATTTTCGATAGAGACCATCTATTGGATGTCTACACCTCATAAAATATGAAACTTGAATGTGTTACAAAGACCTACAAAGCGCTGCATTATCTGGCCCTCTCAGTAGTATGTGTCTCTCTGTGTGTGAATATGTGTATGAAGCATGATGAGGAAAGTACTATGTCTTCAATCTGTAAGATGAATTATTACTGGGAGAGGTCAAGGGAGTAGAAGCCACACTGAATGGCTAGATAAAGGAGAAAGGTACTGACATTGGAAGTTTCTTTCTTAAAAGAGTTGAAGTAAAGGTCCCAATTATAAGAAGTAAATAAAGAGGAAGAAGAACATAGTTAAAATGGAAGAAAAAAAGCCTACTTTTAACTATTCTTCCTATTTCTTGGTGTCTACCCTTTATATTGTATTTTTCAACTTTGTTTTTCTTGCCTGCAGTTCAAAAATTATCCGACATCCTTCAGACCTTCCACAAAATACCTACCTTATTTTCACGAGTCATTTTTCTTCCATTGCTTTTTGTTCATTACTTTAGAGCTACATTATTTGTGCTTGCAAAGATATGTGAAGTAACATAGTGAATTAGTTAAATTAAGAAAAAAAGAGACCAGTACATTTTCCCTCAGTCTTTTTAGCAGCTCCTAACAAAATTCCAAAATAGCCATGAAGATTGATAACTCAACTATTTTTAGCTCTACATTCTTTGTCTTTATTTTCTGACCATTTGTAGTAAATGCCAAGAAAACAATGCACTGGGCATAAAGCAAATGCCTAATGTCAAAAGGAGCAGAATCAGGGGTGTGGGCAATTTGTAAAAGAAAAGAGAAACCCAATTCTTAGGTAAGGCAAGGCAATGTTATGCAGAGAAGAAAATCATCTTGCTTTTAAAATGTACTAATTCAACATAAGCAGAGACCCTTTATACAGACTTGATTTGTAAATTTAGATCAAGAAAGTCTGAATTTATATTTGTGTGTTTTTTTAAATACACTGAGTGACCAGATTATTTATGATCTCTGAACGCATAATAATCTGGCCACTCTGTGTGTGTGTGTGTGTGTGTGTGTGTGTGTATAAGAGGCCTGATGCATGAATTTGTGCAAGGTGGGGTCTGGCCAGCCTGGTCAGGGGGAGGGGACATGGGTGGTTGCCTGGCCTGACTGCTGGTTGAGCTCCTGGTCAAGGGGACAGTTTGCATATTAGCCTTTTATTATATAGGATATATAATTAGTAGCCAGATTATTATGCGTTCAGAGATCATAATAATCTGGCCATTCAGTGTATATGATGTTTCTGATATAACAGCTTCATGGGTTCTCAGAAGAGGTTTTTGTTGTAACAAGTTTTTGTGAAATTTCAGATCTGCCTGAAAGTGACAATGAGAAATTAACAATTATACTTTCTTCTAAAAGACAAAGAATAAAAAATATTAGATTTAAAAATACCTATGGGGCTTTAAATTTGGCTTATTTATAGAACCAATAGATTGAGTAGGAGGATCTGTAGAGCATATAACCATGCAGAGAAAGCTTTTATAAACCCTGCAGCTTCTCTTGCAGATTATGTTGCAATTGTGGTTTTATGGGAGCTGGCATAATTGGTCATCAGCACAAAAAGCTTATTGAAGGCTTGCCTTAGGAGCTTAAATTTGCTAGGTTGGATATATATCTGTGCATCAGACAGCAGTTTAAACTCCTTCGCACAGCAATATTTTTTAGGATGGACAACAGAGATGTGTCTAGGAGAGGGCCTGTTGTGTAGCACTGCTGGGAGTTGGCAGTCTCTCAGCAGGGAACTTCATTAAGGAAGCTTCTGCAGTTGGCTTTCGAGGTTCACCTCCAGATTGCCTAATCATTCCATTGCTGTTTCTTCTTTCTGCATTTTGCTTTTTCTTGGGGGAAAAAATTTTAACTTATAGGAATTTTGCAAGAATAGTACAAAGAACTCCCATTTACACTTAACTCCTTGCAACCAGTTGCCATGTCTTTGTAATATCCCTCATTCTGGAATGGTTCTTCAGTAGTTTCTTGACTTTCATGACATTGATATGCTGAGGGCAGGCATTTGCTACAATGTTTCTTAGTTTGGGTTTATCTGATAGTTCCTCATGATTAGACCCATCTCTACTAATAAAAGAGTAATATGCTAATTAGACTGGGAAACCTTCCAGACATCCTTTCAGACAAAGCCATGGTGGTGGGGCTGAGGCAGAGGGGTTAGGGGTGATCAGGCTGTCAGGAGAGGCAATTGGGGCAACCATGATGGCAAGGGGAGGCATTTGGGGGTAAGCAGGTGGCGGTGGTGGGGGGTGAGCAATAGGAGGTGAGCAGGTTGGCGGGGGCGGGGGAGCAGTTGGGTACAAGCAGGCTGCGTGTGTGGGGGGGGAGGGATTGGGGCAATCGGGCCAGCAGGGGGAGTGGTTAGGGGGCAATCAGACCCACAGGCAAAGTGGTTAGGGGCCATCAGGCAAGCAGGCAAGTGAGAGGTTAGGAGCCAGCAGTCCCAGATTGCAAGAGGCATGTCCCACTGCCGGTTTAGGCTGGATACCATAGGGTTAGGGATCTGGCCTAACCGGCAGTTGGACATTGCCAGAGGAGTCCAGGATTGGCGAGGGTGCAGGCTGTGCTGAGGGACACCCTCCCTCCCGTGAACAAATCATGTGCACCGGGCTCCTATTTGATTTGTCAGGACTGTCACAGAAATAACTCAGTGTTTTTTCTGTTAGGTTTCATACAGTATTGATACTTTCCATTTTGGTAATATCAAATTGATCACTTGATTAAGAGAATGTCTGACATGGTTTTCTATTTTAGAGTTATTTTGCCCCATTTTTATTTACTAAGTATTTTGAGACTGCATGTAAAAATTCTATAACTTAATCTACTTTTACCTTTAAATTTTAGCATCCACTGAGGTTTCTTGCCTGAATTAATAATTTACTCCAGTGGTTGACAAATGATTTTTAATAAGATTATTTCTTTCATATTTAGGCCCTGGCATCTACTTTAAGAAAGAGATTTCTCTTTTCATCTCTCTCTCTTTAAATTTTGTGAACTAATGGATTACTATGTTGGGGCAAAAGGGTAGGGAAAAAATAGGTTTACAGTTGTTCATATTGTAAATAATACAATAATTAATCACTAATAACACAAGAATAAACTCTGTGTTTCATGCACTCACAATTGTAACCTCCATTTGCCCCATTCTCTATTTAATGGAACATAGTTTACTGATAATACTATTTGTTTTGGTGCTTAAATTTTCTCGATTTGGCCACTGAAAGCCCCTACAAGCTGACTTCTTTTCTATTATTTTTTGAGAACGCCCCCCCCTTTTTTTGGGGGGGGCTGCAGGTGTTCTTAGTTGATCTTATATCCTCACTTTTGTGGCTTCAGCTTTTATCTAAGAAACCCTGATTTGTTTTTGTGCAGAAAACAAGATCTCGCTGTTCCTCACTTTTTCTAAATGGATAAATAATATGTTGACACACACACACACACACACACACACACTTCTTTAAATCATTATTAGAGTCACAGTGCACAAATGTGTGCACCAGTGGGGTTCCTCAGCCTGGCCTGCAGAATTGGGCCGAAACCACTTCTCAGATTGCGAGAGGGGTCCCAGATTGCGAGAGGGCACCAGCCAGGCTAAAGGACTCCTCTGGTGCACAATTGGGGCTAGGAAGGGATGCGGAAAGTTGGCCAGCCAAGGAGGGACCACGGAAGGATTCCAGGGCATGTCCAACCCATCTCATTCAGTCCCCATCAGCTGGACCCCAGTAGCAAGCCAATCTACCTGTTGGAGCATCTGTCCCCTGGTGATCATGCACGTCATAGTGACTGGTCTACTAGTCGACTGTCAGCCCCCTTGTGGTCAGTGCACATCATAGCCAGTGGTTGAGTGGACTTAGCATATAGTTACACTTTGATTGGTTGACCAGATGACCAGACACTTAGCATATTAGGCTTTTATTATATAGAATTTATCTCATTATCTATTACTATCTATAATAATAAAATAATAATATGATGATTACTCTGGACAGCCGAATGATTTTCTGGACGACCTTTCAGACAAAGCCAGGGCTGTGAGGGCCGAGGCAGCTGCCATGGCTGTGAGGGCTGAGCCCCTTGCATGAATTTTGTGCATTGGGCTTCTAGTATATAAATATTATATCTGGCATGGGCCCTCACTGTCATCTATCTGCCATCCACCAGGAAGGAGAGAAGAAAGCATGCTTGTTGATGGTTCTAGAAAGATATTTGCTTTTCATTTCATTTTGTTAGGTTTGTGAAGCAGGAGCTATATAATCCCATTCATTAATACTGTTGACTCAAACTAGTTCTATTGTACCAACATTTATGAATATAATCATATCAAGATGAATCCAAAGGGAGATTTAAAAAAATATATAAATCAATATATGAATCCATATATATAAAATTTGAAGATTGATCATATCTGGGATTCATTGCTGAGTTCCTTTAAATGGCACAATAATTAATAGCTTCTTTCTCTTACCAGTAAAACTTGTTATAAAGATTAAAATTTAGTATAGACTAGCAGATATTGTTACATTCAAATATTGTTTATTATTAACTTCATGACTGAGCTAACTCTCAGCTAAGGGAGCCTGGAATGTAATAAAATACTCAGTGTTCAGAGGCATTTGGATGGTGTTCAACTGTAGGGTAGTGGTTAACAGAATAGTATTTATACGTTTAAGTATAGCTTATGTATCTACCAGCTTCTTATGTAGGGCAAAACATTAAACTTCTAGAAGCCTTAATTTATCCATGGCATACATATTGCAAGTATGTTAATACCTTCTGGCTATTGTAACAACAATGCTATATCCTGATTGGCTTAAACAACAAACATTTATCTCTCACTTTCTGGAGACTGGGGAAGTCCAAGATAAAGTGCTGGCAAGTTTGGTGTCTGGTGAAGGCCTTGCTTCCTGGCTCACCATGACGTCCTTCTCACCTGGCAGAAGGACAGGGCAGCTCTCTGATTGCGTGTTTTATAAGGGAACTAATTTCATTCCTCAGGGCTCCACTCGCATGACCTAAGCACATCCCAAAGGCTGCACCTTCAAATACCATTACATTGAGGATTAGGTCTCAGCATATGATTTTTTTTTTGCGGGGGGAGGGGTCATTTAATCATAGCAGCAGGATGGTTGTGAAGTTTGAGTGACATGCCATAAGTAAAACACTAGGCATAGTACTTGGCACTTAGTAAATACACATAAACAGGGAACAGCTTTTGTGTTAATCATTGGTGAACTCTAGACTTTTAACCACTACAACTCAGCAATAGACACTAGTGCAAAGGGCCTGGCTTACTAGAACTCTAAATTAAATGGAATTGTTGCAATGCTGCATCTTATGGTTTCAATAGGTACTCATAACATGCTGACCATCTTGTAAATGTGCAATAAGGTAGTGTGTGCATGCCTGTGTCTGCTGGATATGTTGAAGGACCATCATGGTGCTCATTTTTTTCTCTCTAGCAAATATGAGGGAATTACAATGTCAGCTTCTGTGAGAACAGTGAATGATTCCACTGCAATATGTCAAAATGCACCTTATAATTAGAGAATACTGTTGATTCTGAAGTCTTTATAAATTGTTTCATTAATCCCCACACCTTTTATCTTACTGGAATGAAGCATCTCCCCAAACAGAGGACCTGCTGTGAGTGTTCAAATACCAACGGAACCTCTTTGAGCATCTGTATAAATTTTACATCCCAGTTAGCAATGAGTGTCCCTCTAAATATGGGAGTTAATATCTGATTCCAAATAATGAGGTAGAAATCCTGGTGAAATGGCTGGCTTGTGACATATGTAGAGCTGAGATCAGGGCCCATTTAGATGTGTATATAAATCAAAGATGACTCCTAAGTCCTTTTTGTAATTATCTACCTTTTCCATGTTCTTTGTCACTAATGTTGGTAACTCTTAGAAGGAATACCATGGAAAATATGCTCAAGAACTTAAAAACAAGGTAAGTCAGATTGTATCTTGTGACTTAAACCAATATCACATTTAAGGGTGAATCAGTCAGAACTATGCACTGCCACTTTAAAAATAAAATAAAACAATGGCTTCTAAGACATGACTGAGCTGTCAGAAGCATGAATCTTTTTTTATAAAGGAGCTTCTCAGGGAGGGGATGTGTGGCTCAGCCAATGGAATTGCATCCTAGGTCTCATATACAGAGGAAGATAGCCATAGTCAGCTCCTGAGGAATATTTTTTAGGATTTTTTTTTTCAAAGCAAAAATTCCAAAATACATTCTGAATACTCTTTTGCTCTATGCAGATTTTCCTAGAAGGAGATACTGTGAATGTTTATGACCAGCGTGGCCACAAGCATTCAGGCTCCTGTGACACCCGTGGGTCTTGTTCTGATAAGAACTGTTGGCACTGGGCTTAGACAGCCACATCTCAGGGAACTACTTAATGTGACTCAGCTTCTGCAAGATCAGTCTGCGAATACTGAGCCTGCATGACTCTAAGCCAAGCCTGGCTCACAGCCAGTGCACCAAGGCACCATGACTCCAGGCTTCCTGGCAGGCAGCCAGTAAGCTTTCCCTGGGGTCTCTAATCTCATTACATACTCTCCATTTAACTTACTCAGTGAGTAATAAAAATCCTAGAAAACTTCAGAGGACTTTCCCCCCTTCCTGTATAGACAGAGGGCTGAGGAGGTACAGAGGCCCATGGAAACCAGCCCAGGTAGAATAGAATACAGTAGACTTCAGAACTGAGTAGGGAGGGGCAGGGGAATTCTCAGTCATAACGAATTGGAATGCCTGAGTCATAAAGAAATGCTTATTTACCTTGATAGAAAACTTTTGTATGTCTACTTCTTATAATAAAGAACCTGAATGTGTCACTGGTAACAGCAGTTGCTATTTGTTTCTGTCTTCTTGGTTAATTCCAGAGCACATTCAGAAAATGAAGGCACTTCTTTATCATCTGCTGACTCCTGTACCAGCCCTACGAAGATGGATTTATCCTACAGCAAGACTGCTAAGCAGTGCCTAGAGGAGATATCTGGTAAGTAACCTGATTAATGGGTGGGTCAAGCCTCAGAATTTTTGTAATCTCTCCATAAGTCTTTTATTAAATCACATTTGTGCTATCTTATTCCTCTTACATGTAAATGAATTATGTACATCTCATACTTCACAGATTCTTAGGGATTTGGTTGTTCTGTTTAGAGGGATCTCTCTGTTAAGATTCCTATAGAGAACAGTAGTGCTTTCAGAGCCTGGTATTTTAAGTAATTGTTGCCCTGGGTCAAAGTGAAAATAATAAGTGAAAACCTAGAGAATCTTCTCTTGTTAATAAGGCAGCCCTTGAATATATTTAGTTTTTAAAAATATTGAGGATCATGTGTCAGTGTTCATTTTTCATCACCAATACAACCTGTACTATCTTCAGTTTTGTACTGTTGAGAACACTGCAAATGTGTGTTCTTTAAAAAAAAATAAATCTAATTACAGGGAATATTTTAAAATATATAGATGATATAAAAAAACAAATACATATACATACCCTAAACACAGTTTGTCAAATACTTAAATGTATAAAACAAAATTCTCAACTTTAGTCTAATGATTTTCCTAGGATTCATAAGCCTAAGCATATATGGAAGGCCTTTGGTATAATTTTATTACATACTAGAGGCCTGGTGCATGAAAATTGATGCCCTACAGGGGAGGTTACCTCAGCCTGGCCTGCCCCCTCTCACAGTCCGGAGCCCTCGGGGGCAGGAGGCAAACTGGCAATCACCTCTGCTGCTGCCACTGCCGGCAGTGCAAGCCTCGGCTGGCCCTGGTTACACTGAGCCTTGGGCCAGCCCTGGGCAGCTGGGAAGCCGCCATACAAGGATTGCCTGTGCTTCAGACTGGCCCTAAGCAGCTAGGGGGCTGAAGGGACTCCAGAGGTAGGCATGTGGAGAGGCTGGACATGTCTGGTGGTGGGCCTAGCCATGCCATGTGCCTGCCACCCTGGCGGGGCTGAGAGGACTGGGTGCCACCATCTTGTGGCTGTGGGTGCCACTATCTTTGAGGGTGTGACAGTCAATTAGCATATTTCCTCCTTATTGGCTGTGGTGCTGCCATCTTTGTTAGGGCATGAAAGTCAATTAGTATATTCCCTCTTTATTAGATAGGACTAGAGGTCTGATGCATGGAATGCAGGAGTAGGCCTTCCTTCCCCTGGCTGCTGGCACTAGCTTCCCTCTAGCACACTGGATTTGGGCTTCCCTACAGTTATCAGCAGGCACCTGGGACCCGGGCATCCCTTGTAGTCCTGGCTTTGTCCAGAAGGGCATCTGGTCTAATTACCATATTATACTTTTATTATTACAGATAATTTGGTACATGAGCAACTAAATAAGCTCTTAGCAAAATATACTGGGGAAAGAGAGTTTAAGGACATTTTTATCTGTTACTAAGCATAAGGATGCATGGGAGTAGAGACATGTCTGTTATCCCAAAATATCTCTGGCTCAGCCCTTTAATATTCCAAAGAAAAACAAAACAAAATAATTGCTTAATTTAAAATAGTACCAGAGTACTCCAAGGATGCAAAGTATAGCTCTGAAGCTTATGAAAGTAACCATATCACAAATATGGGAGTTAATAAACTTCCTACCTGGGATGACCTGAAACACTTTGGCAAGCATTAGCTGTCATTGCAATACCTGCCAATGGACATTGACAACAATGACAGCACAGCATCCCAAGATTCCTTTAGGAATTAACACCAGTGGTTTTATTAGACATCAGAGGTTTCCTGTGACTATTATAGTGGGCCATGGCAGGGGAAATGTAGAAATGGTGATGCCAAAGCATAGCTATGGAGGTGGAATTTGCAGATTTTCCAAATACTTGGGGCAAGTGTTAATCTTTCCCATAGCTCCAATAGCCCCATGGGCAAAATGATGATGCACATCTGCATTGAGACTAGATATTTTTTAAACTGCAACTTCTCTATTAACTGACTTCCATGCACCTCATTTTTGCTGACTACAACTTCCTCTCTTATTAGTGTCTTTTTGTTTCCTTACTCCACCACTGATTCTACTAGGATTTCCAATTCATTGATTCCACTTCCTCCCCAAATTTTATGTATTATTTCTGCCACCCCCACCTAATCAGCTTAATTCCTGTGGTAATTGAATATAATTTTACTCTTGCATAGCCCTTCAACTTTTTACTACATGTATGCATTTGATGAAATCAGACTTGGTTACATTCAGTTCTTCACTTAGTCCATACCAGCGATGATGGACTTGGAGAAAACACATCACATATTGATGTGACTAACTTTACCTTTATGATTATGATATTAAGTGAATATTTAGCACTGCCTATCAGTCATTCTGTAATTCTCTGATTCATTTACTCTTTTTTCCACTCTTTACTTTCTTTTCAAAACTACATACCATGTCTCCCATTATTTCTCTTAACCAATGACCTTGATGTTGACTTCACTGAAAAAAAAAATCAGACAGAACAGAATTTAGTTTCCTGCTACCACATCTACCCATGTACTGCATGTATACCCACTTTCTCTGCCTTTTCTTGGGTTATTTTCTCTCATTCCTCTTCAATATCTCCATCTCCACTAAATCACCTTCTGTAGCACACAGGATGTTACCATCTCTTCAATCTTAATTAAAAGAACAACTTTTCTTCAGCCCCTTTCCAGCTTCCCTTCTCTTTCTTATTTCTGTGATTGCCTCTTCATTCTGGCTGCTAGAGAAACTAGAGACCACATAAGCACTTCAATGTATTACCATGCCCTACTTTAGACTGGCTCACAGGATATTCTTTCTGATACAATTCGAGATACGGGAAGATAAGTGTTCTAGAAAGTAGAAAAATTAATTCTGGCCTCTGCACTGCAATTATTTAGCTGGTTGAATTGTTCCCTGGTACATTTTGTTGTGATGTGACTATTCTGATGCTTATTAAACTCACAGAACTTGTGAGATAAGGTTTTATTTTTCATCCATATTTTTTGGTAATTATCATCTGGGATCTTATACATGCCAGGCATGCAAAGCATTGGGAAAGCAAACAGGACTAAGATGTGAGTTCTTTTATAGAAGAATAAGAGAAAAATACACTTTAAAATGTCAAATAATAAAATTGCTTGGCATAAGTTCACTATAGAGAGTTATATAGGACTTAACAGAAAGTCACACGTGTATATTTTGGAATTCTAGTGGACAATGAAATCAGGGAATAATATTTCAGGAAGAAATAACTTCAGTGAAAATAATTTGGGAAAAAAATTCTACTTGCCTTATGATTTTCATTAGTTCTTATCAGAAAACAGCATTTTCTCTAACTTTATTGAAATCTTAGTAGCTCATATAATACAGTTTCAATGCTATTGTTGTTGAACTCTTATTGCTAATAGTTAGTGTGGGGGCCTTATAGGGAGTAATTCTGTCCTGCTCCCAAAGTGAAATAGCCTGAATGATACAGAACTCTGATTGAGTGAGCCTTCACAGGATAAGATCCAGGTTTTGTAAAAATTTCAAGTCCATACATTTTGGGGGAATCTAAAAATAACACAAAAATAAAAAATACAAAATGGTATATAGTGTTTAGGAAAGGGACTTAAACAGTTCAGAGCCCCATATCTTGAGCACCATGGGCTTCACAGTGCCATACCTTGAGTCTGGTGTGGTTTTGCCTGATTAGTATCCATTGCCCCATCTGTTTATAGCAGCACCTTGATTTTTTTTGAGGGAGAGGAGGGCCATGGCCTCATGATTCTGTGTTCACATGGACCAAATGAAATGGACCCAAGCAGATCCAATCAAACAACCAACTGCCTTCACCACAGTCACTTTCAGGAATGGACATGTGACCCAACTCAGTCCACTCAAAACCAATCAATCTCAGAACTTTTCCTGAGACTATTAGGAAAGAGACACTCGATTTTTCCCCCACTAGACCTGAAGATAATAAAAATAAAGCTTGGAGCTTCTGGTGGTTACCTTCTTATTCAAGTGAAACAAACATAGAGGAGACATAAGAGAGTGAAACAATGAGCTCAAAGTCATTGTAGAAAATGTCTCCGAACGAACCATCTGACACTATCCCTCCCACCTTCCCTTCAATTTTATGTTATGGGAAAATCCTTTTTGTATTTAGACAAATGTAAATGGCATTCCTATTGCATAACCTGGGAGACAGAACATGGAATGAAGTGTGATACTATTAAGGAACAAACTTGAGGCAGATTTGTTAGAAGGATTCACTAGTTATCTGGGAAGCTTTGCTGTTCACATTTTTCAACTGAGCAGTAACTCAGGTGAAGCTAGAAAAACATAGTGGAAGTTAAAATTGTAGTTAATTTATGGTATGAATATAAGCATCAGAAATGAGGGGCACACAATATGATGGCATACTGGAGAAAAACTCAGAATTTTCACAAGTCTTACATTCCAAAGTCCTTATGTATATCGTTCTATTTATTACTATTTGTCATATTTTTAGGGAGGAAAACTAGCGATATTTACCTGATCTGAAGGTGATGGTTCTAATATCATTGTAATGGCCTGGTTATTAACTAATAACTGGAAAGAAACAAAGGAAAGCTGCAATTTAGATGCATGCCCAGGAAGGTCTAGGTGACATGGGAAGGTGATTGTCAGCCATACCTGGGAACAGGGCATTGGAACAGGGCATTGGCCAAAGTAGGCCTGGTCACTGCAAGCATGGGAAAATTTGGTATTTAAGTTCCTGAACAAAGGAGCCCTCCCCGCCTTCACTGCTTGTGGTGCTCTCATGCTCTGCTTTTGCCCACATGGCTCATGGCCACGTGGACCCCACAAACAATGGACTAATGGTCTGTAACTTGCGTGATGCTATAGGGGACCCAGCCCCACCATGGAATGAAAACTCTGGGCACTGCCTTTGCTTCTAGCTCTACTGAAGCCCCAGCTACACATTTTCCATGACTGGTTTAAGGAAAATGGACTTTAACAACTGAGGAATATAATGTCATGCACATAAAAGCCATTCATTCTCCCATGCAAGTCGTAGAACATTCTTTTTCTCAAGGTATTGCAAGAACCCCAGTAGTGTTCAGAGAAGTTCCCTTTGTGCAGTCCACTAATTATTTCATACAGTGAAATGTATTATGTAATGTGTGGCAAGTAGTGAGTGAGATTCTTGCTTCTAGCCTCTCCTTTTAAGATTCATGCCATGACCTTGATATTATAAATCTGGCTGAATTGACAGTTCAGATTTAACAGATTTGGCTTGGGTTTTATTCTCACGTTCATTGACAAAAGGAATCTGGCACCAGAGACCATCTCTTTCATCCAGTACCAGGAGATCCTGCCAAATGTAAAGTGAGCTTTATTTTTCATTCCACGAGAATTATTCAAGAAAGTTTTTTGATTTTTTTTTTCTACATAGGTTCACACTTGCCCTTTTTTGCATAAGAACATCTACCAACATGTGTAACATTTGTTTAATGCACTTTTAACCTTTATCGAGAATTTATATTCAACTGAGAAACATGAGTAGATGCCAGACTGATTCAGTATCAACAAAGTCGGCTTATCATTTGTTAAAAAAAAATTTAAAAAAAGTAATAAAATAACAGGATTAATTCAGGAAATCATTTTAAAAGTGAGACTTTCATTTAAATAGAGAGATAAGCTAATGGTTGCATGTATTATTTCTGACCTCAGACTTCTTATTGAATAATGAGAAATATCTGTTATTTAAGACCTTTGTATATAGTCACTTAAGTTGCCTTTTTCTTGAATGCTTAGAAAGATTAAGAAGATTTAGCTGGGGTAATTTAAGTCAGTTTAGATTTTTTACTTAAATAGTCACTTTATAATCATGTTTACTAAAGAGTTGAAAGGTTTCCCATTCAGAACAGATAGAAACTTTACTTTGTTTTAGGTCAAGTCAAAAATAGAGTGATTTGATTTTTAGTATTGATTGGTCTTATTTGTCTCCTATTCATTTAGGCTTCCTCTTTCACCTATATACATTTATGTGTGTGAATTCAAAAAGTATAAATACAATAGTCATGTATAAATATACACCCAAAGTAAGCAAAAATAGCTGCCTCTACAGAAGCAGTCAGTGAGTTCTTTGCTATTGTTCAGGGTATACTTGTGAACTGATGTATTTTCAGGGGAAAAATTACTTTAATTACTAGGTGTATCAGTTCATAATGCAGATTTTTTTCAATAGATGGAGTTACATGTATGTTGATATATATGTGATTTGATATGTATGCTATTTTGTTGTATTGACAGCAAGTGTCAAAACTTAATATGTCAAATTTGCTAAAGGTGTTAACATCATAGATATTTTTTACGCTTAAAAATGTCAAATTTTATGCCAAAAAAAAAAAGCATTTGTGGGAAGTTTTCATTCACTACTTTTTTTTGAGGAAAAAAAAGTTAACGTATACTTCAGGAAGCTTATGGTGAACATGCTCAAGATAGTTGTGAATGCTGGTTTGAACGCTTTAAAAGTGATTATTTTTATGTGAAAGACAGAGCATGTCCAGGTCAACCGAAAAAGTTTGAAGACCAACAATTACAAGCATTATTGGATGAAGATAGCACATCAAACTCAAAAACACTTGCAGAAAGAGTAAACATTGCTCAGCAAACAATTTTAGATGATTTACAAGCAATGGGAAAGATTTTAAAGGAAGGAAAATGGGTGCCACATCAACTGTGATTGAAAAACAAATGGAAAACTGAAAAGTCATTGGTAAAATACTGCTTCAATGGCATGCATCAAATTGTGATTGGTGATGAAAGGTGGATTTATTTTGAGAATTCCAAATGCACAAAATCATGCGTTGATCCAGATTAACCATCAACATAGACTGTAAGGCCAAATCACTTCAGAAAGAAGATAATGCTGTGATCAGGAAGGTGTAGTGTATTATGAGCTTCTAAAACCAGGTGAAACCATTAATACTGATTGGTACCACAACAAATAATCAATTTGAATCATGCTTTGATCATGAAATGACCAGAATGGGCCAGAATTCATAGTAAAATGATTTTGTTTCATGATGATGCACCATCACACACTTGAAAACCAACCAATTAAAAACACATTAAAAGATCTTGCCTGGGAAGCATTAACCCACTGCTGTATTCACCAGATCTTGCTCCTTCAGATTACCACTTATTCCAATTGATGGCACACGCACTTTCTGAGCAGCACTTATAAACATACAAATAAGTGGAAAATTGGGTCTCTGAATGGTTTGCCTCAAAACAAGAAAAATTCTATTGGGATGGTATCTGCAAATTACCTGAAAGATGAGGGAAATATGTAGCTGGTGATGAACATTACTTTGAATAAAGCACTGTTGATGTTTCTCTTGAAATTTTTGTGTTTTCTTTCATTACAAAATTCACCATTATAAACCGATTACACCTAGTACAAATTGACAACAATATCTTTAAGCCAAAAATAAATAAATAAAATAAATAAGCTATTTTGATGTTTTCTTCATTAGGGTTATTTCTTTAAAATGACCAACCCTTCCTTACTTGCTCCATTAGCCTTAGCCAAACCCTTTCAGGGTTGACTCTGCAGGAAGATTATATTTTCTGCCCCATTGAACCAGGGTGGACCATGTGATTTGATTTAGTCAACAAAATGTAAGTGGAAATATGACATAGGCTATTCCCAAGCAAAAGCTTAAAAGCCATTGCTTGGATTGCTCATTTCTTTCCTCTGTCATATCAACATGTCTCTGATTGGAGTTGATCCTTTAGCCTGGATCTTGGCATAAAGGGTACCTGGATCAAATAGACAGGCTACATAGAATGGACATAAATGTGCATCTTTGTGGGGTTTTTTGTTTTGTTTTGTTTTGTTTTGTTTTGTTGTTTGTTTGTGTGTTGTTTTTTGGAACACACTGAAATTTGTAAGTTTGTCAATTCAATATAACTTAGTCTAAACCAGACGTTCTCAACCTTGGTGCTATTGACATTGGAGTCTGTACAGTTCTTTATTGTGGGGCGGGGTCCTGTCACTGTAGGATGTTTAGTGTTTAGCAGCATCATTGGCCTTTGCTATTTAGATGTCAGGGGGCATCTCACATCCCAGATATGACAACCAAAAATATCTCCTGATATTGCGGAGAGAGCCAATTCAAAACCACCCCTAGCTGAAAAACTCTAGTCTTAGCTTAATAGTTCTCAAAATGGGGTCCCAGAGCCAGCAATGTCTGTATCACCTGGGAATATGTAAGACAAACAAAGTCTCAGACTCCTTTCAGACCCACTGAGGGAGGAGGGGTGGGGTGAGACCCAGCAAGCTACATTTTAATAAGCCCTCCAAGAGGTTGTGAACTTTAAAGCTTAAGAACCACTGGCCCACAATGAATTGCACACAAGCACTCTTGTATAAAAAAGGACAGAAAGTTAACTGTATTGACATTTAAAGCATAAGGATTTGCTGGTTGTGAATCTGTAAAACTTTAGAGTGCGTGACAATATACTAGTGTAGTACCTTTCAGGCAAATTAAAGTTTTAAAACTTCACCAAATTTACCATGATCTCATAGCTGGCGATTCATTGAGTCAGAATTACTAAAAATAAAGAAAAAGTTCTGATTAGAAATCCAAACAAAAGTAGCATTTTGATCCTTAAAAAATATTTAGAAAATTATGTTTTAGAAGGGCAATTATCCATTGATATAATTTGACATTTGTTTTTTCATTTTATTTGAACACATTTTATATAAGTACAATTTATTTTTTAAAGAGCAAACATTGAGAATCAATATTTGTAACTCACAGTCCTGTGTGTTTAATTGAAAATTTTTTATCACAACTAATCACTGTTCTTTCCATCTGATTCCCTTTTGTGCATCTGTGTAGAATGGATCTAGGGATGGTGTGTCCTGAGCCTGAGCATAAGGAATAGTTAACTTTGCAGAGTAGAATGTCATCACATTGAACAGTATAGGCAATATACAACAATATGCTAATTTATGTAATTAAGAGATTGGGTACTTCAAGTAGCTGATTTTTCTGAGGTGAAATATCAGAATTAATGTAATCATATTAGTGCAGACAATGATAGGGATTTATAAATCAATTTCAATGACGTGAATATTTCTATATATTTCCTCACTTTTCCCCTCTTAACAAAGAATGCTTATGGACAGAAAACCTCAAAGACTTTTTTTAAATACTTTTCCCTTAGCTCTCAGTAGTATACATGATCTCTACTATACCTGGTAAGTATTTTAAAAGTTTTCCTAAAATCAGAATTTCAGGATTATAGTATAGTACAAGATAGATGCAAGATATTTATCTTAGTTAATTTTATGTCTTTATCAAAATATTAAAAATTTGGTTATGCAGCAGTAGATTTATGGACTAGACTAGGAAAAATGCTCAATATCAAAAGATATATTGTACGTATTATGTTTTTTATCACATCATTATGTTTGACACACTTGGCCATAAAATTTCCATTTCATGCTTTGAGTAAAAATATTGGGGGGGGGGGAACCTTTTGTGTAGGTGTTTTGCAATTTTTTTTATAGAAATAAATCATAATTTTTGTTGTTGTTACATTAGGATTTCCTAAATAGCTTAGCATGAAAAGCCCTTGCATTTGTACAAGATGAAGTAAAGTCTTTTCCTTTAAACCGTTATCTGTCAGCCGGAATGTCATGCTCCGTTTTTCAGGTCCTTTACACTCTTGAATTTGATTTGTGCTTTTACAGCACAAATCCCAACATTCAGGAGGCAGCTCTGCCTGCTTCAGCTGCCTGGAGCTAAAGAGAATTGGTCTGTCATTCTCGGTGTCGGGGAGTGAGTGCTGTGTGTGTCTTGTGAGTGTGTGTGTCCGCCTCTGAGACTGGGTGGCTAAGAGTGATTTAAATGTGCACGAGGCTAATAGCACAGACTCTCATTCAGCCTCGGCTTTGAAACCTGTGGCATTTGGGGCTGGACAGGCGCTTGGGTGCCTCCGGTTTAATTTAGCACTATGTTTGCTGCCATGGCAGCCAGCAGCATCCACTGCAGCAGCAAGGAAGAGCCATAGATCTGGGAATGCAGGTGGAATACTAAAATGCGAGAAGCTCGTGCAGGGCTGGGCTTCAGTGCTTAATTTCTGCTCTTACGGGGCTCTGATGCAGAGGCTGTACGTGCTGCTCTGTCAGCTCATCGAGAGTCAGGGGCTGCAGACCGAAATCAGGGAAGGGCTGCTGAGAGGTGGGGGCGGGGTGGGGGGGGGAAGCAAGAGACATAGCTGGTGCTTCACTAGCTGGCATTTGGGAGCACAGAAGCAAGAGAGGGAAATGCAGACCCATCGCCCTGCTGAGACCTGCGATTGGAGGAAGATGGGAAAACGTGTTTGGCTTCCTGTGCTACTTTTCAGCTGGAGCAGCGTCTTTGGTGAACTCTTTTCTGCTTCAGATGTTCCAGCAGAATATCTGTAAGTACTGCTGATTCAGGAACTGAGGCAGCAAGCTCAAGTGTGGCCAGCTACTTAATTGTGCCATCGCTCTGGAATCTTATGTGAATGCTTGAGCCTGCCTGGGCTTTTATTGAAGTGCATGTGCTAATTAAAACCAAAAAGGCCAGATGCCATCTCCGTGAAAAGAGACGATGTGAAGCCCCATTGAAAAGAAGAAACCACGAGAAGAACCATGCATCGGCCAGCTGAACTCTCCGTGTTTCGAGGCAAAGAAGTGAGGAGGAAGGGCGCTTGCCTTCAGAAACAGAAGTCGCTGACCAATCTTTCCCTCACCAGCGAGGCGGAGAGGAGACCCACTGTGCGCATCTCCAACTGGTTTGGAAATGCTGCAAAAGCCAGCCAGAGGGAATCCCGCTATGCGGAGAGGCCCTCGCTGTCCAGGTTCCTCTCCCGGTCCATGCAGTCTCTGTACCACACCGGCGGCTCAGGGGCCTGGGGCCTCCTGCCTGCCAGCCAGTCCGGTAGCCAGAGCCTGGGGGACTGGTCTTCCCGGAAAGGCTTGGAAGGTGAGAGTGATGAAGACAGCCGGTCTGAGGATGAGACCGGGTCCTCCAAGCCCAGCAGCATCAGCAGGAGCTGGGCGGAGGAGGAGGGGGAAAGCTGCCTGCGGGAAGGCACAGCCCACCTGGATGAGGACGTGATCCTGACCATGCTGGGCGACCTGGAGCAGGCACTTTACACGGACCTCCTGGGTAAGTTGGGTCTGCTCGTAACAGGAGGATGGCATTGTAAGAAGTGGCACATTTGCATGAGCCGGGTGTCTTCCATGCTTCCGACTGCTGTTTCTAAACTGTAGTTAAGAAGAAAAAAAATTTTAATTCCTTGTTACTTGAAATTATTTTCTTGGTAAAGCTGAGTTGTGATAACCAGTGGTGAAATTTATTTGGAGAAAGTAAATAGCACCATTCTGCCCTGGGCGTTATTGGCCTTGACATCCAGTTTATTTTAGATATCTATAAGTAAGTGTTAATATTTTAAGACTCCAAACATGTTTTTACTTAGTCATTGTTGGGGACTTTTCCTTCAACTTCTCTTGAGGGAACCTCACCCCCCGGTATATAGTGAAGAAGGAAAGGCCTCAGGAGTAAATTTTCTGTAGAGTCAAGTGTTTCCTCTACTGACTCAGTGGCACGTGGCCCTAGTCTAGACCTCAGTGACAAGCACCATGAATCTAGTAGCACTTAAAAAAACATGGAGGCCGCTCTTGACAGCCTTACCCACTTACATTTTGGAGTGTTTGTTTTGTGTGTGTGTGTGTGTGTGTGTGTGTGTGTGTCTGTGTCTGTGTGTCTGTGCTTATGTGTTTTCAGTAGTTGGCAAAAAAATGCTCCTAAGTGTGTACATTTAAACTGCTATGTAGATAATTGAACTGCTTTTATACTTTACAAACTAGGCCTTTTTGATTACATGGCTCTCAATAGTAACTTCTGAAATAATCTTTAACTAACTATGAAGATGTCTGAAGTCATTTTTTTAGTTTTGTGATTAACTTTAACTGCCAGTTTGCCACTTGCCTGAATAACCAAACTAGATACATTTTTATACCTGAATTCAGTGCTTTACCGAAGGGTATTTACATCATAAATAGTTCCTTATTCAAAAATCCATTAAACTCATATTTTATGTCAATGCATGTTTTTACAAAATACTTCATAGAGGACTCCTGAAATTGGAAAGAATTGATTCATACAACTTATGCTAAATATAGGTCTGCCTTTATTCTCTCTCTAGGCCCTTCTGTTAAAAGATATTGTATGAGCTTTTCTGGAATCTTAGGGAACCAACTTTAGAAGCACAAAGCTTAGAGAGACAGCAGAGGCAATTACTGCTCAATTTTTTAATGTTAGTTTGGCTTTAAAAGAGTAATGTGTCCACAGCTGCGGAAATGGTGATTTCTGAATCTGAATACACCAGGTGCTCAGAGGCTGAAGATTTGCTGCTATACCATTGTGTGATTTCTGCCCTGAACTGCTCTTCCCAACAAACACGTGTGTAGTACAAAGGCAAGGCAGGGAGTCCTGACCCTTAAGGATCTTTTCTTCTCTCTGCTCCTTGGGAACTGTAAAATCCGATGATATTCATCTCTTGCCTTTAAAATTGGAGCATTTGTCTTGTTCTAAGTACTTCTTATGTGAGTGTTTTCAAAGGTGAACAGAGAGCCTACCCCCCCAGACAGTATTGGTTGGTTGCTCCTTGAAGGTATAGCATGCTGTGGGTGTATGTACGACACATGCCTTTCTGTGCGTAAGTAACTTGGAGCATTACACTGTTAGAGGGGTTCTCTCAATAGGAGTCTGTGTATTCCAGGGTTTTTAAAGTGAGCTTCTACTGACTTTGTGGGATTATCCTCTTCAAGCCATTTTTTCCACTTCTACCAGTACTCAAGAATGCAAATGAGAAAGTAGGAGGAAGAGTTTTATTCAAATAGCTCTGATATGAATAATCATAGCAGGATAATGAAGCATCCCAATGCAATTCCCTAGATAACTGATGCATGTTATGTTGGTGGATATTTGCAAGCCCACAGCCCACAGGAATTTCAGGATTTCTGCCATGTGGCTGACTAGGTTTTGCTTCTGGCTCAAAATGACCTCTCACAAGTTAATTTTTGGGCAGGGTTCCTTGAGTTTCAACTCTTCACTATTGGATATCCTAATAAATCAGACAGTCAAGGGTCTACACTAGGGGTGTCGAACTCAATCAGAGAAGGGGCCAAAATCTAAAATCCAGCCTAAATCGCAGGCCGAATGGTTTACTGAACAGTCATAAACTGTCATTGTGATGGAAACGCAGCGGAGTGCAGTGATGACAGCGTGGTGCGGGCCACATTGCAAGGCCTGGCGGGACGGATTTGGCCCGCGGGCCTTGTGTTTGACACATGTGGTCTACACCATAGCTCTTGATAAGAATATATTTACAAGGTAACTGAGGAGATGAAACATTTCTGTCCAAATCGCTGTTGAGGTCCTCCACAAAATTAGGGTTATTTCTCAAAATAAACGAGGGAGCTGTTCTCTAACTAATAACATTTGTAATGTGGATGGTGTCGAGGACATCATTCTCTGAATCAGGTTCTTTCAGATGTAATTTGATTTCCTATTAAAAGATGACAGTGCTGGCAGTGTTAATTACAATGTGTGTAATTAAAGCCTAGGAAATAAGAGCAGGGCCGCACAGATTAAATGGTCTGTCTGCCAGGAAGTGAAATTGCAGAAGCACCAAATGGAGCCTGTTATTCTGTGCCCTGCTCACAGAGGAGACCTGACAAGCATGAGAGAGCAGTTTGCACAGACATTAACAACTCCACGTGAGTTGCAGAACATACTTTTCTGGGAAATGGGTATAAGCCCTCTCTATTGTGTCTAATACCTAGGAGGCTTCCTTCAGGAATCCTATTTGGCTTCGAGGTTATGGAAGTGAGAGGGAGACAACAATTTTGTGACTAAGTAAATTCTTTCTATGCAATCATCTGCTAACTTTTGTAGTTAAATGTGAAGTTTATTTGTGGTTTTACATTTGACCTTTTAAATTGTAATTTCCTCCCCACCCTCAATCCTCTAGACTTTATTAGGATACAAATTTACAGGATATTTCAGACCTGAGCAATCTTTAGGGGGGTTTGTAAGTGCATTTAAGTATATCTTGTATTTTGTAGGTCATTAAGAACATGTACTGGAACACATTTTAGTTCAGTTACTATCTTTCATGATAGGAACAAAGCAGCAATTATGTTTTGCTCCGTAAAAGCCAGGAGGAAAAGGTTCATTGGTCTGATTGTTATCAGTGTCATGAGTGGATAACATGCTAGGAAAAACCAAAGGGGGGTTGGTTATGGTGTGAAACCTCAGGGAAACTGTGCAAACAAACAATGAAATGGGTTCAAGTGGAAGACTCCAAGGATCTTAGATGCCTATTGGATTGGAAGAGGATTTTTTTTTTTAAATGTGAAAAAAACAATTAGTAAAATTCAATATCTGAAAATATAATATTCTTAAAGTGTATACAAAACAAATATTGAAAATAGTTCTCAAATATCAGTGTAATTAATATTATGCCAATTAAGATTCACTTAAAAGTGCTCCCAGCCAAGACTGGTTTGGCTCAGTGGATAGAGCATCAGCCTATGGATTTTAAGGTCCTAGGTTTGATTCCGGTCAAGGGCATGTACTGTGGTTGTGGGCACATCCCCAGTAGGAGGTATGCAGGAGGCAGCTGATCGATGTCTCTCTCTCGTCAATGTTTCTAGCTCTCTATCCTTCTCCTTTCTTCTCTACTGTAAAAAAATCAATAAAATATATTTGGAAAAAAAAAAAAGTTCTCCCAGAGGGAAGGGTATCAGTGATAGAGGACAAATAATGGTGTAGTCCAGGACCTTGTGTAAAGTCAGCGACTTGTACGCCCTTCTCCCTGCAAAATAGGATCAATTCAGTACTGTCCTCCTTTGAGACTTATCATCTCTTACCATCGCTGAGAAGCAGAGGAATCCACACTGTGTGACCTCTTATGAACATAGGCTTTAGTGCATCTCCAACTCTGCCTCTTCGCCGTTTCTTTGTCCACTTTGAATAAAATATCTTCTTTACCTCCGCCTTCCCTCTGATGTAATGATATTGTTGTTCTGCCCATCAAGATTTTCCTTATAAAACATTCCTTTTTCTTCAGGGTTCTGCCAGATTATTTAGAACTCAAAGGTAGACTTCTTTCCAGCCATCTCCCCAATAGGCTGTGCTATTTTTATGAAGAGAAGGATGACAAGAATTTCCAGGGAGCATACAGTTAGAGGTCTGGGTTTAAACGAATGTTAATCAATAAGGTAAGAGATTGCGTGCCCTGAATTAGTGCAGGAAAGGTTTATGCCATGTGCATGAGGGCACAACATGTGTTTTACTACATCTTGAAAATAGATTTACTCCAGAGAAATTTTTCAGTACTCCCTAAGTTTGGAATCATAATGCTTTTAAGCATATTTAATCATTTGACTAATTTGTAAATTGAAAGGGAGAGATTTATAGACTGGCAGCAGAATGGTGGTTGTCTTGGCAACCATCCAGAATGCGGAACAATGAACAGTGTAGTAATATTTGGCTGAAGAAGAAAATAGGAGAATTAGCAGGAGCTGTCTTCCAATATGTGAATGACTGCCATGTAAAAGATCATGTCAAATTGTTCAGTTGGTTTCAGAGCCCCTGGGACACTGGGTGGAAGTTAAAGGGAGGAAAATTATTCCCGTCCTTAGAGATGTTTTTACATTTAGATCGATCTACTATCAGAAGGATAATCTTGTCCTGGGAAGGAGGAAACCTCTTGGAAGTTTCAGGCTGGTTCATCAGGCCATCTCCATAGTGAGACATAAGTGAACTCATTCATTGGCTAAGGGATAAGGCAGGAGGTCTCTGAAATCCCTATCCTATAATTATAAGTGTTAGACGGTGCATTTGGTGTGCATTTTTTTTTTAAATTGGCATGATTACTGTGGAAGAAAATTAACAGGTTTAATATCTACCTACACTCTATTTTTTATTTGAATATATTTTATTGATTTTTCACAGAGGAAGAGAGAGGGATAGACAGTTAGAAACATCGATGAGAGAGAACCATCAATCAACTGCCTCTTGTACACCCGCTAGGGGGATGTGCCCGCAACCAAGGTACATGCTCATGACTGGAATCGAACCTGGGACCTTTCAGTCCTCAGGCCGACGCTCTATCCACTGAGCCAAACCGGTTTCAGCATCTACAGACTATAAATATGCATTTTGAGTTTCTATATGACAGTTTCCATAGTGGAATTTAATGTATGCCATTTTTTAACTTAAATTTTCCTTCTCTTTTTCTTTTACTTCCATCAGCTCTCTGTTCTTCCCCTTCCTTCCCTTTACTTTGCCCCTCTTAATCCATTCATTCGAATTCCTTCTTTCCTTCATTTCTTCTTTCCTTATTTCTTATTAAATTTTCTCATCATTGGACATCTCATTGAGCCTAAATTAAACAGAATGAAAGCTGTTTACTCTCTTGCCTGTTATAATTATCCAGACACATTAGCTTCAAATAGCCACTGGCCTTGGAAGTTCTGCATGGCCACGTACTAATGGCTCAGTGGCATCTCTGCACCAAATGGCAGTTGTGGTTGTGAAAGGGCGGCATCTGTCAGTCTGGAGGAGCTGTTTGTCCCATGGGCTTTATGCACATTGTCAGTTTGGCCTATGATGTTTCTGGAACTCTAGTGTCACATGTGGGTATATGTTTTATTCCCTGTAGAAAGTGGAGACATAATTAAAAACAAAGCTATCCAATGCTGTAAGTCTTGGTTGATTAGTCGAGTAGAATAAAAGACTTAAACAGGTATTGCCTTGGCCAGATTGCATGTCCTCTGCCTCTGTGCCTCCTTCCCAGTGGCCCTGCTGCTGCCCCTAGGCCATCATGTGCTAGGAAGAAAAGCTGCTGACAATCCCCTCAAAGCTGGAGAAGCTGGTAGCTAAGATGAACATGGAAGGGAGCTTCACCTTCTGAAGAAGTGGAACAGCTGCCAGATGTGCACCAGTTACTCAAAGAACCGGGATTGGTGTCCCTATTAATGGGCTAAGCATAGCTCAGATAAGCAGGTGGCATCCTTGGCCACAGTCCTCATCAAAAACTGGAAGTTGCTAGTGGACACCCCTGGACTCCCCAAAGGAGAAAAGGAAAGGAAAGAAGTCAAGAAGAAAGAAAATGGGCTTAACTCTTTCAATTGGAAGTCAGAAGCAGGCCTTTTTCTTCCAAGGAAAAAACAAGGGGAAGGACCAAAGACATCAATGGAAGGATAAACTGGCACATCGGAAGTGGAGACTCCCCAAAATACCCAGCAGCCCCTTGAGCTCCACCTGTGCTCCCTCCATCTGCCTCCTGGCACCCTGCTCTCTCACGGGGGACTCTGTCTGGACAGTGTGTGAAGATGCTCTCTGAGGCATTGATGGCAACTAAGGAGTCACTGTCAAGATGGCATCAGAAATCAAAGATGATATCTAACAGGAACTCAAGAGCTGAGACATGAAGTACTGAACTATGTGCATAGCAGAATTAGCAATCTCAAGGACCCCTTCAGCGGGCCATGCTTTGTGAGGCCATCTCTGCCAGCCTCTTTACCAAGATGACAGCAGAGGAAAGGTCAGTGGTGAGCTGAGGAAATTGAAGATCGCCCTGACCCAGGGGGCTCTCTGTGAGCAAGAGGTGGCCAGTTCAGGTGGCACCTACACTGACCTCTTCCCATGCAGCAGAAGCAGGAAGAACTGTCCTTGTAAGCAGGTGCAGCACAGCACTGATGAGCCCATGACTACCTTTGCCTTAAGCAAGGAGTGTGGCAACCTTTGGATGTTTCCCTGATAGAACTGCCAGCCAGGGTTTCAATGAACAAGGTGAGGAAGAACCAAGAAAAAGCACTAAGCCATTGTAACTGAAGGAAAAAATAAAAACTAAAATAAAGGAGGTTAAAAAGATATTATTCCTATTAGGAAAGACTTTCATACTATTATCTTATCTCAGACTCCAAATATGTACCGTATTTTTCAGACCATAAGACGCACTTTTTTCCCCCCAGAAGTGGGGGGGAAAAGTCCCTGCGTCTTATGGTCCAAATATAGCCTACACATATACTTTAAAAAAAAGTTTTTTTACTTGCCCGGCTCTGTGTGGTCTCTGTGTGCTTGCCCGGCTCTAAAATGGTTCTAAATGCTGCTGTTTACTTTACAGGGTTGATTACATGTGTTTATGACTGTGATGTTGGGTTTTAATGCACATAAAATATTTTAGGACACTATTTGTTTCAGAATCTTTTTTTCTTCATTTCCCTTCTCTAAAAACTGGTGCGTCTTATGGTCCGGTGCGTCTTATGGTCCGAAAAATACGGTACTTGATTCATAGTCAAGTTTGTCTCAACTCTTCTGAGTACACTTAGAAGCAGGTAATTATAGAAATAACTAGGGTCGAAATAAGGTCATATTTTTAAATTAAGCTCAGTTACATGGAGTAGAATACACTGAATTTCCAAATGACTCTCTTATTTTGCAGTGATTAAGGTCATAGACCTATAAAGTATTATTGCATTATCTCTACCTCAAATTATTACTTGTAATATTATATTTGTTTCTATTCACATTTTATTTGTAGAAAGAAGAATTATACATTTTAGATGATAATCAGTTGGAATTTCCTATCTATCATTTTACTTTCAAGGAAAATAATTTCTATTATTTATATATTTGTACAATTATTCTCAGGACAGTAAATTACAAGAATAATAAGTGAATTATTATGTTACTTCTCCAGGTGAAGACCCTGAAACAAGAAGAATGAGAACAGTGAAAAACATAGCAGACCTGAGGCAGAATTTAGAAGAGACTATGTCCAGTCTTCGTGGGACCCAGATAAGCCACAGGTTTTTTTCTCAATTCTGCATATTTTGGGGCCAATAAAGAACAAAAATTACCATCAGACACTTAACTTCTTATAAAGAAAGAAGAAATCTTAGTTTTCCTTTACTATTTTCTCACTCAAATTTTACATGATATTCTCAGCATATACATGGGGACTGTTTTTCTCCTATCCACCTTTTTTTTCAGTGTAATTTCCCATTCAAACTGATTTCACTACTGAGACTACCACCATCACTTTGAAGTAGACTTTTATGCCTCCAGAAGTTGTTGTTGAAATGCATCTGAGAAAAAGTGGTAGAGACACTTTCAAACATCATTGTAGCTAATTTCCAGAATAGGGTAAATTCAAGGTTTGTTGAGAATGTGGAACAATGTTTGTTTGCTATTTTTTTTTAATATAAAATCTAATGATGGTCTTTCTCTTGAAAGCAAAAATGCAAAAAAAACAAAACAACAACAAAAAAAAAAACTGCAAATGAATGCCCTTTCCCTCAATTTAACATCTAAAGAGGTGTTTAGAATATCATTATGAATGTATAATTTGGCTTTCCTGAAAATAACATTCTGCTAAGAAATGACTCTGAATCCTGTCTGGTCTTTCCTGTCTTTTGCCTTCATGGTCACTGGCTCCATGTGAATCACAGTAGCATTGTTTCTCCATTTTATTTGACAGCACCCTGGAGACAACATTTGACAGCACTGTGACCACAGAAGTGAATGGAAGGACCATACCCAACTTGACAAGCCGTCCCACCCCCATGACCTGGAGGCTGGGCCAGGCTTGTCCCCGACTTCAAGCTGGGGATGCCCCTTCCCTGGGCGCCGGCTATCCTCGCAGCGGTACCAGTCGGTTCATCCACACGGACCCCTCCAGGTTCATGTACACAACGCCTCTGCGTCGAGCTGCTGTCTCTCGGCTGGGAAACATGTCACAAATTGACATGAGTGAGAAAGCAAGCAGTGACCTGGACATGTCCTCTGAAGTCGATGTGGGTGGATATATGAGTGACGGGGATATCCTTGGGAAAAGTCTCAGGGCGGATGACATCAACAGTGGGTAAGTGCCCCTGGGTCCTGCTCTCCAACAGAACTGTGGGAAAAAGAAAAGTCGTCTACTCAGATGCACTGGTTATGAAAAGACCACATAATTTAGTTCACAAAGTCATTATAAAATGTGAGAAATCTAAGGTGTTGAGGTATTCAGGTCCTCTCTTCTGCTCATTTATGAAAAGTAAGCTATCTAAAATTTCTATAAAATATTTTCTTTATAAGCCATTACATTTTTCTATTCTTGGTTCAAGAAACATGTGCCCTGTTTTTTCAGAGTGATCTTTCACATGCTTCTTAAATAAGAGATATTGTAGAGAAGAACAAGGGAAGGAGACAGGACTTTCGCTGAGCTGGTTGATTTTTGGGGGCTTGTCAAAGCTTCCTTTGCCTATGGTTCACATATTTTCCAGCACTCTTAAATTCTGTGACTCCAATCTAACTTGAGGGAAAATCATTTTAGAGTTTTATGTTTCCATCTATTTGTTGTGATGATATCAGATTTGCTTCTTTGTCTTAATCCCTGTTTTCCTCATCTTTCCTATTAGATTCCCACCAAAAAATGTTGTGATTATAAAACTCCTAAAGTATTTTGGCAATTTGAAATATTTAGTTCAATCTGCGATGAGCCTCAATGGAGGCAATAGATAGTTCTATTAATAGAACTTTTATTAACAATTGTAATTGCCCTTTTGAATACTGCCTGTTACCTGTTACACTGTTGTTAAAGATACTGATTCATTTAACCTTTCACTACCAGTCCTTAGGAGGTATTTTTGAACATGCTTGTTTTACAGATAGGGAAATTGATCCTAGTCAGACCCAATTGTTTATGTTATGGAAAGACAAGACTGGTGTGTGATTTCAAGACCCAGCCTCTATTAATGCAAGGAAAAGCTTCCCAATTAACCTTACTATATTTTTTTCATGTGAATCTGGATTTTGACCTATCCTTTGTCCTTATACATCTGAGAGGACTGGTGTCAGAAATCATTCTTCTACATGACTAACCCTTCCTGACTTCATTCCTGAAAGCTTGTTTGAAGGGTGACAAGACCTGAAAAGTACAAAAGAGATGAAATCAGATTCATAGCTCTGCTCTGATATCCTGACAGCTACCAGTCCTTTCCAGGTAGTGCCTGACATGAGTTTCTAAAGATTTATAATTAGGGAGACAAATTATGGTCAATTAAGGTAGGAAGTAATTGAGTTGCTACTGGAGTCAGGGTTCCTAATTTAAATCCCTTTCTAGAATTTTCTCTCTGTGGACTCCTTTGTAGGTTAGTTTATCCAAATTTATTTTTGTCACCTGTAAAAAGGATAACAATGCAGAAGTTCCACAAAATTATTTGGAATGAAGGAAATAACCTACAGAATTGTACATAGCACAAATCTTGTCACAACATAAGTGATCAATAAGTTTATTATCATCAGAATTACATTTATAATCATTAATAATTATAATAAATGACTATTTAAAATCACCTAGAAGGAAATATCCAGTTCAGGGAACAGGATGGCAACATAAGGATAAGGCATGAACTTTCCTCTGTATCTCCCCTCTTTCTTCTCCATTCTTTCTTCTCTTCCTCCCACATCCTCCTCTCTTTCCTTTCTCTCTTTCTTTATATGGGGGCATATATGTGTACTACTTTTTATATTCACCACTGGATGAAGATCTAATTGTATACATAAGTATACACATATATAACCCACATATATATATACACATATCTACATACATACATATGTGGTGAGTCTCATTGTGTGTGTAATTATGTTCTATAAAGTCCACACAAACACTGAATTAGTGAATGCTGAATCACTTCCCTAGGGGAAATACAAATTTAGTTTCCTTTCAGCCTTTGGCCACACATTTTCATCAATGGATCAATAGATAGTCTTGTTCCATGTGTATTTCAGTTGAAAGAAACCTCATTTATTATTTAATACACATCTGTTGATTCATGAACATTAAGCTCACGCCAACAGCAGTGTAACTCATACCTGAATGAAGCTGAAGTAAAACATATTTTTCCATAACACATATCATAGCCTTCTTACACACAAGACAGCTTTTCAGTGCTACATTTAAGGGACCACTTTAAATAGCAAAATCTCTAATAGAGGCACAAAAATGTGGGGGGAAAAAGTGGCTCTATTTAGACTGTGAAAAGGATATTTCTATTTTTGCAGTAGGAGAGCTGCAACAAGAAGGCAGAACGTCACCTTTTTCAACCTCTGTCGGCAATGTCCACATGGACAGCTCAGACTTCTGCTCTGAGCATGTCCGTGAGGGACATGGAAAAGCTGCAAGTACTGATCTGAGGGGTACACATTTTGGTCAGAAGCCAAATTCACAAATGTAGAATTGGTGGATAATGAAGATTGACTGTGTTTATTTACACACAGAGAACATGCTTATCTGGAGAGAGAAGGGAGCAGTTTAACTCAGATGTCAAGGGACATTCACAGTGCAATGTGTAATTTCAAAGGTTCATACAGATAAAATTTGAGCTGAGAGTTCAGAATAAGTAGAAAACACTAAATCCTGGTATGAAATAGAACGGAGTGAATAAGAAGAGGAAATACTTTAGTTCTGTTTCTAGAGAGATTAAAATAGCTAGAGAGGAGAGAGGTATATTAAGATAAAAATTTATATGAAAAGTCTAAGTATTATAGAAAATATGTCATTTGGCCACCTTGACTAAACTATAATTTTCAAAGCAGAGAGACAATTGGATTAGATGACATTCAATTACTTTTCCCTTGACTGAGATTTATAGAATCTGAATATTTAAAGATAAGATCTGAGAGATGGGAACTATTGTGACAGGCCTCACGGTAATATTAACTTGAGAGGTCTAAAGTATGTTCTATACACAATGGAAAGCACTGTGTCTTAGAGAAGATTACCTGATAATAACAGAATATGAAGATGATGGTGGTTTTGAAAGACCAATTTAGGGAAATCTGCAAAATGGATTGAGGGAAGAAACTATGGGTATAGATTTCAATCACTGTTACAAGAATTTGGGTCCAAGTTATAAGGCCAAAAATATGGCATAAAGGAGGGAGGGATTGATACAGGAGGTATCACAAAGGAAAATTTTACAAACACAATGATAGGCAGCTCATGAGGGTATACTAGTAAGAGAGAAAAATAATTCAGATAAGATGCCCATTTTATAATCATAAGAAGTAGAAAATGATACCATTAGAGAAAATAGGCACAGATAGAACTTGTATTTTTATTTTGGTGAGAAAGCAAAGAGAGATGATAAGTACAGAGTTAAAATTGCAGAGTTGGAAATAAGGGTGTTACCAGACTGAAGGGTCCATTTGCTTGAGCACATCAAAGCCCAATAAGACATGAACAGAAGTTTGCAGCCAAAAAAAAAAAAAAAAAAAAAAAAAAAAAAAAAAAAAAGACATTAAGGAGATGGCACTATGCCTGGAGTCACAGGTAGCTCGTGCTCAAAAACCTGGCTCCCTGATGGTTTCTGGAGATAGGTTTTTATGGGGAAAATCATTAATCATGGTGACTAACAGAGTTAGGGTGGTGGTGTCTACTGACTGGTTGGTGCTAGGGTAGGGGTAATTGATGATTGCATTTGGTCCTGATATCAACCATGGAGATGCTTTGTCCAACTTCACAAGGGTTTGTTCTATGGGATTGTTCCACTTTGCTGGTTCTGGAGCTAAAACACAACTGAGGCCAAGATATTATGTTTAGTTTGACTGAAAACTCTGTCCCAATAGTAGTAAACCCAAGACCTTGTTTGTAAGACTACTGGATGCTGACCCGAACCTCATTGTCTGGAGGGGGTGGGAGGTGGGTGAGTCAGGAGGTGGGTGAGTGGTCTCACCTGTGAGGCCAGTTTGAGTTAAAGGGAAGAAAAAAATCAAAGTAAAAAAGCCAGATTAAAGAAAATAAGGTTTCTGCATGGTTATAGGGGGACAAAGCAAACGTAACTTAAAACAAAACTAGTGTCCAGGGTAGAGATATAATGGAGGGTGTGATCTCATATAGTAGATAGTTGAAATTATGGGAGACTTGAAGACTTCTCAGAAAAGAATAGGGAGGGAAGAGGGATAATGAGCTTATGTGTGTATGTATGCATATACAGAGTGTCCCAAAAAGTGTATACACACTTTAATAGCTGATAGTTCAATTTTGAAAATGAAATGCATTTTAATAAACACTGCCTTTATAATTATTCAAAGTATCTGTGTACATTTTTTGGGACACCCTACATGTATTGAAATTTTTTCTTGAGTTCATCCTATGAATCAAGCAACATTTAGGCTTTGTGTGTGCAGTGCTTGATAATTAGACACAGGGCCTTCCCTAGTGTTTTTATATGTACTAATTCAGTAAATGAATAGTAATATATAGACATGTGTATGTGTGTATACACTCTTAGGTAAGCAGTCTCTTAAACAACTACTCTCTGTATATAATAATGTATTTACAGGCATACCTATACTCAGAAGGATTTTATATAAGACTCTTAGTTAACATTAACTCCTGTAATAGAGAAATCTCAGTAACTTCACACGAAGTTCATTTCTCCTTCATATAAAACCCTCACTGGTGTTTCTGACCTTCAGTTGGGGAATGTGCACTGTATAGTCTTTCATAGGCTGTAAATATTTCTCTCTTTGCTGCATCCAGCAAAGCTAGAGAGTGGGTCCAGTTCCTGAGTAGGGATGGCTGAGGATTGGGTAAAATGAAAGAAACAGACCCAGAGATACAAGGAAAAAGCCTGGACTGGGTGGGACCGCTGCCCTCTTCTGATGGAGAGACAGTGACCCAGATCTGATGCAGCAGTGTGTTTATTTTATACCCCCAACTACCAAGAAGCTTTCCTATTCGTTCCTGGTGCTTGGCTGGATTTACGTAATAAAACCCACCCCCTGGCACCTGGGCTGAAATGAAGGTCCAGCTGATAACACATCTGCCTTTTGGCAGAATGTGTTTCCAGGGCATGGCTTTGCCTGCTGCCCTGGATTCAGCTGACAGTTTAAAGAAATGCCCGTGTGCCTTCCCAGGCGCTCTCTACAATAGACTAAGGTGGCTGTAGGTAATTTTGCTTTTATCCAGCCATGTTTCCAATGTTGCTGGGCATTCATATTCAAAAGGCAGATGGCAAAGAAAGGAAGGACCATAGTGTTAGAATATTTTATATGCACCAACCCTGCAAGTGGTGCATATGACTTCTATCCACATTCCTTTATCCAGAACAGCTGTGTGACCACATCTGACTATAAGCCAGGCCAAGACAAATAGTTCAGTTGTGTGCCAAGGAGGAAGAGGAAATTGCTTTCATGAGAGCTGGCCAGTTTCTGTTTAACTCACTAAGAAGGGAAAAAAATGTTATTCCCATTGTCGTCCCCACTTATTTCATGCCTCAGTAGAAACCCAATTCAGACTTCTGTTCTCTATTGTTGTGCCTTATCAGTCTTTCAAATGAAGTCTTGGAGAGTTCAACAATGAGTCCATTTAAATAAACATCAGTGGTCCACATGTTTTATGTTGACCAGCCGTCATTCCTATTTAGCTTACAAATAAACTAAGTCAAAATCATACAAATCCACATGAAAACTTCCTCTAGTGGCTTTTACCTGCTTGGCCTTATACACTTTCTGTTTCCCATGGTAGATAGTGTACAGGATGCTGAAATTTAAAGAATTACTCAGAGTTCTGTTCCCTGGGCAGAATGTGACTGACTAGACATGGTCAGCAGGTGTTATGGCTGGTCTCAGCTCAGGTATGACGAGTGGGCATTGTGCGGGGGACACCCATGGCATGCTGTACATCATTACTCCACAGGTTACATAGTGTGCCATTGTTGGCATCCACAGGATCAACCGTGGAGTCTCAGTCCATAATTGAAAGGTGTGAAGAAGAGAGGGCTAGAGACACTCTAGGGGAATTTTAACTTAATGGTGTTTTCCTTAAGAAAAAAAAAAGGGCACAGACATGTCCGTGCTATAATTCTTAAACACGTTGAGTCACAAAGTTAACTTTCTGTTCCCAATTTTTGCAAGTATGGTTTAGTGATTAAAGGGACAAAAGGACACAAAAAATAGTACTAAAAGAAGATGTCTAATTTAGGATTTTTTTTTTCTCATGGAACCATGAGGAATGTCATGAAGTAAATGGGAATGGAGTTTCATTTTTTCACGTACTTTAGAATTCTGAAAATTAATCAGCATTCTGAGAGTTCAAAATTCCTTGAAGCATGCAAAGGCTTATCTCTTTCTTCTCTTTTGAAAATTACTTTAAACACTTGGGGATGTGAATCTGCCAGTAATTAGGAATTAGTCATAGGAAGGCCTCTTACTTCAAATGAATCTTTTTGAAAAAGCCTTTATTTATGAAGCACAACAGGTACATCCTAAAATATTGCAGAGGGAGAGGAGATACTTATTTTAATTGAGTGGAAATTGAAGTTATCAGCAGGTGTCTCAGTGATAAATAGTTGGGCTAAGATTATAACCTAAAATTTTATTTTAAGTCACATTACTCAAACACCAAGAAATTTTAATACTGTGAAATGAAGTTTTTAAAAAGAGAGGTGGATATTTTAATCCTGCTTCTTCCTCTTTTCCTTTCATAAAGTTTGTGATATGTGAAGCATGCATAACATTGGAAAGGGCAGGTTACCTGAGTTGGGTTAAAAAGACTTACATGGTAGCACAGTTGGTATTGCTCAGTGGTTGAGTGTCAACCTATAAGCCAGGAGGTCACAGTCTGATTCCCAGTCAGAGCTCATGCCTGGGTTGCAGGCTTGATCCCCAGTCGGGAGGGCAAAACACTGCATAGCTATGATGGTAGCATTATATATCTTTATGTTGATTGACAAAGTAGGGTTAAACAACATAAGAAAATGAGGGGGGGGGTGTTTGTTTTTTTTACAATTTTCTCTTATTTCAGACAAAATTAGAGCACAGTGATGCAGATTCACATATTTGAACTGAAACCAGATTGTAAAGTTGGGGGTGGTGAGTGACAAGAAGAAAGAGTAATATCTCTGGATTGTTCAATGAATTGATGGTGTGTTTCCCATAAATATATTAGCATGTAGAAAAGGAGTATGAGCTTTAGTGGTGGATATAATACATGCTCAGTTTATGCTATATCTGATATGGTTGTGGGAAATCCATATATTATATTTATGCATAGGAAACAGTTTAATATCTAGAACAGGGTGGGCCATGGGACGTGGTAATGTTAACTTGGAAAGCAGACACCTAAAGGAAGTATGCTACAAGTATGTAAAGTTTGTCTACTCAGAACCAATGAACTTGTATGCATATATGTATAACCCCTGGACACAGACAACAGGATGATTGGGGCCTGGGAGCAGGGGAAAGAGCCAGCTGGAAAAGGTTAATGGGGGGGAAAGGAGGACTTATGTAATACTTTTAACAATAAAGATTAAGAAAAAAGAAGCCCTAACTGGTTTGGCTAAGTGGATAGAATGCCGGCCTGCAGACTCAAGGGTCCCAGGTTCCATTCCAGTCAAGGGCATGTACCTTGGTTGTGGGCACATACCAAGTAGGGGTTATGCAGGAGGCAGTTGATTGATGTTTCTCTCTCATCAATGTTTCTAACTCTCTCTGTCTCTCTTTCTTCCTCTGAGTAAAAAAAATCAATAAAATATATTTAAAAAAGAAAAAAAGAAGAGAGGTGGCAGTGGAAGGGAGGAGGAATTAGAAATGTGTTGTGAGACTATTGGGTTGTTTTAAGGGGAATCATTTTATAGCTTAAAGAATTTGAACATCGCTAAATTATCCTAAGCTTTTTATATTTTGAGAGAATTTATTTTTTTGTCTTTGACCTTCACAAGTTTCCTTTGAAATTTTTGTTTGTACCAATCTTCCTTGTAGCTATTACTTCTTAAACTCATCTTGGCTGATAGTTCTAAAGTTTGGATATAATATTATAAGAAAACCTTTTCAAAATTTTCCATTGTTCTTTCAAAAAGATTCCCTAACATTTATAGCTCCCAGATTGTAGCATAAATTTTCTAGAGGAACTATAAAACTTATGTTTTTTTAAATATATTTAAATCCTCTAGAAAAAACATGAAAGGAAGGAAGAATTACTAAGAAAAAATTTAATCAGAAATTTGTGTACTCGTGTGATGCCTGTTTAATTTTTTTAAATACAAATTCATTGTTCTATTATGAAAATGCCCTGCCAACATTTAAATGAGAGAGTATCTGTAAACAGAGGAATTATATACACACTGATTTTTTGGTTCAATAAATAGCTCTTATAAACATATTTGATATTGCCTGGCAAATTGAAGGGCCAAAGAAAAACTAATATGCTTTGAAATGCTTGCTGGGAAAAAAAAGTTTCTTTCTAATGCATGGAAATTTAAATATATAGGCTTTTTAATGTTGATAATTAGTTTTAAAATAGTCTTGTCCATAGACTATTTTAACTTTAAGCATTGAAAAACTGGAAGGTTATGTCTTTAATAGAAGTGTCCTTTCATCTATTTCTTTATACAATACATGTGTCACTATTATGGGTAAAGTTGCTGAGGTCAGCTTTGATAGTTTCTTCCTACAAAATGGAAGCCTTTTAAATTCAAGTGAACAAACATTTAATATATTTGTTGATCCCAAACTCCATACAAAATACTTTGCTAGACACTTTTGGAGATACACAGATGAATAAGACAGACGAGTAATATGTAAAACATACTCTGTAAGCATTGCTACAACTTCCTCCAGAGGTTAAGTGTAAGATTAAGCATGTTGACAGGTTAAAAAAAATTAAGGAAAAGAAGAATCTCACTTGTCTAGAGAAAAGATATTGACTACCCTCAACCTTTTAAAACACAATTTAAAAAGAGATTGAGTGAGAAAAATATTTTCTACTAAACCATTTTACTTTACCTGAAAATACATACATTCCACCTTAAGAAAAAGGCTATAACATTTAGAAGGACAACCATCCCTTTACTCTTTAATGGTCCCATTTTGTACAGCCAATGATGCTAACAATCATGAATTCATTAACAAAACAATTAGACTGTTTTTTCCACTATTTCTAATTTAAAAGAGTATTTCATATTTCAGTGTTCTACACATTCTGGATCCAAAATCACCTTTTAACTTTTGTGGAACTAAATTCTTTGGTCATCAAGAAAATTAATTATGTTATGAGGATTTAATGCATTATGACTTAATGTTATTATTTTGTATATAAAATCCATATATTTTCTTTTCAAAATATATGAGAGAGGCTTTGTGAACAACAAGTAGCTATTATTTATCGGGTTCTCACAGGGAGAGCTTTATGTATCCTCTAATTGTCTTAAAACCTACATACACTAGGTTTTATTCTTCCTATTTTCAGTGGAAGAAATTGAGGCCAGTTTATAAGACTTGTTCAAGGTCCTTCAACTAGTAAAGTCAGAATTTATTAATCCTGTAAGTAATTAGCCGATTTCACAATCCTTCTTCAGCAATTTGGTGAATGTTCAGGATGATCATGGTTGCATGTTTTGATACCAAAAAGAGTAAACAACTTGAATTTGCTTAAGCACAATCGTTGCCTGTAACAAAGAAGCAGGGATGACTGCCAGAACCCAAGGACAAGTTGTGAATCTGAAGCCATGGGGCCAGGGGTCTCTGCTGTGTATCTGTGCCATTGTTTTTACTTTGCTGACCAGCTTTCTCTGTGGCTCTTTGCATGTAGTGATGATAAACACCCACAGCTCCTGGGTCTCCATTGTCATCCACTCTCTCCACATCGAAAGACTATGCCTTTATCCCAATTCTCAAGGGGGAAAAAATCAGCCTCGCATACAATGTGAGATTAAACACCTTGTTCTAATCCTCCTTGGTCTAGCAAGCAAAATTACCTAAGAGAAACACGACTGCGGCTGTACCAGCCCTGAGTAATGATGGTGATCCTGTGATCATAGAGAAATAGATTCCATACAGGCCATGGGCAGACCATGTGGTCCTTCAGTTCAGAGAGCAGTGCCTGGTGGTTAAGATCATGGTTCCTGGAGCAAACTTTGTAGAGTCATTGCTCAATTCTGCCATGACCGTGTGAGTGACCTTGTGTAAGTCTTAACCTTTTGTGCCTACTCATTTCTTTATCTCTAATGCGGCATAAATAATCTTATTACATGTGAACTATTTGAAAAGTTCCTGGCAACATATTAAACATTTAATACATCTTGGTTATTAGCTTATGATAATGGCCAACTGTAGCAGATGTTCCACTTGTCAAATAAATTAAATTTAAGTTTGGTAATGTTCCATTACTCCTGTGACCATCAATGCTTAAAAAATGAAACGATGTTGCTTTTATTTTGTTAAGCGTTGTATGATTCACAAGCCTATTCAAAATGCAGGTAACGGAAGAGGAAAAACAGAAATTTTATAATTGGCTAGTTACTTGTTGTAGTAAGGAAGGCTGATTTCCTAATAAACTTGAAAAGATATCTAATTCCTTCTGGTGAGTGTAATGTTTATATAGAAAAAAACTGTAATTTAGAATATTTGCATAATTATTGAAAAATGTGAACACAGTTTGTTTATTAACTGCAATTGTACAGAGGAGGTCACTTAATTTTGTTGATTAATCACACATTTATTTTCAGATACATGACAGATGGAGGACTCAACCTGTATACTAGAAGTCTGAACCGAATTCCAGACACAGTGACTTCCAGGGATGCCATTCAGAGAGGTGTTCACGATGTGACTGTCGATGCAGACAGGTAATGCCATGGAGCATATATGATAATGAAGAGTGTATAAAGCAATTTCATAAATGAGAACCTAGGAATTTTACAGTATAAACCAGTGGACTTTTATTTTGCTATAATAATTATTTTGGAACATTTAAAAAAAAAAAACTAAGGTGATTTCACTTCAAGATTTTAAGACTTCAAGACTTTTTAAACTCAGTATACTGAAAAACTTTGCATTGCTGGTGAGAATATTTAACAAATTTCAGGCTACATGGCAACAAATTTTAATAGATCTAAAGCAAAATTATAAACATAGACTTACGTTCTTAACTTAAAAAGAACCCTGACTGATAAATTCCTGTTGATTTGGATACCCTCAGATGTACCTGGAAGCTAATGCTATAAAGATTAAAATATAATTCAATTTATCAGATACAGTAAGCTTGATGCGTTTCTTGAGGGGTTTGTTGAAAGCATTCAGCTCTTGTTTTAGGCTAATTTGTGACTTGTAATTGTTTCATATTGCTTAAAGGTAGGTGTGTTTTGTGTGTGTGTGTTTGCTGGGAGTTGTTTTGTCAATTTTATTAGAATCACTGTTGTTAGAGAATATTGTATATGTAAAATAAGTTTGTAAAACATACTTCTGACTTAATTTTGTCCCCTCTCCACCCAGAATTTTGACTTTATTGGGTAGGAAGGGAGTACCCATTTCCAACACTACTATGTGTCGATTCGTAGAGTGGTTCTTGAACTCGGCATTATGAAAAGGACAAGAGGTGAAAAGTGCATGTGCCCATATTCTGAAATAAGAACTGGCTGCTTGTCCTTCGTATTCCATGTGGTGCAAGGCACACGGTTACCATCATGGGTGTCAGGCAGGCTGGCGTGGGGCGTGGGTAGGAGAGAGTTCTCTCAGCTTCCTTGTTGGTGCTTTGCTGCTTGGATATATAAAAGGACCTAACTGCTGCTTGCTGTAGTCTGCCTAGTCTGTGGGTGGGGTGAGGAGGATCAAAGGAGGGAGAGCGAGCAGGAAGGGCTCAACAAAGCCTAGCACCTCTGGAAGTCTGGTCACTTAGGACAGGGCCCCAGCGTGGCTTTGCAGGACTGGCCACCAGGCTGCTTCCTTGAGCCAGGTTACAGGTGTTGGTGCTGCTGGAGGCCTGGGGAGATTCTGAATTAATCTGGAAGTGCTCTGGGGCAGTGGTCGGCAAACTGCAGCTCGCTCGTGAGCCACATGTGGCTCTCCAGCCGCGATTTGCTGTTCTGTTGACTAACGAGTCTGCCGACCACTACTGTAAGGCACTATCCTTACCCAGAAGTTTTGGCTTCAGGTTAAAGACATTAGTACATTATTAAAATGTTTTCTAAGTGTTTTTCCCTAAGGCAGTTGTCAGCAAACTCATTAGTCAACAGAGTGGCAAGATGCATGTGGCTGGTGAGCTGCAGTTTGCGGACCACTGTTTCAAAGCATAATGCATAATAGAAATTACTATTTTTGCATTGTAGTTTCTAACAGATTGGTTTGCAATACACAATCCAGATGCTGAAGTCACAGCTGAGGAAGGAGTTTGCAAAGGGCCCTACGGAATTGCCATGGTTTCACATGCCTCTCAGGTTCCCAGACATCACAATGCTTAATATATTCAGGGCAGCCTAGGTCTGAACATCTGCTCATACTGCAGCGCTTGTTTCATTGGGCGGGAGAGAAACCTTTCCTCTATCTTCTTAGGTTTAGTGTTCGGGGGTGTGCAAATTACACTGACAAAAGCTAGGTTATCAGGAGAAAAGAGGGGTTTTGTTTTATTCATGTATGTATGTAGTTGTTTGCAAAATATGTGACAAGGTGGTTATAATTTGTTTGGCATCTTAATAGGAGAAGGGGAGTGTGAGAAGGGCACTCATGGAAAAATAAAGAACTTTTAGGAGATAACTGGGCCCACAGAAGGAGAGATAAGAGATCTGAAGTTTTGTGACAATGTGTGTTGAGGTGATTTCTTACACCTACTTCTTGTCTCAGGTGATAGGAACCAATCTTCTCTGGGTGTAAAATTCAAAGGAGGGGATATATGACAGAATTCTTTTGGGATGCCCTATTTTTAGGAACATAATGTGAGTTCAGAAAACAAAAGCAAAAAGGACCCACCTCTTCACAGCTGTATATTTCAGATCCCTTCACCCTAAATCTACAGTTGTTATCAATGTGTAGAAAAATCCACTTAATCCACAAAAGGAATAAGACAAATTCTCGTATTAAACGTTTTGCTAAGGTTGGCTTAATGTTTTTAATTTTGGGGGGGTAGGAGGGAGGGAGGAAAAGAGAAAGGAAGGGAGAGACAGAGAGAGAGAGAGAGAGACATGGATGTGAGAGAGATACATTGGCTGGTGTCTGTTGGCTGTCTCCTGACTGGGAGCAGGGAGTGAACCTGAAACCCAAGTACCTGCCCTTGACTGGGAATTCAACTTGTAACTCTTCAGTGCATAGGCCGATGCTCTACCACATGTGTCAAACACAAGGCCCGCGGGCCAAATCCGTCCCGCCAGGCCTTGCAATGTGGCCTGCACTGCGCTGTCATCACTGCACTCTGCTGCGTTTCCATCACAATGACAGTTTATGACTGTTCAGTAAACCATTCGGCCCGCGATTTAGGCTGGATTTTAGATTTTGGCCCCTTCTCTGATTGAGTTCGACACCCCTTAGCAACAAAAGCCAGGGCTTAATTTTATTTATTTATTATTCCTCACCAGAGGACATGCTTAGCGAGAGAGAGAGAGAGAGAGAGAGAGAGAGAGAGAGAGAGAGAGAGGGAGATTGGCTGCCTTCTAGACATGCCTCCCCCCCCCCCCACACACACACACTGGAGATCCAACTGGAAACCCAGGTATGTGCCCTGACCAGGAATCAAACCAGCAATCTTTTGGTGCACAGGATGATGCTCCACCATCTGAGTCGTTCCAGCTGGGCATGACAAATTCTTATAAAATCAGGTGGGGAGTGAATTCTAAGGGAAGGAGGCCTTTGATATTTACATGACTTCAACAAATAGGAGAGAAAGCAATAAAGCCACTAAGCACATATCTCCAGGGTTCAACCTTATGATGCTTGCCACTAGCCTGTGTACATGCTAATAATTCATTTTATTCTGTGCTGATTTGTTCCAGCATAATCACAGAATCAGTATAGTCCCACATCATAAGTATTTCCTTCATTAGCTTACTGACTTTTCCATAGTAATTAAAAGCAAACACAGAAAAGATTAATAGGTTGAGATAGAAATAGATAAAGTAAATATAATTATTTCAATTCAGAATTAAATGGCCTGCATTTTTTTCTCCCGCATTTCTTCACTTTAAGTAGAGAGACACAAATGGCAAAACACTGGGGGAAATGTTTGATTTGCCTTCTCACCTTTTCCTAGCCCCTATCTCCCCAACGCAGGCTTGTGAACTGATGCTGACCTTTGTTCCAATTCTCAGAATTAACTGAACTCATTGTAAATAGCCTCATTAACTTCTAATACTTTTAAGTAATATCCCTCATGGAAATAATTGCCATTGTAGAGCAGGGGTGGGAACCATATTTCTGCCAAGGTCCATTTGAATATTTATAGCATTTTTCGCAGGCCATACAAAATTACCAGCTTAAAAAGTAGCCTACTATATTTGGTCAAACATTTAATAAACTCATCCCTAATGCCTTGGCAGGGCCAGACCAAATGATTTTGTGGGCCCCTGCTGTAATTTATACTGAGAACTCTGCCAAGCACTGTGCTCAATCCCATGGACCCTCCACTCAGAGGTCTTAATTAGAAGGACATTAGAATAGGAATTATTGAAGTTTAAAAACAATTGAGATTCAAAGGATACTGGATGGTACTAGTAACATAAGTTGTAAATATTTTTGGTTGAGATACCTTTTAACATATATCAAAACATACATATAGGTGGGTCCAAGCTCTAGCACCTTTTATTTTATTATTTTAATTTAATTTTATTAATTTAATTATAATTAATTTTAATTTAATTTAATTTTATACTAGAGGCCCAGTGCACAGATTTGTGCATAGGTATGGTCCCTTGGCCTGGCCTACAGGGATAAGGCCAAAACCAGCTCTCTGACATTCCCTGAGGGGTCCCAGATTGCGAGAGGTTGGCTCTCAGGTGATGCACCCTGGAATCTGGCTCCCTCCTCTCTGGTTCTGGCTGTGGACCTGAGAACCACAGCTGCTGAGTCACTGCAGCTTAGCAGCTCCTGCTTTGAGCGTCTGCCCCCTGGTGGTTAGTGCACATCATAGCTACCTGTCAAACAGTCAAACTGTCAGATGGTCTCTTAGGCTTTTATATACCAGAGGCCCGGTGCACAAAATTCATGCATGGAGGGTGGGAGGGTGTCCCTCAGCCCAGCCAGCACCCTCTTCAATCTGAGACATCCCTCTCACAATCCAGGACTACTGGCTCCCAACTGCTCGCCTGCCTGCCTTCCTGATTGCCCCTAACTGCTTCTGCCTTCCAGCCTGATCACTCCATAACCACTCCCCTGCCAGCCTGATTGATGCCTAACTGCTCCCCTGCCACCCCGATTGCCCCGAACTATTCTCCCCTGCAGGCTTGGTCCCTCCCAACTCCCCTTCCCTGCTAGCCAACTTGTGGTGGCCATCTTATGTCCACATGGGGGAAGGATCTTTGACCACATGGGGGCAGCCATCTTGTGTGTTAGAGTGATGGTCTATCTGCATATTACTCTTTTATTAGGATAGAGGCCTGGTCCATGGGTGGGGGCTGGCTGGTTTACCCTGAAGGATGACCTGGATTAAGGTGGGGGTACTCTTGAGGCATGGTGTGGCCTGGGTGAGGGGCCTGTGGTAGTTTGCAGGTTGACCATGCCCCCTAGCCACCCAAGTGAAGGCCCTGGTATCTGGGTTTTATTTATCTTCTGCAATTAAAACTTTGTAACCTGGAGTGGAACCAAGCCTTCTGCTTGCTCCTTGGTGGCAGCATTTCTATTGGGACTTATGTATCTTCTATAATTGAAACTTTGTAGCCTGGAGTGGAGGCCTGGGCTGGCCAGGGTGTCCGGAAAGCTTGGCTTCCTCCATCACCAGGGGTAACCCTAGCCTCCTACTCTTTCCAGCTCCGTGGCTGCTGCCATTTCTGTTTGGATTTATGTATCTTCTATCATTGAAACTTTGTAGCCTTGAGTGGAGGCATAGACTGGCAAGGACAGGTGGAAAGCTTGGATTCCTACATTGCCAGGGAAACCCAAGCCTCCCTCCTGCTCTCTGTGGCTACAGCCATCTTAGTTGGGTTTATTTACATATCTGCTCCTGATTGAATGATGGGCGTGGCTTCTGGGTGTGGGTTGTGGTGTAGCAGAGTGATGGTTAATTTGTAGATTACTCTTTTATTAGATAGGATATATCTTTATTGATTTCAGAGAGGAAGGGAGAAAGAGATAAAAACATCAATGATGAGAGAGACTCATTGATTGGCTGCCTCCTGCACACCCCCCAATTGGGGATTGAGCCCATGACCCAGGCATGTGCCCTTGATCAGACTGAACTTGGGACCCTTCAATAAGCAGGCTAATGCTTTATCCACTGAGCAAAACCAGCTAAGGCTCTAGCACCTCTTTTAGAGACTGCCCCTGACATTAAACTTGACCAGAGCTAAACTTTACCATTTTAGAGTTACTGTACTCTCTCAATAGAGGAGGTGGTCCCCACTACTCTTATTTATGCAGTACTTTTACCTTATCTTCTTCACAACAGCTTTCTAATGAACCTTATGAAAATGATCCCAGTGGTGACGATGATGATGAAGTGAAGGTTGTTATAATGAAAATGCTAGTCATTATCACTATTGAGGATCTAGATGTGTAGCCAACATGCCACCTTATGAAAATGATCCCAGTGGTGACGATGATGATGAAGTGAAGGTTGTTATAATGAAAATGCTAGTCATTCTCACTATTGAGGATCTAGATGTGTAGCCAACATGCCATATTATTTAAATACATTATTTTGTTTTATCTTTAAACAGCCCTGTGAAGTGGGTTTTATTACTGCCATTTTGTAAGACAAAGAGTTCTCAGAGCAAATAACTTACCTATACAATTTTTAATAAATGGAAAGGTTTAATTTAGTTCTTGTGCTCTTATTATTATTCATAAAACTATTAATTTAGATAAAAGTTTTTATAGTGCTAGAAGACATTTTCTGATTTTTAAAATTATTTCATTTTCTACTTTGATCTAAACATACTTTTAAAATATGAATAGATATATTTTATTCATCTTCATAACTGCTGATAATTATGTTCCTTCAATACGTAATCATATCTAGTTCTACTGTAGATTTTCAATAAAGCTAAAAACACAATTGAAAATAATAATTTCACATGCATTAGAGTTTTCTAAAAGGCTAGTTAAGTTGTTCATACCAGTAAAGCAATTTAGCAGTATATATATTAGTCTGGAAATTGTCTGTTGAGATATCTATTTCTAACAAGCTTGAAAAAAATTCCATAAAAATGGGAAGGGAAGAAATATGTTCAGCTTATATACAGAAAATACTAAAAGAGTACTTATATGAAGGGAAAAGCAATTTGGGCCTTTTATGTTGCATGATTGTTTTGCCACAAAGAGCAATAAAACAGAAGAGATTGCGTCAGCTAATTTAATTGGTTAATTTGATTTATGGAGTTACATCTATACATGAAACACTTGTCTTTTCTCTTTAAGAACTAAGGGTGAATTTTTTTTGTAATAGAATAGGCTAACTAATGGGGTGAGACATTCAACTTGGGATAATGATGTTGAAGGCTTCCAGCTGACAGCTGATAAATTCTGCATCTTCTTCACCCCAGCTATATAGAGTAGTGGCATAGACTTATTTATTAGAGTCATATGTGGTCCATTTATATTCATTTTTTATTGTTTGACTTAATTTGTATTTGAAATGGTTAAATTATTTATATAAGCTGCACTTTTTAAGAAGCAACAGGCTTTCCATATGTTTATTTTCATTTAATTTGTAAACGAAGTGTATTCATTACAAATGAGTGCTTATTTTCTGAATTCAGTAGTTATCTTGTTATTATAAAGTTTTTCTATGATTATTGAAGAAAATTCACAGGATAAGTAAAAGTATAAAGAATAATCTAAAAATAAGCTATAAATCTCCCATCCCCAAAACAACTAAGAGTATTGTTCTGATGCTTTTCTTGCCAGGCTTGCTTACCCACTCTATTTACACAGTTTGGGTTACACCATCTATACAATATGTTATCCTGCTTTCTTCACTTAATTTACATATGAACAAGCACTACCATGCAGTATGAAATATTATTTTGAATTATGAATTGTAATGATTGTATGCTATTCTAACATATGGAATAAATTACATATAAGGAGGTTGTTTAATCAACTATTACATTTAAGAAATTAATCAAATTTCTGATTTTATTGGCAGTCATTAGCAGAATCTTCCTGATCTCATTGTATGTCTTTAACCATGTATTTTTTTCTAAAAAACCCTAGCTATTTGAATTTAGATTGTAGTTTATGTGCCTGAAACTGTCCTTGGAAAACTTTGTCCATAGACATCAGTTTTGAAAGCTATATACTTTAAAACAGAGCATGCTGTTCTATCTCTTTGAAACTTTATTAGCCTGTCCTTGATCCATACATTATTTTCATGACTCATGGTATTTTTATCAGCAAAAGGAGGCAGTATAATTTGGTATTTGCTGCTTGATATTTGGCATTTGATATCTCCTTTATCATCCTAAAACTACTTCAGTGGAACTATTTTAAAGAATGCATTAGATAACAACCTAGCCCAGTGGTCAGCAAACTCATGAGTCAACAGAGCAGCAAACAGCAGCTCGAGATCCGCAGTTTATCGACCACTGCCCTAGCCAGTATTACTCAGTGGTTAGACCAGTCTCAGGTTCAGTTCCTGTCAAGGGTATGTACCTGGGTTGCAGATTTCATCTTGGTCCTGGTTAGAGCATGTGGATGGCAACCAATCAATGTTTCTCTCTCACATCAATCTCTCTCTCTCTCTCTCTCTCTCTCTCTCTCTTTCTCTCTCTCTCTCTCTCAACTCCTACTCCCTCTTTTCCACACTCTCTAAAAATCAATGAAAAAAATGTCCTTGGATGAATATTAACAAACAACACATGAGATAATATATAAAAATGACCTTATACATTGCCAACGACAATTCTTTTTCCTTCTCTACAGAGAAGAACGTGCTGAGAAGATTTTTAAAAACATTCACTTTTTTACAAGAAAACAAACATGAGGCTTTAATTAGTTACAGAATGGCTAGATACTCTGACCTTACCTCTAGAATGGAACCATCTTCTAAGTAAACACTGGAGAAGTGATTTAGGCCTGTCCACTAGGTGTGGCTTCTGTAAATTCCATACAGGATATGGGACATATGTCAGCAAAGAAAGGGAAGGGACTTATATTTGTTTAACTATATGAGACAGGCTGTACCAAGCACATTATATTCATAATTGAAGGTATTGTATTCTGCATTTTGCAAAAGAGGTAAGTGAAGCATGGAGAGCGACCATATGACCATATGTACCTAAATATGTTTTGCCTAAATGTTACTAAATGTGTTTCTTTTTATATTTTAATATTTGTGTTTGTGAGCGTGTCCCTGCCACTCCCCATTTTATTGAAATAGAATCTCGAGCTGTATCCACCTGGGCTTTCTTGATTGACATTTCAGACTGGTTAAGAATAGAGTACAATTAAGATTTTCTAACTTTAAAGTATCTGTCGCACGGTAGGCATTTGCATGGAGTGGGGTGAGGTATAAAAGTTCCAAGACCAAGAGAAAGTGGAAAGGGGAGTGTCTCATCCCCTAGAGCAGTGTTTCCCAAACTTTTGACATATGTGTACCCCTTCTATAATTTTCGTAACGCTGAGTACCCCTCGTACTCATGAGAACGTAGAATTAGGCGCAGCTAAGCACGGCGCAGTGCATATCCCCACCAACTCTTCACGTATCCCTGGAGGTACACGTACCACACTTTGGGAAACACTGACCTAGAGCAGTGGTCGGCAAGCTCATTAATCAACAGAGCCAAATATCAACAGCACAACGAATGAAATTTCTTTTGAAGGCCAAATTTTTTAAACTTAAACTTCTTCTAACACCACTTCTTCAAAATAGACTTGCCCAGGCTGTGATATTATGTGGAAAAGCCACACCCAAGGAGCCAAAGAGCGGCATGTGGCTCAAGAGCCACAGTTTGCCGACCATGGGCCTAGAGGCAGGAGGAGGAGAGCTGGCCATGTCTTCTCCTTTTCTAAAGATCAATAGCAACCCTTGTGTAAAATGAAGCTGTCTGTGTGATATATAGAGTGAGCCTTAAATTAACTTTTAAATGTTTTCTATCTTGAAACATGCACTTAAAATAAATGTTCACCTGCATAAATGCTCACTTTGGATTAAAGGCTTAATCACCACACTTTAAAGAGAGGCTTTTCTTAACCTGATTCCATTGTTAACACTAATGACAGCAGCTCCTTAACTCAGTGGGTGTCAATATTGATTAGGACTTTTAGATTTTACTTTTTCTCATTAGAGTATAATTTCTATCTAAAAATAGATCATAACTCTCAATCGGAGGCCACCTTGGAGCTTTTTCAAGATGCTGGATTCATGGTAACATAATAGCATTCAGCTTGACACTGGAGGTCACTAGGGAACCTGGACTATTTTTTTTTCCTACTGCAGTGCTGTTTTGCTGAATACAATAGTGTCTGTGGTCTTCTCTGCAGAATTAATCATGAAAGTCAAGGGCATACTGCAGGTACAATCAGCACCATCTAATTATCTCAAACTTGTTTGTCTTAAGACTTTATTTAGCTGAGCAAATGCACACGATAATAACAAATAGGCTAATTCCAGCTCCTGTCAACCCCAGGCGATGCAGTCATTGTAAATGGGGTCTGGTGCATTTAGAGACTGTGTTCACATGACACGCTAGCAGGTATGAAGAGGAAAGACAATAAGGCAAGAAAGAGAGAAGATTTTGATTTTTGTTTTCTTTTGTAATTTCTTTACTGATTAAGGTATTATATTTGTTGAGTCTTTGTTTAATGTGAATGTGAAACATTTAGTTATTCGTTCATATATTAGAGACAGGGTGTACGAATTTATGCACCGGTGGGATCCCTTCGCCTGGCTTGTGGGATTGGGCTGAAACCTGTTCTCTGACATCTCCCAAGGGGTCCCAGATTGTGAGAGGGTGCAGGCCAGGCCCAACTGGTACACAACTGGGGTGAGGGAGGGACGTGGGAGGTTGGCCAGCCAGGGAGGGACTTTGGGAGGGATCCAAGGTGTGTCCGGCCTGTCTTGCTCAGTCCCAATCAGCCAGACCCCAGCAGCAAGATAACATACCAGTCAGAGCATCTGCCCCCTGTTGGTCAGTGCATGTCATAGTAAGTGGTTGCGTGGCCTTAGCATATCATTAGCATATTATGCTTTGATTGGTTAAACAGACGACCAGACTACTGGACACTTTGCATATTAGGCTTTTATTATATAGGATTGTTATAATTTATCCCTAATATGTTATGAGCTATATATCATTCTAAAATATTAAGAGAAAGTGAGATTGATGTTTCAGCCTCTCAGGAATGTTTTTTCCTTTTGTTTGTTTTGTTTTTTAGAGAATCTCTACTGGTCCGTCAAGAGATACTCTCATGCCTTTTATTATTCTCTATGGGTAGATATAGCTGATAAGCCTGTTAATTCAGCGCTGCAAGGCAGATCGGGTGCTCAGCCAGCTTGATGGCCGAAAGGAGGTGATTGCAGCTCTTTAGGGAATGTGAATGGCAGATTAATATGAGAAGAGTCCTCTGTCCTAGAGGTTCCTCTGAGCTTCTTTCCATCAGCTGTCTGTCTTGCTGACAATCTCTTGCTCACTGTCAACAATCATTACTTTCCTTGTTCGTTGCTGCTTTCTCTTTTAAAACCTATTTATGCCGTGCAAAATCTGATAGGGATGGATCTTGATGTGGGAGAGAGGCTTGTCTGAGGAGCTCTGCTATTCCCCCAGGTGGTGTAATATTTTTCTGTGTCCCACAGGAAGGCCTAATGATTGGCCTCCCTAGGTCAGGCATCTTCAGTGCCAAGCCTCCATGTTCTTCTTTTGTAACTTAAATCCTATATTTCTGCCCCTGACCACACCCCAGAGAAATTCTTTTTCATTTAAAAAATGCCAAACTTCTAAGGGTAAAAATGCAAATCCGCAGTTTTCCTGAGGGCTCTGTAATTTATCTCATTTACTGGCATATGCGCATTTTCCAATAGGAATGTGTGGGCAGATTGAATTATTCCTCTTAATTGTTTTGTCAAACCAATGACTTGTTTTGAAAATATCCGTGCATAGGTTTTAAGAAAAAACACTGCTCTTTCAGATGAGTTAACTTTATTCCTGGTGAGTTGTAACTTGAGGGTAACACACTGTGTGTTGAATATCAGTGTTTTGTTTAAAACATGCTGGGTGTGATTTCTGTTCATCTATTATTAAAACAAAACAGTTTACTATTAATATTTTAACAGAAAATACTTGATTTACAAACTGAGTTACATATGTCAAACGCTTAAGACATATACTTATTGTGATAATTAAAAGGTTTTCTCTAGTGCTAGCTGGTTTGGCTCAGTGGATAGAGTATTGGCCTGAGAACCAAAGGGTCCTGTGTTCCACTCCAATCATAGGCAGTTACCTTGGTTGCAGGCTCCTCCCCAACTCAGGGCCTGGTCTGGACTTCTTTGGGAGGCAATCAGTCGATGAGTTTCTCTCACATCAATGTTTCTCTCTGTCTTCCCCTCTCATCCACTCTCCCTAAAGAAATCCATGGGAAAATATCCTCCGGTGAGGATTAACAAAAAATAAAAATAAAGAATTAAAATAAATAAGTAAAAGGTTTTCCCTCATACCTATAACCCATAGCTATAAATCCTCCTTTTGTAAATCCTTCATTTTCCATACCTACCAAATATCTGAAATTTTTAGTTAAACCCAACATTTTTTAGTTAAAACCAACATTTCATCTACTCTGCACCTACCCAGCAGAAAGTGATAAAAGAAATCATGTAGGTTAATTTCATAATAAGTTTATAACTACTGTCTCAAGTGGATTCCTTGTGTGCCCACAAATTCCCCATTTCCCTGGTATACTCACTCTTCAACCTCTAACAAAAAATTTACACCTATTTTTCCCTTCAAACTTCTAGCCTCTTCCCATTCTGATTCTCAGTTAGCAAGCTTACTGATAAAATGGAAACAGTGGAAATATAATTGTCATCACTCTCCCTTCCTCCCTACTTACAGCTCACTTACATATTACCTCCTATTACTCTGTAGGAACTGTCTTACACAACATAAGGCCAAACACTAAAATAGGCACAGAGTCCTACCCTGCCCTCCCCTCCTTCTCCCCGCCTTAGCGCACCTCCCCCTCCCCCGAGGCATTCAAAGCTTTCTGCATCATCTTTTTCGTTTGTTTGTTTGCTTGCTTCCCTAGCTGATTCCCGTCAGTATACCAACATGTGAAATTTCTCTCTCATGATAAACAAAATAAGACAAAATAAAGCCAAAACCACCCCCCAAATTTCACATTTCTCTGCTTTATACCAAAACCCTTGAAAAGATTTATTTATTTTTTAAAAAGAGCTCTTAATATCTCTAATGTCTCTCTTTTGTTTTTTGAATTCACTCCACTCTTTCAAATCTGATCTTACTTAGGTAATGAATGACATTTTAAAGAATTAAGGTCAGCAATGATTTTCATTGATGTTAAATACATGTTGCTGACTCCTCAGTGGTTATTTCTCATTTTTCTTCTGACCTATCAGCACTGTTTGATAAATGGGTTACTTAGTCTTGTGTGAGACCTTTCCCACCTCTGCCCCTTGGAGAATCATTTATGATGTTTGAATAGGGAAGTGATATAATCAAGGCTCACTTGAGGAAGGGTCACCTTGATAGACCAGAAACTAGAGAAAAACTCAGGCATAAGGAATTGCAGTCATCAGAGGGATAGATAATGATAAAAATAATTATGGTAGCGCTGGTATAAAAGTAAAGAAAGTAGAGCATAGAAGATAGTTTAGAAATGTAGAACTAACACAACTTGCAATGGATTTAATGTTAATGTGAAACTAAAATTAAAATCTGCATTTGCAATAATAAAAAGAACCCCCTAGCTAATATCAGTGGCTTAAAACACACACACACACACACACACACACACACACACACACACACATTTATTTCTTATTTACAATATATGCACAACTGTGGGTTGGCTGCTATGGCTTGACTTTACTTGGTATTTTCCCAATCCTCAGCCCAGACTTGAAGGGGTAGGCCCTGTTTGGAATATATTTTCTTGAGACAGAGAGGAAGAAGGAGAGAGCTGCCAAAAATGTGTAATGTTCCTTAATAGATGTGGCATATGTCATATATGTGATATTTGCTTACGTTCCATTGGCCAAAGCAATCATATGGCCAAAGTCAAAGTCAATGGCACATGTATGCATAAGCCACAAAATGGGAGGGGAATGAACTATTTCTGAACAATAATTCCATTTTCTATAATGGCAGTTCAAACTCATTTCTAACCTTTTAAGTGATTGTAAAACTAATGAACAGAAATAGTAAATCTAGTAGAAAGGATGGATTTGGGAAGGAAGATGAATTCAGTGAGAAACATATTGTGTGTGGGCTGAGCAGACAGGAGGAGATGTCAGGCAGGCAGTTTGAAATGGGAAACTGTAACTTGGGAAAAGGTCAGGGCTGGAGATTTCTAATAGAGCCAAGAACAGATCATTTGGGAACACCCACATTCTAGAGAGGGAGGATGAAGGGTACAACTATAGGGAACAGAATTAAAGAACTCACAAATTATAAGAAGCCAAGCTCAAATGTTTAGTAAAATGCATCCTGATAAAAATACGAATTGTTCGGTTCTAGCTGGTTTGGCTCAGTGGATAAAGCATTGGCCTGCAAACTAAAGGGCCTTGGGTTCAATTCCAGTCAAAGGCACATGCCCAGTTGTGGGCTCGATCCCCGGGGAGATGGTGGGGGAGGGGGCATGCAAGAGGCAGTTGGTCAATGATTCTCTGTCATCATTGATGTTTCTATCACTCTCTCACTTTCCCTTTCTCTCTGAAATCAATAAAAATAGATTTTAAAAAAATATATTAATTGGTGATCCACTATTAAGTTGCTCGCACTTACCAGTAGGTTCTGAGTTCTGTGAATTCATCAGTGACAATATGGCATACAAATTAGAAACATAAACTCAGGTCCAATCAGTGTACCTCAGTTGGTTGAACATTATCCCATGCACCAGGAGGTCGCCTGTTAGATTCCTGGTCAGGGCACATGCCCACATTGCAAGCTAGATCACCAGTAAGTAGGGGGTGTGCAGAAGGCAGCCAGTCAATATTTCTCTCATGGATGATCCTATCTTTTTCTCTCTGCCTTTCCCTTCCTATTTCTCTAAAATCAATTAAAATAATTTATTTATTTATTTATTTTTTTACATTAAACACACACACACACACACACACATACACACACCAGTCAGGAATTCAAGATATGGGTTTACTTTCCCTCTTAGCCATTTTGTAACTTTCAGATTGGGCAAATTGCTTTTCTTCTCTAAACTTGGTTCTTTCTCTGCAAGATAGTAGCAGTAGCATAAACTTCATAGGAATGTTAGGCTAAATGAGATTAAGTCTGTAATGTGTTCAAACAACTTCTGGCTTGTTTTAAATACCGATTGGCATTAGTAGTATTGCTAAAAAGCATTACCAAAAAAAACAAAAACACAGTTTGATTCTGGCTTTGCTTACCTTTCCTTTACTTAAAGTCTTTTGTTGAAGCATATGTTCTTTATTTACTAATGTTAAAAATTCTGTTGACAACTTAACAAGAATGCCTGGGATGTGTATTATTAGCCAATTATGTGAAATGCAAATAAGATTAAATTTTAAAATTTATTCAGCACTTTGAGTAATAAGGTATTATCTGGATTCATTATGCCCAAATGCTTAGTGCTTGTTCCTTGCAAGAGTATGGCTGTGCCTCATGCATATTTATTACTACTAACTAGAGACCCAATTCCCGAATTTGTGCACCAGTGGGGTCCCTCAGCCTTGCCTGTGGGATTGGGCCAAAACCAGCTCTCTGATATTCCCTGAGGGGTCCCGGATTGCTAGAGGGTGCAGGCCAGGCCGAGGGACCCAATTGGTGCACAAGGTTGGCCAGCCAGGGAGGAACTGTCGGAAGGTTCCAGGGCATGTCCAGCCTGTCTCGCTCAGTCCCAATTGGCCAGACCCCAGCAGCAAGCTAACCTACCAGTTGGAGCGTCTTCCCTCTGGTGGTCAGTACACATCATAGCAACAGGTCAACCAAGTCAACTCTCTGCCCCCTGGTAGTCAGTGCATGTCATAGTGAGTGCTTGAGCAGTCTTAGCATATCATTAGCATATTATGATTTGATTGGCTGACTGGATGACTAGATGACTAGACACTTAGTATATTATGCTTTCATTATATAGGATATTTTTTTATCACAGTGGAAGTATGAAAGGCTGTTTGGACAATGTTGATATTTTATAACTTCAAGTCTTAAGTTTTTTTTCATTTTTTTTTTCTTAATGAGATATCATATGGTAATGAGGTAATTTTAAAAGGATTAATACTGCTGAGGGACAACTCCATTAAGCTTGAAGTAAAAATGAAAGTGACCTTTGGAAACTGGCTAGAATTAAAAACTTGGAAAGATATTTCTCGTTCACTGCCAGTATTTCTGCATCTGCAGTCCACTTGCAACTTTAAATCACTTTGCATTTTGTTTTCTACTGGCACTTCTTTCCAATTGACATGTAACTTCTGTTGAGATAGATGTGTGTGTTGGAGTTATCCTGGTCTCACTGCCCATCTTTCATACTGATAAAAAAGTTAAGTGATCTTTAGTAAAGAAGATTCTCTTTATGCCTCCAACACTCATTTGTATTTTTGAATTAATTTCCTTTGAAGACTTAACAGTTGTCAATGAAACAGCGTGTATTCTAGACCCTATAGCCCATATTACTCTTTAATGCTGTCTTGGGGTTTTCTTGTGAAATGGTTTTTGGTGTTTATTTTCTATAAGCATCACACTAGACATTTGTTAGACTGCAGGGCTGATTAAAACGCAGACTCCCATATGAGACTTACAGATGTTGTAGAATTAAAAGAAATTAGCTTCAGGTCTGGCAATGATTTTCTAAATGATCCTGTTGATCTCTCTGAAATTGAGGATTTCTTTGCTAAGCTGCCAAGATACATAAATCTTCTGTGAGAGCTGATTTTGGAACAGACCTTGACAAGTATGATCTCATTCTGGAAATCAAAGCCTTAGCTGCAAATCAACAGCCTCGGGGAGGATTTCAGGTTCCAGTGGCATCTACATGTGTGCTCTGTCAGGTGCTGCAGAGATGAGTTTGGAAGTTATCTGATGTATTCCTAAGGAACCCCAGTGTAACTTCCCTAAGATTGCAGAGCACAGCCAAAAACTCCATGTTTAGAGGTAGGGAGGTGACTTGGGTCATGTTTAACATGCAGTTTTATGTTGTTGGACATTTAAAAAAATTTGATGACAGGAAGTAGATTTATCATAAAGGTAAGGCCTTACCTTCATGTCTGTTCCTATAAATAATAGTTTATAAATGCAACCACTAAAGTGAATTGTCCTCTTTTGAATTTTTGTTCCCTGTATAATATGTATAAGGCATGTTTTAGAATTAAAATATTCAGTTAATTATGTCTATGGTCCTATATTGATGGTTGGCATTTAATTAAGAACATATTTATTTGCTCTGGTTTAACAGATGAACTCCTAAAAGAAGAATAATTTGAATATTCCACTTGTAGATCAGCATGATTAATAGGAAGTATTATTTTTTGTTGTAAAGCAATATAACATCAAATAATGCTTTTGCTCAATAGAAAAATTTCTTACCTCTCAAAGCAGCTTGTCACCATTTTCCTTTTCTTTCCCAGTCTTTCTTCACACACATATGTGTTTTCATCTAAGTTGCAGTTCATTCATTTGTTTTTTATACTGCTTGTTCACTTAACATATTAAGCTTTTTATGATGTTAGCAATAAACTTTGTTATTATAGCTGTATAACATATATAATATAAAATACTTTATAATCAACTAGTTTATGTTTCTGAAATACATATGAAGAAAAATAAATATATAAAAAATTATAAACAAATTTTTACAGGTTAAAATGAAAAAGTCATGAAATCATTGAATTTCCTTTCCAAACATCTTTGCAACAATAAAGAAGACACTATTATATAGAATGTGTGATTGGATTATCACTGAAAACAGTATTATCTTAACTAGATTGACCAAGGGGGAAGACCCAGTGACCAAATTCATTTACAACTTGTCCTTTACCTTTCAGTGCTTTGCTGAAGTGCACTGTCATATCTACTTGCAGCTGTTGCTACTAGTATTCTCTCTAAAGGAGAAGATATTAAACAAACTTCATCCCACTTCTTTTTCTTCCTATTTTCTTCTCAAGAGAGAAGCCCAGGAAGCCATGAAAATAAGTCTTTTTATTCCGAACTATACATAAATGGTAGTTCGGTGGCTGTGGAACTCTCTAGGTCTTGCTTCTCCTGTGTTGCAACTACGTGATTTTAGAAGGGGTCCCCTGAGAATCCAAAAGTGGGCAGCTCACCCAGATCTGAGAGCAGGAACTGGATCACATTGCTGCTTAGCAAGACCATAGACAGACATGCTGTACTACCAAAGTTGGGAACCAAGAAATTATCTATGCGCATTACAACCCCCAAACTGCTATTCTTACTGGAATTTGGTTGAGTAGTTTCAGCTTTTGACCTTTTATAAGAAACTATGCCATTCATTGTTAGTATCTGCTCATTGATCTCTTAGAACTTGGGATTCTGAATGGACTGTATTTTCCATACATTTTGAAGTCAGCAGAGTAGGTATGTTTGTACATTGCACTCTCTTTGCAAACATGTCAGGTCAGGTATTTTATTATTTTTTAAATATATTTTTATTGATTTCAGAGAGGAAGGGAGAGGGAGAGAAAGATAGAAACATCAGTGATGAGAAAGAATCATTGATGGGTTGCTTCCTGCACACCCCCCACTGGGGATCAAGCCAGCAACACAGGCAGATGCCCTGACCAGGAATTGAATCATGACCTCCTGGTTCATAGGTTGACTCTTAACCACTGAGACACGTTTGTTGGGTGGTCAGGTATTTTACACTTGAAAATTAATCAACCAGCTTATCATTTTACTCCCATTACCACTTAATCAAAAAAAAATTTTTATAGAATTTAATCCATTTATTAGATCAGATTTTTCCCCTCTCATGTTTTCATTCAAGTAGAAATAAAGCTAATAGATGTGAAACACATGAGAAAGCAAATGCTAACCCATGTGGTGAAGCTATAATTATTTAAAAAAAAACATTTGGATGAAAATGTCACCATATTAAGTAAACTCCATTTTAACATATTAAAAGAACCAAGGTACTTTGCCTTGGTTAAATAAGCACACTGTTGTTTCTGGACATATATATTTGTTTCTGGATAGACATACTGTATTTGGCTTTTCAAAGTTTCCTTTCTCTAGTTTTGTTTCTTATTTTAAGATGAAGTAAACTTTATTTCAGTTTTTTAATTAACTTGGATGATGGCTTTTAGATTTACCATTATGAATGATATTTGAAATTTTTATCCAATTTAATGTACCAGTTTTATGACAGGATCAGGAGTAGAAGTTAAGAGTCTGAAGTGATGATGAGATATTCAGTATTTTATGAGAAGTTGGTTTTCTTCTCCCTCCTCACCATATGCACATTGATACTAGTGACCACCAGTAAACATCACTCCTATTTGAGAATACTTCTTTAGCCACTACATCTAACTCATCTAATAAAAGATAATTTCAGATCCCAAATGTCCTAGTGTATCTATCCAACATCATCCTCCATTCTTCTTTAGCTTATGACTTGATATCCGGCTTAGTTGGTATCTTCAGTCCTATGCCTTTTCTCTCTCTCTTCCACATCGATTCAAGATTTCTCATTATTCAAATGCTGGTATCAGCTCCTCTCTTCTACTCTGAACTGATTGACTTCTGTGGTTTTGTTTGCTTATTTTATAAACTAGAGGCCCCAATGCTCAAAATCTGTGCAAAGAGCTTGGCCCTCGCAGCCCTGGCTTCATGTGGAAGGTCATCTGGAAGGTCGTTTTGCCATCTAGTCTAATTAGTATATTATATTTTTATTATTATAGATTTACCTTTATTACCTTTTTTGAAAGATTACAATCTCTATCTAGGTTTCTTCTGCTCTTGTATCTTCACTAAATGATGGCTACTCTACTTTGTAGACAGGCTCTTCCAAAAAAACATTTTGAAAGTTGAATTACATTGCAAGCGTTCCTATAACTAGTCTCCTTTGGTTCCAGTACTGTAAGTGAATGTGGAGATATAATACTAAGCAATGGAAATTCACAGGTATTAATAAATTTATCCAAGGTTCCAATTTAAGCTTGTCTATATGTAAAACCTCTGCTGCCAACATTAGCCACAGTGCCTACAAATGCCTGCTAATTCTCCCCATAGGAACTGTACCTGATGTGATTCCAAACTGTTAGATTGACATAAAGTATATGATGAGTGAGCTCTTGGAATATTTTACCCAGGATCCTGATGCCATTGACATTGCATCAAGCTTTGTTGTCAATTATTGTGAACTTTATTACAGAGTAACCCTGGGCATTTCTTTGTAGCTCTTCTTAAAATTACCACCAAATATATTTTTAAAAATTTTCTCTAAAAAAATAAATTGCTGTGGTTGATATATCATATATCTACCTTTATGACCTGTCTTTATAGTGACAAAAATATTATATAATAGTTGCTCTGAAAGTTCTAAAATTCATTGATTTCAATAGATAAAAGTTAAAAAGATGTGAAAATTCCATAAGTCTTTTCATAGGACTCATCCATTAACTTCCAAATTCTAGCAACAAAAGTAAAAGATGAATGGTATCCTGCAAAGTGTTAGAGCTATTTTTGTGCTCTTCTTTTATGTCTCTGTGTGTGTGACCATATCCAGGAGATAGAGATTTAGTTTTAACTCAAGTAACTGTTACAATGGAAAATGGCATAATTGAAAATGGTGTTGTTTCCATTTTGAAAAGCCTTTTTTTAATACAACTGATTTACTAACCTGGCTAACTAAGGAGTCTAGGTTTAAGATAAGTGTTTGAAGGGCTCAAGATCATAGAAATAACATCCACTGATTCTTACTGATGTTTTAACATTTTACCTTAGTTTTGTATTCTTGAATTTGGCTTCAGAAGAGGTTTATCATAGGTGGCTTGGAGGTGCATTATTAGCCCTTTCTTGTTAGATGCATTGTTCTTTGATTAATGTTGACAATTTTTAAATTATTAAAAATTGTTAATTCAGGAACTGATCCTATGATGAATCCCTATTACCCAGAAAGTTCAATTTACCAAAAACTTAAAACAAAATAAAAATAAAAACATGCCAGCATGCTGCCCAGCCAGCATCCCTCAGTGGTTGAGTGTCAACCTAATGAGCCAGGAGGTCAAGGTTCAATTCCTGATCAGGGTACATGGCCGGTTGCAGGCTTGATGATCCCCAGTGTGGTGGAGTGTGTAGAAGGTATTTCTCTCTCCCTTCCCATTCCTCTCTGAAACCATCGAAATGATTTATTGCAAGCAATTTGTTTGTTGGTGGGCTACATTTTTTTCTTGTTCAGGGTCTCCTTTTCTTCCTTTTGGAGTTTCAGTTTTTAAACTTAGATAGAATATCAAGAATCACTATAATGCTCAGTCTATTCTCAAAATAGCACTCACTCTAAGTGAAAGCAGTCATAATGGTAAGAAAGAAAATGGTAATTTAATTTTCCTGATATTATTAAGCCTGCAGCATCCATTCATTATTCTTCAAGCAAATGTCCCACCCTGCTGTGTACAAGGCACTGGGGATACAGCAACGCACAAGATAGACCAGGACACACAATCCTCATGGCCTAGATTTTTGTAGAATTTCTTGAATTTGTAGAAAGCTCACATTTGAGTTCAGGACTATTTTAAGTAACATTATCATTTGGAACATATCAGTAGGGAGTCTCAGGCAGGAAGAGTCCAGCTCCATGTGCAATGTTGGCTTGTACTACGGGAGTATTATAGTCTATAAAATAAATAGGTCTTTTAACACCTCCTTGTACTTGGTATGGCAATATTTTTCTAATGACAGAAAAAACTTTGAAGGTATTTCTTTTTTTACACTGTTTCATCATATTCACTTGGGCCTTCTTAAACCACATTCTAAGGCTATGTCATTCTAAAGAGATGAAGGTGTTTTATTTCTCCCTGTCACATGGCACAGAGTAAGGTATGTATTTGGCTTTCATATATTGGTTAAATATGTATTACCTGGATTGTTGGTCAAATACCCCAGAGAAACTAGCCAAGCCATGTTTTATTTACTGCTGTAATTTTCATTTGAGGATATTCTAGGTGGCTGGATTTTGTAAACCCCGAAATCATAAATACTTGGAAGATGAATGAATAAATGAAAAGAAAGAAAAGAAACTATTTAACATTAAGTAATGAATATGATTTTTTTCCCCAATAACACTTTAAAGTTTCTGTGGATATATCTATGACTGCCTTCTGTGGGAACAAGCAAATTCAGTCATAGGTTTCGTATAATGCATTCTTATTTTTCTGTTATTTGACTGAAAATTAGCTAAAACTCAGGTTCTCAGTTATCCATGTTTACCTTTCTGCATTTTACATTCTACCTTTTTCTGCATTTTACATTCTTACTGGGAACAGCATATAATTTTTATTTACCCTTTTGCTGTCATCTATTACTACAGAGCCTGGAATATAGAAGCTGCTCAATAAATCAAGAATATACTAAAAGAACAGAGGGGCATTTTAAGCTTTGATTAGGAAATCTGAAGTAACCTTAAATCTCATAGAATATGAAGTCATGCTGGAAGTAGTACAACAAATCCAATTATTATGTTTACAAATAAAACACTCAGGACTATGGTGTATAGATTTGTAGAGCAGTGGAAAAGCTGTAGGGACTGGAGAACAGAAACACTCTCTTTTAGTTTGGCAAAGCAAAGGACTCTAGTGATTAACAATAAAACAAGCAGGAAAGGTGGGAAAGGTAGATAAGCTGCTTTTTCCACGCAGGAAACATTTTTTTTTTCTATCTGAAATCATCTTTACTTATATATTAAAAGATATATTAATTACAGAGCATATTCAAAAGACTGTTGTTTTCTGAGACGAGTCTTAAAAATTACAATCATTTCATTTTATTTCAGTTTTATATTTGAAGGAAAGACTCTTATGTACCAATTGTGAATATATCCAAGGATCTAATGTTTAGATATTCATACTGTGTTCCTTAAGAGTTTATCTAAAAACACTGTAGAGGCCAGGCTGGCATAGCTCAGTGGTTGAAGATCAACTCATGAACCAGGAGGTCAAGAATTGATTCCTGGTCAGGGTACATGCCCAGGTTTCAGACTTGATCCCTAGTAGGAGAGTACAGAAGGTACCGAATCAATGATTCTCTTTTATCATTGATGTTTCTCCCTTCCTCTTTCTGAAATATATATATATATATATATATATATATATATATAGAGAGAGAGAGAGAGAGAGAGAGAGAGAGAGAGAGAGAGAGAGAAAATAATTCTCCAAACAAAAAAAAAATGCAATTGATAAAATGCAATTACTGAGATGATTGAAAATGGTATATTTAACCTTTGAAGATAATATCATCTTCATATCTTATAAACATCCTGAAGCACTTAATCTTGAGGTCATAATTATAATATTATCCTATATATTAAAAGCCTAATATACTAAGTGTCCAGTCATCCATTCAGCCAATCAAAGTGTAATATGCTAATGATATGCTAAGGCCACTCAACTGCTTGTTATGACATGCACTCACCACCAGGGGGCAGACAGTCAAGTGGTTGACCAGTTGTAATGACATGCACTGACCACCAGGGAACAGATGATCCAACTGGTAGGTGAGCTTGCTGCTGGGGTCTGGCTTATCAGGACTGAATGAAACAGTCCAGACATGCCCTGGAGCCCTCCTACAGTTCCTTCCAGGCTGGCCAAATTCCCATGTCCCTCTCTGGCCCTAATTGTGCTCTGGTGGGGTCCCTCAGTTTGGCCTGTGCCCTCTCGCAATTAGGGACCCCTTGGGGGATGTAAGAGAGCCAGTATCAGCCCAATCCTGCAGACCAGACCAAGGGACCCCACTGGTGCACGAATTTATGCACCAGGCCTCTAGTGTGAATGTACAAGTATAAGAGTGTACTATTTAATTCTTCTTTAAAAATTCCTCAAGAATATGATGGTTGAAGTAAAACTAAAGATGTTTTTAATTACCACATTATAAATCAGAAGATAGAACACCTAGTTACACTGACTTACACTTCAAAGACATTAAAGATATTGCTTGATAAGACAGAGAGCCTAGTTGATGTTTCCTACTATAAATTTACTTTGTTAATACTGAAACATAGTATATGAGGCCTCGTTTCATAGAACCTTGCAAGTTACATAGGCTCCATAAGAGGGTATTCCAGTTGGTGGAATTGACTTCTATAAGCATCTACAAACTTCCCCATTCAAACTCAAATCTTAAAGGAAGAAAAAGGGTAAGAGAGACATAAAGGAGAGAGAAATAATATGAATGAATATATTTATAAACACAATTGATGCATTCCTGATGTTCATTTCACTACTCTACGCAATGAGCCCATGTCCCAGAGTGAGCACAGATGGGACAGTTATATTTGTGTTTCTTTTAGTCTTATCCTTCACTTGTCTCTGGTAGAGAGAGACAAACAATTATTCTAGTATTGGAAATATGTTTCTTTCATGTATTTTGATCCCTCAATAAAACCTAGCTACTTTGTATAGGGTTGAACTGCAGAAACTGCAGCATGTTGTGAGGAGATTGATTGAGGTCACCTAGGGAGTAATTATTAACAAGGAAAGGAAGATGAGTGGAGAGACTGGCTGAAAAATGCTAAAATGCGCATCCTTTGCTTCACTTGAATTCACTTGACTCAAACCAGTTTCTTATATTTAACATTTATTGAGGTAAAAAATACCACATTGCTACATTTTATTTTATCACAGATTTTGCTTAAAGGCAAGAAGGAAGTAGGGGTTTGTATTTTAGCTTTTTGAGAATTATATCTACCAATTTTTCATACCTCTTGTAATGTTTCAAAATTTTATACATGTTCCCAAAATGTATTAAATATGTCCATCACTTGGATGAAGCATACTTATATTCTAACTAGGGGCCCGGTGCATGAAATTTGTGCATGGGGTGAGGGGGTGGTGGTGTCCCTCAGCCCAGCCTGTACCCTCTCCAAACTGGGACCCCTGGAGAGATGTCCAATCCCTAAATGAGCAGTCAGACATCTCTCTCACAATCCAGGACTGTTGGCTCCCAACTCCTCACCTGCCTGCCTTCCTGATTGCCCCTAACCACTTTTTCCTGCCAGCCTGATCACCCCCTAACCACTCCCATGCCAGCCTGATTGATGTCTAACTGCTCCCCTGTTTGCCCCCAACTTCCCTCCTCTGCTGGCCTGGTCACCCCTAACTGCCCTCTGCTGCAGGGCTGATCACCCCCAACTGCCCTCCCTTGCAGGACTGGTGCCTTCCAACTGCCCTTCTTTGCTTGCCTGATCGCCCACAACTGCCCTCCCTTGCAGGCCTGGTCCCTATCAACTGCCCTCCCATGCTGGCCATCTTGTGGTGGCCATCTTGTATCCACATGTGGGCAGGATCTTTGACCACATGGGGCAGCCATCTTGTGTGTTGGAGTGATGGTCAAACTGCATATTACTCTTTTATTAGTTAGGATAGAGGCCTGGTGCATGGAGGGGCAGCTGGTTTGCCCTGCAGGCTGTCCTGAATCAGGGTGGTGGGTCTCTTAGAGCATGGGGAGGCCTGGGCAAAAGGCCTGTTGTGGTTTGCTGGTGGATAGTGTCCCCCAGCGAACCAAGTGGAGGCCCTAGTATCTAGAATTGATTTACCTTCTACAATTGAAACTTTGTAACCTGGAGCGGAGCCAAGCCTTCTGCTTGCTCCCTGGCTGCCGCCATTTCTGTTTGGATTTGTTTACCTTCTATAATTGAAACTTTGTAGCCTTGAGTGGAGGCTTAGGCTAGCAAGGGCAGGTAGAAAGCTGGGCTTCTTCCATTGCCTGGGAAACCCAAGCCTTCCTCCTGCTCTCTGTGGCTGTAGCCATCTTGGTTGGGGCTAATTTGCATAATTGCTCTGATTGGATGGTAGATGTGGTTGGTGGGCATGACTTGAGGTGTAGTGGAGGAATGGTCAATTTGCATATTACTCTTTTATTAGATAAAATGAAAAGCATAGAGAAATAAAAGAAGTAATACTGATTTGGTGAGAGAATTGCTTTAATGTGGATGACTAATATTTGAATTGGATACTTACAGAGGCTTCCGGTGTCTGAAAAAAGTTTTTGAGAAGGAGTCAATGTAACTGAGGAAAAGGGGGAAGAATGTATGTTAGCGACAAACATTAAGGAATGTATGAATTCTTGAAACTGAGAAAACACTTGAGGAAGTGCAGAGTAGCTCAACATAACTATACATCGAGAAGCAATGTGAAACTAATCTAAAACACAAGTTTTTGATAATATTTTCTGGCTCTTTGAAGGATGCATTGAAAACCCAGACCAGAGTCAGAGATATCATTTAGGAGGTAGCAACAGTCTATTTGGAAATGGTAAGATGATTAGTTATAACATTGGCAATGGGGATAGAGAGATGCAAATGGAGGAAATATAGGTCAGATGGAGTTTGGTGACCAGTTGATAAAGATTGAGGTCATGCAAGATGGAGAAGTCGCAAAAATCAGTTTGGCTCAGTGGATAAAGCATTGGTCTGCGGACTGAAAGGTCCCAAGTTCGATTCCAGTCAAGGGCATGTACCTTGGTTGTGGGCACATCCCCAGTAGGGAGTGTGCAAGAGACAGCTGATTGATGATTCTCTCTCATCGATGTTTCTAACTCTCTATCCCTCTCCCTTCCTCTCTGTAAGAAAATCAATAAAATATATTTTTTTAAAAAGATGGAGAAGTCTAGGTTTCTGTCTTAGGCATTTGTTTCCATGAGAGTACTCAGGATGGGCACCTCTGATTGTACAGGTTCTATACTGTTCAGGTACACACAGCTGAAGACTGTGTATCTGGAATCCAGACCACATTCTGTTCTCAAAGCCATGCTCCCAGGGAGCAGGGAGCTATCTGAAGGTGCTTGCTGAATAGGCTATCCACAGCTGAAGAGGTATCCCCGATGGAATATAGAAAATGGAGTATATTTGGTATAAACCCTAATAGTACGGTTTATTATCTGATTCTAACATTTTAATTCATATAAGCCCAAGAAAAGTATTCTATATATCTTATTTTTATTGATTGATTGATTTGAGAGAGAGAGAGGAAAAACATTGATTTGTTATTCCACTTATGAATGCATTCATCGGTTGCTTCTTTTTTTTTTGTTGCTGATTTTTTTTTTTTACAGAGAGGAAAGGAGAGAGAAAGAGAGCTAGAAACATCGATTAGAGAGAATCACCGACAAGCTGCCTCCTGTACACCCCCCGCTGGGGATGTGCCTGCAACCAATGTGCATGCTCTTGACTGGAATGGAACCTGGGGCCTTTCAGTCCGCAGACTGACACTCTATCCACTGAGCCAAAACAGTTTCAGCAATCGGTTCCTTCTTGTACATGTGCCCTGAGCTGGGATCAAACCTGCAACCGTGTCACATTGGGATGACGCTCTAACCAACCGAGCTGCCTTGCCTGGGTAATATATCTCATTCTTGAAAATAAGACAAGATAGTACTATGTTCACTATTTGGAGAAAAAATATGATTCTCAGGATTAATCCCATGATTCAGCACCATTTGGGACAGGCTCCAATGAACTGTCTGACTTCCCCCGGCTTATAGAGTAAAGCCAGCTCTCCTCTCCTGACAGGAAAAAGGAAGAAGATCACAACAGGCATCCCAAACTACCTAGAAAGGCATTGTTTTTCTCCACGTTTTTACATCCTTCTTTTTTGTCAGGCCCTTCTGTTTGCTGTCAGCAAATCCCAGGAAATCGATTTCTGCTCTAGTGATGTAAAATGCTCTCTGTTTGAGATGAAAGACTGCCCCATTCATCACAGTCTCTTTTGGATATCACATTTTTCCCCCTGTTTATGTTCTGAGACTTTTAAACACTTGCAAAACTTCTAATTCTTGACAGTATAGGACTCACTGGCTGCTCTCTTGCTTGATTAGGTTCTGCCCTGACTCTCCTTTTGGGTGTGCCCTGACTCCCCTTTGCCTATTGACTAACCACTAAGTAATTATTATTATTTTTTTAATCCTCACTGGAGGTTATTTTTCCATTTATTTTTTATTTTAAAGAGAGTGGAAGGGATAGGGAATGATGGAGAGAAACATTGATGTGGAACACATCGATTGGTTGCCTCCTACATGCACCCTGACTAGTGTCAGGCCCAGGGAGGAGTCTGCATGCCCTTGACAGGAATCGAACCTGGGACTCTTCAGTCCACAGATCAACTCTCTATCCACTGAGCCAAACCGGCTAAGACTAGTGTCATTTTTCTCAATCCTCACTTTATGCTGGGTGAGACACAAGCTAAATCAGGTTATGGTCCAGAATTAGCAACAAAAATCTATGGACTGAGTTCTTCATCTGGAAGAAACAAATAAAATAGCAGTTGCTAAGTAGGGCTCAGAAACAGAGACAAGGGTGTGGGAAGCAAGACAGTAGCCTGGGAATAGTTGGCAACATTTCAGACCTGCAGATAGTTTAGGCAAAACAGCAATGAGTCTGCCTGGGAAATCTCAAGAAACTAAGACATGGCCAGGGTCATGTCCTCACCTTATTCTTGTTTTTCAGGTTAATCCTTTCCCTGTTAAGATAATTCAAGAGTCATTCTTGCATTTTTTTTTCTTCTTCTCTTCTATACCCATGCATGCAATACAAGGAGAGAAAAGTTGGCTGTTTGTGGTAGGGAATATAAATGATCATTTTTGAAAGGGTGCCAGACAGGATCTGCTGCGAGTTTTCATTGTTACTGCTGCCATCTGTTCTTCAGTGTCGGGCTGTGAATTCCCTGGCAAGCATCTCTCTAATTCTGCACTTTCACCGCCTTCTAGAGATACTCACTTGCTGAAGAGGCTTTTTTAGGAAATGTCCTTTACCGAGGCAATCTTCCAAATGTTTTAAAATAAAATAATCCAGGGTATCTTTTTATACAACATATTTTCTATATCTCTGATCAAAAATATTTCTCCATTGTTAAGAATATCTTCTCTTAAAAATAAAATAATATTGCCTGTTCAGTGTTGTTCAGTGGTTGACCATTGACCTATGAACCAGGATATCATGGTTCAATTCCAGTCAGAGTACATGCCTGGGCTGCAGGCTCAATCCCCAGTAGGGAGCATACAAGAGGCAGTGGATCAACGATTCTCTCTCTATCTCTCTCTCTTCCTCTCCCTTCCTCTCTCAGAAATCAATTAAAAATATGTGTAAAAAATATTTCATTCAATTCTTGTTGCATTAATGTATGCTATTTCAATCAAGGTAACACAGAACAGATTTCATTTCAACCTTATTTGCAGTTAGGTCTAAGTGTTGAGCTCTTTTATTTTTCTATATAATGTTTCTCTTTTCGCTGAACCTTGAAATTATAGTAATTTGGGTACTTTTAGTCTTCTGAAAGAAATAGCTAATGTCAAAAATATCTCAAGTGATAAAAGTGGTTTTTTGAGAGGAAGAAAATTTAGTTGAGAAGTTATACTTGTGGTTGCTTTTTATTAAGTAAAAATGCCTATAATTAAATGCTCAGATGTGAACAAAATAATGTGAATTCTCAAAAGTAAGAATTACACATTTTCTACATTAAAGTAGAGAATTTGCATATCTATATCTCACTGATCTCTGTATTCTCAGTATCTGCCATCATGATACCATTCAGTAAATGTTTCTTGTACTAATTAGTGAGTAAAGCCAGTAACTTCTATAATTTTGAGAAGTTTTTTTTAAATGTTTTGAATTCTTGCTGAAACTGGTTTGGCTCAGTGGTGGAGTGTCAGTCTGCGGACTGAAAGGTCCCAGGTTCGATTCCGGTCAAGGGCACGTACATTGGTTGCGGGCATGTCCCTGGTAGGAGGTGTGCAAGGGGCAGCTGGTCGATGTTTCTCTCTCATTGACATTTCTGGCTCTCTATCCCTCTTCCTTCCTCTCTGTAAAAAATCAATAAAATATATTTTTTTAAAAAGTTTGAATTCTTAGTTAAATACATATTTTTTAAATTATAGTCTTCCTTTAAAAACAAACTCTCTAAAATCACTGTGATAGAATAGCATGGTATTTCTGTAAATATTAACAAAGTAGTGGCCCAATGCACAGATCTGTGCATCGGTGGGGTCCCTCGGCCTGGCCTGCGCTTCCTGGCAATCTAGTACACCTTGGGGGATGTTGGAGAGCTGGTTTTGGCCTGATCCCCACAGGCTAGACCAAGGAACCCCATTGATGCATGAATTCCTGGTGGTCAGTGGGTCTCATAGCTACCAGTTGAATGGTCCCTTAGGCTTTTATATCTTTCTCTATATAAATACCTAAGCGACTGAAAGACCAGGCCATTGGTCGCTATGATGTGCACTGACCACCAGGGTACAGATGCTCAATGCACAGGATCATGCTCCCCCCTATCTGGATCGGGCCTGAGGGGATCTTGCTGAAACCAACTACCCGACATCCTTCCATGGGTCCCGGATTATGAGAGGGTTGCAGGCCAAGCTGAGGAGGACCCCACTGGTGCACGAATCCATGTTTTGAGCCTCTAGTATACAGATAGTCAGTGGAACAAATTTGATAATTACTTAAAAAACACTATACTAATAATTAAGTGATATAATGATTAGGATATAACATATATTAAGATTTGATAAGTGAACCATAATAATTTTAAAAAATATTATCAGTACTTAAATGATCTCTAAGAAATAACTAGTTCTTTGAAAAAAAAAGTTTCTGACTTTAACAATGGACTCTAAAAGAAGAAAAAATTAAATTACATATTAAATAATATATACACAGAATGGTATGTAAAAAAGGGAAATCAAATTATATATTAAAATTTCCTGGCAAAGATCAAAGATTGATAGAAATGGTTAAAATATTTTTGGACCCTATGAAGAGTAAAAGTCAAGAAATAGGTTAGGAAAATAGTTGAAACAATTTTGATGTAAATGTCTAATACAGGTAAATTATTTAAACTCTTATATTCAAAAGACAGAGACAATTTATCCATTTATATAAAAGCCTAAGCAACCTTTACAACCAAACAACCGAAACAACCAGTCGCAATGACATTCACTGACCACCAGGGGGCACACACTCAACCCAGGAGTACACTTCCACAGCAGTGGCCCACTAGCTTGACGGCAGCCACTCCCTCCCTCAGTAGTCCTGCAGGTCTAATCTCTGGAGAACAGGCCAGGCACTGATGGACCAGCACTGCCAGTACAATCCGGACAAGCCAGCCTCCTGGAAGTTGGCCTTGGGCACTGCAGTCATTCCGCTCCCTAGATGTTCCACAAGGAAGAAAGGATATAAAAGCGGCCACCAGGTGGCTCCCAGAAACCAGTGAGAACTTCAGCAGGATGGATCTCGATCCCAGGCTGGCAAGGACATCCACAGCACACCCAAAGGGCCAAAACTGGCTCTCCAACATCCCCCCAAGGGTTCTCAGAGTGCAAGAGGGCACTCTGCAAAGTTGCTGCATTGAGCGTCTTCCCCTTAGTGGTCAGTGTGCATTATGCCTACTGGCTGGTCACTTAGCTTTTTATATATGTAGATAGTAAAAAGAAAATTGTAAAATATTTCATATATCCTAAATCAGAAATGTTAAATATATAATAGTTCATGAGATATATTTATGTTCAAGAAATTTTTAAGGACAATAAATCATTATAATGTAATATAAAGAATGAATAATGTACAAATATTTTAATCAGCAAGATTTCAACCGAGTAAATTTGCATATGTATGTATAATAGATACAGAAAATGACTAGACAGAAATCATCAAAATGTTAGTGGTGGCTCCTTCTGGGCGGGATTACAGATGGTTGACTTTGTTTCTTTTATGTGTTTCTGAACTGCCCCATTTTCCACAAGCATGCATTAGTTTCTAAATTAATATAAGATATGAAAGGATACCAAGTGGACCTTAATTTATATTTGAGTTAACTTTCATGTGTCATAAGTGTGTTCTCATTCTCAGTTTATCACTAATAGAAAACTTTTAAATAAACTTGTACATATTTCAAACATATAGCAGCATCATTAAAGTAAAATTGGAATAAAATAGCAAACCGCTAAGCACTGTTCCAGCAAAAAAGTAATTTTAATAAGATAATTTTATCTCCTGTGATTTGTCTATAAGATAAAAACCAAAATAGATGTTTCTTATCTGCCTCAAATATTATTAAGACATAAAAATCTGCCTAAATTAATTTCAAGCTAACATTATCACACTTTCTTTCATAAAGAACAAAAGCTTTTCATTTTTTGTTTATCTCACCCTATCTGATGCCACAATAGAATATTATTTGTTTCTTAGAGGAAATAAGAGGGAATGAAAAGGTCAGTTTATAGAGTTTATTGATTATTCTTCTAACCCCAAACCTGCTGAATATTAATAGTAGTTGCTATAAAAATTTCATGGAGATATATATATATATATATATATATATATATATATATATATACACACACCATATACACATACTAAAAATAATGATATAGGAAGACTTTAACCTTATGTTTGCATAAATTGCTAGTTATTAAGAGTTATACACTTAAATTGTGATATAGTAAACTCATTCATCTTCCCTTGATATAAGAAAATAATGGTGGTGGGATGAAACATCTTTGACAGTAGAAGGAAATTATTTTTTTAACTGCAATAAAAACCACATATATTTTGTAAGTTGAAAGGAATATTTTAACATAATGTTACTTTTAGCATATTGATATTTTATGTACTTAGGTTCTTCTGATTTAAAAGTCTCTCTTACTGCTTTGTTTATTTTTCTTGATAATAGAATACTTTTCCAAGGAAATGCTGAATAAATTTCTATTGAAATATACTACATACATTCCTTTTATCAATGACCCTGAAAGTAATACATAATTTACACTTAGTGGCTGAAATGCTCAAACTTGACAAGTAATGTATTGTTTGCTCATTAAAAAAAAAAAAAAAAAAAAAAAAAAAAAAAAAAAAAGGTACTGAGTGGTTTTATACTTATTAGTTTTGAGGAGAAAAATCATTGATTTAAAATATTGTTACCAAAATGTAAAGCCTACATGTTTGATTCACAGTATTATTTTTTTATTGCAAAGACATTGTGTATAAATAATACCTTAGTAAATATCAATATATACTTAAGTTTATTAAATTCCTTTAAACAATGGAAATGGTGAGTAAAGCTATTCTGGAATTGATAGGATTTTTAAGTGGTACCTACATTTTGTTAGGCAAATGTTATCTTCACTTAGAAACTAGAAGCTTATCCAGAAGTTTTTACAAAATGATCTCAGGTATCCCTAAGGTTATTTACTTTCTCTTTTTATGAACTAATTATTATTAGTCTTAAAAATATTTAGTAAAATTCTTAGAACTTATACTTTATCCTATATTATTATGTTTGTCAATTTTTAGGTTGGAAAAAATAGATTATTTTTCTTGGCATGTCTATTTCATGAGAATTTTGACATTGGAATGCCAGTGAAAGTTTAGTTTATAGCCATTTTTCTTCCAGCCTCTAGATATTTTGTTTCTGCTACCTCATCTATAGCTTAAAAAAAAAAAATACCCATATTATAAAAAAAATATTTGTGGAATAAATGACAATCTCCAGTGATTGAAGTGTCTGACAGTGCCTTAATGCATCTAGCATAATATTCTGTATATTTGGTGAATGTCCACAGGTCTCAAGAAGTTACATTACCTACTATTATCTACGTTATTTATCAATTAGAGCCAGGGCACAGATTCATGCACAGGTGGAGTCCCTTGTGGTGGCCTATGGGGATCAGACCCAGCTCACACCCCCAGCGTCATAGCCCAGTAGTCCTGCCTAGCACCCTGCCTTGAACTGGCACTGCCTCCTCACCTGCTCCGCCATTTCACCCGTGGGGTGATTGTTTAGGGCTGGTCACCCCATCTGGCTTCCTTAGCAATTGAGAGCCGGATTGCAGCCCTGTCACCCACTGTCACCTCTGGTCGCTGTCTGCAGGCAATTGATTGAGACCACCCACCTCCCTGCACCTCCCCCCCCACACACACACACACACACTTGGTTCCCTAAGTGCCTGGGTGGTAGTTCCGCCCCCAGCCACCACCACTGGCCACCATCTGTGGGGTGATCAGTGGGGCAATCAGGCCCCTGTTGCACCCACCTTGGCCTGGCGTCACCCAATCATCTGGTCCACCATCCTGGTGTGGCCCTGCTCTCATTGGGACCCACTGGGGCCGGCAGTGCCTCCACTGCCATCCACTGCCAGCAACTGCCATGTTCACACCACCCCCTGGTGGTCAGTGTACATCATAGGGAGTGGTTGAACTCCAGGTCTCCCAGTCAAACACCTGGTTGAACGAGCACCCAATGGAACAATTTTCATATTAGGCTTTTATATAGGATGGCGTACTTCATTCCAGAATTTGCATTTAAATAATATATTTTAAATATTTAATTTTCTTAACATTTTTAATTTTTTTGTGTTCTTGAAGTTCTTAAATATGGAACCAGGGATAGGTGAGCATTAGTTTAGGACTCAGAGTGAGGGTGTGATGGGGGAAGAGTTTAGGTTCAAAACCTGTCCAATAAATCAAAGTGATGTCTAGAGGACTGAGGCATAGGTAGGGGTGGCACCCAGGAATCTAAAGTATGGTTGATGACATAGAGTCTGGCTAGGTGATTACTGCCAGCGTTAAGAATTGCATGTATATATCAAGGATCACAATGAATGAGGGATGAGATGCTGGAGGGAGGCCATCATGCTGCAGGAGCACTGCTAGCACACTCGAAGAACTTGTTCCACAGCATTCCAACAGCACTGCCAAAGGGCACTCAGATACAGACAAATCTTACAATGTCCATAGTTATGGCTTTTAAATCACCATACAATATGTGACCAAAGCATTCAAAAAGGTATGCAAGCGTTGTTTATATGGCTTTTTCTTACTTCAATTTTTAATAAAGCAAGCTAACAAGAAAGTATTTTGTTAAAAGTTAGGACTAAGAAGGTGTTTTTATAGAAATCATAGAAATCAAACATATGTACTGTATGAAGTATAGGAATTTGTTATTTATTGAAAGAAAATATCTGTGATTTACAGGTACATGTATAAGTAGGACAGTTGACCTGGCAATATGAACTATCAAAGAGGTTGATTAGCCCTGGCTGGTGTGGCTCAGTTTGTTGGGGGTCCTCTGTGCACTGAAAGGTTGCAAGATTGCTGGTTCAAATCCCAGTCAGGGGGCATGCCAGGGTTGCAAGCTTGCTTCCTAGTAGGGGGCATGCAGGAGGCAGTCTATCCATGTTTCACTCTCACAAAGATGCGCGCTCTCTCTCTCTCTCTCTCTCTCTCTCTCTCTCTCTCTCTCTCTCTCTCTCTCTCTCTCTCTCTCTCTCTCTCCCTCCCTCCCTCTCTCTCTCTCCCTCTCTCCCTCTCTCCCTCCCTGTTCCTGTTCCTTACTCTCACTCTCTAAAAATAAAAAATTATTTTTTTTAAAAAAAGAAGTTGATTAATACCTGCTATATGAAATGCTGCTACACTAAAATGTAGGAATATGTTTAAAAAGTACCTACAAACAGGACTAGCATTTTCCTCTGAAATTAGTTTTAAATATGCAAAATTATTTAAACAATTATTCAGTTAATATTTCTGAATTCTTTATAAAAGGAAGGAAGGGCAGAAAGGAAGGAGGGACAGAGGAAGGGAATAAGTTGAATATATAAGACTTTTATTTTCAGGCAGATCTTCTTCTAAGTATGCATGAGGGTCAAAGCTACAAATTCTCTACCAGATAAATAAAACAGATCCCTTGCCCCATTGAATTATTGAACATTAAAAATATAAATAGTAAAAGGTATGTCTTTTATTTCTATTCTTCTTAGAATTATTAGTCATCTAACGTAGACCCAAATTATAATTTGCCAACAAGTGAATTGACTTTAAAAAAAAAATTACATAGTGTTTTTTTAATTTTCCACAGATCTGAATTTTGACATACAGTACATATCAAGTCAAGTAACAGCCACCACAAATCTTCAACACTCCTAACCACTAGCAATTATTGATCTGTTCTATGTATTTATAGTTTTGTCACATAAATGGAATGTATGTGAATGTTCTTAATGGACTTATTCACAGTATTTCAAATGGGAAACAACCCAAAAGTAAATACAAGATACTCAAACTTGTAATTTATTGGACTGTCCTAGATTGTAGAGGAAAACTTATCAGAGTTATAGATCTGTAATTTGGAAGACAAAAAAAAGAGCCTTTTTATAAGGCATATAGTCAAGAATTCTTAGCACATTTAAATGAAATTAAAAATGAAAGGACAGAATAATATATTGATGATGTATCAGACCTATTACTCAGAGCTAATTATGTGAGTAAATTTTCTTTTTTTTTTTCTTCAGTAAAAACCTATGTTCTATGAGGTTTTTACTACTTAATTAAATGTGCCATAATAAATAAGATTAATTAATTAATTGCATCCTGGCTAGGAAGAATTCTGGTATCTGAAAAATCAAAGGTGAATGTCAAAATCACAAAACTTTTAGATTAGGAAAATAATGTTGTCCTCAACCAAAATTAGTTTCTTTGGGATTATTTAGCAAAGAAATATCTTGAATAATTTTTTCCTCAAAATCTACACTTATTGGATACAATCCAATTTGTAGACATTACTGACTATAAGCAGCATTTTCAGAAGTAAAACTTTCATTCATTTAACAAACATCTACTAGTCATCTATTCAATAGTAGATACCATGTTATATGCTAGGATTGTAAAGATAAATAAAAAACGGTCCCTGACTTCAGGTAATTCAAAATAAGACCAATAAAGATAGAAAAGCACACACACAAATGGTTATAACAGATGTATATGCTACAATATAGTAATTAACATAGATTTTATCAGATCACTCTGCAGTGTCCCTGTCATGAAGAAATTCTTTAACTTTAAAATAAGTTATGGTAGCTCTTCCCTGCCATACATTTAACATTCACCTCTACTGCAGTGCCTTTAAATTATAATCATTTGTTTAAAATGTGCTCCACAGTAAACACTGAGTTCTTCAAGGAGAAGAGGTATAATTTATTCATCACTTAATGAATAAAAGAAAATACTTGCTAATAGCTTTTTTTTTTGGAAGGAGAGACAAGTAAGAGCAGTCAAGATGGCTATGTTTATCTATAGCTGAGATGGATTTTCAAGGGTTAGGGACAACTTAAGCAAGCGAAGAAAAGTATTAACACTAATATTGCCTGAGAGAAGAATTAACAAGAAATGTAAGTAAATGAGAGGGAAAATTATTTTTAATGACAAATTATATCATCAAGGCAGAGTGAATTTGAGATGTTGACAGGACATCCTTGAGAAACTTCTAGCAAAAATGCTGACCCTGTAGACAGGAGAGAAATCTGGCTTAGAGATGTGAATGAGTGTCATGATCATGGAAGTGATATGAAAGTTGGGGAAGACTAGGAAATTTCTTGGAAGAATGTCTAAAGTGAATTAAGATTAAGTTCTGAATATTGGGGAAATCAGAGGAATCCCAACAAAGAGGACAGTGAGGACTCTAGGGAAGTTGGCAGGGAGCCTCAAGGCTCTGCATTGATATATTTTAAGAGAGAAGGGGTGAGAAGCTGGCAGGCAGGGGAGCATGGTACTAAGCAAGCTCTGAGACATAATTCCTGGGTCCATATTTCAGCCCCATCATGGAATCTTGAGCATGTCAGAACCTCTTTCATTCTAATGCCTGTCTCATAGATTTGTTAGAGGATTAAATAATATTATAAGAGTAGAACACATAATAAGTATTCCATTCATGGATGTCATTGACCACTGTGAAAATAATTTCAGTAAAGTATTAGGAGAAAGATCTTGGAATCCAGAGGAAAAGAGAGACATAACACTATGCCTTTGGAATTTGAAAAGAAAAAAAATTACTTTTGGATAAAATAAAATTTCTAAGGAGCCCTGAAAAATCACCTGAAGTTAGATAACTTGAACCTATATGTATTCAGTCATTATAATTAGTTTTTATGTATAATATATAAAATATTATAGTATAATAATATAATATATTATAATAAAATATTATATTAGTCATTATAATTAGTTGACTTTATTGTTATTCTTCAAAATGAGAATGAAGAAAACATATATTTAATTAATATAAAATCAGGACAGATATGGAAGAGTATATGGTGGCAAGAACTAGAATATAATACTAGTTAAACTATCATTTTAGTGATCCTTTTCCTCTGGTATATTTGGGTACTAGACCATTTGATACAAAGCTCAGTGGAGTGAAAAACATAAGAAGACTTAACAATAGATAATAGAAAGTATCTCTAAGTATATACAACAATTAGGAATGAGTAAATTTTAGAGTACTCACAGTATAGAAAGAAGATGGTGGTCCAAAAATGAGATTGTAGAATTTGAATGTTAGAGGGATCGCAGATTGAGAAGATGGGAAAAAGTAAGGTATTATAAAATGCCCATGTAAGTGATACATTTGCTTCCCACACAATCCTGTGAGATAGGAAAGTCAGAATATCAAGTTTAAGTGAATATACCAGCTAAGCACCTCCATTTATATCATTTTAACCACAAAGGTATTGTGTTCATGTGAAACTTTAAGTGGTTTTAAAGTAGGACATATGTGGTGGTTGTGATTCCGATAAGAATTGTTACATTTAACTTTATAGCCATTGATGATAGAATTTAAATTGATAGAAGCTTTTATTAGAAATATTGATGTCTATCTCCTTACCAGAGAAATAATCACTTTAAAAATACTCATTATAAAATTTACCTTTTTGTTTCATTTTATTATTTGAATCCAGGATATAGTGTGTGCTAGGCAGTCCTTTAAAATTCACTTTATATAAATATGAGATATTACTTCCATTATTGCTTTTCTCTTAATCTCCATGAAACAGAAGACTTTTATTCAACATTTAGGTGTTAGTCATTGATTTAAATAATAGAAATTCAAAGAAAAATTATACATTCTCTGTGCTTACAAAAATTAGAGGATAATGGTCCATTTAAGCCTGTTTTATTGATTTATTAAGCAATGGGCCAAATACAGGCCTATAAGACTGTACATGGTATTATGGCAGGGTGGAGGAGAGCTAACTAATCTATCCTGATAGCAGAGAGCAAAGAGGCTTCCTGGAAGAGGTCTTATGAAGGTAAGAATTACTTGGTCAGATAGGCAAGGGGTAGCTTGAGCAATGGCAGAGGTTGGAAATCACATAATGGTGATGGGAACTGAATGTGGTTCTAAGTCAAAATTCAGAAAGTGAGGCAGGACATGTGAAATATTGACACTGAAGATGTGGCCTAGAGCCATATAGTGAACAGTCTTGATATCTTTTTAAGGAGCCTTAACTGTGCTTTTAAACTAGTGGTTATTAAAATCTGTGTGTGTGTGTGTGTGTGTGTGTGTGTATATATATATATATATACACACACACACACACACATACACATACATACATACATTACTGTGATAAGATAGTTTATGTATATATAACATATACAGGTATCTATATATATAAAAGCCTAAGCGACCAAATGACCAAAGGACCAATCAACTGGTTGCTATGACATGCACTGACCACCAGGGGGCAGACACTGCCCCTTGGTCTACAGTGTGCTCTCACAGCCAACCTCTTGTGGCCAGTCAACCTCCCATGGTCCCTCCCCTGCTAGCTAGCCCCCATAGCCCCTATAGGGACTGGATGAGATGGCCCCAATGACCTTAAATCACTGGCCAGACTAAGGAACTCCACCCGTGCATGAATTCGTTCACTAGGCCTCTAGTGAAAAAATATAAAGGATATAGTAAAGAAGAAGAATAATCCAAATACACACCTAGTGAGGGATCCATTAACAATATTTGCTATGAATTCAAATACTCTTCTTGACAATACCATTTTTAGTTGTTTTCATATGTTATATGAATGCAATATTATTTTGAATTTATGTGACTTCTAAAGCACGCATATAGATATTCTCTTCAACATGTGGATTATTTGTCTTTTAAAAAGCCCCTTGTCTATTTTGTGAAACTTAGCTTTTGCCTCTATCCGATATCTATATTCACTGTGCGTGAGTTTACTTACTGGAGCCCGGGTAAGCAGCAGCACTGCATCACAGCAGACTAAGGACCAACCAATAAACGATAGAACTGTGCTCTTCCCCTTTGCTCTCTGGAGCCCCATTCTCCTTCAGGTGACCCTGATGAATCCTAATTTCTGCATCATATGACACATTGACTAGTGACAGTACCCATGTTAGTCCATATATATATCAGTGGATTTCTCATGTCTCCCACGGGGTCAGTGCATTCCACTTGAGAATCTACTGCTTTGGGAAAGAGAACTCTCTGAAGAGTGTTAAGGAGGAGAGTGGTATGGCCAGATGTGACCTTTTGACCATTGGCCCAACTTCAGCTGGTGAAGTTGTATTAAGAAAGACCAAAGTCAAGAAGGTCAGACTGTACTGGCCAGATACTGTGAGGTATGACAAGAATGAATCTCAGTGTTCAAGATTTGGTGAATGATTGGACGTAGTTACCAAGGAAGGACAAAGAATGAAGGGTGACTTTATGGTTTCTGACTTAAGCACAGTTTTGTTTTGTTTTCTTTTATTTAGAATAAAACGTGAATTATTAGGTGCTATGTGACTCCTGATTACTGTTTCCAGAGGAAAAGGGAGAGGGACACATGGATAATGTTATTCTTTCCTGATACTATAGAATGTTTGTATCAGGATTTCCATTCAGTCTATATATATTACCCTGGAACCTGAGTCTGCTCTAGACACTGATTCTTTGCAAATACCAGATAAGGTTATTCTCAGGTCTGTATTCAATTCTTATTAATATTATTTTCTAAAAATGGACAGTGAATAATTTTTCATTTTAAGATTAAAACAAAGGATTGTCTTTTGAAAGCACGATTAGGGTCACATGGAAATGAGGTGGCTAGCATTGTGCAACCCGTGTGAGTTCACTGCTGCTGCATGTCTTGCCTTTAGCTGGGATGACAGCAGTTCGGTGAGCAGTGGTCTGAGCGACACCCTCGATAACATCAGCACCGATGACTTGAACACCGCGTCCTCAGTCAGCTCTTATTCCAACATCACTCTCCCTTCCAGGAAGAACACTCAGGTGAGAATCACCTGCTTTCCTTTTCCAGTGCTTCTGCCAGATTTTACCCAAAATTATTATATTTTAAAACTAAATGTAGCATAATCTCTTAATCTGAAATAATTACATAAACTGAAGCAGCTTGTGTGTGTATATATATTTTCTATGGGTTAAAATCTAACCCACGAAGATGTATGTTGCCATCTCTCTCTTAGTATTGATATAATTGTTTAAAATATAAAAAATATTTTTAATACTCTGAATTTGAGTAGTTCTTGATTAATATTATATTTATCTCTTAAATAAGTTACCGGCTCTCTTGAGGATGGTAAATCAAGAATGGATATTAAGTCATTAAATTTAATCTTGTCTTACCTTTTCTTGTTAGATTTGCCATAGAAAAAATTACCTCTTCATTTAAGTGTTTAATTAGGGTTTTCTGCACATATATTTATGTTGACATTCTCTAATATGTATAAGTGAGAATTCTGTGGCTAAAATTAGTGAAACTTAAATGAAAACAGAAAAAAAGTGGAGGACATTTTAGAATTCTCTTGAAATATAAATCAGTGCTTTAAACACACACACACACACACACACACAATTAACAGAATATAAATTTCAGTGCCTGATTCACACTTTATAGATTTTTCTGCACAACGTGTTTCTGTCGTATTTTCTTCCTAGCTGAAGACAGATTCAGAGAAACGCCCCACCACAGATGAGCCGTGGGATGGCACGGAGGAGCTGAAAAAAGCAGAAGAGGACTTGGACAGCCACGCGGATGGCGGTGGCAAGTGGAAGGGAGCTTGCTCGGGTCTCCCCGAAGACCCTGAGAAGGCGGGGCAGAAGGCCGCCCTGGCTGTTTCCCAGACAGGTTCCTGGAGAAGGGGCATGTCTGCCCAGGGAGGGGCGTCGTCCAGGCAGAAAGCTGGAACCAGTGCTCTCAAGACCCCTGGTAGGCTTGTCAGTGGACAGCTGCTCTGCACAACTGTTTCAATGGGTTGTTTCTATTTAATCTTTGTTCTCTGTAATAATAGCTTTCTTTTTGTTAAACCCTTCTTCCACATATCTATAACAACCTAAGCATTCTCTAGAAATCACTGTCATAATTTGGGGTTATTGAGTATCTTTATTTTGCCACAGCCATTTCTCATCATGTGGTAGTAAAATAAGGCTATTTTTTTTTTTTTTAAAAAAAAGGTTGTTTTAGTTCTGACTGCCTTGTGAAAGTTTTGAATAGTTGCATTAATGCCTCAAAGTTTCACTACCAACTGTGAGAGATAAGATCAACCACTTTAATGAGTTAGAATGCTGGGGATTTGGAACATCTTTTCTTTTTTATTATAATATTTTACAGAGAGGAGGGAGAGAAATAAAGGAAAATCAATGAGAAAGAAACATCTATCAGTTGCGTCCTGCACACCCCTTACTGGGGATGTGCCCATAACCAACGTACATGCCTTTGACTGGAATTGAAGTTAGTACCTTTCAGTCCACAGGCTGACTCTCTCTCCACTGAACCAAACCGGTTTTAGCTGGAACATCTTTATGAAAGAATCCTTTGAAACTGCAGCATCCTTTTTTTCCCCCCTAAGACTCTCTCCCTACTTTTTAAACGGTGCCTAATTTTAAATAGTGCCACCTGAAGCACTGGTGTAACAGGGCACTCCAAATGTAATCATCTCACGGATATTCAAATGAACTCCTTCTCTAGTACTTAACTTGATTGGATGAAGTGCTATCCTTCTAAAGAAAGAGTTGCAAGATATACAGCAATAATAAATAGCATAATTACGTGTTTTCAATGAGCTCCCTGATCTCTCACCACATTTGTCTAATAGCCCTATTTTCTTTTTGCAGCTTTTTACTCAATATATTAGAGTGCATGCCTATTTAGATCTAAAATAGATGTATCTCTAGAGCTGAAATCATATAAAGATGCATTCCCCTTTCACAGACTCTTGAAAGAAATACCATTATGAAATCATACTGTGCAGGCCAATAAATGCGTGTCTTTCTCATTAGGGAAAACGGATGATACCAAAGCTTCTGAGAAAGGCAAGACTCCCCTGAAAGGATCCTCGCTGCAGAGGTCCCCTTCCGATGCGGGGAAGAGCAGCGGGGATGAGGGGAAGAAGCCGCCCTCGGGCATAGCCAGGTCCACTGCCACGGGCTCCTTCGGGTTTAAGAAGCCCAGCGGAGTGGGGTCATCCCCCGGGATCACAAGCAGCAGCGGAGCCACCATCACCAGCGGCTCGGCCACGCTGGGGAAAATCCCCAAGTCCTCTGCCATCGGTGGGAAGTCAAACGCCGGGAGGAAAACCAGCCTGGACGGCTCCCAGAACCAGGACGACGTGGTGCTGCACGCCAGCTCCAAGGCCTCGCTGCAGTACCGCAGCCTGCCCCGCCCGTCCAAGTCCAGCGCCAGCGGCATCCCCGGCCGCGGCGGCCACCGGTCCAGCACCAGCAGCATCGACTCCAACGTCAGCAGCAAGTCGGCGGGCGCCGCCACCTCCAAGCTGAGGGAGCCCGCCAAGATCGGGTCCGGGCGCTCCAGTCCGGTCACGGTCAACCAGACGGACAAGGAGAAGGAGAAAGTGGCCGTCTCAGACTCAGAGAGTGTTTCTTTGTCAGGTTCCCCCAAGTCCAGCCCCACCTCTGCCAGTGCCTGTGGGACACCAGGGCTCAGGCAGCCAGGGTCCAAGTACCCTGACATTGCCTCACCGACATTCCGAAGGTAAGAATGGGGAACATGAGGTCAGGAGGCTGGGAAAATGCACCATGACATATGCATAGATACAAGTGTATTCTGAGACGCATACATCTTAGGTTCTTTTATTCCATTTTGAGCACAATGAGATTTAAGGAGCTGATCATATAAATAGCATAAAAGGGGTGCTCGTTTTGAGAAATGCTCAAACTTTCCAGTTTTGTTATGATTGTAGTACTATGGCTGGAGTGGAAGGAGGGGCGGGGAAGGGCAGCCAGGGGGAGGATCCATCCCCTGGTTGAACCCTTGGTTGAACTCCAGGTCAAGGGGAAATTTTTCATATTAGCTTTTTCTTATATAGGATTAGCAACACAAACAGCATTTATAAGAGACTTAAATGCACATAGCAATACCTAGAGAAAGTGAAAAGAGAAAGTAATAGCTTGTAAATTTCCATAGATTTTCCGTCTCTTTTTTCATGATTAAAAATAAAGTAAAACAACATAGATCCTTAGGACTATTATTATTCATCTCCAATATTTATTAACCTTCTGGCTCTTAATGAGTTGATGATCATGAAAGTAGAAGTGTTCCTTGTAACAGAGGATGCTGGACACATTTATGTACTACTATATATTAACCTTTTTTGAAAATTAAGGTACAATCTGATTGACAAAATTTGAAAGCATTCTGATGTTGGGAATAGGATGACAACTAAGGAATGCACTAGGTTTTCTAACTCTTCATCAGATTTCTTGACATGAGTGTGGTAAGAAGATTGGCTTGGTTTCTGTACTAGGACTGTCTTTGTTATTGAATATGTAGAGTTCTGCACTAAAATATCACTATATTTAAATATTAGTCTGTTCTAAGTGACAGGAAGAGACATACAGTTAAAGACTTAAACAAATAGTTAAACCTTTGCAGGTATGTTTTCTCATTGGGGAAATGATAGAGTATGATTTATATGCTATTACATGCTAAGTGTTTTTAATGTTTGTTTTTATTATAGTGCCTAAACCAAAAACCTTAATATCTGGGAGGAAAAAAGAGTCTCAAAATAGTTGCATTTCAAGCAATCTCAGATACATGATTGTTTGAAAAACTAGAGGGTGTATTCCTCAGTAGAAATATTAATCCTGAAAAACTGGCTTTTTGAAATGTTGATTCTCATCAGAAAGAATAAACTATGGCTTGTAGTGAGAGTAAATATTTCCGTCGCTCAAGTAAAAGCCAAGAGTGCCCTCCAGTGGCCCATTACCTATGAAACAATTTCTCATATTCGTCATAAAATATTTCACTATAGGAAATATGGATTTCATTGCAACTTAAATTAGTAATCATTATGCCATTACTTCATATCACTTTATTTCCATATTTACATAAATTTGATTATGTCATCTTCACTTACAAAACTAAAATGTTTTCTCAACTAAGCTCCACAGCATCTAACCTTTGCACCAACTATGTTTCAAATCACTAACAAGAATACGAATTTGAATAACACTGGCAACTGACATAAAACCCTGTGGCCTTTCTTGGGGAAAATAAAAACAAAGCTGACATGTTGCCAGTAATGTCAACTATTATCTCTCACCAACTACTTCCTGAAGGTTACTCAGGCTGGCAACTGTGCAACATGACCTCCCAAACCTTGCCTGACACATTCCTGTTAGACCTGAATAAAATGTAAAGCATGTTTCTTACGTACCGAATGCGTAGAAGTTGTTTCATTATAATGGTTCTATAAATAGGTAACAGCAAATGCAGTCAAACTTAATTTTTATGAAAGCTTCTCAAGGTCCCTTACAGTGCGAAAGCCAGGGATGTTCATGTCTGATTGATTTTGGTTTGCCCCCTTCCCACCAGCCCCTGGGCAGTAGCATCCCAGTGTGGCCTTACCCTAATGGTGATCTGAGAGATTTTTAGCAGCAGATTAATAATTTCAAGCTTACAGAGTTCATTAACATAGAGACAGGAAGTGCTTGGTAGCTGGGCACATCCAAGCACCCCTCGGCTTTATGTACTGAACCCTTCATATTAAATGTGGATTTTTTCTCGGAACAACTGAAGTTGTTATTTGTTTTTCTTTTAGGTTGTTTGGTGCCAAGGCAGGTGGCAAATCTGCCTCTGCACCTAGCACTGAGGGTGTGAAAGCCTCCTCAGTAATGCCCAGCCCTAGTACCACCTTAGCGCGCCAAGGCAGCCTGGAGTCACCGTCGTCCGGCACGGGCAGCATGGGCAGTGCTGGTGGGCTAAGTGGCAGCAGCAGCCCTCTCTTCAATAAGCCCTCAGACTTAACCACAGACGTCATAAGCTTAAGTCACTCGTTGGCGTCCAGCCCGGCATCGGTTCACTCTTTCACGTCAGGTGGTCTTGTGTGGGCTGCCAATCTGAGCAGTTCCTCTGCGGGCAGCAAGGACACTCCGAGTTACCAGTCCATGACTAGCCTCCATACGAGCTCTGAGTCCATTGACCTCCCCCTCAGCCACCATGGCTCCCTGTCTGGACTGACCACAGGCACTCACGAGGTGCAGAGCCTGCTCATGAGAACGGGTAGTGTGAGATCTACTCTCTCAGAAAGGTGAGCTTTCCTGGAGGCATGGATGCAGCCCTCTCCCCTGCCCCCCCTCCCCATGGTACCCACCCCTTTCCCCATTAAATCCCTGTGATTTCAGTGGGAGTGCCACTTTGCAAAGGGGCGTAAAATGGATGCAAATGGGCCTTTCATTTGCTCTTATTACAAAATTTACACAAGAAAAAAAAATCTTTAAGGATAGGATAATTGGATAATTAAGTTTCTTGATATGAATTCATACACATACCCAACAGGCAGTTGGAATAAAATTCAAAGCATGCATTTATGTCTTGAATGATGTCTTCTTGAGCCATTTTAATGATTTGGCTTAAGCTCCAGGACAAAACAGCTCCTTGTGGTAATTTAAGCATTTTTAAAGACCAAATTTAAATCGATTCTGCAATTATGCTCTGAGCAATATATGTTAAAGTTGCTTTATAAGCACTTCTATGGAAAAATAGCAAATGGACCACTTGGAGGATCCTAGTTGAATTAGAAAAGAAAAATCAATTGTCAGATATGAATTCTTACAGAAAATTATAATAGCACCAGTGACATTTTTATAAGGCCCTTTGAAAATACATCTCATTACAAAATATTTCTCATTGGTTTAATGAGTTATGGGTTTTTGAAAATTAAAATGAAAAGTATAATGAGGCATTTCTTACCTGTAATACTTACTATTATAGAAAGTATCACTGATGACTAAAGTGGATCTAGATTCTCTCCCCACAAAAGTTTCTTTCTTAGATATTTTGGTATTGATTCATTTTCCCAGGAAAACATTTTTAAACTGCGATTTTTTTCTAATGAACTTACTGCTATTTGTTTCTTGGCACACCTAAAGCTTTTAAATAAAAAAAAAAAAGGTCTTGGGCACATACCTTAACCCTGCTATTTGTGAAAGCACTACTAGTCACTGAAATTGCCTGATACCCTTCCCTAAATCAGGAGTGCGGAACGCCCAGCCCGCGGGCCTTAAAGTCCCACAAAATCATTTGGTCTGGTTGTTCCACGGCATTAGGGGTGAGTTCGTTAAATGTTTGACCGAATATAGCAGGCTAATTTTTTTAAGTTGATAATTTTGTATGATCTATGAATAATGTTATAAATATACAGATGGCCCTTGGCAAAAAAAAAAAAAAAAAAAGGTTCCCTCCCCACCCTTCCCTAAATTTTTGTCAGTCCAGTATTGATGCTGGCTAGCCTTATTCCCAGAATCATTTGTTAAAGACATCAACTAAAGCCCTTATCTAAACACTCACTCCAGTATACCAGTTGTCCATCAGTGTAAGATTTCCCACTGCTCTTCCCTGTTTCTCTTGCTTTCCTGAAATAAAAAAACCCAGAGCAAAACATTGCTTCCATCCCATTTGCTTCCCACTCCCCTATCAATGGTACATGGACAGCCATGCAAATGAGACTTCCCCTTGAGAAAAGGATTTTAAAGCTAATTGTAACATTGATGCTTGATACTTCTTATGGTAGGCTGCTAATTACAAAATACAACTTTCCTCACAAACAAAAAAATTGTTCCAGGAGAAATAGAATAAGCAGCTGGGTAGTATTTCCCCTCTAGGTTTGTCATTATGGGCAGCATACACAAAAACACTGATATAAGTACTATTGCATTTAATATTTGATCTAAAAAGTTAACTTCTTACAGCATCCTAGATGTGAGTTTCAGCACTTTACAGGTAAATGGGTATTCTCATATGTCATTTTCAAAAATTCTAACAAGTAAATAAAATTATATTGAAAATATATTAACAACCTGTAGTTTTAATGAACATATTCTAGATAGTTTACTGATATGTGAGGAATCCAAATAATTTTATAACCAAATCAAGCACATTGCAAATAAGTTATTCTTTATCAAAATGACCTTCTAAAATGCTAATTAATTTTTAGTCATAAACATGACTGCAATAAATCGATAATTTAGCCATCAATCTATTTCTTTCAGACATTTAAAATTCAAAATAATAATCAACTAGTTGTAATCATGTAGCTAGCCCTCAAATTAAGCCAGATGATAAGTTTAAATTATATATATATATATATATATATATATATATATAATAAATGCAATGTTAATATTTTAGTTTGATCTATATTTTAGATGTCAATATACATTTTCACTATACAAATGCACTGGCAAGTAGGCAGTTACTTATTCTCTTTAAGCAAATCTTTAACTGTTGTTCATTCATTGAAACAGACCAGTTTTAAAAATGAGAGTGTTTTAATATAGAAATAGCCAGATGAACAATTTTTCTAAATTAACTTTTAAAATTAATTTTGAACAAGTTAATGTTTGCCATTGATTCTTAGTAAAATATATTGATGACTATTAAACTGTGAAAATTAAATACATTCATGGGTATAGTATATGATATAAGTATCGATTAGTTCCTCCAGAAGTTGTACTTTTTCTTTCTTGGGAACAAAATTGAAAGTAGTTTCCTCTAATCCTTCAAAGCACATTTAAAAAAGTGTATGATTTATTGAAGACAAAATTAGATCCTATCAAAGATGCTGGCTTAGTTACAATTAAGCAATCAGTAGAATGTTGAGAACACTAAAGAAACCAAAGTGCCATACCTGAAAGAAAGTATACTGCAATGTAAATACCTAAGATTATGTAATCAGAGACATGTAATAGAAGTAAACAGAAGCTCCTGCCTTAACCTTTTCATCTACAATATCTACTGTATTGATAATCGTATTCGAGTACCATTGACTCAGTTTTTCATAAAAATTTTAATTTTTGTTTAAAATCCTATTTATCATCTTTAAAAGAAGATAAAATATCATAAAGTAATAAATAAACAAACCAGCAATAAGTTCTTATTTTCCCTTTAGCTACTCTAGTCATTGATAGCCCTTAGGCCATAACCAGTTTATGTTTGTTTTGTTTGTTTTGCTTTATGTGACTTAACCAAATTTGGAAAATAATTTAAAGTAGTAGCCAACTTTAGAAATTTCTAGCTTGTCTTTAAATGTCTGATCTAATAACATGGCATTCACTGTCCTGCACAGGCGCCTATTGGCTTTAGACAAACAGTGACTGTCCTTTTCAGTTTATTGATTAAAATCCCCACTCCACTCATTTCCATGGCCTGCCTAGCCCTTGCAGGCATATGAGTTAGCGATGTTTCAGGGTTTGTGGAATGTGTCTACATTATAAAATCATTAATATTTATATTTAAACAGATATTTCTACCTAAAGTTTTAACTTACATTGATAAATTTAATTTTATATATATATAAAATTTGTCTTTCATTAAGTGTTCTGCATGATATAAACATATAATTTTTATACCATTAATAACATTGGCAAAACAATGCCTATATTCAATTTCCTCTACAATGTTAAACTTTAGTAAATTTGTACACATGAAAAAGATAATCTTTAAAATGGCCTATAATCATATTAATGCTTTAACACAATGTAGTTCACATTTAGAGGTTTCTTGTATTTGTTCAGTGTGATTCCTTTTTGTTTGTTTATTTAGCCACACTACAAAAAACTTTTATAGACAAGATATATGTTAGAACTGGCCTCTCCATAATATGGTAATTACCTAATGAGGACACTCCCAAAAAATAAAATTAAAGTTTTAGAATACCTTTGGATGCTTAATATTTCAGAGCCAAATAATGGAGTATACACAGAAGAAAACATTTTAGCTTTGATTTTGAGTGATTAAAATTCAAGTCAATATGAATTAAATTTCATTCATGCTATGTCATCCCATTACGCATATATCCTGTGTATTTAATTTTGATCATGTGAGGTTCTAATGAAAGAGAGCTATAATTCTGCAAAATCACATTAATTGTACTATTTGGTTATCCACATGCTAGAGATTGCAACAGAAATCTCAAGACCTGTTCCATTTAATTGTTGAAATCCTCTTCCTCTATTTTTAGAGAAGCCATTTCTCATTTCTCCAGACACATTCTTTCATCTCTTTCTACAATCAATTTAGAATTCCTTTGAGAATTCTTTAAAATAGATAACAATAAAGCATAGAGCCTTAAAATACCTATTTATAATTTCCAAAAAAAATGGCATAGTGTAATTTCATTAAAACTTGTAAATAAATTATGCCAGGCACATTGTTTCAAGCAGATGTTTATTATATATTATTTGTACTTTTATATGAAAATAGGAATAAATCTCCCTTTATTTTTATTAAAAGTAATTTTAATACCAAAATAAATACTAAGTAAGGTTTGTATCTTCTCTGCCTTGAGAACTTGTCAATTTAACTTAATAGAGCAAGTCTATCTTGATTCCACCTCTGTGTTTCTCTTGCATAGCAGAAGTCTAGTCAGTGGTATGGAGAGAGAAAAACTACAAATTGTTAGGTAAATAGAATATTGAGAGTGATTATTCTAATATACAATGTAACCTGTTCTAATAAGCTTGTCACTAAATTGTAATTGATTGGACATGGGTTAGAAAGGAGCACACATGTGTTGCAACAGTAGATATCTGGTCACCTTTGGTAGTCCTTTTCCAAAGAGTTAAGCATTAAATATATGTTTCAAAAAACTTATTTTGTTTATTTCAAACAGAGAACCATTTTTGTTGGATGTGTAACTTGGAAGTTTTGTTTACATTATGTCCTTAGGGATTTTCTTTGTTTTAACAGCATACAACTTGACAGAAATACACTACCCAAAAAGGGACTAAGGTATATATTCTCTTGGCACAATTGCTGCCTTTCTTTCTGTTGTTACTTAAACTTTGTGTGCTGTCTTTCTTCCTCTCCCTTTGTTTGTTTGCAGTGAAGCACCTGGTATTGAGAATGATAGCACTTTTAAACCTTTCTCAGGTCTGAGGAGTAGGTAAGATAGCGCTCAGGTAGAGAAACTCATAGAGGATGAGACCCAAATTAAATCTAATGTAGATACCCCTTTGAGGGCAGCAACTTTAGTAGAATGCAGAAATCACTTTTGGAATTTAAAATTAACTTCCTTAACTTTTACATCTTGGTGACATATGCTTGCAAAACCTCAAATCCCATATAGTGTACGGATGTAGCCAGGTAATGTTGAAAAGATGTTCTAATTTGAAGCAATAAAAATATATTTCCATTAGCAGAGGACAAATACTATAATTAGGTATGAGTTTCTAATGAATCATTTTGGTAAAGATTCAAGAGTTTTAATTTCTGTGTGTGTTTTTTAAGAGTGCTTATATCTATCAGATTAATTTAAATATTAGTCTAGTGTTATATAATCTCAAAATAACTTTTCAGTTCATCATAAAAAGTAAAAAAGAAATATAATTTATGCCCATCCATTATTGCACACTTTTATCTTAGGGGGAGAATGAACTATAATGGAGCTATGACACCATATGAATATAAAAAGTTGATTGCTCTTTGGTGCTAAGAATTTACTTATTCTGGTGAAAGTCAGTACTGACCAAATAGGTTTTTTACAGTATCCCTTTTAGCTCCAGTTCCTTAGCAATAGCAAACAGCTTGCAATTAGTCAGTTTTAAGACTCTGTTCTATAGTGTATCTATAATAATAATCTATAATAATAAAAATGTAATGGTCTAATTAGACTGGATGTCCTTCTGGACAGCCGTCGGGACAAAGCCAGGGCCGCGAGGGCTGCGGTAAGCTGCTGCAGCTATAAGGGTCGAGCCCGCTTGCACACATTTTGTGCACTGGGCCTCTAGTTTTCTAATAAAGTAAAAACATTCTCCCTCCTTCTTTCAGAAAAAGAAAATCTAGATACGATGTCAAGTGGCATTTTAAACAGATAAATAGTTTCCTTTACTTAAAAAAAGAGAGCTGTGAATTTATGTTCCATTCCCTCTGCTTTTCTATGACAATCACTCCAATTCTCTTGTCCACCATTTGCAGTCTATGTTTCATCCTTTTCGAAACCTCCTAAGCACTGTGCTTTTGAGTCCTTCTCAATTAACACGGCTGTCTGCTCGTTATTTATAATTTTCAACTACATATCTCACAAAAGCATACTTTTTTTTTCAACATTATCTTTTCATCTCCCTGTGAAATTCAAACAGATGGTGTCAAATCATCTGGAAGAACTAAGCACTTATAATTCAATTCAATGAGAATGTTGTGTAGTCTGAACAATAAGCTCCTCTCACTCGCTTTCCTCTCTTGCTATTGCTTTGCCCCTTTAGATGTGCTTAAGTGTCTCAGCTGTGCTGTTTTGCAGATACACCCCATCATCTCGGCAGGCCAACCAAGAAGAGGGCAAAGAGTGGTTGCGCTCCCATTCAACCGGCGGGCTGCAGGACACCGGCAGCCAGTCGCCTCTGGTCTCCCCTTCTGCCATGTCAGCTTCTGCAACAGGAAAATACCACTTCTCAAACTTGGGTAAAATAGTCTAAAATGACAATTTCACCTCATTCCTTTCGCCACCTCCCTCAAGGGAGCCCTTATATCTCTCCCAAAAATTATTTACTTAAAGAAGTGATAAAGGCACCCTTTTTAAGAGTACTTTTATTCGTGTGATTGCTTGCTGTTTACAAAATAATTTTCAAATATTATGTAGTTTGTTGCTCATGACATCTTGACACATGTTGTTATTTTACAGTCTAAGGTCCCAAGGGCGCAGGCCTGAATAAAAAGCCAACCAAAAGTAAGAAGCAGAGACAATCATGGGTTCCAAACACCCAACTCTAAGCCAAGGGGATTCTTTTACCCTTCAAAAGGAGTAGGGCATCTGGTATTTTCTTTAAAATGTATTTAAAAGCCCATATAACAAAATTAATCATCTTAGTTGTAGAAAAAATAGAAATATTTTTTAAAATGTGACTTTATGACTCCACGGTAATTTATTTCACTGTTTTAAAGTTAAAACCCTCAAATGCATATGAAATTTTCTATTAAATTAATGCACTGGGAAAATTTTGGGGTAAATATGATTTTTAAAAAACAACAAATCGCTAACTAGCTTAGCCATTGGATTACTTTGTGCTTAGATCAGCTGTATAAAATATAAAATCATTGGTATAAACAGAAGGATGTAAGAAGTCTAAACATACATGCCAGCTATTATTACATAGATCAATTTTTTTTCTATCCAAAATACATTTTGGATACAACTTGACGATTAATAACAGTCCCAGTGAGGCATCTCAAACCTAGTAAGACTCATTGTCATCTCACGAGTGATAACAATTGTTCAGACTGGTTTTCTACCTTGTGCGAGGGTCATCATGTAGAAGATTTACTATCAACCTGCAACTGCCAAGTTCTATGTACTTGGTGGACTCTTCTGCATACAGAGTGATGTTTAAACACCCTTTTATTGAAGTGCTCTGTATCGTTTGTGCTTCCAGGGGTCCCTCCAGCTTGAATAACCTTCTGCTCACCTTTCAAGCTATTCAGAATTAACCCCTTTCTTCTATACTCAGGGAAACAGAATCTTAGCTGGAAGAGACCTAGGCAAAGACTGGAAGCTTGGGAAATTTAAATTTCTTATATTTTCTTTTATTTTTTTTATTTTGCTTTTTCCATTAAAGAGATATATTCTTTATAAAAAGAAAACTGCAGACTCTAGGAAGACAACCTCTTCTTCATTGGCTAACTGAAAATGTCTTGTTATTGTATTTCTAGCATGAACAATAGAGGTAACTTGCTGGTTTTGTTTAAGACTACTTTAGTAATTGGCATCCTGCTCTCATGGAAGTGCTAGGAGAAAAGAGGGCCTCTCTCCACCTGTTAGTGACCATTTCAGAGGCAGTCTCTTGGCTTATCTTAAATAGGGACACCCTGTAGATTTCTCCTTCCATAAGAATCGGAATCACGTCTTCACTTTCTATCAACCTGCTAGTTTTATCATCCAAGCCCTTTAATAGCAGGCTATGTGTGCTTTGTTTTTCAGTGAGTCCAACAAATCTGTCTCAATTTAACCTTCCCGGGCCCAGCATGATGCGCTCAAATAGCATCCCAGCGCAAGACTCTTCCTTCGACCTCTACGATGACTCCCAGCTCTGTGGGAGTGCCACGTCTCTGGAGGAAAGACCCCGTGCCATCAGCCATTCCGGCTCCTTTCGAGACAGCATGGAAGAAGGTAGGTGTGGAGGAAGATAAAGGTGAAGTTACTTTATTTAACTCTGAGATTAAAACTATCACATCACAAGAATTCCTGAAGAGTAAATAAAGGAGGTTGTGAACTCTTATTTGATGAACCCTGAAGCTTGAAGAAGTTTCAGTGTGCATTACACTTTCTTTCTTTATGTATTTGGAAATATGCCAGAAATTGTTTTAATACTGGACTATAGAATGGTTCAGAATAAATTCTCATGCAAAAATGTACATAATTTTAGAAATTATTTGCCCTCACATATCAAAATCAGCGTGAATGCTTCGACATCTCTGTTAAAGGGCCAAGAGGATATAAGAATCAGAAAAACTTATGAAACTACCATGTTCTCAGAAACTTCCTCTTGTGTTAGTTTTATATCATGTCACTTTTTAATTCATATTATATCCACTTTTTGCTTTATAAGTTACATTTCCTTATTTAATGCAATGAAATTCTCACCTGTCCTAATAAATTTATTTGTAGTTGTAAAGTGCTCCATGAACACTTTCTAAAAACATTTAGGAGGCTTAATTGATTTTCAAATGTATATAATTTTCTAAACTATAAAACCTCAAATGTCAAAGTTGATAATAATACTGGGAGATTTTCCTCTTTTATTTAATGAGTAATTTTAAGTACTCATAAAGGAAACGTGGCACTCGCATTATAAATCATATCAGTTAATGGTAAAATTAAAGTAAGTGTAGAAGTTCAAATTGATTAGAATAAAATCAAACATTAAATTGTCCGTACTCTCCTATTCCTTAATAATTATGCATAAAAGAAAGGACTTAGGTCTTGAAAGTTACTATGGCTTAAGCCTCTGCCCACCCATTTATTTGTGGAATGAACATGAGCAAATTTCCTAACTTTATTACCCCTAATTTCTGCTCCTGTAATTCAGCAGGTTTGTTATGAGGGTGAAATTAAAGTAAAGAATAGTTTTGTTCCTTTCTCTGTCCCCTCCCCACCTTCTTATTTAAAGTATCTCTGATTGAAAGCTCAGGCAGCTGTGAACATTAGCTCATGGTTTTCAGGTCACCACTATGAGCTCAAGGTGCTGGCACTAAATCAGTTCACCACAGATGCCACTGTTTTTGAGATAGTCACCAAACCACTGAGCTCACTGTGAGAAAGAGTGGATTCTGCCCTGAGAGTCGCCTGATTACCGCAATGCAGATAGAAAAAGAGATAAATAATCTCCAGGGTTGTCTCTGCTTTTCTGAAATGGTTCTTTCACCCTCTTCATAGGCGGGCCTCTCACAGTACTGCAGAAACAAACTGCGAAGCATGCTGATGGATTTCTAGAGTGCCTCATTTACAAACAGCATGCTGTTCATACGCTGGAAACTCTGGCCTTCCGTTTATGAGTTTTAAATAATCAGCTTTTCTGGCTAAGAGCCTGAGTGGGCAAGATGGCTTTTTGATGGCTATGCATTGAATACTGAATTATTATAATTCTTAAAAGTGTGGTCTAGAATCAAAGAATCATTGGGCTAGAGCGACAGAAGGGCGTTTAATGATGCACTACCCCATGGGCACAGTGAAAGATGAGGAAACTTAGCTACAGACTCTAAGATCATAGCCCTATAAGTATTAAGTGATCATAAGCAATACAGTTAATGGCAGAAATACTGCAAAAGTAGCTGAAAATTAACTGAAAATAGACCTCCAGATTCGTTGTTCACCTTCTTTCTGGTATACCTCAGTAGTTCATACCAGATTGAAAGAATGTGTTTAAAAAAAGAAAGAAAGAAAAGACTAACATTTTGCAGGTCTCACAGAAGGGTAGCATTTGCAGTTTTCCCCATCCTCTCCAGACCAGGTTGTAAGCACCTCCCAGGTGTTCTTGTCGTACCCATCGTTGCTCTCGATCATATTTATATTACTCTATCATAATCATCTTTTTAGTTGTGTATCTTTCTACTACTTTTTAAGCTCCTAGGATAGTGTCATTCATTTTGTAGTCCCAGGATCTAGCAAGCGCCTGTCATATTATGTGTACTCATCTAATGTTTATTTAATGGATCTGTAAGCAGAAATAACTTGATACTATCCCACAGTAAAAAGGCGAAGGACTTTTCTACAAATATAATTAAGCACAATTTTATCCACATTTTGGGCTTATATAATATTAGGCACCTGTTGCAGAAATATTCCTGCAAGACTTCCAGTGGGCTTCCCTCACACTACCCCCACCTTTCCTGCCCCCTCACCTCTCCCACTGTGACAGGCAGGATGGGCGGGGCGGGTCCTGCCCATTACGCTCGCCCCACCTTGCCCACAGCCACTTCCACCACCTTCTTGGAGGCCGTGAGCTGCCACCACCACTGCTGCCTCCTGCCTCCACCACTGCACACCTCGCCCCACCCCACCCCGTCCCGCCCTACATTCGCTACCAGTGCTTTCCCTCCAGCAGCTGCAGCAGCCTTGCTTTCCGTTTTCCCTCCCTCTTCCTTCTATGCAGTCTTCAGTCTTCACTCCTCCCACCCTTGGTGTATGCAAATTAACCACCCATCTTTGTCGGGTTAATTTGCATGCTCACTCTGATTGGCTGGTGGGTGTGGCTGGTGGGTGTGGCTTGTGCAGCAGATTGATGGTCAGTTTGCATATTACTCTATTAGGTTAGATATTGGGTGTGAAGATGTATACAGCACTCTGTTAATCGAGACAGTGTTTTGATATACCTGGATAAGAAACACCATGCAATTCCCATTCTTAATTTCAGTAAGACACCACCTTGAAATAAAAAGTATTTTTCTATCACTAAAATTACAAAAACAATAATTCTCCATTTAAAAAATCATAATCAACTCATCAGAAATAATGAACTAGCAAACTGGATAAAATGCTTACTTGCTTGAAAGTACATGGAGAAAAATATTGAAAATGTGTTTTTGTTATATAAAAATCAAATCAAATACATGAAGTTACTTAAAGTTTTAAAGTTTATGGCAACTCTAGTTCAGGTTTTTATTCTTTTTTGATTATTGAATCTGCAGGTGTTTACTATAGTTTTCAATAAGTGCAAAGCATTTCCTCCATAACATGATAAATAAGTTACTTTAGGGGTAGGTATGCACTCTTTCCATGTCTCAACATTTTATGTACAAAGAAAAATGACAACAGACTTATTCTTGGATTCTTTCGTCTAGCAGTTATGATTTTATTTCTCTATTCTTTTGAAAGAACAGAGTTTTCAATTTTCCTCTTGTTCTCTTTTGTTTTCCCCAGTTCATGGCTCTTCGTTATCACTGGTGTCCAGCACTTCTTCTCTTTACTCTACAGTAAGTATTGGTTGTTAAGAAGGAGCTTCTGCCTATGCCAAGCATACACATGATTAAATAGACTGACATTTACATAGAAGTTGTGCAGTGAAACAAGGGCTGTAAGTGAAATACTCTAAGCTACTGCATACCCGATAAGCTGGCAAGTACTGTAATAGCTCTTCTGTGGTCCACTTCCCTGAGCTTCCACTTGACTTTTGTGTGCTCATTATAATCCATTTATGGAAGAAAAACTGAATTTCATAAAACCTGTTAGGGTATAACTTGGAGTCCCTGAAATCATGTAGTATGCTCTACCATAACTTTATAATATTGAGTCGTTTTCCTTGTGTGTTTCCCTGAACTGTGACTGATCATTGCATTGTTCTATGGTATTTTTTAATAGTATTTTTAAAGTTTATCTTTTTGAAAATATTATACCAAAGAGTAAAGGCTTCAGAAGCTTAGATATTTTTAATAAACTTCTGAAATATAATATAATTTTCAAAACTTTATTTCTTAAGAGAGAAATGCCAATTTGTCAACTCATTTTCCCAATATGGGAAATTATATTTTATTTTTACCAAGGTGAGTTTTCTGTCTACTTAACATAATTTAATATTTTTAAATAGTCTTTAGGATTTTATTTTTATAGGAGGGTTCTTTCATGCCTAGGTAAGAGGGAGGTATATTTAACTTACTGAATTTCACTGAGACTTGAGTAGTATGAATAATTATTAATCCAGCATTGAAAGGTTCATAAAAAGTTCACAGCCTTGGCTGTTAACTGAGCAATTAAACATTAAGGGAAAAACTGATTTTTTTCCCCCACTCATTTTTGTTAGGTTTAAATGTTATGTCCCTCTTTTTGTAAATCCATTTTAATATTTATTGCTTTACATAGTTACTCAAAATTAGACTATCACCTGCAGAGACAATATTTTTTTCTTATCATTTCTCCTTTTAGTGATTAAAATTGTCAATAGATTCTGTAACTGAAGAAATCAATATTAGTGTTAAAATAAATTGACTGGGTTAAGCAACTAGGTAAAGAAGTGAGAAATGTGAAAATGTATTGGGAAAAATGCCTAAGTGGAATATGTTAAGAGTTAGTATTCCTCCTATTGAGCCAATGCCACTACTTATAAGGAAGATATATTCTAAATGAAGCCATTGCAACTAAAGTCTCTATTTAACATGAAAAGATGCAGCATCATTATAATCATATTAGAGGCCCAGTGCATAAAATTTGTGCATGAGTAGGATCCCTAGGCCTGGCCAGTGATCAGGCCCAGTTGGGGCCTTCCAGCTGCGTACTGGAGCTTTTCTTTGTTCTGCACCCCCCCCTGGTGGTCAGTGAACGTCATAGCGATAGAACTTCCAGTCTCCTGGCTGAACTCCTGTGGGGACACTTTGCATGTTAGCCTTTTATATAGAGAGATTTTAAATATACACAAATTTTAAATATTGTGTAGCAACATTTGGAAAAAACTCAAAATTAAAAAGAGCCTGGGTCGAAGAAAACAGATGACTAATAAGTATATACCAGAGTCCAATAGATCCTCTGTGGTAATAAACTGTTCTATAACTGCACTGTCTAATAGCCATGCATAACTATTAGATATATACAGTGTGTCTCTTGTGATAGCAGAGTCAATTTTTTAAATTTAATTAAACTTAAAAAAGCATATATGTCAAGAAGCTACTATATTGGGTATTGCATGTTTATTGGGAACAGAGGAAGTACATTTAAAAAATGCTTCTTATTTAAGTTAGTAAACATAAATGAGAAGTATTAAGAGTGCAATATGAGCCAAAACCGGTTTGGCTCAATGGATAGAGCGTTGGCTTGGGGACTGAAGGGTCCCGGGTTCGATTCTGGTCAAGGGCATGTACCTTGGTTGCAGGCATATCCCCAGTAGGGAGTGTGCATTAGGCAGCTGATCGATGACTCTCTCTCATCGATGTTTCTAACTCTCTATCTCTCTCCCTTCCTCTCTGTAAAAAATCAATAAAATATATTTTAAAAAAAAGAGTGCAATATGAAATGTGAACAGAGATGAAAATAAAGAGACTATATACACATATTTATTGGCCAACATTTAGAGATGAATTGGGTCCTGGTGTTAAGTGTGAAAAGCCACATGATTAGGTGATCAAGCCACATGAGAAGGTGATATTATTAGGAAATTAGTAAATTTAAATAGTTCTATTAGAAATTATGTAAATTATATACTTGAATTAATAAGTAACCTGTAATAAAACAATGCATATTTGGAGAATTAATAAACAGAAAAATTAAAGATCATGAGGAGTTATTTTCTTTCTACCCTCCTTACTATGCATTGAGATTTAATTGACAATGATAAAATATCTGTGGAAGTGCTTTTCAAATAGGAAATGAAAAGGCAATTTGTCATTATTTCTATGCCTTCTTAAGGACTGTGGGTAAATATTCTGTTGATTTGCATTCTTGCCTGTCTATATGAGTAATTATTATGTGGCATCAGGCAAGTTGCTAAATTTCTTTGGACTATACCTATAAATTAAAGTTGGAAAACAGTAGACAGAGCTACCCATGGTTTTTCTGAAGTAATTAGAGAAGACCAGGGACATTGAATACCATGAATCACAAAATGTTGTTGATTGTGTAGTTCTAGAAAGCACCATTTATATCATAGTCCATGTAATTGTATCATTTGAAGTATGCACTGCACAACTAACACAACTGTACGTGGTGTTCCTTTGTAAAATAATTAGTATTTAATATAGATGATGTGTTGTAGAATTGTGCACTTGAAACACATATAATTTGTTAACCAGTGTCATTTCAATAAATTAAAAAATGGGAGGGGGCCGAAACCGGTTTGGGTCAGTGGTAGAGCGTCGGTCTGCAGACTGAAAGGTCCCAGGTTCGATTCTGGTCAGGGGCATGTACATTGGTTCGGGGCACATCCCCGGTGGCGGGGGGGGGGGGGGTGCAGGAGGCAGCTGGTCAGTGTTTCTCTCTCATCATCAATGTTTCTAGCTCTCTATCTCTCTCCCTTCCTCTCTGTAAAAAATCAATAAAAAATATATTTTTTTTTAATGGAGGGGGAGGGGAGAATTAGTGTTCAGGAAGAAAAAAATTCCTTTTTTGCAGGAACTATTAGGTAAAATACTGCTCCTATTAAACATGGGTATAAACCATGTTTACTGTAATGATCTCATTTATGCAATTTATGGAATTACATATTTTGCCTTAAAATATTAAAACACACTAACAAAGATGGCTTGTTGGAAAGAAACTTTACCTGTAAAATCAGCAATCTAACAAATCCCATTGGAAGAATTTTTTCTTCACATGTAGCTCTTTAAAACCTCTACCAATTATAGCTGCGGAGATTTTTCATATGTATCTTGTTATAAAGTACGTAAATAACCTTCTAGAATTCCTGAGTCAAAATATTCTGGGGGCTTGCAAACTCATTACAAATAAGAGGCCCAGTCTTATCTGCCAAGTTATTGCCTTCGTGTTCTTGTTTTTTAATCCAAACCAACACCGTGAAATTGGAGTTTTCACTTAAAAATTTAAAAAAATAATAATAATTAAAAAAATACTAAAATATTTAAAAACACTGAGATGAAATTCCTCCAGGGGTACAGTCCCCTGGCTCATCCCCTTTGGATATTGGTATGTGCTTTCAGGCCAGTCTCAGTCTCCACCTCCTTTTCTTTTCTTCCTGAAGTTGAGCTTGGCTGTTATTATTGTGCTATGGATTTCTCACAGGAAAGCAAAAATCCTTATTATCCATGTACTTATGGAAAGTGAGAAAATAATAAAAGATAGCCTAGGAAGTTATGCAATTTTATCTTCAAGTCTCAGAACCCTTTTTATTCTTCATATGCCTGAACCTGTAATGCATTTACACTTTCCAATAGTTGTTTTCTGAATAGTTATACTGTATATTAAAAACTCTATTGAGCCTGATTTGTTCTTCGAGCCTAATTTTTGTTGGTATAATAAGACCAAAGGCCATGCTTAGTTTATTGTAGATCCCTTTAACATTTCTTACTAAGACACAGCTAATACTAAAGTAAAAATGTATATATTTTAATTTGTAAATTTGAATGGATGAATGAATGGCCAAACAATGACTTACAGAATAATGAATAATCTCATATATTGTTTAGGTAAGGTATTTATAATGTTTATCATTCTTCAGTACATTGGGCTTGCTTTAAAATCATTGTTTAAAATGAAAAGTAATAGCATGCCATGCCTAACCCACTGAAAAAAATTAATATTCTGATTCATTGCTTCAACTTTATAAAAACACCTAACCAGTATTAACAGCCAACTGTAGGAAAGAAATTGAATATTAAAGCAAAAGGTAATTTTGAAAAGTCAGCAATGAGAAAAGTCATCATATACAATATATAAAGAATTAATAAGTAATAATTACCTTTATAACTAGTATATGTAACTTATCCTGGGCATGTTTAATGAAAAAAAAAAAGACCACTTCTTGACTATTTATAAAATATAGAATACATTGGTGGTTTAAAATATGCAAGTTATTTATTGAATATGTTTTCTATAGTCTTTGCAAGCCTTGAAGCAGGATTTGGGCAGAATAAACTGGCAGTAAATATGCAAAGTTCTAGGGAAACCAAATAGCCATAGTTAATTGTGTTATATATCTTATGGCAAACCCCCTGCAGCTTTCTATTGATTTTATGAAATTTTTATTTTAAAATTCCTTCCCTAGTTATGATTGAGAAACCAAACTTATATGAAACCTTGACATTATTAAATTTAAAAATGTTTTTATTTAAAAATTTAAAGTTGAGATGTAAATATTCAAGCTTTATGTTAGCATTTATTATTAAAACAATTTTCTTATAAAGGCTATTAAGATTCTAATATTTAACCACTCTTCTAATTTACCACTATATTACTAACTATAAATTATTTTTTAAGAGCAAAGAAATATAGGAAAGACGGAACTCAAAAGATGCTTACACATAAAAATATTTTGATGTTTAAAATGCTTTGTTGTGCTTTATGTTTTCTGAAAGAAAAGAAGATATAAAAAATGGTTCAGGTATTGTCTGCATCAATTCATCAGGCAATACCCCAAAAAGAGATAGCTTTGGATCTGCTCAAAGCAATAAGCAGAATTGTGCTGTTCAGCAGTATTATGCGTTCTCCAGCTTTTTCCAGGATGAGAGAGCTTCCCAAATGTAATGGTGCACACAGTTCATACGTTGGCATTTTGCAGCCCAGCACAGAGAAGAAAAGCAGAGGGGGGAGTCTTCTGTAAAGAAGACTTCTAAAGCCAAACACACACACACCGCCAGTTTCTACCGCAATCCTCCTTTGCATCATCTGCAGGAACTGATGTTCCTCAGCCGCTTCGATCACCACCTTAACCCTGGACCTCTCAGTGTTTCTCTGACTTGCAGCCAAATACATATAATTAATAGTGATTAGAAAAACTAAAGAAAATAGAAACTAAAGACCCAATTTCTGTGGTTATCAGTAGAGGTCACTATTTTTTTCCTGCAGCTTTATTGGGCATTCTTTATGATCTGTCAATCACAGAATAAAATTAGAACTCCTAAAACTTGGCTGCAGATCCCTATTATTTTATGGAGTCTGCATCCTATAATCTGAATTTTAAACATCCAACATTTTAACCTATTTTCGTAGAGTATAATTTTACAACTATTGTGTTTTTGGTCTGGGTCTCAGAGCAATACTATCTCAATTTTATCCTTTGCTTTTAAGTAATATTATATATTCATAAGTCAAATAAGCTATATTTTAAAATACTACATGACTTATGTATAAATAAATATTCACTTGTAATTCTAAAGGTCCCTGTTCTTACTGTTCTAATATTATGCATTTTACTATGTTCTTGTTAGATCATAATATTTTAAATACAAAGTATAATTATTTTACTCTTACATGTGAAATGAATCAGCATTATTTATAAAACATATATATTTTTGCATTTCTCTTTTTCAGGCTGAAGAAAAGGCTCATTCAGAGGTAAAAAGCTTGTTGCCTTTTTTTTTTTTTTTTTTTTTTTTTTTCTACAATAGTATCCATTTATGCTGAAATAAGGTTTTCTCCCACTAGAGGGCTCTGTTACAATAGCATACCCCTCGGGTTATGGATACAAATAGCTGAAGTAGTTGATAAAGGTCTTGGATATTTCCTCATAAAAGAAAATGAAAGGCAGTGTTTAGAAGCAAACTTGCCTCTCACATTATAGATTGGAGTCTTAGCTAATAAATTGTGTCTAGTAGTAAGCACTCATAAAATCTTTGATGGATGAATGAGTGTGCAGTCTTTCTATTTTATTAGTCTCTTTCCCCCCACAGCCTATAAAACTAACTGCATAGGATTGAGGAAACTATTGAATCTTGAGCTGCAGACCTCCGCAATGCAGGCTGCCAGCATCCCAACCTATCTCGCTGGTGCCAGGATTTTGCTTCCTGTACTTTCTGTCTATACATTTCAGAAGTCACACTTCCTTACAATCACATACAAATCAGAATTCAACCTGGAGAGAATGTACTTTTTTTGTCTCTTTGTTTAAGAGTTGTGTTGGCCAAGAAGAGCAGGAGGGCTGTAATTAGGCCTTTATTCAAGGTACAGTAATGACTATTTGATTGCCTTACACTGAGGCAATCAGACCACAGAGAAAATAAATGTCTTGACAACAGTCTCTACAAAGGAACTCTTTCCTTTGAAGTCAGATTTTATTAACCTTTAATGTAAAATTTGTGATGTGCTTCAAAATACTGAAAAAGTATTGATTATGCCAATTTGATCTTTGTAATTGCTAGACCAGAAAAGTGATGATGGTTTTTAAAAAAAACAACAACACATTTTTATTTGCATTGTATGGACATAGCAAGGCTTCTAACATTGATCATAATATAGCTACTGAAATATAAAAATTCTTTATTAGTAATTATCCAACTTCCTTTTATCATTCATGTCCCAGAATGAGACATGGTTGTTTTAAAAAATAATTTAGAGTATCATCTAATAGAGACTGTTAATTTGAAAAATCTTCTTAGAATTTGGTTTAAGAACAATATAGATTCTTTGATTTCTGAGACTATTTGGTCATCATCATAGGAATGTAACTCAAAAGTTAATTGGGGCTGGGATGTTTCTCTTTTTAAAAAAAACAGGAGTTGAAAGGAATTGCATTTTCCGAAATTATAAAAAGTCTTCTATCTCTGCTTCCAGCTTCCAGCTCACTTCTTTTTTTTGTCTCTCAGAATTGACCACCATTTCTTCTCCATAAAAATAGAATGTGAAGGGGGAAGAAAGGAAAAAGACAAGTAATGAACTGTGTCAAGAATTCTCTTTCAAACTGAGGCAATATTCCAAAAGTCCAAATACAACCAAAGACTTGTTTTTGTAAAAATGGGAAGCATCAGACTATTTAGCTTTTAAAAAAACTGCAATCCCTTGAGACCAGACGTTTACTTGTTTACTTATAAATGCTTTACTTTTATGAATCACTTTATATTTCATGGTAACATGAGACCTGCAGGTTAAACTGAAAGTGCTTAAAGTTTTAAATATAATTTCATATATTCTTCTAGTTTTCTGGTTCAGTTTTATTCAAGGGTGAACTTAACTGAAATGGAAAACATTTTTGCATGTTTATTTTTGTTGTTTTATGTAGTTACCAGAGGCCCAATGCATGAAATTCATGCACTGTGGGGCAGGGAAGTCCCTTGGGAGATGTCTGGCTGATGGCGTAGTCCTGCTCCCCACAGGGATCAGGCCTAAGCCAGCAGTCAGATATCCTTAGCCCTGTCCCAGAGGTGGGAGAGGCTACAGCCACCACCACTGCTCTCACCAGCCACGAGCCCAGTCTGGCTGACCACCAAGGGGCAGCTCTTGCATTGAGTGTCCGTCCCCTCATGGTCAGTGTGTGTCATAGCGACCAGTCATTCAACCATTCGGTCAATTTGCATATTAGCCTTTTATTATGTGAAGTTTGTACAGTATTACTGATTTTCCTCTTATTTTTAAACTATGGATAATCTATAAAGCCTTTTTTAGTAACTTAATAAAGGATATTACAATCAAGATTTGGGACGAGTCTTAGCCATTAAGACTCCCCAGCCAATAAATTATTTTCAAATATGGGATCATTAAATGTTGAGTTAGAACCAGCTTTCAGTGACTGCAGGGTTTCTCTATCTCTGAGAAGTCGCCGAACATAAAATTAAAATAAACATGCAAAAAAAACTGATAGAAAAATAACACGGAGTGCTTTTCTCTCAAAAGACCCCAAAAACATATATATATGTATCTTTAATTTTTAAAAATAATAGATTTTACTACCTGAATTTTATTACTGCAAATTTCTTTTTAGAATCAATAAAGAGTAAACTGATTCTTGAGTCAGGCAAGGATGGCAAATAGAACAAATAAGTATGCCTTACTTGGCCGATCGGAGTCCCTGCTTTGACATAGGCACTTATCCCTCTTCTGATCACTGGCTTTTGATGGTTACTCTGCAGCCAGTATTCACATTTTTTTAATTTTTAGAAATTGCTACTGATACAGTGGGGTAGAAGGAGCTAACTATAATATTTGCTTTGCTTGCTTGGATTGAATTTTAGTTTTATGTGAAAATCTGCTGGCATATTGAATTTTTTTTTTTAATTACATTCAGCAAATTCATAAACTACGGAGAGAGTTGGTTGCATCTCAAGAAAAAGTGGCTACCCTCACATCTCAGCTTTCAGCAAATGTAAGTCACTTTTGATTTTTGTGATATATTAAAACATACTTTTAGATAGTAAATAAGATAATTTTAGTAACAGATTTACACCCTGGAATGTCAAAATTTATACAGACTTAAGTCACTAAACTGTAGAACTCATATAAAGTCAAACTTTCCTGTACATTGAGTAATAAAATATAAACCCAAATTGATAAGGATTCATACTGTGGTTGAAATGGTTTTTTGTTTCTTATAAGGTTGGAAGTATTAGTAACAGTAGCAATGGTTATTTCTTTTCTTGTTTCTTATTTTTATCACTCCCCATAAATAAGACTTTCTCAAGCCACAATATTATCAGGTGTTGATAGAGATTAACTTTGAAAGATAAAAAATGCATGTGCCCTGCCTGCCTCCTTTAGTGCAATTCATTAGACAATTAGATAAGCATTCATTCTTTCTAACTTAGGTCTAATTTTGGATATCTTAGCTGTATTGTCAGTGAGATATATTTCTCTCAACAACCTGGGCAGCCTTCTCATAGTTTAAGCAGCAGAGGACAGCAAAAATGATGACAGTGAAGACCATCAATTATATTAACATTTACTGAAGATCTTTCAATGTGCCAGGGAGTACATTGATGTAGAGTAATAAACAGCCTGTGGCCTTGTGCCTCATCCTAAGGAACAATGGTGTTAGAAACAACAGTGAGGGGTAAGCAGGCTCCCGCTATTTTGCCATATGTCCTGCCTCCTTCACTCAACATTAATCTGCTCAATTCCACTGTGGAGCTCCGGGCCCGCTGCCTGCCTCACTTCTCTGTGCTTTCCACTGAGTTCTCTACCTCCCCTAGGCAAAGCCTGACAGAGCAAGGCTGAGCAGGTATAGCCCCCTGGGTATGACTTGAATAAGTGAGATTTTTAAGATGGAAAATTATGGTGTAATAAACTTTCACAGTATATAAGTAAGTCATTCCACTCACAATATATTCATTTTGGCATTGTATTTGAATTGATTTTATCTTTTTGTCTTCGGGGGAATCTAAATGTTGGATTGATTGACTATATTTATTTTTTATGGACATTGTTAGGAGATTCATAAAAATGATAGTACGCTTTAGAAAATGGTTTAGGAAACACTGGAAGAGAACAGTATTATTCAACCTATATTTTGTGTCTAAGTATAACTCTTATATAGCTCAATAGCGGTTGTAAATTTTATACAATAACCTGTATAGTGGTATAAAACACTCCTGTCTAAGTACCTGAATTTGTACCCAGAGGATATATTGTAGTGAAAATGCCAAAATACTCTGGGTTCTGTTTATCTGCGACAAGGAAGGCTTCATGATAAACCCCATGCATTAGATAGTAAAGACACTTCCAGATATCTTGAATGATTACTCAGGTTTTTATTTTATTTTTAAATCTCTATTATGTAGACTTATATACTCAGATATTATAATAATAAGTGGCTGCTATACATTGTGGGATTTGGGCTTTCACACAGTAATTTTTAAGCTGTTTCCATTTAAAAAGCAATACATGCTTTCTCCAGTCTGTTGCTCAGTAGTCTGGAGCACTGTTCTGTACATGGAAAGGTCGTGGGTTTGATACCTGGTCAGGGCTCCCACAGGAGGCAACCAATCAATGTTTTTCACATCAGTCTCTCTCTCTCTTTCTCTCTCTCTCGCTCTCGCTTTCTCTCTTGCTCTCGCTCTTGCTCTCGCCCTGTGTGTGTGTGTGTGTGTGTGTGTGTGTCCTCATTCTCTAAAATTAATTTTCTCTAAAATTAATAAATGTATCCTTGGATAAGGATTAAAAGCATATTTTTAAAAGTAATACATGCTTATTTTATTAAAAAGAAAACCTAGCCCTGGCTAGTGTAGCTCAGTTTGTTGGGCATCTTCCAATGCACCAAGAGATTGCTGGTTCACCTCCCAGTCAGGGCACCTGCCCAGATTTCAGGCAGCTACATTCCCAGTGGGGGGCGTGCAGGAGGCAGCTGATAGATGTTGCTCTCTCACACAGATGTTTCTATCTCTCTCCCCTCTATCTTCGTCTCTCTCTAAACATCAGTAAGTTATTCTTTAAAAGAAAAGAAAACACACAAAAAAGCTAAAATTAAAAAAAAAATTAAATAAAAAGGCATTATATGTTTTTCCCCTCTGAGGTTCTCATCCCATTCATGGTTATTGTTTTCTTGTGTTTCCTTTCAACATTATTTTTTTACTAGAGGCCCAATGCACGATTCGTGCTAGGAGCTCGAATATAACCTATGTATATATTGCAGCCCCGGCTTTGTCCGAAAGATGTTCTGGACAGTCATTCCGCAGTTATGACATCTGGTCTAATTAGCATGTTATGCTTTTATTATTAGAGACATACCCACTAATATAAATATACAAAACCCTCTTGCAAAGGCTTACTACATACACACACACACACACACACACACACACACACACACAGGGAACCTAATTCTAATAAGGGGGGATGTTCTTGGGGGATCAAATCTTCACCATTGTTCCGAATGGGAGCAAACATTTTAAAACAATGTCAGCCACTTCTGCTCAAATCATGCATATCACACTATTTTCACCATGTTTTCATGACTGTGGAGTATTCTCAGCTGGGTATTGGTATTATCATCAAATGGTAAAAATTGGTTCCCGTAGTGGAAAAGTAAACTTACCATTTCATGTATAAAGCACAGATATACATAGATTATATAAGCAGGTATCCAGTGTACCTGTGGCATAAACTGGCATAGAGAAAGAAGTAATAAGGGAAAATAAGATCTGTAGTCTCTCCCTGGAGGTGATAATTTAAAAAAAAAAAAAAAAAGTAATAAACAGAATTAGAGGAAGTGATGTCAAATAGATCATTTTGTTTTAAAAGTCTAGTCTTAGTGCCGAAACCAGTTTGGCTCAGTTGATAGAGTGTGGGCTTGCGAACTAAAAGTTCCCACGTTTGATTCCGGTCAAGGGCATGTATTGGTTGCAGGCACATCCCCAGTAGGGGGTGTGCAAGAGGCAGCTGATCGATGGATGATTCTCTTTCATCGATGTTTCTAACTCTCTATCCCTCTCTCTTCCTCTCTGTAAAAAAATCAATAAAATATATATTTTTTAAAAAGTCTAGTCTTAGAGAAAAGTGCAAATATTTCCAGCTTCCCTAATGTATATCTATGTTATCACCAGTAGTGCATTTTGCACATATATATATGAGCTTAAAATATATCCTATTTTGCATGATCTTTTTTTTCTTTATAATGCATTTTAGAAATCTTCTCAAATCATCTCAGACCTACTAAAACAAGCAAAAAACTGTGCATAGAAGCTTTATTTTTTAATAGTGAAAAAAAATGGAATCAACCAAATGTCTCTTTAAAGGTTAATGGATAAACAAACTGATGTATCCATGCCATGGACTATTCCTCAGCAGTAAAAAGAAATGAACCATTGCTACCCACAGTTGGGTAGATATCTTCAAGTTCATTCTAAGCTGAGTGGAAAAGCACCCTTTCAAAAGGTCACATGGTATGTAATTCCATCTCTATAACATTCAAGAAGGGCACAGTTACAGAAATGAACAGCAACTTAATGGTTGTCAAGGATTAGGGACGATGATCACCTTTCTCCCTGAGAGGTGAGTGGCTGTAACTGTAAAAGCATTTCAATGAGTTAATCATTTCTTATGTGAATCTATATATCTGTACCAATATTGAATTCCTGGTTTTGATATCACACCATAATTATGTAAGATGTAACCCACTATGGGAAACTGGGTAAAGGGTACATGGGTCTTCTCAATACTCTCTTTGCACTTCCTGTGAACCTATAAGTATTTCAAATTAAAAAAAAAATAAATAAATAAAATAAAATACAAAGGAACTACCACAGCTTTTGAAAAAGATGTCTAGTTTTAATTTCTAAGGTATTTCAACCTTATTTCACCATTTACTGCTTCTTTATTTTGTGGTGATATGGATTGTTAAAGCTTTTACAATCATATTTTTATTGCTGAAATGACAAAAAATGAAAGTGAAGAAATTAAGAAAATGAAGTTATTCATTATCTTCTACTCTACAAGAAGTTTATTAAAAAATCACTTTAAGGGTAAATATTTAGTAGCCAAGAACTTGTATAAATGGATGCATATGTACATATTTATAAAATAACTTTAATGTCAATTCTCTTTTGAACATTTTAATGGATAATTGTAATGAAAAGAATGAAGTTTGCAATTTGTATTTTTAAGAATATAATCTTTATACTTTTAGAAATTTGAGTTATTCATAGGTTACCTTTACTACAAATTATATTGAACTTTAATGTTTGCTTTATTAAGATGTCATTTTAGATTCCATAGTCCATAATAAATTGAGAGGATTAAGTTAATACTTAATCATTCTTATCATTTCTAAGCAAAACTACTACATTTGTATTTCATTCAGGGTGTTTTACTTTGTTGCCCCAGAGTTAATATTAATATCCATTGATGTAAATAGTATGTACATAGATTTTAATATGCATGCCAGGAATTAATAATAAACTGAATAAAATAATCCTGTATAGAATTTCTTCAACATAAGTCCAAGTCCTTTTTTTTTACTCTTGTGAAGTTCCTATTTGGAGGTAGAGATAAGCCTTTTATTTATTAGTTTATTCAGGCTACAAGTAAACTTTTTTCCCTTTTTTTTGGTATGTTTTATAATTGATGTATCACCTGTTTGGACCTGGTATGACTACATTTATATGGGGTCCACAAAATAATCCCTGTTTTAGCATTTAAACTTGAAACTTGCTCCTTTACTGAAATGCTTTTTCCCCCTTTGTTGAAAGGGGCAGTGGTCAGGCAGGAAAGTATCCTATGAGCTCACCTCTCCTTTGACAGGCAGAGTCTAACCTCCATTCAGTAGAATGTGTTTTAAAAGTCTCCCCTCCCACTTGAGAAGTTCCCTGAAGGGTACTGCATAAAGCCCTGGCAAGACTCTTTGTAAAGCTAAGCTACTAGGATGTCTTTAGAAGGCAGAGAGGGCTTGTTGACAAGCACTATTGCCTGGCCTTCCCTGAATCAATACCCCACCAAGGAACAGAAAGGAAACAGGAGCCCCAGAAGCAAAGGCAGCTGCGGATGTGTGGTCACATCGTACAGTCAGCCAGGCGCCCTCTCGCCTCTCGCCCACACCTTCGTGCAGCCAAGTCAGGTGGGATGCATCTGTTTGCGTTTTAATATCTTGTCTTTACACATCTCAGCCCTTAGTGATTTGGAAATGAGCACTAATGCTAGTTATTACTCCCATTTTTCACAGACATCACTGAATGTACTTTCTTTTGCCTTTCAACATGTAAGTCTTTTACACAGAAATCTCTTGGGTATTATTTTGTTTTGGAATTGTGTCCCATTTCTTCTCTCTGTTTAATATTTTTGTATATCCTGCCAGTTACTCTCGCTTTTCTACACCTCCTTTAAGAGAAAACTATTTTGCACATATACACTATGACAGACAGTGAAGGACCAATTACATATAGTAAAAACAATGTGAAACCTTATTTATGATAGTTTCAGAGTCATTTTCAGCTCATCTAACAATGGATTTTCAAATGTAAAGTTATATGTGTCTATCCATTCATCCTCACATTAATATGTGTATAAAGTACTTTTATTTGGTTGACAGTCTGTCACTGAATTCTAATGAGCAAATGCAATGTAAGCATTTTTCATAATGACATTTCTTCTCATTATTTGGTAGCACAATACTTCTCTTTACATGTCTATTCTGATTAAGTTGTGTTTTCCAAACTAAAGATAGTAGGTATTAATACCTTCCCTTAACTAATATTTAGTCTTGTCTAATTTATTACTTTGACAGACTCCACCAAACAGGAGTAGGGGCACATTCATCATCATAGTGAGAAAATTTTACTCTGGTTTGAAAATTATGTAACTACTAAAAGAAAAGCCAGAACCAAGTAAACTATGATTAACAACCCTCCTAAAAATCCACAATTTTTTTTAAAGTCATAATTTTATTAAATTTTTCAGACAAAATAGATTGTCCTATCGTTCAATCAGTTTTATTTTTTATATTATCTCCAGGTGAAAAAAAAAATCATCCCTGGTAGAAATGGTTTTCCTTATTTACTTTATGTACTCTCTTTTTATTAATCCAATTGGTGAGAAATTTAATCTTTTATACATTCAAAATAACAAAATTGACCTGATATAGTAAGCCAACACAATATAAACTTAAAGCAATATTTCACTAACATACTTTTAACATATTTTTCATTGAGAACAATGTGACTCACAATGTTCTTTTGTAAACAGTTTTCTTGTGAATAATTAATGACGAGCAGTTTTCCAAAGACTGAAAACTGACATTTTCATGGTGAATATTTTATATTTATTTACTTTCAGCTCCAAAATATAAACAATGTATTTTACAGCATATTCTTTATAGCCTTGCTTTCTTAGTCATGTTTTTAACACCTGTTGAACTGACAAAATATGCACAAAGTAAAGGAATTTACTTCAGGTTTATATATGTAAGGACTCATAAGTCCAACAACTCAAACTTACAAGTCTTTGGGAGAATTAAAACTTTGCAATATTAAGCAGAATCTTGCATTTCTTTTAGTAAATGTTAACAAAGGTATTCTGCCAGAATTTTCAATATTTTAAAATAAAACAAACAATATTAGTTGTATGATGCAGTAACCCATTGTAGGATCATAGATTATCTCTAATAGTCTAAGCTGAAATCAGCACAAATGGTTATCATGGACAAATGTATTATAAATGACATAGAGCAGTGCTTTCAGCATAATCTGACTCCTACACACCACATGGATGAATCTGAAAAACATAATATTAAGAAAAAACAGTCACACATAAAAATCCTGCCATTTGATTCTACTTGTGTGTTTTTAAAATAGGCAAGGCTAAAACAGAGTTTTAGGGATGTAAGCTTGTGTAGTAGCACTATACAGAGAAGCAAGAAATAATTACTACAAATGTTACAACAATTATCTCTGGGGAAAGGAGAGTGATGGGAGTGGGGGAGGGGCAGGGGAGGACTTCTAGGGCCTTCAGCTGTCCTCTCTCTTGACTGGGCTAGTGAGTCCATGGATGTTTACTAAGTGATAAGCCAGTGAGCTTCACATCTTCATTCTGTTCACTTTTATACATATCTCTACAACTTATTGTAAAAAAGGTTAAGTATAGAAAAAAGTGGGATATGGCCTTATGTTAATTTCTAAGTCTGATGTAATGATATTCCTTGTCATTGAAAACACTTTAAACTATAAGATAATACTCCTTTTTTTAAAAGTGTTATTTGCCCTGCTTTGGCCTGTATGGCCCAGCTGATTGGAGCATAGTCCCACACACCAAAACGTGTCCGGTTTGATAATGGTTGGGGTGTGTGTGAGAGGCAACAGGTGGGTGGTTCTCTTTCACATTGATGTTTTTCTTTCTCTGTCTCTTTCCCCTCCTCTGCCTGAAGTCAATTTTTTTTTTAAAAAAGTGTTATTTATCCCATTAAGTCTGCTAACAAACTTTTAGTATAATTCTCGGGATGTGTGGGTTTGAGAGAAGGGGAAAGGGAAAGTGAGAGGAGGGGGTCAGAAAAGAATAAAGAATCGTACTGATGGTTTGAAGATGAATAGGCCTGCCCTCTCCAAGTTATCTCTCTGTATTGCAGCATCAGGGAAAGAAAGGCTGCCCAGGTTAAATTTAGAGCTCGGAACAAAGATACCTTTGTATCAGGATGCTAATGGAAGGGACTTGTGCATTCTAGCTGGTGCCAATAATGGAATAAACATCTAGCTCTTACTAATACTGGAATAAACTTGTAGTACCCTAATTCTTGGAACTCCCGGGATCTATTTGATAATAGGTTCCTCAGCTTTTCAGCTCTGTTGGAGTTACAAGGTATGTGTTTCAAGTCCTCTTACTTTCTTCCCTTAAAAAATTAATCTTAGGTGAGGATTGCCAAATGTCCTCGCACACATAGTTTATTATAGATGTAGGTTGTATCCCTTTAAGTGGACACACTATAAAATTCATCAGTTTGAGATAACATACCTGGAGTTCTGCCTCACGCCACAGTGTAAGATTGCAGCACTCATGCTTAATATTTTGTGGGTCAAGCAGTTGCAAAATGGCGTGTGAATAAAAACTGGCCTATTTTAGAGCTATAATAAGATTGTCAAACACTTAATCATATGACTTCTGGTTATCTACTGGAATAGGTATAATTCTGTGAGACTTAAAATAAAACCACAAAGCCACCAAAACTTACTGTTAAATAAAATAGAACTGATTATTATTACTAGCTGGCCTACCTACTCTTCCTTAGTTGAAAGGAATAAAGTAGAAATAAAAGCCCTTTTATTGAAAAGAATTTGGAAAGTCAAGACAACTCTTTCCGATTCAATTCTTTGGAAGTAGACAAAGGAAAGAGAATATTATAGCTGTCAGCAGATGCCTGACACTGGAAGGAGAGTGTCATTATAATGGAGGAGCTAACAATATCTTCAAAGGTCATCATTCAGGTACAAAAGTGAAGGCCATTTGTCCATTGGCCTCCGCCTGGGCTTTCAGTCTAAAACCTTGGCAACTCATAACTTCATTCGGTATTTTACGTGTCAAATCCTCCACGTTGGGCGAGCTAGAATATGTCATTATTTGCAAAATGCCTTCAAGAAGCTGAACTCACATTAAATGTCAAGAGACTGAAACCCTGGTTTTAAGCTCAAGATGTTAAAATAATATATTTTGATAGGTAAAATGACAGGTGAAGATTTGTGTTAAAGGAGCGTCGCCATTGGAAGCCAACTATGATGGCCGGGGTGCTTCAAGAGTCAGAATGCCTGAAATTAGGCATGTTGTAGAGTGAAGCATTTTCATCCATCCACACAGGGTTCTGACATTGAACATGTGTTCCTTCCATTCTGTTCGCAGGCTCACCTCGTGGCAGCTTTTGAAAAGAGTTTAGGGAATATGACTGGCCGACTGCAAAGTCTCACCATGACAGCAGAACAAAAGGTATGTCCAGGAATTGCCACTGGGGCTTAAAATAAGACAGCAAGTTGAATAGGATGTTTAAACCTATTACCTGAAATGCTGCTCCTTAAAAAAAAAATACTGCAGAACATCCATCCTGTGATAAATTGGAGCAATGACAAGGTGTAATGCCTTTTCATGTTTTCACTTAAGGATTTATGATACAGATGAATGCATATTGGAACACACACACATATATGTGCACACATGCAGTTCTTTCTAGGTGATCTACTGTTTTACCTCTGACTGTAACTCTTAAAAGAATATCAGCTATTAAGAAAGAGAAATAAATGTAGAGGAGGAAAGACAGACTGCTTTAAGCACAGTTTGTTATACAGTTGATAAAATTGCGCTCTGACAAGAATTTTCACAAATGCCCATCAGAAGGCCTGAGGCTGAGATACTCATGAAGAAGGCCTGGAACAGGTGTTAGGAGATACAAGGGAAGGGCTTTGAGTTACAGGTCCTATGGGACAAGGAACAATCCTGTGTAATTTTTTAGTAAAAAGAACTAGTTGGCACCTGGGGATGCTGTCTTTTAAAAAAAATTAAATTATATCAAAAACTTAAAAAATAAGTAAAAAATATTTTATGAATTAGAAAAAGGAATACTAAAAAGGAAGAAACAAAGAATTTTGTTCTCAAAAGCAGGATGAGCATTTACATGCTTCCTAGAAACAGCATGGACACTTTCATGTGATGACCAATAACTTACCTCTACCATTAGCGTGGTGGCCCTGAGTCTGGATGGGTGTCAGAGACACGTGAAGTTTCTCAAATGGTAGAAAGTGTTTTTGAAAACTGAATGTGTATATAATGTAAGCAGATGTCTACATCTAATGCTCAAAGGGATTCATAATCTAAGAGGTTTTGGATAGTTCCAGAATCACTATATCTACAGGGATGCCTTCTATTTTGTCTTTAGTCCTATAAAGTGTGTTATAGTAAAGTTAAAAAAAAAAACACACACAAAAAAACACACACAAACAAATGGAATGAAGAGCCCAATTAAACCAAAAGAGAACATCAAATAGCCCTATAATTGCCTGCTATAATTAGCAAACTGTATCCTATTTGCCCTTATCTTCCTTTCTCCTATTTCATAGCTTTCTTCTGCCCATGAAAGAGAACACTGTCCATCCCTGTCAAACCTGTTCTGCAAGGGAAGATAACAAAGTCCTTTGAACACATAAATTGTATTTTAGTCTTTTTTTGGATGTGGGTTAGCATTTACCTCTTTTCTGTGTAACCTAAGAAGTCGGCAAACATAATTATAAGGGCCTTTTAGGACAGCTGAATGGGAAAGAATGGAAACCTCAGAGCCCACTAGGCCTGGGTGTAAATCTCAGGGGTATCTCTTTAGTGAGATTAGCTGTGGAATTTTCCTTTTCTGACCCTCACAGTCATCATTTTAAATTGGGGCTTAAACAACTACTTTGATGAAGAGTTAGGAGGAATAAGTGAGATACTATGATAATGTCACATGCATAATCAATATAGGTTACCTTCTTTTACATTTCTCTGCTTATTTTTTTCCTTTTAAAGATGTAAGAGAAACAAACTTACCATTGGCCATATGTCAGGCATATTGCTGGAAATCTTGAAGAAGTTCAAATTAATATATTTTTGCCCCCATTTTTTTTTTAAAGTTTTTTACTTGTAAACTAGAGGCCCGGTGCATGAAATTCATGCATGGGGATGGGGAGTGGGGGAAGTGTCTCTCAGCCAAGCCTGCACTCTCTCCAATCTGGGACCCCTCACAACCCAGGACTGCTGGCTCCCAACTGCTCACCTACCTACCTTCCTGATTGCCCCTAACCACTTCTGCCTGCCAGCCTGATCACCCCATATCCACTGCCGGGTCAGCCTGATTGATGTCTAACTGCTCCCCTGCCAGCCTGATTGCCCCTAACTGCCCCTCCCTGCAGGCCTGGTCCCCACTAACTGCCTTCCCCTGCAGGCCTGGGTACTCCCCAATTACCCTTTTCTGCAGGCCTGGTCACCCCCAACTTCCCTCCTCTGCTGGCCTGGTCATCCCCACCTGCCCTCTCTTGCAGGCCTGGTCCCTCCCAACTGTCTTCCCCTGCTGGCCATCTTGTAGCAGCCATCTTGTGTCTACATGAGGGCAGCTATCTTTGACCACATGAGGCTAGCCATCTTGTGTGTTGGAGTTACAGTCTATTTGCATATTACTCTTTTATTAGATAGGATTAGATAGGATAGAGGCCTGATGCATGGGTGGGGACTGGCTGGTTTGCCCTGAAGGGTGTCCCAGATCAGGGTGGGGGTTCCCTTGGGGCATGGGATGGCCTGGGCAAGGGGCCTGTGGTGGTTTGCAGGCCAGCCATGCCTCATGGTAACCCAAGTGGAGGCCCTGGTATCTGAGATTTACTTATCTTCTATAATTGAAACTTTGTAGCCTTGAGCACAGGCCAGGGCAGGCCAGTAAGTTTGGCTTCCTCCATCAGCAGGGAAACCCAAGACTCCTGCTCGCTCTGTGGCCACAGCCATTTTTGTTGGTATTTATTTATCTTTTATAATTGAAATTTTGTAGCCTTCAAAGGAGCAGGGCAGGCCAGGGCAGGCAGAAAGCTTGGCTTCCTCCATATCTGGGAAAACCCAAGTTGGGTTAATTTGCATACTCACTTCTGATTGGCTGGTGGGTGTGGCTAGTGTTGCAGAGGTGCAGTCGATTTGCATATTATTTTATTATATAGGATAAGATAAATTTCTCATAGAAATTGGGAAAAATAATGCTGGTCTTTTCATTTATAATGCCAATGACTAATGCCTGGATATTTTAAAATACATCTCCGCAAAATAAGGAATTGTTTAATTTATGCACACATTATCCTTAAAGTAATATTGCTAAAGCTATTACATTTTCTCAGAAGATAAAATAATGTGTAAAACTGCCATTGCCATTTTTTTTAACTGATGGCTCTTCTCTAATTGAAAGCTGTACACACACATGTTAGTAACCATGTTAGTAATCTGATATTTATAACTTGCCTGTTTCCAAGTGGTTTTGAGATTCTTTGAGAGTCTTATAAAATCCATTGCAATATGCTATAGCACAATTCAGTGACAGAATCTAGTGAAATTCAGTGGAGGGATGTATCTAGCAAGATGCCCGAGCCTGTATAATTGCTGCCCCAAGCACTAAACTGAAATGAATGTCAGAAACACTAAGGCACAAAGCAAGACTGCTAGGCATGTTTAGTTCTCATTCTCTGAGCAGAACGTAATTTAGATCAAGGAGATAAACTTTGTGGCACTGAATTCAAGAACAAATGTATTGTAAAGTTTCTCAAATTGAGGTCATGGAATAACAAAAGACAAAATCGCTGTTCTAATAGGCATTTCTCTAAGCTGAGCGAGTAACATTTAATCACATTTCAGTAAAACCATTTCTTCAGGGAGCTGCGATAAAAGGGTCTATTGCTCTCTGGTGACCCAACAATCCTGAGGAAAAGATTAGAGAATTCAGAGCAGAGTTCCTGGTGTTCCACTGTTTGTTCAATGTCCATTTAGTCATTCACCCAAGTTGTACTGAATTTCTACTCTATACGAGGAACTGTACTAGCTCCTAAGAATTCAGTGTGTGTGTGTGTGTGTGTGTGTGTGTGTGTGCATGCTATTTTATCACTGGTTATAATGTAAATAGATTTTTATTCTAGTAGGTAACACACTCAATAAAACTATAAGTGAAATATAGGATTTTAGGTGAAGATAAGCACCACTGAAAAATTTAAGTGAGAATGAGTACATTGGGAAACAAGATAGGATACTAATAGGATGCTAATACAATACATAAAGAAAAAAAGTCCAGTCCTGACCAGGTAGCTCAGTTGGTTAGAGTGTTGCCCAATATGCAAAGATTTCTGGTTCTATCCTCAGTCAGAACATATATACAAATCAACCAATGAATGCATAAATAAGTGGAACAACAAATTGAACTTTATTTCTCTCTCCTTCTCTTTCCCCACCCCCTTCTCAAAACAATTTAAAAACCAAAGGCTAAGGTGGTACATGCATGAATAATTCAGGATTCAGAATGTTTGGGGGACAGTTAGAATACAACAGCACAGGCCGAAACTTGTTTGGCTCGGTGCAGACTGAAAGGTCCCAGTTTCGATTCCAGTCAAGAGCATGTACCTTGATTGCAGGCATATCCCCAGTGGGGGATGTGCAAGAGGCAGCTGGTTGAAGTTTCTTTCTCATCAACGTTTCTAACTCTCTATCCCTTTAAATTCCCCTCTGTGTAAAGTCAATAAAATATACCGTATTTTTCGGACCATAAGACGCACTTTTTTCCCCCCAGAAGTGGGGGGGAAAAGTCCCTGCATCTTATGGTCCAAATATAGCCTACACATATACTTTAAAAAAAAAGTTTTTTTACTTGCCCGGCTCTGTGTGGTCTCTGTGTGCTTGCCCGGCTCTAAAATGGTTGTAAATGCTACTGTTTACTTTACAGGGTTGATTACATGTGTTTATTACTGTGATGTTGGGTTTTAATGCACATAAAATATTTTAGGACACTATTTGTTTCAGAATCTTTTTTTCTTCATTTCCCTTCTCTAAAAACTGGTGCGTCTTATGGTCCGGAGCGTCTTATGGTCCGAAAAATATGGTATTAAAAAAAAGAAAAAAGAATACAACAGCACAGAAACCTGAGCGTTCTCACAGGGGACCTTTGCACCTTCATGCGGGTTTCAGAGCAGAAGTGGCAAAGGAGCCTTGTCAGATTCTGGGAGGATGGAAAAAAAATTAACTTGAGGAAATGGTGGACTGGATGTCATAGATGAAGGAGCACTATGAGCATGAGTAGCCACAAGAAAAATTATTGGAGACATTAAGGAAAAAAGTAGGAATGTAGAAGGAAATGTGGAACTAAGGCTAAGAAAATAAAAACCTGGTCTTTTGGAAATAAGAAGCCATTCAAAGGTTTTTGACAGTGAATTAACATGATAAAAGCGAAAATCAACCTGGCAGTATTTCCCCATAATTTAACAGCATTCCCTGTAGTCACTGAAAGACCACATGTTATATAATTGCAAATCCAATAGTAGGCTATTTGTCAATAATGTTAGCTGGCATGTGAAATTATCTCTAGGAATTGCCCTAAAAGTAAGGCTCAACAAATTGTGATAGTGACATAGTTTGATCAAGAATTTTACCTGGACTACAAATTCTAAGATTCTCTCAAAGAAGTAAAATCAAATGCCCTGTCGTGTCTTTTGTATGAGATGGAATTACTTCTTTTCTCTGTATCTGGATGGATATAGCTATGTACCATTTTGTCAGATTTGGAAAAGTGTTTAGAGCTCTGTTTTCTTATAAAATGCCAGATGAAAAAGGCTGAAATATAAGTCAACAAAATGGCACACATTCTGTGAATCTATATTTTCATGATATTAAAATCTATGTTTTTACATAACTACTGCTAAATCCTTGCAAAATTACTAAAGCTCTCCTCATAATCAGTTTCCTATAGCCGTAGTGCCAGGGAAACAAGAACATATATTAGGGTCGTTGATGTTAGTCTTATTTGAAAGTCAGAATGATTGAGCTCAAATATTGATCCTTATGCTAACTATAACATCTAGGGATTGTTCTTATATTTCCATGAAACCACTTTGTAAGGGCGACTTAATAAATAGAAACTTAAACCTTAAAAATGGGAAAATCCAAAGCTAAGTCTTTAGAAATAGATCATGTAAATGCTAAAAATTTAGTATTTAAAATGGGTCTTGATGTTAACTCCTATAAGTTCATGTTTTTTTATATATATATATATATATATATATATATATATATATGTATATATATATTTTTTTTTTATCTTGAAGTGTTTTTAAAATTTTATTGCTAGGGTCATAAAATACATTCACTAGCCCTTTATGACAGAATTATTTGTGTCCAAAAGTTATTTATTGATTCATTACTTTATTGAGATTTGGTAAACTTTGTTTATTTAGTTAGAACCAGGACTAGCTAGGTTTTTTTCAGTAGAAAAATTCATGATTTTAAGCCACTTATAAAGGGGTGGGAGAGTGTGATATATTCAAAAGAACTGTAGCTTAACAGTGTGATAATAACTGAGTTGTGAATGTGAGGAAGTGAAATACAGGTTTAGTAGAAATTTTTTCAGAGCCTAGCTTAGAAGATCAAGATGTTGTGGGATACTCAACAAGGCCTGTGACTAGGAGAGCTTTACAAAGAGGTCAGGTATAGTAAGGACATTAAGTGGGAAAGGACACTAAGCAAGGGTAGTATTATAACACTAGAGGCCCAGTGCATGAAAACTCATGCACTGGAGGGTACGTCCCTCAGTCCAGCCTGCCCCTTCTCACAATCTGGGAGTCCTCAGGGGTGGGAGGAAACCCAGCTATCAGGGGAAGGCAATGCCCCCATCACACCTCTGCTGCTGTCGCTGTTGGCAGCACAAGCCTCAGCCAGCCCTGGTTACCTGAGCCTCGGGTGTCTCTGGGCAGCTCGGCAGCCACCATCCGAGGCTTGCTTGTGCCTTGGGCATCAGTTGAGCAGCTGCTATCTGAGGCTTGTCTGAACCTTGGGTTAGCCCTGGGCGGCTTGGGGCAGGTCTGGCCACACCATGCGCTTGCTGCCGACCCCCCTCACCTTCCCCCCACGAGGCTGAAAGAACTGGGGGACTCTGGCAGGGCTGAGGGGACTGGGTGCCACCACCTTGTGGCTGTGGGAACTGCCATCTTTGTGATGATGTGACAGTCAATTTGCATATTTTCTCTTTATTAGATAGGATAATATTTGATCTTCTTTTCTTTTTTTTTAAGTATTTCAAGTCTGGCTTTCATAATTTAGCCTCAGAGATACATACAAAATAGAAGAGGCACTGACTGTATCCAGCTTCTTTTACGTAAGACACCCTAATGCAAAACTGGAGTCTTACATAGTCAATGGGTATTTGGGGCATCTCTATCTTGAATGGCTCATTGTAGATAAATATTTTTTTTTTTTAAATCTCAGGTTTTAAAATACCACTTGGCCTTTAAGACTGAGGAAGGATATTTAAAGCAAAGATGGGAAATCATATGGAACGAGAAATATTGTTCTAGTTGGAGTGAAGTCTAAATGGGTCTCTACTGAAATAAGAAAGAAGGAAGGAATTTTTGCACATATGGAGAGATAACTAGTTCAAGATAGAAAAGATTTTTAATGTAGAACTTCATTATGTTTTTAATTAGAGAGGATGAAATAGGTGTGTGTTTATACTTATAAAGCTATCCTAAAAATGTACTAATATGAATTTGGTAAACTAACATTTTCATAGATGTGATTTTTCCAATTTATATAAAAAACATTACTTACCACGTTATTCTTCCTTTTGGTTTATTGTGTCACACTACATAACATCTAGTCTACTAATATGTGTTATTTAAAAAAAAAAATACTCTATTCAGCAAAGTTGTCATTTAGAATAGGTCAGATAAAGAGCTTCAAGACAAGAAAAAGCTAACTGTTCATCACCACCAAAAACCAGCATTACATGAAATGTTAAAGAGTGTTCTTTAAGAAGAAGAATAAGGGGGGTGGGAAGATACGAAAATATGAACAATAAAATGGCAAGAAACACATATCTATCAACAATTGAATCTAAAAATAAACAAGGAACCTAATGAACAAAATAAACTGATGAGTAATATAGAAGCAGAGGCATGGAAGCATGGAACAGACTGTCAAAACTCAGGAGGAAGGGAAGAAGAGTACAAAAAGAGATTAACCGAAAACTTTGTGTGTGTGTGTGTGTGTATATATATATATATATTACCCATGGACACAGACAATAGGGTGGTGAAGGCCTCAGGTAGGGTGGGATGGGGTGGAGGAGGGAAATAGAGGAAAGGGTGGACACCTGTAATACTCTCAACATCTACACTAATAAAAGAGAAACATGCAAATTAACCATCACTCTGCTACACCCACAAGCCACACCCACCAGCCAATCAGGAGTGAGTATGCAAATTAACCCAACCAAGATGGCATCTGGCCATGGAGCTGGAGCAAGCAGAAGGCTTGGGTTTCCCTGACAATGGAGGAAGCCAAGCTTCCTGCCTGCCCTGGCCAGCCCTGGCCTCTGCTTAAGGCTACAAAGTTTCAATAATAGAAGGTAAATAAATCATAGCTATTTGCTTCTAGCTGGCCCTAGCCTCTGCTCAGGGAGGTGCTAAGAAAGAAAGAAAAAGAAAGGAGAGGGAGAGAGGAAGGAGAGAGAGAGAGAGAGAGAGAGAGAGAGAGAGAGAGAGAGAGAAAGAGAGATAGAGAGATAGAGAGAGAGAGAGAGAGAGAGAGAGAGAAAGAAAGAAAGAAAGAAAGAAAAGAAAGAGAGAGAGAGAGAGAGAGAGAGAGAGAAAGAAAGAAAAGAGAGATAGATAGATAGAGAGAGAGAGAGAGAGAGAAAGAAAAAAGAAAGAAAGAAAGAAAGAAAGAAAGAAAGAAAGAAAGAAAGAAAGAAAGAAAGAAAGAAAGAAAGAAAGAAAAAGAAAGAAAAGAAAGAAAGAAGAGGCTGGGGCCTTGGCTTGCTGGGGGGTGATCAGGCCAGGATGGGATGGCAAGGGTATTAGGAGTAAGCAGACCAACAGGGGGGCCAGTTGGGGGTGAGCAGGCTGTCAGTAGGGTCAGTTGGAGGTGATCAGGACAGTGGGGGAGCAGTTTAGAGTGAGCAGGTCAGCAGGGGGGCAGTTAGGGGTGAGCAGGCCAGTGGGGAGGGGAAGTGAGGGTGAGCAGGCTAGCAGGGGTGTCAGTTGGGTGTGATCAGGCTGTCATGGGGGAAGTTGGGGGTGAGCAGGCTGGTGGGGGCATTTGGGAGCAAGCAGACCAGTGCGGGGGGGGGGGGGGGGGGGAGGCAGTTCAAGGTGAGCAGGCTGGCATGCAGAGTGGTTAGGGGCAATCAGGCAGGCAGGCATGTTAGCGGCTGAAGCCAGTAGTCCCAGATTGTGAGAGGGATGTCTGACTTCTGGTGTAGGCCCAATCCCTGTAAATCGGCAGTAAGACATTCTTTGAGGAGTCCCAGATTGGAGAGGGTGCAGGCTGGGCTGAAGAACACACCCCTATGCATAAATTTTGTGCACTGGGCCACTAGTTAATATGTATGTTAAAAATCAAGAAAATAAGATACTTAATATTAAAAAGTTGACAATTCTTCTATCTCATATTAAATACAATTTTTTTTAAAAGCAACATTTCCAGAACATTCTACTTCTAATTTTTTCAAAATGCTGACACTGAAATAAGTCAGCTAACTCATAAAATTAAGCAAAAACTTTGAGACATTTGCATAAGATCACATTTCTATTTTTCTTATTAAACCTAAAACCAAGGTTTTAGCAGATTTTTAATTCACAATACAGGCAGTACTGGTTCTAAATTCAAGAATGAAATCTAATTTCTATTCATATTTAATGCATGGTTATAACATTACTACTTGAGTTATGTGACTCATTAAATATGCACCATATATATCTTTTTGTGAATCAGAATGAATTTTAAGTAAACATTTTATCTCTTGGAAGATTTATTTTATAGAAAAGTAAATTAAATTTGGTAAACATTCTGTTACTTGTTGGGCAAGGACAGAATATAGACAGAACTTGGAGAGATTGAGAAATATGATAAATTGGATCTGAATTTTGTGTATGACATTGGAAATTTTCCACAAACATGATCTTTTTCTTTTTTATAAACAAAAAATGAAATTATAGTCAGGTGTTTGAAGATCTCTCTACAAATCCAGGAGGGTATTTTGAATTTTCATGATGATATTCTTTGACTTTTAAGCTATTTGAGGCCTATAAAAGGGTTGCTTTAAAATAATCTGTCATCAGTTAGGAATATGTCAGATATCTAATGAAAATAGATATAGAAGGCACCAGGTATCTATTCCAAATATGGATCTCATTTAATTAGCATTGTCTATGTTTTTTGTAAGTGTGTAAGGTTAGAATCATCACTGGACATTCTCATGTATGTAACATTTTCCTTCAAAGGCAGTTGTCATAATTCTTCTCTTTTTTTTTTTTTGTATATTCTGAGAAGACTTGAGTACAGATAAACTATTTACCTTGAAATGAAGAACCCAAGCCTGATTCTGCCAGAGATACTAGAGAAAACGATGAATGACAAATATATCATAAAGGAATTCTCCCTCTAAGAGGCTAATAGGAATTCTAATTTTTAGGATTGCCATCACTACCAAGAAGGATACTTCTTGTTTTTGAGCTCCTGATGGAAATATGGTCTATACTGAAAAAGCACTCTTTTTTCTTTGTTATCTTTCTCATGGTGTGTCAAATCTGGTAAAATAAGTTTACTTAAACAAATATGAAAGGTTAAATTTATCCAGGAATTTTCCTTGAGACATATCATAAAATTATCTAAGTTCAATAAAATATAGATGTTTTCTAAAATTTTGATATTTAAACATTTTTGAAATTTAACTATTTTTAAGGACTAATACATATATTTTATTCACTTTTTAAATTTTTCTTTTTCTTTTTTTTTTTTTTTTTTTTTTTTTGGCTTGGTGAAATTTGGCCTCCATACTAGGAATTTTTGGGATGAAAAGTATCAAAATTTAAAATGACCTTGAGTATGTCAGAAGAATTTAATAAGGTTGCATTTAATATGAATGAGTTATGGATGAGTTCCATGTTTTATACTTGAATATAAAGAATCCATCCCCCAAGTGCTAGATACAGGAGGCAAAAATCTAAAATCACTTATTTGACAAAAACATGGGATTTCCAGTTGACAGTAAAATCTAAAATCACTTATTTGACAAAAACATGGGATTTCCAGTAGACAGTAAATGCAATATGGTCACCAGAACATACTGATATTTAACTTTGCAATTTGACCACAGATTGCATGAATAAGTTTGATATAAAATAAGCAATGTGAAATCATGCTTTGTGTTGTACTACTTAGCTCTGGGAGCCACCCTTTGAAATGAATAAGGACTATTCAGATCATATTTATACTATATAATAAAGTGGTAATATGCAAATTGACCATTACACCCTCGCAAGATGGCTGCCTACAACCTGGCTGGCAGGGGTGTTAGTGAGGGACGACCAAATGACTGAACAAGAAGGCTGAGTGGGGTGACCAGGCTGGGGGGGAGGGGGGGATTTGGGGAAGACCAGATCAGCAGGGGTGGACACTTGGGGGCAACCAGGCCAGCAGAGGGGGGCAGTTGGGGGTGACAAGGCTGAAAGGGGCAATTAGTAAGAGACAACCAGGCCAGCAGGGGGTGCAGTTAGGTTTGAACAGACCAGTGAAGGGGCATGTAGTTAGGGATGACCAGGCTGGCAGGGGGGCAGTTAGAGGTGACTAGGCTGGCAGAGGGGGCAGTAAGAAGAGACAAGGCCAGATGAAACCAGTTTGGCTCAGTGGGTAGAGTGTTCGATTCCCAGGCACGTACCTTGGATGCAGGCACATCCCCAATGTGGGGTGTGCAAGAGGCAGCTGATCGATGATTCTCTCTCATCGATGTTTCTAACTCTCTATCCCTTTCAATTCCTCTCTGTGTAAAAATCAATAAAATATATATATATATATATATATATATATATATATATATATATATATATATTTTTTTTTTTTTTTTTTTTTTTTTTTTTTTTTTTAAAGAAGAGACCAGGCCAGCAAGGAGGGGTGGGACAGTTGGGAGTGATTAGGCTGGCAGGGGTGGGGGGCAATAAGGGGCAACTAAGTCAATGAGGGGGTCAGTTGGGGATGACCAGCTGGCGGGAGGTGGGGGGGACACAACAGTAAGAGCTGACCAGGCTGGCAGAGGGGGCAGTAGGGGTGACCAGGCCTCAGGGAGTTGAATAAGGGGTAACCAGGTGGGGGGGGGGGGGCCCGCAGTTAGTAGCAACCAGGCTGGCAGGGAGGTGGCAGTTGATTGTGACCAGGCCAGTAGGGGGGGCAGTTAGGGGTGATCAGGCTGGCATGCAGAGGCAGTGAGGGGCAATTAGGCTAGCGAGGGGGAGAGGCAGTTAGGGCCGACCAGGCAGGCAGGCAGGAGAGCTATTAGGAACCGGTAGTCTAGGATTGTGAAAGGGATGTCCCACAAGAGGTCTTGGATTGGAGCGGGTGAAGGCTGGGCTGATGGGACCCCCCCGCCTTCCTCCCTTGCACGAATTTCATGCACTGGGCCTCAACTAAGGAAAAAAAAAAATCTCCTTTACATTTAACTAAGTAAAAGTTGTCAGATACAACTTGACAAGGTGAGGCAAATATCCATATCTCCCAGGGCATTAGCACTACATAAATCAAACACATTGGATGGTGAATTTTGAACAACAGGGACAGTTTACTTTTCTTTCAAGGGATTAAAGCTTCTAATCTGTTTGTTTCACAGGAGTCTGAACTCATAGAACTAAGAGAAACCATTGAAATGCTGAAGGCCCAGAATTCTGCTGCCCAGGCTGCCATCCAGGGAGCACTGAATGGTCCAGATCACCCTCCCAAAGGTATATTTAGAAAGATTGCCATTTTGCATACAGTACATTCATACTTAGTTTTATTTACTAATTGGATAAAAGCTGCTTTTGCTCAGTGACTTTTTTAATAATGAATATTTAGTATCAATGTAATCAGAATCTCAAAATTTAAGAGTGGCTTTCATTGTCAAAAATTTTAAATTGATCTTAATGAATTGCCTTCTGTAGTTATATACACATTTCTCTTTACTTGATTTGTTGAAGCTAAGGATATGTGATTGGTTAATGCATTTATATCTGACCTCAAGCAAAATAAACCCAGTAAGGAGTATGAAAATCTAGATCTATATAAAACAATAAAATCAAAGTACAAAGTAGTGGGAGCAACTCATCTGAGAGGTAAGAACAGTAAAAATGTACACTTTTTGTAGAGAATTTTAAAACAGTAAGACAATGACTAAAAGTGGGTCTGTTTTTCATTATTACTATGTGTGAACAATTCTAACCAATGATGCAATCATTTTCTGTCACCACCCCTAGTGAACTCCTGATGGAAATATTGCTTATACTGAAGAAAAATGCTCTATGTTATATCTTTTTTTTTTTTTACATAAATTCCACTAATGCACATTTCAGCTCTTTTCAATAGAATTCAGTATGCTCACCTCTTTACCTAAATTCTGAATGCCTGTCACCTCTCTTCCCATTTCCAGATTAATTTTGGGAAATTTTTTATGGAATTTTTCATTGTCTTCAGCAGCTAGTCACACTTAGACCACTGGAATGTTGCTTCCCTTCTCATCACTCCACCAAAACTGTTCCCTTCAGAATCAATAACTTATATGACATTAAATTCAAGAAAACATTTAAAATTCTTATTGCATTTGACATGGTAATAGCATTTGATATTAATGCCTGTTACTTCCTACTTGAAACATTCATTTTTTTCCTAATGTTCACAAAATCCACATTTCTAGTTTTTTCTTCTACTCCTTTGAAATATCTCTTAAAGTTTCTTTTGTAGGTTAACTCACTTGTATCCATTTGTTAAATGTTAGTATTTCTTAGGACCCGGTTCATTATGATTTTTTTACATTATGATTCTCTCCATTCTATCTAAAATTTTAGACAAAATCATCTAGTGCTCTAGCTTCATCATTTATGTGTTGCCAACTGTCAAATCTATCTCTTCAATCTAGACTCATTGCTTGAGTTATAGATCTGTATATTCATCTGCCAAAGAGGGAATTCCATTTGGTTGTCTTTGGATGTCTGTGTGTCAGCTTTAACTCGACATCTCCAAATTTGAAATTGTCATCTTCTCTTTCACACCTGCTTTGCTGTCAGTGTTCCTTGCCTCAGTAAATAGCACCGTTCTTATAGCCAGAAATCTGTATGTCACATATAAATCCGCCTCTCCTCTCTCAAGAATTTGCCAAATTGATTCCACCCCTTGACTATCTCTTGGATCTGTTCCCCTTTCTCTGATCCTACTATCAATATTACTCATCTCCTCCCTGAACCATGGCCAGAAACTCCTAAAGCCCTCCTGCTCTTCATCTTACACCGCTTTACCTCACTCCTCACACTGCAGCTAGAGCAGTTGTCCAACAACATGTATCTCCATACATGTATCTCATATTGCCTTTAGGATGAAATACAAACTCCTTAGCTTGACACAATCTCTCTTTTTCAGCTATATTTAGTCAACAAATATTTATTGATTACCAATCATGTGTTAGACACTGTTCAAGACCCTGCTTTTTTGTCATATTGCATATTTCAGATTTCACCTCGCCTGAACATCTTCCAATTCTTCAAAAGTTCTTTATATATTCTGTTTATTCTGCTTGGAACTTTCTACTCTGTTTGTGCAGCATAAAATTCTTTGAGACCTAACAAGAATTAGCCTAAATATGCCTCCTTGACCCTTAACCTGGATGAGGTCCTATTGTGATGGGTTCCTGGTTGTAGCTGTACTTCCCCTATCAAAATGTGCATTATACTTTGATGCCTCGATTTACTTAATGTGCTGCCTCTTCTGCTCTAGGGTAGGGTGGTATGTTTTCTTGATCCTAGTGGCTGTGATGATGCCTAGCCTATGAAAGGTGCTTATTCAAATTTTATAGAAAATAATATAATTTTAAAACATAATTTAAATTTTAGAAAAACAGTTATATAAAGTGAGACATACTAGTTCTCTACAGACTACTTCTGTTAAGAATTTAGCAACTTTGCATGTGGGGGAGTTGATTACATGCTGCATGGAAAATTACTGCATATTTAAAGCTTATCTTAGAGCTATAACAAAGCAGCTTATGTTCTAAATCTTTGTGTCCTAAATAGGTCCTGAAGGGATTTTAAAAGCTTAATCTTTCTTCAACGCAATAAAGTCACTGAAGTAAAACTTTCTGGGAGGATTCCTTTTATCTTAGACAACAGGTAGCTTAATGTTCCTACTGGAATTAAAAAAATAGGAATTTCTTGGCTCAAAAATGGGGAAAGGGTGCCTAAAGTAAATACAAGTGGTACAAATTGGTCAAAAAAGATTTAAAAATAATTTGACAAAAATTAAAGCTGACAAAAACAAATAGTTACACAAATAGTTATAAAGGGTTCAATATAGATGTATAAGATATTAAAATTCAATATTAAAATCAATGAACACAAATTGTGACTTACTATATGGAGAAACTTCACAGTAAATTGGACTTATTGTGTATATTTTCTTGGGTTATTAAGGTGGTTATATAGACTATACATCTGTCTTCTTAAATAATAAAGGTTTTTGATACCTTTAAAATCTTTATGTCAGGAAAAAATTTAACATGTAATCTTACGTTATATATTTGGAGTGAGGCAGCACTTTTACAGACAGATCAAACTATGGTAAAATCACATAGTAATTTATAAAGTTATGTTAACCTTATACTTTCTCTGTATTTGTGCTTCATATTTATTAACAAAGCTTGATAAATAATAATAGTCTGTAATAGAATGGATTTATTTATTTATTCACAAACATTATCTGAGCACCTGCTATGTATTAGGTATTCCGTTTGATCTTGAAATAGAAAGATGCAAGGAGAGAGAGAGAGCGCGCGAGAGCGCCAGTGTACTCAAGGGCTCACAATCCATTCTAACAAAAGGCAATTTATGTATACTATATATAACAATTATGACTTGATAACAAATAATTGCTATAAGGCTGAAAGGTAAAGGTAATAGAAATTTGTATTTATATTTTTTTAAAACCTGCGATTGCTTTTTAAGTCAATACTTCTGTGCATAAACATGGAATAGTATTTCCTTAAGATATCCCAAATACAATTTGACAAAACATGTATTAAATTGAAGTCAACAGTAAATAATTAAATGTCAGGCAAACATAGTTGTGTTGAATGACTAATAAGAATAAATTTATTCAGTGAGTACTTATTGATTGCCTATCACATGCGATACACTCTGTACAAAGCCCTGAATTTAAATGGTAAATAAAATAGACATAGCCTGTGTCTCCATCAATTTTTGACCTGTAGGAGGGCAGAAAGTAAACAATCGTTGTGATCACTAGTGTAGCTAATGTGCATGCCAAGTGAGTATAAGTTCTAAAATAGAGGAGGATGGGTGTCAGAGAGGGTGAGGCATCAGGAAACCTCCTGCAGGCAGCACAGTCAGGAAAGGCCTCTGATTAGCAACAAGTGAGAGGTCCAAGGAATAAGTACCAAGTCATATTTTAAAATAAGAGAGGAATATTCAAGAAGGGTCTTGAGACAGAAAATAGATTTTAGTGCTTTTATGAAATGAACACAAGGAAGGTAATGAGCAGAGGTTTAAGGTAAATAGAACCAGGTTAGAGAATAAGTACTGACCAGATTACTGAGAGACTTTTAGGCCCTATTTCGGAATTTAAATTACTTTTATTGCTATTAAAATGGGAATCTATTGAAAAGTCTTACGTGAGGGAGTGGTGGTGAAGTTTTTCTTTCAAAAAGATTTCCCAGCTACTGTTTGTAGAATGGTATGCTGCGGTAAAAAAAGAAGAAATTCTTACCATTTGCAACAGCATGCATGGAACTGGACAGTATTATGCTAAGCGAAATAAGCCAGGCAGAGAAAGATAAATATATGATCTCACTCATTTCTGGAATATAATGAACAATATAAACTGATGAACAAAAACAGATCCAGAGACAGAGAAACATCTATCAGACCATCAAACCTCAGAGGGAAATTAGGGGAGGGTGAGGGTAAGGGGGAGAGATCAACCAAAGGACTTCTATGCATGCATATAAGCCTAACCAATGGAAACAGACTCCAGGGGTATGAGGGCATGAGTGCTGGGGGGTGGGGGCACAAATGGGGGATAAAAACACATATGTAATAACTTAATCAAAAAAGAAAAAAAAAGGATGGCTTGAAGGTGCCTAAGTTGGACAGGTATTCTTGCTGTCAAGCAGGTAAGTGATGGCTGTGATTTGAACTGGGACAGTGGTGGTGCAAAGGGTGGAAAGTGGAAAATGAATACTGGAATGAAAGTGGAAAATGAATACTGGAATGAATACTGGAAAATGAATACTGGAATTACCTAAAATAAATACTTTGAAAATAAGATTCTCTATTCATTCAGATTATTGAATTTGTTTGGTCAACCATTCTTTACCTAGTCTATGATGTTCTATGTACTGAATCAAATACTTATAAGCCCAGGAAAGGAATTGTTAGAGAAAAGTAAAATGCATTACCTTCATTCTGTGATATTATTGAAAGTATGACTTTGTTAATCTTTATTGGAAATACAGCCACAGTCGAACATAACTAATACCTCTAAGGACAACTTTTGACCTATGATTATAAGAATTTACCTATCTTTTTAAAATTGGGAATTAATAAAAGTCAAATACAATTTATTATCTGGATATAATAAAAAAAACTCTGGATATTCCCATGCTTAATACATCTTCTCTTTTTGTCATTTATTATGGCAAAACTACATCTTGTTCAGAACAGCTTATAGACAATTACAGAAGAAATTTATAACACAAATACCTACACACATTTTTCTATTGATTACTCATCTAACCTTCATATTAGTTCAGAGGTATCATGTTCTTATATTTTAATCAAAATGGCACACATCTATATACCTTGATTTAGCTTTTTGCTTTGATAATATTTTTGGCATGCAAAGTCAGTAAATGTTATCATTATTTTTAGAAATTAAAAGACCAAACTCAAAGAATTCTGAAAAGTTGCTCTAGTTTTTCCCTGTATAAAATTTGTCAGTATGTTATTATATTAATAGAAAAATTATAGTGCTTATTGATATAGATGTATATAAGTGTAAAGATGGAAATGCATTTACATATATACTCACATGTATACTTATTTATTATATGTTTTTAAAGTAACCAGTTACAGTTTCATTGGCATGGATCATTTTACTGATAAATCAGTCAACTGGAAAGCTTTCATTTTATACTATTATTTCTATGGAAAATTTTTGTAAGTCATATAATAATTTGTAATATCTTAAAAGTTCCATTGAGATTTTTTAATTGATTAATATTTATTGATTCCAATTAAATAAATAGAAATAGCCTAAAAGCAGATTTGACCTTAAAAATAATTTTTAATTCTTTATGTCTCCACTAACAATTAATATCAAGTCACTGTAAGCAGATACATTTTTAATTTTAATAACTATAAATAAATTTTATAAGTTGATTGTATGGAGTAGGTCAATATCTTCAAAAAGAGATTAAATATAAAATGCTTCTCTCCTTAAAATATGTAACTCGAAAAGTACCACATGCTTTTTAGAAGTACATGGCAGTTAGTACACCAGACATTAGAATCAGTCCAGGTCTCTGGTTGGCTTCTCTGGTTTTCAGCTGAGTGACTAAGAAAACTAGATTAACTGATTCAATTCAAATCAGCGGTTTACGTAAAGATTAAAATTAGATGTTCCCAGGGCAGAGTAAGTGCAGAATAAAAGCTGGCTTTATAATTACCTGTTGTTATTCTTACTGTTACTATTGTTCCAAGTCATCAGCAGAGGCTATGCTTTCTGCATAATTCACAAATGCAGTCTACACATTCTCTCTCTCTTAAGGCTCTTCCTCTCCTTGTCCCTTCCACTTTGTCCAGTCACTTAACTTCCTTGCACTTCAGTTCTGCACCATGAGATGAAGTGCTTAGATGACTGCCAAGATTTGTTTTGGCTCTAACATGGTGTGATTCTATGAAATGGACAGTTAATATATTTGACTTCAGTAACTTTATTCTTAAAAGACAAAATTAATTCCCATGCTATTATGAGTTTCCACTGACTCCATGAAACTAATCATTTGAAATAAATTGTTTTGGAAGTGCAGTTTGATCCAGGTATTGAGTAGAATCACTAGCATAGCATTTCATTTTTGGACAAAACTCAGCACTCATTAAACCACCAGTGCTGGAGACTTATATGAGATGCCTATTGAATCTTAATGCAGATAAGCCAGTTAATTAAAGCAAGTATGGCTGCACTCTATTAAACTTATAAAACCAAACTGCATTGAAATGATCTTACAAAGCTATGTTGACTTTTATTAGCAGAATGCCCCTCAGGAAACCTAAATTCTAATTTGTTCATAATTATTAACTAAGCAAACGTGATCCTCTCTATCTGTTGCTAGATCTCCGCATCAGAAGACAGCATTCCTCTGAAAGCGTTTCTAGTATCAACAGTGCCACCAGTCATTCCAGCATTGGCAGTGGTAATGATGCTGACTCCAAGAAAAAGAAAAAGAAAAACTGGGTAAGCTCTCCTCACTCAAGAAACTCTGAGGCTCATTGTTGCACAGTGAATCAGGCTTTTTATCCTTCTGAGCTTTTGCGATGTGCAGTAGTTTATAAAGAGTCTCATTCAAATGCTGCACTCATCACCAAGGTTAGGGTGGCATGGTGCTGAAGAGCATGTTTTAGATTTGGGACTAAACTTGGGTATGAATTCCTACTCTGCCACTTTTTCTTTTTTTTTCATCTCAGGCTGATTACTTTACCTTTTGTGGGGCCTAAATATTCTCATCTGTAAAAATAGGATAAATAGTACTGACTTTGTAAAGAAATATAACATTTGTAAATAGATGACTTACTGTAGGGATTTATTGACGGAGAAGAAAAAGAAGATGATGATTACAGTGGTGATGATAATGATGATGATGGTGATGGTGGTAGTGATGGCAGTGATGAGGATTATGGTGGTGATGATGATGGTGATGGTAATGACATTGATGATGATCATATGAAGGTGATAGTGATGATGATGGTGATGGAGAAAGAGAATAAAAGGAGTTGATAAAAGGGAAAGAAGAGACCATGAAAGTCTTCCCACTCCTCACATTTGTAGGATTTTTCATTTGGGTAAAGTTTCCCTGGATAAAAGAAATCAACTACATTAATGTCTGCTTTATTTTTTTTAGCAGGAGAATATAGCAGGAATGTGGAAATGCACTTTAACAGAACTAGTTTACAAGAGATATTATTTATGATAATATTAAGCAGTTTCTTAAAATAACTGAGGGGAAGATGCTATCATTGCAAAAATGTTTAAAAACAATGAAGTAAAGGATTTCGCTTAATGACATGAAACAAAGCAGATTTTAAATAAGTACAACTCTTGATGGAATCTATATATAACTCTCAGAAGATTTTCCTGGAGTACCTTCTATGAATAATGAGAGAAATATTTCTTTTTTGTTTTAAAAAATGTTTATGCAGGTAATATTTTAAAATACTGATCAGCCTTCATTCCCTTGATTTGTAATTACACACTCTTTCATGTTTCTGCAAGGTGAACTCTAGAGGAAGTGAGGTGAATATAAACTGTGGGCAATTTGGCATGCATCTCTATAAAACACCCTACCTTGGCATGAATGCTATTTATTTTGGCAGTAGGCTTTTATACCCTTTAAAAGCAGATTACCTTGTATGTCTTTTCTTTGTGTCTTTTCACTTTAATCTCAAATTTTAAAAAGAAGAAGTAAAACCATTTTCTGAATAGAGCTGTAGGGGATACCGATTCTGGTTTTAAATAGTATGGGAATTGAAAATTTGAATAGAAAACCACAGTTAATGAAGTGTTAGGTGAATTTGACTTAATTTTGCTTTTTAAGTTTATACTGTCAGCAGGACATGACTTGATTGTAGCGCTAAAGTGGCCATTTAAAACAAATTGCCTTGAAGAGAGAAGCATTAGGAATGAAATCCCTTCAAGGTACTTAGTTTTAAATGAGTGCTCTGACAGCCATGCCCTTGACCCTGCACTATTTAAAAGCCTTCCATGTTTGCGCTACGCTGGATTAATACAAGAATAGAACAAAAACACAAAACACGGTATCTTTTTTTTTTTTTTAGAGATACTGTGCTGCAACTGTTAATACTCTGCTTTTACATACTGACCCCAGGCAGTGGCTAGGATGGCACTTGCAAACTAACGCCCCAAAGCAAAATTCCCCAAGTGCAAAGAGACAAGAAAGGTAATTTCTGTCCTTTTTTCAGCTGAGAAGCTCATTCAAACAAGCCTTTGGGAAGAAAAAGTCCACCAAGCCTCCTTCGTCACATTCGGACATTGAAGAGCTCACAGACTCATCTCTTCCGGCATCCCCCAAGCTGCCCCATAACACTGGGGAAAGTGGGTCTTCATCCATGAAGCCCTCTCAGTCAGCCTCGGCGTAAGTCATGCCCTCTGCAGAATGCTGAGCGGTTTTTGCCAACAACTTCAAACCTTGCCCATACTTGTGTTCTAAAGGTCATCAGGTTATGCTGCTACCGCATCTCCTTACCAGCCCTGTTTCAGAGCTTACTTGGAATGTCAGACAGCGTTTGTTTCCATCTTTTCATCTATTAGAATTTGAGAGTTTCTTGATCCCATTCTCCACTATCCTAAGTTATTATGCTCACTTCTTTTCACTCGCACCTGTCCATGGATCTGTCTAACTGTGCGTTAAATGCAGGTCACCCCTTGTCTGGCCACCAAAGAAACGTCGAAATGGCCCTGTCATCTACAAGCATAGATCCCGGTAAAATGGAGTGTGATGCATGAAAAGAGCCAGGTTCTAACCTAGAGGATGTTTGCTTTTGCTTTTTCTAAAACCACTCGCATGCGTTTCAACAATCGAAACCTCCTCTGTCTTTCTGGTTTTGAAGCAAAATTTTGTTTCCTAAAGCCAAACCGCAATCTGTTTTTCTTTAATTGTGTGAGATAATCCAGCATAGTGTTTTTATCGTAGCCCACCCCTTGAATTTACAAGATAGAATGCAGCCTGTGGAAACGTGCTCTGATGCGCCTCTTTGTTTTATATATCATTTAAACCAGATTTCCTTGTATGCCCATGACAATGACTAGCCAGGAATTGTCCTAAAGAACAGGGCCACTAAGGACCATGTAAGACACTTATGCATCCTAAAATATTTCATAACTCACAGAGGAAGGAAGAACACACTAAGGTTTTATGATCAGCGACCTAGTTCTCACATTTTAAATGACAATGGTGTCAGTTGCACAAACAAATTCTTTTGACATATTTTCTACAAAGGTGTCCACAAAACAATAACAAACAATAATGAGGATGTAATGTATATGACCTTTCAGCAGCCCTCAACTAGCCTGCTTTTATGGACTGAAATCTATGATTTAGCTTTATTAGTTGTGATCCCCTGAGTCAGCTGAGCCTAGCAGGAGCATTATATAACACTCATCCATTATTTCCATGTTCAAAACTAATCTCTCTGATTTATTTCCTACAATATGTATATTGAATTTTCATGGTAACTTGAAGATGGTATTATGACAAATAAGGTTATCTTTACATAATTTCATAAAACAAAAAATCAACATTTTAACAACATAACATCTCTTTAAAAAAGAATATTTCATATGTTGTAAATAGAGAGTTCAGTTCCTTGGAAAAGGGTAGAATGAAATGTAATATCAGTTGGACTCTGTGGCCCATAAATTTCAGCAACAAGAGGCTTTTGAGGGTCATTTTATATACAGTAATAATAGACTGTTTTCATACTTCAGAAAATAGGAAGAGAAGGTTAAAAAAAAAAAAAAAAGATAGTTCCTATTTCCAATTGTGAACCTGTATTACTGTGTGTAAAACTCTTTCTCCTTTTCTCTAGGTTTTGCCAGCAGCAAGTAATGTCTGTCCCTGCTGGTTAATATTACAGTTCAGTCTTCAAGAGAAGCATTGCTTTTCCTAATCCTCTGGCTTCCCCCAACTACCAATTTGTGTTTGTTTCCTTTTTCAGCATCTGTGAATGCACTGAGGCTGAGGCAGAGATAATTCTGCAGCTGAAGAGTGAGCTCAGAGAAAAGGAATTAAAATTAACAGACATTCGGTTGGAGGCCCTTAGCTCTGCTCATCACCTCGATCAGATTCGTGAGGCCATGAACAGGATGCAGGTCAGTGCTGACCCAAGGAACACACGGAGGGATGGATGATACTGCTTACTTCCTTCTCTCAGTTATTTGCAAAAACAAATCTCACCACACACCCTTTCATGGAAATGTACTGTTTATTTAATCTTTGTAACTTATTTCTTAATACCAAATGAAGAAATCTCGTATATGGAAGTGGGAAAACAAACTGGTCAGTTGCACACACAGACCATTCAATGCACTTTCAGGTGACTGGATGCATGTGGCAGCTAAGATTTTAGCTATAATCTTTGCTTCTTCACTTTTCCATGATTTGCCTTTATGTTGGATTTTTCCCTGCTCTTTTGAAATCTGACTTTCAAACAACTTTACCTATTTTCTACTGAAAAACAAAAGTAATGAGAAAACCACAGAAATATAACTCAAGCTTTCTAAATCTGAAAGTAAAAGGGATGTCTAATGCCATCTGTAAAAGTAAAGCTTTTTTTGTGTGTGTGTGTGTGTGTGTGCTTGTATTTGTTTGGTTTTTTTTGAAGCATCTGAGGGCTAAATTCAGACTCAGTTTATGCTCAGACTAAGTTTTCATTTTATTATTGTGAACCAGTAATCACTTGCTACTGCAGATGACGGAGGGAGAAAAGCTCATTGCTGAGCAGATTCATCTGCCGCTATGTATATTCATCAAAAGGCTTTTGTTGTTTTAGAGAGCCTCATGCCCCATTTTGAAGGAACAAAAACTTTTTCAGATGTTAGCTAGGATTCTGAAGTAATTTGAAATCACCTTATTTGCATTATTTTCCTGTGATTTTCAACTCTCTGTGAATTCAGAATGTTACAAACGTCATCTGCTATGAGATTTTTAACAGTACTTTTAAAATGAAAAATATAAAAAACGATAAAAATAAAAGAAGGGAAATATTGTGAAGTCTGCAGTTATAGTATTCTCAACTCATATGAGGCCATATCCTAAAAACATCTGATATATTAAAAAATAATTATTGAAATTCTAATGTTTAGTGTGTCTATATTTGTGAATATATGAATGTGAGAGACAGGAAAATATTACTTTTCCTTTTTTTGGGAGAAAGTCTATTTTCATAATTTATATTTGTTTATTTAACACTAGAGGCCCAATGTGTGAAATCCATGCCATTGGGATCTCACACCCTTTTACAGTCCAGGAGCCCTCGGGGGATGTCTGACTGATGGCTTAGGATCCCTCCCAGTAGTGGGACATCCCCTGAGGGATTTTTAGCTCTGCTGCGGAGGCCAGAGAGGTTCCCACCATTGTTGCTGTGCTTGTCAGCCCTGAGCCCAACTTCTGGCTGAACGGTGCTCCCTCTGTGGGAGCACACTGACCACCAGGGGACAGCTGCTGCATTGAGTGTCTGCCCCCTGATGGTCAGTGCATGTCATAGCAACCGGTCATACAGCTGTTTCATCGATTTGCATATTAGCCTTTCATTATATAAGATATGACCACATGCTTTATTTAGTAAACAATCTAATTAACTCTGATAAAACAGATGATACCATTTTCTCAATCAAACCTGTTGAATTTTTTTCTTGTTTCCCATCCTCACAAAAGAATGAAATTGAAATTCTGAAGGCTGAAAATGACCGACTGAAAGCAGAAACTGGTAACACAGCTAAGCCTGCTCGGCCTTCCTCAGAATCCTCAAGTAGCACGTCCTCCTCATCCTCACGGCAGTCGCTGGGACTTTCTCTAAACAATCTGAACATCACGGAGTCTGTTACCTCAGGTGACTGTGCACACACCTGCCTGAATCAAAGTGCTCCTATGACTCAACTGATGCAGGGTGGTGACGGTGTGTGTGTGGGGGGGAGGTGGCGGATACTGGAATTTGGAGAACCTTACCCATCACTACTCTCACTCCTACCCTCTTAAAATGTAAACATTCTAATTCTCAGCAGTAGTCCTATTTTTCTCTTGTAAACCTATTCTACTTCATTACTGTTTTAAAAGTAAATTCCCTGGGAAAGAGTGAATGACTTAGAGATATGGTTTATATATCACTTTTTGAGAAGCATTTTCTCTTCTGTAATAGAATAAAGGAACTTGATGATCATTAGTGCTCACGAATATAACACTAATCACCCCAGGCTATTTTATAGTGCTTGGGATGTACTGAGCCCATTTATAAGGGCTTCAGGACCTGTTCCTACATTTGACTAGAAGACTTTGCATGACGTTGCTGAGAGAACGTAGTGATGCTCATCACTTAATCTTCAGCTCTATTAAATGTTCTGTTACTGTATTCAGAGGTACTAATGATGGAACAAGGGTATGGTTTCATTCAGTTGCAAATAGAATGATGACACAAATTTGCCTTGATAGCTGATGATCTAGTCAGTTATAAAATATAACTGCTCCTGTTGCATTGAATTATTTTACGCACATGAGGTTTAGTTCAGGAAAGATTTACATGTGTTTCTGTGGTAATTGCAAAGTACAGCCACCAGGTGACGCTTGACAGTCAATAATATACATGTTCATGGGTAACTGGATTTATAGAACTGAGAGACTTCAGGAGTTGCCCCAAATTACACTGAAATATAGAAGATGATGACAAAGATGAAGAAGAGAACCAGAGATACCGCATGCTCATATTGATGACATTTTTAATCAACTGCATCTCTTCCTTTTAAAACACCAGAATTAAAAAAAAAAAATTCTACTGGTAGATCTGCCCTGAATGCATATTTGCTTTCTTCTCATAAAAAGCATGCAGGAACTCCCTGAAATTCAGGAAAACAATGTTTATAATAACCTTTGGTTGGGACTGGGGAAAGGAAAACAATTCTGAAAATAAACATCATGTAAAACAAATCCTAGTAGCCCAGACAAAACAGAGAGAAGTCATAATAAATGAGTTGGCAAATTAACAGGTAAAATAAAACCATAAAAATATGGTAATAACTTGAGCATATGAATTGTCTCTAAGGTTCATCCACACTCTTTGAAAGATGCTTAAAAAGAAAGAACAAGGACTTCAGATATATGAAATCAGAGAATTCTGAGAGTATCCTATGTGTTGGCTTGTTGGTGATGAACCTGACTGGAAAGTGAAGCAGGACCCACACCTGATGGCGATCTGTGCCTGTGTGTGTCCAGGGCTGGACTCCCAAGGAAAGGCAGGGCTGTTCCTTACAGGGTGGCTTAATGGCAGGAGTTCACCACCTACTACATAGTTGTTGTTTTATTTCCTAGGGAAATATGATCAGGTTTGAAGAAGGCAAGGTTAGTATTAAAGGTAATTTATGAAAATGAAACTAATATTCATGTCCAGGAATGCTTAGAACTCATAAAGAGTAAATATAAAATTAAAGAAATCAAATTTAAAATTTCATTGATGTTGCCTTCTCTCTTGCTTAGTGAGTTCAATATTGGACATCAGAAGTGTGTCTAGGCTGGGACATTTTAGCAGAAAGCTTTCTAAGGTTCATGATTTTTTTTTTTTTAAGAAGGAAGTAGGTATAGAGAGGATCATTGACAAATGCCCAGTTCTTGAAACATAACCACAGGTTCCATAAATCCAGTAAAGACAGAAGTTTCAAAAGCCTTTTTTAAATTTTTTTCAAAATTTCACTTTATTATAATCAGAATGACAGATCTTTTTATTCTTCCCTCAAAATGTTTACATAGGGCTATAATTTTCCATAAAAATAAACTATATAGGACACTTAACCTTGATGAGCTTTGTTTTTCCTCAGAGTTCTTTCTTTAAGTGGTCAGCCTAACATATACTGGGAATAGGAATCATGATATGCTCCTCTTAGCATCAATAGAAATAGTTAGAAAAAAACACATGGAGAAAAGTAATAATAGAACAGCTAAATTTATATGCCCGGTCACTATGGCTCAGTGGTTGAGAATTGACTAATGAATCAGGATGTCACAGTTTGATTCCTGGTCAGGGCACAAGCCAGGGTTGGGACTCAATCCTCAATAGGAGGCAGTCAACTAATGATTCCCTCTCATTGTTTTTTCTATCTAGCTCTTCCTCTCTCTTCCTCTTTCTGAAATCATTTTTTAAAAAATTAGGTACTGAGAATAAAGGGCTTTAAAAGCATTATCTCTTATGCTCTCAGTAACCCTATGAAATAGATTGAGCCCTATTGAACAGATAAGGAAATAAAGACTTAGGAAAGTGACTATAATAATTTGTTGAAGATCACGCACCTAGTAAGTGGCAGAGCTAATATTTGAACCCAAGTTTGGATGAATCTAGTGCCTGAGATTTTAGCCACTGTGTTTTAAATAGCCACATATGTGAGAGCCAAGAATAATTAGTCACTTACTTGTTGACAAATATTTACCTTACTACTGAGGCATTTTATATTTTAAGTCTATGTTTTAAGAGTAAGCATGATATAAAATGAATAACATCCCCTAAGGCAAATTGCAGCAGACAAATAGATCAGAAATCAGATAAAACTCCTTATTATGGACTATTAGGTAATACATGATCTGGCCCTTATATCCTTTCATGCATTCCCCTCTCCTTAGTCTCTACATTCCTGCCATCCCAAATATTTATCCATTCCTGGAACTCATCTAGCTCATTTATCAAGACCTTTGAATTTGTTTATGTTGACGGGACCTCTTTTTCTAGGTCTTCATTTGCATAGCACGTCTCAGCCTCGTGATCTTAGTTTTAAACACCTCCTCTGCCAGGAAGCCTTCCAAGATTACCTCTCTGTCTAGAGAAGGCTCCCTTCACTTACTCTATTTCAGTACCCTGTGTCTTTCATTTCTTGCACTTAGCTCATTATGAAATTATCTTGCATACTTTTGTAGTATGCATTCTCACCTTGGTATTTATTTCCAGTCCCCAGCACAGTTTCTGATATATTTTATGTGTAATCAATATTTTTGCATATTTGTCAACATTTATAAATAATTGAGCAAAGTACTAAAAAGTTAATTTGGTCATGAATTAGGAGAAATTTATGTGTGAACAGCTATTAGTGAGCCACTATAAACTTCTGAGGAAAGGAGCAAGAGAATTAAGATGACACGTAAGGGTTTTATTTTTTTAGTGGGATAGGTGAAAAAGTAAGAGACTATGAGAATGGTAATCTGATAAAATAATTAAATTCCAATAAGGGGATAGTCTTTGATGATTAAAAGACTTTCAGCCCTGTCTGGGTAGCTCAGTTGGCTAGAGCATTCTGCCGAAATGCCAAGGTTTCCAGTTCAATCCCCCATCAGGGCATATACAAGAATCAACCAATGAATGCATAAGTAAGTGGAACAGCAAATCTCTCTCTCTCTCTCTCTCTCTCTCTCTCTCTCTCTCTCTCTCTCTCATAAAAATTTAAAAAAATCTAGCAGAAATCTTCATATTCTTCAAGTTCTGAATGCTACATTTTTATTATGGTCTTAAGGGATTTTTTTTTCTCCTTCCTTTGCAAAGTTGCATATTCCTCCTTTTTAAGATAATGGAACCATTCCATTTTCAGAAGCTATTTGATTAAATTATTGATTCTATGATGGTACGATGGCAGCCCTTGTCTCTATAAAATTGCAGTCAGAGCAGTTGAATCCTCCTGTCACCAGACACATGTGCTCTTCAGCACATAACTGAGTTTTCTTCGTCCACAGAAGACTATCTTCATATTAAATATGGCTCTATAATAACAACATTGTTAAAGGAAAACATATATTTGGGCTAGTTTTCCTTAATAATTCTCCAAATTGGACATTAATCTCATATAATATATTTTGAAAATTATCTTTAATCATATTTAAGGACTGGCGCTTTAAAGGTTAGCTAATTTTATCATGCTTCTGTAACTCTTAGCTGATTACTAAAAATAATATTCTGGTTTTGAAACTATAAGCTTAAAGAGTGCATGGGAGTGATAATTAATATGTTTTTGAAAGTAAGTATAATGCCATAGTTGAAATTCAATCACAGTATCATAATTATTGATGTAAGGTAAGCAGTGATATAGCTGGATACGTGCCAAATGCTTGAAAATAATTTCAGCTGACAGTCAATCTCTGAACCTTTGCATTCATAAATTGTATGGATATTGAGCTTGGATACTTTAGATTGGATTGAAAAATCAGATTGCTTTTCAGTTTGTCACAGTTATAATGGTAACTGAATATTAGGCAGGTACTCAGACCAGTGTGTAATGGAAAAGGAAAACCCTCATTTCCTCATCTAAAAGCCATGGCCCAGCACTTGGGTGAAGATATTTAGAAGCTGAAATATCTTTGTCAGATTGAAACTTTAACTTTAGATGGAAAACTTTAACCTAACCACAGTAGTTCAGCTTCTTAAGGGCTAAGATTTTTTAAGCCAATCAGGCTAATTTGGGAATCAGAAAAGCTAACTAGTCCCATTGAATTATAAAACTAACTGAGGGAGAAAACAATGGTAGCAGACAAATTGAGCTAATGTGATTTTACTTTATGTGTGTTTTTAATTTGATAGATATTTTGCTAGATGATGCCGGTGATGCAAGCGGACATAAAGATGGACGCAGTGTGAAAATTATAGTCTCCATAAGCAAGGGCTACGGTCATGCAAAGGTATTTCTTTAATCTTAAATTCTTTATTTCTAAAGGCGGAGAATGACCATGAATCAACTGTATTTTGTATTTGAATATTGGTTCTGATTAACATATTATTAGCAGTGTTTGTCTTGGCATTACCTTAATATGTTATAGGAGCAGAAAACTTAGGGACTGGAAAGAAATGAAACCATCATATAGGTAAACCTGTGTCTCAGTATGCCATGTCCGCTCACTGAATCCTCACTGATTGTCAGTGACCCTCATTTCTAGAACTTAAAAAAAAAAAAAAAAAAAAAAAAAAAAAAAAAAAAAAGTTGCCTTCTTTGCTATAAACATTTATATATTGAATAAAAAGAAATTTCAAAAAAATCCATCAGGTTTCACTTGTAGAATTCAGGTGATATTTATGATGTTCAGTAACATGTTGCTACAGCTGTCAATCTGGCCTTTCTGCAAAGAGACTATAGATAGTCTCTTTGCAGAAACTCTAAGTGACTGATCAACCATTCGACTGGTCAACAGTTTAATGGGTAACTATTATGCTCACTGACCACCAGGAGGCAGACACTTAATGCAGGAGCTGTCGCCTGGTGGTCATTGTGCTCCTACAGTGGGAGTGCCTCTCGGGAGCTTACTGAAAGGTGGTGGCAGCAGAAGCAATGGGGCCGGGATGAGTGAGAGCGCTGCAGCGCCCAGCCTGGGCTCAGGCTCCTCCCCAGCCACCTGCCACTCCTGCACTACTTCCTCTCTTGGGGAATGTCGGACTGCTGGTTTTGGCCTGATGCCTGGCTGGTGAGAGGGCACAGGCCAGGCTGAGGGACCCCACCAGTGCACAAATCCATGCACCTGGCCTCTAGTAATCTATATAAATATCCTAAACACTGGAAAGACATAGTCTACTGAACTCAGTATGATAAGTTCTATCCTACTCATATGTATCATTTTGAAGCAAGGCCTTAGCTGATAAGGCAAATGTTTTAATTTTTCTGGAATTGAATGTTGCCTTCAAATTGACAATGTCATTCTGACTCTAGCCTGTTCTTAAAACTAAAAATAATATTTCAAACTGAAAATGTATTTGAGTGACCAAGAATACAAATTTGTAAGAATCTAATAACAGTAAAGCAAAAACTGCTTCAGAATTTTTAAATTATGGAACTATTTAAATTTTTAAAGAAGGTGAGAATTTTTATACTGATCAAAAATCCCAAGAATAAACTTTCTGCTATAGCTGCAGATATGGGCCTGATTTCCTGAAGTGGGTCTTACAGTAAAAGACTGTAATAATCTCAGTGAATTTTAAACTACCTCTAAGTTAAAAGCAGCTGCTTAAAAAGCACTAGAGGCCTGGTGCATGAAAGTTAATGCACTTGGGGGGGAGTCCCTCAGCTTGGCCTGTGCCCTCTCGCAGTCCGGGGCCCCTCAGAGGAGGTCCTCCTGTCAGCTTAGGTCTGTTCCCCAGGGGATTAGGCCTACGCTGTCAGTCAGACAGCTCTCTGGCAGCCCAGGAGCCATCGGGGATGTCCATCTGCCAGTTTAGGCCCACTCCCTGGGGTATCAGGCATAGCTAGCAGTCAGACATCCCTCTGGCAACTCAGGAGCCCTCGGAGGATATCCAGCTATTGCTTAGGCCTGCTCCCCTGTGGCCACCTCTAAGGAAGGCACAGCACAAGGACCAGGAGGCAGAGCCCCCTCTCCTGCTCTGTGGAAGCGGGGGCACCGGGACAGCCATGGCTCGCCTGGTGGTGCAGGCTCACTGGCCTTGCCCCCCCAAAACCCCACTCACTGGTGGTTCAGGCAGGTCATTTCGGAAGATCGTTCTGCTGTCTGGTCTAATTAGCATGTAACTCTCTGTTATATAGCATTGTCCATTTTGTCCATATATGTCCATTTTGAGTGGGTTACAATAACACTGGAAAACAAGTTTTCTTTTTCACAAGAATTCTAAAAGACAGTGTCTTTGAAAATTGAAAGTAGTTGTCTTAAGTCTTCTTGGACTGCTGTTACAAAATACCATAGATTGGGTGATTTCAACAGCAGAATTTACTTTCTCACAGTTTTGCAGTCCAAAATCAAGGTGCCGGTTAATTTGATTCCTGATGAGGGCTCGCTCCTCAAGTTGTACACTTCTACCTTCTCCCCGTATCCTCACCTGGCCTTTCCTCAGTGCATGTACTGGAGGAGAGAGATCACTCTTCCCCTATTTATAAGACCATTAATTCCATCATGAAAGGCCCACTTCAATGGCCTAATTTAACTCTAATTACCTCCTAAAGTTTCCATCTCCAGATACTATCGCATTGAAGTTTATGGCTTTAACATGAATTTTGGGGCTGTGTGGAGAACACCAACAGTTAATCCATAACAGTAGTAAAAAAAAAAAAAAAAAAAAAAAAAAAAAATCACAGTGGTTTTGCCGTCAATTTCTCCATTTTTTATGTTAAAGGTATTGGCTTCTTAATCAGCTTTCATCTAAATTATGGTGATAATCACTGACCCTCGCAGAGTTAAATGTTACTGATGAAGAAATTGGAGCTCTGTGCTGACTAAGTGATTCACCTGTGGTCATATTTATTAATTATGTGGTAGATGTTGTATGTTGTATAATCATGTCTTCTAATACCTCATTCAGTTATTATTTGACCATATGTTAGGGAGTATGCAGTTGGTGACTAGACCCAAGATTGTAATCTACATGCTCTTTAATTCTATCTACTGGTTTCATGATCACTATTTCATGTAATCATTTGTCATGAAAGAGGATCCAATTAGACTATGAACCTTGAATTGCTTACTTTTCCAATACATGTAGAAATTTCTCAAAATCCCATCCCACAAAAATGATAAATTTGGGACCATTGTTTATATTGTAAAGGGATTGTTTGCTTGCTAAAATGAGTCCTATACATCCCCTGCAAGTTCTTTAAAATGATGAATATTCTGATAAATTCAAAATGGGACCTGTTTTGTAAGTATATAAATGCAACACTACCATGGAAAAATTATTTTTAAAGCTGGATTACATTTTAAAAATAATCTAAGTGAATAACTTAAAAAAAAAAAAGCAAACAAAGATAAAATCACAAAAATAGTAAGATGAAGTTCTAGGACTCATATGACATAGTTCTATTCCATCTCTATCACCATTTCCTTCCTACCAAGCTGCTTCTCTCCAGGAATGCACCCTCTGCATTAAAACGGAAGACTAGTCTCTCCTGGTCCTTTCCCTTTTACTGAACAGGTCATGAATCCGTTTTTCTTGACCATATCATTTCATCTAATCTCTTATTTGTTTTTGTTGCTGTAGCTGTTTCTTCTTTTCTTTAGTTGGTTACTTAGTTTGTTGGAGGGTATTTTATTTTACATAATCCGCTGTGTGTATCTGTTACTATAAAACCCATAGGCTTAATAAATATATTAGTCTTAACCATCACTACATCAATACATTTAGTAGGAAATGTAGTAATAAGACAAGACACACAGTTGGGTTTTTATCTTGTTTTATTTTGTTCTTATTTAGGACCAGAAGTCTCAGGCGTATTTAATAGGATCCATTGGTGTTAGTGGAAAAACCAAGTGGGATGTCTTAGATGGTGTAATTAGACGTCTCTTTAAGGTAAGTTGTGCAAGATATCGTGATATTAATTTTCAGATGTGCTTCATTTTGGATATGTCCCTTAGCTTTAATAGCATAGACGTATTTGCTTTTACTCTCCTTCATTTCAAATACCAAGGAAAACTTTCATCTAATCTAGTTTTATATTACCCATTTCTAAAATTCTTGACAGATAGTTTCATATCCCCATGAGGTTTTTTTTGGTTTGTTTGTTTGTTTGTTTTTGTAGATGAGCTGAACCTCAGTTTTGACTTTCCTGTTTTTGTGTGTACCATTTAGGAATATGTATTTCGAATTGATACATCTGCTAGCCTTGGTCTGAGCTCTGACTGCATTGCTAGCTACTGCATAGGGGATTTAATTAGATCCCATAGCCTAGAAGTGCCTGAGTTGCTGCCTTGTGGATACCTTGTTGGAGATAATAACATCATCACTGTGAATCTGAAAGGTAAAAATCAAAAGAAAAGGACAAGCACATTGTATTTTATTTTTTTTACCAACATTACTTTTTTTCTCCCTCAGTTTTCCTTCATATTTTCATATTGAACATTGTGTTAACTATCAATACTTTAATAGTTTTGGTATGTAATGAACTGTATTTACATTTTAAACACTGAAACCCTACTTAAAACACTAAAATCCATGTAAATGAAATCCTTTGGATTTGAGAATGTGAAACTCGGACTGTGATTTTAAAAATTCTTCAGGACTTACAAAAAAAGGAATGTGATTTAGGGATTTAAAGTTGCTAGGTTTCTTCCATTACCATCTTTAACATTGGGAGGATTCAAAACATGTATGTTCCAAAGTAATGTATTCATCACTACATTTCTGATTTTAAAATATGTTTACCCAATAAATACCCTTTGGGGATAGAGAATAGAACTTAATAATCAAGGGTGAGAAATTGTTTTCTTTGCTTTGGATAATGTGATTAGTTATAGGCAAATAGAATATCTAAATTATGCTTTTCTCCATAATTTCTTTTTAATACATGTGAAAAACTCAGGGTGCATCTATATAAACTATGAATTAATAGGAATGTGTCAATATTTGATTTTATGATTAAGGTAATTGAGTAAAGGAGATACAGTTTCTCTACTTCTTATTATTAATTCCTTGCTAAATATCACAATCTGTGTTTTCCAAAAGCTTAAGTGGCTGTACAGCTGGGTTGTGTAATGAGAGCTAAATGAAAATACAAAGGAGAAATAGGAAGAAAAAGGGAAGAACATACATATATACGTATTTTGTATTCTAGTCTTTACATCTATTCTTAACAAAACTACCACCTTCAAAGGGAAGGAGGCTTTAGAGTAGAATTTACAGTGATGCTTCAATTTTTTCCTGGAAACTTGAGCAGGAAGCATGAAGTAGACAGTGGAAGGAAGCCTGAACAAAAGGAAGGGGCTCGCTCTCTTTTGCACGTTCACTCTGCCTGACTACTGATGTTTTTTTGTCTTAAAATGGCAGCATATGTTCGCGGGATACAAGTATCAAGGAAAGTGTTTTTTGCAAGGACTGCTTTGCTATGAATAGTAAAGCGTTGTTGGCAGTTGACACTATATTTTAAATTCTAGCTTGTGTAAGGACAATAAAGCAAGCTGTACCCTTTGTTTCTTCCTTCAGGGGTAGAAGAAAACAGTTTGGACAGTTTTGTTTTTGATACACTAATTCCTAAACCAATTACCCAAAGGTACTTTAACTTGTTGATGGAGCATCACAGAATTATACTCTCAGGACCTAGTGGTACTGGAAAGACCTATTTAGCAAACAAACTTGCTGAATATGTAATAACCAAATCTGGGAGGAAAAAGACAGAGGATGCAATTGCCACTTTTAATGTGGACCACAAGTCAAGTAAGGTAAGTCACAACTTCCTATGAGAACTACTGCTGTTTATCCAGAGGTGTCTTAAGCAATTAAGCATTAAGATTGCATAAAAGTTCCATATGGTACATGGAAATGTATCCATCTCTTTTACTAAAAGTAGTATGTAGTAGTAGACTAAACCCTGCTTCCTGACTTTGAACAAAACTGCTATTCAATATTATTAAGTTATCACAAACATTGGGAATATACAGAAGAAATGACAGATTCCCTATTATCTGATTTCTCTGAGAAAGTATGAGTAGAAAGAGATCTATGCAAAGTGGTATAGATGCAAAGGGTAAAAATAACAATTCCTGGAGGAATCAGAGCTCTATAAAAAGGCAATACTTGAGTCTGAGTCTTAATAAGTAAGTAGGAATTAACTGAAGTATAATCGTAATGGGGATTTGGGTATAATTAGAATATCCCAGGCAGAAATCCTGGAAGCAGCAATTTCTTACATCATATTTCTATAGGATTTCTGCTTAAAACACTTAGGAAATTGAACAGTATTCCCTGTTAGCATCAACTGAAAGCTCATGTACCATAATAGTCAGCTTGAACACTCTCAGCTTTTAATAAGTATAAGAGGCTATAAGGCCTAGTTAGTACTTTCATATATTCTGAGTAAAATGAGACATTCTAAAAAGAAAATAGTTTATGCTTAAACTACGCTTTGCCTATAATAATATTTATTACATTTTCAATCAATTCAACCTAAGGCTCTCTTAGAAAACTATATATGTTATGACCAGCCTCTGAGGGAATCCACATGATACGGGGCCATGCTATTTTTCAGATAATCTGGTTAAATTATATAAACTGACCCAAACTCTCAGAAACCTCAGGCCTGTACATTTTCAAGAATAAACATGATTCCCAAAGCATCCAAAAACTTAGTGGATTCTTGAAATAAACCATACATGCAGCTTAGTGAACAAAAAGTTTCTAATGGTATGGACAACTACATGCTAACAAACTGGAAGAAATGGAAACAGTTTTAGAAATATACAACTTACCAAGAATGAATCTGGAAGAATTATAAAGTCCAAGTAGATTGACTACTAATAAGAAGATTGGGTCAGTAATCAAACATCTTCAAATGAAGAAAAGCCCAGAACCAAATGGCTTTGCTTTAGTTATACCATACATTTAAAGATGAATTAACAACCCTTATCAAACTCTTTAAAAAAAAAAAAAAAAAAGGAGGAGGGAATACTCCCAAACTCATTTTACGAGTCCAACATTAATTATCCTGATACCAAAACCAGAATAGGACATTAAACCTAATTCAGCAGCTCATTAATGGGATCATTCATCATGATCAAGTGGTGCATATCTCTGGGATCCAAGAATAGTTCAGCATATAAAAATACATCATGTGATGCAACTTATTAACAAAATGAAAGAAAAGAATCACATGGTCATTTTAAAAGGTATAGAAAAAGCATTTGACAAAACTCTGCATGTAAAAAACTCAATATTAGTATGTTAGGCATCTAAGAAACATATCTCAACAAAATAAAGGCCATATATGACAAGTTCACAGCTAACATCATACTTAGAATGAAAGGTTGAGTTTTGTTTTTTGTTTTTTTCCTAAAATCAAAAAGAAGACAAGGGTGCACACTCTCATCACTACTATTCAACAAAGAACTGGAAGTCATAGCTAGAGGAATTAGGCAAGATAAAGAAATAAGAGTTATCAAAATTGGAAAAGAAGAAAAATTTTCTCTATTTGCAGATGACATGATTTTATAGAGAAAGAATCCTAAAGACTCGGCTGAAAAATTATTAAATCTAATCAATAAATTTAGTAAATTTTCAGGCTACAAAGCTAACATGAAAAAATATGTTGCATTTCTATATACTAACAATGAATTTTTCTGAATAAAAGAAATAGATATCAATTTGATTTATAACAGCATCAAAACAATAAAATACTCTATATTATACACCTGAAACCAATGTAAAATTATGCTTAAACTAAACATTTAAAATGTTAAAAGATAATTTTTTAAAAAAGAAGGAAGCCATTAGACACAGAGACACCAAGAGGGAATGCGATGTGAAGACAAAGACTGAGAGAGGAGTTATCCAGATGCACACCATGAAATATCAAAGATTCCAGTCAACATTCTAGGAAGTTTAACCAGGAGCTTGACAGAGACAAAGGAGGACTCTCAGGTTTCAGAGGGAGCATGGACCTGCCAACACTTTGATTTGGACTTCTAGCCTCCAGATCTATGAGCCAATAAATTTCTGTCATTTTAAGCAAAAATAAATAAATAAATAAATAAATAAATAAATAAATAAATAAATACACACACACACACACAATAAAATACTTAGAAATAAATTTAAATTAAGATAAGATGAAAGATTTCTATTCTGAAGACTATAACACAATAATGAAAGAAATCAAAGAAGTTACAAATAACTGGAAAGATATTCTGTGTTCATGGATTGGAAGACTTTATATTGATAAAGTATCAATATTACCAAAAGCCATTGGTGCAATCCCTATCAAGAGTCCAAAGGTATTTTTTTACAGAAGTATAATAGATAATAATACACCTAAAATTTATATGGAACCACAAAAGACCTTAAAATCTAAAGAAATCTTGAAAATGAATAATAAAACAGGAAATAATATTATACTTCCTGATTTCAAGCTATACCACATAATGATAGTCATCAAAAGTTATAGTACTGGCAAAAAAAGAAGGAAAATAAAAGGACATATAGAGCAATAGAAAAGAATGGAGAGCCCCCAAATAGACCCGAGCATATATGGTCAACTAATATAACAAAGGAGCCAAGAATATTCAACAGATTAAAGATAGCCTCTTCCATAAATGGTGCTCAAATAGCTGGGAAGTTATCTATAATAATAAATGCATAATATGCTAATTAGACTGGATAGCCGAATGACCTTCCAGACATTATTCCAGATGAAGCCACTGTGGCGGGGCCAAGACAGAGGCTGTTAGAAGTGATCAGTCACGCAGGTGAGCAGTTAAGGGTTATGAGGCAGGCAGGTGAGTAATTAGGGCAATCAGGCAGGCAGGCAGAGTGGTTAAGGGTGATCAGACAGGCAAAGGGGTTAGGGGCAATCAGGCAGGCAGGCAAGTGGTTAGGGGTGATCAGGCTGGCAAGCAGAGTGGTTATGGGTAATTAGACAGAGCTGGTTAGGGGTAATCAGACAGGCAGGTAATCAGTGAGGGACAATCAAGCTGGCAGGTGAGTGGTTGGGGTGATGAAGAGGCAGGCAAGTGGTTAGGGGCAATGAGGCAGGCAGTCAAATGGTTAGGGGCAATCAGTCAGGCAGGCAAGCGAGTGGTTAGAAGCTAGCAGACCCAGATTGCAAGAGGAATGTCCAACTGCCAGTTTAGGCTCGATCCTGTGGCAGTCAGACATCCCCCAAGGGGTCCCAGATTGGAGAGGGTGCAGGCCAAGCTAATAGATACCCACATGCACAGATTTTGTGCACCAGACCTCCAGTGTGTGTGTGTGTGTGTGTGTGTGTGTGTGTGTGTGTGTGTGTACACACACACTGTTTGAGAGAGAGAACAGTACAAGTAACAAGTGCAGTGTTAAGTGTTGCCTGTTATTAATTTCACTAAAGACCCAATGCACAAAATTCATGCAAGAGTAGGCCTTCCTTCCCCAGGCCGCTAGCATTCGAGCTTCCCTCCAGCCACTGGCACTTGGGACCTGAGCTTCCCTTGCAGAGGGAGGCCCCACTAACTACTGCAGCCCACTCGTTAGTGGCCTGAGCTGCCCTCTATGGGGCAATCATGGGTGATGGCCGGGCTCCCAACAAATCACATCTTACCCGCCTTGGCTGACCTGGCACCAGTGGGTGTCATAGCATGGTCACAGATGGTCGTCTGGATGGTCATTATGCTGTTCAGCCATTCGCTTTTTGGCCATTTGGTCGATTTGCATATTATGCTTTTATTATATAGGATATAGCCCTTGCCTCCCAATGAAGGTTTTTATAAACAAATACATGCAGACCCTTACAGATACACATACACACACACACACACACACACACACGCACCTTTGTTCAAAATTGTCTTATATTTATTTTTCAAGGAAAACAAAGATATCATGAAGCTGGATGGGATCTATTAAAGTTAAATTAATATAATGCATGTATTCCAAATATATCCTTGAAGCTCAGCACTGTTCAAATTGTCCTTGAATCACCCATACTCATTACAACTAAAGAGAGACAATGGAATGGAACCAGAATATGGGACTCTTCTCTAAGAAGCAAGAGGAACACAGTGTTTGCTGGTTCCATCCAATATTGTTCAATGCCAACTGTGAATGTCAGTTCTCCTCATATCTGTACTTAAGAGCCTTTTAACAGAATGTTTTTTTCTTTTTAGTCAAAATGATAAAAGGATTGACATTTCTTAGTCATCCTCAGTGTGATTTCCCCCTCAATGAGGAGTTGACAAAATTCTTTAAATTTTGCTTTCTTTAAGGGAAAACAAATGGTTAGAAAACAGACTATATTTGTTACAGGAATCCAAAGCATTTTGATGAAGTTGAGTATCACTTAAAATCAAGTTTTAAATCAGGTTTACTTGGGCTTCATGAGGATGAGTTTTATTATGCTAATAAATTGGGTTAATTAATATGTATTAATGATAAAATTTGCCTTAACCTCAAGTCTCTTGTTATATATAGGTACTTTTTATCTCAGTTTTAAAAAAATTTATTGCTTGGAGCTATTCTTATCAACATTATATGTGTCCTTTAAATTTCTTTTGATCTAATATTCCCAACAATCTTATTTTCTACTATTTCATAATAGAATATTTTATGCCATTATTAAGTCAATTTAACTTTTATTACAAAATAAAGAAAAATAAAACATTGCCAAGAGTGTTCAAATACAGCTAATGATGCTCAGAAACAGTAAAATGGGGTGAGGGGAGGAGGGATGGGAAACAAAACAAAACAAAAAAAACATGGGCAAATCATCTGATATTCAGCACCAAGGAAGTACAAAATACAAAGTAATAAATGTTATTTTTTCTTTATTTTTATAAGATGAGAATGAGCTATTAGTAATGCTGAATACAGAACTGTTGCCAGAGAATTTGATCAATTCATGCTAAATTGTGAGAGAATCTACACTGGTGTTTTGTGTGTGTGTGTGTGTGTGTGTGTGTTTTGTTTTTTCTGTTTTGTTTTTGTAGGAGTGGTAAATGAGAACAGTAATAAAGGACTAGGAATGAGAAAGTGAGGTTGTGTGAGGGATAGCTACTAACAGTGTTGATTTATTAAGTGAAGTGTGAATGAGGCATAAAATAATAAATCCTTTCTCTGAAAAATGGAGCTTTGTAATTATGGATGTACTTTATACTGGACTGTAGACAGCACTGAAGAGATGAAGCCAAAAAGCACTTACTGATTCCAAAATAGCTAACAATAAACCATCAAAAGAAAAAAAATGTATTTTTTTGCTTTAATACATCTGTATTTTACATTCTGACCCTCTTCTCACTCTTCAAGTCTTCTTTCATGCTGCCAGTTGGAATATTTTGACTGAGAGCATACATATAAACAATTATATTTGGTGACATTTGAAATAGTGGGCCCAGAAACCTAGAGATGGATTTAGGAAAAAATATGTGGTCATCTGAAGCCACCTGGAGTGGTAGATGGGAAAGATCAGAAAACTGGACTTGACAGATTCATTTTTTACTAGTAGTGTGCCTAGAATTAAAACTAAAGAAAGCAATGATCAACAGGTTTATATAACTGCTATTTTCTGTGTATATTTTCAAATTATGGTATTTATCTCATCCTCAATGTCCATCTGGTAGATACAGATGTTTTATACTGCCTGATTTGATCTTGGACAAGAGACTTTAATGTTAATGCATCAGTACTTCAATCTAAGACTTTCCCCCAGTTAAGCTATGGTGAGAATCATGAAAGTGATTTCCAAAAGATCTATAAAACTCTTAATTTATATGACAAAATTATTTGTGTATGCTAATTTTTACTTGCCACTGTCCATACCTTTTTTTCTTAGATTACCAGTTGGATCTTCTAATCTATTTCCCTTCTCAAGATGATAGTGAACCATAATAAAATTTAATGGCCCTATTTTTCCAAAAATCACCCAGTGATTTCTTAACTACCAAATACAATGCCCATTGTTCGTTCTCTCTCTCTCTCTCTCTCTCTCTCTCTCTCTCTCTCTCTCTCTCTCTCTCTCTCTCTGTCTCTCTCTCTCTCTCTCTCCTTTCTCCTTTCTCCTTTCTCCTTTCTCCTTTCTCCTTTCTCCTTTCTCCTTTCCTTATGTATAGCAAATTGCTATAGTTCACCTCTCCTTTCTAGAAATTCCTCTGATTTTTCTTTTTTCCTTGTTTCCTTCCTACTTAGAAGGCTCCTTCTTTGTCTCTTTCACTGACTACTCTTCCCTCACCTACTGGTAAGTAAAAATATTCCCATATATACTGTTCTTTCTCACATCTGTCCTCATCTGGGTGACTCCATTGGTTTCAACTTGTGTTGACTCCATTTTTAACCATGACACACTCTTTCTATTAGATTACAAATACGTTAATATTAGCATACTGAATATACACATTTAGAAATGCCTAGCTCAACTTTAAAAAAAAATATCATAAATCCATCTTCTTCCATCCATCTCTACTATGACTGCCCTCCCACCCAAATTAACACTACCACTTGGACTATTCTAGTTGTTTCTCACTGCCCTATTCACAACTTAAGTGTACTTTCCCTTCTTTCTCTTACTATCTTTATCCTTTCACTTCATGAAAAATAAAGTATCTTTTCATAATTAAAATTTGACCACATTAAAATTCTGAAATTTTTTCTCATTATTTTCTGCACTAGATAAAAATCTTGCTACACTTCTCTATCTATATTGAGTCCCATAGTATATTTTGGTTTCAACAAATTCAGTAATTCAGTATTCTTTTGACTGGTTTCCTTTTCTCCTTTACAGTATACTTAATACATTTTGAAATTATAATTTTGACCATATTACTCAAATTTCCAAAATATTCAATGTCTTATCATTGCCAATAGGAAGATTCCAGTAACTTTACTAATCATTTAAGATTGTGCTTCCTCCTTTCTAATTTACTTACTATTATTTACATACAACACATTTATAACTAGTTCTTTCCTACATGGGTATCATATTTTTGTGTTTTTATCTTTGTTCTTCTCCTTCTATTTGTAAAATTCTTCTAAACATCAAAATATTACTCAATATTACAAATAAGTAATTAATAGCAGTAATCCTGCCACCAAAAAGTCTTTCCCAGCAGCTACAAGTGATCCATTTCAAATAAAAACTCTCAGCCAAGTGGGAATAGAAGGATCATACCTCAACATAATAAAGGCTATATAACAAACCTACAGCCAATGGGCAAAGCTTAAATCCATTTCCCCTAAGAACAAGAGCAAAACAGGGATATTTGCTTTTACTACTCTTATTCAACATAGTACTGGAAGTCCTAGCCATAGTGATCAGACAAGAAGAGAACATAAAAGGCATCCAAATTGGAAAGGAGGAAGTAAAACTCTCATTATTTGTAGATAACATGATATTATACATAGGAAACCCTAAAGACTATACACACACACACACACACACACACACACACACACACAAAACAAAAACAAAAAAAACTACTAGATTTAATAAATGAATTTGGCAATGTAGCAGGATACAAAATCAATACTAAAAAAAATCAATGGCTTTTAAAATACTTGAATAATGAATTATCAGGGGAAAAAACTAAAAACAAACAAACAAAACATTTACCATTGTAACAAAAAAATTTAAATACCTAGCAATAAACTTAACTAAAGAGGTAAAAGACCTGTACTGAGAAAACTACAGGACTTTGAAAAAAAGAGATAGAAGATACAAACAAGTAGAAGTATATACTGTGTTCATGGATTGAAAGAATTAATGTCATTAAAATATTCATACTTCCCAAAGCAGTGTATAGATTCAAATGTAATCCCTATTAAAGTACCAATGGTATATTTCATAGATCTAGAACAAATACTCCAAAAATGTATTTGGAACAAAAAAAAACAAAAACAAAAAAACCTAGCAATCTTTAGAAAGAAGAACAAAGTTGGAGGGATCATAAATCAGATATCAAGTTATACTACAAAGCAACTATAATCAAAACAGCCTGGTACTGGCACAAGAACAGGCATTTAATTTGACAGAACAGAACAGAGAACCCAGAAATCAACCCAAGCCATTATGTTTAATTAGTATTTGACAAAGGAGGCAAGAACTTACATTGAAGTAAAGACAGTCTTTTCAATAAATGGTACTGGGAAAATTGGGCAGGTACATGCAAAAAATTAAATGAAACTAGACCACCAACTTACACCATACACAGAAGTAAACTCAAAATGGAGTAGACAATGCATATTTTATAAATAAATGAATGACTCACGATAGCTAGATTATTGAGTTAGATAAGCAAATGAAATTCTCTAGAATATTCACCAGTATAAACATCTTTTACTGCAATCTTGATTTTGGCAATAATCTATGTGATTGGTTCAATATAAGATAAATAGTATACTAGGTCTTTAATAAATTTTATATTTGAATTCGAATATATTATTAAGTGCCTCAAAGATCCAGGTTATTGTCCTTTATCTCTTTCTACATTTAGTTTTAAAAGTGGTTTTACAGACAGAGTGAGTTGCCTCTGGAATGAGGGGTTCCTATATTTACCTGGCTGCCAAAAATAGAGATCATGAAATTGTTTTTAACCCTGAGCAAGACTTACAAATTGAAAATGTCATTGTAAATATGCAAATATTATGGAAATGCTCTTTCTGATTAGGATAATTCTAAGAAACCTAATTATGTTCCTGGCCTACCCATCTGTGAGAGCTGTCAATCAGTGAACTGGTTATCCTACTTAGATTAAAAGCCATTAGAAAGAAATAATGCCTGTAAAAGAACCAATAAACTGAAGAAATGCCAAATGCTAATGTCTACAACCCAGTGAAATATAATAAATTTTGTCTTTATTTATAATTATAGCAGCCTCATGCAGATTAGCAATAAGTAAATAATTAACCACACTTTTATCTGAATCTCAGAGCAGCACTTTCAGATGTGCCCCATTTAAATGAATTGGAATTAAAATATTTAGAGTATATGTGGAAATTGAAGGGTGCCATTTTGTAATTATACTTACAATCATAAAGTTTGCTAAAATCCACTTTTATCATTGACATTTCAAAAATAGGGATAAAGTCTCGATGTTTGTAGTTTATCCTAAGAACTCATATCAGGAATTCTCTTTTTGCTTTTCATTAGGAGAGAAGACAACTGAGAAATATACCTTGGTGTTTACAGTTGTATATTTGTTTTGGGTGTTCTATACTGGCTTTGTAGAATAAGGCTTTATATCAATAGGACAAACTATGAGTGTTAATCAAAGATTCGGGATGAAGACAAAGTCTGCTATTCATAAAATATGAAATTCTTGCCAGTGGTATAAAATATACCATTGACATGTTGGTTTTCTTTTCTTTTTTTTTTTTTATAAAGGAATTGCAGCAGTATCTAGCTAGCCTGGCTGAACAGTGCAGTGCTGACAATAATGGTGTAGAGCTCCCAGTTGTAATAATTCTTGATAATCTCCATCATGTGGGCTCTTTGAGTGATATCTTCAATGGTTTTCTCAACTGCAAATACAACAAATGGTATGCTTATGAAATGTTTTGAATGATGAAACATAAAAAAGTGATCAAATGTGCTTTCTTGTGTCTTTATACCTCTTAAGACCTATAATTGGTGTCATTAATTTGAGAAGCCTTCATTAATATTACACATTTCTAAAAAAAAAAAAATCCATGTATTTTTTAGAAAATCTACTTATTTATTCAATAACTATGTCCCAGGCATGTTTATGGGAACATGATTTACCTGATGGCATTAGCTTCAACAAATATGCAGGAGGTCTGGGAGACTATGTCAATGACAGAATGTTTGAATCAGGAGAATGAAGAACCAGAATGAGTCTTTTGAGCCCTGCTTTCATTCTTAGTCTGTATCAAAGTTTAAATTCAACCTTTCTATAGAAATAAATTTAGTACATTCAGATATACCTCTCTCCATTAATAAGTGCAATTTTTAACTATTACAGTGGAAGGAAAGGTTGAAATAGAGAGTCTAAAAAATCTGAAAACCCACTTAAGACTCATACATGGCCTCTAAAAAAAAAAAAAAAGACATATAAGTGCAATAACATAAGCATTAGTTTTAATGGTACAAGTATTCCAATTAATCTCTGCTAGAGCTTTTTTAAATTGTTTAATATAGATACTATATTTTAATATAGACACAGTATTTGCTTAATAAATACTGACACAAAGATACAAATTCTTTCATGCTATCATATTAAGGACCTTTAAAATAAATGTGAAACAATAAAAGAGGAAAATAAATGAATTTGATTATAAGCATGAGAATCATGTTAGAGTGGGATAAGACCAGTGTGGTTTTTCTGTCTAATCTTTTTATTTGATAGATGTGTATAAACTTAGGCTCAGAGAGGTGAAAGGAGTGAAATAAGGGTGAAATAGGCAGGTTCAGGAAATTTTAAAATTATGGGATCCATGGAAAAAGCACAGGGCTACAAAGCTGCAAAAGGGTACATTTCCATAAGACAAGGGATCTTGGAGTGGCAGGAGGTATATTTCCAAAAGATAAAAGAAGTTGGGAGCTGAAAAAGGTACGCATTTAAAGACTAAAGGGAAGGAAACCCCTCATTCAAAGAGGGAGGAAGAAAAGCCCAGGGGAAATAGGAGAGCCATAAAGGAGAAGAAGGGGGTAACCTCAAGTGCTTCCCTAGAGGACTGAGCTCAGGAGTTGCTATAGTGACCAAATCAAAGGGAATATGGAGGCACAAAAACTGCAGCCTTTATAACCCCTTTATAACCTTGGAAAAAGGGACTCTGTGGGACCCTTTCCCCCTTTCCACATGGGAGTCTGCTTGTTTCTCAATAAATTCCCACCTTTGCTATACCTACCTCCATCCATGGTTTCATTCTTTCACTCCAGTAGACAAGAGCTCTCAGGAAGCCATCCTGCCCAGGGGAACACCGTGCACTTCCAGTCCAAATTTCTTGTTTCAGAGGGAAAATGATTTGCCCACAATTCAAGAGCTGAAATTACAACTCTAAATCCTAATGTCCAGTTTGATAATCTTTGTCGTTTTGCAACCCAGCATTACAAAATTACCCTTTTAAAGCCTATTATAAATGGAATACTCACATTTATCTAAATTGTTTTCTAAGAGAATTTAATATATTAATCTATTTTACCTTCAGTATATCTACATATTCTACTCTTTTTTTTTCTCCCCCCTCCCAGTCCATATATTATCGGAACAATGAATCAGGGAGTTTCTTCATCACCAAATCTAGAGCTGCATCACAATTTCAGGTAAAGATAAATGGAATGCTTTGTTTTTTTGTTTTAGGAGGGTTTTTGCTTTTTTTCATTGTCTTTCTCTTTGTTTTGTGGTTGTTTTTCCATTTGACAGATCCTGCCTGTGGTGACCTGTGGTGTGAAAATAATTCTCACTTTGTATGACACTCTTTCTCAAAAAGACTTTGTAGGATCCTCAACCCGTAATCAGAAGCGTTTCTTTAAAAAAAGAAATGTTTTTCCTATTCACTTTGTCACTAGCTAATGCGGCACACTTTTCCTGAGTGTGAGGAATGTGAAGAGAGCTCCTATTTTAGGACTTGTGATTCTTCACAGAAGAGTGCGCCCTGTGGATACTCCCACTCACTTCTGAGGCACAGGAGCTTCTCTTTATCTCAAAAAGAAGATGCAGTTACATAATAGCTCTAATGCTAATAGACCTCTTAGCCCTTAGATCATTAAAATGAAAATGTGGCCACCAATGGACAAAGAAACTCTCTATTGGAAAGAGAATTATTATGGACTTAAAATGTAATTATGTAAAGATTTCTGATGTCCTTTTATTTTCTTTTTATAGGTGGGTACTATGTGCAAACCACACTGAACCAGTGAAAGGCTTCTTAGGCAGATATCTTCGAAGGAAACTAATAGAGCTAGAAATTGAAAGGAATATCCGTAATAATGACCTAGTCAAAATTATAGATTGGATTCCTAAGACATGGCATCATCTCAACAGTTTTTTGGAAACACACAGTTCTTCTGATGTTACCATTGGTGAGTTGCAAAATTGCAATGTGCCATTTGCTAGGAACTAAGAGTACGTGGTGAAGATGACCAGATTGGTTGGTAGAAAATAACAAGTGAAGCTTATGTGTTTCAAGCTTCTAAAGATTTGTTTTTCTTCTTTCCCTTCTGAAAGTTTGCCTTCTTCTAAGTTTTGGATCTCCAATTTGTCTGACAATTGTAGATTACTAAGATATTACTGAGATCAAATAAGTATAGACAGATATTCTAAAAATCAAATAACATTTAAAATAAATTGTATCTGTGTAGAATACCTTTTTATGCTGAAAACAAATTTTAGATAATGACTCATATCTAATATAGTTATGAGAGAAGATTTTAGAAATAATTTAGGTATTTTATAGGTAATTCATGTATTTTATATTTTTCATGAAGACAAAAATGTTTGAATTATTTCTCTGTAGTTGGCATAAATGTTTTTTATATATATATTTTTTTCTTAAGTTGCATGTATAAAAGTCCACTTCTCATTGTTATGGATCATAAAGACATACTCCGTAAAGATAGTGTAGATTAGAAAAATGAATGACATATTATATATCTGGAAATTCATTTTCAGCACATTACATTATTTGTAAAATGGGGTAGGTTGGCTAGATTATGACCTTGAAGATTTCTTCTAACTCTAATATATTATGTTTTTTATTAAGATTTTAATGTGAAAACCAAAGGGAGTCCAAAGAAGGTTTGGTCTTTAGTAAAATATACTTTATAGTAATCAAGCTTGTCAACATTAAAATTTTCTAAGAATCCTGCAAGAAATATATTACTTCTCCCTATATCATCTCTAAATATGTGTTTAGATTATTAAATACAGTTATTCTCAGTAATATTTTGTTAATTTGTTTCTTTTCAGGTCCCCGACTTTTCCTTTCTTGCCCCATGGATGTAGAAGGTTCTAGAGTGTGGTTCATGGATCTCTGGAACTATTCTTTGGTACCTTATATTCTGGAGGCAGTAAGAGAAGGTCTTCAGGTACTTAAATTTATTTACCGTTCTAAAAACATCATTAATTTAAGCACAGGAAAAGATACTAAACATCAGTAGTCGTTATGAAAATAATAAAATAAAATAAAACACAGTGAGACACCATTACACACTCATTGAAATGGCTTTAAATGTTTTTTAATGTCAATATTAAATGCTGGGAGAATGTGGAGCAACTAAAAAATCTTCATATGGGTGGTAGGGATGCAAAATAGTTCAGCCACTTCGGAAAATAGTATGACAGTTTTCTCTAAAGTTAAACATACATTTGTCATATGACCCATTAACTTATTTCTGGGTATTTTTTCTGGGTAAATGAAAATGTATTGTTCACACAAAAATCTATACATGTTTGTACCAGTATTATTCATTATCACCAAAACTGACAATAACCCAAATGTCCTTTAGTGGAAGTGTCCTTTAGTGGGTAAGTGGTTAAACAAACCGTGGTATATCCATACAAAGAAATACTACAGGAAAAATATTATTAATTTAAAAGCAAAACATTCCTTTCTCTGGGTATTGATGCAGAAAACTAAAGACGAGCAATATAAATATAATGATAACCTTTTAAAGAGCAATTAGTATGTAATACTTTTGCCTGTTCTGAGAATAAATATTTAGGAGAAAGTAAAAGCACGATTATTTCAATAACTTACACACTTAAGGCCAAATTTATTGCCATGGGTGTTTGCTTTCAGACTATTCTTATTAAATAGCCCATAATCACAGAGCTCTACATCTTATAAATCAGGCATGTTTACATGAACCTTGATCATTTATTCTCTTATCATATAGTTTACAACAAGTAGTCTTTGTTTATAGGTTCTCCTGTTTTTAGTATACTTTATTGTTTGAAGCCCATTAATATCACTTGCAAGATTCTGTACTGTTTTTGAGAGAGTGCTTTAAATCCAAAGGCAGTTCTATGAGGAGTTGGTTTAGCACCATTTCTGCTATTCCTCTAATAAGTCCCTGCAGCCAGCCCTTCTATTTACTCTTAACTAAAAGGTCAAAACATATTATTAACAAGAAAACCTTTCTTCAACAAAACATATTATCCTTTTTCCATTAATCTTGCCATTTCCTTAAATTGGAGTTGAAATTTCATGAAACTGTAGAATTATAAAACTCAAGGTTGAAATATTAAGTTTTGTGTCACATAATTGGCTAACTCATTTTAGAAGAATCCAATCTTCTTTTCAATAACTCAGCCAAGGTTTAGGCAGTTTTTGCTTAGGCATGATTATTTTGATTATTATAACTGTTACTAGAATTAAGACATAGCTTTCCATACTTTGTCATCTGCAATACTGTATTGTCTTTGTTTTACTATCCAAAGGATTGGTTATCTGTTTTCTTTCCTTTTACTCTCTTTGAACTTCATGTCCTCCTCACCTAACTAGCATGGCATGGCAGTATTTAGAACTATCATGATTGTTCTAATGTACATGACAAATATTATGGGGATGTTCTGACCCCTCAGATATTAGAGAATGCTGTCAATTGGTTCTATTCCAGATTTAAGTAACCTAATTTTATAATTTTAAGGAAATGAGCTAATATAAACCAGAAAAATGGTTCTAATAAAGTAAAGTAAAATCTATACCTAAAGTTTTAATTCTTCTGATATAAAATATAAAATATCACTTCTCAGGATTCCTCTAAAAAAATGCTGCCTAAAATGTAAGTTGGGTCTCTCACTTTTTATCATTTATACCCAAAAATATTTTTATGAAAATTTACCTATAATATTCTAGAAGTAATCATTTTAAAACTTACTATTTAAATGAGTTGCTTGTTTTCTAGATACTCTGAGTATTAATGAGCTATTATCCAAGTTTTTACATATGAAATGCTTCTTGTTTCATCTGATTGCTAAGACATAGAGAGAAAAAGAAGCTTTTCAACAATTCAAAAACCTTAAAACAATCAGATTTCTTAGATCTCATTTCTTTAAAGTGCATGTATTTAAAATCAATATTATTTATAAAACACAATCCTGAGAATTATAATTTTATAAAGCTTTCAATTGGAGGAGAGTAATACAAGCTTCCCAACTAAAACTGAAAGATATTTCAAAACTAGTTTTATAAAAAGGATAAAAATGTTCAAGTGTCTTGCTGTGGTTCTGGATGTTTAACAGTAGGTCAGTGTGAATGCTGACTCCACTGTGATGAAAGGAGTTTGGGAGAAAAGTCCAGCACATGGAAAAGATAAAAAAGGAAAACCCTGTGGTGGGTAGACAGTTCTCTTTGCTGCTGAAGGCTGTACTAAGCCCGAAGTCCACTGGCAGATGTTATGCTTCAGTGGTCCATGTATGTCTTCAGGAGGAGCAGGAAGGAAAGGAATATCATGAACCCTTTCCTTAGATCTCAGCACTGCAGCAAAGAACCTTGAGCAAGAGGTGGAAAAACTAAGCCTGATTGCAAAGATGAAACTCTGAGTTGAGAGGAATAGAAAAATATCTTTTTAAATGAAGGCTGATGCTTTGGTGCAGAACCATATGGGGAGTACTCTCTGCCAGATGTTCTAGTTGGAAAAACATCTTTGATGCAGCAGATCCTAGTTTTTATTCTGGTGATTCCATGTTTCTTGAAATGTCAACAATGAGTTATTTTCATTCTGAATATTTAAATTTATCTTTTTTCAATTATTTTTAAATCTGTTAAACTCTAAAATATAGAATCAGACTTGTTTTCCTTTATATTAGTAAATCTATTTTGCTGCCCTAAATGATTCTAGACTTTAATAATCTTTTTACAACATTTGCTTTCCAAGAATTACACATTTATCTTTTATGTTTTATATCCTCTGTACAGTAAGTTTTTAACTGAAAGAACTTCTACTCTAAAACAAGAACTGTGTTTTAAAAATCTAATGATTGCTACCTCTACCATCACATCCTAAGGAAATATACAGACACCAGAACCTTGGCTCCTTTTTTTTTTTTTTTTTTTTTTTTTTTGCAAGATTGCCACACTGCACACATCTTGTGCAGGAGAAACCCAAAAGACAATTCCAAGGTTTCATTGTTTATCATATTGTATTTGTCTCATTGAACTATAACAAGTCACAAAGAACACCTCATAGTGTGCCAGGTGGGACCAAATATGCACCTGGCCTCAAGAAAACATATCAGGGGGGATTGGAAGGAAATTGGAGAACTGGTGTACCCACATTATTGCCCTCTTAATTGCAACTTTTCTTTCTCTCCCTGTGTGGCCTTATATATATTTACAGTCTCTTCAGTGTGCCCTGCCCAGTAGGGTTTTTAACACCTCAGATTTATCATCTCTCTTCTACTCCACTGCCAGTATTTTAGCCAGGTTTTATCACCATTTTATTATTTACTTTTCCCTCCATATATATGTCCTCACGAAGGTGATGCTTTTTGTTTCCCATTTTTACTAGTGACCTCATAAGTAAACATCTAAAAAGAGTTTTTACAGGAAACAATGAGATTCTAGATGAAGTCAATCTGAGGAAAATGGTTATCAAAGAAAGTATTCTTTTTTAAATATTTTTATTGATTTCAGAGAGGAAGAGATAGGGAGAGGGAGAGATAGAAACATCAATGATGAGGGAGAATTATTGATTAGCTGCCTCCTGCACACCTCCTCATGGGGATCAAACCCACATCCCTGGCATATGCCTTGTTCAGAATCGCACATGGGACCTTTCAGTCCAGAGGCCAATGCTCTATCCCTTGAGCTAAACCAGCTAAAGCAGTGAGAAAGTATTCTTATTCTCTCAGTAACTTTGAGTTAAGTGGGGAAAAAGAAGTCTCTTTTCTTTTATTAATCATTTTTCCAAAGTAGTACACTTTTGTAGAGAGCTCTGCTTAGTATCTAGCATAGCTTTATTCAATTCTCCATAACCAGAACTTTTCTTTCTCAACTTTGAGGGATTTTTTGTGTTTGTAAAATTATTAATAAAGATAAATGTGGTATGCCTGGCTGGTGTGGCTCAGTGGTTGAGTATTGACCATGAACCAAGAGGTCACCAATTCCATTCCCAGTCTGGGTTGAAGGCTCAATCCCCAATAGGGAGCATGTAGGAGGCAGCTGCTTGATGTTCCTCTCTCATCAATGTCTCTCTCTCTCTCTCTCTCTCTCTCTCTCTCTCTCTCTCTCTCCCTTTCCCTTCCTCTCTCTGAAATAAATAAAAACATATATTTTTTAAAATATATTTTATTGATTTTTCACAGAGAGGAAAAGAGAGGGATAGAGAATTAGAGACATCAGTGAGAGAGAAACATCCATCAGCTGCCTCTTGCACACCCCCTACTGGGGACGTGCCTGCAACCAAGGTATATGCCCTTGACTGGAATCAAACCTGGGACCCTTCAGTCCACAGGCCAATGCTCTATCCACTGAGCCAAACTGGTTTAGGCTAAAAACATATTTTTAAAAAAGATAAATGTGGGTAGTCATTTCAACATGTTAAAATAAACTTCCCTCACCCTCTCCCCTAATGCTGATCATCGCTCCCCTATATTTAGCTTAATTTTGTCTAGCCTTCAAATTTTAAGTGAGCTATGTAGACACTATATGTTTAAAGTATGACAAATTGTATGTGCACAGTAATTCCCTTGAAAGGCCCATAAAAACTTAGTTTGCAAAGGAATCATTCAATGAGTAGTCACCTTTTTTCTAAGTAGAAATGCATTGTATTTATTATTTTTAATTTTTTATTGCTGTTTTTAAATTTTATCTTTATTGTTGAATGTATTACAGATGTCCCCTTTTTTTCCCTATTGCCTCCCTCCACCCTGTACCCATCTCTCACCAGGCCTTTACCACACTATTGTCTACTCCATAGGTTATGCATATGTGAATAAAAGTTCTTTAGTTAATATCTCCCCACCCACCCCTACTTTCCCTCTGAGATGCATTCCATATGTGCTAAGCATGTGATCTCCTTTTAGATGTATGGGAAACGGGCACCTTGGGAAGATCCCTCAAAGTGGGTGCTTGATACCTATCCATGGAACTCAGCATCTCTGCCTCAGGAGGGCCCAGCATTACTTCAGTTACGACCAGAAGATGTTGGGTATGAGGGCTGCATCTCCACAAAGGAAGCTACAACCTCAAAGCACATTCCACAGACTGACACAGAGGGGGATCCCCTGGTAAGAAGCTGATGTATGATTCTTTTTATAAAATCTTGATTACAGTGTGTGGTCATTATTATTTAGTCATTTAGATCAAAGATAAGACTTATCTTGGGTAATATTTGGGATTGTTCTGAAATTGATACTACTCAGTTTTAACTACTTTTTCCTTTGACTCACTTTCATTGGCTGATTTTCTTTAAACAAAAGACCAAATGTGTATGTTTAAAAATGATCAAGAAACTGAAAGCAGGATGAACTTTATGACCATAATTGTCTCTTGTTATGCGTAAACCTCTACAAAAAGTTAATTAAATTTTTAGATTGCATGACTAAATTCACTTGGTATTTAAGAGAAAAATGAATTTTGTTCTTAAATGAAGAAACAAAAAGGAAATCATATAATGTACACTTGGAGAAATGAAGAGTATACTTATAAAAGGGTAATATGTTAATTAGACTGGAAGTATTCCAGACGACCCTCCAGATGTCCTTCTGGACAAACTGTGCCCCGGAGAGCCCAAGAAAGCTGCCATGGCTGGAGGGCCCATCGCAGAGCTCCGGCCAGGTTGGTAGGGCCTCCCTCTGCACAGCATTGATCACACAGCCCTGGCAGGGTGGGCAGGCGGACAGGGCCTCCCTGTGGGCAGTAATGGGTCCCATCCACAGCCCTGGCTGGGTGGGCAGGGCCTCTCTCTGCTCTGCCATTGATCCCAGAGCCCCAGTAGGGGATTAATGGTGGAACTCAGGCCAGGTGGGAAGGGCCTCCCTGTAGGCGGGATAAATGAGGGAGCAGATTGAGGCCCTTCTCACTAGGCCTGGGCTCTGCCATTCATCCCCACCTACAGGGAGGCCCTGCCCACCCTTCTGGGGCTCCGGGATCAATGGCAGAGCAGAGAGGGGCCCTGCCCACCCTGCCAGGGCTCTGTGATCAATGTACTTGTCTTCTATATTTTTTATTCTAGATGATTTTCTATAGATTGAAAAGAGAGCCAGGGTCTCCCATTCTGAGTGAAAATTGGGGTAAAAAATACCCTGATTCCTAATCTGCTAAATATCTGAAGAAATAAGGGTTTATGCCATAATAACATGTTAAAACGCAAAGGACTTATCATCTAAAAATAATTCTTTGAATCAGGTACATTCTTGTAGAAAAGTAAATAATTTTATTTCTCTGTATTTCTATAATTATTAAAGTAAGGTAAAAATATATTTGCAATCCAATTTAAATCAAATTGTTAGGGGAAAATCTACCATTTAATGTCAGAAGTATTTTTTTTTTTAAATCCAAACAAAGATGTAGGTTTTTTGCATAGCTCACTGTATTTTTAAAATACAACAAGATATTCATTTTACAATTGTTAATATGTGATAAGTATATACTCAGGGCTAAGCCTTGATGATCAGAGGATCAATAAGCTGTCATTTTTTTTATCTCAGGAAGCTTGCAGTTTATCTATCTATCTAAATTACAGTAAAATAGTCATATAAGCACAAGCAATATATATATATATATCTTAAAGTTGTAAGTTTATTGAGGAAGTTTCTACTAGGAAAAGCTTCAAAGAGGATATGCATGAGCTAGGTCTGGGATGAATAGAAGTTCATCATGTGGTTGGACAGAAAACCTTCAAAATTAAGAACATAGCAGGTGAAACATTATGGAACGGTATAATAAAAACAATAAGTTTAGGAAACTATATTCCAACTAGAGGCCCGGTGTATGAATCCATCCATGGGTGGGGTTGATCAGGGTGGCCCTGGGGTCAGAGCCTAGCTTGTACTCCCAGGTTCACACCCCCAGCTCACACACCTTGCTTTGCAGCTCCACAGCCCCGTCTGGCACCACACCATGGTCTGGTGCTGCCCGTTCACCTGCTCCACCATCCCATTGTGGTCCCACTCTCATCGGGTCCCATCGGGGCCAGCAGCACCTCCACTGCCATCTGCATTGCCAATGCCCGCCATGTTTTGCAGCACCCCTGGTGGTCATTGCACATCATAGCAAGTAGTTGAACTCAGGTCAAACACTAGGTCAAACAATTTGCATATTAGGCTTTTATTATATAGGATCAGTGGTATTAGAACAAAGGAGGCAGGAGGAATTAAAGCATTGGAGTGATTTCATACATTGGTAACTAAGATAGCATTATAACCCTTCAAACAGACCTCATTAATCATTTCTATTCTTAGTAAATTAGTAGGGCTCAAAAACAGAGATCTGTTGTACAAATCATCTTCACCAGGTGCTTGAACACATAGCGAGCCATCTACTAACAGGGGAGGAATGGACCAAGGAAAGAAGGGAGGGGATATGATGTGCAGGAAGGTCAGGGAGTGTGTATGAGACAGAGAAAGAGACAGAGAGAGGGGGAGAGAGAAAAACTGTTGATGGAGACATTTTGGCTTTTTGGCTTCCTGAGTTCAAGAGGTTATCACCAACTACTTTGATTTCATATTTTTATGTAGCTTATTTGTAAATTCAGAGTTAGACCAAAAATTATATTGAAAACTATTTTCCTGAAGAATATTAAAATAACACCAAATATGCTATAACTGCCGCCTTTTTGTCAGAAAGGCAGAGTTGCTGAACACACATTTTACACGGAGCATACAGCAGTCATATCCTTACAGAAGACTACAGAAGTCCTTTTTAAAAGCTTTCTCTTCTCTATGGGATCAGATTGTCTATTTCTCTATGTTAAAAAAAAGAAGAAAAGAAAAGAACAACTTTGATGATTTTATAAGTTAATAAAATTAGTATGCATTCAATAATATAGAGATTATTCTAATTTGTAGAAACCCTTGAAAAGAAAACAAGCCCACTACTTCCTGAAGTCATGTGCCAATTTTTCTTTGCTTTGTTGAACTGCTTCTCTACAATTCGCTTGTAAACAATCTTTCTTCTTACTTCCCTCTCTAACAAAGGATTTGAAGATCCATTGAAAGCCAAGCAAGGTGGCTGCCTTTCATTTTGTAATGCATGAAAATGCTCCCTGACTTTCTCCCCTTTCTGCCTTCATGCTTATGTCCCTTTTACTGGAACAAATATTGCCATTGTCCCATAGGGCCGGGAAACTCAAAACAGCCGCTACTGTTCCAGAAGGTGGTTTTTGTTGTCGGTGATATATCAATCACATTTTAGCCAGAAATTCAACAACAGAAACTTGACAGTGATTATTTCCTTCTCCCTCTTCAAACACTCATGGTCTGCTTCCTTCAGTCACCTCCTCGGGAGGCCAGTCCTAAACAGCAGATGGTGTGCTGTGTGCAGCAGCTGGCTCCCCTCCACGCCACCCCCGCCTTCTCCCGGGACTGCGTGTGTGAGCCTGCCTGCCGGTGCGTCTGTGTGTGCAGGGGCACTCACGACTTTCAGTTGCCATTCAGTGCTTTCTGCTTCTCCCAGCCAAAAAGCTGGGAAGCTTGGCACACTCTCCAGCCATGAGCCCAGATGTCCAGCTGTGATACAGTTTCCTTCCCAGCCTCCCTGCTGCAACAGGATTCATTCAGAACCCCAAATAAAAGAGTGGATCTCGAGGCTTTATTTGGTCCTTATGGTTTGGTGTTGTAGTCATATTTCAGAGAAACAGAGTAGGTGCCAGGGGCAATGAGTAAATCTAAAGTCGTTTTCCCGTTTCACTTGGGTGGGTTGAGACGGTTCCTCTGTATGGCTCGGGGCCTCCTGTTTTATGGGGCTGGCTTCCTCAGTGCATCATTGCCTGCATCCCATGTCTCTCTTTCTTTTCTTCAGATGAATATGCTAATGAAACTCCAAGAAGCAGCCAATTACTCCAGCACACAAAGCTGCGACAGCGACAGCACCAGCCACCACGAAGACAATTTGGATTCGTCTCTTGAATCTACCCTCTAGAGAGTGGAAAACGTTGGGGGAAAGACTATGCTTTTTAAAAAATGTTTCAAAACTAAGGTATTTTCATTAAACCACTGCCAGTATGAAAGCACCTACCAAGGGTCCTGCCCCAGAGTCCTGGTCTCTCCACGGGAGCAGCAGAACTAAGTCTGAACCGCCAAGAAGTTAAATTGAAAGGGAAGCTTAACCTTCTTTTGTTTCTAGGCTTTTTTATATCTGCGGAGGGATGTCATACTCCTTTACTCAACTGGAAGGGACCCTAACGATAGGGCAACCGAATAGATTGCACACGGGATAGCCAAACTGGACTTTGTGTTTTTCCTCTTTAAGTGTTTACAAGACAGACCTTGTTTTGTCCCTTCGTTTCGTTGCCTCTGGCAATCTGTCCTCCCCAAGCAGGGTTCCTTCTCCTGACCCCTCCGACCTCCTTCCTGCCGCATGGTGCTGGCCACAGGGCTCCAGTAGTGTGTGTGTTGTGAGCTCGCCCCATTCCAAAACCAGGCCGAGAGGCCCGTCCTCTGTAAGCACAAACGGAATTGTGCAGCCACCAGGGAAGCACTACCGTGGCCAAGCTGGAGAGGTGCCAATTAATTCCTGCGCTCATGTCCCCGTGACGCGCTCCGCCAACTGTCAGTATCTGAGTCACAGGTTTTCTAAGGTTGTTTTTACCACTGGGGTCTTTTTAAGCCACCTGCCCACCCCCTTCACAAGAGTTTTATACCAATTATCAGTCAACACTGACACAAGGCTTGCTTAGGGCTTTACTTGTTTGAGCCTTTTCAGTGAGAGAAGGAACATTTCCTATGGTGCTGTCTCGCTGCCTTAAAACAGATTTCTACAACAGTTGAACAGTTTAAATCCTAAACCATTGGTGATTCCCACTGTCTTTCATTTGTAACCAAGCAACTGCAGGTAACACAGTAGCCTCATCTCTAGAGATCTTTTTTGTTTTTGTTTTTTTAAGAAATGGGTAGGAGAAAGATCAGTATTTTTTTCCTTGTGACTAGATTGCTTTGCCTATCCTCAAGTATCCATGCAACCCAGAGACCCTCTCCAACCATCACTTCAAAGCTAAGACATGTGGCTAAATTCCATCCGGTTCCAGGTGAGAGAGTTTCTGGAGGTGGGAGATTTTGAATTCCTTCCCAGCAGAACTGGAAGCACTAGATACAGCATGAGCACAACTGTTTGGCTTCCCCCCTGTTCTATTTTTATTATGATTATTATGATTAGTTTTCTCAGCATGTTGTTTCAATTGCTATCGGTGTCCATGAGAGATTCGGCATTCTAGAACACTGAGCAGTGACACCACTGTGGAAGTGGTGGCGTGGATACTATAAAAGGTTAGATTTGCACAGTCTACTGGGTAGGTATTGTAAATAATAATTTTTAAAACTTGCACAAGTCAAAACGAACACACACAAAATTGTATTTTATCCTGTTGGTGTTAAGAGGTGTTTCACTTCCTGAGATTTCCTGTACGTTGCAAACAAATAACAGAATGCAAACCCTCAACGCTGTTGTTACCTGGTGTGTTTGTCCTGTATTTACAGTTGTTCTGACTATGCAGGAGCTGTCAGTGCTAGAGTGAGCATGCTTCGAAACTGTACATGAAGCCAGTGCATTTTTGGAAAAGTGACCATGCCCCACAGTGCATCTGTCATGGCAGGCTTTGAAGAGAGTGTGTGAAAGCGGACTGGAGTCATCGCAGAAGTCACCACTGCACACAGGTGTTAGGTCTATCAGGCCCAAGGGCTCGGCCATGGTGTAGTCTTGTTCTGTGCGTGTGAAGCTGTGTTTCTTTCAGGACGTGTAATTGGTGCTACTCTCTGCGACCACCGTGGGTCAGTTGCTCTAGAATGATAACAACAGGAGTCGTCCGTGCAGTTTTCAGAGTGTCACTGAGTCTGTAGGTTCCACACGGTGCTATTGCCCCAAGGGAAATCGGAGCTGCATTATGCACAGAGAGTTGTCACCCTGATGTTGAAGCCCCAAAGGTGGGTCAAATCCATTGTGAAACATCGATATATGTAGCTGGATGAGTGACTAGTTATCCTTGTATCATACGTGACCTGAGAAAATTGCTAATCTTTCCCTGCCGTTTTGAGAAACACAGTCCAAACATGATCATAAACAAATTCCTGCAATACATCCCAGTAGGTCCACCTAGTTTACAACTTAAACTAGTTTGTGAAGCATTTGTCTGTACACATTTTATATTTTGTACATTTTTGATGTAACATATCATGTAAATAGGCAGAAACAGTGAAATAAATCATCTGAAAAGTTTTGTAGTCTTTGTAAAGCCCCAACAATAAGTACTTAGTGTTGATGGACTTAACTGGATGATGTATTTTCTATTGGTTTATTGTTCCTTTAGCTTGTAAACCAGCTTGCATATATTTTTTTGCAAATGTGCACCCTGTATCTGTCTAAATTATTACTTTACCATTAAAGTGGAATTATTTATTGAAAGCAAGGTGTAGTGTCTGTGTATGGAGAAAATTTGAATAATTATGCACCAAGAAGTGTCAAGCTTTGAATGTCATGTGCATGAGTAATATGCCATCAAGAGGGATGTGTGTGAATTTATTTTGCATACCTCATAGGAAGGACCTCATAGCCTTTATCAGGATCCAATTTGTAAATACAGTTGACCTTAAACATCTAGGAGGTTATGGGTACTGACCCCACACAGTGGTAATTTTTCATATACTTTTTTAAAATGTATTTTTATTGTTGAGAGAATTACAGATGTTCCCAATTATTCCCCTTTTCCCCCTTCACCTGGCTCCTGCTCCACCTTAGGTGGTCACCACACTATTGTCACTATTGTTTGTGTTCATGGGCTATGCATATGTTCTTAAGTCCTCCTTTGTGTCTGTGGGGGATTGGTTCCAGGACTCCCGTACTGAAATCTGCTGTTGCCCAAGTCCCTTATATAAAATGTCATAGAACAGTGCATACAGTCGGCCCTCCACATCCTCAGATGCTCACCCAAAATACTATTTGTTAAGTCTATTCATGGAAAACCTGGGAATATGTAGAGTGGACTGTATTTTTATTTTTAAAAATCTACACATAAGTGGGCCTCACTGAGCAGACCCCATGCTGTTCAAGGATTAACTGCATATTCAAGGTAATATTAGAATCTTTCATCCAATGTTCTCATCTGTGAAATGGGATTTTTATAGTATCTACTCATAAGATTGAATATACAATGGAATGTTTTAAAATATAATATATAAATCACTTGGACACGTGTTACATCTTAAGTGCTCTATAAGTGTTGGCTCTGATTATTTTCAACAAAAAATTATTATATACCTAATGGGTGTCAGGCAGCTTTCTTAGACATCAGAAGCATTGAGACACAGGAAACTTATAGATTGTGCTCTTGCATCTCCATCTATCACTTCTTGTGTATCTAAGTCTCTATTATAAGGGTGACCAGTGAGAAGTCCACTGAAGAATAGCTACAGGAAGTATTTTCAGACATTGGTTGAATCTACAATCACAGAGAATTGTGTTGGAATTTGGAGAAATTTAAATGCTTTTATTTCATTCTTTTGGACTTATGCATAAAGATATTTTATAAGAAATAATCAACCTTAAATAAAGTCTAATTCTATGTTTTGCTCAGGTAGGACATTTAAAAAGAAATTTCAATTGTGTTTTGCTTTTTGGGGGAATTATCAACTAATAGGTAAATATTGTGTTATTGAACTAAGTATTTTTTATTCAGTGAAAATGATTTGGATAAGTAATCATTAGGAAATCTTTTCTCCATGGGAAGTATACATTATCTCTTAGTTACCCAGGAGTTCCTAGGTAAGAAAGTGTATTTATAGAAATTAAGCATAGCACATTCTGAATCAGAATCTCATTAGAGAAAATAAAAATTCTGAAGTTGTTTTACATAAAATTGCAAGAAATATATAAATAAACTTTTCTTTAATCACCTTAATTTCTGGATTCACATGGTAGAGCTGAAGTTGATGAACAACAGAATAAATAATTTTATATTGATTACATATTAAAATGAAAATATTTTCAGTATAGTGGGTATATTAACTATAGTATTAAAATTAAATGACCTGTTTTTTTTTTCACTTTATAATGTGGCTACTAGAATATTTACAACTAAATATGTTGCTCATATTTGTGACTCATTATTTCTCTTCCTATTGATAGCACTGCTATGGAAAGATTGATCTTTATAAAGTGTAAATGTGATCACCTCCCTCATTTTTTTTCTATTTTGTTTTTATGAATAAGTTTCAAATATTGAAGGACAAAAATTCCTAGCTCAATATGAACCTTGCTTATATTCCTTGGCATCCTTGTTTCCATGTCTATTGCCCCCATTTACTTCTCTCTATGACATGATGCTAACTGTAGGACCTGAAGGAATTGCTGAAACAGTAACAATAGTTTTCCAGACAAGTTAGCTATGAGCATATGTCCAAGTGTAATTATAATCTTGCTATGTAGATCAATATAAAGATTTCTTTTCTATTAAACACATTTATAGAAAATTTAGATTACACACAAAAAAATGTGTGTGTGTGTGTGTGTGTGTGTGTGTGTGTGTGTGTGTTTAAAGATCCCCAACCCCTTGGGTAAGTGATTGGTTTCCCAAGACAAAGAGTAATCCCATAAATAATTAACCAGTTATTGAAAATTGATAAACATTTTTTCAGAGTTTTAATTTATTCAAAAATAGAAGATCTCTGGTTATATCCAGCAATAATATTTGTCCCAGACCAGGTTTGAAGCAAACATTTCTTTTTTAGTAATTTACTTCTTTTTTCCCAAGATCCTTACACATTCACAAATGGCATTACCTTATACAAGACTTTTCCCTCAGCCTAGGTAAAAAAAATAAAATAAATTTTTTTGAGTTATTTGCTTTCTAGGGAAAATATGTATATAAAATGTGCCCCACTTATTGTGCTGCAGTTTTAGGGCCTAGAATATAGTGCATTCTCAATAAATAAATATTTAATAAAAATATTTCTGATCATAGTCACAACAACTGAATTTTAGTTTATGTTAAACAAAAGCATTAAACTTGAGAGGAATCACTGTTACAGGTGTTGAGCTCTCTGGGAAGCCACATGAATAAATAGAATGTGACTTAGTGACCAGAGGAAGGAGGTGGATAACCTGACGACTTGGGTCGTTTCGTACAATGTACTGCTTACAATTGGGTTGTTTCCCCCTTTAGATGTTTCTACCAACTTTTCTTTTTCTTTCTACTTTTCAACTCCTTTGAAGATGCCTTAGTTATATATAATGTAATTTAAATGTGTAAATTTTGGGGGGAACATATAAAATAAAATACAACAGCAGTTGGAAATGTAGTGCTACCTAGAGCCTAGAAGAGAGGTAGAGGCGGGGATTAAAACAGGAATCCTTAGCATAGAAATAAGGATGATGACAGATAATAAAATGCACCTGATATAACTGGAGTGCTTCTAAACATTTGTGACACAAATAATGTGTGTCTTTCAGTTCCCAGATAACCATTCTTCTGAGGAATAGTAGGAAGTCTAGAAGTCTAGTCAAAGCCCATCCAAAGACACGTGAATGCTTATGAGTACCTTCTGCAGTCCTCTTAGTCCTATTTGCTCCTAACTTGGTATGCTGAATAGTGGCAGCTGAGTATGAGCTGGTTTTAGAAGACAGTATTCAACATGCAGAAGCTGGTTCAAATTCCCTATGGACCCTTTTCTTGTGGTGGTTTATTTGCCTAAAGTAGCATCTATTTGAGGGTGTGCTGCCTAATTCCTAAGCAAATGGTTTTTCTGGTCCATTCCCTAGTCCAGCCCTTCCCTGGGTTACTGGACTACAGTATAGGAGAGACTAGGCCAGCTCTTCAGCTGGCACAAAGATTGGGCAATGTTGCCCAGATATCTTGTATTAGTTGAACTTCTGAGGTTAAAGCAAGCACAAGGAACAGGCAGAGACATGCTGTTGGTGGTTTGAGATAAATCCTCCCATTTGGCCACCACACAGAAGCTAGAGGAGACACACCAATATTGGTAGTTGATCCAGGAAGGAAAATGTAGCTAGCCTGCCTTGTGGTGAAGCTTTGTACTCTAGACTAACTCAGCACTTCCACTGGAGATATAATGAGAGCTACATGTGCAAAGTTTAATTTTTCAGTAGCCATAAGTATAAAAGTAAGAAACAGGTGAGATTAATTATAATGGTCTATTTTATTAGGCCAACATATCAAAATTATTATAATTTCAATATGTAATTAAGCTAGAATTCTTTTATATTTTAGTACTAAGTAAATAGTATATTTTTGTACTAAGTCTTTGAAATCTAGCATGTATTTTATACTCTCAGTTCAAATATTAAATTTTCACCAGAACAACTTGATTATTCAGAATTTAAACACTTATAAAACAGGTTCACCAAGTTGTCCTCAACGTAATTAACATAAATTTAATACTAATTTTAAATTTAAATTTTATATAATTACCTTTAAAATGAAAACTTGATTTTCTAAATCGTTGTAGCCGTCAAGTGCTGAGTAGCCACAGGTTGACAGTGGCTGCTACCGAATAGGAGAGCACAGCAATAGCCTCTCTTGGCAACCAGCTCACACATAGACCTTCTTCCCAGCTGCAAACACCAACCTGGGACTTTGACTTGAAACTTATCCAACCTACTTGATTCAGAGACCCAGACCATATTCCCTTCACAGGTAGTGCTGGGTTACAATCGTTCATTGTAACTGTTCCAGTGAATTTGTTATCCTTCTTTTATCTCAAGCTTTGATAAAGATTACCTTGATCTAACTTTACAAACCTTTTTCCTTAATGTCAACCACTGAGTGAAAATCATGGGCTCTAGTAAATATGTCTACTCTTTGTCTGGAAGAGCCCTTTATAGACATTTCTATCCCTATCTTTATATATTAGTATCTATGTAGGTATATCTATAGAAGAGATGATAGATAGATAGATAGATAGATAGATAGATAGATGATAAATATACTCTTATCTTGTATTCTGAGGCAAATCCCAATATTTGGATAAAAAATAGCCTCAACTCAAATTGTTCTTTTGCCTGACTGGAAATTATTATCTTCTCTAGATTTAAAATGACTTCCAGATCAAGATTAAAATTTTACTAAAGACTCATCAACAATAGTAATATTTCCTATCTAATAAAAGAACAATAGGCATATTATCCATCACTCTGCTATACCCACAAGCCACACGCAGCAGCCAATCAGGAGAGAGTATGAAAATTAACCCAACCAATTTGGCTGTGGCCATGGAGCAACAGGAGGCTTGGGTTTCTCTGGCAATGGAGGAAGCCAAGCTTTCTGCACACCCTGGTGGGCCCAGGCCTCCACTCAAGGCAACAAAGTTTCAATTATAGAAGATAAATAAATTCCAAATCCCAGGGCCTCCACTTGGGTCACCAGGAGCCATGGCCAGCCTGCAAACCACCCACCCCCAAGGAACCCCCAACCTGATCCAGGACACCCTTCGGGGCAAACCAGCCAGGCTCTACCCATGCACCAGGCCTATCTAATAGAAGAATAATATGCAACTTGACCATCACTCCAACACACAAGATGGCTGCCCCCATGTAGACACAAGATGGCCGCCACAAGATGGCCAGCAAAGAAGGGAAGTTGGGGGTGATCAAGCCTGCAAGGGAGGGCAGTTAGGGGTGATCAGGCTGGCAGAGGAGGGAAGTTGGGGGTGACTGGGCCTGCAGGGAAGGGAAGTTAGAGGGGACCCAGGCCTGCAGGGGAGAGCAGTTAGGGGGAATCAGGCCTACAGGGGAGGGCAATTAGGGGTGACAGGCTGGCAGGGGAGCAGTTAGGCATCGATCAGGCTATCAGGTTAGGGGTGATCAGACTGGCAGACAAAAGTCTTAGGGACAATCAGGAAGACAGGCAAGTGAGCCTTTGGGAACCAACAGTCCTGGATTGTGAGAGGGATGTCCAACTGCCCATTTAGGCCCCATCCCAGTAGGATCAGGCATAAATGGGCAGCCGGACATCTCTCCAGGGGTCCCATATTGGAGAGGGTGCAGGCTGGGCTGAGGGACACACACCCCAGTGCACGAATTTGGTTTTAATAGATTGTGTTTTAATAAGTGTTTTAATAGATTGTGTTTTAATAGATTGGAGATAGTAGAGTAAGAAAGAAATATCCATAAGCACACTAATCTGATTAAATGTGGTCTCTCTGGGCTATCCACTACGTTTGCTTATAGGTTTGTTGTTCACCAAACATTCTAATTGTTAATTTAACCACCTAGAAGCTCCAAACTTGTGAAGGTGATTCTCAAATGTTTTTTCCTTTCTTTTTCTTATATATGAAGTTTAAATGACTATTTCTAAGACCCATAACATCATATTTCCTTGCCTACATATGTGTTTTTTAAGGTCTGCTACTAGAATTTTAATTTACCTGCAAAAGCCACAGGGTTAACTACAGAGAACATGCTGTAAATATTGTAAGTAGTCACCTGGCAAGTTTAAGACAATAATTAGCCTTTTGTTTGTTTGTTTGTTTTTCATAGTGTAGCTTTTGGCTGTTTGATATTTTCAGCATCAGTCAGAGTTTTCTTAACTAGCATGAGAAAAAGATATAATGTACTGGGGCCACACTCAAATTTGAAATTAATAAAACCTGAAACACCATTAGGGTTTAAGTAAAATGAATTAATTATCCTGTCAAACAGAATATAATTGATACAGAGGTTATCATGTCAACTTGAAAATAAAATTTCCATATGCCATTATCATAGAACAATAACAGAAGAAGATTTTGGGGTGACCATCTGGTGTGGTAACTACATGAGAGTGATCCTGCGTTACTACTGCAGGACACCATGGATTTGCAGTCTGCTCTGGAAATTTCCTTCTCACAGAATGAATTGCAAAAGACATACAAGACCTCCAGAGAACTAGAAAATAGATCATGTGCAAACAGATGAAAACATTTCTCCAGCCAAGCAAATATTGAAACTGCTAGAATCTGACTTAGAGTTCCTGTGTGACCATTAATTTCAAACAAAGGTCAAGTTGCAGATCTCAACATCAAAAAGGCAAAAATGGAACATACCAATGGTTTGAACAAATATCAAAAATGCTGAAAGTAATTTGCATCCTTACCTTTCATTGGAAAGTTATCCTAAATGTTAATCTGAAGGAAAAAAAATGTGTGTGGCCAAATAATAATTTCTAGCATGTGTTAATATCATAGAAATATATCTACAAAATAGTACAACCAATTTTTAGAAGGTATGCCAAACTATTAAATAGCTCTTCATATAGAAAATAGCACCTAATCAGGAACAAATGGAATCCTAGAGTAAACACCACTTTTCATTGAAAGGGTAACAAGTTAGTTAAATGATTTTGTTGAATATGTATGGGACACTAATTGGAAAATTCCAAAAGAAACAACAGTGGTAATGTGATAATTATTTTTCATGTAAGCTTTAGCATTTCCAAACAGATGTTAAGAATCCTCTTGGCCTCTAAACAGAAGACATTTGTTTTATTTATTGAACATCCATTATTTTATGACATCATTGAGGAAACAAATGGTTGGTTCTAAAGTCATAATAAGGCCAATGAAAGGGAACCGTTTTTCTCATCTCCCTGAATTTTGGCCTTGGGCTAGAGGGAATAGAAAGTTCACCCAGAAAGAGCCCTCTCTGCATCTCTACTCTATGGGTGAAAGGCTTGTACAAACAATTAACTTCCTGGTACTTTGGAAAGGAGAGGTGAGGCGTGAGGTAAGGGAGTTAAGCCAGAGCCCAAATATGTTGTATTTGTGGGGGGGAAAAAAATTCATGTAAATATTACTAGCTAGTCTTCCTCCAGATTTTTCCAGGGGCCTCACCTGCTCCTGAAAGCTCTACCCCTTACTTGAACTTGCCCAGAGCAGGAGTGACTTATGTGAATGGTAAGACATGCAGCAGGTCACGTTTCCCTGCCTAAGGAGGCAGGCTGTTCTCTTAAATCTTCCTGTATTCAGACCCAGTTTCTCAATTCTTATGCAGTAAGCGTTCCTGGACAGGGGCTGTGGAAGCAATGGGAGGGGATGTTGCAGAGTCTGTCATTTCCCAGCTTCCCCACGTGCAACAGAATGAATCGAACTGTCTTTTGTCTTCAAATTGTGGTGTGAGGGAGGGCAACTAGGAAATCATGGTAGCATCTTTAATAAAATCCAGACATGTTCACTTCTAACTGTAACAGGGAGGTTTCAAAAGAAGATAATAAGGTACTAGCAGCTATATAGCTATTGTTTTATTTTTTTTAATAATAAGCTTATTCTTATTTTAGTCATAACAGTATCTGAAACATACTAGCTGTTCAATTAATGAGGCTGGATAAAGAGAGCCTTGTAAGGGCTGCAAGAGAACTCCCACATTTGATTACCAAAGGGAAACTCCCTCTCCTGAATGTGCCTGTTTTTACTGCATGCTATTCAAGCGAGGGAACCTTTGGAAATGCAATATTTGCCCTCTATTTTAAGGATACATTTTCTGTCAAGATTAAAGGAAGTAGATTTGGGATAGCAGACAATTCAATGGTTTTAAGGAAACACTTATCCTCAATTTTTAGGGGGAAAAAAATGTTAAGAGAATTGCCTTCTTCTTGAGTTACCTGAATGACCTCAACTTGCCCAAAGCAAATAACCACTGAGCCAATAAATTGTCTCCATTAATGCGCTTATGCATCTCATTTCTTTTGAGTGCCTTCATGCGATGACCATGAAAAGCACATGATAGAGTTTGTTACCTTTGATCCTTAGTAGATGAAGAAACTCTGACTCCCTACATCTGAAGTGGCTCACTTCACCTTCGCTCTACCAGAGGTTGCAAACAAATGTGTACTAATTGGCCCAGTAGCAATTTAAAAATAATTTTAATTGCTTACTGTATTAGTTTTCTATTGCTGGGTAACAAATAACTACATAGCGGCATAAAACAACACCCATTTATTATCTCACTGTCTATATGCCATCAGTCAGACTGGCTCAATTGGGCTCTTTGCTCAAGTTCTCACAAGGCTAAAGTGTTGGCTAGTTTGACCTCTGACTTGAGGGCTCTGAGGAAGAATTCACTTCCAAGCCCATTTACTTTGTTGGAAGAATTCGGTACTTATGATTGTGACTGAAGTCCCAATTTTATTTTTATATATATATATATAATATATTTTAATGATTTTTTACAGAGAGGAAGGAAGAGAGGGATAGTTAGAAACATCAAAGAAACAGAAACATCAATTCAGCTGCATCCTGCACACCCCCTACTGGGGATGTGCCAGAAACCAAGGTATAATACATGCCCTTGACCAGAATCAAACCTGGGACCTTTCAGTCCACAAGCTCTATTCACTGAGCCAAAATAGTTTTGGCTGAAGTCCCCATTTTCTCACTGGCTGTCAGCCTGTGACTACTCAACTACAGGCTGCTTGGTCCGTGGGCATGGCCCTCTGTCACCTCAAAGCTGGCAAAGGTCTGTGGCATCCTTCTCATGTTTTCCTCTTCTGATCCTACTTAATTACATTAGGCCCATTTAGATAATCAACCTTTTGCTACTGAACATCACAGTCATGGATGTGATGTCTCATCATATTGATTCCATTCACATTCAAAAGACCAAGGAGCCCTGACCAGGTAGCTCAGTTGTTTAGAGCATCATACCCATATATCAAGGTTGGAGGCTCAATCCCAGGTTGGGGGTTATACAATAAACAACCAACAAATGCATAAAGAAATAGATCAATAAATCAATGTTTCTCAAATAAAAATAAATGGAGAAGGGGAGTCAAAGGGTTATATGCAGAAGAAGGCCATTGGGAATCATTCTAATAATTCCAACTACCACACTTAACCAACATTTAAACGTAAGGGTATTTCATGTAGTTGATTCATCTTAAAATCAGAATTTCTAGACACCAGAGGCCACAGTTTACCATTACAACAGTTGGCTAGACCTGATCAGAGATAGTCCCCTTCAGAGCATTCTCCAGTGCAATTAACCAGTCCCTGTGAATGTACACCTGTCCAGTTTCACTCTGCTTGTAGTTTTGTTCTCAACTGTGTTACACAATAAACCATACAGCATTTCTGATAGTACCTAATCACAGCTCTTCCAACCTAAATGTATCCAGGGAACTAATCATCCCAATGATATCTGCACTTTGAAGATAATGAATGACAATCTCAAGCTAAGCACTGGTGTTCTTTTTGCCTCTCAAGACTGATTCTTGTAATAACATTTCAATAAACTTTGTAATTCTGAGCATGTACTGTCTTTTGGTCTGATAAGTGAATAATATTACACAAATTAAATGCTACCACTGAGTTAGCTCATGCAAAAGACACAAGCGTACTCTCAGTGGACAAATGCTTTCCCGTGTAATCGTGCCAGTAGTAGAAAATGGAATCTGTCACAAAAAATAAATTATCCAAGAGTCGGGCCATGTTCACACAGCTTGGCACTAAATTTCATTTTCCTTTTTCTTCAATTGAGAGGCAAAATAAACACGTATGACATGGTCTGAAAGATCACATTGCTCATCAAAGTTGGATTCTACAGCCTTGGAATTCCAATATGTGGAACTCAGGCAGTTGGGAGGCCTTCTGCTTTTCATGCCCTCGTTTTCTCTGTGGTCACACTCTTATTCAGTTAGGGCTTGTTGGCCTCGAGGAAAATGGCACCAGGTGTTACACAGATGGAGTCAGACCAGCCCACAGTTCAGCAATCTCGTTTACTTGAATTCTGTCTAAGAAAGAATACAGCATTGAGACTCAAAGTATAATAGAAAGTGTGCTTAGAAAGTCACAGAGGTAGCAGAAGTGAGCTTAGAACGTATGGGCTCAGGAAACAAGATACAGAGGCAAAAGAAGGGCCCTTGGAGCTTAGGAGAGCGAGTGGTTAATAAGGGAACGTGCCTGCGGCTGGAAGAGGGAGAGGGAGCAGCGAAAGGTGCAGACCTACTCTGAAGAAAGAAGAGCAAGAGGGAGAGCACGCTAAGGGCTTTTAAGCATGGAGATTTGAGGGGCGGTTCTAGGGGAGGATCTCAATAGAAAATTCATCAGCTTTACAGGTGTGCTCTTGCAGGGTCTTTGTCTCCACTGATTGGTCAGCACGAGGGTGGGGTGAGGGGGTGAGGAGTGGGCAGTCATTAGTCAATGCAGCTGGTTCTGAGGCAGCCATGGCGGTGCTTGCTTGGTTTTCCTGCTTTTCTGGGCCTGCGGCTGAAGCACAACTGAGGCTTAGATGTATTTGATGCAGGTCAGAACCTCATTGTCCTGGGGGCTTAATTCTTAAGGGTTCCTCTCCGATCCCCTTGTTCATTCCTCCTCTAAAGGGAGGGGAGAAGGGAGAAGGGAGAGCATTAAACTTGCATGATCACCAACACACCAGGAAGGAAAAGGTAAAGGGAAGGACTGAACCGCATGACCAGGCTGCAATATGCCAGGGGAGGAAAGGTTACTCTGGAGTGAGACCCTTGTTTTTCCAGTGTTGTCCATTGTTAAGCACGTGTGGCTTCCCACCCTGGTGGCCTTCTTGACTGGCCTACTGGCCTTGCTCTGCTCATGCCTGTCTATCTGCCTCGTGTTTTCCAGTTCCAGAAGGCATAAAGGTGCAGAGAGAGGAGGCGCAAAGTCTGCAGGCTGCCGGCTTCGGAAGACATAGGAGGTGCAGCTGGAGGTAATGGAATGAGGTAAATAAAGGTGGTTGTGGGCTAGATAGTAGAGGCCATACATTCAGGGCAACCAGTTTTAAAATTATCCAGTACTGAACGGGCAGTCTCATTTAGAGCAGCAGCAGAAGATAGCAATTAGGAGCAGGGTGTGGAATCAGGCTGCCCGGGTTAAGATCCTACCTCTGCCACTTATTAGCTATGTGACTTGGTGCAAATGATTTTGACCCTCTGTGTTTTGATATCTTCATATAAAATGGGGATAACGAAGGAGATGTGAATTCACAGCATTTCAGTAGTGTCTCAACTACAGTGACAACCTGGTAGACGGCAGCCAGCATCATTAATGATCCGGGTGGGGGCTCACATTGAGAGTTCTTTTTCTTTCTTTCTTTTTTTTTTTTTTTTTTAAAGTAAACAATAAGCCCCAAATAAAAGTTGTGGAAATGTAACAAACACAACTTTTTAAAAGGTCTATTAGATTCCTCTGGGTTACAAGCAAGAGGCACCCTTGAGTTGTCTCAGTTAATTAGACTTTATTTTAAATCTATTTTCTGCCTCAGGTCTAATGTTTATGCAGCAAGGCTTACTGCCTTATAGCTCTTCATTTCTTTGCTTCTCTTTTTTAAACTTTTTTCCTTGCTCAGTCGACACATTTAATTTTCTGAAAGAAACAGTGTGAGTGGTTTTTAGTGTGGATTTCCCTGTCTGAGCAGTCAACCGTCCCAGGGTCCAGAGGAAATGCCCCTTCTGTCAGACACTGGAGACCAAGGACATTTCAGCCAAGGGTGGGCCATGTATACAGCAGTGGTCCCACAGTGTGTGTTGATGTTGAAAGAAGAGGCTGGACCTGACCACCCTGTTAAAGTTCTTCCAGTTCTGGGTGGTGTAAATGGACAGGGAGGCTCAGCATGCTGTCTTACACACCTACAGTGGGGGCTAGCAGTTGGCAAGAGAGCCCACACATGTGCACTGATGCCTGCCTTTTCACACACACCTGCACACAAACACACACACATGCACACAAATACACTTTTTATCCCTTCGTTTTTCTTTATCTCTCTTCCCTTTCAGTTCCTTTCTTTCTCTCTCTTTCTCTCTTTCTCATTTCTCCTCTCAAGCTTTATCTCTTTTGGGTTTCTTTTGATCTCTGCTTTTCCCTTCTCTTCCTTTTCTCTTTCCCTTTCTTCCTCTTCCTGAAGGCTACTCTCCCTCCACCCCCCTCAATAGTGCCTCCTTCGCCCACCAGTGTATATACGCATGTACACACACAATTTATCTTTTATTAAAATATGTCTTTTTAAATTGAATTTGATAGAGAAAGGGAGAGGGAGAAAAAGAGAAATATCAATGATGAGAGAGAATCCTTGATCGGCTGCCTCTTGCACTTCCCCTACTGAGGATCGAGCCCACAAACCTGACATGTGCCCCAACCAGGAATCAAACCCTGACTTTTTGGTTCACAGGTAGATGCTCAACCACTGAGCAACCCCAGTACTTGGATCATACAAACAACAGTTACTGTATTTTAACTGTACATTTGCTATGTTTAGATACACAATTGCAACAGTGTAACAATTGCCTACAGTATTCAATACAGCAACATGGTATACAGGCGAATAGCCTAGGAGCTATGGTGTGCCACAGGTATACCGTACTGGCTAGGTGTACAGTGGGCCATAGCATCTAGGTTCCTGTGTTGTCGATGGTAGGAACATCACCAGGTGTTAGACAGGTGGAGTCTGACTGCACCTGGGTTCGGCAACCTTGGTTATTGAGTTCTGGCTAGGAAATAATTAAGAGCCCAAATTCAAACTATAAGAGAATATTTATTTGGAAAATCACAGAGGTAAAGGAAGTAATTTGTAGAAGAAATGGGCTTAGGGAATAAGTTATAGAGGCAAAGGAAAGGTCCTTAGAGCTTAAAGTGAGAAAGGGGAAGTTGGAGGGGGAGGGAAGGGCTCAGGGGAGCTTCTGGAGGAAGAGCTGGAGGAAGAGCCTGGAGGGAGAGGGAGCAGGGAGCAGGATCCTCTCCTAAGCATTTTAAGAATGTGATTTTAGGAGCAACCCCTTGGACTATGGTGGGCAAACTGTGTCTCGAGAGCCACATGCGGCTCTTTGGCCCCTTGAGTGTGGCTCTTCCACAAAATACCATGGCCTAGGCAAGTCTATTTTGAAAAAGTGGCGTTAGAAGAAGTTTAAATTTAAACAATTTGGCTCTCAAAAGAAATTTCAATTGTTGTACTGTTGATATTTGGCTCTGTTGACTGATGCGTTTGCCAACCACTGCCATAGGAGGATCTCAGGAGACATTTAGCTGTTTTCCAGGTGTGTCTTTTCAGCATCATTTCTCTACTGATAGGCTTGTCAGCACTGGGGGGTGGGGGGGGGCATGGTTTCATTAGTCAAAGCAGCTGGTCCTGAGGTCAGGCGTGGGGTTGCTTGCCTGGTTTTGCTGTGTTTCTGGAGCTGAAATACAACTGAGGCCTAGATATGATTTTTAGGGAGGAAAGGTCAACAGGTCCCAACCACATGACCAGTGATATGCCAGGGGAGGAAAAGTTATCCCGGAGTCCAAGTCCTACCCCACGATTGTCCGTTGTTAGGCTCCCAAGGCATTCCACCCTCATGGCCTTCTACACCTGGCCCATCGTCCTTGTTCTGTGCAATTCTTACCACACTTGTAATTGAACTCTGAGATGTTCATATAACGATGAAGTCACCTAACAACTCATTCCTCAGAATGTAACCCTCTGTTAAGCAGTGCTTGACTGTGTATTTCCCCTACTCCATGCCTTTGAAGGTAAGTTGTGGATTAGTCCATTATTTTGCTGTTTTTTTCTAATCTTAAGGTTGTTGGTACTTTGGGCTGTGATAACGAAAAGTCTTTGAGTGAAAAAGCAGAAGGACAACAGCCTCACTGCCAAACTTTGCAGTAAGAGCAGTGACGATGGAAGAGCTCATGTACTCAGGAGTCCTTGGCTGAAAGAAAGGCTCATGTGAAAGCTGTGCTGTAGGTGGAATGAGAGGAGGAGAGGAGGTGGGACATTGAATGATATAGAGCAGTGGTCTGCAAACCGTGGCTCACAAGCCACATGCAGCTCGTTAGCCCCTCGAGTGTGGCTCTTCCACAAAATACCATGGCCTGTGTGAATCTATTTTGTAGAAGTGGCATTAAAAGAAGTTTAAGTTTAAAAAATTTGGCTCTCAAAAGAAATTTCAATGGTTGTACTGTTGATATTTGGCTCTGTTGACTAATGAGTTTGCTGACCACTGACACAGAGGATGGAAAGAGTTCTGTCAGAATAATGAGAGGCTTTATAGTGTTTTGTGATGTTGGAGAATAGAAAAAGGCTGTGGATTTTGGGTAGAATTCTTGTCTACTGTGTAGTTGGGTGGGTCCTATTTTTTCTATTTTTTCACTTTGGGGAATCAGGCAAAGACTAGAAACATCATTTGACCTGTGCTTCTTTGAGTATTAAACTTCCCTGAGCCAAACCATGGAATTATATAAGGGACTGTCACAGAGGGCACTGGGCATGGCTGTCATCCTGGGGTTTCCTGGAGGGAAGAGTTTAGCTAGTTTTCCAGGTTAGCAATGGACCCTGGAGTTACAAACATCTTGCTGGTTGCATAACCTTCTCTTAAGCATAGTATATATCCAATAACTGAGGCAAGAGAAAAATTTTAAAAAGATGAAATGATGCCCTGGCCAGTGGGGCCCAGTTGATTAGAGCGTTATCCTATACATCAGAAGGTTTCCAGTCAGGGCACATACCTAGTTTGAGGGTTTTATCCCCACTTGAGGGCCTTTTGAGAGGCAACCAAACAATGTAACCCTTACATTGATATTTCTCTTTCTTTATCTTTCTCCCTTCCTACATCCTTCTCTAAAATCATGTGCTTGAATGTATAATTGTTCTAGGCAGTGGAGAGCTATGATAAAAACATGGGGTCCAGATTAAAGCTGAAACAAGTTCAAATGCAGGCTTTCCACTTATTATCTCCATGGCTTTAGATAAGTTAACATGTCTAGAGTGGATTTAAATTAGATGCCCAGATTCTTAGCTATTCTTCCCTTTGAGAGTTGGAGCCCAATTTCCCTCCTGTTGAGTGTCTGATGGACATGGGGATTTACAGATTAAGTGGATTAAAGAGAAAGCAACAATGTTTGAACTTAGATAATAAAAGGCATTTATTTCAACTTCTCTTGGATTGCACACTCTGAAGAGAGCCAACTGCCATGTTGTGAGAACACATCCAGCCTCTTGGAGGGATCACTTGGCAAAGAACCAAGGCTTTCTGCCAACAACCATGTGAGTGAGCCATTGTAGCCTTCATCCCTCAGCCCCAGACAGCCTCCAGGTGACAGCAGCCCCAGCAAACACCTTGGCTCAGGTTCATGAAAAACCCTGAGCTGAAACCACTCACCTAAGTTACTCCTAGATTCCTGACCCATAACAACTATGTGAGAAAAATCAACGCTTGTTGTTTTAAGCTACAAAATTGTGTGGGTAATTTGTCATATATAAAGTATTTTAGTCATATTTTGAAAAACCAGCATCTGACGAGTTTAGATAAAATGCAGCTGTGCGGACCATTACAGTGGCTGCTATTTAAAGTCATATTGGTTAAAACTGAATAAAGCTTAATATTCAATTTACCAGTCACATTAGCTACACTTCAAGTAACTCTATAGCCACATGTGACCAATGTCTATTGTTTGGGATTGTGCAGATAGAGTATTTTCATTATCACAGAAAGGTCCATTAGACAATGTTGCTCTAGCAGGCGTCTTCAAACGACGGCCCGCGGGCCACATGCGGCCCGCAGAGGAGTCTGATCCGGCCCGCCAGGTTTTTTGGGCAGTGAGCACAGCCAAGGTGTTACAGTAGGAATTAGTAGTTCATATAGTCCGGCCCTCCAGCTCTCTGAGGGACCGTGATCTGGCCCCCACTTTAAAAAGTTTGAAGATGCCTGCTCTAGAGCAATGGTCGGCAAACTCATTAGTCAATAGAGTCAAATATCAACAGTACAATGATTGAAATTTCTTTTGAGAGCTGAAAACCGACTTCTGCACAAAAGAAATTTCAGTCGTTTACTGTTGATATTTGGCTCTGTTGACTAATGAGTTTTCCGACCACTGCTCTAGAGCAATCAGGCTCACACTGGCGGCTGCAGAAGCTTAGGGAAACATGGATATACTTTGTGAATTTTATTTGGATTTAATTATTTGAGGTGTTTGGCTTAATGATTATTTTTAAAAATAAACACATTCTGAGTCACTTGGACAACCCTTTTAAAACCAAATATTGCTAATTAATTTCTGTTCTTGATTTAAGACCTTGAATTTGGATGTTTATAATGAAGTGCCAACTGGGTATTGTTACTCTAAATGTTGAGAACTATTGATGATAGAATAGCATCAAAGTCATTGCATAAACAGTGGGTTCTTAAGACATCTGTGACATCAGCCCATGGTGTCAAACATGTCGAGTGGAAGTTAAGTCATGAGAAAATTGGTTCATCAACATAATACATGCAGCATTCAATGATTTACTTTATTCAAGACAGCATTCTCTTCATATGAAGTTTCTGATCTTGGTTTGACTACTTTTTTATTGTACAATATGATTTTATTACTAGAAGTTCAGTGCATAAAATTTGTGCATGGGTAGGGTTTCTTGGCTTGGTCAGCGATCAAGGCTGACCAGAGCCTTCCAGCTGCCAGCTGGAACCACCTTCCCTCAGCTGCCACCTGCCTGCACAGGGCTTCCATTTCCCTGGCTGCCAGCTGCCAGCTAGGACCTTCCTTCATACCACACAGCTCCCTGGTGGTTAACACACATCATAGTGAGTGGTCAAACTCCTGAGGGGACAATTTGCATATTAGCCTTTTATTAGATAGGATTGCCTTTGATCTTATAAATGGATAGTGATTCTTAAAAGCAATTATAGGATTATGCTTATCCTTAACCAAGTGACATTGCATAAATTAGTAAGATTGCACTAGAATTCCAGGATATTTTCCTTCTTTAAAAGTGATGCCTACATAATTCAGATTTGAGATAAAAGGTCTGAGCTATTCTGTCCATCTCAGTTTGCAGTCCCTTATTTCTGTGTTTCTCAGTTTAAATTCTTCAGCAGAGGATCCCAACTGGCCTAGCTTGTATCATGTGTTCCTGCTTGCCCTGTGGGCTGTGATCAGAATAGCAGGTTCACACTAGTAAGACATTTCTCTCTGGTCAACTCATATTAACCGGGGTACTTTACAGAGAAGAAAAGCTGAAGAGAGTATCCATCTGCAGTGTAATCAACCATTAGAGATAAGGATATTGGCTAGAAAAGAACTCCAGATTTCTTTATGGTTAAGACTTACATTTAAACCTGGGCCTTCAAACACACACCCACACACACACACACACACACACACACACACACACACACCAAAAAGGAAAGAAGAAAGAAAGAAAGAAAGAAAGAAAGAAAGAAAGAAAGAAAGAAAGAAAGAAAGAAAGAAAGAAAGAAAGAACCTCAACCTGAGGACCCTGCTGAGGGCCTATTTTTGCACAGTAGCAAGTCCAGGAGGGGGGCATTTTAAAATGGGAAACCTCTCCTTATACTTCACAGCATGTCCAGTTGGGGAACCTGCCTGCGTTTTTGCTAATGCAGGTGAGTACATGGGTTACTTTGATGAAGCTTTTCATTAGCTCTGTGAGACACCTAACTACTCACAGAGAACAGGCTTCTGAAGAGAGAAAGGCTTTGATGAATGCAGTAGAATTATGTTAAGTAATCGGCACACCTTTTGTTATGTTGATTTTGTCCTGTTTTTATTTGAACTGAATGAAAAATAGAAAGGTCTGAATTTCTCCCTCAGCTATGCACGGGCAATTATTTCCAACAGCTTGCAGAGCTCTAGGTCAACCTTTGCTGAGGAACAGGTGGGCCTCAGGACATGCTGTTTTCTCCGGGGTCCTCTTTTCCTATACCAGGAGTAGCCTCAAGAAATGCCTCTCTTGCTTATTGATGGGAACAGCCAAAGGGCCTTTCATAACTGCCAATCTGAATTTCATGGCTTTTGCTGCCTCCTTTCCTCCTCTTTTCCCTCAAATCCATTTGCAAAAGTCTTCTGTCATCTTTCACTGTCTTGTCACCTCCTCACATTTCTATATTCTTCAGCCTTGCTTAGTTTATTTCTTAATTACATGTAAGCCTGCAACTATTTTTCACATAGCACTCAGAAATTCTCTCCAGTTTTTTTCTCTTGAATATATTACAATTAGCTTTTGTACTAAGTGCTACTGACTTCCCATTGATTGCATCCCTTTAAATGGTAATGTTATCTTTGCCACGTGTTTATACACAGAGGAAGCAGGCCTGCTTTCATATGCTTGAAAGGAGGAAGTTCCTATTATCTCACTAAATTATTTCCTGAAGATGAATTAAGTCTTCATGAAATGTGTGATATTCTCATAGAAACTATTTAAAGATAGGGGAAGTCACAGATGTGACAATGGATGTTTAATTATATATAACTAGAGGCCTGGTACAGGAGATTCATGCACATGGGAGGGTCGCTCAGGCTGGCCTGTGCCTTCTCACAGTGTGGAAGCATTCAGGGGATGTCCGATTGATGGCTTAGGCCTGCTCTCCTAAGCCATCAGTTGGACATCTTTAGCACTGCTGCGGAGTCAGGAAAAGCTCCCACCACCACTGCTGCACTTGCCAGCCATGATTCCAGCTTCTAGGCTTCTGGCTGAACAGTGCTCCCCCTGTGGGAGTACACTGATGACTTAGGGCAGCTTCTGAGTTGAGCATCTTCCCCCTGGTGGACAGTGCACTTCATAGCAACTGGTTGTTCTGCCATTCAGTCTATTTGCATATTACCCTTTTATTATATAGGATACCTTTGCATCACATCCACCTTCAATTTCCTACCAATTTCATAAGAGTTAGGGCCAATACACCTGGTTCTTTGGGGACCCCTGTAAGAAATGAAATATTATTGTCTTTATATATTACCTATCTCATTTTTGTTTTTAAAAAACATATGTAATATAATTTTGTAGGTGTGTCTCAATAAGAATAGAAACACTTAGTGGATTAAATTAAAGTACTTAGCATAATGCCTCCTACTTCTGTAATATAAAATAATAAAGTTAGGTGGAAATGCTCTAAATGGGCACAATTGTACCGTGTTTGTTTCTGGGTACAAAGGTATCTCAAATGCCTGAAAATGCTGTCAAAAACTTAACTCTTAGCAATGAGTAAAACCAAGAAAAACATAAATTTAATGCAGATGTTTCAACCTGCAAGCTGGGAACCTTAAGCCCAGGGGAATAATGAGTTCCCAGTTGCTCACAGACTAAGGCATTTTTATGGGGTAAATCAGGAATTATTTGGCTCTTACAGCTGATTGGCTGCCTAGTGGTCTTCCTTCTTATTTAGATACAGGTAGCAGAGTCAGGAACAAGGAAGTACAGAGGTGGCATGAATAGACTTGGCTGCTGTCTGCTGCTAATTTCTGAGAAGAGTTGTAAATTCCCCCAGCTTATATTAGGTAGTGTTTGATATACTTTTATTTGATTGCCTGAGTTGGTCAACTGCATTTTGTCCCTGATAAATGTCTTTATTTTGATTTGATTTGATTTTGTTTAAAAAAGGAAAAGCTATCCATGTGTAGGATTGTGTCATTGGTTACATAAGATCCTATTGAGATTTCACATTTTAACTCAACTGAGTGCATTTTAAAGATCTGGTTGGCTTTGTTCAGTGATTCATGAATAAAGCAAGCAGATAGAAAGGAGCTCCAAGGAGCTATACAAAATGAAAGTCCTTTAGAGGCAGGAGGGAGCAGGAACAAGGAAGTTATACTGGTTAAAAAGTGGACTGGTTATTGCAGTCACCTTTCTTTAAGACATGGCAAGGGTCTACCAGGCAGATTACCTGACCAATGCTTATCCATTAATTACTGGTTGACTGGTTTAAGATTCATTCCTGGAAGAGGGTGAAACTGTAATTAGGACTCAGTTTGGTGATCTGGGGGATAATATTGTAAAACAGCTCTATTTTGGGGCCCGTTGTTTTGTATTTAACAATATGCTTTCTAAAACAAGCATTCATTAAAACCACCAAATAATATGTTTCTTGACATTTTAGAATACAGATTTATTTTAAATGGATATATGTTTTGATTGTTGGTTTTTAAAATGTATACAAATTATTTCCCCTTAGTCAATGTTTTAGTGGCATTCACATCTGTGATCATGCTTTTCAAAATAATCTCTAAAAGACTATATATATCAGTAAACTACTTTAATAATTAATGTATGTATGTATTTATTTATTTAATAATTAATGTGGTTTTAGAATGTCTTTTGGCAATAAATATGCTTTTATATTTGCAGTTATGCTGACAAATTAGAGTTATTCATTTCAATTTTACTTCTTCCTTAGGACTTTAAGCTATTAAAAAATTTTCAAGTCATTTACAAATCTAATAAATTTTATCTGAGAAAGAACAGTCACCTTTATTCTTTTACTTATTCTTCAATTAACATTTAATTAGCTCAAGTCTAATGATTAAACTTTCTTAATCAATTCCTTGAGCAACCAGTTAATTAAACAGAATTTATAAGTTCAATACCTTCACATTTTTAAGCATTAACCTGACAAACTATGGCATTTAAATATGTCAAAAATGATCTATCCACTCCTTGCCTGAGTTTAAAATATATTTATTTTTTAGTTGATTAACTTAACAATCACTTGTATAGTGCTTATGCTCTCTGGCCGCCCTGCCAAGTTGTCTACATCATCAAGCAGATCTCTTATTCCCAAGGCTATGAAGTAAACAATTTACTTTTTTCCCCCAGAGAAAGGGGATGGTGCTGCTGGAGGAAATAGGATTCTTCCACAGTATCACAGAAAATGCCTTCCAGGGATTCTTCTACAGGAGGATTTGAAATATACTGGCAAGATTTTTTGGAGCAGAAACAAAGGACTGTCCCCAGGTACACCATGTCTCTGCCTCATCCCTGACCAGCTGGCTCAGCTCCATCTCACTGGGGAAGGAGTCCAGCCTCTGGGGTCACAGGCCTGCACTTGTCCCCACCAAACCCAGGACCCAGAGCTTCCATGCCATTAGCCCAGCATCCAAGGCTGCAGTAGTCCAGTACCACCTCTGTTCACGCATCTAGCCCATGAACGGCAGCTGAAGAGAGAAAGTGCCAGACTCAGGCCTTTGTTAAGCTTTGATTATATTTCCTTGGGTTTGGGAAGGAGTAATCTTTCTTTCAAACTACCTAATCTCTTTTCTGGATCTTCCCAAGACTATGCTTGTGCCTCCCCTAACTGATTCCTTTCCTGGATCTTCCAGGTCTTCCTGCCCTTGTCCTATCTGGTCTTTTCCCATGATTTTCCCAGCTAGACTCCTCCCCTTTATGGTTGTCATTTTGGCTTCTACTGCACATGCTCATAGTTTTGTTTTGTTTTGTTTTGTTTTTGTTTTGTTTTTTTCATCATCTACTTCTTCTGTGCTTAGGAGGAGAGAATGAATGAAATGTCGCTGAAACCAAAGGCTGGAGAGTTTTAAAATACAGAATTGAGCTAAGGAGAAGGACTAGAGGACATTGGATGTAGTTGGTCAATATAATTAGCCCATCTGAGTTTCCTAATTGGTGCTTGTCACAAAGTTAGGCTCCTACCCTCCTACAGAAAATGGGAGATTGAGGCTCTACCTTTCTTAATGATTTCTCTTCAAAGGGATGACTCATAGGTCCCTGAGAAAAAACATTCCTGGGGTGTAGAAGATTAAACCTTTAAGGGTCAGAGAAAGAATAAAGCAAATACTTTCAGAAGAGGAATATTGGAAGTCTGTAGTTAAGAAGAATCCTGCCTAAAATTCAGTTGTGCTGAGAAGTCAAACTTCAGGTGGGTGGTGTCAATTTGGCACCAAGAAGACTCAGAAATAGATAAAAACAGTAGCTCAACAAATCAAATCTGAGTCACTCTTTGTACAAGGATAGAGAATGAGAAAGAGGCAGCCATTCTCTTGTCTGGGCTAATCTCTGGGGATTCCTAAGAGCTATTTGTATAATACATCACCTTATATCTAATCTATTCTTTAATGTGCTTAAAGTAATAATTATATTCTCTACTTCTTTTTACCATCTCTCAAATGCTACCTCATCTTCTTCTAGAAGGTACTTAAAGTTTCTGATATATTTAGTGAGTATCATAAAGAGTGACATTTTGCTTGATTGTATTGTAGTATTACAAATTAACTTACTCAATTCTGTGTTCTGGAAAAAAGGAAAACAATTCAAAGTAAGGAAAATGCATGCCTGGTGAGTTTTATTTTCGAGGAAAAATATTCAGCAGTCTTATTCATGATATATCCAGCTTTTGTATCAATATGTGATATAATTTTTGTGGTGTTTTTTAAAGGCAGTTAGACCTACTGAGGGCAAAGATACTATTATAGTTTTGATTTAATGAAAGGACAGTGGGTACTATGCAGAAGATGAAAAGAGATAGACTCTATTCATAAGACAAGAAATGAAATCTTCAAATTTTTTATTGATTCTGAAAATCACACTATTTTTAATGATAACTTGATAAGATACATTATTTGAAGAAAACATGAATTTACTAGTAATACAGTGCAAAGTAAGTATGCTAATTAAAAAAAGTTAGAAAGTTAGAAAATCAATTCATTTTTTAAGTGCACTGATAAAGAAGGTACAGCAAGGGAATTTATGCAAATGTAATGAATTAGAGCATTTATCTTACAAACTTGATAAATAGCAGTAAGCACTTTAGAGGGTGAAAATAATTAGTTCCTTAGTTCCCATGTGTACCCAAATCATAGTTCCAATTATATTTGTTTATTACTTCAAAATGACTTTTTATTTCAATGCCACACAGACTTAGAAATCTATAATCACATCACTTTTTTCCTAATTATTTTTGTTTGTTCTTAATGTAGGATTCCCTTCTAATAATGTTGTCAGTCTTTTGTCTCTCTCTTCTTAAGAAAACACAATAACACTGAGTGCTATTTTACTGTAGGCAAGAACATTTAAGAAACAAATACTTCTCTTCCTAGTCCCTCTCTGACATATCTAAAATGCAGTTTATGATTTACAAATGAAAATAAGACCTTGTCAGTCCCATCTTAAAATCTTAAAATGTCAAATATCTCCCCTAAAGTTCTGAAAAGGCATTTAATAATTAACTAGAGGCCCAGTGCACAAATTCTTGCACCAGTGGGGTCCCTCAGCCTGGCCTTCGGGATCAGGCCAAAACTGGTTCTCTGACATCTTCTGAGGGATCCATGATTTCCAGAGGGTGCAGGCCAGTTCAAGGGATCCCACTGGTGCATGATTGGGGCCAGGGAGAGATGCAGGAAATTGGCCAGCTGTGGAAGGGACTACAGGAAGGCTTCTGGGCCTGTTTGCCTATCTCACTCAGTCCCAATGGGCCAGACCCTAGCAGCAAGAGAATCTACCAGTCGACTGTCTGCCCCTGGTGGTCAGTGCACATCATAGTGAGTGGTTGAGTACCCTTAGCATATCATTAGCATATTATGCTTTGATTGGTTGACCGGACAACCAGATGATCAGACAACTAGACACTTAGCATATCAGGCTTTTATTATATAGGATAGGATTCCTGCTAACTAAACAAAATTTACCATACAATAATTATCTTCACCTTGAACTTTGTGTATCAGTCAAATATGCTTTTATGTCTCCTTATATGCAGGGTTTCCCCTGCAAAAAAATGTATATGTACTTGGAATAATTATAAAATCAGTATTATTAACATGTGGTTCATTTTCAAAATTTAAAAAAATCTACAGAAATGAATACTTTTCTTCTTGCCAATGTCACTTTGATGATACTATTCTGACCCAGAATAGTGAATAAAGCAGTGGAATGTCAAATATCAAGAATAAATTAGTTCAGTTTTTGTGTCCCTCAATTCATTGATAATATGAAGCAGTGGAATGTCAAATATCAAGAATAAATTAGTTCAGTTTTTGTGTCCCTCAATTCGTTGACTGTTGCCAGTAAACCTTATCTTTTATGTATCCCCATTAAAAAACAAACAAACAAAAAAAGCCTAGTGGCATTTTAGAATAACTGTTCTTTGTTCAAAGTTTAGTTTGGCTTCACTCATTATTTCAAATCAGATAAACCTAAAAAGGAGTGAAAATTAAGTTCATTATCAGCTGTAAAAGTGTATATACATTTTTTGGACACCCTATATGTTATCTGTATATCCTATTGCTCTAGAGAATTTGGGCTTATATAATTCAAAAGATATTGGCCATGTGAAGCTGATGCTACTTGATCTTGGATTTCTCACCTCCAAGACTGTAAAAAAGTACATTTTTGTTAAGTCACCTTGTCTGTGGAGTTTTGTTATGGCAGACCTCACAAACTCATACAGTCAATTAAGTTCATTCACAATATATATATATATTTTTTTTCTAAAAAAAAATATATATATATTATTGATTTTTTACAGAAAGGAAGGGAGAAGGATAAAGAGTTAGAAACATCCATAAGCTGCCTCCTGCATACTCCCTACTGGATGTGCCCACAACCAAGGTATATGCCCTTGACCAGAATCAAACCTGTGACCCTTCAGTCCACAGACCAACGCTCTATCCACTGAGCAAAACCGGTTAGGGCTCATTCACAATATTCTTTGTGACATATGCCTAGTCTCAAGTCTCTGAGATGTGTATATTTTGCTCATTACATCTGTTGCTCTATGAGATTCTTTCTATATAAGTTGCATATAGTTTACTCTCTTATTTTAAAAAATTGAGGTAGAATGTAGGAAGGTCTGTATTTTTGACTAGTGGTAACCATGGACCCTTTTGAATGTCTCTTATTTAATTCTTTATCACCTAGTTCATCAAATTTTGTTTTATTTTACAAGTTAACTATAGCATACATTGTCTATACTTTATACAACAAAGAGCTTTTTATATTTTCCACTTTTAGCTTCTCATTTTCAATTGCAGTGTTTCTACTTTATACCAACATACAACAGTTGCACATTAGTTTTCCACTTTTACCTCCAACATTATTTTAGTCTACTATGTACATTTCTGCATTTTAAAGTGCTTACTTTCAGTCCTTTTGCTAAAATTTATCTCATCATTATTTGTTTGCATAAAACGTATTCCCTAGTCAGCAGAGGTTAACAATTTTTCTCTGTAAAAGGCTAGGAAGGTTAATGAGGGGGGAAAAGGAGATATATGTACTACTATATGTAATACTTTAAACAATTAAAAAAATTTTTAAAAAGAGCAGGTAGGAAATATTTTGGATTTTGTAGATCCAGAGGCTACATATTGTTTCTGTCACAACTACTCTACTTTATTTTATTTTTCATCTTTATTGTTTAAATTATTACAGATATCCCCTTTTTTTTCCCATTGATCCTCCCCTCTTCCCGAATCATGTCCCCCCTCTCCAGGCCTTCATCCCACTATTGTCTGTGTCCATGGGTTATGCATATATGCATATAAGTTATTTGCTTGATCTCTTCTCTACCTCCTCCCCACTTCCCTTTGAAAACAGCCAAGGGCACTATATAAAGGAATGAGTGTGACTGCATACCCAATAAAATAGGATCTTGGACATCCCTTGCCAAGCAATGTTCTGATAGATTTCTCAAAAGAGTTGATGGGTACATAATTCTCTAAGTTATTTTATATTGAAAACTGCTTATGTGCTTTGTTTTGCATTCTTGCTATTTAAAGGGCAAATTAGCTGGTTATAAAATCCTTAATTCACATTTTCTTTTATTAAAATTAAAAAAAATAAAGTCCCATCATTGCTTTGATGGTTATGTTTTGAAAAGTCAGGTATTTATTTATTTATTTATTTATTTTAATTATTATTTTTTAAAATCAATCTTTATTGTTCATATTATTACAAAGGTTCCTCATTTCTTCCCCCCTCCACCAGGTTCCCACCCCACCCTCCGCCCCCTCCCCATCCCCCATTGTCCTCATCCATAGGTGCACAGTTTATGTTCAGTCTCTTCCTCCCTCCCTTTCCCCTATAGTAAATCCCTTTTCAGATAGTAAATCAGTTACTTAGCATTTTCTCATATCAATAATACCTCCACATGCCCAATGATACACTTCACACAAAAGACGTTTCCAAATAGGTCAACCAGCCTCATCCAGGCCCCACCCAAGGCACTCACAGATCAACACCCCAGCCCTATACTAACTCAACACATCCAGATCTAAGCCTTCATCACTTGATTCAGCAGACCCTCAAGTTCCCACAAAAGTTTTCAGCCATGTCTGAGATGCAGCCTTGGGGCGGGGGCAGGCGAGGAGCTAGCTGTTCCAGGCCTGGCTGCTCCGGGCCTGGCCTCTGTTGCTCTGGTTCGTTCCACAACCAGCTGCTCCGGGTCTGGTCACTGCCACTCCTGACCTAGTTGCTCTGGACTTGGCTGCTGCTGCTCTGGGCCCGGCTGCTCCGGGCCCGGCTGCTCCGGGCCTGGCCACTCCCAGCCTGGCAGCTGCTGCTCCGGGCCTGAAAAGTCAGGTATTTAATATATTATTTGCTCATTTTACCTGCATGCCTTGAAAATTTTACCTTAATCTTTGAAATTAATCATTTTACCTTTAATCTTTTACCTTAATCGTTTTAGCTAAGATATTTCTCAGAATTGATTGCTATGAGTTATTTATTTATTTAATTAGTTCTTTCAATGTGTAGATTTTCTTTTCAAATATATTTCTGCAAAGTTTTCAGTTATTATTTTATATATGGGATATGATCACATTAATTTTTATACTTAGCCATGAGGTTATTATTTTAAATATTAACTCTGTTTCATTGTTTGTTTTTATTTTTCAGTGACTTATGTAATATATCTGTTATTATTATTTTTTTTTTTTTGCCTGTTTTCCATTCCATTGCTTTTCTTTGGATCTTTTTTAAATTTTTTCTTTATGTCACATTTATTCTCTTAGTTATTTTCCTGTCTTTCTTGAATGTGCCTTATTATAGTTTCTTTTAAAATATATTTTTTTAATTTTTCAATTACAGTTGACATACATTATATTATTTTCAGGTGTACAACATAGTGATTAGACATTTATGTAATTTGTAAACTGATTACACTTATAATATTATTGACTATATTTCCTATATTCTACTTTATATCCTGGTGACCAATTTTATAACTAGCAATTTGTAAATCTTAATCCTTTTCTCCTTTTCAACCATACCCCAATGCCCAATGCACCTGGAAACTATCAAAATGTTCTCTGTATTTATGAGTTTGTTTCTGCTTTGTTTGTTTATTTTTTTATTCCACATGTAAGTGAAATCATATGGTATTTATTTTTCTCTGACTGACTTATTTCATTTACCATCATACCCTCTGGGTCTATTCATGCCATTGCAAATGGCAAAATTTCATACTATTTTTTAAAATGGCTGAGTAATATTCTATTGTATAAATGTACCACTTCTTTTTTATCCATTCATCTATTGAGGGGTACTTGATTTTTATTTGAGTCTGTTCTCCCTTGAGAATTTTAATGCATTGTGGCTTACTCTTTACAAGTGTTAGGCTATTGAACTAATCCCATGTAATCAAGGGAAATATGCTAATTGACCCTCACACTATTGCAAAAATGGCAGCACCCACAGCCAATAAGGAGGGGGTATGCTAATTGACTGCCACACCCTCAAAGATAGTAGCACCCACAGCCATAAGATGGCGGTGCCCACTGTGGTGGCAGGTACATGGCAAGGCCAGGCCTACCCCTACCACACACCTACCTCTGGAGTCCTACAGTCTCCTCAGCCCCTCAGCCACCTAGGGCTGGCCCTAGCTACAGGCAAGCCTCGGATGGTGGCTACCCAGCTGCCCAGGGCTGGCATGAGGCACTGGCAAACCTCAGATGGTGGTTGCCCAGCCAATCAGGGCCACCTGAGGCTCAGGCTATAAGGGCTGGCTGAGGCTTGCACTACCAGCAGTGGCAGCAACAGAGGTGTGATGGGGCATCACCTTCCTCTGATTTCTCAGTTAACTCCTGTCCCTGAGGGCTTCTGCACTGTGAGAGGGGACAGGTCAGTCTGGGGGAACTCCCCCCCCTTCCAGTGCATGAATTTTCATGCACCAGGCCTTTAGTATCCACATAAATACATAAAGAAACTGAGACTTTAGCACTGAATGGACTACAGACATGCTTAAAAAGAAGTTTATGATATAAAACCCAGGATTGCTGAGTCCTAGGACAATTTTCTCCATACAACAAGATGCCATGCTCCATGTTAGTACAGAACAGAGGTATTAGCATAGTAAAGTCATTATTGTATGTGTTCACAAACACTAGAATACATATTCCAATATCTAGAGCAGAGGCTGGCATTGTAGCAATTGATGAAAAATGTTGCTGAGTTAATATAGAATGAGTCATGTACACATTAAAACACCCAATCTTCAGGATACCAAAGAGCTAGGTCGGGCTGCAGATTGCTCGCTCTTATTATGGTTGATGTCTATATTGACCAGCAAACCACATCCAAGCCTCCCTATTGTCCACACTCATGATTCTTTTCATTTTTATTCAGTTCTTTCCTATCTGCCCCCACAGGTGCATCTCTCCCTGCTAGGTGATGACTAAAGCTCTGTTGGACACTTGGGGATAAGACTAAGATCAATATCAAGATAAGTGGCTATGGATTTGCTCACATGGATTGCTTTGAATATTTACTAAAGATCCTAAATTTTTTTTCTAAAGATTTAGACCCTGTAGCAAAAGTCACCTAAGATGATTTATATATTTCCAAAGAGTATGAAGAGGGGCAGAAAACATGTTTTGGGAAGAGGAGACAGAAATAACCAAAAAATGTTTCAGATTTTTCTATTCCTCTCTGAATTTTAAAAGAAGACCTCATTAAGTATTCAGACCTAAAGGGAAACTCTCCAGTCTTCACAGATGCTCCTTCTCACTTGTTTGATCATGTCCTTGTCCACTGCTTACTGGGGAATGTATGCAATGAGGAATGTAGCTGCTCTGTGAGGTGAGATATCACATTACAACATTGACCACTAACTTCCTATTCATGATCATTTCCCCACTCTGTCAGAAGCAGGCACACTGCCTGGAGAATCAGACTGTTGTGGCAGGAATGCAAAGAGAAAGAGACAAGGTTCCGTTTTTGACTTCCAAATTGGCCGGCTACCTCAGAAATAATAGTCAGCACCAGGAGACTGCTGAACACGCTCAGTCTCCTGTTCCAGGAGGCAGCGTGGGAGACAAGCCAAGGCTTACAGGCCATTGGTGCCACTTGAGCAAGCTCAATTTGTGCCTGGTGCAGGGGAGCCTCATTAGCAGTTCTTGTCAATGCTGGGTGAGTGTTCCATCAAAAACTGCCTGAACTTGTTCAGGTGATGCCTGTGCTCAGAGACTTTGCTGACAACTATTTGAATGGTCTTATATGGACTGCCTCTCCCCTCTTTTCTTCCCTACCCCACTCCACTTTTCAATCGTTCAGGATCATTGTAAGTCAAATGCTCCAAAACAGAATGCAGTGGGCAATGCAATCCCAAGAGCTAATGTTGTAAATAGAGAATTCATGATGCATTACTTGGGGGAGATCAAGCAGTGATGAAACCCTCCACAGTTATATTACAGGGATTTACATATTGTTAGGTGGAAGCAGACATTCTGGGGAGGCTGACTTTTCAATTTATGATCATCTATAATAGTATAATAGAATGACTTGGGGAAGAAGTGAAGAGAAAAATTGAAAAAATAATTATAACAGTGTATGTGGTTGTTGCAGTGGCTGGTATTAATTCCAGTCCAAGTCCAAAGGACAGAGAACCATGTGAGCCAATGTCCCATCTCAGCAGTCAGGCCAGAATAGTACCCTTTTCCCAGCCTTTCTGTTCTATTCATGTCTTTCTCGCTTGAATGAGGGCTATCCACATTAGAGAGAGCAATCGGCCTTCCTTTGTCTATTGAGTCTAACAAATGTTAATCTCATAAAAAAGCATAGTCACAGATATGCCTAGACATACCAAATGTCTGGGAACCCCAGTTTTTTCAAATTTTTAAATTATGAATTATATACAGTGTGGATTTTGTGGGGATTGAGGGGAGAGACCATGATTTTCCCAATACTAAGAAATACTAAAGATTTTAATACAGTTTATGTGGAGTATAACATATGGTAGGTTTAAAAGGAGTTTCAGAAAGACCTTTGTTTAAGAAATAATGTGTTTTTTAAACTTAATGCAAAATATACTTGAGTATTTTTTATATTAGGTTGATAAAACATTTGCTTACATTAAAATGGACGAAATTAAATGTTAGTGAACATCTTTAAAAATGTTGACACATAAAATTAGTAATCACAAGTCCATCCCTTTTCAAATTGGTGCCCATATATATCTCCTCAACCAATACTTATTTAAGCAAAGCAACATAAGGTTATACATCTGACTGATATGATACAACTATGCTACGTACTACTGCAGTCCGCTTTTTTCAATCCACTGACTCAAATGTTAATCACATTCAAAAATACCCTCACAGCCAAAGCTGGTTTGGCTCAATGGATAGAGCGTCGGCCTGCGGATTGAAAGGTCCCGGGTTCGATTCTGGTCAAGGGTATGTACCTTGGTTGTGGGCACATCCCCAGCGGGGGGTGTGCAGGAGGCAGCTGATCGGTAATTCTCTCTCATTGATGTTTCTAGCTTTCTATCCCTCTCTCTTCCTCTCTGTAAAAAATCAATAAAATCTATATTTTTAAAAATACCCTCACAACCGGTTTGGCTCAGTGGTAGAGTGTTGGTCTGCGGACTGAAAGGTCCCAGGTTCGATTCCGGTCAAGGGCATGTACATTGGTTGCGGGCATATCCCCGGTATGGGGTGTGCAAGAGGCAGCTGGTCAATGTTTCTCTCTCATTGACATTTCTAGCTCCCTATCTCTCCCTTCTTCTCTGTAAAAAGTCAAAAAAAAAAAAAATACCCTCACAGACACACACACCACACACACACACACCACACACACACACACACACACACACACACAACACACACAATAAGGTTTGATCAAAAGTATGGGTACCCTGTGACCTTGGTAAGTTGACACATAAAATTAATCATCAAGTATATAATAAACCCTCCAGAAATAGTGAACCAAGTTGGGGATTGAGGACTTGAGGCAAGAGATACTCAAAACTAAAGATTTCCACTTTTCCTTTTGAAGCCATTTTTGGGGGACTTCTGAAAGATAGATTAAGAGGAGGGGATTAGGATAAATCTTTTGGGTGCAAAAGCAAAATAAGTAAACTAAATCCTTTGTGTGTGTGTGTGTGTGTGTGTGTGTGTGTGTGTGTGTGAATGTTAGAAGTACAGAATTTGCATAACAAAGAGCCCAAGCATACACACTTTATTTTAAAGTAGCAGAGGGAGGTAAAATTGTATTACTTTAAGGGCTGGCACAAAACTCCTAGGGTGAGAAGAGTCATGTTTGGTCATAAATATGAAAATGAAACCCTTTGGGCATGAGCAGATGGTTTGTGATAAAACAGAGGGCTAGCTAAACTGTTCTGCAACAGAAATTATCTGAAACCTTGGGTGGGAGCTACGGGTGAGTGAGTTTGGTCCGAAAAGAAGGGACAGGTGGGAAGCAAGGCTAAAATCCTAGCAGAAAAAAAATGGCCACCATAAATTATCTAGGTAAATTTAAGGATTTTTAAATCCATGAATGTCTGTTGTCAATGACCAGTTGTTTGTCCTGCTATGCAGCTAATAAACCTACTTCTTCCTCTCTTGTCTCTAAATTCTTAAGTCTGAATTACTTATTACCTGGGTTAGAAGAATTGGGAGAATAGATATTTGTGTGTGACTCAGTGGGGCAGTGGAGTGTAGAACAAAGAATTCCTCCCATTCACAGGAAGCACAAATTGGAATGGAGATTGAGAATGAAGCTAAAATGAATGGAGAAACGTGAACTTTGCCCACCATATCTTTTCCTAAATCGTCAGAGTATTTGAGGAATTCAAGCCATATCCATGTGAGGATATAGCCACCAGTTATCTGGAGAAATTAAGCATGGCTAGATATTTGGATTACAAGTCTAACAGAAAAGTCCCCATTGTACTTCTTTATTTGGCTTTCAAAAAAGCCATTGGCCTATATAGAAAGCCAGACCTGGGGTGAAAATGAAATAGATTATGAAATCTTACATTAGATATTTTGGTCCACATTTATCCTTTGGTTCTTTCCGCTTAGAAACTAAGCTCTGGCACATTTTCTCTGGGTTGTTTTCTCTTCTTTTCTGTGGCTCTGTGTACATGCTGTTGCTCTTGTATTCATGCTCAGCAGTGTATTCTCTGAAATCTATAGCAATCTGAGCCTTTCTTTCAAAACAGAGCTGATGTGGAGAAGATCTGGAGGCCCACAGTGGACTTTTGCTTTGACATGGGCTTGGAAACTAAACAATAAATGCAAACCATGTTATTAATCAAAATAGGCTCAAAGGATATTTTCCTGGCAAAGTGTGTAGGCTCTTTGTTATGCAAATAGACACACTATTTCATGCGTTACTATCCACAGGCACTTGTTTAGTAATAAACTAAACAAGTGCCTGTGGATAGTAACGCATGAAATAGTGTGTCTTTACTTGTGCAATGACAGAGAAAGGGTGAAGCACATTATGGTTTGAAAGCCCCTTTTGCAAAAGGGCTGTCAGAGTGACCATTTACATATCTCAGCTGGTGACCAGAATCTTCTGTGCATCCTAACAGCTCATCTACTCTGGCTGCCAGCAGCTATCATTCACATCTCATAAAATAAGCTAAGAGTCGGCATCTCTTCTGTGTTTCAAATCAGAGGCTAAACATCACCACAGGCAGTAGCACCTGGAAATGAAATTTGAACAGAGTTGAGTCTTGACTCTTTGGGACTTTCATTGGTTCATCCATTCTTAAATTCATCATAGGTGCACAGTACTACATGATTCAAGCATGATTTAGATGCACATGTTTACATAAAGGAACTTTCCATATAAAATTGGAAAGAAGGTATACACACATACAGTCAAAAGTGCCACAGACTAGGAGTTTTCAATGTTCTGAGAATATTATTAGATGTATTACTTTAATTACTGTCCTTGTTTCATTCTTTAAGGACTACAGTGGGTAAGGCACTATCGATAAGAGGTCTGTATTTCCTGCCTATATTTTATCACCTCTTACCCATTCTTTGACCCTCTGTAATCTGATTTCACCCTCACCAACCTATACGAAATGTTCTTGGCAAACATCACCAATGGCTTCCTAATGTTAAAAAAATTCAAAAGATCTTCAGTTCTTTTTTTTTTTTAATATTTTTTAATTAAATTATTATCTGTGTACATATTTTAACATTGCTTCAGTTCTTAAGCAATTTGATGTTGATACCTTAATTTTCTCCTTTATTTTCTGTTCAATACTTATAAGATGGATCAACATTCCCACCAAGAAACTGATTTTACCTTCAATTTCCAAGATGGGCTTCTGCTACTTTTCCTCCCTGCCTCTCGGCATCTTTCTCTTTTCTAGGTCTTTCCCCTGGCTCCTCTTCTGCTGCCTATACCAATGATGAAAGTGTCTCCTGAGTTTTTGTTGGTTTTTTTTCTGACATCCTTTCCTCTATTCTCTTTTCTACCCCATTTTCTTGAAAAACCTCACACATGAACACAGCTTCTCCTCTCAGCTTAATGCTGTAGGCTCCCAGATTTCTATTTTAGATCCAAAATTTTTTGTGCTATTTCTAAATCCTCCTGGATATTTCTTAGGCATCCTAAACTCTTGGTTCTGAAATTGAATTCATTAAATTCCTTCTACATACACTTCCCATCTGTCCAAATCAGACCTCATTCCCTTTTCTTTATGTCAGAATGATTCTATGGTAATGATATTCAATGGCTAAACCAGAAACATAAGTGTTACCCTCCCTTCCCTATGTTTTTTGACACTTAACCCAATTTTTAATATTATCTGAACCCATCATATCCTCTTCATCTATAAGCATGGCCCTCATTATATTTACTAACACTATTAAAATAGCCTTCTATTTAGTCTTTCCATTTGTTAGCATTTCTTCCAACCCATCCTCCACACTGGTCGAAGAATTATCTCTGAGGAATTCCAGATAGTTCATGACAATGGTGGCTGCCTTTGTCCTGACTTCCCAATATTTCTTCCAAAAACAATAGAAATCAACAAGAAAGTAAAATAAACTACAGCAAAACAATGGATTCTGCATAATTTAGAGACTGAGATTGCCAAACTTTATATATGAATCTTATATAAATAAAAGCCAAACATGCAAATTGACTGAACAGCAAAATAACCAGTGGAATAACCAGATGCAATGACACACCCTGACTACCAGGGGGCCGACACTCAATGCAGGAGCTGCTCCCAGCCCGCAGGCCTCAGGCCAGCCAAGCCTAGGAACCCTACCCATGCACAAATTTTGTGCACCAGGCCTCTAGTTATAAGATTAAAGCAGAAACAGCAAAATTCAGGCTGGTGTCTCTCACACTGCAGCTGGATACCTCCTACATCAAGGCCTTACAGTAATCGAAGGAAGGCTGGAATAATGGGAGAGAGAAGATGGAGCCTAGAATTGGAGTAGAGTTGATCCAAACCTAGACAAAGTTATCCTAGGAGGTCTGGAAATACTAAAAGTATGCCTCATAGATTAAAGCATGGATCATAAGTAGGAGTTTGAAAGTATGTGGAATTTGAAGGGGCAGATTTTAAAAAGCAATGATTTTGAGAAGGAAAAATAATGGCAAAAGGAAAGGGTGATTTAGTGATGCTTCTATTTGGGATGCTAAAACAAAATACAATAAGCTGGTGGCTTATAAGCAACAAACATTTATTTCTCATAGCTCTGAAGGCTAAAGTCCAAGACCAGGATTCCAGCTTGGTCCAGTGAAGTCCCTCTTCCAAGTTGCAGACTGATTGTAATTCTCACGTGGTGGAAGGGGCTGAGGGCTTTCGAGGTCTGTCTCATCAGTGTAATAATCACTTCCCAAATTCCCCTCCTTCTAATGCCATCATCATCTTGGGAGTTAAGATTTCAACATATGAATTTTGGAAAGGCACAAATATTCACTCTACAGCAACATGTGTCTCTCCGCCTCACCCCTACCCTGAGAATGTACCTATCTTTTTTGTCAGTTTTTCAAAAAACCCTTTAAGAATCTTTGTTTTTGACAGAGGTGCCAAAAATCTGTCAATACATGTCAGTGGGAAAAGGATTATTAGACAGAAAAGCACCATATGTGTTTTGGAAGGAAGTGAATGAGTAGGAGCATTTGGCCAGGCAAGGGATAAACATATTCATACTAATTTGACTAAAGGAATATCAGTAAGGACTGATATGGTATGAATTATTTGAGAAAGTCTGAACTTTTCAGTTTGGAGAATGATTAATAATGAGGAAATAACTCCAGGGTACAAGAAAAAAATTAAACCAAGAATTGATATATTTCTGACCAAATGATGGAAGCCTGAATAAGGCATCATATTTTATCATAGAGGCCCAATACACGAAATTCGTGCACTGGAGGGGAAGTGTTGTCCCTTAGTTCAGCCTGCACACTCTCCAATCTGGGACTGCTCGAGAGATGTCCAACTGCCCGTTGGACATCCCTCTCACAAATCCAGGACTGCTGGCTCCCAACTGCTCACCTGCCTGCCTTCCTGATTGCCCCTAACTGCTTCTGCCTGCCAGCCTAATCACACCTAACCACTCCCCTACCAGCCTGATTGATGCCTAACTGCTCCCCTGCCAGCCTCTTTGCCCATAACTGCCTTCCCCTGCAGGCCTGGTCACCTCTAACTGCCCTCCCCTGCAGGCCTGTACCCTCCCAACTGCCCTCCCTGCCGTCCTGATTGCCCACAACTGCCTCCCTTGCAGACCTGGTCCCTCCCAACTGCCCTCCCCTGCTGGCCATCTTGTGGTGGCCATCTTTGACCACATGGGGGCAGCCATCTTGGGTGTTGGAATGATGGTCAATTTGCATATTACTCTTTTATTAGATAGGATAAAAGCCTGCTACATGGGTAAGGGCTGGCTGGTTTTCCCTGAAGGGTGTCTGGATCATGGTGGGGATTCCCTTGGGGAATAGGATGGCCTGGGCAAAGGGTTTTTAGGCCAGCCACACCCCTCAGCGATCCAAGTGGAGGTCCTGGTATATGGGATTTATTTATCTTCTACAATTGAAACTTTATAGCCTTGAGTGGAGGCCAGGGCAGGCCAGGAAGCTTGGCTTCCTCCATCTTCGGGGGAAACCCAAGCCTCCTGCTCTCTCCGGCTCCGTGGCTGCCACTATTTTTGTTGGTATTTATTTATATGCTATAATTGAAACTTTATGGAGGCCAGGGCCGGCCAGAGAGGGCAGGAAGCTTGACTTTCTCCATTGCCAGGGAAACCCAAGCCTCCTGCTCTCTCTGTGGCTGCAGCCATCTTGGTTGGGTTAATTTGCATACTCCTGATTGGCTGATGGGTGTGGCTTGTGAGTGTAGCAGAGATACAGTCAATTTGCATATTACTATTTTATTAGATAGAATAATGCATAAGTGTACTGGCTATTGGACTATAGTCACAAAACACACACACACACACACACACACACACACACACAAACAAAAAACAAAAAAACAAAAAAAAAAAAAAAAAAAAAAAAACACAGATAATTTGTAGTATCCTGCTAGATAATAGGATTTTCCAAACAGATGAATCCAGCATAGCATAGTTTTTGTTTATTTATTTAATTCAATGCAGAAAATTCTTATTGACCTAATAATATAGTAAAATAATAATTACTCAACAATATTCATAGATACTGAAAGTTTGACTTTGGATTTTTGTATTAAATTTTATTACTATCATTGTTATTATTCGAGCTTACATTTACTAGCCCCATTTTTCTTACTGTGCTCTGAAGTCACCTTCATTACCATGTTTAATCTTTACTAAAAGTCCTATGTATCATATGCTATTGTTATACCAGTTTGAAGGAAAGATAAAATGAGGCTGATAATAATGAATTCACTTCCTATGAGGTTGCACATACCTAGTTCTGTGTGACGCTGAAATACATTATGCTACTATGCTCCCAGGAGTATATTTTCATGTTAGTTTTGAGAGAGCATTAAAAGTCAGAATTAGAATGAAAAGTACCTGGCACCATCTCTTGTCTGAAAACAACGATTCAGGGTAATGTATACTCTAACAAAGAAGAGAAGACATTGATTACAATTTGCATTGACCCTCAAAAAAAAAAAAATTGCAAAGTAACATGGCAGAACAGTCCCAGAGGAAAATGCAATGGAAGGAGAAAGAAGATGGAAACTTAGAGAAAAAAGGAAAGGCTGGAAATAGAAAGTGAAAAGTCAGCAAGTAGAGACTCCAGACAGGAACACTGCTGCTTTCCCTTTGCTCTCCATCCACAGAAAGACTGCACAGAACTGTGGGAATCTGTTATCATCTTTTCTAAGTTATTTGTTGAGAATTATTCTAGAAGTTAAGGAAACCATTTTCTTCCCCAATATATGTAGTTTTCTAACTTTAGATCTTTTATTTAAATTTTTTTGTTGATTTATAAACTCTCTAAAGAGTATTTTTAACTACTGACTTAAACTGCTTTTCCTACATATTGTCTATGACTTTATTAAATCATTTCCTTTAAAATGTAATCAGTACTAAATAGGGTAAAGTATTTTACATCTTGAATTATAGATAATTTCCTTTGTAATGAGTTTTAAATAATAGAATGTTATGTCCCTGGCAGTAGGCTAACAGTAATAATGACAGCTTTTGAGGGCTGACAATGCATCAGCACTGTGCTAAGAGTTTAACATGTATTCACTCACTTAATTTGCACAATAATACTGTGAAGAACATTGTGGCAGAGACTGCTAGTTGCCTACCACCCTAATTTTTCTTTTTCCCTTCGTACCCAAATTTTATCTAAAGTGACAAAGTGCCTGCTAAAGACTCCATTTCCAAGCCTACTTTGTAGTTTCATGCAGACATGTGACTGAGCACTGGTCAGTGAGATGTGCATAGCACTATTGTGTGGCACTTTGGCTGTTGATAGATGCTTTTTATTGAACCCACCCTCTACCCCACTTTCTCTTTCTTACTCTCTGGAATGCAGGTATGATGCCTAATGACTTACCAGCCAGCCACTCAGTGCTGAGCACGGGGGAGCAGAAAGACAAAAGGGTCCTGGGTCTTTGATGACCTCCTGGAGACATCCCACCAACTTTGGACAACTTCTGTCTGTACTTCTTTTATGAGAGAGTTAAACCATATGTGTTTAAGCCGCTGTTATTTTGGGTAGTCTACTCTATGCTATCCCACAACATAATTGCTATTATCTCAACTTTATGGATAAAGAACCTTGTAGCTTAACCATGTTAAGTAATTTTTATAGTATTTGGATTCCAACTAGCATCTGTCTGACTCTAGAACCCAACAATTTATTACTAAATTCATACTAATAGAGTAATTTTATTATGAATATTCAAATCAAATCATGTAGCATTAAAAATAATTCTCTTCAAAGCAGCAATAGCAATTCATACAGGTGTGGAAACCATAGCTGGTCAAGTCACAGTCATGAATACTTTTCCCAAGGAAGTCAGACTTATTTTGAAGTCACAATCTTGTAGGTGCCTTGGGCCACCCCTCAGCTCCTGCCACAAGGTGTGTAGCAATCACACAGAGAGCTAGATTAGGGTGTGCACATTTGTTCACCACCAGTGATAAACATCTCACTGACCAGAGTGCTGCCCATGAGTCATTGCATATACATGTGTGTGCACAGACACATCTGTATTCTAAACATGTCATTCACCTGTTGCACCTGCTGCCATCCTACTTGCATATCTTTCCTGACCACAACCACAGCCATTTACTTCAAGATTCTCCCTGCTTCGCTCTACCTCCGGAGGGTGAATGAACCAGTGGCAGCACCTAATATTAGAAGAAGCCTCCCACTGACCAGGTTAAGTCAATCAGGTTCTCCATTTTAACAACAGAGACCATAATCTACCCATAGCAGCCTAATGCTTGTGTAATTTCCAGATTTAAGTCATCTATGTTGGGGTCTATGTAAAACATAATCAGGTGAAATAAACTGTGTAGGCTAAAGAAGGGGTTTAAATACATAATTGTACTAATTGAAAGTTCATTGCACCAGTTATCTGGTTACTTTCTGTTTATTTTTAAGATTTCAACCTCAACTTTAAAGAAGCATTTGCTGTTCTCACAAAATCAGTTGGACTCTGCATCTAATGTTTCTACTTTGATAAAATAAAATAAAAATAGGTAAAAAACAAACAAACAAAAAAAAACCACCAACAACAACAAACAAACAAACAAATTTTACTATTTTTAAAGTATTTTAAATAATTGGTCAATGTCTGTGGTCCCCACTAAACTTTAAGTGCCAAGAAGGCAGAGCCATTTTCTTTTTTTCCTGCCATTTAGACAGCGCCTGGCACATAGAGGTTACTCGATATATATGTTTGGTAACCCTATGACCTGTGAAAAAGAGAGTCATCTTAATCCTTAACTTTCTTGTCATGGTCCCAGTTATATATAATGGTACATTGGTTCTATTTTTGAATGCCCAATAACTCAGTGTGTTTATTCTTTTAATATTAGCTCTGTGTTTTCTTTCTTGATTTGACTTAATCTCTTCCTATTTCTGGAAAACATAGGTGGAGAGAATGCATATAAAATGCATGGTGAGGTGTGCAGAGAAGGGATATGCCAAAGATTTTGCAAAGTAGGAATACTATTGTGCGAAATAATAGCAAATGTGCCCTGGCTGGTGTGGCTCAGTTGGTTGGGCATTGTCCCAGTCACTGAAAGGTTGCCTGTTTGATTCCCACTCAGGGCACATGCTTGAGTTGCAGGCTTGATCCCTGGTAGGGGACGTGCAAGAGGCAGCTGATCATTGTTTCACTCTCACATCAATGTTTCTCCCTTTCTCTCTCTCTAAAAATGAATAAAAATAATCTTTAAAAATAGTTAAAAAAGCAAGTGTTCAGTTTATTCATTGCTACATGTTTAGAATGAGTGTTATGAAACCTATGATAACATTATATTATGCTTCTCATTTGTCCAACAGTTATAAAAATATGCTTTGACACCACACTATTTTAATAAATTATGAAGTTCAAATTGAAGAATAGTGTAGATGTTTTTCATTGACATTTTTTTTTTTACCCAAAATAAGGAGGATAAGGGTTAGCATTGCCAGAAGTAAGTATAAAAAAGTTATAGGAAATGATGTTTTATTAGAAAGCTCATCTGGGTGAATGGCATGTCCAAAAGAACTTCTTGATTAAAGAAAATAATGGTTTAAAAGCCTTCTGTACCACCTATTAACTCAAATGCAAATTTTCATTATAGTTTATGAATTCATTAGATGCAAAATATAATAAAAAATCATAAACAAATCATGGTGGCAGACAGGGAATAAACAGGGTTGTGTCTGGCACTTTGGAAAAAGGGGTTGCCTAGAATAATTTAAGCTAAGAGATGCCACATCATTGCTTTCCTTAGAATCACGCTTCATCGGTAGCAGATGGCACAGAATCAATAGCTGATCAGAGAATAGCACTTGGCATTCTGTCCTGTGGGTGGGAGGAAAAGGGTGTTTTAATTTTACGGAAAAACATTGCTCATCAGCAAGACAGGCATACAAACATCAAGAAGAATGCTAAAGTAATGAATAACTTTGTTTTCAGTTAGGATCCAGAAAAGCAGAGAACAGAAATCTGTTTGCCAGAGCTCAAGCCAAATGATAATTTCACTTGGACTTATTTCCTTATGACTTGATTTTTAATTTCAAATTACTGGTACTGTAAGGGGCACATCCCTGCCTTCCTTAGGCAAACTTGCAGGGCCATTTTTTTGTTGTTGTTGTTAAATATGTATTTTACTAATTTTTTACAGAGAGGAAGGGAGAGGGATAGAGAGTTAGAAACATCAATATTGATAAGAGAGAATCATATATCAGCTGCCTCTTGCACACCCCCTACTGGGGATGTGCCTGCAACCAAGTTACATGCCCTTGACCAGAATCGAACCTGGGACCTTTCAGTCTGCAGGTTGACTATCCACTGAGCCAAACCGGTTTTGGCAGGCCAGTTCTTTATGTGACTTTATGTGAAAGAAATTCAAGGAGACAATTGGTGCTCAAACCCAAACAAGGTGCCTTACTGTCTTTTACTTGCCATCTTGTATATGTCATAAGGAAAAAACTCCCGTGGTCTCTTACCTCTGTCCTTGTCTCATATCTCAGGCTATTTATGCTGAATTTATGTGGACGTGGTCTCTCAGGTGTGTTGCACTGGTGCCACCTCTATATTTTGTCACTTGCTTGGGCCTTCATTCCTCTACCTGTTCCCCATTGGAATTGATTGCCAGACAGCACATCAGAAAAGAACATTTTGGAGTACTTAGTGATACATGGCCTCTGGACTCATGTGTCTGTGTGTCTCACTGCTGCTATTCTCTTTCTCTCAGAAAAGCTTTAAAATGAAATTCATAAGCTGCTAACCCTATAGATTAGGGGTGTCGAACTCAATCAGAGAAGGGGCCAAAATCTAAAATCCAGCCTAAATCGTGGGCCGGATGGTTTACTGAACAGTCATAAACTGTCATTGTGATGGAAACTCAGCGGAGTGCAGTGATGACAGCGCAGTGCGGGCCACATTGCAAGGCCTGGCGGGACGGATTTGGCCCGCGGGCCTTGTGTTTGACACATGTGCTATAGATGAAAAAACAGGATGGGGGAAGGCAATAAAAACTTCTAGTCATCAAATGGGCCTAGGAACAGCTTCTGTTAAGAATTTTAGCTCTTGTTGGGAGACCAGAAACAATGTTTATCATTTGGGGTTAAATCTGCCTTGCTTATAGGTCTTCCATTAATTGTCTCAATTATGAGATCTAAGCCCACCTGTAGTTAATAAGGGTAATAGAAAGTTCATAAAAATATCTGGAGTTATATCTTCTGTGAGATAAGTTCTAAAGCTAGATTCAAAGTGAAATTCTCCCCAAAGCAATCTATAGATTCAATGCATTCCCCATGAAAATAACAATGACACATTTCACAGACCTAGAACAAACTCTCCAAAAATTTATCTGCAATAAAAAAGGACCCCAAATAGCTGCAGCAATCCTGAAAAAGAAGAACAAAGTAGGAGGGATCTCAATATCAGATTTCAAGCTGAATTACAAAGCCACTGTTCTCAAAACTGCCTTGTACTGGAAACAGAACAAACATATAGATCAATGGAATAGAATAGAGAACCCAGAAATTGACCCAAACCACTATACTCAATTAATATTTGACAAAGGTGGCAAGAATATACAGCACAGTCAAGACAGTCTCTTCAACAAATGGTATTGAGAAAATTGGACAGATACATACAAAAAAAATGAAAGTAGACCACCAACTTACACCATACACAAAAATAAACTCAAAATGGATAAAGGACTTAAACATAAGACAGGAAACCATAAAAAGATTAGACAAATTCACAGGCAGCAAAATCTCAGACATTAGCACTGTCTTTGCCAATACAGTTCCTAGGGTAATAGAAACTAAAGAGAAAATAAACTAATGGGGCTACAACAAAATAAAAGGCTTCTGTACAGCAAAAGAAACTATAAAAAAAGACAGCAAGAAAGCCCACTGCATGGAAGAACATATTTTCCAATATTACCTCTGATAAGGGTTTAATCGCCAACATTAATGGGGAACTCACACAACTTAATCAAAGAAAGATAACCCAATCAAAAAATGGGCAATGGACCTAAGTACATACTTTTTGAAAGAGGACATAAGGAAGACCCAGAGATATATGAAAACATACTCAAAGTCACTAATCATCCAAAAGTTGCAAATCAAAATAACAATGAGGTACACCATCCCTCACCTGTCAGAATGGCTATCAACAAATCAACAAATGACAAGTGCTGGTGAGGATGCAGAAAAAAAGGAACCCTCTGGTGCAGCCACTCTGGAAGACAGTATGGAGTTTCCACAAAAAGACTAAAAATGGAACTGCCATTTGACTTAGTGATCCCACTTCTAGAAATATATTGCAAAAATGTAGAAACACCAATCAGAAATGATCTATGCACCCTTATATTCATAACTTGTTACCATAGATAAGATTTGGAAACAGCCTAAGTGCTCATCAGCAGATGAGTGAATTAAAAAACCTTGGTACATTTACACAATGGAATGTTACACTGTTGTAAAAAAAAGAAGGAATTCTTACCATTTTGCAACAGTATGGATGGAATTGGAGAGCATTATGCTAAGCCAAATAAGCCAGTCAGAGAAAGATAAATACCACATGATCTCACTCATTTGTAGGATATAATCTTATATAATAAAGAGCTAATATCCAAATGGTTGTCACTCCCTCAAACCAGCATGCCATAATGGCTCAGACACTCAACATTGGGGAGAGAGGATTGGGGACCAGCCAGGCACAAATGAGCTCATAAGTGAGGAATGGGGACTACTCAGGCTGTGGCCAAGGAAAGGGACAAGCTGCCCACCCCATGGTCCTGGGTGCCTGTAGCTGTGGCCTGAGCAAAGTCATCTGCCCATGGTCCCCTGAGTCTGTGGCCAGCCCTGGTGAAGCCAGCCTGGGTCCTGGGTGCCTGTGGCCAGCCAAACGGAGGGAAGCCTGAGTCCACGGTGCCTGCAACTGTCCGGAGGAGGGAATCCTGGATCCCGGGTATGGGGTGAAGCAGAGGTGATTAGGGGTGATCAGGCCAGCAGGGGAGCAGTTAGGGGCAATCAGGCAGGCAGGCAAAGGTAGTTGGGGTGATCAGGCAGGCAGAGGGGTTAGGGGTGATCAGGCAGGCAGATAGGCAAGCATTTAGGAGCCAGTGGTCCCAGATTATGAGAGGCGGTCAGACGTCACTTGAGGGATCCCAGATTGGAGAGGGTGCAGGCTGGGCTGAGGGAACTCTCCCTTCATGCATAAATTTCATGCACCAGGCCTCTAGTGAACAACATAAACTATTATAATTAACAAAAACAGATCCAGAGACAGAGAAGCACAAATCAGACCATCAAACCTCAGAGGGAAGGTAGGAGAGGGTGGGGGTAAAGGGAAGAGATAGATCAACCAAAGGACTTCAATGCATGCATGTAAGCCTAACCAATGGATACAGACACCAAGGGGATGAGGGCATGAGTGGGGGGGAGGGGTGTGGTAAAGGGACAATTGGTGTAAGGACACATATGTAATACTTTAATCAATAAAAAAAAAAAGATGGTTAAGTGCAGGTCAGCTGAGAAATCCACCCTTTTACATCAACTTAAAAACAAAACAACAACAAAACTGAAATTCTCTTATATTCAAATTTAGGCAAAAATATTCTTGATTTTTGTATCAGTCAACTTGGACTGTGTCATCCTGTAGTAATAAACAGCCCCTGAATTTCAGCAGCCTAAACTCAATGGTTTATTTCTATTTCATGTTAGAGATTGAGTGCACATACCTTCTTCATTCTGGGATCCAGCCTATAGAAGAAGCCCCTCTTATCCATGCCATTCTCATGGGAGGAAGGTAAAAGAGTGAAGGAGACATCATTTGATGGCTCTTCAAGTTCAGATATGGAAAGTTTCAGTCCTGCTTACATTCCACTTGCCCAGTGGTCAGCAAACCACAGCTCACGAGCCCCATGCAGTTCTTTAGGCCCTTGAGTATGGCTCTTCCACAAAATACCAAGGACAGGTGTGTGCACACAGTGCAATTGAAACTTCGTAGCCCATGCACAGAAGTCAGTTTTTGGAGTGGACAAGTCTGTTTTGAAGAAGTGGTTCTAACAATGAGCCACACTCAAGGGGCCAAAGAGCCTCATGTGGCTCAAGAGCCTTGGTTTGCCGACCATTGCACTAGCCAAAGCCAGTCACATGGCCAAGCCTGAAGCTGATGGCAGAGGAAGGTATATTTCTTCCACTAGGAAAGGCATTGCAAGTCACATGCAATGAGTGGGGGTGAATGATGCCATTAGTAGGAGTGCAGAGAAGAATAGAAAACACAAAATCTGCCACATAAGTGGGAACAACAATACAATATAATGCAATGTCCTTTAAGATGTCCCATTAACTCTCTCTCTCTCTCTCTCTCTCTCTCTCTCTCTCTCTCTCTCTCTCTCAACATACATACACACACACACACACACACACACACACACACACACACACATATATATATATATATATATATATATATATATATATATATATATATATAGTTATTATGAGGTGCTATAAGCAGCCTTACTTTCTTAACATGTGCACCTAATGAAGAAGTTATATTTGAGGAGAGGGATCCTGGGTCTTAACAAAAGAATCATCCTCACTTCTGGGAAAGATGCACATTTTGGGAGGCAATTCAGAAATAAGACTATCTAATTTTATAGGCAATGCACTTTTCCCACTTTCTACTGACTCCAGGGAAAATCTCTATTTATTAAACAGCAGTGAGGTTTGATGGTCTGATTTGTGCTTCTCTGTCTCTGGATCTGTTTTTGTTCATTAGTTTTTGTTCATTAGTTGTTCCTTTCCTCTTTCTCTTTAGTATCAATCATATATATTTTAATTTTAATTTCAAAAGTTAAGTATTTTGCCAAAACCAGTTTGGCTCAGTGGTAGAGCATCAGTCTGCAGTCTGAAAGGTCCCAGGTTTGATTCTGGTCAAGGGCATGTACATTGGTTGCTGGAACATCCTCGGTAGGGGGTGTGCAAGAGGCAGCTGGTCAATGTTTCTCTCTCAAGGACATTTCTAGCTCTCTATCCCTCGCTCCTCCTCTCTGTAAAAAAATCAATAAAATATATTTTAAAAAAAAAAGTTAAGTATTTGTATGATGAAACTCCACTACAATTAAGAGACTGTGCTATTCTATTGTGTCTCCATAAGTATGTCAACTGTAATGTTTATTGGCCCTCCCTATTTGACCTAAACCTGGAGAGCACAGAATAAATGGTGTTTGCTATATCTAATGGCTCAATACATATTTGTGCAATGATACATTTGGTTCTGTAGTGTACTATTTATAAGCATTATCTCTGGAGTCAGTTTGCCTAGTACTAAATGTACTATTTACTAAGTATGTTTCTTGAGCTATTATGCCTCATTTTTCTCATCTGCATAATGGAGATAATAATAGTTTCTATTATGTAACATATATTATAAATACAAATCCTGATTTTATAAAAACCCTGGGTCCATCACATCTACAACAACTGGGAGGCTCCATCAAGTGGAAGTCAGTCCTGCAGTCAGCACTGAGTTGTTATGGTGACCCAGTGCTGACTGCTATGGCTGCAGGCACAGCTACCCAGCACTAACTGTTGAGGGTGCTGCGAATCAGGCCCAGAGAGTGGCCTGAAGAGAGAAGCAGTGTCTGATCCATAGACTCTGTGGAAGCTGTTGATCAGCACTTGCCTATCTCTTTAGCTCCTGGTCTGGTCAGCAGCCATGCCTCCATTTTTCTCCAGACCTTCACTGGATGCTGCTGATCAGCCCCGCCATTCTGTTCAGGTCCTGTTGATAGGCCCAGAGATGCTGACTGGCATAGAAACCGATTAATCACAATCAAATCTGGGTCAACTGTGAGGAGCCAATGGCTGCCTAGGAGGCAGAGCTTTTGATGCTGACTGATATAGAAACTGATCAATCAGAACCAAGTTGGCTGGCACAGGATGGCAGTTGGGGGCAAGATAAGGCCTGCAGGGGAGGACAGTTGGGGGTGAGATCAGGCTGGCAGGGGAGGCCAGGTGGGGGCGATCAGACTAACAGGGGAGCAGTCAGGTGTTAATCAGGCCAGCAGGGGGAAGCAGTTAGGGGCAATCAGGCAGGCAGGCAGGCAAGTGAACAGTCCTATATTATGAGAGGGATGTCCCCTGAAGTGACCCAGATTGGTGAGGGTACAGGCTAAGCTGAGGGACTACTCTCCTCTCTCCCCATCACCTGTGCATAAATGTTGTTCTCTGGACCTCTACTATATATACATTAGATAGATAGATAGATAGATAGATAGATAGATAGATAGATAGATAGATAGATAGATGTAGACATAGATATTCACTGTTCTTGGACAATGGCTCTATTTCAGATCCAATAATCTAGAATGATGCTTGTCATGTAGCAAGTATTTTAAAAAATACTGTGATCCAGGTCATTGCTTCTCCATTTTACCATTGCTTAAGCCAGAAATATGAGCATCATCCTTGATATCTCCTTATTCCTTATTCTCCAATTCCATGTATCTTTATAAATGAACATTTTTAATCCATCTCCATTCCCACTACATTCTTGCATAGTGCCATCATCATCTCCCTGGACTAAGGGAAAGTCTCTCTGCTTCTATGTTTACAACTCCAGTCACTTCTCCAAACAGCATAAAGGTTTTCTTAAAGAGGTAAATACCTTGATAACATCTTGCTTAAAACCCTTCATGATCCTTCTCTCCCTTAGAGCATAAAATTCTTACATTGCTGTCAAAGCTCTGCTTGATCTAGCTCCTACCAGCCTCCTGTCATACTTTTCTTTGCCTGTGCTTCCTCCCCATTAGTCACAGTGACATTTATCACATTTCTCAAGTATTTCTAAGCATCTTTCTTCATAGTCTTCACACCCAATGTTCTCTATGGCTTCCCCCTCTAGCCTTAATCCTTTATTTCTGCCCCTCCCTTAGGTTATCTGTAATAATTTAGAAAGTCTCAGATTAAAGGTCCTTAGAAGCACCTTCCCTCATTCAACTCCATTGGAGATTTTTTGTGATTCTCTTCTCTAGCACTTTGAAGGAGGCCCTCAAAATTTACATTAAAGCTTTCCCTCTTGTATATATAGCTCTTCTGTGGACTTCCCGTAAAATTTTGTCCAGAATATAGCTTTTAAGTCATTTGTAAAACTTATCAGATATATGAGTGTGGCTTTTCTTTTGGCCTTTATGTAAAACTAGAGGCCCGGTGCACAAAATTTGTGCACGGGGGCAGAGGGGGTTGTCCAATCTGGGACTGTTCAAGAGATGTCCAACTGCCCTTTGAATGGGCAATCAGACATATCTCTCACAATCCAGGACTGCTGGCTCTCAACTGCTCGTTTGCCTGCCTTCCTGATTGCCCCTAATTGCTTCTGCCTGCCAATCTGATCACCCCCTAACCACTCTGCTGCCAGCCTGATTGATGCCTAACTGCTCCCCTGCCAGCCCAACTTCCCTCCTCTGCCATCCTGGTCACCATTAACTGTCCTCCCCTCCAGGGTTGATCACCTCCAACTGCCCTCCCTTGCAGGCCTGTTGCCTCCTAACTGCTCTCCCCTGCTGGCCATCTTGTGTGGCCATCTTGTGTCCACATAGGGACAGGATCTTTGACCACATGGGGGCAGCCTTATTGTGTGTTGGAGTGATGGTCAACCTGCATATTACTCTTTTATTATATAGATAGGATAGAGGCCTAGTGCATGGGTAGGGGCTGGCTGGTTTGCTCTCAAGGGTGTTCTGGATTAGGGTTGGGGTTCCCTTGGAGTGTGGGGTGGCCTGAGCGAGGGGCCTGTGGTGGTTTGCAGGCCAGCCATGTCCCCTGGAAACCCAAGTGGAGGCCCTGGTATCTGAAATTTATTTATCTTCTACAATTGAAACTTTGTAGCCTGGATCCAAGCCAAGCCTTCTGCTCGCTCGGTGGCTGTTGCCATTTCTATTAGGATTTGTTTACCTTCTATAATTGAAACTTTTTAGCCTTTAGTGGAGGCATAGGCCAGCAAGGGCAGGTGGAAAGCTTGGCTTCTTCCATTGCCTGGGAAACCCAAGCCTCCCTCCTGTTCTCTGTGGCTGCTGCCATCTTGGTTGGGGTTAATTTGCATACTTGCTCTGATTGGCTGGTGGACATGGTTTGTGGGTGTTGTAAAGGTATGGTCAATTTCCATATTAATCTTTTATTAGATAAGATTAGAGGTCCAGTGCATATAATTTGTGCAGGGTTAGGGTCCTTAGTGGCTGCTGGCTGGGCTTCCCTTCTCCCAGCTGCCTGCTATTGCCAATGGCTGGGGCTTCCCCAAGGTTGACTGGCCGGCCCAATCCCCTGATCAAACTCCCAGTTGAGGGACAGTTTGCATAATGGTTTTTGTTATGTAGGATAGCTATATGGGGGAAAGGAGGCTCTCAAAATTCACCTTAAAACTTTCCCTTTTGTATATAAAGTTCTTTTGTGGATTTCCCATAAGAATTTGTCTGGAATATCGCAGAGCTCCTCAAAACAAAGGTTTACTGGAGTCCTAGATAAAACCTGAATCATTATATTTATTTCAAGATGAACTTTCTAATTTAGCACTTTGAAGACAATTAAGACCTGGTAGTCAGTGCAAATAATTTCAGAATAGGCATTTTCTAATAGTGCTTACATGCTCAGTGATGGGGGAAATGAAACAGATTTAACTTAGAAGGATTATAGCAGTTCCTGGCTTGGCACTGAATTGTAAAAGGAATCATTTGGGTACATTCTGAAATGTCTCAGGAAACCAGCAGGAAAAGGCTGGGCTGAGAGACTACAGGTCTGCAACTACATTACGTTCCTTTGACCTTTCACATGAACGTTTTCATAGGTTTATTGTATGATATGCACTTATATTATATTAAATGATATTGCTTAGCATTTTGTATGTGTCTATATATATTTTTTTTCAAAGCAGTCTTCAGGTGTAATAGCTAATAAAAACATTTTAATAGCACATACTAGAAACATAGTGTGAACTGGCATGCATTGATGCTTGTTCTCTCTCCATACGCCTTCTTTTTTTGTTAATCAACAGCAATATCAACAAAATTTGATTTTCATTGTACTTTCAAATATGGGACATATGAAGATGTTTATCCCAGCACAGAAGTAGCAATAATTATAAACAAACTTTTTAAACTCCTGAAAAATCACTACATGCCAAGCAAGACATGACAGAAAAAAAAAGGAGATAAAGCAGAAAATGACATCTTTACGACATGATTCTTCAAGTGCTCAAGCATAGTTTGCTGTAGGAAGGCTGACAATTTAGCCATTTAGACATATCCAGCTGATGGTAAAGAGGTTTTGTAACCAAACCAAATTGCCATTTTATCTGAAAAGTATTTCCCCCCATCTTTACTTCATATGCTAAAAGCCCCTCCGTACATGCTCCCCCTTAATAAAATATTCAGTGATTTACTTTCTAAGTACACAAGTAGAATGTTCTTGTGAAAGAAATTGACTAAACCCTGTAGAATATTTAATTGGTGCTTAAATCCAAGCAGCTGTCTTCCTGCAGATAGCTTGGGCCCTGGGGAACCTGGCTAATGGAATGCTCAGGCTTTGTTCAAAGCAACCTCCCCACTCTATCCCTGGAGCCAAGATTTGATGTTTTCCCCAATTTTGCTTCCTCTTTTAAAAAGAAAAATGCATGTGAGACACTTCTTATATAAAATGTCAGTTTTCTTTCCTGAGCTGAAGTCAGTCTTGGCTGAAAATACTAGTTTTTTTTATTATTATTCTTTTTTTTAAATTTTTATTTTCTTGCTTAAAGTATTACAGATTAGTACATATGTCTCCCTTTTCCCCCCTTATCAACCTTCCCCCGACCTCCCCTACCCCCCAGTATCTTGTGTCCATTGGTTATACTTATATGCATGCATGTAAGTCTTTGGTTGATCTCTTACCTCCCCTGCAAATCTCCCCAGCCTTCCCGCTGTAGTTTGACAGTCTGTTCGATGCTGCTCTGTCACTGTATCTATTATATATATATAAATTTTATTGATTATGGTATCACATAATTGTCCTCATTCCCCCATTCCCATCCCAAACCCCTCCCCACATATGTCTCCACCCCCTGTTGTCCATGGCCACTGGCTAGGCCCATATGCATGCACACAAGTCCTTTGGTTGATCTCTCCCCCTTATCCCCACCCTTCCCTACTTTCCCTCTGAGGTTTGACAGTCTGATCGCTGCTTCTCTTTCTCTAGGTCTGTTTTTGTTCATCAGTTTATATTGTTCATTGTTTCCTCTAGATGTGTGAGATCATGTGATCCAAGAAATACCCTTGTAAGAACCGAAACTGAGACAAGCCATAGTGGTTATGCTGAGAGGCCAATGAATCAGTCTGTAGTGAGTTCCTTTCTGGGCCAACAGTTCTTTTGAGTTCCAATTTCAATGTCAAGTAGTTCCTTATGTGTACATGTCAGCCATGATATTTTAGATCTGGTTGGTGGACAAATATATTTTATATATTTCACAGAGATTTTATTTTATTTTATTTTTATTGTTTAAGGTATTGCAAATACTAATACATATGTCTCTCTCTCTTGCATACAAGTCCTTTCATTGCTCTCTTAACCCCTCTCCCTCCCCTGCTATCCCCTACCTTCCTGCTGTAGTTTTACAGTCTGTTCCATGCTTCTTTGCCTGGCTATTTTTGTTCAACAGTTTGTAATATTCTTGATTATCCATAAATGAGTGAGGTCATGTGGTATTTATCTTTCACAGACTGGCTTATTTCACTTAGCATAATGCTCTCCAGTTCCATCCATGATGTTGCAAATGGTAAGAATTCCTTTTTTACAGCAACATAGAATTCTGTTGTATAGATGTACCAGTTTTCTAATCCATTCATCTTTTGATAGATATTTAGGCTCTTTCCAAATCTTAACTATTATAAATTGTGCTGCTATGAACATAGTGATGCAAATATCCTTCCTGATGGGTGTTTCTGATTTCTTGGGATATATTTCTAGAAGTGGTATTACTGGATCAAATGGCAGTTCCATTTTTAATTTTTTAAGGAAAAACCATTCTGTTTTCCACAGTGGTTGCACCAGTATGCATTCCCATCAGCAATGCACAAGGGTTCCTTTTTCTCTGCATCCTCACCACCACTTGTCATTTGTTGATTAGTTGATGATAGCCATTCTGACAGGTGTGAGATGGTACTTCATTGTCATTTTAATTTGCATCTCTCAAATGATTAATGACTTTGAGCATGTTTTCATATATCTCTTGGCCTTTCTTATGTCGTCTTTCAAAAAGTGGCTATTTAGGTCTGTTTCCCATTTTTTTGATTGAATTGTTTATCTTTCTTTTGTTAAGTTGTATGAGTTCCCTGTAAGTGTTGGAGATTAAGCCCTTATCGGAGATAACATTGGCAAATACGTTCTCCAGTGCAGTGGGCTTTCTTGTTGTTTTGTTGATGGTTTCTTTTGCTGTGCAAGAGCTTTTTATTTTGATATAGTCCCATTTGTTTATTTTCCCCCATTTGTTTAGTTTCCATTGCCCTAGGAGATGTATTGGTAAATATATTGCTATGACAAATGTCTGTTATTTTGCTGCTTATGGCTTCTTCTAATATTTTTATGGTTTCCTATCTTATATTTAAGTCCTTTATACATTTTGAGTTTATTTCTGTGTATGGTATAAGTTGATGGTCTAGTTTAAATTTTTTTACAAGTATCTTTTCAGTTTTCCCAACACCATTTATTGAAGAGATCATCTTGTCTCTATTATATGCTCTTGCCAAATATTAATTGAGCTTATTGGCTTGTGTCAATTTATGCGTTCTCTGTTCTGTTCTACTGGACTATATGTCTGTTCTGGTGCCATTAACAGGCAGTTTTGAGAACAGTGGCTTGGTATCTGGTATTGTTCTTCTTTCTCAGGATTGCTGCAGCTGTTTGGGTCTTTTTTTATTTCAGATGAATAATTTGTTCTAGGTCTTTGAAGTATGCCATTGGTATTTTAATGGGGATTGCACTGAATTTATAGATTGCTTTGGGTAGTACGGACATTTTAATAACATTGATTCTAACAATCCATAAATATGGCATATTCTTCCATTTGTTCATGTCTTCCTCTATCTCTTTTTTTCAATATCCTATAGTTTTCCAAGTATAGGTCTTTTACGTCCTTAGATTATTCCAGGTATCTTAATTTTTTTGGTGCAATGGTAAATTGGATTGTTTTTTTGTTTTTGTTTTTGCTTCTCTTTGTGTGAGTTCATTATCCTATATAAGCACAATATGTAAATAGTCTGAATAGTAGAACAACTGAACAACCAATTAAAGAATAATATGCTAATGATATGCTAAAGCTGCTCAACTGCTCACTATGAGGTCCACTGACCACCACAGGGTGACAGTCAACTGGTCAACCATGATGTGCACCTAGCACATGGGGCAGATGCTCCAACTGGTAGGTTAGCTGCCTTTGGCGATCCAGCCAATTGGTACTGAGCAAGATGGGCTGGACATGCTCTAGAGCCCTTCTTCAGTCCCTCTCCAGCCCGATTTTGCACTGGTGGAGTCCCTCAGCCTGGTCTGTGCCCTCTCGAAATCCGTGACCCCTTGGAGGATGTCGGAGAGCCAATTTTAGCCCAATCCCACAGGCCACTCTGCTTGGGAGGGTGACAGATAGGGCTGGTGAATGCTACTGTGGCATCATGAGCCTCTCCCAATCAGGACTGATTTGGCGTGAGCCTGTGGCAGGCACAGCGGGGCCTGGATGAACAAGTAGGAGGTGTAGGTGATGTTGGATTGTAGGTTTCAGCCTGATCCCCACAGGCCATCTAGAGGGACCCCATCTGTGCATGATTTCATGCACCAGGCCTCTAGTTAGTGTTGTAAAAAGGCCATAGATTCTGGGTGTTGATTTTGTATCCTGCTACTTTGCCAAATTCACTTATTAAGTCCAGTAGTTTTTTGATGGAGCCTTTGGAGTTTTCTATGTATAGTATCATGTCATCTGCAAATAAGGACAGTTTTATTTCTTCTTTTCCAGTTTGGATGCCTTTTATTTATTTCTGTCTGACCGGTATGGCACTTCTAGTACTATAATGACCGGGGTGGTAAAAGTGGGTATTCCTTTTTTGTTCCTGTTCTTAGGGGAAATGAGTTTAGTTTTTGCCCATTGAGTATGATGTTGGCTGTAGGTTTGTCATTTAAGGTTTTATTATGTTGAGGTATGATCTCTCATTCCCACTTTTCTGAGAGTTTTTATCAAGAGAGGGTATTGGATTTTCTCAAATGCTTTTTCTGCATCGATTGATATAATTATGTGATTTTTGTATATCGGTTTGTTTTTATGTGAGGTATCATATTTATTGATTTGCAGATATTGTACAATCTTTGCATCTCTAAAATAAATCCCACTTGGTCATGGTGTATGATCTTTCAAATGTAAGGCTAAATTTTATTTGCTAGAATTTTGTTGAGGATTTTAGCACCTATGTTCATCAAGGATAGTGGCCTGTAGTTTTCCTTTTTGTAGTGTCTTTATCTGGTTTTGGAGTTAGGGTAATGCTGGCTTTATACAAAGAACTTGGAAGTGTGCCTTCCTCTTAATTTTTTTGGAATAATTTGAGGAGGAGAGGTTTTAGTTCTTTGAATGCTTGGTAGAACTCCCCTATAAAGCTATGTGGTCCAGGGCTTTTGTTTGCTGGAAGATTTTTGACCGCTGCTTCAATTTCTTCAGTAGTTATCAGCCTATTCAAGTTTTTTTTTTATACTTCTTGATTGAGTTTTGGAAGTTTGTATTTTTCTAATATGTCCATTTCATCTAGATTGTCCATTTTGTTGGAATAAAGTTGCTCATAATATTTTTTCATAATCATTTGTATTTCTGTGGAATCGGTTGTTATTTCACCTTTTTCATTTCTGATTTTGTTTATTTGGGTCCTCTCTCTTTGCTTCTTGGTGAACTTGGCTAGAGGTTCATCAATCTTGTTTATTCTTTCAAAGAACCAGCTCTTGGTTTAGTTGCTCTTTTGTATTTTTTTTTTGTGTCTCTATGTCATTTATTTCATTTTGTTTGTCTCTGTGTCATTTATTTCTTTCTTTTTTTGTCTCTATGTCTGATCTTTATAATTTCTTTCCTTCTGCTTATGCTGGGCTTTTCTTGTTGCTCTTTTTCTAACTCTTTGAGTTATAGGGTTAGGTAATTTATTATCATCTTTTCTTGTTTTTTTGAGATAGGCCTGTAGAGCTATGAACTTCCCTCTCAAGACTGCTTTCACTGTGTCCTATAGATTTGGATTGTTTTGTTTTCATTGTTATTTGTTGCCATATGCTTTTTAGTTCTTCTCTGATCTCTTTGGTAACCAAATCATTGTTTAAAATCATGCTATGTAGCTTCCAAGTTTGGTTTTTTAAAATTGTTTTTATTGTAGTTGATTTCTAGTTTTATTTCCTTGTGAACTGAAAAGTTGCTTGATATGATTTCTATCTTCTTGAATTTGAAGAAACTTTGCATGTGTCCCAACATATGTTCAATCATCATTGGCAACAGCATAATTTTTCTCCCAATCTTTATTTTAGTATGAGGATAAAATCTCTAATACAAACTTGAAATGAAGTGGCCACCATGATAGATAGCTACAAAATGACCCACAATCAATCACACATTTCTGTCATTGTGACCTATATAATCTCCTCCCATACTGAATCTGGCCTAGCATTTAGCTTGGTTTTAAATTATAGGATATTATAGAATTGGTACTTGAGTTCAAAACCCTAAACTTTATGAAACCTTCCAGTTTATGCTTTTTTCTTCTTGAGATTTCTGAGTTGTAATGTAAAAAAGCCCGAAATATGCTACTGAAGAGGCCTTGTGAGCAATGAAAACCTACAGAGGGAAAAGGCTGTGGAGAATGGAAGTGTACAAAAGAAAGATGTCCCAAGTATCTCAAGTTAAGAACTAGCTCTCTGAGTGAGACCATTTTGAATTATTTAGCCCAGTGGTCGGCAAACTCAGTAGACAACAGAGTTTGCCGACCACTGGTTTAGCCAAAACTAAAGCCACATTAGCAAGATCAGATGAGACTTTAGAAGGGAGGACAAGTCATCCATCTGATCTCTGTTTAATCAATTTATAGAATTATGATAATTAAAAATCATTATTTTTATTAAGCACTAAGTTTGGGAGCTGTTGATTCACAGTAATAGGTAACTGTTAAAGTGGTAATAATGATTTTTTTTTTTTTACCTTTTATTGACTTTAAAGATATTGCTTCTAATGTTATACTATTAAGTATAATTTTTTCCTTTAATTTTTTGGCAAGTATCTTTCCTTTATTAGGCTAAAGTTTGACTATAGTTTTCAAAAAGCTTATTTTTTTCAAATCCCTTTCTCATATCTTTTAAATGATGTTAATTTTTTTTCTTTTATCTGTTAGCATGGTTTGTTGCATTTTTAAATATTAACCATACTTTGTATATCTAAAATAAATAGAATTTTATGATATTTAATTTACATTGCTTAATTCTTTTTGCCAATATTTTTTTTGATTGTTATATTTATGCTTATGAATATAATTCTTGTATTATTTTCCTTTCCTCTAGACTTGTATTAAGGTTTTTATTGTTCTCATATGACTGTAAACATAGACATTCTTTATAACCTATAGTTCATATATACATGGAAATATGTTGAGCAGAACATTTTTGCATATTATGTGCACATTATATTTCAATTTTTAAATAATACCCAAAAAATCCATTTACAGGCCATCTAAAATCCCTCAATCAAGTTTTTCCACATATCCCTAAAACTTTTTAATGCAAGATTTTTTAATAATAGAAAGCATCTAAATCATTTATTCAATTTTTTCACTAATAATGATGCTATATCAGATGCATATGACATTCATAATGTGTACATACAAAGAGTCTACTTCATAAATAATCAACAAAGCAGTATGTTAAAGACATTGCAGTGGTTCCCCCTTAACCATGGGACATATGTCTTCGAGTAGATAACACTAAAACCTATAAATACTGTATTTTTCCCTTAACATACCCATTATTAAGTTTAATTTTTAAATTAAGTACAGGAAGTGATTAACAACAATAACAAGTAATAAGAGAGAACAATTATAGCAATATACTTTAATAAGAATTATGTGAATGGCTTTGGGTCATTATTAAGTAAAATAAGGATTGCTTGAACACAAGCACCTCAATACTGGGATAGTCAATGTGATAACCAAGATGGCTACCAAATGCCTAGCAGGTTGGTGGCATATATAGGGTAGGTACACTGGATAAAGGATGAGTCACATCCTACATAGGGGCAGAGTGGGATGGCATGAGAATTGAGAGCAATTTATAAATCGTTTCTGAAATTTTTCATTAAATATTTTTGCAGGCAGATGACTGCAGGTAAAAAACTGTGGAAAGATAAACCAAAAATAGGGGAGACTACTATAATTTCAACTAGACACAGATTGATACCATGCCTGGCTGTCCAGCATATACAAATCACAGTGCTCAGGGAAAATGTAATGATTATGCAGAATCATTTAAAATAACAGTTGCTCAAAATACTATCCTTGGGAAATAATCTGCTATAGATTGAAGCTCCATTCCTCCTATGGTAATGGGTAGTGTACAAATGTAACACTTTTTTCTGGCATACAAATATAGATTTTTAATAGGAAGTTTTGACTCAATGAATCTGGGCAAAATTTCACAACTCATTATATTAAATATTCAGATCAAGAAAGGTTGTACAATGAGGAATATTTGTAAAACCTTAGTTTGTTTCACAACTTTTATCATGCAACATTTTCACATTTAAATATTTTAATTTATTCTAATTTCCATTTTACTTAAGAATTATCTAGAAATCCTTTTAAAACTTTTCATATGTGTTTCTTAAGTTATCTTAAAAATCATGTGTACTTAAATGAAGTGCTATATCATTAAATTGTGGTCTATGTGTATATTTTGGTATTTTTTTAAACTCATTTTATTGCAAATCATGTGATCTTGTAAATATTGTGTAGTCTTTATTCTTGGCATGCATGATTCTATATATGTATTATCATGCTGAATTTGTTGATTAATATGTTCAAATCTTTTATATTTTTACTAGTGGCTGGTGTACAAAATTCTTGTTTGGAGCAGGGTGTCCCTCAGCTACCCTCTCCAATCTGAGACCCCTCTAGTGATATCCGGCAGCCAGATATCCCTCTCACAATCTGGGTCTGCTGGCTCCTAACCATTCACCTGCCTGCCTGCCTTATGGCCCCTAACCACTCTGCATGCCAGCCTGCTCACTCCCAGCTATCCTCCCACTGGCCTTCTTGCCCCCAATTGCCTCTCCCCCTGTTGACCTGCTTATCCCCAACTGGCCCAAACTGCTGGCCTGCTTGCCCCTAACTGCCCCCCTCCCCACTGGCCTGATCACTCCCAACTGTCTTCCCCTCCTGGCCTGATAGCCCTTAACCATCTCTGCCTCAGCCCCACCACCATGGCTTTGTCTGGAAGGACATCAGGAAGGTCTCCCTGTCTTATTAGCATATTACCCTTTTATTAGTATAGATTGGATATTTATCTGCTATTTCAATTACTAGAGAAGGTGTCCAGATATTTTAAATGTCTCAGTACGATAATAGAATTTGTTATTTCTCCAGTTATCTCAATTATATTCTAAAATTTGTTCTTAGATATATGTTGGTTTTAAAATTGTAATATTTTCATATTAAGTATTATTTTTATTATTATGTGAAGATCATTTTTCTCCTAATTGTGCTTTTCACCTTAAATCACATTTTGCTTACTATTAATATAATCACAACAGCCTTTTTTGGGTTAACCTTTTCATGGTATTTTAATATCCTTTTTAAGATTTTGCATCTTACTCATTTTGCCATCCAATCCTCCTCACTGGTCATAATTAGGTTCTATATAACCTCTTTTGGTTAATGTCTCCTTATTCTGAGAGATTTAATTTTCAGCAAAGCAAATGTAAAACTTGATTTTCTCAACATAAGACTGAATCTTCCTTTTGAGAAGGTTTTTTATTCCCCATTTGATAGCCCTAAACATAATTTTACCTCTCAGCATAATCCTTACTCTAACACTAACTGTAATCCAATTTCTGTGCCTGGGTAAAATCTCATGGATTAATCATTATTCTTTTAAAAATAATACTAAATGTTCTTCAATAATCTTTATCGCTATGGTCTTAGTTTTCTAGGTGTATCTAAATCTATGTGAATTTTTCTATAATTCTTAGTAGATCTGTTTGCCCTTCTAGCATTGTGTAATCCTTTTACAGAAAGCTACCAAGAATACAAGTTAATTTTAGTTGTATGGTTTCTTTTTTCTTAAAATTTAAAATTCACATTACTTAGACTTTCACACAATGACATATATTTGCATTTGAAGTTATAAATGTTATTACTAATTCCAGCCCAATTGCTTTTTCATATCACTCCCTGGTGCCACCCACAATGTTTTCCTTCTCTGAAAGTGATAGCTGCTGTTTTTCCTAGTAAATGGATTTGCATAGTTATCTGGATGTTTCTCTCCTCCCTCATCACATTTAGTTTCAATTCCTTTTGATTAGTTTATCTAGCCTCTGGGCAAACACATTCTCCAAGAAGAAGATAATGCGTAAGCTTGACAAAACTTAGAAAATAAGATGAAAACAGGGAAGGCATGCTAGGTAAAATGAATGGTGCAGAGGTAAAAACAAAAAATGTGACTAGGAAACAGTTATGGATAACTGGGGGATTTCTAAAAGAAAATAATAAGAGGGTAGGTAGAAAATGTAGGTTATCAGTCACAGGAAAATAGCCTTACATTTCAATTTCAATTTAAAAGTGAGATTTATCCTGCAGGTTTTAAAAATCTGATTTGAAATTCAGAAGTGTTACTCAAAATTAGCTTGGCTAGTGTTGCTCAATGGTCATAGTTCAATTCCAGGTCAGGGCACATGCCCAGTTTATTGTGGGCTTGATCCCCAGTGAGAGGCATGCAGGAGGAAGCCAATCAATGATTCTCTCATCAATGATGTTTTTATAACTCTCTTCCTCTCTGCTCTGCTCTGAAATCAATACTATACTTTAGATAACATTTTTTAAAAATTACTGTGCAAATGACATGTAGAAGACATGGGAATAGAAAACCTGGACAATTATTCTAAATAAAATGGAATAAGTGAGAAATTTAAGAGATAATGAGGAGAATGAATAATACAGATAAACAGGAAAACTTTGGTAACATAGTTTAGCTTATTAACTTAGAAAATAGTATCACTATACACATAGAAAGTTGCATAGGAAAAGTAGTTAGGGGACTAAGGATGGATTTGGGTTTCGCATGGTGAGCTAGACACACATTCAGGTAACCTAGGATGAGAAGTCTGTAAAACAAAAATGCTTTATAGTTGACAGAGTTTGCAAGTAGCAGTCAGGGTCTTCTATATTGTCAAACACCATGTGTGATCATCTAAGAGCGATGCTATATGATGACTTTCTCAGGTCAAGTTATAGAAACCTAACACAAAGTTAAGCAACAAAGAAGATTTGTTGTCTGGGTACTCAGGTAGATCACAAAACAAAGTAATTCAGACCTGGGCAGTTCTTGTGGTTTAAGAAATAGGAACTTGGGCTTGGTAACAACCAGAATTTTTTCTTGTCCTCCTTTCTTTGTCTCTTTGGTTTTATTTCCTTCTATGGAAGACAGACATCTTCCCTGTCACAAAAACAGTAATTACTGAACAACTTTGGAATTATGTCATTAGAGAATTTTTCTAAAGAAGAAATGCTAGCCTCTGGTCCATGAAATCTGGGAAAGAGCTCTGATTGATTTGATTGGCTCGTGAGTTTCTTCTTGGGCCATTCACTGTGGTCAGGGGCAAGAAACAGTCTGGTTTAGATTCATCTCTGTGCGCAAGAAAGTGGATGTATCACTAGACAAATATTATATCTATGGAGAAAAGAAACCAGTTTCTACTAAGATGACAACTTGAGTCTCTCAATTTTATGAGGCCATAATGATTGAAATATATATTTACAAGTGCATCACTGTGCTGGATGTTAATATCGATAACTGATGCACGAGTCAACTGACAATGTCACTGATGATGATTAAAACAAAACAAAATAAAAAAAAAACTGATGGACTGACACTGAAGTAGAAAAATAAATAAATGAAATGGCTACATATTGTGTCTTTTAGCAAATCTATATGCAACTAAACTAAGTAAGGATATCATCAAAGGCACTGTCTTTCTTTGAAATAATTATAATCAAACATGATGAGACATCAAAGGATGGGTTTCAGGATAAACAAAAGAAAGTTTGCTTCAGGAAGAAAATTGCTTGGTATATGCCATTAGATTAGAATAAAGTTAAAAGCATGAAAATAATAACCCATCAATCTGTGGCATCTTGATTCTGAACAAGTCAGAAAACCAATGATGTTGTAAGTTGGGCTCATATGTAATGAAAGCCATGAGGCAACATATATCTAGAACAGGTAGAAGTCATGGAGAAAAGTCAAGTCAGCCAAGAACAGAATAGGCAAAAAAAGAAATACATGGAGAGAAGCAAAAACTGAGCTGTACGTCATAATTACAGTGGGGTATACCATGCTTAAATTAATCGAGGTGCTGATGAATCTGAGTTTTGGCATTTCAGTTCTACATGAGGTTTGCCTACATGGTAGTTGGAACTATTTCAGTTAGTTCTGACTTCCCTATGAATCCATAGTATATACCCGAGTTACTGAAACAATCTCTCTGTATCTTTGTTCCTTGAAACCTGAAGAATCCTTAATATGTATATTAGACAAATCTTTTCTTTGAAGACAATGGGTTCCTAATAAATCTATGAATTTTGCAGGGCTCTATCCCTGATCAATGTATATGTCTTTGCATATTGTTGAGTGTTGAACAGCAAATACAAGTTGAATTAAGCCAAATTTAGTTTACCAAGAGCACTGGTGCCCTAGCTGATTGGCTCAGGAGATAGAGTGTTGGCCTGTGGACTGAAGGGTCCTGGGTTCAATTCCAGTCAAGGGCGCATGTCCAGGTTGCAGGTTTGATCCCCAGTGGGGGAATGCAGGAGTCAGCCGATCAATGATTCTCTCTCATCATTGATGTTTCCATATCTCTCCCTCTCCTTTCCTCTCTGAAATAAATAAAAACATATTAAAAAAAATAGAAGAGCATTCTGGAAAATATAATTTGGAGACAGTATAGTATGATTTTAGAGCACAGGGACCTTGAAGTCAAACAGACCTGTCTTTCAATCTTGAAATTTTGTGTTCTCAAACAAATTTGTTAAGTTTGAATTTTAACACTTTTAAAGTGAAGTTAATAACAATGCCTCTCATAGGGCTCTTTTCAATTTAAATAAGACAGTATGTTTTTAATAGAATTATTATCATATAGTGCCCCAAAGTGTTAGCTACTAATTATCATTGACTAGTATATAAGACAAAAAAAATAAAGCAGTACCTATGTATATACAAAAGGCTAAGTGACTGACCTTCCATCCGACTGTCTGACCAGCTAGTATATATTATGCACACTGGAAATCTATAAAATAAAAGTGTAATATGCTAATTAGACCAGACAGCTGACGACCTTCTGGACGTCCTTCTGGACAACCTTCTGGATGAAGCCAGGGCTTACATGAATTTCGTGTATCAGGCCTCTAGTTTAAAAATAAACATTGACTCATGAGTGTGTGATACATCTAAAGCTCTCACTGGTACCAATCACACATGTGTGTTTCCATCTGTCATTGTCAACCATGAATTTGGTTGACACTTCTATTATAGAGAAAGGGCAAATAGCGATATTAAAATATTTCTTTTAAATAATTTCCTTTCAATGTGCATGAATCCATGCACCAAGGCCACTAGTTATAGATAATACTACTGTTGCAATTGGTGTCTTATATCTGCAGCAAGATGGGATGTTTAGTATAGAACCAGAGAATTTGATGGCTGCAGGCAACCCTGGCTTTCAGGCCATACCTTCATGCTTAGAGTCAGAGCAAAGAGAAGCAAAACAGAATGTGTTTTTTCTACAAACACCCTGGTTTCAAAGAGAAAGAGAGTGGGAAGTAACTAGGTTCCCCAGTTTTCCATTGTAAAATCACTAATGACTTTAAGTTATTACTTACATCTTGAGAAAAGTGAGTGAAGGGACACAAAAAGGTTAGAAATGTTATACCATTGGAGTCCCCTTCCTTAGAAAAGAGAACACAAGAAGAATGAAAAACGATCCTCCCTGATCTCTCCCAAATAAAACACATTTATTTATTCTGTTTTAGTTAGTTTTATAATTTTTGTAAATTATCTTGTATTATTTACTGGAGTAACTGCCAGAATATTATAGTATGATTTTTAGACAAGTCTAAAAGACTGACAAAGTACTAATTTCTTTTTTATATTTTCAAAATATGGATAATTCACTATGTAGGCAATATGAAAAAGTAGATCATTGTTTAGAAAGAAAAAAGAATGGTAGTATTACTAGCATAATAAAAGAATGTTTTTGCCATGCAGACTTTGGAAAGATAAAGTAGCACCAAAGCATAACAGTCTTGGTACTATCCATTGTGGAGGAGGATGTAAACCCATGTGTGAGAGGGTCAGAGTGCATTGCACTCCCCAGGTCTGCTGTGCTCCTACACAGAGGAATAAGGGTAGAGCTAAACATCGATCATAACAATAAAGTACCAATGGGTAAGTTGGGTAAGCTATTCTTAACTTCCAATTGTTCTTTGAAAAATTCTTTTAAATGTGATATATTTTAAATCCACTTTTCTTACCAAAAGTTGCCATAATATTCCTTTTCTCTAAGGCCAAGACACCACCAGGGCATGGGTCCTAACAGACCTTTGGACAGCTAACAATTTGATTTTGTGTTTTTGTTTTGGCAGGGATTTTATTTTATTCTTTTTTTTTTTCATTTGGCTTTAAATCTTTATTGTTGAAAGAATTACACATGTCCCCTTTTTCTCCCATTGACCCCTTCTAGCCCACCCCCATCACTCCCTCGCCACCCCAAACGTTCACCTCCCTATTGTCTGTGTTCATGGGTTATGTATATATGCATACAAGTTCTTTGGTTGATCTCTTCCCACCCATCCACCCCCGCCTTCCTTCTGAGATTTGACAGTCTATTCCAAGTTTCTATGTCTCTGGATCTATTTTGGGATAACTATTTGTACACAAACATGTGCTAGTGTGGAAATTCATGAGATAACCGTTGAGAGGTAATATTTTAATACAGTCTGGTATTCATGCAATGGGATGGCTACCCAACTATAAATTGCCTCTCTGATTGTGGTATTTTTAGACTCAGAAAAGCTTGGTGCTTTTTTCACCTAGTAAGTGCTATCTTTCTTATAAGTTGTGAAAATGTGATCAGATTGTGAGATCACAGCTGAAGGAAGCTTTCAATGGAATAACCTCAGGGATGTGGAGTTTCCATCTCAGACGTGGTTGGAAATGGTTAATAGGAGAGCCTGGGCACTTCTGCTTAATGCTGTAATTGCACCTGACCATAGCCGCTTCAGCATCAGTTCCCTTCCAGTGAATTCAAATCGAAATGTCAAATTCATGGAGAGAAAAATGAAAAAGTTCTACATAAATTAAAACTTAAATTAAAGTCCTGCAGGAAATAAGAAGGTGTTGTGTTGTAGGCAGTGATTTTTAATTTTTAAATTTTTTTCCAGTGACAGTTAAATTGTTAGGTAATTGCTATATTCTAACAAAATGATATTGGTACAATCCGCTTCCCAGAAATTGCCTGGGTGCCTATTACAGAAGGAGATGTGACCACTGTACAAAAGAAACACTTCTAAAAAAACATTAAATCTTTAGGGGAATTAGAGGGAAAGTTTTGAAAGTCACTTTTATAAAAGGACAAAGTGTTTTTCACTTGCTTTTTGCTTGGCTGAGGAATGCAGGACTCCGTGCTTTGGTGTGACTCATAGTATTTATTTTAGAAATGTGCTGCTTAGATGGAGATGGGATGCCGGGACTTTTCTTGGAGGAGCTGTTCCTAACACCTGTACTGACATGAGACTTTTTGTGTGTTGTCCTCAATAACTTTGGTATTGATGATGTTAAATATTTCTTTCACTTTGTTTTTCCTCCAGATCCAATGACCATTTCTTAATATGTTAAGGTAGGATTCAGAAGGGACTCTCCAAGAACCTCATGTGGGTATGGGGGAGTTTTTGTTAGGCACTAGTTCTAGTTTGTATGAAAGAGAATTAGACACAAATCTCCTATTTAATAATTATTTAATAAGCAAGATTTAAAGTTTATTTCACTTTCTTGAGAATAAAGTTCTTGGCTTCTAAAATAGCTGCCTTTATATAGACAAAGTTGCATTGAAATAAAGGCACTTGGCTGGTTAATAATGCATGAAACTTGTCTCTATGTATGTAATTCACTCTTCCTCATATCACTTCTCATTAAATGTTGGTTGAAAGATATTTAGCCCTTAGGCCTCTATTCTTTCACATTGAAGAGATCTTTATTTTTAGATAATAAAAATAAAAACATTACTTTGCCATATTGATGTGTTATCTGAGCTGTGAGGTGAAGCAATTCTAATAAAAAGACACTAATTTAGACTCTTGTTTGTTTTTAGGATCTTCCAAGCCAGTGATTTTTAATAAGCTCCAAGTAGAAGGCTGAGCTATGTGGGTGGGTTATAAATCTCTACTTGGTGTGCCTTCTTCCTCCCTTCTTTCATTCATCAAGCACTTATTGAGCTGGGTGTTGTTGTTTTCAAGATAAAAAAATTTTTTTCAGAGAGATGGAGATCAAAATACCATAGTTTTATTATTAATAAATTATAATAGAAAATATAATTCAGTTATGTAGTTACAACCAGACTTCCTAATGTTTTTCTTTCAGAATAAAATCCATCCATATCAGAAATTCAGGCATCTCCCCTTGACAGAGGCAGAGTCTGCTTTCAGAAAGCTATGCATCTTGGAACAAAACGCTGGAAAGAAGCCTAGGGGAAGGGATTTACAGACTCAGGTCCTTCCTCCTCCTTTACCTGTGTGCTGTGTCACTTCTCTATGGGGAGGAGAGAGAAGGCCCTCCATGGTCCTCCATGCTTTTCTCTTATAGGTTGCGTACATTCTCATTTCTTCATATGGAAAGCGGGAGGGAGAATAGACTCACCTCTGCCATCTCTGCCTTCCCCATAAGGATTTGCTCCGGGCAGGCAATTTGCTAGGAGTTGTGTGATATGCACAGGCAGAAAAACTAAGTGACCTGCCCCTGAAGCAATCTCATGTGGAAAGGAACCTGATACCCAGTTGAAGAAAGAAACAATGTCATTCCTTGTAGCCAAGATCTAAGGAGGAACATCAGAGTAGGGAAAGCTTTTAAGCTGGCCTTTGAAAGATAAGTGGGATGTAGCCAGGAACAGATGGATGGAAAGACTAAAAAAATGGGAACAAACACAAGGTGAGAAAAATCAGGGATCTCAGCTGGTGTGTGTCTCACTGGGTGAACATCCGCCCAAGAGGTCACAGCTCATGTCTGGGTTTCGGGTTGATCCCCAGTAGAGGGCATGCAGGAGGCAGCCAGCCAATGATGTTTTTCTCTCAGCAAAGTTTCTATCTATCCCTCTCATTTCCTCCCTCTACAAATCAATAAAAACATACTATAAAAAAAAATATCACAGAACAGTGGTAGGATTTTTTTTTTTAAAAATGAATATAAAAAATTTCAAAGAAAAAGTAAATTAGCAAATGATGCAGCAGAAATGGAGAGAATAAGAAAAATAATACCCACAATACACACAAAATAAAGAGTGATTTTTTCAGAAGCTCAATATTTCTGGACTTAATATCTAACACTTAATACCCCTAAATTTAAGTATTTAAAAACAACTCCTAAAATTTCATGACAATTTTTAAATGGTGCCATGTCTATCTCATAGATTTGCTCTGAGGTTCACATGTGCTTATATACTACTTAAACTAAATATTGGTCATGTGCTTTGTGAGCATGGGATCAGATAACATAGTTAAAGACCAAGCCAAGAATTTATTTCCAAAATAATGGGTAAGGTGAAAGTGGTGATTCTCAAAGTCTTGTGAGGTATCAATTTTAAAACTTATAATAGTTTACTGTCCTCAAACAAGAAAATTAGGATCATTTTCCCCTCAAGGGTTCTGGGCATACAAAGTCTTTTTTTCCTTCAGAGAATTTTAAATTGTGGTACATAAGATAGAGGAAAAACAACTAAATATCGCTAGTGTAGGGGGGAAAAGTCAAAATTCAAAACAAAGTGCAGTTTCTACTGAATGCATATTGCTTTTGCTCCATCTTAAAGGAATAAAATCTAAAGTTCTACCATCATAAGCTGGGTATCATCTGAATATTGGAGCAGCAAAATGTGTGTTGGAAACAAGAGAAAGAAAATTTAATATTACAATGCTTGAGGAGTTTTGAATTTGAATTTCAGTTCAAAGGACACTAAAACATTTATTCCTGTAAAATAAGCAGCATGATACAACATGGACTGTTGAAATGTTTCAAAAGCCATAATAAAATTGAATACAAAAGAAAAATTGAGAAACGTTTTTTGGCCAATGCAGTAATGGGACTATAAGGGTTTATAACTGGGCATTATGTGTTGTTTTACCATTTATGTTTTTCTATAATATAAAGGAGGATGTGGAAGGATGGTTTCAAGAGAGAAGGAGTTTATTTTATTCATACTAAAACTTAATTTCAAAACGTTTGTTAAATCCCAGTGTACTGAAAGCTACAGTCAGCTTGTAGTTGTTCATACTCAGCATCTATGAAAATCTTTAAATCATTTGGAACTTTAATTCTTAAGCAGAAGGGCTTACTGGGAATACAATTTGGAAGAAAACTCTAGAAATCAATACACTAGCATTAAACTGGGTCTCATCTTCCTTTTCTTAGATTTTCTGTTTTTATTTTCTCTTTTCCTGAACTTGCATTTTTCCCTTTAGCTTATGATGGTGCACTATTTACACATTGTTTTAGAAAGTAACATTGTTATTAGAAGAAGCATTGCTCTGCACATTAAGCATTCCTGATTCAGTTGTGCAAGCTTTAGAATGTCAGCCTGCCCTCAGTGCTAGGATTGTATTTGCTTCATTGTGTTATTTCTCTTTCATGAGGTCCCTGGTGCCAAACCACAGCTCCAAGATGGAAGTTCTGAAAGAGCTAATCATGAATCACAGTGGTTGGAATATTTTGGAATAAATTGCTGAAAACATACAGCAGCACCTCAGGGTTACCATAGAAAACAAGAATTGGTCTTTGAGTATCTGGTTTGACCTGTGATTCCTACATTGATTGGTAACAAAACAGTCACTAGAGCTAGAGGGTAAACAAAGAAAAATGAAGATTTGCCCTTAAAATCTTGACAAGTTCAGGCAAGAAATTTTGCATTTCTTTCAGTATTCACAGGAAGAAAGGCTGGTTGTTATTTTACAGTTCATTAATCATTCCTTGGTAAAGGGCTGTGGAGGAGCAGAAGGAAGCTGGGGTCAGCCAGCCAACAGCCAGCCCATAATAATGACCCTGTTGCAGAGGTCTTTAGCTGAGAGCAGCCAGCCCGGGCACAGGGACTGCTATGATTAGTCACCAAAGCCAGTTGAGCTTGAAGTGCCCGCTGCTTTCAAAGAAAGCAATGCTAAAAACTCTAAAGTCCCCTGATGTAATTATTTAATCCAAATAACATATTTTTCTAGATTTTTTGAAGTTATAAAAGCTGAGAGGGATTGAAGAGATAAAGACTAAATCAAAATGTACAATTGTGTTTCCTCTCCTTAAATAATTACCAGTAGATCAAAAAGAAGCATTGAAGATTTGGCAGAATAATTATTACTTGTTCAATGTTAACCATACACTCATAATTATTGTACCACAGGTATGTTTTTAGTCACCTTCCAGGCCTTTCCTCTTTCTTTATTCCTCCCTAAATTCAATGTGCAGACCTTGTCAAATAAATATTGTAAAAAATTGTTTTGCAGAGACTCTTATAGTTACAAACCCTGACTCAACTGTAGGACACAATTGTACTCTATCTTGATTAATAGAAGAGTTGAGCATTGTTTACAAAAACAATAAAAGAAAAAGCTTGCACTTTTTTTTCTGTATTAATCCTCACCAGGGGACATTTTGGACATTTTTTCCATTGATTTTTAGAGAGAGTGGAAGGGATGAGTAGGGAAAGACAGAGAAACATCAGTCTGAAAGAGACACATCTGTTGGTTGCCTCCCACATAGGAATAGAATCCGAGACCCTACAGTCCAAGGGCCAACATTCTAACCATTGAGCCAAACCAGCCAGGGCCAAGCACTTTCTTTATAAAAGCCTTATAAGAAACATAGCTACTTCTTTTTCAGATGGAAATTATTTATAAATACCAGAAAAATGTCCAGAATCGAATGCCTTTAAAATAATATCAGGCATTTCCTAATATATGACAGTTTTATTTAAAGATTTTGATGATAGTTTTTATATTTTACTATTTTATCACAAATATTTCTATTGTTTGTGTCTTTATATAAAGAGCAGTATATTAACAGAAATCTCAGTGTTTACGCATACTTAAGTTGAAATTTTATTAATTTAGTATGTATTAATATTATCTTTCATATAGCATCTGGCATGAAGCTTAATTTTTATTTTGTGGTAACAAGTTGGCAAACAAAATGAATTATGCAAAATGAATTGCCAAGAAAGTACTTTCAAAAAGCTATAGCCAGGTTGACTCAGTGGATAGAGCATCACCCCTTGGACTGAAGGGTTCCAGGTTCAATTATGATCAAAGCCATTTACCTCAGTTATAATCTGGATCCCTGGACCTAGTTGGGGATGCATGCAGGAGGCAAACATTTGATGTCTGACTCATATCTATATTTCTTTCTTTGTCTCTCCCCTTCCCTTCCACTCTTTCTAAAAATCAATGGAAAATATCCTTGGGGTGAGGATTAACGACAAGAACAAAATGTAAAATAAAATATAATGAATTTTTTTTTGATACATAAAGCTTGGAAGCATGCATTTGCTTAATACTAATTAAGTTCCTAATTATAAATCATTGTTCTATGCATTTCAAATACCTATAATGGAAAATGTTAATTAACTTTTTGTAGTAGTTCAATGTACTTGAAAGATGTAATTTTTTGATATATGCTAAAATTCTGTTTCTTCTCTTTGGATTATTTCCCTCATTGAGAATGCAATACCTAAGTTTACTTACAACCACGTTTAAAACTTATTTTGATGTTTGTCTTCCCTAAGGAAATTTGTTCAACTGTAACAGTGATAGTTCTTTCTCTTTTTATAAGACCTTCAGGATTCTATCTGAGGCAGTATCAAGCCTTGAATTAGATTTCCTATTTGCCATAATTCTAATCACTCACAAATGCATTGAAGAAAGATATGATAAAAGAGAACGTGTGGACTTCAGATTTCAAAACTTTATAGACATAAAGAGGATAATAATAAACCAGGAAAGATACAGATTTACATAGAAAATGTGCATTAATTACAAGACCATAAAGTGGCACCAAGACAGACAAAGCTGGTCAGTCAAAGCAAGCTGCTTCCAGCTAAAATAACCCTGCTTACTGGAATTCATGATTGGGAGAATTTTGGATTTTTTTCAGAGCTACTTAGTGCTTCCCTTCCATCTCACTGACAACTATTCAAATTGCTTGCTGACATCCTGGCTTAAGCTTATATAACTGACTGTAGCCTGTGCTAGCAGCATCCAAATTCTGCCTAGAGCAATACAAAAACACAGCAAATGAATTCTGGGTGAATAAAGAAGGACATTACATTTGTAAAGTTTTCACTACAAGATTTCTTTAAATATTGTACTTCTCTAATGCAATTGAAGTAATCTAATTAAATTTATAAAAGATTTTCAGAAAGATATCCATAGTGTTAGTTAATTCTTGTCACGTACCTATTAGCACAGTCATGATGTTTTGAAATACCATTAAAGCTATTAATGAGAGCATTCCAATTCCTCTAAATGTTTATAATTTGTCAGAATCAAAAACTTCATGAAATTATTAAAAATATTTATGGTATTTCTACAAAATAAAAGGCACTGGCCAAATTTCTTTAAAAATAGTGTGCTAACATTAGCATTTGGCTTCTTATTAGAAAGATATATAATCTTTATAAAATATATTTTATTAAAAGTTATGCAAGTGCCATTAATTACAGTGAAAGGCAAACTGTAAAGAACATAAAAGAAATGCATATAGGTGCATAGGAATTAGGAAAATGAAAACAATCCACCATTTGTCCACCAGTCAGATCTGAAATATCATGGCTGACATGTACACGTGAGAAGTTTTCATCTTTGAAAATAATTATGAAAAATCATTGAAAATCCATGGAACTAGAGATGTGTAAACATGAAAACTTCTCAGGAATCGTATAATGAAGATCTTAGGTATCTTAAAAAATAAAAAGTAATTGTTTGGGGGCAACATTTAAAATAGTTTGTTAAACATATTATTCATATCAGCTAATACTGTTTGACTGCAAGTAACAAATCTGACTACTGTTACCTAACCTTAATAGCATTTATTTTTCAGCAAAAAAAAAAAAAAAAATGTCTGAGATACTCCAGACACTTATGCCAACCCAATGATGCTGTCAGTGATCTGGCTCCTTTTAATTTCATCCTTCATTTTTGGTTTTCCTCCTCGGTTTCCTACTCTACCTCCACCATCACATGTATAAAAGGTGCCTGCCAGCCAGGAGGCTCCCTGTTAGCTGGGAAACCTTTAGCCAGGACATCCTTGCTTCTCACTGAGTGGTTAGTTTCCCATTTTTAAGCCTCTACTGTGACTTGACCAAACATCAATCTGGCTTCTCTCTTCTATAGATGGTCCTGAATACCAGGTGTCTTCCAAGCATAAACAGCACTAAAATGTAGAGCAACCCTCATGAGCTTAAGCTGGGAAGTGGCCAACCACCCCAAGATATTCCCTGTAAAACCTTACAAAATGTGCACTCTGCTTACTACCCCCTGTTTTTCTGATTTCCCTACTGATTGCTTCTATCTCCCTATAAAAGAAATTTTTTTTCTGTTTGATTATTGTTACATATTTGACAGTATTACAGATGTCCCTCAACCCTCCCCCACCCCCCTTGCCTCCTTCCTCCCAGCCCCTGCCCTACCCCAGGATTTTGAGATCCCTGTAAATTTCTGAGATTGGAATGTTCCCTCTATTGTAATAGTCTTTCTTTTAAATCAAGTCTGGACTTGTTTTTATGACACTTCAATTTCGGGTTTGGGGAAATAAGAAAGAAAGAGCAGTAGTGATATTAGTTATTAGGCCACATGGAGCGTCTGCTGCAGTTTAAAGACTTTGCAGTGTTTGAGCAGAAACTGGCCTGACTGTTGACCAGTATTGTTATGTAAGAACATCATTTACACATTGGAAAAAGGCTTGACCTAGTCCTAGGTGACCTGAATGTTCCTCCCCAAATCTAGCAGTATGATTCATACCATGGTTTACATAAAATCTCTGTGATCAGCTTTCAAGCAGTGATCACATCTAGTTTTAATCAATTTGAAAAACATTTAGAGACAATAGGATTTAAATAGGACTTTAATCATGGGTAGAATTTTGATAGTTGAGACAATAGTGCTATATATTTAATCAGGAAAATGTTCAGTATTTGTAACTCATCGACATGAAGCTGCGTGGATGCTGTATTCAACTACCAATGATTTCCCAAGCTCCCAGCTTTTATGAGGAGAATAAGTAAATTCAAGGTTCCCATATATGTTGATATTTCACCCTCAAAGATACATTCTTGGGTTCAAAAACATTTTTATTCCCATTTTAGTTTATTCAAGTCTTGGCAAGAAAATAAAACTAATATGCAATTTTCTCTCCTCTTGGTTCAAAAAATCAATGTGATAAAACTGTATCTTGAGCTCATCGAAAGTAATTTAAATCATCCAAATGTGTCAAATATCTAATCATAATTGGAAATAGGATGAGAAAGAAGTTCTTTACTAATTCTCATGGAAAAAAAATAATCCTTTTTTATGGATATACTGAAAGGTGTGAAAACAACTTTCAGACAGAAATTATATAATTCATTACCTTAGCAGAAATGAATATAGTACTTAAGAAAAAAAGAAAATGCATTGAAAAAACTTGAAAAATTATTTTTCTTTAAATGCAGCTCATCTTGCTTCATAAATACTTTTCACTCAAGTTAACTTATTTGATTGCTTTCTGAATGAGTGTAAGAATTATAATTTTATATATTCATCTTGTTAGTATATATCAACACAATAATTTTAATTAAAAAGAATGTAGAAAATCCTTTTTGCCATTTTTTGTTTAAGATTTTAATCTTACTGTATAATTTCTTTTATGTGTTTTAAAATAAACTTTAATATTTCCTGGTCTCAGACAGCAAATATATTTAGGCAGACACTATATGAAACACTTCTGCCTTGATTTTAGAAATGGGATACCACTTGTATCAAAGTTTTACTTATAAAAAGCATTAGTAGGAAATTTATGTCATTGATTCATGAAGTAAAAATATTTTTCTTGCCAGAAATGTAAAACTCCTTTTACTGATTTGCTTTTGTTTTGAAAAGTTAAAAAAATACAGCAAGGTACAATAAATAATATGACAAGTACCCAACACAGAATTGGCCAGTACTGACTTGTTAAAATTTTTCTTCCTATAGAAATATAAATCTGATTATCTTTTTACATATTTACCTTTTGTATACTTTAATATTTTATAATTTTTGACATCACATACAAATTTTATTAGATTTATCCCTATAGATAACAAAGGTAAATATAATTTTTATTGCTACTGTGAATGTTTATGTTTTGTATAGCATTTTCCAATTTGTTATTGTTTACAGGGATGGGCATAAGTAGTTTACAAATAATACAAATTAATAATGTAAAAATTAATAAACAATAAAGGAATAGACTCTGTGTTTTGCATACTCACAACTATAAACTTAATTTTGCCCACACCTGTATTTATAAAAAATCTAATGATTTAGTATATTGATTTTGTATTGAGCACACTTAAAAACTAATATACTGAATGCCATTTAAAATTGTCTTGGATTTTCCCTGTAAATAAAAACTATTTTCTGGCTTCTTTTTAAATTTGTATGCTTCATATATATCTTTCTTGAATTATAATATTAGCCAGGATGCCCTCTGCAACATTCAGTAATTAAATGATAATAATATACTTATTTCACTTCTGACATATATAGGGACAATCCTTACATATACTTTTTAAAATAATATTTCTATAGTTTGTTGGTATACTTTATCAGGTAAAGATGTTCCCTTACATTCCTAAATTGCTAAGAACTTTTTACATAAATGAGTGTTGAATTTTTCAAATGACTATTTATGCACCTATATTTTTATCATATAATCAATGTTTTATAATGAATTGCTAATTTAAAAATGCATCCAACCTTGCATTCCAGGAATAAATAGTTTTTCTTTGGTATTTTTGAGTTCTTTCATATACTATACTGAGTTGAATTTAATTTCTATGTTTTATTTGTATTACCACGTGTTGGAAAGGTGACATTTTAACTTTAATTTAATTTTATACTATTGCCTAATTTTTTGTATATATTAGATTCATAAAATGAGTAAGAGCCAACCCTCATGTTACGACCTCTGCAGCTAGACAACTTGGTCTAAAGTGCAAATTCTGTTTACCCCCTTCTGCTTAAAATCCTTTGAAGACTGAATTATCAGGGAATTTGGTTGCAAATGATAAAAATCTTAATTCTGCGGAATTTAATAAGCAGAAGTGGAATGTGAAACATATTAGAGAGTTCACACAGTCAATGCCCAGAAAATGGGCAGAACAAAAGGAAGGCAAGGTACAGCCAAGGCTGTCACAGGCAGTTTATTCTGATGGAATGAGAGGTTGACTCCTTTGTAGGGTCCTTGTTCCCAGGGTTTTGAAGAGTATCTGTTTATTTTCCTTTTGGGAATTTTTTTTTTCTTCTTTTTTACCAAAAGAAAGGGTGTTCGTGGAAGACAGTGGTAAAGTGGCAAATAAAAATTAACAGTGGTCCTCAACTTCTCCAGTTCAGACCCTACAACGTGGCTTATAAAAAACTCACACTGAGCTTCTCATGTTTTTCTTTCTTTAGGTATGTTCTTCTAGCTGACTTCCTTCATCCCCCAGCTCTCAGCTCAGAATTTGCTTCCTTCATTAGAAGCTTTCCCTTAGCTCTCATGTCTAAGTTGGATGTTACATGTTCGAATAGAAAAAACTGTTTCTAAAATGTCTTATTAATGTTTTAGGTGGAATTCTACATCTCCTTCACTGGACTTTATCCACTCCTCTATTTCTGCCTCACACATAAAATGATACTTGGCACAAGTAGACACTCAGTAAACAAGTATCGAACGAATAAATAATATATGTGCAGGCATTCAATGGGATTCCTGGAAAATACTTTATTATTCAGTAATGCTATTCCCCCTCTTCTGTTTCTTTTTCTATTTTGTAAGAAACAGTTTAGTTTATGATCTGTGCCAATCATATCTGGATTCTGATGTATTAAAGGGGAACTTGGGATGGACACTTTCATAGCCTTTGATACTGACTGCTCTTCTTAGGAAATAATAATTTCATCCCAGTAATGTTTCTTAGCATTTCATTTTCCATTTATCTAGAAATCATGGGTGTGGACTCCAGGTGTACCTGGGGTGCTCGATATTCTACATAAGTCTGTTCTCTGGGACTAGAGCTGCTGCTTTGTGTATTGGAGGAAGTTCATGCTAATTGTGTAGATTCCCTTAAATCTGTCATCTTGATCCCAATATATCTTACCTAAGAAATGCATGCATGATGGCTCTTTTTCCATCTTACTTAGTGATAATTTAAGTTTTCTATTTTTGATAGGAAATTAATTAATTGTGCTATGACTTTGAGAGACAGGCTGCGTATAGTAAAAAAAATTATGTCTTTCAGTCAATCTTTCTTTAATATGCAGGTATTGGGTTTGCCTATTAGCTTTTAGACTCTGGAATAGGCAAAAATGATTCAATGATAAATAAGATTCATTTTAGTCTTTAAACGTATTGAGAGAGACAAACACGGAAATCATTCATTCTAAAACAAAGAAAACAATAAGCAAAATGGAAACACTGAGTAGGGTTGTACCTGGGTAAAGACACATGTGGCATTTCTGTGCCTTGATAATCAAGTAGGGATAACAAATAAGAGTTTGATTGAAACACTAAGTCTTCTGATGTTCCTTATGCTCTCTAGTGCAAGAGATGTAGAGAATTGTTAAAACAAATATGAGTTATATTCTACCTGTGGAAATCAGACTATAATTGTGAAAGCTTTTACTCAGCAGTACCTAGAAAATATTTAAATTCACAGTGATTAAGGACATAATTTTTTTAAATATATTTTATTGATTTTTGTACAGAGAGGAAAGGAGCAAGATAGAGAATTAGAAACATCGATGAGAGAGAGTCATCGATCAGCTGCCTCTTGCACACCCCTTACTGGGGATATGCCCGCAACCAAGGTACATGCCCTTGACCAGAATCTAACCCGGGGCCCTTCAGTCCCCAAGCCGACGCTCTATCCATTGAGCCAAACCGGTCCCGGCAAGGACATAATTTTTAAAGTAATATGGTAAGTATAGGTATTTCCTTAGAGCCTTCAGGAATTAAGTTCAGGAGTTATGGAAGAAAGAATTTCCTGAGAATGGCTGTTTTTAAAATTTTTTAAAAATACAGATTTTATGGTATATAGATTTAAACAGAAGATATTCAACTATTTAGTCAGAGTTTATTTTATAACATTTCCATGAATGCTGTGGTAGACTGTATTATTTATATATAATTCTTCTGTCCTTCAGTTTCCTGTTATGATTCATTTGGAGCCGACTTCTCTGTGCCATTGACTTTGGGCTTGGCCAGGTGACTTCATTTGGCAATGGAATGAGGGTGCAATGAGAATGTTCTGGCTCTGAGATGAAGTCTTAAGAAAAATCATTAAATACTTTGCTCACTGTTCTTAGAGAGATTTTTCTATCTGAAATGAGAAGCATTTGCCCTGGGTATTTGGTGGATAGAATGAGAAACACATAGTTTTGAACCTAATCTTCAGTCTGAAGCAGAGCTTTGTCAGCCAATCTATAGACCTCTAAGCATGAAATAAATGTTTGTTGTGTAAAGCCATGGAGATGAAAAATATATATTCTTGTGTTAGTTGTATAGCATATGTTAACAGAAACATGACAAATACAGAGCTACCTCACAGCCTCTCAAATCTGTCTCTGCATGAGGATGATAAAGAAAAAAAGAAACAAAACTGGTGTTTTCTCAGTGCCAAATACAGTTTTAGATATATAACACCATTATTTATAGTATAGCTTAGTGATTAAAATCTCAGTTCAATTCCCAGCTTCATCACTTAATACCTGTGTGTTCTTGGGAAAGCTACTTATCTCCGTATCTAGTTGTCCTTTTATGGTCTATATGAAATGCAAAGAAAACAAAACAAGAAAAAGAATTGCCAGCCACATAGTATCACCAAATATCAGCTAGCATTATATTAATATTCTTTATCATAGACTAATAAGGCAAGTTTTACTAAATAAGCTTTGAAGATTACAGAAATGAGGATTGTCTATGTTAACTGTTCTTGAATGGTTTTAAATTCAGGTTAACTTTACTATAACGTTCATACTTATTACATAAACTTCTGAGTTAGAAATCTTTTTCCTCTTCAGATTTTACATTAATAAAGCTCCTTAAGGCTTTCTAAAATTGTTAGGTTGCTTTTGGGCAAAAATATGTAATTATATTCATACTAGAGGCCCAGTGCACAAAATTTGTGCATGGGTAGAGTCCCTAGGCCTGGCAGGTCAGCAGGGCCAATGTGTGGGGCGACCAGTGGGATGATCAGGGTCCTGCTACAACTTGCTTTGTCTGGCCTGGCACTGCCCACTTGCCATCTCTCCCCCTTGACCACTGCTGGTCACTTCCCTGTGTGGGGTGACTGGTGGAGTGATGGGGGAGGGCACTCGCACCTGCCTCGGCTGGCCTGAAGTTGCCCACTCACTGGCCCTACCCCCCACTAATGCTGCCAGTCAGGGCATGTGGGCTGGAGGCAGCTCCTGTGTTGAGCATCTGTCCCCTGGTGGTCAGGGTGTGTTATAGCAACTGGCTATTCCACTGGTTGTTCTGCCATTCAGTCAATTTGCATATTAGGGTTTTAAATAGATAGTTGTTCTAAAATATGTAGAAACATCTTTAAAAGGAGGAGGAATAATTCCTATGACAAAATGTAAAAGGAAAGAATGCTTAATCTGGAGGAAAAGAAAATATGCATTTTTGTTCTGATTGTATAAAGCATTTTAAGAAATTTGTTTTTTAAAAACATACAAAAGAAAAGAGTATCATAAATACCAATATATGCATAATCCAACTTTAACAATTATCAACATTTTCAAGAAATTTTTAAATTCAGGTGCTAATTAATCATAAAATGTGATAACACAAGTCAATTCCATTTAGCTAGGATAATAAAAAAAAATAATTTAGTTACTTTTTGGTATATAATAAGTTGCCTTTGTGGCATAAAACAACAAACATTTATTATCTCACCATTTCTCTGCTTAAAATCTGAGCACAACTTACCTGGGTGCCTCTCCCTCATTTCTCCCCTGATTGTCAGCTGTGATGTCATCTGAAGGCTCAAGAGGGGGAAAATTTATTTCTAAACTTAGTAACCTAGGCCTGGCCAGTGTTACTCAATGGTTGAATGTTGACCAATGAACCAGGAGATCACAGTTCAATTCCTGGCCAGGACACGTGTGCCGGTTGTAGGTTTAGCCTCAGTAGGTTGTGTGCAGGAGGCAGCCGATCAATGGTTCTCTCTCATCATTGATGTTTATATCTCTCTCTCTCTTCTCCTTTCCTCTTCTCTCTGGAACCAAAAGAACACATATTTTAAAACTAACAAACAAAAATACTCAATAACCTGATTACTGGTTGGATTCAGCTTCTCACAGGATTTAATTGCATGATGGCTCAAGGTAATGTTTCTCCGTGCTAGATACTGTTTTAGATATATAACATTTTTACTTATTTCAATTGACGGGATTTAGTTCTTTAATGTTTGTTGGCCAGAGACCTAGACACCATTTTTTGTTCTTTGTTGAGAGAGAATTTTACTATTACCATTTGCAACAGTGTGGATGGACCTAGAGGATATTAAGCTACATGAAACAAGTCAGACAAGGATGGATAAATACCATATGTTTTCACTTTTGCCTGCAATCTAAAGGACAAAATAAAAGAACAAACAAAATACGAACTTGTCACATAGCTCTATCCATAGGGAAGTTCACAATGTGGCATCTTGCTCCTCTTAGAACAAATGAATGAGAGAGCAAAACAGAAGAAGCACCCAAAATGAAGGTGATAGTCTTTTCTACAACCTAATCTTAAAAAATGACATTCTCATTACTTTTGTTGTATTCTGTTTGTTAGAAGTAAATCAATAAGTCTAGCCCACACTCCAGGGACACATTGTTATCTATACCAGGGAGCAGGGTGTTGGCAGTTAGTTTAAAGGCTGCCTCCACACGCTAGGTATAACTTTAATGTAGAAGATGCCTAGAACTGGTATCAGGTGGCAACAGAGCTGGTTGTGGAATTCACATACACAAAATCTTTATGAGGATATCAGCATTGATCTTTTTTTTTAATATATATATTTTATTGATTTTCAGAGAGGGACAGAAAGCTAGAAACATCAATGAAAGAGAATCATCCATTAGCTGCCTCCTGCACACCCCCTACCAGGGATGTGCCTGCAACCAATGTACATGCCTTTGGCCAAAATCAAACCTGGGACCTTTCAGTCCACAGGCCTACGCTCTATCCACTGAGCCAAACCGGTTTCAGCTCAGCATTGATCTTAAATAAACTTTACTGGTGTTATACAATCAGAGACCTATAAAATACTTGGGTATAAACAAATATTTTCAGGATTCTCTGCTTTTAGAAACATGAGGCCAATATATTGTAGTTAATAGGTCTCTAAAACATATGAATCTATAAATACTTGTTAAATGAATGAGTGAATGAAACTTATTCATTTGCCTATTATACATGATGATAAGGCTGATATGATGGGTATCACTTAGGATTCTTAGCTCTGACATTAGTGATCTGAAGAAGGAGTCCTTCTTGACTGAAAATAAATTCTGGTTGTATGCACTCTTTTACAACTTTTTCATGCATTGAAATATCTAGTGATTAACTTTGCATTTAAAAAATTATTTTTCCCTAACATAAACACTAATTTTCTGTTTGCATTCTATAAGTTTTCTTTCAAAAGATATTGAGATTTTTGGGGTTGCATTTGAATAACAAAGATTTTCTAAGAATACTGAATGGATAAATTTTGTGTTCAAGCTTTAGTTACTTTACATTTTCCCAATGATTGATGACATTGTAAAGTTAGAGTTTTATTTTCCAGTGCAAAATCAATTTTTCAACTAAAGTAACTATAATGAATTTGGAAAAACCTTTTTTGTTTGTTTTCATACTGAGTTTCCATTAGCTGCATTTAGAGATTGTTATACACATAGATGCATAGTACCAGTGAAATCCTATTTTTCTGTAGTTGCCCTAAGCCAATCAATGGCATAAAGTTTGAATGAGTGTCCTAAAATTACAGCTTTTAGAGGGCCTTAAACAACTGAGGAAAATTGTCATAGTGTCAATTAATATAGGTGTCTTCAAATCTGCAAGCTTGTTACTCCAAAGTAAATGTTTTATTTGGTGAACTTCCAGAAATAATAGGCTTTTAGTACCCAATAAAATTTCCAACTAAAAATGTTCCAAAATTTTATCAATGTTGTGAGGAAGCTAATGAATTCTTTACTGTTTTGTGGATGTTTGACAATGTCAAAGCAAAATATGTGCATCACATTTCATAAAGTGAAAGTTAAGTTAGTATTAAATTTTATTTGAAAGCTGTAATATTTTAGCAGTAATGGTTTTATTTATAAAGCTGTGTTCTTTAGTGTGAATTAGTTCATTTAAAAATTACTTGAAGTCATATCAATCAAGAGTTATACTAGTAAGATTAATAGTCACATTTATAATACCCATGAAAGAATATTTAATAAGTGAAATCTCAAATCTCTGTAGTTATGATAAGATCATTCTATATTTGTTTTTTGTTTTTCATCTCTTTTCAAGACTGTCTCTCTTTGGTTGCATTCACAATAATATGTGATTAAGAGCAAAACAATACTTATTTGATCAACTAATCTTACTTAGACAGAGAACCCATTGATTTTTTTCCCCTTAAAAAAGTTCTTGAAATCAGCAGTGTTCTCTATCTCACATATTCACAGACTTAGAGTGTTTAAAAAATTGTTCATAACATGACAAAAGAAAAGTCAATTTGGTATCTCTGGGGGGGAAATAAAAAGTAAAAAGTGCAGTGTGAAGGCAAACTTGTGAAGAAATAATGTTAAAATATCGAAAGGTGAGAACAGAGAGAACATTGTATCTGACCTTGCATTATCCATCCATTTGTAGCAAGGCTGTGCAAAATGCCATTGAGATTTCCCACTGGATACAACTCCATCCTATTACCTGTTAGGGAGGTGACAGACTTTCTACTTATGTTGCCCTTGTGAGAGACCCCCTGGCGTACTAAATTCAGTCCTGGCCAATTCAATACAATGAACTAGAAAGACTAAAGGGGGTTTTGAGGAAAACAACACATTACAGGAAATATCATAGGCTCAGAGGGCTGAAAGGGACCCAGAAAGGTCATCTAATCTTCTTGCCTGCCTCTGGCATGATTGCATTTAAACCACTGAATGTCCTCTGAGAGAGAAGATTGTTTTAACTATTTCTGGTATATATTTGCAACATTTAACTTAAACTCATCAGACTAAACTATTTTTTCCTTTGTAAAAATTGTAGTAGAGTTCACAAATTTTAAGTTTACAGCTCCATAAACATACTAGTGAAATTACATCCCAAATCCCAAGACATAATGTTCTCAGCATTCCAGAAATCTTCTTCAATCCTCTAAAAATTATTCCATTCCCAAACCTACTGAAATTAACTATGGTTCTTATTTCTATACCTATTAATTAGTTTTCCTGCTTTTGAGCTTTATATATATGTAAATATATATGCTTGTTTTTGTTTCTGTGTGTGTGTATGTGCGTGTGTCTGTGTGTTCAATTCAGCCTTAAATAAAGGAATTTGATTTTTATTGTTTGATGATATTTCATTGTATGAATATAGCACAACTTATCCATTTTTTTCTGTTTTTGAGCATTTCTGTATATGTATTTGGTAAATCTATATATACATTTCTGTTGAGAAAATTCCTATTAATTCTTAGATCGTAGAGTATGTGTATGATTACCTTCAACAGTAGCAACAAATTCTTTCTCAGTTTACACTTCCATTATTGAGCATAAGAATTTCTTTTCTTTCACAATCTTCCCACTAGTTGGCATTGTGAATTATGTTTAAATTGTAAGCATTCTGGTAATGTGTAATGATATCTCAATGAGGTTCTCATTTGCAATTTCTTGATGTCTAATGAAGTTGAGTGCCTTCTCATATTTTTATTGAATATTTTGATGTCCTCTTTAAATACCTAGCTATGATCTGCTATTTTTAATTGTAAAATTTAAAAAATATATATGTATACATGTGCACATGTGAAATGCATGTGTAATTTTTAATCTGAGTCTGTCTTTGATACAGGGCATCCAGGTTTGCTTTGGAGATTATGATAGCCAATCTAACAAAGATAAAAGAGAATATAGGACTACATAAGGATGCATTCCTGGGGAAGGCCTAAATCGATGTACATCACTTCTACATGCATTCTATTGGTCAAAACTAAATTTGATTATAAGCAAATGTAACCTTCTTGATTAGCCACAATGTAGAGATTATAACTTTGTGTGATCACCTAGTTAACATCTGGCACATTCAAGTATCCCCCCCATGACCCACTTGGTTCAGGGTTCAGGTTCAGGGTTTGGGTTCTGGAGGAGGCCTCACACAAATGAAAGAGACTAGAAAATATTAATTTTAATGATATTGTGGGCCAGGTGGCAGCCCAACTCAAGAGAGATGACTTCCCCTTGCTCTGGCCTTGCTATCCCTTTTATAAACACTTTGGGATCCACCCATAGCCTTTAGGCAGGCAATTCCAGTAATAGCCAATCAGCAAGGATTTACATAAGATTAAAAGGTGGAGGTTGCTTTAGTTACCATTGTCTCAACTGAACAGTGAATAGTTGGCTCTGACCTTTCAGAGCTTCAAAGTTGACCAGCCTACTGGGTTCCTTGTCCACACCTCTCTGCTAGTGAAGGCAATGGGTGGCTTCCAACAGGCACATAATAAGAAATATTCTACAGAAAAGATTTTAGCAAGCCAGGCATCTCAATGTCATAATCCATTCAACCTAACTTGATAATATATGTTTAGATAGTTTCTATTAGAATCTAAGACAATTCTGTGTTTACCATTCATTTTATTTTGATTATATATATTAATGAATTCATTCCATCTAACATTTTGCTATATTAAATTCATTTCCTATAAATTCTTATTATATTGATTTCTCAGTCTTTTGTAGAACCCCAGAGCCAAAAAAGAACACAGAGGTCACCTGGTCCAAACCTTATCCCATACATAAATCCTCTCCAGCTGGTTAAACTCATTTTTAATTCCAAAGCTATTCTCCAAGCTTCTAGTCATTTCATCAGCAAACTTAATTAACAGAGACTCTATTCAATCTATGGTCTTGTGAGGCCAGCTTAACAAAATTAATAAATATATAATTTGGCTGACTGCACAGTGAGGTGAAAGATGTGGGAGTAATGTGCATTACTTCAATGCCTGTAATTCCTTTTATAACATTACTAAGCAATATTAGATAATCTTAAATTCACTTTGTTGTGAAAAAAATTTGCTTAGTTATAACAGCATGCTATTAGGAGACCAAAAATAAGTTATTGTGCTTATAAGTTAAAATGTGCTAGATTGGGCTGGGACCGGTTTGGCTCAATGGATAGAGCATCGGCTTGGGGACTGAAGGGTCCCGGGTTCGATTCCGGTCAAGGGCATGTACCTTGGTTGCGGGCATATCCCCGGTAGGGGGTGTGCAAGAGGCAGCTGATCGATGACTCTCTCATCGATGTTTCTAACTATCTCTCTCCCTTCCTCTCTGTATAAAATCAATAAAATATATTTTTAAAAAAATGTGCTAGATTGGGCTAATTAACATTTCAGAAGATTCAGTTAAGAACACCTGATTCAATAACTATGAATTTTTTTTTCTTGAAAAAATATACCATTTTTGGAAAAGTTACTATGACTGTGGACAATCAGTGGCCAAGCTGTTTATCTTAGGTGGCACTGTTATATAAATTGTAATATGCAAAAATATTCCCTGGGCATGTGCTGTTCACAGACATTTGGGCTTAACCAGTTGATTCATATTCAAATATCAACAGAAAGAAAAATAAAAAGTTTGAATATGTACTCTGTAACATTTGAAATTTAAATATGGCATCAAAGATACCATTGAAAATATCTGATCTCCAGTTCTCAGGCAGATTGGGTAACTTTCATTTTGATGACTATGTGCTCTTTTATCGTTAGCATCACTACAGATTTCATGGGTCCTGCCACATTCAGTAAAGATTACTGAGTCATCCACTGCATTTGAAAACCTGTTTCCCTACAGAGGCTTAAAGAGACCCATACTGTAATTGATAATATCTGTTATGTTACCTATTGTGCAAATTATGATTAAGAAAAAAATAATTTCTACAACTTTGTAAGTGAATTTTTTTATATCTTCAAACTGGCTTTTGTAGACACAATGATTATTCAGAAGTCTATTTTGTTTTTTAAAATTTATATTTTCTTTATTATATAAGCTAGATCTTCCTTAAGATTTAATATTAGTTTTAAAATATTATTATTTTGTTTATAAGTATAGCAAATGTGTACAGTAACTTTCAGTAGGACGTTTGATTGCTATGTGGACCCTTTCATAAACCTGGAGATTTAAATGCCTTTAAAATTTTAAATATACATTTAAAATATTAAATTTCTTCTTTATGTTTTTCAATTATCTATGATATCCGTTTTCTAATTTATCCAATTAATTTAGGAATGTCTCCACAAGAGAATTTTTTAGGTTTACCTTCTTAGCTAACTGATATAGCTTCTTAATCAAAGATCCAATCCAAAGATGCAACCTGAAAATGATCAGAACCAGAGTGATTTTTTTTTGATTCTCCTGATTGCTCTAATGAAACTTCTTCTAGTTATTCATCATAGAGTTCAAAATTTCACTAGAACATTGGTCAGGTAGCAGAAAAGCAGAGGCCTTGAGCTGCATCATCACCTGATTTACAAGTCAGATTGTGTCTGCATCCTTACTAAGGTGACTATGCACGGTTAGATATGACTCTTGTGTTTCCTAAGTCATTCCACTCTGAATTCTGTTTACATTTGCTTTCATATTTTTTATGACCAAAATTTCTACAGATAATAAAATATCTTCCTGAATTTTGAGTATTTTTCCTTTATATATCTGTGTCTTATAGTCACAATTTTTAAAGTCTAGCTACTGACATATACAATTAATTACTTTATATACTAACTAGAGGCCCAATGCATGGAATTCATGCAAGGATAGGGTACCTAAGTCTGGCCGGCGATCAGGGCTGATCTGTGGGGCAATGGTGGGGCAGTCAGGGGGTGGGGAGGCCCACTGGTACCCACATTGGCTGGGGCCTGTGGGCTGAGGGCAGCTCCTGCGTTGAGTGCCTGCATGTTGGTGGTCAGTGGGTATCATAGTGACCAATCATTCCACTGTTTGGATGATTTGCATATTAGGCTTTTATTATATAGGATACTACCATATGATTTATTTATTTCATATTCTATACACCAAGGTTGTTGTAGAGTGGAGTAGGGAGTAAAGTTACAGAAATGAACATCACTATTCTTAGATTTTCCTGGTATTTCATCTTTTACACTTCCAGGTATATTTGGCATGAACTTTCTTAAAGTAGTATGAAGTTTCTATCAAATAGCATTAACAACTAGAACACATTCAGAAAATAGACTCATACCTTCCCTGTGTATTCAGGGAAGGCATTATATCAAAGTACAGTTTGAATGAAGACCAAAACAGACCAAGGGAATGAATGTATTTTATGCAGCCAGTTCTCCTGTGGCCTCTCTTAATCAAGGTAAATTTCAGTTAAATGCAAATTTTCCCTGAATATTTGAAAAGAAAAATAGATTTGAATGTATGTACTTTAAAAAATATATACATATATATACAAATTATATATATATATATTTTTTAAAGTACATACATACAATATGTATATATATATATTATTGTTGAGTATTACAGATGTTTCCCATTTTTCCGAATTTGCCCCTCCCTACTAGACTCCCACCCTACCCCAGGCCTCACTGCACTATTGTCTGTGTCCATGGGCTATACTTGTCTTTCTGCATCTTTATGTCATTTAAAAAATCAGTTTGTCAAATGCCATGAAAAAAACTGGATTTCTAATTGATATGTCATTGAAATTACATATAAATATGGAAGGACTTTCTATCTTTATATTATTGGCTTCTAATAAAAAAAGATCCCTCCTACTGTTCATATCTCTCAATAATATTTTATAGTTTTGTATATAAATTTAGTTCCTATATTTTTCTTTCTTTTTATTGTCCATGCTTTGATCTAAATATATTCTACTAATTTACCTATTTTCCAACTAGTTCTCTCTGCAGCTGTATCTAATCTGCTGTCAGATTCATCTGAAGTATTTATATTGTGATATTTATTGCAGTCTGTAGCTCTAGATTTTTCCATAGTTTCCATAGTAATGGAAGTCCATGACTGATATTTCTAATACATAGAATCTCCTGTAGGTCTTCTACTTTCCTCTTAATTGTGGTAATTCAGTGTGTCAGATATGCTGTGGTCTATTGCTGTGTTTTGTAGTTTTTTATTGCATGCTAAATATTGTATATGAAAAATTATTAATAAAATTTGAATCTTTTGAAGATGTTATTTTTCTTCATCAAGGATTTTCTTTTGCCTCTGGTAGGAGTTAAACTAGAATAAAAGTATTTTTAAAAACATGTTTCTTATTTCTTATTTATTTATTTATTTTTAGGGAGAAGGATAAAGAGATGAAAACATCCATGAGAGAGAAGCATTGATTGGCTGCCTCCTGCATGCTCCCTACTGGAGTTGGAGCCTGCAACCACTGAGCCCATTGGGAGCAGGCCTAAGCTGCTGAGGGCTCCCAGTATGCGAGAGGGGGCAGGCTGGGCTAAGAGACACATCCTCAGTTCATGAGTTTCGTGCATCGAGCCCCTAGTAAATACATAAAAGATATTGGGAAGTGACATGTGTTGGCAAAACATCCTAGGCTTGTAAGTCCTCTAGTCTCTGGAAGGCACAGCAATATGAGAAAACACAGCCTTAGTCAGATATTTTTTTGGTCTCCAGACTCTGGATAAAGGATTAGAATTTTTTAACAGGATAGCTAGAAAAATGACATCACAGGGACAATCATGAGCCAGCTTAAGTGTTATAACCATGTCAAGAGATTGAGACTTTACCATGAAGCTTTATTTGGGCTATTAAAGAAGTGTAGCTCTTTATGACATTCATGAATATGATCAGATATATGGGTGTTTTCCAAGATCTATTGATAATAGAATTTGGCCCAAAAAGCAAATTACATTTGTTCAAAGTAAAATATTTCTGAAAAAATGTCATCATCCTTGTTTTTGTTATAAGAGCTAATATTTATTAAGGGTATAATAAGTGCCAGGGACATTCCAATGTGTTTTACATGTCTTAACTCATTTGTTCTCCATAGCAATCCCATGGCACATCCTACCTCCCCTTTTTTATCTCATTTAACAGAGGAGGAAACAGGAAACAGGCAAGAAATTAAATAAGTTGCTAGAAATTTCACATCATTAAGACACAGTGAAGCTAGAACTCATTTAATATTATAATTCCATAGCCTGTGCTTTAAGCAAGTTCTTGCTATTCAATGGCAGAATCACTGGCTTTATCAGAAAGCTTGTTGGAAATACATACAAAATTTGAGGTCCCACCCAGACCTATATTTTAACATCTATCTGCAGGTGAATAGCATGAACAAGAAAATGTGAGAAGTACTGTACACTTCTTCTGCATTCAAGGCTTTATTGGGGAGAGATAATTTTGGGATAATAGGCCTATAATGACTTATGTTCCTATTACCTTTGTTACAGTTTTTCAGTCATAGTCAAAAGTTATAACTATATAATATCAATAAATTTGGATGAAGATTAGAAAACTCATAGATATTTTGGTTGCACAGAAAAACTCATTGTTAATGCTACTGCCTGATTCTTTTAAGTAGGATCAAAAGGTAAATTATATTTTAAACATACACACACACACACACACACACACACACATACACACACATACACATTAGATAGATAGATAGACATAAATATATAGATATATAGACGATTATATATATATATATATATATATATATATATATATATATATATATATACTCTGTTTCCCAAGCAATGGTATCACTGGATATAAGATAATCATTTAAGTAGTATATGGTCGTAGTGTTAATAATAATGACAGAAAACATAAATCCATTTTTAATTCTCTCTTAATCCTCTAATCAACTAAGATCAATCATTTTTGAGACTATTTCTCTTAATACTTTTCTATCACTTTTAAAAAGAGAGAGGGGAGTCTTTATGTCTGTGGTAAAGCAATAAAGACTGAAAAGCTTATCAGTATTTTCAGGTTCATTTGACTTTAAGAATCAGTGCTAAAAGTTGAGGAATCTACTTTTTGGAGAAAAATGTTATTTAGAATATGTAAAAATAAAAAGAATATGTAATTAGTGAAAAAATTTGGGAAAAAAGCAAATGCTTTAACTGCTTATTAAAATAGTATAGATGTAAAATTATCCCTAGGGCACTGTCTTTTTTCTGGGTTTTTTTATTGCTATATATATTACATGGGAGTAATAAGTAATTGGTAATCGCATAAAAAATAAAAATAGCTTTTGGTAAGCAGTAATAACAAAGTTAGAATTTCATCATTGCTTTATTATTTTTTTATTTTTACTTATTTTATATTTATAATTTTAAAGTATGATAGGTTTGAAATTTTCATTAGAATAATTTTAAGTAAAGATCTGTCAATTTTATATAAGACAACAATAATATAATTGATACATAAATATGGCAAACTCTATGATGGATTTGTGTTAATACTGAAGATTAAGACCACTGATGTACAGCTCGGCTGGTGTGGCTCAGTAGTTGAGCAGAGCCCCATGAACCAGGAGATCATGGTTTGATCCCTGGTCAGGGCACACGCCTAGGTTGTTGGCTTGATCCCCAGTAGGGGGCATGCAGGAGGCAGACTATTAATGATTGTCTCTCATCATTGATATTTCTATCTCTCCCTCTCCCTTCTCTCTGAAGTCAATAAAAATATATTTTAGAAAACATAAAGACATATATGTAATATCTTAGTCAATAAAGAAAAAAAAAATAAATTCACAAAGACCACTGATGTACAGGATAATCATATTTAAATGATTTAAGAACTAAACCAAATACATAAATAACAGAATTTACTTTCCAGGAGTAAATTTAAGCAAGTTTAAGAATCCTTTTGGATTTAAAGTGCCTTTTATTTCCCTTTGTTTACAGTGGGTGTTAACTGTGCCCTCTGGGAGGACACAGGGTCTGGGTCACTGTGACTCTCTGTTCCTCCTCCATCCAGGATGACACCTGGCTGGAAGGAAGAACATGGTCCAGTCGGCTGAGAGCAGGACATACATTTCCTTTTGACAGGAGCACAGATTTTCCTCTCTCTGTAAGGATCCCTAAAGAGAGCAGCTAGTGACTGCTCAGTCTCACCTCTAGCACAGCCCTGACCTTGTCCCTTTTGGAGAAGGACCAAGAAATTCTGGGATGAGATAAAGTAGAGGACACATTATATAAAAGATTCTCACACAGATATTGATGAGCATTTTTATTATTATTTTAAGAAGAAAAAATGTCTTTCCAACATACAGATACCAAATGAAATGAAGGAAAATTTATATACCAACTTACAATCTTTTTTTTTTAATCTTAAAGCTTACTTAAATAACAACTAACTCCTTCTCAGAGGCACTAAGATCTATAAATCACTATAATTTTTTAATGCTGAGGAAAAGAAAGATTACCTCTAAGTGCTTCCAATCCAATCTCAGCAGTGTTTTTAATGAACCAAGCTTGTTTTTAATCAATACTTAAGCTGCAGGGGTTTTTATTTTTTTATGGTGCTGCTTTTAGATTTCTGTGCTTGTGAAAAGATAGTAGCAAATGTCATGCCTGGGAAAAGGAAGTGACTTTGAAGCAGCAGATCAATAAGAAGCATTGTTCAGCTAAGTATGACAGATAAAAGTGAATGCCATTTCCCATCTTTAAGAGATCGCCATGAGGATGCATCCTCTGCAGGTGGGCAAGTTGGGGAAGATAGCCTCTGAGCCTGGAGCTTGGGGGTGTTGCAGAAATCTTTTCAGGTTAACATGAGTTCAGTGGAAGGCATCCCAGAACAATAAACCTATCTTTAATTGCTAATCTCTTTTATTTGTAGATCATTTTATTTTGTACAAAGCACTTTTCACCTCATCGTTATATTGTTTCAATCTCACACCAACCCTGACAGGCAGGCAAAGTGGGGTTTTATTATACTTATCCCACAGATGGAGAATTGGAGACTCAAAGATATTAAGCAATTAGTTTAAGGTCATAAAAAGTGATAAGTGGCAGAGCACAATGGGTAGATGATTCATATGGAGGGTAGGAAAGTGAATTTGTCCCTATTTTCTAGCCAAAATGTTCTCAGTGGTTACACTGTAGAGAAGAGGTTATGAAAGATGACAGTGAGTTTCAAATAAAAAGCTAATTAATTGCAAATGAAATTCCTTAAGTCCAATTTAATCATTATTAATATATTCAACTAATATTGTATACTGACTAAATGCTAACAAACAAGACTCATAGATACAGAAATAGACTGACAGCTTTCAGTGGGGAGGAAGGTTGGGGTGCTGTGTGGAAAAAGTGAAGGGATTCAGCAAAGAAAACAACTCAAAGACACGGACAAAAGTATGGAGATTATCAGACGGAAAGAAAGTGGGGGAGGTAGAAGGTAAAGGGAGGATAAATGATGATGGAAGGAGATGACTTGAGGTGATGAACATACAATATACAGATGATGTACTATAGAATTGTACACCTGAAACCTATATAATTTTATTAACCAATTCCACCCCAATAAATTCAGTAAAAATAAACAATAAACATAGTTCTGACAGTAAGCAGAGGGCAAAATCAACTTAAGAAATTTACATTTGAACAAACTATAGTTAAGCACTCTCTTTGAACATTAATATCCAGTTTTCCTACTGAGTAGGTTGACATTCAAATTTAAAGTGGATACACTTGCTATCACAATTTTACTTTTAAGAATTTATAATAAAGAATATCAGACATAAGCACAAAGATGCATACATACATTATATATACTCAGAATTTTATAGTACCAAAAACTGAAATCACATGGTTCATAAGTATAAGATGTTTGAATGTATTATGATATAGTCATGCAAGGAAATATTATTTGTATATTATAAAAAATTATGTTGATTGATAGGTCTGGATAATAAAAGCTGCCTATAATATAGTATTAATGAACAAATTAGAGATTGTTTGTCCTGCTTTATTAAAATTTATGTAATATGCCAAAGCCGGTTTGGCTCAGTGGATAGAGCCTCGGCCTGGGGACTGAAGGGGCCCAGGTTCGATTCCAGTCAGGGGCATGTACCTTGGTTGCGGGCACATCCCCAGTAGGGGGTGTGCAGGAGGCAGCTGATCGATGATTCTCTCTCATTGATGTTTCTGACTCTCTATCCCTCTCTCTCTTCCTCTCTTTAAAAAAAGCAATAAAATATATTTTTAAAAAAATAATAATATAAAATTTATGTAATGTTAACAGTGTATTAGTATGAAGGGTTTTCTGAAAAAAAATTTAAAAAAGTCAAATTTAGGTATTATTCATAAATGGTTAGATTTCTATTAATTTTTATTTATTTTTAAGCTTTTTATATTGTCTCATTTTTTAAATAAGCATGTTGTATTTTATGATTATAAAATAAAGCCATTTTATATAAAACTAGAGGCCCGATGCACAAAATTCATGCAAGAGTAGGCCTTTGCAGCCCCTGCTGCCTTGGCCCTCACAGCCCCAGCTTCATCAGGAAGGTCATTCAGAAGGTTGTTTAACTGTTCAGCCATTCAGTCAATTTGCATATTATGCTTTCATTATTATAGATACTTCATTTAAGATAAGTTATTTATATAGCAAGCAGTCTTGTAATGTGTTATTAGGAAACTTTTGGAACACGCCTTTGATTTGAATATGTAGTACTTGTTTTGTCACTTGCATTGCTCCATTTGGAGTCTGTTAGATTATAGCAGATATTTGAGATGTTAGAAGCCTGTATTGACTTCATTCTTGTATTCGAACTTGATTATTCCCAAGCCCACATTATAGTCTTTTCTTGTGGTTGCTTTCCATCAGAATTTTCTAAGGGGAATAAAAAGGACTTCCCTTTTCAACCATCACAGAACTATGCTAAAACCTTTATAAAGACTTTTAATTTAGTGCTTAGCTTTTATTTCTTCTTAGGTAGAATTTTTCCACAGAGAAGCAATTATTCTTCCTAAACTCCATCTAAGAGCCTACAATTTCTTCCACTTGATGAAGCCTGATCTTAATTTACATAATAAAAATGCCAGTTTGGCTTTGTCTGCAATGAATGGAGAAAAGAAGTTAATCTGCTTAATGTCTTGATTCATATAATTCAGATTTTCTGAAGCTTTATTCCCCCTTTGGGAAACTTTGAGCTTGGAAAAGAAGTTCTATACTTCTTTAGTAGAAACTTCTGCAATTTCTCAGATATGGTATTTAGACTGTGAAAGGTAGATGCTGTGTCATGCTTGAGATAAATGAACAGATTCTCTCACTGACATGGTACAATATATCACCAAAAATTGTCTACTATATCAATGCCAGGAACTGAAAAAAAGGGAATGTAAATAAAGTTAGAGAAGTCATAACTTTGAGCTCCCAACCTTAGGACTCTGGTCAGTCAAGTTCTTTCATTTCTGTGTTGAGAAGAGTCATAATAGCATAGAGGAGAAATAAGTATGTGGTCCGAATTGCCAATTCCTAATTTAGGGAGTGAAACCCATTTTATATTTTGAGTTGGTCCAGGTATCAGCTTTTACACTCATTGTGTTGTTTTAAGTGGGAGCCAGCAATCATTGCTTATCTTGATCGAGCCATTTAATCTTAAATATATGCATAATCATCTTTTTAGAATGACACTGCCAGCATTTTCCACACGGGGATGGTGACATTGACTCATTAATTGTGCCCACGATGAGATGGACTTTGAGTAGCAGCACGAGCTCATTGGCAGAGTGCTAAAACCCATCAGTGGTATCTGCCCACTGCAAAAACACCCCACATTTGCCTTCTGTTGAAGGTGCCATCTGGCACTCTACACTCTGGAAAGTTACACAAACCAGGCTTCCTTGGCTACATTATAAGAGAAATTCTTAAGAATTAAAATAATGTAAAATCTTATTTTATGGGAAAGGGGGGACACTTTGCTATGGTGATTTAGGACTCCAACCCAGGTCTGTCTAATCTGTGTGACTTGCACAATTATTAGAATTCCGTGTTGTTTCTTCATTGCTAAATGGGGATAGTGTTTTCTTTTTTCCTCAGAAGATTTTTATGAAGTATTTTCAGCCTTTCATTCTAAGCCAAGTACTTTGCTACATGTTATATTTAGTCTTTATAGTGAATAAGCTAATTTCTACAGGTTAAACTAATTTTAATGGACTAAAGTTTAGTGGATAAAATAGGTTTTCGTGGAATAGCAAGAGTGATAAAGTGTCTTTTAGTATGATAAGATCAGATTTGTTAGTTCTTTACAATTATGGTTAAAATTGCATTAATATCATCCCAGTATCAAAGAGCACAAATAATATGTAGCTCTTGGTTACCAGGGCTTCTTGGAGAAATGTCCCATTCTAGGACTGGGTCAGTATATATACAAGATAAACCAGGAGCATCCTGTAGTTCCAGGAAGTACTGACACACACATGGGATGGGAAAGTGATACAGTAGCCAAGTGAAAGAGCTCCCAATAGTCAAAGCTGGAACAATTTGATTAGCTAGTACTGGATTGATAACCAAAGTGATAATTAATAATTATGGTCCTTACTTAAATAAATAAGTAAATGGGTTAGAATAGACACATTTTCCATGTAGAAAAACTTCAAATAATTTATGAAACTTCAGATAACTTGCCCTCAAGGAGTTAAGAGTATAACTCCCTACTCTATTAATGTGAGCTGTACACAGTGACTTCTTCCAAAGAGTTAGTGTGAAAGGAGGGGGAATCCTATATAAGAAAAGAGTAATATGTAAATTGACCATACTTCTACCACACCAATCAGGAGCGAGTATGCAAATTAACCTAACTAAGATGGCTACAGCCACAGAGAGAGCAGGAGGCTTGGGTTTCTCAGGCAATGGAGGAAGCCAAGCTTTCCACCTGCCCTGGCCTGCTTTGGCCTCCACTTAAGGATACAAAGTTTCAATTATAGACAATAAATAAATTACAACAAAAATAGTTGCAGCCATGGAGCAAGCAGGAGGCTTGGCTCTGTTCAAGGCTACAAAGTTTCAATTATAGAAGATAAATAAATCCCATATACCAGGGCCTCTGCTTGGGTCCCCTGGGAGTGTGGCCAGCCTGCAACCACCACAGGCCCCTCACCCAGGTCACCCCATGTCCCAAAGGAAACCCCCACCCTGATCTGGGACACCCTTCAGGGCAAACCAGCCGGCCCCCACCTGTGCACCAGGCCTCTATCCTATCTAATAAAATAATAATATGCAAATTGACTATCACTCCAACACTCAAGATAGCTGCCCCTATGTGGTTAAAGATGATGCCCCCATGTGAACATAAGATGGCTGCCATAAGAGGACCAACAGAAGAGGGTAGTTGGGGCGGGGGGGAGGGGACCCAGGTCTGCAGGGCAGAGCAGTTGGAGGGGACCAGGCCTGTAGCGAAGGGCAGTTAGGGGTGACCAGGCCTGCAGGGGAGGGCAGTTAGGGGCAAACAGGCTGTCAGGGGAGCAGTTAGGCATCAATCAGGCTGTCAGGGGAGTGGTTAGAGGGTGATCAGGCTTGAAGGTAGAAAGAGGGGCAATCAGAAAGACAGGCAGGTGAACAGTTGGGAGCCAGCAGTCCTGAATTGTGAGATGGAGGGATGTTCGGCTGCCTGTTTAGGATCGGGCCTAAATGGGAAGTTGGACATCTTTCTAGGGGTCCCAGAATGGAGAGGGTGCAGGCTAGGCTGAGGAACACCCCCAAGCATGAATTTTGTGCACTGGGCCTCTAGTCGAGAAATAACAGTGGAGAAACCTGACAGACACTACCTCAGCCAGGTGATCGAGGTCAACATCAACAGTGATGAGTCATGCTGATAGTCTATACTCTGACAAAATCTGATGACCGTGACCTTTTTAAAAAACTTTTTAAGAGGAGAACATGCCTCCTCTAGAGCTTTGGTAAATTGCCAACCCCCTTGAGGAAATAAATGCATAAAGCTATATCATAGCTCCGTGTGTGTGTATATGTGTGTGTGTGTGTGTGTGTGTGTGTGTGTGTGTGTGTGTGTGTGTTCAGGAGTGTTGGAGGCGGTAGTCATCTTTGAAATGTTAACCCTGCCCACTCAAACCTGTTCATGCAATGGACATCACAGGTTGCTGGATGGTATTGCTAAACCTGTGTGAGGTGCCACTTCTCAAAGTCATTAAACTGAAGAAACTGCAAGTTTGATTTCTGTTCCTCCAAGGATACTTAGAAACACTTGGTGGGTTAGGAAAAAAATGAGCCTCTCAGATAATTGACATTTTCTCTCAGAAGAAAAATAATTTAGAATACTAAAATAATATTCTATTGTCCTTTGTTAATATTTCAAGTGGGTCCTTGATTGTTCAAATGGCAGCATGTATTCATTACTCTGCTAATAAAGGTGAGCTAAATATAAAGAAACCACACTTAACCAAAAGCTGTCCTACACACCCAAGGACACAGAAACCCTTGGGGGTGCAGGCAATCAGCCTCCAGAGCAGGATGGGGCTGAGTTAATAGCACACCTGCTCAGCGGGTTGGCAGCTGGATTGCCTTGCAGGTGGCTGTTGGGGACAGAAATATAGATGCTCAAGTTTTATATAATTTGTTAAGGTTCCTCTCTCTTTCAGAGACCCAAGTGTCCTTTTTGTGTTTGATTCTTTTAGATTGTAAAGAAAAGGGGACATATAATGGAAGTTTGTTATAGGGATATACAGGCAAAAAAGACACCTAGAGCTGGTGAAAGCCAGCAAAAATGCCTTCCAAGCAGGCCTTATAGAGATGGGACTGACCCTGGGGAGTTGGAAGGTTGCTTGGGGGAAATCACTGTTTGCCCAGAGGAGGCATTTTTGCATGGTGCTCTTCCATTATAGGGGTTGGCTGACTTTTTTGTTCTCTTTATCCCTCTACCTCTAAGGTTCTCAGATCTATATTTTTTCACTACTCATTTATCTACCTTATTATTTTTTTTTTCATAGTATCTGCTTTCTCAAAGCTTTCACAACTATCATCAGAATTTCTCTTCATGCCTCCCAGTGAAAGGAAAATCTGGTTGATTTGGAACTTTACCATCTAATTCATGAATGTCTGTTGAGCAGGGCGTCTAGCTATAGTAAACCAGTGGCTACCTTATAATTTGGTAAAGGCAATGAGTATAGTCAGCATGCTTGTAGAAAACTGGACAGCTTGGGCTCTCCATGTAAAATAATTCAGCTGGAGAAACTTCAGATTGATTTCTGACCCTTCCCATAATACATAGAGATACCTTGTAGGTTAGAAAAACGAAGTTTTTTAGGCTCAGTCAACTTTGGGTAAGGGGAGAAGCACAGCAGTCTACATTACTGGATGCCACTTGCCAAGGCCATTGTCCTCAGCAGAAGGCAGCTATGGACATGGACAATTCAGTCACAATGTCCTATGGACATAGTAGGTATTTGGATTTGTTTTTCCTTCTATCCTTAGCTATTCCTCCTCAGACTAGACATAATTCAATAACACAGTAATGAAATGTTTATTAAATCTCTTAAAAATGAGGGCCCAACTATGCTTATGAAAGGTTTTATGGTAGGTGTACAAGGAAACTTAGAAACCACAAATCCCTTGGAAAATGAAGGTAGTAGAATATCCCCAGGGCCCTCGGGCATGCGAGGCAGGTACAGCTGGGGACAGGCATCCAGTGTGAAGTTTTTGCTTGTCTTCTTAATTGGGTATTCTTTGCCCTGTTCTTTAGTCATGTCTTTCATTCACAGTCTTTGCCCTGTTCTTTAGTCATGTCTTTCATTCACAGTTTTTGCCCTGTTCTTTAGTCATATGTCTTTCATTCACACTCTTTTTGTCATAGTTCATTTCCTGGTCTCCCTTACCTCTGAGATAGTTCCCCAGCAAGTCAATAAACCTTCTAGCAATGGCACTGTGGCTTATTTTAATCATTTAATTTCAATCATTGTTAAACTATTTTTTTTGTTATTTCACTGTTTTCTCTTATTTCATGCCCTCTTTCAATGTGAGTTTGATTACCTCTATCCACATGTGTGACTAACACTGATGTGCACTAGGAGAATTTTGGTTGATGTTTTAATTAAAAATATAAAAATAAAAATAATTTCCATCCTATTGTTACATATTGTAAGTATTGAGATTGCATTAAGCTGTATTGTACAAATATGCCTTCTAAATAAGTTTCCTACAATAAAGATTAATTTCCCTCACAATTTATATCAAAGAACACCAAAATGTATGATTTAAAAGGAACTTACAAATGAAGGACCACTTTTCTACCAATTCCATCTAAATTATTCTCTGTAAAATAATGTATAACATTTAAAGACAAATGAGATGCTATAAGTTCTATAAATGTTCAAGGTATTTTGACTAGTTTTTTATAGTTAAAATTCTGATGCTAATGATGTATTTGCATATTTAAAATTTTTAACATTATACTAGTATAAGTTTTTTATGTCCTATGATGATAAATTTTTGCTTTTAACCTTGATCTGACTATGGAAATATGAATCTCTTCTTTTCATTTCTCCTTTAAAATATATTCTGTTTTACCACAGCTCAAAGATAATAAAGACCCAGGCATTGCAACATCTACTAAATGGTTCGTTAAGCGTGGAATTGGGACACTTCCAATTCCAGTTAAAAAAATAACAATTCCAGACTGTACTACATATAAATTTACTCATGTGGTTTTTAATTGAAAATAGATAATAATTCCTCTTATTGTTATTTTAAAGTTAAGTACTTGGAACCCTATTAATCATCTCATATCTATAGGGTATTTTAAAAATCTTAATGGATGTGTTCTGTGTTTTAACTAAATAGAATATTTAAAGTCAGACAATTTAAATAGATGAGCTGCTTGGATTCTATTCTTTCTACAATGGTATTCTTCCTAAAGCTCTTTCTACTCATTCCTCATTATCTCTGGCAGCTAATATTTACTTTGTATCCTCAAGCACTTGGCCAAGGAATAAAAACCTTTCTGGGCTAACCTCCACAAAAGCTCTAGTTCTAAAACAGGAAACTATTGTCAGGATTTATCAGTTCCCAGCTGACTATTGTGTTCATGCCTTCTTTCTTTTCCCAGTGCCACCAACCTAGTTCAGGGCCTATACCCTTTTGCTTTGATATTTCAGTGGCCTCCTAGTTGTTTTATTCATGGCTTCCAACTTGATGTTATTCAAATCACCTTTTCCCATCATGCCACTTTCTTACACATGTAGAAATGTGTAAGTCATTTAATTCAATGACTACTAATAATTTTACAAATATTTTAAGTACTGACTTTGTTCAGAAGTTTGCTGGGCCTTTCACGCACCCCTGCAGGTCACAGATCCCAAATCCTGGTCCTTCTGCCTGATGTCACATCAATAAGACAAGGTAGTATTTGGTAAAGCTAGTTCAGAAACTTTATTCCTTGGCCAAGGAATGGAAAAGGGTAATTAAATGTTTTAATAATTCTTTCTCCCATTTCTGGGGAACTGGGGAAGTGCTAAAAGATCTGGCGAGGGGCGGGGTGTGGGGGTAGGAGGGCTCAGAAGTGGAATTCTAGAAAGAGGGTGGAGAGTTCTCAGATTCCCAAGGGAGCATGCACAATTCTCAGACATGCTTAGAACATGCCTAGCCAAACATTAAATTATCATTTTAAAGTTAAATCTCCACCTCTGGACCTGGTTTTAGTATACTAATAAGAAAAGCTCATCAAGAGAATTCTTGGAAAGGTGGTTTCCGATGATATCTTGGATTTTTCTGCAAGAAATTGGTGCAAACCTACTGGAAGCCAGTTCTAGCATGTCATAATTGCAAGAGTTTCATCAAAAGGTTGATGGAACTTGGAGATTCAACAAGGGCTGAATCACATATGTTATCACCTGTTGGGAATTGCTAAAGGCATTTCCTCAAACCTAAAAATGATGATTGTTTGCTGCCAGACAGCTCAGGCCATCTTAATCTACATGTTATTGCCTCCTACTGGCTAAACACCTGAACAGCCTAGGCTAGTTCCCATTCTGATAATAGACTCTGTAGATGAAACCCTACCCTTTGAAGTATATATCTCCACCTTGCCTTAGGACAAATTGTGTTAATAAAAAGCAAGGGGCCCTGAGACAAAGAGAATTTAGTTTCTTTAGCTAGGCTCTGAGGAGCCTCAATGCCTTTTTAAATTATCTTTGGTCTCTGGACTCTTACTTAAGTTACACACAGCCTTCCTCCAGATTGCTGAACCTTTCTTAATGCTGGGACAAGAACCCTGGCATTACAAACCAGTTTCTAGGTGACAATCTTTGGGTTCCTTATCTGATTCCTGCCACAGATTTAGCTAGCCTTGAAATTCTGTTTTCTTTAGGAGTGTAGCCTGCTTTTGTCAGAGGTTATGTTGGAGGGAATACAAGAAACTTAGAAGTTCAAAGATTAACTAATGATGTGGTGACACAACTGGTGTCAGGCCCTGCTAATATGAAGGTGAATAAAACAGCAATTTTGCCTTTGAGACATTTACAGATTCCTAAGTAAAAACTTTATGCAGTATTTCCTATGTACATTGTATAATAGTTTATAGCCATATTGATAAGTGTATATTTGTTTAAATTCACACACATATTATAGCATCATATAGATGTGTAGAGTAGGTATAAACCTATGCCCATTCATGTGGGTTTAAAAAAAAAATGACATTGCATTGTATATAAAAACTCAGTTTCCAAACTAAGCCTTCATTAGGATTGGCTAAATTCAGCTAAATTCTGGAAGTTTATGCATTATCTCCGCTATATACTCTATGGGTATGTCTTCCCAAAATTCCTATGGTGAAACTTAATTCCCATGTGATGGTATTTGTAGGTGATGGGATTAGGTTATGAGGGCAGAGCCCTTATAAAAAAGACCCCATTGGGGTATCATAATTGCCAGACAGGCCCCAAGGACCAGAAGGACAGCAGAGCAATAAAAAGTCTGATGGTAACCACCATTCTAAACCTCCTCATCAATGACACAGTTCCAGAAGCCATTGGCTCCAATAATATGGCTTGGAGGGCTATTTCAGCCCCCATCTAACCAGCCAGGAGGGCCTGATGACTGACAGCTGTGTGAGTGCAAACTGTGCATGCACCATCTTGCTGACTCAGTGTTTAAGCATCTGAGTTTACATAGTCAGAGATCTTGGTGGTGTAGGAATTGATTGGCCACAGGTGGGGACTTCAGGGGATGATATGAGATTTCCAGGGACCATAAATTAAAAAAAGGGGGAGAGAGAGAGAGAGAGAGAGAGAGAGAGAGAGAGAGAGAGAGAGAGAGAGAGAGAGAGGGAGAGAGGTCACAAAGCTCTGTTTTGCTTTCTGCCTTATGAGAATACAGTGAAATGGCCATCTGAATCACAAGCTAGCCCTCCTGAGACACTGAATCTGTCTTGGATTCCCAGCCTCCAGAAATGCAAGAAAAATTTTTCTTTTGGTTTTAGGTCATCCACTCTGGGTATTTTTGTTTTAGCAACCTAGATGAATGAAGGAGAGAGGGCATATGCCTGTTGCCTGAGTGTGCAGGCATTCATATAGTTGACCATCATCTTTTTAAAAAAATATATTTTATTGATTTTTTACAGAAAGAAAGGGAGAGAGAGAGTTAGAAACATCAATTAGAAAACAACATTGATCAGCTGCTTCCTGCACACCCCCCACTGGGGATGTGCCCATAACAAAGGCACATGCCCTTGACCGGAATCTAACCTGGGACCCTTCAATCCACAGGCTCATGCTCTATCCACCGAGCCAAACCGGTTTCGGCACTGACCATCATCTTGTCCGGTCCACAGAGGTCTCTGTTAAAACTGAGTTTATTCCTATCTTCCTGGCTATGTCAGGTCTGGACCTGCAGTCCTCTATTTTCTGTTGTTGTTTTTTTATTCTCACTATTGGGACATCCCTGTTTTCTTCAATCTACCTTTCTCTAATATTTTGTTTATGTTTACAATGTTTTCCTTTTCTTTAATCAAAATCAAGTGCCTCTATTTTTGCTGAACAGGGCAAGAAGAAATTAACAAGGAGAATTATTATTTCAAAAATATTATTCTATCACTTAAAATAGGGGTGTCAAACTCAATCAGAGAAGGGGCCAAAATCTAAAATCCAGCCTAAATCGCGGGCCGAATGGTTTACTGAACAGTCATAAACTGTCATTGTGATGGAAACGCAGTGGAGTGCAGTGATGACAGCGCGGTGCGGGCCACATTGCAAGGCCTGGCTGAACGGATTTGGCCCGCGGGCCTTGTGTTTGACACATGTGACTTAAAACATGCATGATATACACTAGAGTTCATCACACACTGGTGTAATATTTCAGGAGTCATAACCCTGTTATGTCACTTATAACACTTATCAGAGCCCATGGGCATGAGTATCATGTGCAACAAAGCAAAGAAGACTTTAAGCATTAACAGTAATGCCAAATAGTGACAGTATTTATGAATTTCCATCTAATTACATTGAATTTGGTGCTATTTGTTCTAGACAGTGTTAATATTCTAGACAGTGTTAAAGAGGATTTTTACAAATCCACAATCTGATATGGAATATAAACATTTCATTTTTAAACCAATATCCACCCTGTTTTTTTTTAAAATATATTTTATTGATTTTATACAGAGAGGAAGGGAGAGAGATAGAGAGTCAGAAACATCGATGAGAGAGAGTCATCGATCAGCTGCCTCTTGCACACCCCCTACTGGGAATATGCCCGCAACCAAGGTACATGACCTTGACCGGAATCGAACCCGGGGCCCTTCAGTCCCCAAACCGACACTCTTATCCATTGAGCCAAACCGGTTTTGGCACACCCTGGTATTTTTTAAAATACTAGAGGCCCAGTGCAAAAAATTTATGCACTGGTAGTGTCTCTCACAGCTGCTGGCTAGGGACCCTGCCAGCTAAGGAAGGCCTCCCTCCCTTCCTCTGGCCTTCCCCACCCCCTGGTTGAACTCCTAGATGAACTCCTGGTTGAGCGGACTATTTGCATACTATGCTTTTATTATATAGCATTTGTCAGTTAACCATGAGAGAACCTCTTTAAAATCTTGATGTTCAATATTGCTGTCAAATCAGCTGTCTTAAAGAGGTGATGATGGTAATGACAATATTCTTGTAGTTTATTATTATTTAGTTTTATAATATTATAGTGTTTATTTTTCTAATTATAAATAAAATGTTTTATGTGAATTATCTTATTTAATTCTCACATAATCTTAGGATATATTCAGAATTATTTTACCCATTTTACAAGTGAAGAGTAAAAGGCTTAGAGAGGTAAGATGCCCCATTTAAAATTATCCAGTTAACTGAATCTTACCTTTAGACTTCAGCACTTAGGTCAAGTTTTGGAGGAGCAAAGGAGGACCAAATGGAAAGGAATATGTTAAATTAAACCATGTTTTTTTTTTTTTTTTTCTTTATAAACTGGCATAATAGTTGTATATTTCTCATGGAGTTTTACACATTAAGGATAGATAATGTATGTAGAGTATTGAGCATGTTGAATGGACCTACAAAGGATTAAAAAGAAAGTGTTCGTTATTATTATTAAATTTCTCATGAAATGATTTAGGAGTACTTATTTAGAATAATAGATGTGCCAAGATTTTATTTCAAATATAAGTAATGTAATGTCAGCCGAGTTGAGGCATTAATCTCACAAATTACTAGTTACCAGGAATGTGACAAACTGGTGTTGGCTCCACTGACAAGAGTATCATTTCAGTGTCTCTTTACTGTCTGATAACTTCAGTTACCTCTACACACACACACACACACACACACACACACACACACACACACACTACTTGTGACTTCCTTACAGGCTCTCTTTTCTATCTCAATCTCCCTCCACTTTTTCTTTACAAATAGTTCAGCAGTTTTGATTTTTTTAATCCTCACCCGAGTATATGTTTTTATTAATTTTAGAGAGAGAGGAAGGGGAAGTGAGAGAGGGAGAGAGAGAAAAATATCAATATGAGAGAGAAACATCAATCTTGGTTGCCTCCCATACTGGTCCTGACCTGGATTTGAACCTGAAACCTTTTAGTGTATGGGATGATGCTGAGCTACCTGACCTGGGCAGTTCAGAAACTTTGTTGGGGGTTTTCTTTTTTCTATCATATCTCTCAGGCTTTTACTCTTGGATGTCATACTGCATTTAAGAGTATGCTCTGTCATTGTTTTTCTTATATAAGGCCTTAGGGCTAAACCTCTTTCACCAAAATATTAATTGAGCTATATAATTTTAACAGGAGTAGGATAAAATAGGTGGAAACACTTTCCTGGATCCAAAATTCTGAAAATTCAGGAGGAAACAGTTTATCTGTAAAGTAATAATTTTTCAGTGTAGAATCATTTTTCACAAAAATATATTTATGTAAAGATATGGTTGAGCCGAAACCGGTTTGGCTCAATGGATAGAGCGTCGGCTTGGGGACTGAAGGGTCCCGGGTTCGATTCCGGTCAAGGGCATGTACCTTGGTTGCGGGCATATCCCCAGTAGGGGGTGTGCAAGAGGCAGCTGATCAATGACTCTCTCTCATCGATGTTTCTAACTCTCTATCTTTCTCCCTTCCTCTCTGTACAAAATCAATAAAATATATTTAAAAAAAAAAGATGGTTGATAATTAGAATGGCTTGCTGTTATGATGGGAATGATGATGATCATGATATTTCTTGAGAACAGGCTATGGTATTTACAACAACTAGCAGAGTGACTGGCACATAGTAGAGGCTTTAAAAAATTGTGTGGAAAAGAATTAATGGAAAAATAATTAACAATATTTATATGATTACTAGAGGCCCAGTGCATAAAATTCATGTACAAGGCAGGGGGAGGGGAGGAGTGTCCCTTAGCTTAGGCTCCACTGTCTCCCATCTGGGCTTAAACGGGCAGTCAGACATCCCTCTTACACTCTAGGACTGCTGGCTCCCAATATCTTGCCTGCATTCTGGCCCAATTGCTCCTAACTGCCCTTCCCTGCTGGCCCAGTCATCCCTAACTGCCCTCTCTGCAGGCCTTGTCTCCCCTAACTGCCCTCTCCTACAGGCCTGTCCCTCCTAAGTGCCCTCTTCTGCAGGCCAGTCATCCATAACTTCCCTCCCCTGCTGGCCATCTTGTGACGGCCATCTTATGTTTACATGGGGGTGACCATCTTGTGTGTTGGAGTGATTGTCAATTTGCATATTACCCTTTTATTAGATAGGATAATATAATAATTCTGATGTGTGAAACTGTACTCCTTTTTGGGACAATATACCTATTGAAACTCAGGTGTTCAAACAAAGTTCTCATCAATTCTGAGAGAGCTATGGACAGAAACAAATACATGCCTCACATATATATTAAAAACTCAATTTTAATCAGTCATTTAAATATTTGCCTCACTCTGGAAGCCCAAAATTGACAATGCTTTGCACAAATTCTCCAAAGAAGCCCAACAACAGTTTTCAGAAATATTTAACTCATTGTGAATGTCCCAGGGATAAAGCCTCAGTGGACTTTCTTCTGTGTTATTAAGGATGGCTTAGCTGTCCTACTTAAAATACTATTGAAAACCTTGATTATCTAAATATCCTATGTCTGTATTTTAGGTTATAACAAAGAAACTTTAAAATTTGACTTGTAAAAGACTCTGAATATGGGATGATTAATATTTTACAAAAATAAAGATCAAATTGAGAAGCAAAAGAATTCATTACCTTTACTAAAATAAAATTACTAATGTGCAAATATGGGAAAGGTCATTGTATTGATGCTTACATTATGCATAAAGAGATGCTTCTTTTGAAGTGTTTATTATAATAATTTGTCATGGGATTGAGTTATGAAATCACTATGAATAATTCAAATATAGAGTCTCTTTAAGTCCTTAGAAACACACTAATGGTTTTATACAACTAGGGCATATCCTTGGTTATTTGTGAACATACTTTATGTTTAGAGGAGAAAAGGGAATGAGCTGTCTATACACCAAATGAGTAACTCATAATAAAGCATAATTGCTGTGAGACAATTGGCAACTCAATAAGACTTGACTTTTCCTATCTAGTAAAAAATTATTTCATGTGCTTTGTCATGTGAGTGTTACAGTAGAAGTTTATAAAAGGGATCCTAGAGTGATATAATAATCTGATATATAGATTTAGAGTCAGAACACATGAATTTACATTAAGGCTTTCTTCCTTCTTCTTTTGATAAAGCTGGACAGATGCCAACCTCCTTGAGCCACCAGTTTCTCATCTTTAAGCAGTGGGAACAATATCACTCATCTAACACACATAAAAAAGACTTTTAGGATGAAGTAAAATAAATAAAGTTTAAAGAGACATAAAATGCTAGTTAAGCTTCAAAAATAATAATTTTCATTATTACAAAGGATCAATAAGAGTGATATATTCTATCTCAATGATCACACTGAGGTGAAGATGGTTCTTATGCTTGTTGACTTCTCTATGGCTCTTGCAGGTATTACAGTTCTGAAAGAGGTTTGTGAAATGTGGCTTTTGTTTCAATTCTCAACCTTATGTGTTCATTATTGTGTTATATCACTTTGTATTTTTTTTTGGTGGGGGAGGGGTGCAGATAAATTTCCCAAGCATTTCACCAGTTTCCATCTACCATTTATGTATGTAAGAACTTTGTATGTGCTATTTTTGAATGGTTTTTAAGAAAATATTTGGAATAGTTTTGTATTTCCTGGTGATTACCTTATTTGGTTCAGTTAATAGGTTGTCACATTACTTAGTCAGTCTAACATTGAGTATCCTGTTTGTATATCCGAAACAGGTAATGGCTAATAATTATTACCTTGAGGCTGGCAGTATTTGCTTGAGAGTGAAAATTAAATTAATTTTCTGACAAGTAAAGATACTTTCTACAGAAAACGTTTTGCACTTCCTTCTAGCCTTCCTTTTTCCTCTTTATAACTGTCATATCTCAGATCCACAGGAAAAAAATAGTTTGTAGCTTTATTGAGGACAATTATGTCTGAATATTATTTGTTTAATTATTAAATAATTTCTATACTTGAGAATATGTGGAATGGTTTTAATTAATAAAATAATTTTCTATGTATTTTAATAAACTTCTGCATGCAGTTTAGGTATAACTAGATTATTTTATTAAATATCTGGAGAAAGTGGATTTGGCAGTCCTGGCTTATCAGCTGTGTAACCTCAGAGGAGTTAATTAACATCTCTGTCAGTATTCTTTTCCATAAAATAAGAAGAGGAATAATAATACCTAATCTAGTGAGGCAAATGTGTGTTGGAAATCTGATCGTGCTTATAGAGTGTAGTTTAAGGATATACTATAAAGTGTTAAATATTATATATACACTTTTTCATATTAACAAATAGCTTTATCACACTAAAAAAAAAAAAAAGTTACCCATCTCTGACTGTCCTTTTTGTTTCTCTTTATTGTGTCCTCCCTTTTTCGAACTACTTCTTCAATGTAAGTGTTAGCCCCATTCTCTCTTCACTTCTTATACTCCTCCTTCTTGGGATTTTTCTGTAATTCATGAGTGTATCTGGCCAACGCTGTCTCCTGAAATATATTCCTCATTGTGGAAAATTGTACCAGAACTCACAATCACTCATGCCAGAAACATTTCCTCTTCGTTAACTTCTATATTCAAAAGAGAACCAAGATTTGTTAAATTTGCCACTCAAAAATTTTCAAAATCTCTCTATCAACACTTTTTATTCAAGTCTCTCTCCTTACTTTTACTGTTACAATAGCTTCTTACTTTTCCCATCTTCAATTTTACCTCAACCCAATTGAATCCCCCATGATTCTGTTCAAGTGATCTTTCTAAGACCCCCTTTGGACTTTGTTTTCCCATGGCTTGTGATTTCTTGATGGTTCCTGTACTTTAGAGGACAAAGTACAAACTTCATATTATGGCAAACCTTTTTCCTACTGTTTTATCTTATGTACTTCACTCCAGGGATACAAACCTGTGGAGATTTTGCAGAATAGAGTATGAATTCCAAAATTCTGTGCCTTTGTACATGCTCAGTCTTTGAAATGGCCCATTCATTGTCTGAGAAAATGCTCACCTCAAACACAACTTCCTCTCTGGAATTTTAACCTGTGCCAACAGCCTCTTTGAGAGCTACATTCCTTTGTAATTTTACAGAATCCTTTACATTCCATGCATGTAGTATTTAAGTAGATTCTATTAACGTATTTTTCTTACATTTTCCTTCCTCACTGGGTGAGCTTATTCTCTGGTTTCTTCTTCTACTAAGAAATAACAATGCTTGTTAAATGGTTCCTGAGAGAATGAATGGATAGTAATTCAGTATAGTCTTTTATTTCTTATCAACTGCAAAAGAAGAAACGGGGGAGACAAGAAAAATCTCAGAAAATTTGTGGAGGGATCAGCGACAAGCTGCCATCAACCTTATGAGAAACCTCTCTCCTTGTTTGTTTTGTACCTCAAAAGGCTTTCTTTTTGACTCATGTTGCTTGTGGCAAGTTAGGACCTGTCCTCTGTTTCTCTATTTTGTTTTTTAAAGCATATGTCATAGCTACTACTGCATAATGAACAATATATCACAATACAATTTTTCTGAGGTTTCAGATTAGTAAATGGCTTTATTTTCATAGAAGCCTTAAAAACTAGTGATTTTGACAAGCAATTTTCTCGTTTTTGAACAATAGACATTGCTTCTATTTCTAACTTAAGATCTTGTGGGTAAATTTACAGCTATTACAAACATCAGATAAAAACATTTTTGAAAGTAAATTATGTAATACTTTTTTATTTAGTCTAGATTATTTGTCCATGACACTGTATTTCTGAAGATGAAGAACAAACATTGGAATAATAAATTAAGACAGTTTAAAAGCAGCACACTGTTGTCAGAGAACCCCAAGTACAATGGTGCCATCCTATTCTGAAGCCCAAGATCCAGCGTGACAGGGAGCTAGTGTATCATATTGTCATGGCAACAGGATGTCTTCTCAGGTTTAAATTTGTTTGTGTTGCAGATCTGTAACTTTCAAAGCATATCCAAAGCTTTTCAACAAGAACTTGTATTGCTCCTATGGTTCATGGTGTATACTAAAAATTCATGGCTATTTTGTAACTGGTAATTTGAGAGTTCTTTATTTTTATTCTTTTGGTCTCCAAAATGTGCCGTGATCAGACTAACATTTTTATGCCTGAGTGTTTTGTTTTGTCATTCATCAAAGAACAGTAGAGGGAAAGATCTTTCTTGCTTATATTTGCTATATAAAGACTCTGGATTTAGGTTTTTGGTTATTTGGATATGTATTTGGGTATATATTCTTTCACCGAAGCAATAATTATGAAAATCAAACAGCTATATTGACCTATGGAATATTAAAAACTTAATAAGCTTACTGTGTTGTTCCCAAAAGCCAAACCCTTGTGGTGCTGTCAATCCTTTCTGCATGGGAAGGACAATCCTCTTGTCCTGAGATTCTCTGTAAACAGTGAGGAGAAGCAGTGACCAGTGGTGGCTCCTGTTCATGGCTTAGAAGAATGTCCTTGACACCCTCACATGGCAGCACAATGCTAACAGCTGGGATCTCATTTGGAAGCAGAGGAATGGGAACCACAGAGTGAGCACGAAGGGGAGGGGAAGGAGAGAGAGAAAGAAACAGAGAGAGAGGAGAACTAAATTTGTTGTTGCTTTCTTTGCAATTGTTAACCCCTTAGAGATGGAAATTTCCTATATCAATATTATTCCCTCCAATGAAGCAAAATTGTTTTATAAGTTAGCTTTGTCTTTAAAGAGGCAAACAGATGAAGTATATGGAGAGAATGAGAAATAGGGAAGGCATGCTGTGATGGTATTAATACTGAATTAAGAGGAAAGGCATCTGCAGATATAAAATAAATAAACTGGGAACTATATGATGTTCTAGTTTTTCCTACTGCCAATTATTTGTCTCAGCATATATTATATATGTGTGGGTGATGTAAAAGACAAGGTGCAAAACATTCAGTAGGTTTTTGAGGTGGACCTCAGGTGTTTCTATCTTCTTACTATTTTTGTAGTTGTTTGATATTTTTCCTGCTTCTTCCTGAATATGATATAGATTATAGGAGTTAAAATCTTGGAGTGCTTATGCCCATTTATTTACAATCACTTTGACTAGAAATATGACAACTTGCATAAAGTCAGGTTTATAACTTGATTTTTTAAAAGCTCAATTTGTGGGTCAGATTGTAATTAGTGCTCATAGCTCCTTCTGAAGTCCTTAGCTTTATGTTTTGGGAAAGAAAATGGGAAGTGTTGTGTTGTACAAGAATAGAGAAGCAATCCTTTGTGTTGTTAGTGAAAATTACCTTCACTTTTATTGTTGGAAAATTGACTAAGCTTCTTGCATCCCTGGTGATGATATAGTATGTCTTTTGCAGAAAATAGGCAGTACCATTTTCATATCACATCAAGCAGGTGTTCAGAGGCATGATTTACTCCAGATTCTGGGTATAGTTTAGACATTTTTCTTGTTGCTCAAGCCTGGGACTATTGAAGCGTATAATAGACACTCAGTAGATGCCAGTGAATTGTAAGAATGAAGACTTGCTCTAAACTTCCAGCTCATCCTAAGAAAATTGCTTTTGGTGATGGAAAGGTTCTTTTCACATATTTCTGTTAGTAATGTGTCAAATACACCAGTAATGGACCAATCATGGCCTTCATAATTAAAAACCAAAGCTGTGAATCTAGAATGTCACCCGCTGACACTAAGAAAGCAAGTATTCTCATTTGCAAGGTTTAAATTCTAATGCAGAATCTGGGGCTTTTATCCAATGTTGGACCATGAAAGTTTTTTACAATGATGAAGTTACACCCCAAAATTGCCAGAATCCTGGCCTAGAGTGACTAGCTTGGTTAGTAATATAATGATGAAAAGATATGAGGATGCTTCCACAGTTAGTTTGTAAGAAATCTCGTTTCTTCCACCTGGGTCTCCTGGGAACTCTGTGCTCGAGATGTTCCTTCTTGGAACCTGGTGTCCAGGCTTTGAGAACCCAGAACACATCAGATGGCCTCAGTAGATAACCCTAACTGAGCTCCCTGCCCAAAGCTAGTAACTACTACCAGCCATAGGTGTGAAGTATCCTGGACATTCAGCTGATTGAAGTCAGGCCAATATCTGCCTGTAACTCTCCAAAGACCCAACTGAGAACTGCCAGTTATGCCCAATCAACCTACAGAAGCAGGATATAAAATAACAAACTATTTTGAGCCCGCAAATTTTGGGATGGTTTGCTATATAGCAACAGATACCTGAAAACACTATCTTATACCTGAGGAGGTATAAAGATATTAAGTAACTTGTTTGAAGTAACAGAGTAAGTCACAGAGCCTGGATTTTAAGATTTTTAAGTCGTATTTCATTCCCCAGCATTCCCTCTTTACCTGTCATATTTCTTCCCACTGCTAATATAGCATTCACTGTGACCTTGATCTATTCTGATTCTTCATGTGTGAAATGAGAGATGATAGACTGAAAAGAAAAGAGATGGTAGACTGAATAATATATATGTTTTGGTAACTTTAGAGAGAATTTTTTATTGACTTTCAATGCATATATATATTTTTTATTTCTTTTTCTTACTTTATTGATTAAGTTATTACATATGTGTTCTTATCCCTCCCATTGCTCCCTTCCCCTGCTCATGCCCTTACCCCCCTGGTGTCAGTGTCCATTGGTTAGGCTTATATGCATGCATACAAGTCCTTTGGTTGATCTCTCCTCCTTACCCTCACCTCCCTACCTTGCCTCTGAGGTTTGAGCATCTGATTGCAGCTCATCTGCTGATGGGCATTTAGGCTGCTTCCAAATTTTAGCTATTGCAAATTATGCTGCAAAGAACATAGGGGTGCATATATCCTTTCTGATTGGTATTTCTAGTAGTTTCTTGGGATATATTCCTAGAAGTTGGATCACTAGGTCAAATGGGAGTTTGATTTTTGTTTTTTTGAGGAAAATCCATACTGTTTTCCACAATGGCTGCACCATTCTGCATTCCCAGTGCACCAGGGTTCCTTTTTCTTCACATCCTTGCCAGCAATTGTCATTTGTTGATTTGTTGATGATAGCCATTCTGACAGGTGTGAGCTGGTACTACATTGTCATTTGATTTGCATCCTCAGGTGATTAGTGACTTTGAGCATGTTTTCATATGTCTCTTGGACTTCCTTATGTTCTCTTTTGAAAAGTATCTATTTAGGTCTGTTGCTCATTTTTTTATTGGGTTCTTTATCTTCCTTTTGTTAAGTTATATGAGTTCTCCATAAATGTTGGAGTTTAAACCCTTATTAGAGATAACATTGGCAAATACGTTCTCCCATTCAGTGGACTTTCTTATTGTTTTATTGATGGTTTCTTTTGCTATGCAGAAGCTTTTAATTTTTGTGTAGCTGTTCATTTTCTCTTTAATTTCCATTGTCCTAGGAGCTGTAACAGTGAAGATATTGCTTATGTCTGAAATTTTGCTGCCTGTGGATTCCTCTAAGATATATATGGTTTCTCATCTTACATTTAAGCCTTTTATCCATTTTGAGTTTATTTTTGTGTATGGTGTAAGTTGGTAGACTAGTTTCATTTTTTTGCATGTATCTGTCCAATTTTCCCAACACCATTTATTTTTTAATTAATTAATTTATTTTTATCGATTATGGTATCACATAATTGTCCTCATCTCCCCATTCCCATCCCAAACCCCTCCCTACAAATGCCCCCACGCCCCTGTTGTCCATGGCCACTGGCTAGGCCCATATGCATGCACACAAGTCCTTTGGTTGATCTCTTCCCCTGATCCCCATCCTGCCTTACTTTCCCTCTGAGGTTTGATAGTCTGATCGCTGCTTCTCTTTCTCTGGGTCTGTTTTTGTTCATCAGTTATGTTGTTCAATATTTCCTCTAGATGTGTGAGATCATGTGATCCAAGAAATACTCTTGTAAGAACCTAAACTGTGACAAGACATAATGGTTATGCTGAGAGGCAAATTAATCAGTCTATAGTGAGTTCCTTTCTGGACCAACAGTTCTTTTGAGTCCTAATTTCAATGCCAGATAGTTCCTTATGTGTACATGTCAGCCATGATATTTCAGATCTGGTTGGTGGGCAAATGGTAGTGATGCAGGTCCGACCATCTCCATTTATTGAAGAAACTGTCTTGATTCCATTGCATGCTCTTACCTCCTATGTCAAATATTAATTGAGCATAGCAGTTTGGGTCAATTTCTGGGTTCTCTGTTCTGTCCCATTGGTCTATATGTCAGTTCTTGTGCCAGTACCAGGCTTGTTTTGAGAACAGTGGCTTTGTAATATAGCTTAATATCTGGTATTGATATCCCTCCTACTTTGTTCTTTCTCAGGATTGCTACAGCTATTTGTGGTCTTTTTTCTTTTTTCTTTCTTTTCTTTTTCTTTTTCTTTTTTAATTCTAGATGAATTTTTAAAGAGTTCCTTCTAGGTCTGTGAAATATGTCATTGGTATTTTAATGGAGAATGCATTGAATCTATATATTGCTTTGGGTAATACGGACATTTTAATGATGTTGATTCTACCAATCCATGAACACGGTATGTTCTTCCATCTGTTTATGTCTTCCTCTATCTCTTTTTGCAATGTCCTGTAGTTTTCTGAGTACAGGTCTTTTACCTCCTTAGTTAGGTTTATTCCTAAGTACCTTATTTTTTTTTGGTGCAATGGTAAATGGGAATGTTTTTTAAAATCTCTCTTTCTGTAAGTTCATTATTGGTATATATATATTTTAAAAAGCCATAGATTTCTTGGTGTTAATTAAAAAAAAATATATATATATATATTATTGATTTTTTTTTTTTTTTTACAGAGATGAAGAGAGAGGGATAGAGAGTTAGAAACATCGATGAGAGAGAATCATTGATCAGCTGCCTCTTGCATCCCCCCAACTGGGCATGTGCCCACAACCAAAGTACATGCCCTCTTGACTGGAATCAAACATGGACCTTTCAGTCTGCAGGCTGACGCTCTATCCACTGAGCCAAACTGGTTTCAGCTTGGTGTTAATTTTTTTTATCCTCTACATTGCTGAATTCATTTATTATTCTAATAATTTTTTGATGAAGTCTTTAAGGTATTCTATGTACAATATTATGTAATCTGCAAATAATGATAATTTTACTTCTTTTCCAAATTGGATGCCTTTTATTTCTTCCTCTTGTTTGATTGCTATGGTTAGTATTTTCAGTACTATGTCAAACAGGAATGGTAAAAGTGACCATCTCTGTCTCATTCCTGTTCTTATAGAAGATGGTTTTAGTTTTTGCCCATTGAGTATGATGTTGACTGTGGGGTTGTCATATATGGCTTTTATTATGTTGAGGTATGATCCCTCTAATCCCACTTTTCTGAGAGTTTTTATCGGAAAAATCGGAAAAGGGTGTTGGACTTTGTCAACTGCCTTTTCTGTATCAATTAATATGATTATGTGATTCTTGTTTCATAAAAATTGGTTATGTGATGTATCACATTTATTGATTTGTGGATATTATACCAGCCTTACATCCCTGGAATAAATCCCACTTGGTCATGGGGTATGATCTTTCTAATATAATGCTGGATCTGGCTTTCTAGAATTTTGTTGAGGATTTTAGCATCTATGTTCATCAGGGATATTGGCCTGTAATTCTTTTTATTTGCAGTATCTTTATCTGGTTTTGGGATTAGGGTAATGCTGGCTTCATATAAAGAGCTTAAAAGTGTGCCTTTCTTTTGAATTTTTTGTAATGGTCTGAGAAGGATTGGTTTTAGTTCTTCTTTGAATGTTTGTTAAAACTCCCCTGTGAAGCCATCCAGTCCAGGGCTTTTGTTTGCTGGAAGCTTTTTGATTATTGTTTCAATTTCATCAGTAGTTGTTGGCCTATTCAGGTTTTTTTATTCTTCCAATGCATATATTTTTAAAGCTACAATGAGCCAAGCCTTGGACTATGTAAGTAAATCTTTGTTCTTTTCTTTAAGAATTTCATTGTATAGAATACTATATTGATATAAGATGGTCATCATTGTATTCCTTATAGTAAAGACTAAGTTGCTTTATGAATGAGATCCTCAAACATAGTTATTCAAATACAACATAATACATTTTTTAAACTTTATATTTAGCAAGTCACAACTGGTGAGGCAGACCTGCTTCTGGAGGTGTTAGGGAACTTTCCACTATCCTTCCATCCTTAAAGGTGGTGTGCTGTCTGTGTTGAAGCTGGGTCACCACTCACCCATGGAAGGTTATAAAAGCACCAAATGAAGGACATCAATTTCATTTTAATTAAGTGAAGAGGAGGTTGCCATTAAGCTCATCTTCCTGTTGTGAATTTAGTCCAATGATCACACTTAGTTGAGGGGATGGTAAGAAATATTACCTTTGGCTGGACAGCCTTATGTTCAGTTACAATTATATTATTATGGACAAAGGAAGAAAGGTATTAGGAAACCACTAGCAGTTTTCCAGAGATAAGAAATATTAGCATAAATATTAGCATATCAGTATTTCCATTCTGAAAATGTATGTGGAGAGCAGCCAGCAGTGCTGCTGGATAATTAAGATATACTTTGCCTAAAGTGGAAGGGGGAAGTTTATCTTGTCTATAATATGTGTAAAAGTATTGGAATTATTCTTGACCATTTCTAACAACTTGTTTTTAAATATCTGTTTTTTGTCTCTGAGGATTTCTACATGTAGAAATGAATACTAAAATTTCTTAAATTCTGTTGGTGAAAGATACGATCAAAGAGCACATTCATCTTGGGTCTCCATCTTCATTTACTTGCTCTGAGGCGTCATGTCCTAGGAAAACCTTATCCCCTAATTACTTAAGGATACTAGAACCAAATTATACACTATTCACTTGCCTTTATAGCAAAACCCTTGAGTCACCATATTCTTTTAATATCTATCAAAGCTCAAGCATATAATTTTATTAAAATTTACCTACAGAGGATATCCTTTATCTACATTTTAGCTTAAATAGGGATTTTTCACAAAATTCTACCTGATCCTAACATCACAGGAAAGGTCTTATATGGCTTAGTAACATATAGGGTTCTATACTCTCTAGTACTGTAACTACATATAGGGGATTTATAAAGGCATATTCATATAATTTGTGATGATACCAGATATAGATTTATAGATCTGATATATTTTTATATCAAGGTGTCAAATGTCTTGACAGTCTTTCAGACTGAATCCAATAAATCAAGACTAGGGCTACAACCTTTTTCCCCAAATTATCCCCCCACCTCCACAAAAAAGGATAATGTGATATTACGATATGGCATAAAAATTGAAAAACAAGACTGAAATCTAAGTGAATTTTTTTTCAAGTGAATGGAGGTATAAGATTTCAAACCAGTGTGGATATGATGACTCTCAACTTTCATTGGTCAGTTTATGAGTGAAATTTTGATTTCATATGTTTAAGCTTATGGTAAATCATATGGTGAAGAGGCATAAAGAGGGCTGAAAACACTAGGCATGTTTGTGCTACAGGAGAAAAGATTTAGTAGGTGCCAGAAAAAACAAAAAGTAGTATTGTAGTAGGAATGAGAGACTAAGCTTACTATATATGGCTCCAAGGATATAAAAAAGTAACTAGAGTGTATGTATGGGAGGTGGGAGTGGGGAGGGAGGCATAGGAGGACTTGATTTAAGAAGAATTTCATAATAGAACTCTCCTGTCCCAAAATAGAATGAGTCACTTAAGAGAATAATCAATTACTCATTTTCAATAACAGACTAGACCATTATTAATAAATATAATATCACTTTAGGAGTTCAACTATTAAATAGATGATAAGGCAAAATGATAGATGATCTACTTTCCAGTACTCTAACACATATAAGTTTTATAAAACTTTTTTGGAGATTGACTGAGATACATAAAAGTACTTTGAAAAGCATGTGTTTGGGTAAAAAGGTTATTTTAGGTGTTTAATTTTACTAATAATTTAAATTCCAAATTGATATAAAAACAAGTTATATAAACATAAATTTTATGAAAAAAATCTGAAATTAGAATTTAATATTAATCAACCCTTTGAAATAACTTTAATTTTTGAGGTAGTAGGAGAAATAATGAAAGTATTGGTAGAGTCTTTCATAATTAAAATTAAAAAAAAAAACCTTCTAGCCTTGCCTGGGTGGCTCAGTTGGTTGGAGTGTCCCATACACCAATAGTTTGCGAGTTCAATTCCTGGTCAGGGATTGTATAGGAGGCAACTGATTGAACTTTCTCTCTCACATCTATGTTTCCCTCCTCTATTACTCTTCTGCTCTCTCTAAACATCGGTAAAAAGATATATCCTCAGTTGAGGATTAAGGAAAAAAATGGGAAAAGATATTTAAGTTCTTTTAATTAGATATAATAAAATAAAATAAAATGGAAAACCATTTATACTACATAACAGTTAATATATATTATATAAAAGACTCACACAAATATACAACATACAGTTTAAAATCCTTAGAGATAAATATGCAAAGAATAGTACAATTTTCACAGAAGGGAATACAAATATTAAATGTAATTGCATAGAAATTGTTACTTTCTAGTAATAAATGAAATGTCAGTTAAATCTATGTTGGGAATAATTCTACACCTGTTAAATTAAAGGTGATTGTACCCAGGTACAAATAAGCTTTTTGGAAATTTACCCAGATACTCTTTATAAGGAATTATAAATTGTTATAAATTATTTGTTAAGCAATATTACAATCTAATCATTTGTTTGGTAAGGGGAGAAAGTTTTCTGTGGGTCTCCCTCATTTCTGTACATTATTTGAGCAGATGCACCAATGGTCTTTGTTCTAGATAATCTTTTTAAGGTTATATATTAGCAACAGTCTTGGGACAGAGGGATAGTGTTGTTTTACTATTATTTTCCTCAAAAAAGGTGGTTGTGCGTACTGCCCATTATAAAAATATTGGGGTATTAAAAAAACTGGAGTTTTCCTGTCTTGTAATACAGCCCACTGCAGGTGCAGATGTCCCCTGCCCTTCTCATATCACCCAGTGGGAACTGAGGCTTGAGGAACTGACACAAGAAAATTTATGATATTCCGGCTCTTTATATTTCTCAAAGTAAGAAACTGTCCTTTGTCTCTGACCTAGAAGTTTTATGTGTTCTCCTAGCATCCATGAAACTATGGCAAACTTACCTGTTAATTTACAGGGTAAAATCTCAGTTCTTGCCATGCAGTATGAGACAATGCAGTGTATTTAGAAGGAATGTGGACTTTGAAATCAAAACATTTTGTATTCAAATTCGATCTCTACCTCAGTTATCTTAGATAAGTCTCAAAAATGTTTCCCAGTCTCAATTCCTTATTTCCAGAGTGGACGATAATAATGCCTAATTTTTAAAACTTATGAAAATATTAAGTGGAAAAATAGAAGTAATGTGCTGACATTTTGCCTGGCAAATACAAGGAGTATAATTAATGCTTATATTTTCTGTCCCATTCCACCACCACCATCCCCCAAAAACACACACACACACATACACACACACACAAACACAACACCTAATGGGAATTCAACTTAATATTAATCAGCAAAAATAAAGGTGTAATTTTAAAAATTGCATTTATTGAATGTTATTTTGTCTGACATGATGGTCAGCCAAGATCTGGAGCTCTGATGACTAGCAAGTAAGAGAGTACCCTGGCCATTGGATCTGTTAAGGGCTTTCTTACCATTAATAAACCAAATTAAGAAATGTTCCTGTGTAGTGTTAAGACCAACTACAAAGATGTGGAGAGAAATATAAAGCTTGGCAATCAAGCCTATCAGGTAACATATTGGTAAATCTATCCTGGCAAAGTTAATGAAGGCTGTAATTTCTTGTTTGCTTTTTTTTTTAATTGATTAAAGTATTACATATGTGTCCTTATCCCCCATTTCCTCTCCCCACCCCTCCACTCATGCCCTCAGCCCCCTGGTGTCTGTGTCCACTGGTTAAGCTTATATGCATGCACACAAGTCCTTTGGTTGATCTCTTCCCCTTACCCCCAACCTCCCCTACCTTCCCTCTATGGTAGGGGTGCCGAACTCAATCAGAGAAGGGGCCAAAATCTAAAATCCAGCCTAAATCGTGGGCCGAATGGTTTACTGAACAGTCATAAACTGTCATTGTGATGGAAACGCAGCAGAGTGCAGTGATGACAGCGCGGTGCAGGCCACATTGCAAGGCCTGGCGGGACGGATTTGGCCCGCGGGCCTTGTGTTTGACACATGTGCTCTATGGTTTGACAGTCTGATCAATGCTTCTCTGTCTCTGGATCTGTTTTTGTTCATCATTTTATGTTGTTCATTATATCCCATAAATGAGTGAGATCAAGTAATATTTATCTTTCTCTGACTGGTTTATTTCACTTAGCATAATGCTCTCCAGTTCTATCCATGCTGTTGCAAATGATAAGAATTCCTTTTTTACTGCAATGTAGTATTCCATTGTGTAGATGTACCACAGGTTTTTTTAATCCACTCATCTGCAGATGGGCACTTAAGCTGTTCCTTGTTTGCTTTTTTACCACCTCTTGCCTGGAGTATTTCTTATCTTCTCCAGGTCTCTGACATTACTCCCAAATTATCTGAGAGAAATTTATCAGGAAAATTACCTGAGGCAATTTTCTCCCTTTCTTTTTTCTCACCATCTCCAAAGACCTGGATGTGGTTCAGATGATTCTTCCATCTCCCAATGCCATGCTCTTAGTCCTCTTTCTTAGATTTATATTTCCCTTTCAACACTAAATATTGCCTGAGGCCTGGATCTGTCTAGGACTTGGTGACTGTGCTGTGACTTATTCTCTATAGGAAAGGAATTTTATGTGTGTTCTGTTCTGTTTGCTCAGTAACTTTTTAAGTTGGTTCCATTGGGTCTCACGGACTTCCAGAATTTTAAATCATCACAGCCCAGCTTATATCCTTTCACTTATAATATTGGAGAGGGAATGAAAAAAAGGAGAAAAATTCAAACAGGAAAGTTCAGTGGGTCAATTTTGGCATAAACCCCTATTGATAAATGTTTGTTGCTGTTTTTCTTCCTCAATCTTTAGCTATTACAGAAAAAATGTTGCAATGAATAACTGTAGATATATCATATTGTACATATACATGTAAATTAGCAAAATAAATTCTTAGTTGGAACAGTACATGCATTTTCATCTTAAGTCATTGCCAATCGCCTTCACAGAGGTTGCACCATTTCACTCTCACCAGGAGTATATTAGAGGAATTATTTTCTCACAAACTGGCTAACAGAGTTGATTGTAAATTATAGATTTTTGCCATATCTATATAGGTCAAAATTATAGTTTCATAAAGTTTTAATTTGCTGTTTTCTCTTTTATATTTTGAGAGGTTATGTTTTCATATTTTTAAGAAATATTTTTTTTCTTTTAACCTGTAAAAACTGAGTTCATGTTCTTTGCCAATTTTTCTATTGGGTTTTGTTTTCTTACTTCTTAATGTAGTATAGAAGCTTCTTACATATTTTAAAAGTGAAGTATATAATTTGAAGCTTTGCCTGTTTGTAATTTGCATTTTAAATTATGTAAAAGTTGAATATATGGGATTTGTAATGTCTTCTGGGATTGAGGTCATAATTTGGAAGGTTATCTTTACTCCAAAAGAGTAAAGAAGTGTGCATAAAAACTAGTAGAACTGAGAAATGAGTTCAGTAAAGTAGCAGTATACAAAACAAATATTCAGAAATAGGTTGTGTTTTTATACACCAATAATGAAGGAAGGGAAACTAAGAAAAAATCCTATTTACAATTGCACCAAACAAAAATAAAACATTTAGAAATAAATTTAACCCAGGAGTTAAAATACCTATATCAGAAATTTTAAGATACTAAAGGATGAAATGAAAGAATACATAAATAAAACAAAAACATACATACATACATATATATATATATGTAACTCATGGATAGGAAGAATTAGCATTATTAAAATGTTTGTACCACCTCCCAAAATCTATATATTTAACGCAATTTTTATCAAAATATCAATAATATATTTTACAGAACTAGAACAAATAATCCAGGAATTTATTATATGGAATCACAAAAATCCTAAATAGCCACAGCAATGTTGAGAAAGAAGAGCAAAGTAAGAGGTTCATGCTATCTGACAGTAGAGTATGCTACCAGGCTATAGTAATCAAAACAACATGGTACTGGCATAAAAACAGACATGTAGATCAATGAAACAGAATAGATATCCCATAAATAAGCTCATGCCTGTGTGGTCAGTTAAAAGGAGGTAACATACAGTAGGGTAAAGACAGTATATTCAACAAATGATGTTGGGAAAGTTGCACAGATACATGAAAAAAATGAAATAAACCACCATCTTATACCATATATAAAAATAATCTCATTTCTTATTCCATTGAATTTTCAAAGAGTTTATTCTAGATCTGTGAAGTATACCGTTGGTATTTTAATGGGCATTGCAATCAATCTATACGTTGCTTTAGGGAGGATGGACATTTTAATGATGTTGATTCTACTATCCATGAGCATGGTACAATATATTCTTCCATTTGTTTATGTTTTCCTCTATCTCTTTTTTCAACGACCTGTAATTTTCTGAGTACAGGTCTTTTACCTCCTTAGTTAAGTTTATTCCTAGGTATCTTAATTTGTTTTTGTTGCAATGGTAAATAGGATTGTGTTTTTAGTTTCTCTTTCTGTGAGTTCATTGTTGGTGTATAAAAAAGCCATAGATTTCTGGGTGTTAATTTTATATCCTGCTACATTACCAAACTTATTTAAGTCTAATAATGTTTTTTTTTTTGTTTTGTTTTTTTATGGAATCTTTGGAGTTTTTATGTACAATATCATCTGCAAATCATGAGAGTTTTACTTACTCCTTTCCAATTTGGATGTCTTTTATTCTTTCTTTTTTTTTGATCACTATGGCTAGCACTTCCAGTACTATGTTGAAAGGGAGTGGTGAGAGTTGGTGAGGATGTGGAGAAAAGGAAACACTAGTACACTGTTAGTGGGATTACAGATAGGTGCAGTGACTGTGGGAAACAGTATGAAGTTCCTTAAAAAAAACAGAACTTCCTTATGACCCAGTGATTCTACTTCTGGGCCTATATCAGAAGAAACCCAAAGCATTAATTTGAAAGAATACATGTATCACTATTATTCATTGCAGCATTATTTATAATGGCCAAACTATGGAAGCATCCCAAGTGTCCATCAATAGATGGATTAGTAGATTAAAAACTGTGATGTGTATATATATATACACACATCACAGTTATATATATATATATATATATATATATATATATATATATATATATATATATATATATATTGTAGAATACTACTCAACTGTAAAGAAGAATGAACTCTTACCATTTGCAACATCATGGATGGACCTATAGGGTATTATGCTCAGTGAAATAAGTCAGTCAGAGAAAGACAAATACTAAACGATTCACTTCTGTGTGGAATCTAAAGAATGAAATGAATGAACAAACAAAATTGAAACAACTTGACCAGAATATGACATGAGCAACACAGTGCCAGTTTCAGAGCTCAGTCCCAGTGGAAAAGGCACCTTCCATTTCCTGCTTCTTGGAATACTTGCTTTAAAAACCCAGTCAGGTGGCAAGGAAGCCAAGCTATGTGGTGGGACCACAGCCAGGATCAACTGCCAGACATGTGAGTGGGGAAGCCTTGGCAATACTTGAAATTTAGCCACTTTGTAACTATGCTTACTCTGCTAAACCCCTTGCAAGAATTTCCCAGTCAATATAGAGAATCCTGTATGATGCATATAGAGTAGAGTTTAGTCAATATACAGAATTCTGAGGGATAATGATAAATTGAGGCTGAGCCATAATGTGATAAAAGTATGATAAATTTTCTTCTAATATTTACATGATCTTGTTTTCCTTCTAGACATATGTTAGCACCTATTCTGTTCCTCTGTAACAATGTGACAGTTTGGATTCTCAATAACAAGAGATCAGTTCACAGTATAGAATAATAAAATACATTAGTGATTAAGTTTATGATTTTAAACTCATCTTATGTTGGAAAATAAGGAAAGATTCCGGTATGTTGTAAAAATGAAATAAATGATTTCTTGTTCATTCTGGACAAGTTGGCGTTACATTTTTAGACACATTCCCAAGGTCTCATTATTTGTGTTTTTATTCGTGCATGTCAGCAATTAGAATTGGCTTTACTACTTCAGAACACTGTGATAGCTCTTTAATGTAAATTTAGATTTTAAATGCCATTGCAACTTTCTGAATGCATTTGTAAGAAATGTGCAAATCAGCAGGTCTTTTCGAAGTGTATTTCAGCTAAATTATCTTTACATAATGAATAGTTTCTAAACAAAAGGCATGAGTAGTCATTACCTACTTCTGTTCTTGCTACCTTGGCAAAACTACAGGAGACAATGAAAAGCAATCAATTTTTCTAATTTATGAATGGTAATGATTTCTTTTTACTGTGGCTTCTAGAATTGAGCTTTGTTTAGGCTACTGTTAGAGAGCTAGAGCTGTAGAAATACATGTGATAAAGTAGCAATTTGAAAATGCATTTACAAATACATACAGGTAATACCTTACTCAGACAATGATGAATTATTTTCTGTTGATAATGTGTGTATTTTCATAGTGGAATTGAAATATTGAATAACAATCAAAATAATATTACTAAATATCCCTGTTATAAAAAGGTGTGCAAATTGTTGTTATTAATAAAGAAGAATGTAACATTTATGAGTTAGATAAATATCCTATGTAATAAATTGGTATTATGCAAATTGACCATCACTCCAACACACAAGATGGTTGCCCCTATGTGGTCAAAGATGGTCACCCCCATATGGACACATGATGGCCACCACAAGATGGCAGTAGGGGAGGGCAGTTGGGGGAGTCCAGACCTGGAGGGGAGAGCAGTTAGGGGTGATTGGGCTGGCAGGAGGGCAGTTAGGGGTGACCAGGTCGGCAAGGGAAAGCAGTTATAGATGGCTGGGCTAGCAGGGGAGGGCGGTTGTGGGCTACCAGGCCTGCAGTGGAGGGCAGTTGGGGGCAACTAGGCTGGCAAGGAAGGGCAGTTAGGGGTGACCTGTCTGGCAGTGGGAGGGCAGTTAGGGGTAATTGGGCTGGCAGATGAGCAGTTAGGCATAGATAAGGGTGGAAGGGGAATGGTTAGGGTTGATCAGGCTGGCAGGGGAGTGGTTGGGAGCCAGCAGTCCTGGATTGTGAGAGGGATGTCCGACTGCCAGTTTAGGCCAGATTGCATAGTACCTGGCCTAAATTGGCAGTCGGACATCCCTCAAGGGGTCCCACATTGGAGAAGGTGCAGGCTGGGTTGAGCACCCTCCCCTCCCATGTACAAATTTTGTGCACAGGACCTCTAGTGAAAAAATAATTGTTGTAAGCCTCAGTTTCTTATGTGTTAAATAGTATCTACTTCATTTGATGATTATGAGAATAAAATGAAATTATGCATCTAAAGCTGTAAATACAATATCTAGTCTACAGTAAGCACACAATTCTAGTTATTAGTATACATATAGAAAAAAGAATTCACACTTATTTTATTGGCCCAGAATATTAATTTATACCTCTGTATGTGTGACTTCATATTATGTTAGAAATGAAACTTACTGCCACACAGTTATATTTATAAATCAAGTGATTCCTTTAAAAAAAACACCTCATCAAACATAAAACCATACACATGTTTATATTTATGAGAATTTTTGTTCTTAAAGTTTATTTATAAATCTGTTTAGATTTCTAGATTTACCAAGGGTGATTTAAGTTTATAGTTCTTTCTGTAATGTAAGTACAAGAGTATGACTATATTCTTTGGAGCTTTAAATTCAGAGTAACTTTATCTACAGAAAATCAGTTGCAAAACTTTGAGAAATGGTGTTACATTTTATTATTATTACACTAGTGGGCTTAGAGGAAAATATCTTTTAAATTCTGAGCAAAAATATGGAGGAAGCTTCCCCTATTTATAGCTTTCCTAATCCTTTGTTTCTCAGATTTGGAATGAGACTGCCAGACCTTCTGAGAAAGAAGCCATATGTGGTGGGAAGGGGCCATGAAACCATATCTCAAGGCCTGGCCTGGTGCCAGCACTGATAACTCTGTTTGGGGCATAGTTTATGGCCTCCTGGAATGGGAGTAGTCTTATTTTTCCTAGTATTTAAGTAAGCAAGTGTTTACAGAAGCCAATATAGCAGGGTTAAAATTTCAAACAGTAGTTTTTGTATAAGATGGAGGTTACTATGCTCAGAATCAGGCGATACTCCAACTTGATGTTCTTAAAAGCTGTGCTTTCCAGTAAGATAGTCACTTGCTACATATGGCTATTTAAATTTAAATATAAATTTATAAAAACGTGATTATAATATTAATTCAAATATACTATAAGTAATATTAGAAATTTAAATTCCTAAGTTGCACATAGTGACAATTTCAATTCTCAAGAGTCACATTGTATTGGGAAACACAGATAGAAAACATTTCCATCACTGCAGAAAGTTCTTTTGACCAGTGTAATATTACAGAATATTAGGAGCTACTCCTTTACAGAGGGGTGATAGGCTCTGACCTTCTGTGGCTTGAGGTGTTTTTATTAACAGACACTTCGCCAATCTTAAACTTAAAGTTTTGAATGATTTCCCAATCTTCCCCTGCATTAGCATGATGCTAGTTTACATGTGGCGTTGATATCTTCATTCAGTAATCCTCAGTCTTGGCTGCATGTTAGAACTGCTTGGGGAGAGTTTAAAAAATATGAATATCTAGGCCACAGGCTACATCACAGAACAATTAAATTAGAACTCTGGAGACTGACTAGCAGACATCAGTATTTTTATTGCCCTGTCAGTGAGTCCAACATCTTGTAATGTTTGTGAGTGATGAATCCAGCCACACAGATCTGGTTTTCCCACTTTTCTCATTTAGTGATTGTGTCTTGCAAAGTCACAAAGCTCTTTCCATAACTTGCATGATTTATTCTTTTCTTTAAAGATCATACTTTTTTTATGCATGTGCAACATTATTTTCTCACAAATTGCTTAATTTTATCATTACTATTTTCATTACAGGACAGAAGTCTTTCTTTCCAGGCATTTTATCATTCTCATTACTTTAGCAATTTTCAGGTGTTAGTGAAAATAAGTTCATAGAATAAATAAAATTACCTCTAAAAAGGAAAGAAAAAAGCCAAAAAGAAAAATTTTTAGGCAGACAAAAACAAAATGACCATATATTACCCTTTCCAAATGCTTATAAAAGGAAGAGTTAAGGTACTCTTGCCCTGGAGTGCTGCTTTAAAAAAATATGCACAAAACTTTTTAATTTAGAATTTCATAAAGGTAAGATTCTGTACTGACATCTTTCTAACTGAAATGATTTTCTTGGAACAAGTTTAAAACTACCTGGTTATTTTGGGAAGTGTTCATGGTGCAAAAAATAGTTCATATTTTAGGCAAATGCTAACATTTTCTTAAAATAACAGGTGAAAATCTGGGGATGGTGGTATTTGAGAAATACATTTGTTAAATCTACCGTGTTTCCCCGAAAATAAGACATCCTCTGAAAATAAGACCTACTTACAGGTTTCCTTCTGAGTGAAATATAAGGCATCCCCCCAAAAATAAGGCCCCCCTAAGCTAAACATGAGAAATTTGGTCCACTGATTCTGAAAGAAATGGAGTCACAAGAAATTCACCAGGAAATTTAGGAATTGAATTGTTATGATGATGTTCCAGAAGATGATGACATGATTGTCATTGAATAAGTGAGTAAATTCTTGATACTGTAGGGTTCACAGTTTGTCTGGTTTGTGTTGACAACTACCATACTACTGTACCATATACAGGTAATAAATTTCCTTTATTTTCATTTAACAATAAATGTGTACCATATTCTTCTTCATGGAAAATTAAGACATGCCCTAAAAATAGACCTAGCTCATCTTTGGGAGCAAAAATTAATATAAGACACTATCTTATTTTTGGGGAAACAGGGTATTTTAATTCCATGACACTGAAATTATATTTTGTTCACACACCAAAAATAATCTATCACTAGATATGCTCCAATACCTACTCTTTCTTTGTTGCATAGTATTAATACTTTAGTTAAGTGTATTAAAATTTTTAAAGCAGGAATGAAAAAAAAAGTGGAAACTTTATATATATATTTAAGGAACCAAATATATAAAGAGAATAGGTGAGTGCCGAGTCATTATGGGAGATGAGTGGACATAATAGTTTGGCTATTGTTTTAGCTCAATTAAAGAGATCAAAGATAATAGTGGCTTAATCAAAAGGAACCTTTTTTTCTTTCATATGAAAGTCTAGGAAGTTGGTCCATCCTACAATGGAAATATAAATATCAAATATCTAGTCTTTTATTTTTTTTATTTCTCTTCTTTCATCTTTCATCTTTAACAAGCAGCTTCCATCTCATGACACAATACTTTTTTTTTTTTTTTTTTTTTTTTGCTAGAGAAAAGAAAAATGAAAATGGAAAATGGAGAGCATTTATATTCTTTATGGCCATGATTTGAAAATTTCACATAGTATCCCTATTCACATTTCATTGATCAGAACGTAGTCATAAGGCTATACTTCACTGTAAGAACAGTAGAAATGTTGAGCCACTTTGTGCTCAACCAAAAAATCCTACAACTATATGAGAAGGAAAGAATGGATTTGAGAGGCCATTAGTCTCTATAATATAATATTCAAATATTCAGACACATACTCCTCCTCTACCTTAAACATGCTTCTCTCACACCTTCATCAAATGCAACAAGCACTTACTAAACTTAGGTCAAAATCCAGGATTTCTGGATGATAAGAGTCTTTCTCTTTTGATTTTAAACCACAGTTTAAAATTATTTTATCTGTGGACAATTTTAGAGTCTGGCTTTTTGTTAGGAAGTACCCACACAGATTTAAGCAGAAGAAAACCTCAAGTGTTGCTGCTTAGACATTTCCCAAAACTATTGCCCTGATTGAGTTGCCATTTTGCATTTCTCATTAGAAAATAAAAGTTATGAGGAGTGACAGTAAGATACCACTAAGGGTTCAATTGTTAAATCAGAGTCACAAAATCCAGAGTATTATACTTTACTAATAATTCAAAGGAAATAGAAGTAAAATATGGTAAAGCAAGAAAATAATAACAGTTTTCCAAGTATTTTCTTGTAGCATTTAGTATCTAACCTGACCCAGATTTAATATATGAATTTTAAGTGATGCATATAGGGCACTGTTGAGACAAAGCTCCTCATTTTATTTTTTATTTTTTTATTTTAAATATATTTTATTGATTTTTTACAGAGAGGAAGAGAGAGGGATAGAGAATTAGAAACATTGATAAGAGATAAACATTGACCAGCTGCCTCCTGCACACCCCAATCGGTAAGGTGACCGATTTTAACATTGGTAAAGCGGGACACCATTGACCGGGGAAAGGGGGGGGGTCTTGATTAAAAATTTGGTCTATATGGAGCAACAAAAATTTTCATAGAAGGCAAAAATAGTATTGTAATATATATTTTTAAATTTCAACGTAAGTATAATTTACATATATAATAAATAAATAAAATTATGTATAGTTGTGTCACTTTCAAGGCCAGCGCTAGACTTTTTGCCGCCACTATAAAATATAAATAATACGAGTACTGTCTGCTAAATTCAAGAAAATTTGTACATTTATGAAATAAATAAATAAATAAATAAATAAATAAATAACCTAAATTATCTGAATAGCTGATTTGTAATAACATAACTTGTTTAACTAGCTTACTAGCACGCAGTATGATGTGTATCATCTGAGAGACAGTTTTCGTCGTTGCCAATCCCAACAAATGCCATTGTTCATTAAGTCCAAACAATGGTGGTCGAATTCTAACAACTTTGATATGCAGTTCAATGCGAACTTTGATAAGCAGTTCTCGATAATCAGTTCTCAACAATTATTTGTTATTATTAAAGTTTAACGTTATACAATTAACAAAAATAATTTAAAACTCATATTCTGGGTAAATAGCCCACATGGCCGCTGAAAACCGTATACAGTGGTGCCTCACACAACGAACTTAATTCGTTCCAGGAGCAAGTTTGTTATGCGAAAAGTTCGTTATGTGAAACGTGTTTTCCCATAACAATACATGTTAAAAAAAATAATTCGTTCTGTAGCATAAAATATGCTAAGATGACATAAAAAAGATAAATTTTTTGTTATTATTTTTATTTAGATACATCATGATATAAAAAAAATATTGAGTTTAACTTAAAAGGACAACTGCCGTGATACGTGCGTGATTTAATTCGTAATGAAGAACGATTGCCGCGATATGTGCTTAAGTTAAGCGCAGTGACTAACGACTGCCTGCAGTGCCTGCGCAGAAGGATGCAATACATCGGCAGCGATCGTGGAAGCTCGGGCAAAGCGGTCGTGGAAGCTCGGGCGACTTCGTTGTGTGAAACGAAGTTCGTTGTATGAATCATGAAATGAAGTTCGTTGTGTGCAGCGTTCGCTGTGCGAGGCGTTCTTTATGCGAGGCACCACTGTATTTCCTTCTCGTTATCCCTAGCTTGTCGTGCATTCTTTCCAAAAAATCGGGACTTTTTAAAAACACTGTGGGACATGGGACAAATTGTTAAAAATCGGGACTGTCCCGCCAAAAGTGGGATGTCTGGTCACCTTACCCATCAGGGATGTGCCCGCAACCAAGGTACATTCCCTTGACCAGAATCAAACCTGGGACCTTTCAGTCTACAGGCTGACGCTCTATCCACTGAGCCAAACCAGTTTTGGCAAAGCACCTCGTTTTATACTTTGTTTCTTATGTAGCTGACATGGCATGACTGGTCATGCCTAATAAATCCATAAGATCTGTGTTTGTTTACCATTAAGAATCTGAATGACCAAGGTAGAATCTGTTAAAAACATCTAGAGATAAGAAACTCTCCTTTATCTTCCTCCTTGTAACTAGTTTAATTAATTAACATGTTTACTTAGAGATTTAATCAGGTTATTTTCCCAAAAAGATGGTGAACATAAGGGGAAGTGTAATAGACCATATAACAAAGTCTAAATGAAAATGGCTCCAAGTTTGGTTCAGAGGCTTTATTATCATACCATGATCCCCATGCTCTTATCTTCTTTATGCTCTACAGTTTCCGTGTGACAGCTTCTTAGTCACTAGAAAGCTGCCATTGCTCCAGGCATCACATCTTCTTTTTATGAAGAACAAAAATGTTTCCTGAGAACTTAACCTTGGGTCTCACTGAAGAAGATTGAGTCACCTGCCCATGCTCTACCTGAGAGATATTATGACTCTCTGATATTTTTTGTTTCTGTAGTGAGGAAAGTAGAAACCACCAACAAAAAAGAAAAGGGCAGAGGAGGGAGTGGCCATTGTTTAAGCAACTAAAATGTACTCTTCCACACTTTAAAAATTTATTTCTTATGCAAAATATAAAGATCTAGACTTGTCTTTTATATAACTCTACACGAGATTTCCTAGCCCAGAGCTAATATCCTGAACTGAACTTGGATAAAATTTTATTTAAAGCTGTCTTGGCTAAAAAATTGGAAGGTTACATGGGAGAAATCACTCATGGAGTTAATTCAGGAGAATCTTAACCCAAATTAATCTCCAGGCAAAGATAAAAAAGCAAATACCAAAAAATGGTTATATTGGAATACTGTCCCTATTAGTAATCAATGTCATTATAAAAGGTCTAGAATTTAAAAACCATGCTGATATACAGTAATATATGTGAGCCTACTACATACATTATGTGAAAAATAAAAATGTCTAGGAGGTATATTGCCATTATTGAACAAATAAATCTGAATATACTTTATTTGTTTTTACTTTTATTAAATCTGAAAATACTTTAAAACTTATAAAAATAATTATGCTTTAGGGTAATGATATATACTTTTTGAGTAGACCGTATAAAAACATTTATTCAGTTACAATTAAAAATATTTTAATGTTTTGGAATCAAATAATAGCGATGGCTACACACCTCTGAGAAAATACTAAATAGTGCACTTTAAAATAGTAAAGTTTATGATATGTGAATTATATGTCAATAAAAATTTAATTAAAACATTTAAACCTTTTATTTCTTCATTAGCATATTCTAGAAACTTGATTAAAGCTCATAATACTCAGTAACTTTTACTCACGTTAAAAAAAAAAAAAAAACAGAAACAAAAACTATATGAACTTTTCTTTCTATAATTGAGGCTCCCAAATATATATGGAAATTGTGGATCAACCTAATGTTTACCAATGAAATATAGCTAAAAGCAAATATCTACGTAGTATAATAGTAATTATTCAGCATTCTGTTATTTTGATAATTCTCACATTGGCCAAATTATCAGTAAAATTAATTCTACCTGATTGCTTGCAAGCAAATAATAACCCAGTCTTAGGGCAACATGTTTAGCTGATCCCTGAATCCTGACCCAATATTGAGGGTTCCTTGCAGAGAGCTAGAGGGAGGATTAACTCTAGTAAATAGACTATAAGTTACTTATTGGAGATGAGAAATTCAGAAGCTAAAAATAGTATAGCTGAGGAAAAGGGTATAAGAAAGAGTCTACCTGGCTGGCATGGTTTATAGAGCATCGACCTATGAACCAGGAAGTCATGGTTAAATTCCCATTCAGGGCACATGCCGGATTGCAGGTTCAAACCCCAGTTGGGGGCATACAGGAGGCGTTGCTGTTTCGATCTCTCTCCATTCCTCTCAGAATCAATAATATTATAATTATAATGAAATTCATGCATGGGTAGGGTCCTTAGGCCTGGCTGGCAATTGGGGCTAATCAGATTCCCCTCCCCACCACTTCCCCACTGCCTCCCCACCTCCTCCTTCCCTCACATCCTCAGCACCCCACAGCTGCTGGTTGCTTGCCATGTTCCGTGCCATGTTGGTCAGCACACATCATAGCGAGCAATTGAACTCTTGTTCTCCCAGTCAAACTCCTGATGGGACACTTGCATATTAGCCTTTTATATATATCTATATATCTATATATCTATATATCTATATATCTATATATCTATATATCTATATATCTATATATCTATATATCTATATATCTATATATCTATATATCTATCTATATATTTATCTAAAAATTTTTAAAATATATATTTTATTGATTTTTTACAGAGAGGAAGAGAGAGGGATAGAGAGTTAGAAACATTGATGAGAGAGAATCATCAACCAGCTGCCTCTTGCCCACCCACTATTGGGGATATGCCCGCAACCAATGTACATGCCCTTGACCGGAATCGGACCTGGGACCTTTCAGTCCACAGGCTGACACTCTATCCACTGAGCCAAACCTGTTTCGGCTATCTATCTATATCTATCTATCTATCTATCTATCTATCTATCTATCTATCTATCTATCACAAAGAGCTTAACTTCTGAGCATTTGGGAAAGCTGAAGAGAAGACAGTAAACATTCAGTAAGAAAGTAAAAGAAACCAATACTAGATACTAGATTTGGAAAAACAAAAGTAAGGGGAGATTCAGGAATTGAACTTAATGATGAGGCAAATACTGAGATGATTGAGATCTATGGAGATATAGAATGTCGAGATAGAAGGATTAAATGATAAGAGTTAGCCAGTCTTACCTTCCCAGCTTCCTTTCCTATGTTCATTTAGTGATGGTGGGGGGGAGGGGGGAGAGTGGTATCTTTAAGTAGGTATGGCACTTTGCTCATGGATGTCTTATTCTCTGTGGCTCCTTTAAATCACCATAACCTACTTTTAGAGCTCATTGCAAAGAAAGGGAAACCAATATCTCACCTCTGGCTATTCAGTTCTGAATTTCTTTTAATGCAAATCTGATCACATATCTTTGCTAATTGGCTTCAATGGCTTTCTGTTGGTCTTATGTTAAAGGCCAAAATTCAGAAAATGACCTAGAAAGTTCTGCATGACCTATCTCTAGCTTATCTGCCACCTGTCACTCCCTGTCTCCATCACCCTGTTCTCCTCCCTTTCTGTGCTCCTGCCCCACAGGCCACTTTCAGTCCCTCAGGGCTGGCTTCAGCGTCTTTGTGCATGTTATTTCTTTGGCTCCTTCTTCCTTATCCCCCTGCCCCTTCAGATCTCAGCTCAAATTTTACTTCTCCCTTTCACCACACTTATCAGAATTGGTAATTATATATTTTTGCAACATTAATATCTGTTTCAGTTGTAACCAATGATTCAGATTGTTTTATTGAGCAGGTTGATTTCTATCCCCAGGTCCTTGTCCAGATAGATTCGAAGAATGAAACCACAGACAAAAGGTGGTAGGTGGAAAATACAGAAACTTTATTGCAAGCCAATATTACCTCTCAAACCTAAATTCTAAGCCTAAAACTCAGTCCCTCTTGGCACCTAAGATTCTGTCCCTCCTGGGTGGACAGAGGGTCCCCAAGAAGGATGGCCACTGCTTTCTTTGTCTTGAGGTATTAAATAGGCTGGAGACCCCCCCTTCTCTCCCATGCACCTTAGCCCTGTAATCAGCTCCCAGGACCCCCTACATCGGCACTTTTCCTCGTTTGGTCACCTTATCTGTTTAGGTTGGAGTCACTTTTGATTTATCTTACAGTTTTCTCCCAGTTGTGTCTTATCTTATAGCTCTTTCAGCTGCTCAGACCATGGCTTCTTTTGGTCTAACTTATGGCCCCTTTAATTGTTCAGGCCAGAGATACCCCTGTCCTTGGTTTATGGCTGTTTTAATTGCTGAGGCCAGAAATGTTTCCATCTGCCTGTGGTGTTTCTCTATCCTCTCTGCAGGTAAGATAAGCACCCTGGCATCTTCAAGTCTCCACCTACGTATTCCTCTCCCACGGGCCCTCCTCATTCCCTGAACCTTCCTAATTAAACTAGCCAGCTAACCCTTTTGCCAGGGCTTAATCTATTTCTAGGAATCATAAAAATCTGGACATGTCTAGAAAGTAACAAGGACAAATCCAGTAGAAACATATTTGCAAGGGTCAGAGGGTATCCTGAGAGAACACTCATTCTAAATGGTAGCTTCCCAGTGGAGGTCGGATGAGGCAACACTTCTTCGAAGAGGCTCATCTGAATTACATGAAGTGGGGCTTCCTCTGCCTGTTGCATATCCTGAGTCTTCCTCCTCCAGAGATATGGCCCAGTGGTTGCAAACACTGCTGTAGGTTAGCTTTTATTTGTCAGTTATGGGAGGGTGGTACATGCATCAAGATGATACAGTACCTTCTCCCTCTCTCCCATCTCAGCTCGCTAACACTCTGAGAAAAATAAAATCCATTAACTGATTATGTTGAGTCAGGCATTTCTAGGTACCATTGTAATGGACAAAACAGTATATATGTACAGTTGATATAATTTTTTGTTGTTTTAAAATGACATTATTTAGAAATCCAAATAGAAGTGTAAACACAAAAGTCTGACTAATGAAACACCAAATTATTGCAACTGTTGGGCTCAGCCATTACATAGTCATGGCCTTGCTATTTGTTTCTTCAGCTCTCGTTCATGTTCCTCTCTCTTCTTTCCTTTCCTAGAGGTTGGTTCCTGCTTTCCCCAACTATCTCCCTTCTTTTTTAAATCTTTATTACAGCTACTAGAAGAAACTTTCCAGAAAAATGTAGTAAATATTGTGTCCCTGCTAAAAATCCTCTAATGCTGTTTCATTTTCAATAAAATAAAGTCCCACTCCAAAGCATAGAATCCAGTGCCCTCCGAACTGTACCCCACTGAGCTTTTATCTCATTTATCCTTCCTGTTACTCTTCTCTCAAGCCATGATATTCATTGTTCTCTCTAGATGACCTGAACATTTTGTTTGTTTGTTTGTTTGTTTGTTTTAAATAACCTCTGTTCCGTTTATGCTGTTTTCTCTGCCTAGAAGACCTGAATCCTATTTTTACCTTTAAAGTTCCACCTCCTTCTTGAGTCTACTTTCCTCTGGTTGGCACTGTCTTTCTATAGTTTTTACCTATAACATCTAATAGCACTGATGACAGTCATCCCTTTGTTTAAATAGTTTGTCACATTTCTCGTAAATCTATGTGGTTTTGGTGAAAGACTATTTCTGGTCCCCAGCCATGCCTTCTGCAGCACCAGGTTAGATCTGTGAGTGTACAAAACCCTTAAATAGTTCCAAACCAGAATTGACATAGTTATATTTATATGATGGAGTTAAATAATCTTTCCTGTGTTCATGAGCACCCATATGTTTGGTTTATTTTTTACTATTTTTCTGTCTTTGAAACGTCTGGCTAGGAATTAGTGCATACATCTTACTGACAGGCCTTCTGTCAACATTTTATCACAGAGATCTAATTTTGAATTTTTAATGTTTCAGTTTAGTGTCGCATTGGGCAATGCTACATCTTTATGTACAGAAAATAAAAACCTGAGTGGTTAATTATAAATTAATAAACACAGTACCCACAGACGACTGCCTCAGGGTTACACTTCTCACTTTGGGTCTCAGTTTCCTCTTCCCTACTATGATGAGGACGATCCCTACAGTCACTTTTAACCTGTGCATCCTGTTTTTGTAATGTCTTCCATCAACACTCAGTTTGATGTTGCCACTTTGATTTTCACACTTTAAAGTCATCTATTAAAATTGAGAAAGCAACCTCTGGTAGAAACATTACATTCATTAGAGAAAATCACATCGTCAGCTGTCGGTACCCTTGTGCTGGAGGACAGCAGATGGACACTCAGGTAGGCGTGAGCTCCACGTCCATCCTGGAGGCCTGTGCCATCTTGCCAGCAGCCCTCCCCTCAGTCTTGAAAGCTGAATGAAATCATGGATGTGAAACTGCGTTGTAAGGTCCTAAGCACTAGTTAGCTCTTAGGGATGGTTAGCATTAATTTTGCAGCCAGCTTTAGAGTGTGATAAGTCCATGGCATTTTTGTTTGAGGCAAATTTACTAGGAGTTATACATCTGAATGAGTTTTAGTCCCTTCAAAGAATATTTGGGAAGTTATCCACTTATTGCAATGCTGCTGCTATTGCTCAAATATGATTTAGACTCCATTCAAAAATAGAGAATCATTGATAATGGGCCCAGTGAGATTTTAAAGAAAGCTGGTTGTCAATATGGCATAATTGCACACACTAAAGCTACATAATGCTAAATACATATTTTTGGACAATTAAACATTTAATAATGAAGCAGAGATGGAGATATTAGCTTCACTTGACCTTTTTTTGCATTCAGATATAATGCAGTGAGAACTAACTATACAGTAAAAGGTATGAAATATTTTTGCCAAAATTTTAACTTGAGTCTGATAAACATTCTAGATCTAAATAACAAATTAAAGAATATACACAAAAGAGAGGAGTGTTAAATAGTAAGGTGATAGTTAGTAAAATCCATATTTTAGAAAATTTTATAGCCCAGGTTTTTTTTTTTTATCAAAAGGACTAGGGGGGAAAAGAGAGAAGAGGGGGTTGTTATATATAGAAACATTTATTTAGATTAACAAAATGCTAAATGTTGAACTTTTTGGACTCTAATTTAAATCAGCTAGACAACATTTATGAAACAATAAAAGACAGTTAAACCCTGATGGGATATTTGATATTATTTTTAAATTACTTTTATTTTTAATTTACATGTGACAATGGTTTTATGGTTATGTTACAAAAAGGAGCATATCTTTTAGCAGTACATGCAGAAATATTTACTAATGAAATGTTAGAATGTCTGGAATTTGCTTTCATGTGCTCTAATGGTGCCAAGTTAAAGAGGAAGAGATGAAAGAAGAATAAGAGACTATTATGATTGTTGAAACTAAGTTATAGTTTAATTAGTGTTATACTCTTACCTCTAATTTTGTGTATAATTGAAAATCTTCCAAGTAAAAAGTTCAAAATAAAAACATAAAGTAGGCATTTAAAGAGAAATCAGAGGAGTGAGAATATTGCTGGGCCTTACAGTTTTGCAGTTTATACAAGATAGCTATAAGCTATCTTCCTCCCCCTGGTTTACATTAAAAAAAAAAAAATCATTGAGTTCCTCTCTCTTTAAGTTAAATTTGCTCTGAGATTCTATTTGAAACTAACTAGTAAAGAGAACCAGCCCAAAAGAATGCTAATCAGCTTCCTTGGTAGCTTCATTAGAGAACTAAAAATGTTTCAGTCTACTTTAAAAATGACCTGGAAAAGATGTGCTTTATCTAGGTATTGCTTCCATTTAGGTGTCAATCATTGTCTTAGATACTGAGTTTTCCGGGCTATCTATTGGGCATATTTTAAATCTGCAATAAAATTAAATAAAATTGAGACTATTGAAGAAGTATCACTAAGAAAAAAAGAAAAAGGAGCTAGAAATACTCAAATTAAACCAGTGATTCTCAACCAGGGGTGATTTACCCACAGGAGACATTTGTCCATTTTTGTGATCACGACTTTGAAGGGAGATGGGAGTTGGCAGGAACCAGGGTGGTGCCGATGGCATCTGGCAGGTAAAGGCGAGGATGCTGTCCAACATCCTGCAGCGCACAGGGCAGCCTCCCTCTCTCCTTCCCACATGCAGTCACAAATTATTCAGGTCAAATGTCCTTAGGACTGTACCTAGTAATTAAACGTGAGGCAGGCAAATATTCCTTGACTTTTTTCATCATTTTAGTGCTTCATTATGTATTTGGCACTACTTACATTATGCATATTGTACATGGAAATATAGGGGGAAGTTGGTTTTTTATTAGTAATGTTTGGGTAACAGATATAGTAGAACTCTGAAAACAGTCAATCAATAATAATTACTTTTCTAGCAAATAAAAAATGTTATTTTCTGTCTTTATAATTACATTTTTTCCCATAATTATAGTCATTCTGTTCTAGCCTGCTGAGTTGTAAATAATAATTGTTTTGTTTGTCAAAAGAACAGATAATTGTTACATTTACTTTCAGCTGACCTAGAACATGATTTATCAGAAAATTTGAAAATATGTATCAAAATTTTAGATATTCTTAGTTAAAATTTTATTTCACCTTGTAGTCTCTACGCAATATAATATTAACAATTTTATTAATATCAAAATATATTGATAACTTATCTCTTATTATAATAGTATAATATTTATTTTACTTACTGGAGAAAATGTACTATTAAGAAAGCAATTTCTTGTCTTTTTTGGATTTTAAATTAGAAAGGCAAACTTTTAATTAAAAAACCCAATATAGCTCTGGCTGTTTTGGCTCAGTGGATGGAACATTGATCTGCAGACTGGAGGGTCCCAGGTTCGATTCCGGTCAAGGGCACATAACTGGGTTGTAAGCTCGGTCCCCAGTTGGAGGCATACAGGAAGCAGCTGATCAATGATTCTCATCATTGATGTTTCTATCCTCCCTTCCTTTCTGAAATCAATAAAAAATATATTAAAAAAAAAAAAAACAATATATTTGAGGTGTTAAAACAGAAAGAAAAGAGATGATAATATTTTCTGTCTAGTTACTTATTATATAAATAACATATGCCTCATTTTAGTATGATAGGAAATCTTTCATTTAAAATATTTTTAAGAGATAACAAAATATACAAAGGATATTTTACTCTTATGACAACTCCTATAATTTTCGTATATTTCTTTTTTCAAACTGCCTCTTAGACATTTATAGGCACCTAGCTCTATGTAAATATACCCATATATTTCAGATATATCTTTTGAAAATGATATTGCTAGATTTTGTTTTTAAAAATCTAATTGATCTTTTCCTTTCAACTATTAGATTTATTTAGTTCATCTAATATTTTTTATAAATAACTTATTAATATTTGCAATTACTTCTATCATCTCACTATTTGCCTCCTCCCTATTTTCCCCTACTTTAAGTATTTCCTCCTCATTCTTTCTTTTATTAAATTGAGGTTTTATTTTTAAATTCTGTTGTTTTTCCTAAATTGATTTTGATCATACACTTCCTATTTCTATTATCTGTTCATCAAAAATATTATATATGTGATTAACTTAAAATCTAATGTTAATATCTCTTTAAAATTATTGGATCTTAGAAAGTTTTACAAAACCTAATTATAAAATTATAACTGTAACTTTCTTTTTTTTAAAACCACAACTTGAGTGGCTTAATAACAAATTTATTGTCTTACAGTTTTAGCGGCTGAATGTCCAAAATTAGGGAATCGGCAGGTTGGCTCTTTCTGAGGCCATGAGGGAAGGATGTGCTGGAGGCTATTCTCCTTGCCTTGTAGTGGCCACCTTCTCCTTATGTTCCTACATATCCTATATCCACATATTTTAACATTTGAATCAAGTCATTGAATAAAGTATAGACTTCCAATCTTAATAAGTCTTCATAATGATGTGAAGGCCCAAGTTTGAATTCAGAATTCTTGGACTCTTTGTATATCTGTACCAGAATGTGATGGTATATTCTAGTACCATAGAGAAAGCCCAGGGCCTCTGAGCTGCAGCTTGGAGCCTGCTTTTCTTCTCTACCCACCCTTGCATCCATCCTGTAGTATAGGAGATTTCCCCACTTACATGCTGACATGACATCAGTGCACCCAAGCATCATGCCTGCCCCCCTAAACAGCTCTTCTGTATTCACCCCTCCAGCCTAGAGATGTGAATACCAGTGCTCAGTCTGCTCTTAGGATGGACAACACAAGGAAGAGACCTAAGCAAAATAAGGAGCAGGTTAAGGGCAAAAAGACATGGAATTTGGATTTCTGGGTACCAGGAGCATGATCCAGAAGATAAGAGTTAGAGATCTGACCTGGTAGGTCTCCTTGAATACATATTTCTTACCCTTTCTGCAGGTAAGATGGGCATGTCTTGACAAGGACCATTTCAGGCTCTTATAAGTGAAGAACTGAGACACACGCCTCTTATGCTTAGATCTAGAGCCCTTATTGTTGCTATATTACTGGAAATAGAAGCATCCTAACACATTCCTTAAATAGCAGGAGACTTTTATGAGCCTATTACTCTACTAAAAGTTATCTTCTTGATTATAATAAATAGTAGTATAGCAAATATACATGTAGTCATTGCTATTTGCAAGGCACCAAACTACTGCTAATGTATATTTGTTCATTAACATCTCTTGGTTTTACCATTTCCTTTCATCCTTAGTGTCACTGATTCATGCAGAACTTTATTATCTTTTTCCTGTACTATTGAAATATTTCCCTGAAGGGTCTCCCTGTTGCACCTATTTGCAGGCTCTGTTTGACTTTAAGAGGATATTCAAGATTTCAAGAGACTTCTGTGAGATCAACCTTTACCATCTTTTCTACTTAACTCCTTTTCAGCCCTCCCTATATCTTTAAGCCAAACCAACAGATTTGTAGTTCCTCAAACATCCTATTTCCTAACACCATATCTTTCTTTTCTCTGTGTATTCTATGAGGCTTTTCCTTAACAAGCTGGTAGAATTCATTCTGCCGCTACTATATGCTGAGAGACTGCAATCTGAACCTTTAAAAGTGGATTACATATATTGCATTATATGTTTGTCTCCCCCTACTGGACTGTAAGCAACTTGTCATGATTGATGGTAGCCTCTGGCTACCGCATTGAGAGCTATTCAACAAACAGGAAATGTTTTCTGAACAAGTGAGTTAATTACTGTTCAAATTCTATCTTGCTGCCTGATTAATCCTGAAGTTGAACATTACATGTGTTTTTGTCTTTATTTGAGTTCACCTTGGTCTCCTTGTAGGGTAGTGGGCAAAAGCAACTGCCTGCAAAGAGGTCTGAATTCCTTAGGGCTTCTTATGCCCCATGGAATTGGTGGTGGCTTTGAAGCTGGGTCAGTTCCTGCAGCATCTTCTGAGCAATATGTTTAAGATCCATGTTCTTTCTCAAGTAATTTTTTGTTTGTTTCCAAATGCTCTGTCTCTAATATTAAAGAAAGCAAATCAGACATAGTCAGAAAAAGCAAAAGAGGAATACCACTTTTTCCCAGTCTGTGAATCCTCAGGCAAATCTTCCCAAGAAAAAAACAATTTTAATTGCCTTCAAACCTTCCCCCCCACCCCAAAGAAAGTGAAATCAAAGTAGAACCTTTCCATTATTTCCCTCTCTCCCTCCTTCCCTCTCCCTCCTTCTCCCTTTCTCTTTCTCTCTCCTTCTCTCTCTCTCTCTCTCTCTCTCTCTCTCTCTCTCTCTCTCTCTCTCTCTCTCTCTCTCTCTTTCTTCCTTTCTTCTTTTCTTGTATAGGACATATAACTAGTTGAATGCCTTTTGCTATGCCCCATGCCATTTCAATTCAGATGCTGAAGTCTAGGGGTTTTGTTTGTTTGTTTGTTTGTTGTGTGTGTGTGTGTGTGTGTGTGTGTGTGTGTGTGTTTAAGACAGTATATAAATAAGAGCTATAATTAAAGAAGCTATAGAATTAAATTAAAAAATATTTTCTGTTCCAAGGTTTTAGTTATAAAAAATATTGTGTTTTCTTCCACTATATATTGAGTTTTATTACTAAACTCAATATTTAACCATGTAAATTTAACTCTTGCACAACCTAAGTTTGAACTCATACACATCTTTTTTTTATATATATAAACACTGCAAATATATTTTCTCTTCTTTACAATTTTCTTAATAATATTTTTTCCCTCCAGGTTACTTTATTTTTAGAATAGAATATGTAATAGATATAACATACAAAATATATGTCAATAAATTGTTTATGTTTTCAATAAAGCTTTCAAACAACAGTATTTAAGTTTTGGGGGAGATAAGTTATATACAGATTTTCAAAAAACTGCATGGGTGTGGGGAGATTAGTGCTCCTGTCATGTTGTTTAAGGGTCAACTGTATGACTGGTATTTTGTTACATTTTTGTTAGGACAGAAAGGACTATTCTGATGAGTTCTCTACATTGCTTTATGATAACCAATACTGGATTCTTCCTTGCAGAAGAATCCAGTATTGGTTGATAGATACCATTTGGTTGAAGAATCCAGTATCTTGGATGATAGATACCAATCACCAGAACATATTCTGTATGAGCTGTTACTGGTGCTGCCAGGCCATAAACATCAGTCTGTAAAACTTGGTTTAGCATCAGAATCTGGTACCTAAGGATATCTGTTACTTGGCTTGGACAAAAGCTAAATCTTTGCAAATTGATAGCATGAGAATGTTTACCCAATTCATCACTTCTATATTCTATAAATATGGTTGTAATTGCATCCAAATCAACTTTAAGTTTGCAAAATTGCCCATGAGTCAGAATTACAAGATGTGAATGTGAATGTCATGGTGACTTTCCTATAACACAGTTTGTTCAACTTTCTCCTGACCTTCCATTCTCCTTCCACTCCCTCTCCATGGCACTGTGTGTTCTGGCTATTATGAACACTTTCATATTCTTGCATTGATGAGTTCTTAATTTAAGTAACCTTCATTAAGGTGTTATTATGCATGGCACTGTTCTAGATGCTGGCATAAACAAGATGAGCTTGGTACAGACGATATTCTTAGGGTGTTCATCCTCTGAAAAAAAGGGCAGTTATGAATACAAGCAATTACAGTGCATGTATTAAGTACAAACTCTAGGTAAGCATGTGATTTTAAGGGAGCATGTAGGATGGAAGTAGCAGTGGGATTATTAAAAAGAGGAAACTAACTCAAGACAAAACAGATGCCATGAACAAAAGTTTGAGCTAGAGTCATATAATGTTTAGGTTTATTGATCATAGATAAAGGTTCATGGTAAAGAGGAATGGGAAAGAAAAAGTTTGCATGCATAGATGAAACTAGGAAGACTGTGTAAGCCAAATAACACAGCTAAGTCAGCTTAACTTTTTTATATGGCTAGAGGGAAGTAATGGGTTAGGTTAAGGAGAAGGTGAACATGAAAGAGAAAACTATCCCATATAATAAAGAGGTAATGTGCAAATTGACCCTCACACTCTTGTACAAGATGGCCATCCCAATGTGGTCAAAGATGGCCACCACAAAATGGCCAGCAGGGGAGAATAGTTGTGGGTGATCAGGCCAGCAGGGGAGGGCAGTTAGGGACAATCAGGCTGGCAGAGGAGAACAATTGGGGATTACTGGACTGGCAGGGGAGGGCAGTTGGGGGCATTCGGGCTGGAAGGGGAGCAGTTAGGCATCAATCAGGTTGGCAGAAGAGTGGTTAGGTGATCAAGTTGGCAGGCAGGCAAGCAGTTGAGAGCCAGCAGTCCCAGATTGTGAGAAGGATCCCAGACTGGAAAGGTTGCAGACTGGGCTGAGGGGCAGCCCCCCCCCCACACACACAGTGCACAAATTTTTCATCTGTAAGTACGATGAATATATATATATAATCATCTGTTTGGAATTACCCTTTGTCTTTTAGTATATGTTAATAGAAAAATCTGTATATTCTTTATGGGTTAGAATTTTCTAATGATTAATGGTAAATCTGTTTCTGGATATTATGCTATTTTATGCCAAAATACTGATGATATTTGACCAGTAATAACCAATTACAAAATATGACTGAATTTAAAGAAGAAGGAAAAATGGTAAATATGTTAAATATAATGCTCATTATAGAGGGGACTGCTGGAGAAGGTGTGTCTCCACCTTCTTTGTCATCTTGTGACCATAGACAAAGTGACACCTTATTACCATCAATTTTCTATTTTATACCTGCTGTGGAAATATTTAGGGACTGTTGACTTTGTTATTTCTCTTGCTAAAAATCTCAGTGGCATATGTTTATTTATAAGCATTTTTATTCACATAATAATAATAATAATATTAAAAGAAAACAAGAAGCCTCAAAGTTCACCACTGCCTTCTTTGAAGTGTCAATATATTGCCTCAAACCACAGTTTAAAATAAAGATTTGTCTAAGATTCATTTTTTTTTGTTTAAACACTCGCAAAACCTTGTTCACTGTTGAAATTTTTATTCACTGAAAATCATTGTTTATTTTCCTCCAGAGCTCATGGCATTCCAAAACTGAAAATTAAATAAAAAATTATAAAGGAAAATTATTAGTTTTTTTTAACTTCACATTCCATATTATTTTGTATTATATTTACATATATAGTAGAGTGGTTAGAAAATCATATACTTTACAAAGTGTTATCCCCCAATATTTCCAGTACCCACCCGGAACCATCCATAGTTATTACAATATTATTGACCATATTCTTTGAGATGTTCTTTACATCACATGACTATTTTGTAACTACCAATTTGTATTTCACCTTTTCATCCAGTTCCCCAGCCCCTATCCCTTCTGGCAACTATCAGTATCTCTGTATCTCTGAGTTTGTTTCAATTTTGTTTGTTCATTTATGTTGTTCTTTAGATTCCACATATAAGTGAAAGCATATGGTGTTTGTCTTTCTCTGACTGAATTATTGCACTTAGTCCTTTAAAGATGTACATTTATATTTTTTCCTATTGTGAAGCCAAGCCATATGGAGTACACCCTCAGACCTCTGCTAAGGAAAAGACAGCTGCTGCTTCCTGCTCTAGTCATGTGCTGGGGATAAATGCAGTCTGCAAAGGATGTGACTGTGAGCTCAGAGGGATCCTAAGAACTTGAGGTGTGGTGACAGGGGTTTATTATTCATTTCTAGTAGCAAAAGTAGTAGACTGCAGGGTATGAAACCCACTGAAAGTCATTCGCAGTCATGTCATGTGTTACCTCTTTGACATACTTCCATCTGTAAGCTTTTCATGCCTAATTGTGAAGGTCCCCAATTAAAGCTTGCTAAGAGAGATTTATTTTTCCTTTCTTCTCTTTTGTTCTTGTTGTTTTGTCTTATATTTAGGAGTAGGTTTGTTTTTGCTCCTGAAATCAGGCTACACATGAGATTATCACTGAATGAAAGCTTCCTTTAATAATCAAGGATGCAGAATTCGACTGGAGCATAGAAAGCTCAAACTTGCCTTATCACACTAAAAAGCTTCTGCACAGCAAAAGAAAACATCAGCAAAATTAAAAGGGAATCCACTGTATGAGCAGACATATTTGCCAGTGATATATCTGATAAGGGGTTAATTTCCAAAATATATAAAGATATTATATAGCTCAATACCAGGAAGATAATCCAATTTTAAAAATGGGCAAAGGACCTGAATAGACACTTCTCCAAAGAGGACATACAGATGGCCAATAGACATATGAAAAAATACTCAACATTACTAATTATTAGAGAGATGCCAATTAAAACTTCAATGAGGTATCACCCCACACCTTCTAGAGTAGCTATCATAAAAAAAAATGAGCAAAAAACAAGTGTTATCAAGGATGTAAAGAAAAGGGAATACTAGTCCACTGTTGGTGGAATGCAAATTGCTGCAGCCACTATGGAAAACAGTATGGATTTTCCTCAAAAAATTAAAAATGAAACTCCATTTTGACTCAGAAATCCCACTTCTGGGAATATATCCCAAGAATTCTGAAACACCAATTTGAAAGAATATATGCTTATAGCAGCACTATTTACAATAGCCAAATCTGGAAACAGTTCAAGTGCCCATCAGTAGATGAGTGGGTAAAAAAGCTGTGGTATATGGGGCTAGGGGGAGGGAGGTAAAGGAGTGTGGGAGGGAGTGAATGGAAGGTATCTGTAATACTATAAAAAAATAAAAATATATATATATTTTAAAAGCTGTGATATATTTACACACTGAGATACCATATGGCTGTAGAAAAGAAGGAAATCTTACCTTTTGTGACAGCATGGATGGACCTAGAGATTATCAACTAAGTGAAATAAACCAATCATAGAAGACAAATACCATATGATCTATCCCACTTATATTCAGAATCTAATGAGCAAAATAAACTGGTGAACAGAATAAAACCAGAGGCATGCATACATGGAACAGACTGAGAGATGTCAGAGAGGAGGGGTGTGGGAAGGACTGGATAAAAGAAGGTGAAGAGATTAACCAAAAAACATATATGCATAGCCCATGGATTAGACAACATTGTAGTAAAGGCCAAAAGAAGGATGGGGGTTGGGGGCTGGGAGGATGTGGATATTGTCAGCGGGGAGGAGGGGGGGGGGAGAATGGAAGATATCTCTAACACTATCAACAATGAAAGTAAGTTTAAAAAAAAAAACTTGCCTTCTAGATACATAGATTTAAAATTGATGGTTTTGATGCATTAATGATTGGAGAAATTAATTTTGTGGGTTTGACTAGAAATTTTACTAGCATACATTCCAATAGAAGGATCCAAGATATTACACATAGTTAGGGTTAGTTTCATTTGTTAATTTTTTTTAGTTAAATATATAATTGAATGGAAATAACTGCTGAATTTTCCCCAGATTCCTATTCACATATTTTTTATGATAAACAACTATGTTTCAATCATGTGTTTCCCAGCCACCCTTTAGCTGTGTGGCCATGTAACTTTGAAGGATACCAGATTAGGCCACCCCAAAACATTCCTCTTTGGCATATGGTTTTATTTTAAGTTAATCAAGGCCATTTCAGAAGCAGGAAAGGCTCTAAAAGCAGGGCACACATTTTCCCTTTGTAAAGGAAATTTCCATTTGCTAAAGATGCCTCCTTCTCCCAGCCCTGGAAGAAAAGGGTTCTTAAATCCTAGCAATGGAGAAGATGCCCATTCATTATATCTGCAAAGCAACTCTAATCAACTACCCTGGTTTACCATACTTATCTGGTCACCTTCCCATAACTTGCCTCCCCTGCCTGGAATCCCCAGAACCCTCTTCCTTTGGTTAGCCTAAAATAGTATAAAAGCCCACGTTCTCACTAGCCCTTTGGGTAGCTCATGCATGGGTGCTCCCATGTGTAAACAGTGCACGTGTTAGTAAACTTCTGCTTGTTTTTCCCTTGCTAATCTGTCTTTGGCCGGGCTAATTTACAGAGTGCCATTTGGAAAACCTAAGATGGGTAGAGGAATGGAGGTTTTCCTCATCTACAACCTAAATCTGGTAAAGGGATGTAAACAGCATGAAGTATTCCACTTTGGGTTGTGCCCTTGAGGAAAGGAAGGGGTCCACTTCTGACCACTGGACACTACTTCAGCTGGAATACAGACATATCGGTGACACCTGGAGCAGCCAATCCACTAAATAGAAATTGCATATTGAGAATGGCCAGACAAGGAGATCTAATGAACCTGAATATCTGATGATTATGGAGACTCCATCTCAGCCTTGGATTCCCTTGCTGACTTCTAATTAACAGATAAATATGCAATTCTGTTCTATTAGCTTTTATTGTTTTGGATTCTCTCTAACTTGGTTGAATTGATGCTTCCGTTAATACAGACCATGGTACCTGGGAGTTGGGTTGTTGAAACAATGCATACAAATATTATATTGGCTTAGCGGTTAGATGGCATGAAATGAGAACACAGAAATTAGACTAGAAAACTGTTGACCATAAGTATGCTATAGCAAAACATTTGCCAAATTTGACCTGGAAAGATCCTGTATGTAAGACCATATGCCAACCAAAACTTTAATGCATACTCTTACTCCCTATTGACTGTTAATTTCTTTTTTAAATGTTTAAAATTTCCCCCCACATGACAAGTCCTCCTAAAGAGGTAAACTCAACTTAGAACTAGGCAAAAAGAAAGGAAATGAAGCTCTGGCAAGGTAGGCTTTCTGATTCTCTGGCCTGCAATTAAATTGACTGAGTCTTATAATGCAGGGCCTTATCAGTCAGTCCTGACAGGAAACAAAGTCATTTGTGTCCATGCCAAGGCAGTGATGAATGAACCTCTAAATCAAGAAGCAGTCTTAGCAGGAGATAAGACTGGACAAAACCATTAAGACTAGCTGACAAGGGGAACCAGCTGGCCCACTGGAAAACTTTAGATTAAGGACATTGCCTTCCAACTGAAGCCAATTATTTTATTAATCCTTAAAGTAGTGCCTATTAAATTGATCAGGAGTGATTAACAAAAAAAAAAAAAGTAAACAAAATACTAGAATTATCAAGCTAAAAACATACAGATGAGAACTTTGTTTTGTTTTCTTGTCATCAGAATTGATAGAAATAAAGAATTTATGACCTTTCAAAGATTTTGCATCATTGTGTTATCAAAGAAATTGTGGGCCAGGCTTGTCAAATTTTGTTATAGTTCACCCTTAAAGCAAACTTTGTCTCCCTAAACCTCTCCAACCAGCAGGAAGCAACTTGCCAATATTCTGAAGCTCTAAGTGGGGGATTCCCTCTAATGTCTACTTCATATGTGGCCATGGAGATGATGGACATGCCACTGGAAGCACAGTTAGACATTGACAGGAGAGTGACCAAGGATGGATGCCTCATAGAGTAGAACACAAGGCTGCCAGAGAGGTTAACCTAGGAAGTGAATGCCCTGACAGTGAGTCCAATTACTATAGTACTATTTTTCTTTTTCTTGTAAAATATATTTTATTGATTTTTTACAGAGAGGAAGGGAGAGGGACAGAGAGCCAGAAATATCAATGAAAGAGAAACATCAATCAGCTACCTCCTGCACACTACCCACTGGGGATGTGCCTGCAACCAAGGTACATGCCCTTGATCGGAATCAAACCTGGGACCCTTCAGTCTGCAGAATGATGTTCTATCCACTGAGGGGATTCAATTTTATATTATGTCTATCCTGTTCTTATTTACCACTGTATAATAAGTTATGGAGTGGTTAATTCAATTTTTGATTTATAGATTGTCAGTTCATTCTCAGTTTAGATAGAATGCACCTCACCCAGGATGAAGGACCTAGGTGGGACTTTGTAGTTCTCTCTCTTGGAGAGTGGGAGGGCAGGAGTACATTGTAACTATGAATGAAAAGGAAAATATGACCTTAAGAGTCCACAGTGGCAAAGCCTGAAGTAGACTTCGTTATCCGTTCTCCTTTTTTAGTTTCAGAGAAAACTCCCTTTCTACTTCATGCGCCCATTTATAGTACAGAGTTGATATTGGGAAGAAGATACTCATCCAGGATTGTTTTGGATTCTCTAGATGGAATCACACAACTACTTGCCAATGACTGCAAGTTTACATGCTACATGGAGTCCCTCCCTCACCTCAATAGTAAAATCCATATCCTGGAGATTATAGAGCCACCATTAGTCTGGGTCTCTGAACAAATGCAAAATGTAAGTGAAAAAATAGCATATTGTGCTTGACCTATTTTGCATATAGGAAGGCCTCTCCCTCTCTCTCTCTTTGTAAACAGCAGCTAGTGTTACCCTGTCTAACACAACTTTTTACATGTAATAGAATATTAATTTGGCACATGGCCACTCAGCTAAAGTCTGCATTTTCCAGTCTCTTCTGCATCTGTATGAGGCTATTATGACTAAGTCCTGCTAGTGGGATGTGAACTGAAATGATGTGTGTAACTTCTGTGGCATGTCCTTTAAGAGAAAAGGTATGTTCTCCTGCTTGATTTTTCCTCTCGTCCCCCCACCCCCAATCCAGTGTGGGCATGGGTGCTAGGAAGTGAAGCAACCATCTTAGACAAAACAGTGGTCTGATCAGGAAGGCGAGACACTAAGATAAAAGGAGCCTAGGTCAGCATTACAGGCCTGGGATTCTTATTTGGAATTTTACATGAGAAAAAGGAACTTCTTTCTTATTTAAATCATCATTATATAACAGGTCTCTCTGGTACAGCATGTGAATAGATATCTTACCTTATGCATATACAGATATGTGATTGACAATAAAAATTACTGTTGCTGTGAGTTGTAGTTTTAAAAAGTTTAGACTGTTCCATTGTATTAATTCTACTAGTAGTTTTTAAGCTGGTGTCTATTAACGTCTCCTGAGCATCCTTTACTCCACGCCACCTCACTAGGTCAAGGGCTCATAAACTCAGTGCCTCTTTATGATAATTGTGCTGCCCTTCCTCCCCTAGAAATGACACCTGTCATCACTGTAGGGGAGGAAAAGTAATTTTTCCTTTACCCTCCTAGGCTCTTAGCTGAGTTCCCCCGCCCCAACCTAGTAATAAAAGATAGATTAACAAGAGAAATACAAACAAGTTTAATTTATATGTATATACCTCCTGTATATATGGGAGAAAACCAGCAAAATGAAGTAACTGCAAAATGGCCCAATCTACACCATTAAATACCATCTCCAGCAAAAGACAAAAGATGGTGGTGGTGGGGACCAGCTGTGGAAGGTTACTAGGACCACAGTAAACAAGGTTGTGGTTGTTAAGCAGATTTAAATCCTTTCCTTCTCCACTGATTAGAATGTCTAGAGATTCAGTCATCCTCCTCTTCCAGATACTGAGAGGGAGACACTCTTATAAATGGAGATTTCCCTTATAAATGCCAATAAATGTCTCTTATACAGAGGTGGTTATTACTGGGTTTTAGAGCTTCTCCTGTGTCTGCAGTTTCTTAAAAGAAACCAGCTTATAATTCTTATGCAGATTTTGAGAATAACAAATTGTGCTCCCTTTTATCAGTTGCTCCAAATTCAAAGTGCCCTGTGTCTCCAGCTTGCAGACTTCCACAGACATGACGAGGGAGTAAGGTGTTCTACCTACTATGTCATGTCTAAAGGATTAGGCAGATGTAGGAAACATAGATGGAGTCACGCGGAGCCTCAGCTGTTCCCTGCACAGAAGAGCAAGACCCTGGGAATCCCATTCATTGGGGAGTAAGAGTGAGGACTTTTGAATTTTAGTGCAAGTAAGAACGACAATTTTATTTGCTCAATAAATTGCTCAGTCTTTTTAAAATAGGGATAATGTAAACATCAATGAATAAAATAATAAATGAGTACTGTTGATCATGTTTATAAACATAGCAAATGAGTTAAAAATTAATGGAAAACATGAAAAATACTTGATTGCATGAAGCCATGTTTTGGGTAATTTATTATATATTTTTACTTTCCATATAATGCAATGATTAGCTATCTTACTAAGCAGAGGTTAAATTAATGTGGATTATTTTTTAAATAATTTTTTAAATATATTTTTATTGATTTTGTACAGAGAGGAAGGGAGAGAGATAGAGAGTTAGAAACATCGATGAGAGAGAGTCATCAATCAGCTGCCTCTTGCACACCCCCTACTGGGGATATGCCCGCAACCAAGGTACATGCCCTTGACTGGAATCGAACCCAGGACCCTTCAGTCCCCAAGCCGACGCTCTATCCATTGAGCCAAACCGGTCTCGGCTAATGTGGATTATTTTTTAAATGATAATGCTAACTATACATAAACCAAAGTTTGTGTTTTTTAAATTTCCTATTTAAATGCAACAATAGCTTTGGACCTTATGGGAGTTAAACATCAAAGACTAATAACAGACAAATACCCTAGTCTGTAAAATAAGCACAAAAATCAATCAGTGCCACTCGCTGTTCCACCTTACATCTTATTTATTTGCCTTCTGCCAAGTAAATGTCTGTAATAAAACCTTAAAATCAACACTGTTGTTGATTCACTTGTGCGTGTGTTTTACTTTTGGGAGATGGTGAAGTGACTATTTTAAGGTTGGAAAGCATCTATGTTCTGGTATTACTGAGAACAGGATCTTGAAGTAATGAGAGCATTTAATTAGGAAACAGGGTACTTGTCAAAGAAAATTATAGCCATATTTGAGTTTCATTTCATCATCTCTGTAATGAGGTGCACATGCTGGGTCAGCCCTGACGCTCCTTCACCTTCCCAGTATGACTTAAAGGAAATACAATGTAACACAAAAATGAAAGTGACATATCATAATAAATTCCTAATGCCAAGCAAAGGAATGGATTTAGAATTGCATATTTTTGCTTTTGAGAAAAAGAAACCTCCAAGTATAGTACAGAACTTTACACTGTACCTTAGAACCATTCTCAATGCTCCTGATTTCCTCAGATTGTTGTGGCATCTCACCACTGCAGCTCAGCTCCACAGCAAATGATTGTTAAAATCTCATCCCCCAGATGGCAGTGCAGCATTCCAAGTTTAGGATGGTCGGTCCAGTGCTCTGGAAAAAGGCAATACAAGCTTGTCTCTGGCACATTGATGTGCTATGATTCTTCCTTTTGGAGGAAATACGCTACAATTCTAATGTAACAAGGCCTGAGTGATCAGAGACAAATAGCTCATCCAGAAGTGAACCCAGCAGCTATCCACTTTCATGCTTGAAGAGCACCACTTCCAGTAAATAGCAAGCAAAGCATACAAAGTAAACTGATGAAATAATGGAAGGTTAACAATTATTAGGCCAAAGTAGTCATCTATATTTTTAATTTTTTATTTTACACTAGAGGCCTGGTGCATGAAATTTGTGCATGGGTAGGGTCCCTAGGCCTGGCTGGTGATCGTGGCCAAGATATGGGGGTGATCGGTGGAGCAATCAGGAGATCCCCACCGGCACCTGCCTTGGACAGCCTGGTACTGCTCGTTCACTGGACCCCCCCACCCCCACCCCCGCTGCTGGTTGCCTCCCTCTGTGGAAGTTGATCAGTAAGGCGATTGGGAGGCAGTGCTAGCCTGCTCCCAAGTAGGCCCCACCCCTGCCACCGCCCGCTCAGTGGCTGACCTCACCCCCTGCCACTGCCTCCATTGGTCACCTCCCTCTGTGGGGTGACCAGTGGGGCAATGGGGGGGGGGATCCCCTGCTGGCACCCGCCTTGGCTGCTCTGGGGCCTGTGGGATGGGGGCAGCTTCTGCATTGAACTTCTGCCCCCTGGTGGTCAGTGCACGTCATAGTGACCAGTTGTTCCACCGGTCAATTTGCATATTAAGCTTTTCTTATATAGGATGTTATTTTATGAGTTTTAAAATATTTACAAAATGTAATGAAATTAAATAACTAGTTAGCAATTATTTTTAAAATACAAATTAAATGGATAGCATGCGCTCTAACCTTTATTTAAAGAACTATAATCTACTTATGCTCTTATGGTTGCTGATACTTGCTTGTGAGACATATAAAAACAAACAAACAAACAATATAGCTACTCATGGAGAGCATGAAAAGAAGCCAGGGAAGGGGGCGTATTTCAGTTTTATTTATTTATTTATTTATTTATTTATTTATTTATTTATTTCTTCAGTTTTATAATAAAACAATAGTGGAACCATTTGGATTGAGACAGTATCTGTCCTAGGTGGTGTGGTTCAGTGGTTGAGTGTCAACCCGTAGACCAAGAGGTTGCCAGTAGAAGTTGAATTTCGGTCAGAGCACATGCTTGGGTTGTGGGCTTGATCCTCAGTGGGGGGCATACAGGAGGCAGCCAATAGATGTTTCTCTCTCATCGATGTTTCTATCTCTTTCTCTCTCCTTTTCTCTCTTTATACAATCAATAAAAACATATGTCAAACAAACAAACAAAAAAGCAATATCTCGTCATTTACATGATGGTCAAAGAGATTAGAGTGAATTCTTTAAGTTTCCACTATGCATTAGAGAAATTAAATTTTATAAATTCATAAATTGTAATGTATTATTACCAATTCCATGGAAGGAATCTAGGTTAAGACGGGAAAACAAAATTTAAAAAGGCTCTGAAATGTCATCTTAAAAATATGAAACATTTTATTTTGATGGGTTGTGGAATGTGGTCATATTTTTATGTTGTAGGTTCTTTTACCTTTAGACTCATTGAACTCTTGCTCTCTATTTTTATATTTCCCAGTAAGAAAAAGGATGCATGCTGCAGAGACTGTGGCTAATAAAGATAAAAGTTCTCTTTTTTAACCACAGAACTTGGGTTATTTCATTGGATCTGCTGCTTATGAATTGATTGTCTACCTTTACTAGAAGCACATCAGAGAAATACTTAACCACAGTATAAAATCCTCTGTCATTCTATATAGTTTTCCAAACAGTACTATATTTCTCTATTCAACTCAATTAAAGAAAAATCCACAAATGCCTTATAATATTCTATTCACCTCTGTGGATACAAAGAAAAAATTAGTTATATCTGCCTTCATTGAGTTTATACTCTAGTGGGGATGATAAGTAAATTGCAAATAATTGTGGAAAGAGGAGTTATTAAAGAAGCAGCATGGTAAGTAAATTCTCCAGCCAGTATGCTAGGATTAAAATCTTAGTTCTGTCTCATAATATTTTTGTAGCTTTAGAAATATTACTTTTCTGGTTTCTTTATAAAGAAAATGGTTAGGTAGTATCAGAAGGAAATTAAAACACTATTTCAAAAAGATATGTAATACCATCTCCATTTCAGCATTATTTACAATAGCCAAGATATAGGAACAACCTACTAGTTAATGTTTGTAGATGGATGACTAAAGAAAATATATATAATGAAATATTATTCAGTCACACACAAAAAATGAAATCTTGCCATTTGCAACCACATGGCTGGATCTTGAAGGCATCATGCTAAGTGAAATAAGTCAGACACAGAGTCATAAAGAAACACTGTGACCTCACTTAAATGTGGGTTCTAAAAACAAACAATGAACTAATTGATACAGAGGTGATTGCCAGAGGTGTGAGGGGTGGGAGCTGGGGAAAATGGATGAAGTTGCTCAAAGGTTACAAACTTCCAGTTATAAAATAAATAATCCTGGGAATGTAATTTCATCATGGTGGCTATAGTTAATAAACGGTATTGCATATTTGAAAATTGCTATTGGAGTAGATGTTAAAAGTTCTCATCATAAGAAAAAAAATATTTTGAAACTATGCATAGTGATGGAAGTTAACTAGGCTAATTGTGGTGATCATCTTTCAGTATACACAAATATTGAATCATTATGTTGTACACCTAAAACTAATTTAAGGTTATATAATATGTTAATTATATTTAAATTTTAAAGCAGATGATAATAAAAAAAAAAACCTACTTCATACAGCTGTTTTGAAGAAAATGACTTAGTTGAATGAAATATTAGGCATACAGTAAATTCATTAACAGCTTTTTGAAAAAAGTCTTGGAGTTAAGAGAAAGGAAAGACCAATAAAGGAAGTAATACTTGAGATTAGCTTTAAAAATACATTTTAAGATTGGTAAGGATATATTAAAGTGTTGTATGTGTGTGGTGGTGGATTGTTAAGGATTGTTAAGGATATATTAAAGGGTTTGTGTGTGGTAGTGGATTGTTAAGGATTGCTAAGCATATATAAAAGGGTTGTATGAGTGTGTAGTGGAGGGGGAGGCAGGTAGAAGGAGAAGGGTACTTCAGCCTAAGATAGCAACAGGCCAAATGTTAGAAGAAAAGGCAGTGTCTAAGTTTGGTTGCAAATAGACTAGGTAAGAATAAAAATGTAGGGCTAAACATATATGTTAAGGACAATTTACATTGGATATACTGCTTACTCCAAAAATATGGAATTTTACTGAAGATTTTTTTTTTACCCAAGAAATGGATAGCTAGATTTATGCTGTAAACATATTCTGATAGAACTATGAAAGAGCACTTGAGTGTAGAGGGAACTAGAGACAGGCAGATTAGAGATGAGAAAGACAACAAAATCCAAAACAATAGGAGTGGCCATGATTATCAAAATAATGGTTAATTGGCTTGCCAATGAATTTGAAAATTGTATTGTAAGGCTCTTACAATAGCTTGCAATTTTTACCTGTATTTTCTATCAGGATGCAGACACCCACTCCTTCTCCCAGATACACAGCATTTCAGAGGCAACATTTTACAATTCTACACCGAAATAGCTACACTTACCAATAGGCCCACTCCCCTATTTCCCAGAACACTCTTGGCCCAAACTCAGAAGGAACCTCGTCTTTTCCTGATAACTGCAGTTTGTTTTGAGGAAGATTGAACTTACTGAGGCTTACAAATGCAACTATTATTTTTCCATTAAGTTTTTCCACGATGTCCCCATCAGTGATAAACTTGATGAGCCAGCAAGAGACCCATTAGGTGAAGAAAGTGCTTTATTTGTCTCAACGCTTTTCCTTTTCTTGTTTCTTTTTATCTGCCTTATTTTCAGTTTCCTTCTGCCACTGACTTATTCCTTAGCCTCCACCATCAACTTTTATCTTTTTCTCCTTTCCTTCTTCCTAAATTGGATCAAAGCAGTTGAATCAAAACACTTTTCTCTTTTTCTCTCCACCCATCACTGAAACCAGAGGGGTCTTCTTGTCGCTGATGGGCCTCACTGCTTTGAACAAATAGTGCGTTCTGCAACAGGCAGTCCAGATGGGATAGTGATCTTGCTCCCTGTTGCAACTATGGAAGAACGGCCAAAATTACTGAATAGAAGTAAAATCATTTGAACTCTTGAATCTTCACTGGAACAAATTTAATTATAAGTCTCTTTCCTGAGGCTTTGATATGAGGCCTTCGGTAGGAACTTTCCCAACTCCCAACTTTGATCAGAAGCAGGACACTGTTAGTTAAAAGGTTGGTTTAATGAGAAAAGAGATCAAGGAAACTGCAAGCTTCAGGAAACCAAACGGTTCCATCACCTTTTACATTATATCTCTGTGGTCTCATGTCTCTCCCCTGGGTTCTCTGCTTGTTTTTATTTACCTCCACCTGTATAAGAGCAAAGGAGTCTGCTCCAAGCTCCTAGTGAAATGTCTTCAGTTCCAGAGGTCAGCAGGAGAAGAGAACCTGGCCCAGGAAGAAGGAGCTACTTACTCTTGGTCCAATTAACTATGAGTTATTCTGTGATGCCGCTGTGTATTTTGTGACTTTGACTTCCATGATGTCAGAGTTCTCCATCAGATTCTCTGCAGTGAGGAAGTCAATGGGTGAAGAAAAGGATATGTAGGCACTAGGCCTAGAAGTGGTACTCATCACTTCCATGCACTTTCCAGAGCTCAGTCACAGGACCCATCTAAATGCAAAATAAATTCTATCTCCTCATAAACCCGGGAGTGGGAGGAGTAGAATTATCTTTGCCACAGGGACACATCCTTATTGGTCAACAGGGAAATGGTCAGAATGGTGTTGGTTGCTGGACACGGTAGATGTCTTCTGTTATGATACAACTGTTTGGCTTTTCCTGGGGCTTCAGCAATGCCATGGTTGGCTTACTCAGTTCCCACAGACTACTTTGAATTGCTTGTTTCAACTGAATTATGTTATTTTCTGTCAGCATTCTTGAGAATTGAAGAAATGATTTTACTTCTTTTTACTGCTACTCATTTAGGTTCTCAGATAGTTTATTGGTAATCTCTATTTCTTTTTAATATCATCTCTAGGGGAGAAAATCCTATTTCAGCCAAGAGATTTCATTCTGTAATTACATCACAAAGAATCACTTAATAAGGAAGCCATTGGCTTTGAATTTCTGTCAGCTTCAATTTAAGTAGATGTAAAACTATGGAATATATACCATAAACAACAATCTTTTCTAAGCTTTGCAAACAGCCATATTTCAGCTCTCTAAGGCAGCTGACAAGCCTAGGACCTGCTTATCAATCCCATGCCTGATAAGTTCAACAAATAAAGACTTTTCTCATAAAACACAAAATGGATACGATATTTCAGACAGGAGAGAACAAAGCTGTCTCTCAAAATGAGGTTGTGTTGTTTCAGTACATCAGATTCCCCTCCTCCCCCAACTATTCTAGCAAGGCTGGTTGCAACGGCTTTGTGTGCTAAACTTCAAGAAATCTATAATAATCAAACCTTTAAATTACCTCTTCTGTTTTACAGAAATTGGCTAGGGAATGTGCTGTGGCAATGTCAGAGGAATCTTAGCTGTTAAAAACCATGCTGGTCCATAACAGAAATGTGATTTCCACTGTGACTACCACACCAGTAGTAAAAATTTAGGAAATGAGCCTTTTCATCTCTAGTTACCCATTTCTGCTGCTAAAGCCAAAAGAAACCCCATTGGTATGCGAGCCATTGAAGCTACAGTGCACTGTGAAGTAGAGATCCGCACACTAGCAAGATTATATATATTGGCCGAAACCGGTTTGGCTCAGTGGATAGAGCGGTGGCCTGCGGACTGAAGGGTCCCAGGTTTGATTCTGGTCAAGGGCATGTTCCTTGGTTGTGGGCACATCCCCGGTTGGGGCGTACAGGGGGCAGCTGATCAATGATTTTCTCTCATCAATGTTTCTAACTCTTTATCCCTCTCTCTTCCTCTCTGTAAAAAGTCAATAAAATATATTTAAAAAATAGATTATATATATTAAATGTGCATGCTACTATGTAGACAGAAAGCTAATCCCTAGATGTGTGTCTTTAAATGATCCAAATACCATATCAAGGCAATATGCCTAAATGTATGCATTTTCGAAGCCACTGAACTTATTTTAGAAGAAATGCATCTGGTTTCATGGACCACAGACTATTGAGCAAAGGAAACTTGATATATTTATGAGGTTGAAAGTTGTTTTGAAATATAATGATGGTTAAAAACCCCAATGACCTCTAATTCCCATATGCAAAGCCAAAAACCTGGGAGGTATTTTTTCCTCACCTCTCACACCCAATCAGTTTGAAGACCTATTGAGTAGACTTTCTAAAACTCACTTGAACCTATCTACTTCTCTTCCACCTGTATTGCTATTCACCTCATCCAGTCTGCATTTCTCACCTCATAGCTTTTTACTTGCTACTTAAAGTGAGGACCTCAGTTTTTTAGTGTCAACATCACTGGAGTTTGTTAGAAATATGTAATCTCGGATCCCACCTCAACCTACTTATGATCTGAATTTTGACAAGATCCCAGATGAGTTAGATGTATGCTACATTTTGAAAACCCTGACATCCCCCTGCCTCCAGCTTTATTCATCTCCATTTCATTCTGAACATCAAAGCCACAGCAACCACTATAGAATTTAAATCTGAACATGTCACTGTCTTTCCAAAGCCTTAAATTTCTCCTTTTTGTCCTTTAGCTAAAGTACAAAAGCTTCAAATTAAATTATAAAGCCCTCTACGCCCTGATTCCTGATTATGGTACCTCCCAGTGCCATCATATAGCACTTTCCCTTCCCACACTATACTTAGCCATCTGTGTTCCAAAGCAACATTTTTTTTCTCAGATGGGGTCTTTATACTCACTGTTACCTAGCCTGGCATATTCTTTCCCCCACATACATGCTGTAGACTTAATTTCAGTGTCAGTGTTTTAGGGACTCTACTCTCTGACCACCTAGATCTCTTAGCATCTTTTCTTGCCTTGTTATGATTCTCAATACTGGGTTAAATTGTTCAATGTATATACTTCCAAATAAACTTTCATTTCCATGAGGACAAAGACCATTTCTGTCTTGTGCAAAGCAATATCCCCAGTGTTTAGGATAGCAGCTGGCACATGGCAGGTGTGAAAGAGTGACCAAATGAAGTAACTTCTCATGAAGATGAATGGTCAGTTTTCCACATCTTCAAGAATAACTGTCTCCCAAAATTATGAGGTGCTGTCACAGGGAAGATGAATCAGATTTATTCTGATGGGTTCCGGAGGGCAGTATGACATAAGCAGGACCCGTAAATGACTACTCCTCTATATCCCAGCATGTTGTTGGCATCAAAATATCTGTTGAATAGATGAACCAGAGCCAGTAAATTAAAGTTTTAGGAAGAGAGAAGTCATTAAAGAAATTACTTAGCATCATTTATCAGGTACTAATAATGAAATGGGTTGTCTTGTGAGGAAGCTTAGATTGTTTGTCCATTTAAAGGCAGGATATGGAATAAAAAAATTCCTGCTTTAGGAAATAATTGAAGTAGATGGTCTGTCAGATACTTTGCAATTATAAGAGTCCATTATTTTATCAGTTCCTCTCTAAGGGGAAATGCTATTACCCATAAATGCTAGCCTTAACTTTTTTTTTTTTAAGTGACTCATTCTTGTTAATGATTGTATCACTTATTTTCTTCAGAGACATCTAGTAAGTCGTCTCATTATTTGTTGTAATCTAAAGGACACTGATGCAAAATCTTTCCCTGTGGGTTTTCAATAGTCCTTAAACTCCGCCATTAGAGAGTCACTTCTTGGAAGGTATTTTTTCTCCAGGCACCAATGTTAAGAATGAAAATGTCATAGGAGAAGCAACATATTTAGTTATTACCCATAATTTTCATCTTTATTTGAGGTCTTCTATGAGATCCCACTCTTATGGTTGAGAGTAAATGATGAAAAGGAATAGGATAGAGTGTTAGCATTCAGAAAGTGAGCTGGCTCTGGCCACAGCTTCAGGTAAAATAGTTCTCCACAGACCCTTTTTTAGATGCCTCAGTCTAAATAATGTGTTCCTCTATGTGAATTTTCTCCTACACCAGCTGTAATTCATTTCAAATGTATTTAACGAGTGCCTATTACGTGCTAAGCATTGTTTAAGGTACTTTGAATACATCATTGAGCCAAAGAGATAAAAATACCTGCCATTGTGAACCTTGCCATTTAGTGAAATGTGGTCCATGTACCAAAAGTGCCAGCATCACCTAGGAGCTCGCAAGGAATACAAAATGTAGGTGTTACCAATGTCCTGCCTTTTAAGAAGATCCTCAGATTACTTATCTATAGGTTTACATTTGAGAAAAAACTCTTCTAGTGTTTTTTTTTATTTTTTATTTTGTAGTATTTTAACATTTTTAAATGATATACTAGTATTTATCCACCTATTTATTTGGTTAAATCCTATTTGCCCCACTAGATGATAAGCTGTATGAGTCAGAAACTAACCGGCAAAGATGGAAGAGATGGGAAAATGTCAGTAACAAATTGTATCTTTTATTTAGCCTTGCCAAGGCACAGGCTTGCCAACTGATTCACCTACTGCCCAGCAGGCAGGGCAACTGAAACCTAGCAAGAGAATTACCGGTAGCTAACATCTGTGAATTCTTTTTCACCTTTTGTCTCAGCTTCATCATCTCTGTATTTTTTAATCTTACAAGAAAAAAATTACTAGCATAAGAATATTTAATAAAAATTGATGATATTCACCGGGACCGGTTTGGCTCAATGGATAAAGCGTCGGCTTGGGGACTGAAGGGCCCCGGGTTCGATTCCGGTCAAGGGCATGTACCTTGGTTTTGGGCATATCACCAGTAGGGGGTGTGCAAGAGGCAGCTGATCGATGACTCTCTCTCATTGATGTTTCTGACTCTCTATCTCTCTCCCTTCCTCTCTGTACAAAAATCAATAAAATATATTTTTTAAAAATTGATGATATTCACTCCTATGAATAAAAAAAAAAAATGTGGTTTGTGGTACTTGCAAAATCAATCTAGTAACCCTGCCCCTACTTTTATCCCTAAAAACCTGATTTAATATTTTCTTTTCTATTCTAATTTGATCACACAACATGGTCCTCTTTATCATGGGCAGTAGACTTCGGTGGACGATAAGTTTGTCCCTACATTGTATTTTCTGTAACCTGTACTCTATAGTAGGGGTTGATACATTATGTCCCATAGGCCAGATCTGACTGACCATCACCATTCATTTTTATGTGACCCATGAAGAAAGAATCTTTTTTTATATTCTTAACTTGTTAAAGAAACCAAAAAAAGGATATTTCATGCCACATAAAATTATATAAAATTAAAATTTCATTGCCTATAAATAAAGTTTTATTGAAACACATTTGTGCATTGTCTATGCCTGTGTTCATGCTATAATGGCAGAGATGAGGAATTGAAATGGAGACCATGTAGCCACAAAACCTAAAATTGCTATCTAGGCCTTCACCAGAAAAGTTTGCCAACTTTTGCTGTACAGTTAGTACCTTTGTCCAATAGAAATATAATGAACTACATGTGTAGTTTTAAATTTCTGATAGGCATATTAAAAACAGTGAAAATATGAAGTTAATTTCAAATAGTTTAGCCTAATATATCCCAAATATTATCATTTTGATATGTAGTCAATATTAAAAAATTTTAATGAGATCACTTACATTATACTAGTTATGCTAATTATACTGACAGCACAGCTCAATTCAAATTCACTCATTTCAACTGATAATAGGCACAGAGGCTAGTAGCTACCATGTTAGTACAGCTTTATTATGTAGTTAAAAACTGAATAATTTAGTTTATCTTATTGTAGGTATGGAATTAAAAGTTCTTATAATATTAATGATAAATAATGTCAATGATAAGGATATGGCAGAAGAAAAATATACCTCATAGCTTAGAGCAGACTTTCTCTGATTTATCAGGGGAACAAAATATTGTAGGTGCATGGAAAATAACAGTATAAAAGCAAAGTATTCAGACTTCTTGGTCCTCAACATTGCATTACAGAATAATTTTCCCCATTCAGGTTTCAGAGGGAGAGAAACAAACCAAACTTGATAGGGAAAAAGTTATTTCCCAGGATAAAAGGGGTGGACTTAATTTGTGTATTAGATTTTGGAATGCTCTATATTAGTAGAAATAAATGGAAGAGAGTGAGTGAGCAAGTGACCTTGAGAGAGCAAGAGAGAAAGAGAGGGGGAGAGAGAGATTCAGAGTTACTTCACCTAAAAAGTGCTATTGCAGCCTATTAGATAATCCATTTTTAACAGACCACCTGCTATTAAAAACAAAGTTTGTTTTAATTGAGCCCCCTGAAAATAGAACACTGAGGATATTGTAAATATAGACCACTGTGATATTGTGATTTATAAGAAATATAATTTGATCTTTCAGATTATCAAAATATATTTCTCATATATAGTTGGTCTTTCTTAAAAAATGTATTAAGGTGTTACATATGTGTCCTTAATCCCTCATTGCTCCCCCACCTCCCTCCCCATACCCTCACCCCGCTGTTGTCTGTATTCATTAGTTAGGTTTATATGCATACATACAAGTCCTTTCATTAATCTCTTCCCCTTGCCCGCACCCTCCCCTACATTCTCTCTGAGGTTTGACAGGATGCTTCTCTGACTCTGCATTATGCTAAGTGAAATAAGCCAGTCAGAGAAAGATAAATATAGTTGGTCTTTTTCCACGGTTCCTGGCTCATAGCTCTGGGAACCCTTGGCATTTCTTACGTGTTGAGAGTGAAAACAAGTGTCTTTGATTATGTTAGTGATCACTTAGGAAAGCACCTAAAGATGAACTCTCAATGGAGCCAACCACGTGATAAGAAGATTGGCACTTTCAGTCCTACCCTCAGACATTGGGCGGAAGAAGAACCAGAGGTTGGGCCAGTTGCCAACAGCTGATGATTTAATCAATATCACTATGTAAGGAAGTCAACATAAAAACCAAAAGGACAGGGCTTTGAGACCAACTTTGGTGAACATGTGGAGATTTAGAGAGAGTGGCTCACCTGGAGAGGGCATTGGCACTTCAAGCCTTTCTGCCCATACCTTGACCTAGGCATCTCTTCCATCGGGCGGTTCCTGAGTTACGTCCTTTTATAATAAACTGTTGTTCTAGACAGCAACGTGCTTCTCTGAGTTCTGTGAGCCATGCTACCAATCAACTGAACTCAAGGATTGGGTTGTGGGACTCTCCAATTTGTAGCCAGTCTGTCAGAAGCAAGATAACCTGTGCTTGCATCTGGCATCTGAAGGGTGTGGTGAGAAGTCTTGTAAGGACCCAAGCCCTGAACCTGTGGAATCTGGTGCTAACTCTGGGTATATAGTGTCAGAATGCAGTTTGGTTCTTGGATACCCTGCTGGTGTCCTAAGAATTGTTTGTTGGCTTAGGGGAGCACCACCACCACCACCACACACACACATATATGTGGAAATTGAGTCACAAAGCACCCTTTTTGGTCACCCTTTCCAAAAACAGCTATTTTTCACAGGCCCAAATAAGGCGGTATGGCTTGCTTTCAATATCTGGAGTTTCTTTCCTATTTAGCATGCAGAATAGCACTCAACAGCCTTCCAAGTTACTAAAGGAAGGCCTCTATCTTAGTTCTTGCCTTCACTTACCATCTGTTCTTTTTCAAAACCACAGTGCCTCAGCTGTGCTGTGGAAATTGACAAAGTTAATGACTTTTAGCTCTGGCTTCTATTTTCCTAGCACTAGGTAGCTCCAATTACCTATCACTATCTCAATTTCTTCACCTGTTAAATGGGGATAATAATGATCCAATAATGGGCACAAGGTATGCAGGGGTTAGTGTTCTGTTTTGTTTGTTAGTTTAGATGGAAAGAACAGATTATTGTGTTAGTGCAGTACAAAAAAAAAAAAAAATCAGAAAATGTCCTTTGCTGTTTAGCAACTCATATGCTTTTCCTGCTCTAAAAGATCCAACTTCCCTTAATTAAGTTAGACAACAAATGGGCATCTCCTTCAGGTAGAACCTGCTTCATAACAAAAATAAAAGGATTTGACAAGGCACTGGGACAGTTCCCAGTTCAGGGCAGGGCATTGGAGGATAATTCAATGAAAGAGATATGAGGTTGGAGCAGGCAAAGATGACTCTTCCTTTCACACAGCAACAGAGCATGTTTGCAGCAGGCAAGAGTGAGCATCAAACAAGAGGCTTTCCTCAGGAGAACACTCACCGGAAGCAGATTCTGCACTTTGTTAGTTTGATGTGGCTCCATCCTGTGCTGACAGCACTCGTTTTTTTTGTCTCTCATTCTTTGTGATTCTTTGCTCTTCGGGCCCTGGGCCCTCCAATGATACATTATTTCTACAGAGGGCAGGGTGTGCCTTGTGATGGAAGAGAAAGCCCATGATGAAGGAGATCCATCATCTGTACAGTTGAGTTAATTGAAGTGACTGCCTGTGGCCAGTTGTCCGAGAGCACCCTTTAAAGAAGAATCGGATATGGCATGTCATGCACTTCACTTCTGGAATATGGCTGATCCTGCCCCAGGAACCTGAGTACAAACCACTCACCAAATGGCCAGCTAAAATGAGAAACAACATGATGGGAAGAAGATGATCTGTGATAATTTGTACATTTGTTTGACTTCAAGAAAAGAGCAAAATGTGAACCACGCTGCCTAATTCTCCTGGCCAGGCTATAGAGCTGCTAAATAGGCCATAAAGAGCCCCAATTAGAAACTCCTGAATTTTAGAGCATTATCAGAAATTTCATTTTTATAGATCTGAGTTTTAACATAATAACTAGAGATAGTCCTCAAAGTTGCCTACTTTGGTATGTAAAACTTAAACTTAGATCATTTAAGTTCAACAAAAACTTTACATAGAAGGAATAGCATTAGCCTAAGAAAAAAAAATGTTCTGGTTGTCGCTGCATTAGCTAGGTGGTCACGAGAAGTTCATTAACCCGATATGAATCTCTCTTTCCTTAACTTCACATGAGTGTACATTGAACTGCTGTGCTCTAAGGGTGGGTGTTTCTGTATGGGAACCACTAGCCTCATGCACTGAGCTCTTAATATGTAGCTATTGCAATGGGGAGACTAACTTTTAAATTTTATTTAGTTTTAATTTATTTAAACTTAAATTTCAAAACAAAGACACTGTAAATTTGTTTTAGTATTGATTACTTATTGAAATGAAATTAACTTAAATATCATTAAAATTTCTTTCTCTTGGCTCTAGCTCGTTTGGCTCAGTGGATAGAACATCAGCCTATGGACTGAAGGGTCCTGGGTTTGATTCCAATCAAGGGCACATGCCCAGGTACCCAGTAAGGAGTGTGCAGAAGGCAATCAATCAATGATTCTTTCTCATTATTGATGTTTCTATCTCTCCCTTTCTGAAATTAATAAAAATAGATTTTAAAAAATAAAAAATAAAATTTAATTATCTTGTTTCTTTTTGCCTTTTCTTCAACGTGGCTATTAAAAATTTAAATTGCATATGTAGTTCTCATTATGCTTCTTTTGGCTGTGCTATTCTAGAAAAAATAATTTCTATCCATTATCTTCTTTCCATGGACATTTAAAGAAATGGCTATTCTACATGGTAAATGTTCAGTAGAAATATTAATGAGCTAATATATCTGTCCTTCCTATAAATATCTTGTTCTTTTTTAAATAGTTTTCATAAAGGGAACCTATATTCTAGATAGCAGGGGTGAAGACATCCCTTTTCTTAGGAATATAATCTTTCACATGTGCGGTGACTCAGCATCCGCTCTGCCTCTCCAGGGCCACTTATCTTAGCTTCAACTCTCCTGCTTTTAAGAATATGCTTCAGAAACATCGTTTGAAGATCAAAGACCACCTTTAGGCAAGTTACTAAGTGTCATAGTTCTCTCTTAGTTGAAGGACGGAAGTGATAAATGTTTGCCCATGCTGTGCAACTTGAGGGTGTACATTTTCTAGACTTTGAAAGAAATGAGATATTTCCTTTTTCTTCTTCAGCAGGGAGGATCCTGGTGCTGCTAGATTTTTAAGAGCTTTGTCTTGACCTTTACCTGACATTTAAAGGCCAGGGCAATCAAGCCTGTTCAGAGGTGAAAACTGCCAGTTCCAGGTTTCATCTGCCAGCTTCTGCTAGCTGCCATATTCACAGCTGGGGATTAAGACCAGCAGGTCCTAATGCCCTAAAGATAGCACAGAAGAAAATGCATTTGGACAGATGGTTCCACATGGGCTGTATCTTTCCTGACGTGCTAAGGTTGATACTTACTCTGAGATGGGGCCTGCTTATCAAATGGCTACACATACTTATCAATTCAGATATTATTGAAAATAATATTGCCATATTAAAGTTACTTTCTTGGCTGCACAGTAGTTTGCCTTAGGAAAACATCCTTATTCCTAACATATTATAGTTGATCATCCAAATAAGAAGCTTTGCTCTTTTGGATCAGTATACTATGTTTTGATAGTAGAGATTACTTTCTTAGTTTGCTGACTCTATGCTTACAAAAACTGCGACTTTTCCATTTCTGTGGCTGCCCCTTCATAGTGTCTCATCAGTATCATTCAGAGTTCTTGCTTTTTGTCCTTTATCTGGTTTCTGATAGCCTAGCTTTTTATTCCCGTGTTGTATTTTCAATCTTTGTAATTTCAACAATTTCCTCTAAGACCAAGAAATTTCCTCCACCCTAACTGTTTTTGAAGAGCTTCTGCAGGCTAGTCGCTCAGCAGGGACATGGCATTACTGTACCTGACCACTTCTGTATCTTCCACTCATGCATATTTTATTTCTCTGGGAAGAAAAAATACAGGGGATGAGGTGCTTTCTACCTCCCATTTTTCCTCACTCTTAGAATGATAATCACTAAAAATATCTTTTTCTAGGTCAAGATGTTTGTGTATTCTTGACGTTAGGACTCCCTCCCCTGCCAATGACTTCTGTCTGAGGGAGATCCACAGACTGTTTCTTGGAGAGGAAATCATTTCTCACAGGCAAGTCCAAATGACAGACCTGCAAATAAAGATGTTGTGTTACTACAGATGTGAAAACAAAGCATCTCCATAAACACTAGGTGCTCAGTGCAGTAAGACATCCATCATCATTTTCCTGAAGACTGGTCTGCCATTTAATCATAGGACACATCAGTTATTGATGGCAGAAACCATCGTTTTAAACATAGTATACAACTGAGGCCTCCACAATGAGAGAAAGTATCTTCTTCTTTTTATTTTCTTAATATGGTTCAATTTGCTATTTTATTAATTGACATAAGAACCTTTGAGCTGGAATGTCTGTTCATATTTTATTATTTTAAAAAAAGACTTCTCAGTGGATAAGACCATTTTCCTGCAGACTGAAGGGTCCGGGTTCAATTCCTGGTCAGGGCACATGCCCAGGTTGCAGGCTCCATCCCAAGTAGAGGCCATGCAGGAGGCAGCCGAACAATGATTCTCTTTCATCATTGATGTTTTTATCTCTCTTTCCCCCTTCCTTCCTCTCTAAAATCAATAATATATTAAATAAATAAATGCATAAAAATAAATAAAGACTTCTCTAATTCCAAATCATTCACAGAAAGCATATTCTGAAGTTCTTTGTAATATATTGAGCAGGAAAAGCATTAAAATGAAACATGGCAATTCCCTTCCAAGCTTCTGGGAGGCTTATTGTTATGGATATTCTCTTCCCTTTCCTCTGTTTTCTCTCTCCCTCCCCTTCTTCCATCTCTGTCTTTCAGGATTACTAATTGCTGTGTGCCCTGTATAATTGTGCATATGTAAGGGTTTAAGAATTTAGCACCGTTGATATCATGGCACCAAGTCACCTCCTTTTAACTTAGATGTGATCTATCAGACATGCTCTGTGGCAGTAAACAGTTTTCATAAATCATAATAAAAGGTTGATAGCATTACTAGATATGAAGGGAACACTGAGCTGTTTACACTATAAAATCACTCCTCAGAACCAGCACTTCAAGAACAAAATGAGAAGTGAAGTGGGAAAATTTGGGCTTTGAACCAAAGAACATTTTTCTGGCATTTGATTTTTCTCATTGGACCAGGGAGCTGTGCTTTTCTGTTGTCTGTGTTAAAAAAAATTAAATGTACATGCTTCTTCCAGAGAGGAGGATAATTACAAGTGGTTTCACCAATTATGTTCTTCACACTTGGCTCTCTATATGAAAACATTCTAAAAGGAAAAGCTCACATTATTGCAGTCAGAGATTAAACTTCAGGATGATAATTTTATCTAATGGACTTGACTAAAATCTAGTTAACCAAGGGAATCTTTAAAACAAAATTAGTTATTTTTTCTGTTATATGACCACAGTAACAAGGATTAGTTCATTGCTTGCAATTAATTCCTTTTAATAAATGATCCTATTGACTAAATTCTTTTAGAGGTTCTGATGTGTGAGTAATGGCCAGTCACTCCTTCAAAAGAAATGATCAAGTATTAATGGAGGGTATATAAGGTAGAATGGAATAGATAATTCTGTGGTAACAACTCTACAAATATTAGTGGCATACTAGCTTTACTCTGCATTATATTTACTATAAAATTCATGATCAAGTAGTCATTCTCTGGAACAGGTCTCATTGATTGAGTTGACAAAGGTAATAGAAGACACTTTCGGTAGGTGATGGCCCGGCCTGCCTAACCAAAACATTCTAGGTTAGAAAGATTTTATGCAATGTGATAAAACTCAATGTCATTTGAAAACTCTGGGATGCAAAATGCTACTTCCTGTCATATGTAAGAAATTACATATTGGGGGGAAAACCATTTAGTTGGCTTTAGATATCTGGTGGTTAGATCACCTGTGAATTGGTTATTATAGTGATGATGTCACTTCCCAACTGAGTAAAGAATAATTCTAATATGGAAGAGATTGAATGCCCCTCAGAACTGGCTGGACCTTAGATCATGACTAACTGTTTAAGCTCACTACTCGGGGATAAGGGAAGTTCACTATCTAATCCTTAGTTCTAATTAGCAAAGGTTTATTGGCTTTCTGTGTTAGATAATCAGTTGTTTATGAGCTTAGTATGGGATTGAGCGTGTTATATCTGCTGATTTATTAATTAATTCTGGACTGCTTGGGCTCCCATAGAATATATAGAACTTGCTTGGATTCCTTTTTTATATCTCACTCTACCACTGTTAGGCACCCAGGATTTATTTCTTGGACAAAAAAAAAAAAAAAATGGATATGCAGTATATCCTTCATTGAAATTCTAGTTCCATCCTTTAATGAGGTGTATGATTTTGGACAAATCTTTTCTTTCAGCTTTGAATTTTTCATCTGTTAAAAAGGGAGAATATAAAAGTAAAATATTATTGAATGCTTAACAACCATGACTGGTATGGGATTAGTCAATAAATGTTGGCTAGACTACCCTGATTCTTGGCAGAGTAAAGGAAGAAGATATAATATAAAGACCAGAATGTCCTTCTATACTTGGTCGGAATACATATTTAAAAATAATGGTTCATGTGTAGTTTAGAGCTAATTACTATAGGTCATAAGAATTTTTAAACTGACTAATAATACAAAATGTATTTGGTCCCCTTGACTGTACCTGTGCCAGAGTATTAGCTTTATGTAATGCTAGTAGACACCATTTATGTTGTATCCAAACAAATGTGTCCTCCTGGAGTTGGTAATGCTCAGCCTGGCTGGTAGTGCACTGTGGCCCTGTCCATGAAAACATTTACACTGCTCCAATCCATACCTATCTGCAGAAACTGACAGAAACATTTTGATTGATTCAGGAAAAGATTGCTAGTAAAGATGTTAGTCTAAGAAAACTCAGATGCTTCCTGCCCATAAAAATGTCCAGATGTGAGATACAGGCATTTACTTTTTTTAATTTAAATTCTTTATTGTTTAAAGTATTACTTATGTCTTCTTTTATCCCCATTGTCCTCGCTCCAGCTATTCCCATCCCCAGCACATGCCCTCACCCCCTACTGTCTGTGTTCATGGGTTATGCTTATATAGATGCATACCAGTCCTTTGGTTGACTTTTTTAACTACCCCCCCACCCTGCCTTCTATCTGAGGTTGGATGGTCTGTTTGATGCGTGTATGTCTTTGGATTTATTTTTGTTCATCAATTTATGTTGTTCATTATATTTCACAAATGAGTGAGATCATGTGATATTTATCTTTCTCCAAATTGGCTTATTTTGCTTAGTATAAACCATGTCCATGCATGCTGTTGCAAATGGTAAGAGTTCCTTCTTTTTTACAACAGCATGTTATTCCATTGTGTAGATGTACCACAGTTTTCTAATCCACTCATCTGCTGATGAACACTAAGGTTGTTTCCAAATCTTAGCTATTGTAAATTGTGCTGCTATGAACATAAGGGTACATATATCATTTCTGACTTGTGTTTCTAGTTTCTTGGGATATATCCCTAGAAGTGAGATTATTAGGTCAAATGGGAGTTCCATTTGTAGTTTATTGAGGAAACTCCATACTGTTTGCCATAGTGGCTGCACCAGTCTGCATTCCCACCAGCAGTGCACAAGTATTCTTTTTTTTCTCCATATCCTCTCCAGCACTTGTCATTGTGGATTGTGGAAGATAGCCATTCTGACAGGTGTTAGATGGTACCTCATGGTTATTTTTATTTGCATCTCTCGGATGATTAGTGACTTTGAGCATGTCTTCATATGTCTCTTGGCCTTCTGTATGTCTTCTTTTGAGAAGTGTCTATTTAAGTCCTTTGCCCCAGGCATTTATTTTTATATTTCTGGTAGAGAATATATACATTTTCTTGAAGACTAAAGTAATGTGATCACTACATGTATATCCCAAAGACAATAAAAAAATGAAAATTTTTGAAAAATTATAATATTTGTAACTAAGAAAAGGAAATTAATTAATATTGGGTGATTGTCAAGAACTATTGACTGTTGAACTCTGAGATTCAATATACATCACTCAGTATATTCTTGAGAACCTAACCTGTGCCATCTGCAGTCTGCAATCCTCAGTTTTGAGCGCTGGGAACAAATGATAAATAAAAAGAAACAAAATGGGGAGAGGGGCGGGACAGGATAGAAGGGATTAATGAGGGGGAAGGGGACATTTGTAGTACTTTCTTTCCGCCCCATTAGTTTTGTTTTTAATCTTTATTGTTGAAAGTATGTCTCCCCCCCCCCATTAATCCCCTCCAGATCACTCTGCCCCAGACATTTGTAATACTTTCAACAATAAAGATTTAAAAAATAAAAAATAGCCCTAGCCCATTTGGCTTAGTGGATGGAGCCTTGGCCGGCAGATTGAGGGGTCCAGGGTTCCTTTAGGATCAAAGGCAAGTGCCTTCGTTGCAGACTCTATTCCCAGCCATAGTCTGGATGTATGCAAGAGGCAACCATGTGTCTTTCTCTCTCTCTGCCTCTTTCTCTCCCTTCCACTCTTTCTAGAAATCGGTGGGGGGCGGGAGGGGGGGGGGGTCCTCAGTTGAGGAGTAACAAAAATAAATAAATAAATAAATAAGAATAAAAAATTAAAAACACACACAAATTCCTAAACCAGGTATAGGTTACAGGAAAAAACAAAACAAACTATTGATTGTTCCCTTGTATTAGGAGCAATAAAGTTTAAAACTATTGAGAAAAATTAAATTCACATTTTTTGTTGTTTTATAAACATTATTTACATGATCTGTCTTTTTCTGTTACATAAATTTCAAACAAATCATTTAATTTATATACTCTCTTCATATTTGTAAAATAAGAGAACTTAATGACCTTATTCAATAACTTACTTTCTTAACATTCTTTGATATGCTGTCATTTTTAAATACTACTGGATCATGGAATTAGAAGAAAATGCATTCCTTTGCTGGAAGCATTTGAAGAATGCAAGAGTTTCTAACAGGAAATAACAATGAGAATTAGTGAATACCTACCTTATAAGTGTAAGAAAATGTGGGAGTATTTGTGTGCATGTGCCTTATTTTGTAAAGAAGGCCATAGCTTTAATGAGCATTTCAAAGTTATTAATGAACACAAAGAGGTCATGTAGAGGAAAAGCTTTGGAATAAGAACTGCTTAAATTCTGTTTATAGATTCCTGTATGTAAATAGCTTACCTCTGGGTTAATGGGGAAATGAAATGAAACAGCATAAGTTAACATATTGAGGACCAGTAGTTTAGTTTTATTGTTAGCTTTAATCATTAGCCAGATAAGTTTCTATTGAACGAATACAAAAAAAAAATATGTTTTACATAAATGTTAAAGGCAACCTTTAAAATTAAATACCCATTGCATTTTGAAGTTATTTACCCAATTTTTCCGAAAATAAGACAGTGTCTTATATTAATTTTTTCTCCCAAAGTTGCGCTAGGTCTTATTTTCAGGGGATGTCTTATCTTTCCATGTGCTAGGTCTTATTTTCAGAGGATGTCTTATTTTCGGGGAAACACGGTATTACATGTTCTTACAAGCTATTATTTATTTATTTATTCATTTATTTTTAAAATATATTTTATTGATTTTTTTTTACAGAGAGTAAGGGAGAGGGATAGAGAGCTAGAAAAATCAATGAAAGAGAAACATCGATCAGCTGCCTCCTGCACACCCCCTACCTGGGTTGTGTCTGAAACCAATGTACATGCCCTTGAATCGAATATGGGACCTTTCAGTTTGCAGACCAACGCTCTATACACTGAGCCAAACCAGTTTTGGCTCTAATATCTTTTTAAAGTATGATACTTTATAAAACACTGTGTAATATGAAGTGAGAATTCTGATGATCTGTCCACTGAGAATTAGTATAAAGGTGTACTGGAATGCATAGTATTCTCATTGTCATTCATTGCCTAAGGAATAAAGTCTAAATTTCTAAACTTGGTATTCAAGAATGCATATTATTATTATTTTTTTTTTTCATCAAACTGCCTTTCTGTCTTCCTTATGCAACATTCTGTTCTCTAGTCAGTCAAACTGGATTATTCAACCTCAAGGACCATAGTCACATTCTTATTCCTGTAGTTTCTTGTTAATGTTATACACGCTACCTAAAGTCCTTCCTGCCAATTTGTCACAGCTATATTTTGCCTGAATGTTAAGGTTCAATTCAAGGCCTACTACCTCACTGAAGCCTTCATTCTTCTTTTCATGAAGATATTTATTTTTACTCCTTTTAATTCCATAGCACTTTGCAATCTCTAATGATTTTGAATATATTTTATTTAACAAAAAGTGTATGTGTGTATCCCATAACTTTTTTCTTAGGATATATGCTTCTTGAGCCAAAGATCACATTTCCTTCAATTCTGTGTGTGCCTAAAACCCAGATAAAGAAAATGATAAATGTATATTTCTAGAATTATTGAATGAGTCCAATCAACTTTTTACCTGTAGACAAAAGTAAATTTCTAATATTCCATGTACATGCAAACAAACCTATATTATTCTATACTGAGAATTTATGATAAGCTCTCTGGCTTGAATGATCCAGAAACTCTAACTCAACAAATAAGGTATTTCCCTTTTCTTAAGAAGAAAATACAGTGTGTACCTTATCTAGCACCCAAGTCAGTGTCTGAGCCTATACTATATAAAGTGTCCTAAAATGACTCAGTTTTTAAAAAGACATTATTGTATATTGTATAAAGTTAGTTAATCTTGCCTTCAGAATAAAAAACTCCCATTAATATTAATCACAGAACCTAGAATTGTTTTCCTCTTTTTCCTTGTGTTCCATTAAAGTGATTCTTTTGTGAAATAACTTCTCTTTCAGAACTGGCTGTCCTGACTGCCTAATCAAATTACCACCCACTCCCTTCCTCACAACTACAGCTCCCTGATCTACTCAGATCCTCAACTGTCTTTGTTCACAGTAAATGAATATTTTAAGAGAAAGTGTCCCAGGGAATACTGTTGTAGAATATTAAGAAGAAATATCTTGCCAGTGGGAAGCCATTACTAATCTCATTTCTCATATTTCCACATAGGACAAAAGTTCAGAAGTCATTTGTTGTTGTTTTTTTCCACTAAAAAATCAGTAAAATAATAAATTGTTAATAATAATTGGTATTAACAATGTGTGTTGATTATTTCATACTCTATAGATGCAGTAACTTAGGTACTGACCTTTCATTTATATAAAAGGTCTTCATCTGGTCAGTGATTCTCTCTCATCATTGATGTTTCTTTTTCTCTGTCCTCCTTCTTCTCTGAAGTCTACATACATTTATTTTAAAAAGGTCTTCATTCCTGGGTAGCCAGAAATTCAATTTTAACTGCATCTCTACTTTTCAGAGTAGAGATGCAGTTAACATTTGGCAAATAGTTCTTAGTCATCTTTAATCTAGGTTTTTTTTCCCCTAAAATATTTTACAAAAAGAGAGAAAGAGGAAAAGACAGCAAAAATTGTTTTGGTGTTAGAAGCATCAAACAGACTGTCAAACCACAGAAGGCATGGGAGGGTGTGTGAGTAGAAAGAGATCAACCAATGAACTTGTATGCATATATGCATAACCCACGGTCACAGACAATAGGGTATGAAGGCTAGGGTGGGGAACAGGAGTGAGCTATAGGAAGTCAATTCGGGGAAAAGGAGGCATAGGTAATACTTTCAATAATAAAGATTTTTTTAAAAAGTGTTGGTGCTAACACTCAATGAATTTAGGTAGGATAAATTTCTTGCCTGTGATGAAAACAATATGAGGAACATTGAAAAACTTATTTATCAACCATAAAGAACATTGTAAGGCAAAAGATATTAGGAGATATTAAAGTTAACACAAAATGGTTCTAGAAATTTGCTTCCCTCTCCCAGTGAGTTTCTGTACATTGTCTTTATCCGTTATCAAAACATGGCACTTGCAACAACAGATGAGACTTCAGAAAACAGAACAAATACACGTAAATACCACATATATACACACAACCAACAACCTTTTAATGGTAAGTAAAATATTTTGATAAGTCCTATAAATCTTTATATTAAACTAGAGGCCCAATGCATGAAATTTGTGGGTAGGGTCCCTAAGCCTGGATGGCAATCAGGGCCAATCTGTTGGGCAACTGGCAGGGTAATGGGGGCAGGGGAGAGGGCACCGCTGCACCTGCCTTGGCCGACCTGGGGCCTTCGGGATGGGGCAGCTCCTGCATTGAGGGTCTTCCCCCTGTGGTCATAGCGACTGGTCATTCCACTGGTTGTTCCACTGTACAGTCAATTTGCATATTAGGCTTTTATTATATAGGATAATGGTTTGTTTATAAAACAAGATAACATTTTTATAAACCTTGATAAACCTGATTTCACCTGCATTAATCAACCTTTGCTTGAAAATGTGAGGACTGCATTAGGTTATTTTTAGGGCCATTTTATCATACATCTCATGCCTTTATAGCATGTAGTTACTAATTTTCCTAATGATGTGACCTTTCAGTAAATGGAGTGTGTTTTCAAATTTCTGTGAGGTACTTGCCTAAAAATAAAGCCAAGTTGTTTGAACTAGGATCCTTCTTTTATCCCAGGTGTCTTTCCTGTTGCAGCATGCTCAAATCAGAGAAAGAAAATAGCTTTGGCAGCATTTACATTAATTTCTGTGCCTCTCTCCATGTCGTCTAATAAAGAATTTAGTGATGTAAGAATTAAGAACTTCCCTGGCTTCCTTGTATTTGAAAATCTTAAAGACAGAGATAAATTTCCCGCATTCTTTTGTACTGACACACAGCACAACTGCACAGGCTCTTCATAAAAAAGGGGCTCAATAAGCCTTGTTGCCTGGTGTCTGGGGCCACATGGCCAAATGGAGAAATCAAAGAAGTGTTTGTACTTTCTCATTTCAAGGGTAGGCAGATTGAGAAAGTAGGTCTTGTAACACTAGCTGATGAGGAAAATGGCTTGGGAATAAAAGGTTCTCTCATTTGGAAAGTTACCAAAGTGTGTTCCAGCATTTTAACCTCAGCTATTCCCTAGCATATGGGCTTAGTTATTTTGCTAAGCAGCAGGAGAAACTGGTGATTGCTTTCTCTGAAAGTCTTGACTAAGGTCTTCCCCCACTTGTAATTTTCATCCCTATGTGAGTCCCCTAATAAAAATTCTAAACCTTTTGCCTCTGAACAGCCAAAAAAATTTCAAGCTGAAGGGTGTTACGGTTTCAAAGATAGTTTCTGCTAAAGATAATGAGTGTTCTAGAGTGCTAATTGAAACAGCTGGAGACAATGGTTATTTTCCAAATATCCCAGGGGAGTCCAGTGTGCCAAGGTGATGGCATAAATAAGCTAAATGAATGGACTTTGGTTTGTTGAGCCAGAGACCAAATGCAGGAATTTTAAGGAAGAAATGTTGTTATGCCTTGAAAATTTGATAAGCACCATTCATAAATTAATATAAAAATTCTGTATAACACAGATGAAAGTGCTCTACCATATGTTAGTACTTCCTTTGTTTAGAATCTTGCTGGGGTACAAATACTTGTTATCATTGATATGAAAAAATTAATGGATTATTCTGATTTAATTCACATTTTTAATGAGAGATACACAGAAAACTATTTTGATTTTAATTCACTCATTTATGAATTAATAGTTATTGAATGCATACTATAAAGAAGAGAGAGTGAAGTTGTAAAGATGAATGATAGCCTGACCCATGTGGCTCACTGGTTGAGCACCAATCTATGAACCAGGAGGTCACAGTTTGATTCCCTGTCAGGACACATGATTGGCTTGCAGGCTCATCCCAAGTAGGGGGCATGCAGGAGGCAGCCAATTGATGATTCTCTCTCATCATTGATGTTTCTATCTCTCTCCCCCTCTCCCTTCTCTGAAATCAATAAAATATTGGGTCGGCAGCTAAGTAATTGCGGATTTTTTAAAGAAAATCAAAGACAATTTTTTCATGGAACTAAATAACTTTATTCTGTAATGTATTGCCCATTTTGATCAATGACCTTTTGCCATCTTTCAGGCAGCATCATAATCCCACGTTCAAAAAACTTCTGGTTTTTATTAGCAAAAAACTGAATCAGGTACGATTTGACATCATCATCATTATTGAAATTTTTACCATTCAAGGAGTTTTGTAAAGATCGAAACAAAAAGTAATCAGATGGTGCAAGGTCAGGACTATATGGTGGATGTGGCAAAACATCCCAACCAAGCTCCATTAATTTTTGCCGAGTGACCAAAGATGTGTGTGGCCTTGCATTGTCATGATGGAATACAACACCTTTTCGATTTGTCAATTCCGGCCGCTTTTCTTCAACTGCATTGTTTAATTTCGTTAGTTGTTCAATGTAGACATCAGAATTGATCGTTCGGTTGGGTGGTAAGAGTTCAAAGTAGACAATTCCTTTGTAATCCCACCAAACTGATAACAAAACCTTCTTTTGATGAATATCAGCTTTTGATGTTGTTTGAGTTGGTTCACCTGGCCTGCTCCACGATCTTTTCCGCTTGATATTGTTGTAAACAACCCATTTTTCATAGCCAGTTATCAGTCGTTTTAAAAATGGATCATTTTCATTACGTTTCTTTAGCAAATCGCAGCTGCTAAAGCATTGCGTTAACTGTGATTCTTTCAGTTCGTGAGGAACCCATGTATCGAGTTTTTGAACATAGCCAAGTTGTTTTAAGTGATTTTCAATGCATGTATGTGATACATGAAGCTTCTCTGCAATCTCACATGTTGTACTGTGACAGTCCAAATTGATTATTGCTTTGATTAGGGCGTCATCAACTTCAACTGGACGACCAGAGCGTTTTTCATCTTTGAGTGAAAAATCACCAGAACGAAATTTGGCAAACCAATTTTGACACTGCTGTTCTTTTAAGGCTTTGTCACCATAAACAGCACATAACTTTTTATGAGCTTGTGATGCGTTTTTCCCTTTGCGGAAATAAAAAAGCAAAATATGACGAAAATGTTCCTTTTGATTTTCCATTTTTCAACGAACGCCAAACAAAAACTACAAAACAGATCAAAAAACTTTTTTTACTGATTAACAGCTGAATAGCCAACTATCAAATAACAAAATGTGTTTTACATTTGTACTACGTCTGCAAACCTAAAAATTCAACTGAAGCCATATATGTGTGAAACCCGCAATTACTTAGCTGCCGACCCCTAAAATAAAAGATTTTAAAAAAGATGAATTTTGATCTAAAGAATTTACAAATAGTATGGAATAAACCATACTATTTGTAAATTCTTTAGATCAAAATTCATCTTTTTAAAAATATTTTTTAAAATTAACCATGTACATACAAAACTATAGTGATCAATACCACATAAAATTCTATTTATTTCAATTTTTTTGGTCAAAAATTTAATTAAACATATAACTCCATTTTCTTGATTTGTAAGTAAGCTTACTATTTAGATATAGATATAATTGGGCCTTTTAATGTTAAATATAATTGGGCTTTTTACATTATCAAATTTTAATTTTCTCATTCTAAACATCAGTTCTCATTACACAACAATATAGAAAATAACAAAAATTGAAATGAATAGGTTGTAACTGCATAACAATTAATGTAGCAATATCAATGCTGAGAGAAACTGAGTTCTGCTAAGTTAACTGAGATATTTCAGTAGTATATCTTAGGTACTCTAAAATGTGAATAACACATTTTTGCCATTCAATTTAGATTATAAGCCCACAAGGCTGAGGGATCTTAATGTTTTGAGAAGCTGAATTAATTGTCAGCATAAGACCAAAATAGTTTAAAAATATTGACAGTTATAAAGAACTTATGTAACACATATTACTAGCATTTCCATTGCTTACAAGGAACATGGTCTATACTAAGGCAAAAAAAAAAATATATTTGAATTTCCTTTACTAAAAGCAACATTAAAAAAAATTAAACCCAAGTGAAATTAGGATATGGAGGTGACATTGTAAAATTAAAAAATCCAGGTTCCAATCCCAGCTGTGTGAATTGAACAAGTCAACCTGTGGATTGACATTTATAAACCTTAAAATAGCCAACATTCTCTTGTTTTATATTTATCACTATTTTTTGTTTTGTATTTATCATTATTTTTCTGAAATTATTTTTTATGTTTAATATTATGTTTATCTTTATTCCTGGAATTTTGTTTTTTCTGCACAAAAATAGTGGCCTCTAATTGCTGCTGTTTTCACAGGGGCAGAAATCACCTATCCTCCATTATGTGCTTACTACCGGTAGTAGCCCATTGAGTGATATTGCATGAAGTAGGCTGGGAATCACAGCACTTGGCTTCTGTGGGAGGCAAAAGCAAGCGTTGATGCCCGGAGGGAGCTGCACTGCTTCCCTCGGAGTCAGACCCACCATCTCCTCTCTGGCCTATGCTGGGCCACAGAGGCTGCGGGCTAGAGCATCACTTCGGTGATAGGGCAAGCGTCCCATCCCAGCCACTCCATTCCCACTGCTCAGAGGCCCTCTGTTGCCATAGCAATGAAGCAAGCATCCCACACTGCCCACTCACAGCAGTAGCCACCCCAGGACTGAGGGACTCTGATGAGGCTGAGAGGACTGGGTGCTGCCATCTTGTGGCTATGGGTGCTGCAATCTTTGTGGCAGAGTGATGGTTAACTTGCATATTTCCCTTTTATTAGATAAGATTATCCTCAGTTAATTCCAAAATTGGCAATTTTTGGATTCTCATGCATCGTGTTATTTTTCTAGGCCTGTTGTAACCAAGTACCACACACTGAGTAGCTTAAACACCAGAAATTCTATCTTCTTATTGTTTTGTAGGTTAGAAGTCCATGATTAATATGTCTGCAGGATTGGTTCCTTCTGAGGGCCATAAGGAAATGATCTGTCCTGGGTATCTTTGGTTTGTAGATGGCTATCTTTCTGCATTCTTCCCTCTTCTTATAAGGACATCAGTTATGTTGCATGAGAACCCACCCCTGTGATCTCATTTCAATGTAATTACCATTTTGAAGACCCTGTCTCCAAATAGTTACATTTCAAAGTGCTGTAATTAAGTCTTCAACATATAAATTTTGAGGGAGAGGGACCCAGTTTAGCTTACAACATGTATTATGATCGGTTGAGAGATTTATATAATTTTTGTTTCAAAGATCACCGAATGGCATTACAAAACACCTAGCAATTAGAATAAAATATGAATATATATACCATGCTAAAAAATACTCATTACTTGAAGTACTTATTCTATTCTATTATGTCTTTTAAAGTGGAATTATTATTCCAAACCACAATACCCTTCAATGAGCCAAGGAAAAGAAAACATCTATTCAAAGAGCAAACAAATTAACCAGCATTTAATGCCAGTCTCATGCCCTCTAGAGGTGCTCTATATTGGCTAGTAGTCTATTTTCTTCTAACCATATGGTTTTGTGCAGATGATTTAGCACAAAAATAACCTTCTTCGGTGAATAGCAGTGCTGTGTGCAGAAAGCTCACCCTTCCTTTTTAAACCGCTCAGAGGTATAACCCCCACAGGAAAGGCATCTGTCCTCCAGCAACAGTTAAAAAAAAATCAAGGTTATAGATGTGACAACTCACTGAAATGTCACGGAATCATTTTCTAAACAGAAGTTGGCCATGCCTCTCTATTGATGTCTAAAACTTTAACAGTTACACACAAGCTCTCTCTAGATCTGAGGGGTTGATTTTTATAAGTAACTTTTTTTTGCATTTTAATATTTTATTCTGGTTTATTAAAACAATGCAAAATTATATAGCCTACTACCCACCCCCACACACATTTTTTTAATTTGTTTTTTTATTTAAGAATAAAGACTTGTGGGTATATAAGCACTTTCAGTAAATTGCACAATTTTGTAACAAGTAAGTATTCATAATAGAGATATGTGGCCCTAAGTCTGTTTCTGGCTTTATTGTAGAATTCCTTTGAAATGGAGAAAATGCAATAATTTTTAAGCTATAGCATTTATATTTTTAAAATGAAGGCAGAAAGAGTAAGTATGTCAAATAGCTAATACAGAGATAAAACAGTAGAGCCCACACTAAATCTAAGCCAGCTCCCAGCGGGCTGACTTCTGTATGACAGGAAAAAGGATCCTGATTAGTCTCACAGCACTTTTCACACATTCGTTCACCAGATGGGTTGTACTAGGTAGTATTCTGCATTCTTGGGATAGACCAGTGAATACTGTAAAAAACAAGGGCTTTTGCCCTCATAGATTTTATATTTTAGTAGGAAGAGGTTTGCAATAAACAATAAGCACAAAAAATTACATAAATGATATAGTTATGTTAATCTGTACAAAAGAGAAGTAGAGCAAGCTAATATAAATCAGGGCGTGAGGGGTTGGATTTTAAATGAGAGGTCAGGATAGGGCTTCAAAGGTGTTAGGCCACACCACTTATATAACAGAGGGGGGGAAAAACATTGCCTGAAATGAGCATTTTCTTATTAATTATTTTTCCTTAAAATTAGTTTTTAGAGTGAAGTATGAAAAATTTAGCAAAGCCCATGCAGGATTTAAGATATTTTATTGATAGCATTTTTTTGTTCATCTGTTTAATAAATGGTAGTGCTCTATGCCTATAGTTTTCCATTATCCCTAAGGAACCTGATTTGAACTAGCTGACTAGTTTCCCATCTCCCTTTCCTAACATTAAACCTGTTCCTCACATTTCAATTCTGTATCTCTAGACATGCGAATGTCACTGATATTGCAAAATCACAAGGCATTTTTATCTTGCAGGCAACTCTTTGTAGTCTTTGTTCATTGTTGTCTAGAAGACATAAAAGGAAAATAAAAGCCAAACTTCCAAATAAAAATTATCAATGGTAATATGTTACTGAATAAAACCAACGTACAGATTCTTCTACATTAATTTGCTGTTAGCAATGCAGAGCCACCAATTCAATGTTTTATGGCAGGTCTCAAAAGAAAGTTCCTAAGTCCATGCATGTTAACAAAAGGGCGAAATTGTATTTTTAAGGAGAGAAACAAGCGAAGATAAAAGATCACAAAGACAGAGAGGGTACCTTGAAGATATACAATGCTCTATGAAGCTGGCAAAACATATGAGATATCTAATTCCAGCTGTCAGAGAGGATCACATTGATTTTTGTGTCTGTTGTATTCATTCTTAGGGTTCTCTCAATGGAGTCTTATTTATTTAGCTTTTATATAACCTATCTTTTTCAGGACAAAGTTAATAGTACTTTCCAGTAAGAAAAAAGGTACTTAGTTTAAATTGGAATAGTTGAGAATCCATTTTGCTTTGGTTTAGATTTAAGAAAATGAAAAGGCTTAGACATTTTCAAGGTAAAGAAGTCAAAAGAAATAAAGGAACCCTAACTCACTGTCCTAAATGCTGGGTGTCTTTGTCCGCCTCTACATGCTTTTGTTAGTCAGTATCTGATCCATCTATTTATGGCTTCCCCAACCTGGATCACACAAAACTACTCTGAGAATGAAAAGAGTATCATGACTCAGTTAAAAATAGTTCTTTTGTAAGAAAGCTTTTAAAAACTGGCCAAAAATCAAACCCAGACCCTGACCAAAAGAATCTGTTTAGAAAATATAATCCGTATTTATAGATGATTCAGTACTGTTTTCACAAAACAATGTTTCCTAAAATACATTGGTGATAGCTTATTAAACAAGACATTTTACTATCTTACTTTCACAACATGACACAGTTATTCTAATGGTACTCATAAAGAGAAAATGTAATTGTTTTATTTGGCCAAAATATTGATATATTTTTGTCAATGTTATATTAGATCTTTTTATTGCAGACTGAGGGGTTTTGTCTTTAGAATTCTTGTAATGAATTCAATGGGTTATTTAAATATCTGGTTTGGTATATAACTTAATCTCAAATGTTAGACTGTATAATCTAATCATATTTTTACTGGCCTAATTACCTAACAATAAAACAATAGCTCAAGTAATATTTTATAGTTTAGTTAACTATACCAAGAAGAGAATAATTTTGCAAAGTTCCAAAAATGGTGGATTTTCTGCAATCAAATTGGTGGAAATGTGGGTTACCATTGTGATTGTTTATTAAGTAAAAAAGTTGAATCTGTGAATCATATATATATATATATATATATATATATATATATATATATATGGCAATTCTAGGGATTATATTATATTGTTCAGATCCCCAGAAAGTCTGTTTTATATATTCTATAGGATAGCCTAGTTGGGTAGATTCTGCACAAATTTCATGAGCTTAAAGAAAGAATAGACAATGAGGAAAAATGTCTCAGAATTCTTTTATTGTGTGTCCCAGAAGTCTTACAAAACCACTAACAGATACAATAGGACCTCTTGTAAATGGAATTCTAGAATGTCAGAAGAAACATTTGGAACTGACTTCTTGACTCTTTGAAGTCAACAACCCCTGGAACATGGGTGATATGCAGAAACCTCGGGAGATAAAACTGATAATGTAAACAAGTTAAAAACAAAGTCCAATAATCGATTTTTTTTAAAAAAGCCTACTCTTTCCTTAAGGAAACAAACATATGCAAGCTCTTTTCCTAAAAACCATTCTATACCAGTGGCCAGGTCTAGAAGAAGAGGTCAAAGAACTATCATTAGCATCAGATAACTGGACCAAAATAAAGTGTCTGTTTCCTTCATAGCACTTAAAACTCCACAAGAAACTTTATTGTATGGTAAGGATAATTTCATCTGTGCTGAGCAGAGACATTTAGGGAAGAAGATATATGAACTAACACACCTACAATGTGTAAAATTCTCATATATATATATATATATATATATATATATATATATTATCAAATTATAATCCTGAGATTAACTCCATGAGTAAAGACCCATCTCCTAAAGCTGAGAAATGAAAAAACTGAGGCACAAAGGTCATGTGACTATGTCAATGATAAACCTGAGAAGTGGTGCAGATAATCATGACTCTGGTTACCAAACCTGGACTTCTACTACATCACAAATGTTGGTGCTGTGCTTGGAACTTGATTTAGAAGTTATGTATGTCTTACAGGAAGTTGTGAAACAGATATCATTGTCTTATTATTATCCCATTAGTATTCTTATTTTACAGAAGAGGAAACAACTTGTAAGGTTTAGAGGAGTGGTTTTCAACATTCACTCACCATCAGAATTGCATGACAAGGTTTGAAAAAGGTTTAATCAAGGGATCCATGCCCAAATATTCTTACTTAGTCAATCTTTCCTGATGAATTTGTAAAATTTTTAAACCTTTTCAGGTAATTTTAACATGGCACTAGAGTTCAGAAACACTGATTAATGAACACTTTTAATAGTTGAAGAGCAGGGATGTGAACTTCTATTTCTCTATGCTGTACCACTATGTGAAGCCAGGAAATAGGTGAGATTTATATGTTGTTATCAATTTATTGACATTATGTAATTTAATGCTTACAGTAATGCTCTTTGATAAATATTTACCACCTGGTGGTTAATAGACACACATAAAATGACACTATTTATTGTTACAAAGCAGTCAGTATAAATTTATCAGCTTAAAATAACACATGTTGAGGAATTCTACTTTCAGAAAGATGGACTAGATTTTTTTTTTTCTTATCCCTTCTGCTAAGTACAAGTAAGATCCCTGAACATTATAGAATATAAATCAAACAAGAAAACTCTGAAAGGTAGAGAGATGAATGTAGACTGGTAACATGGGCTCCTGTGTTGTCTTTTGTTTGTTAATTTTTTAAGATTCCATTGTTTGTTTACCATTATGACAGTTGTGATTAGATTGAATTTTTAAAAATATTTTTCTTGACTTAAAATATATTCACTTAATGTGTAGTTTATTCACATAAAAGGTTCAATTCAATGGTATTTAGTATGCTTACAGATATGTGCAACCTTTACTGGTACTGCAATCAATTTTAGAACAATTTCATTAGCACTAAGAGAAAGTCCATATCATTTAGCTATTATCCACTCTGTCCTTACCCTCTCAGCCCTAATAAACCATTATATTACTTTTTTTCTCTATAGACTTTCCTATTCTGGATATTTCATGTAAATAAAATAATATCATGTATGGTCTTTTGTGACAGGCTCCTTTCACTTAGCATAATGTTGTCAAAGTTTCTTTATGTTGTGGCATATGCCAGTAGTTCATTCATTTTTATGGATAAATTATATTCCTTTGTACAGATGCATTACATTTTGTTTACCCATTCATCTATTGATAACATTTGAGTCATTTTCACCATTGGCTAATGTGAGTAAAAAATTCGAGGAACATCTACTTACAAGTTTTTGTTTGAACACCTGTTTTCAATACTTGTGGGTATATACCTAGGAATGAAATTGCTGAATCATGTGGTAACTCTTCGTCTAATTTTTTAAGAAACTACCAAATGTTTTGCACAGCAGTTATATCAGTTTATATTCTAGCCAGTGACATATGATGGGTTCACTTCTACATTTCATCACAAACACTTGTTTCTATCTGCTCCTATCATGCCTACTTCTACTACTACTAGTATTACTACTACTGCAACCATCATCAACACCTCTATCCAGGTGGGTGTGAAGTAGTATCTCATTGTAGTTTTTTTTTTTTTAATGTTTTTTTTATTGATTTTTTTACAGAGAGAAAGGGAGAGAGATAGAAAGCTAGAAACATCGATGAGAGAGAAACATCGACCAGTTGCCTCTTGCACACCCCCTACTGGGGATGTGCCCGCAACCCAGGTACATGCCCTTGACTGGAATTGAACCTGGGACCTTTCAGTCCGCAGACCGATGCTCTACCACTGAGCCAAACTGGTTTTGGCTCATTGTAGTTTTTTTTTATTTCCCTAATGGTTAATGATGTTGAACCTTTTTCATATGCTTGTTGCCCATTTATATATCTTTGGAAAACTATCTTTTGTTCATTTTTTAATTGAGTTGTCTTTCTTTTTGAGGTTGAGTTATAAAAATTCCTTATGTATCTGAATACTCTTATGAATATACAAGAGACCCAATGCATGAAATTTGTGCAAGAGTAGGCCTTCCTTCCTTCCCCCGGCTGTTGGCACCGGCTTCCCTCTAGCACCTGTGACCCGGGCTTCCTTTGCAGCCCTGGCTTCATCGGGAAGGTCGTCTGGAAGGACATCCATTCTAATTAGCATATTACACTTTTATTATTATAGCTAGCTTGGAATCAAACTTTAAATTGATAACAAGAAAATTTCCAAACACCTGGAAAATGATGCAGCACGTTTCTAAATAATTTGTAGATCAGAGAGAACACCACAAGGGAAATTTTAAAATATACGTTGAACTGAATACAGTGAAAATACAACATGTTAAAGTTTGTGGGGTAAATCAGTGCCCAGAGGGAAATGTACGCCATTAAATGAGTTTATTTGAAAATAATAAAATTCTCAAATCAATAACCTCTAACCATTTTGTATGAATATACAAAATTGTTCTAAAATGTACATAAAAAGCAAAGGAACTCAAACAGGTGAATCAACTTTGTAAAAGGGGGATAAAGAGGAGGAAATCAGCCTACTAGATTTTAAGAATTAGCATATACTATATATTAAAAGGCTAATATGAAAATATACTGAACAGCGGGATAATCAGTCACTATGACGTGTGCTGACCACCAAGGGGCATACACAGAATATAGCGGGCGTTGGTTACAGCGGGATGGTGAAGCAGGCAAGTGGGAGCAGCAGACCAAGGTGGGGCACTGGTCATTGTCATCAGGGCGAGCCTCTGGTGGTTATTGAAAATTATATGCTCCCACATGCTGTGGTCCCGCCCGGTGTTTGCACCTGCTGCAGGTGCTGGTCCCACTCGTACCTGCAGCCTGCTCTGGAGCTGCCACTTATACCTGCTGCTGGCACCCAGCACCGGTACTGATTGTTTGGCACCATCAGTGGGTGCAAGTGGTGGCTGCCAGCCCCAAACACCCCTGAGGGCTTATTCACCTTCCCCTGCTCCTGAAGGGGCAGCAGCTGTCGCTCACACCCACTGACAGTGCTGACCCTGCTCGTACCCGCTGCTGGCACTGGCCCCAATCACTCCATGCCACTAGCGGGGCTGGCTCCATCAGCACATGGGAACTCCAGTGGCAAGAGTGGGGCTGACAGCAGAGAGGAGACTGGTGGCCTTGGCAGGAGGGGCTGGGTGAGGGCATGGATGATGGGTTGAGACTCACCCCTGTGCCCACAGTGGCCTCGAGGCCCACAGTTCCTTTCAAGGTGCACAAATGCATGCACTGGGCCCCATGTAGTTACGCAAAAGAGGCAACGTAAGTATCCCTATAGTGATGGAACTATTTTGTATCTTGACTGTGGCAATGTCAATATCTTGGTTGAGATCATGGTACTATTTTGCAAAAACTTTCCATTTGGAAAAACTGGGCAAATAATACAAAATGCTTCTGTGTAATATTTTATACAACTACATGGTAATTCACAATTATCTAAACATTAAAAGTTTAATTAAAAATATTTGCATTTATTGCCTCACATTTTCTGTGGGTTAGACATCCAGGCGTAGTTAACTGGGTAATCAAAGTGTCAGGCAGAATTGGGTTCTCAACTGAAGACTTGACTTGGGATGAATCTGCTTTCAAACTCAAGTATTTATTGGCAGCATTCACTTTTTTGTGGATTGTTAGATGGGAGGCTTCAGTTTCTTACTGGAAGTCAGTCAGAGGCTGCCTCCAACGTCTTGTCATGTGGCTTTCCTAATACGGTCACTTGCTTCACCAACACCAGTCAGCGAGAGCCCTGGCCAGTTTTGCTCAGTGGATAGAGCATCATAGGTTGGAAGACTGTAGGGCCCTGGGTTCTATCTGGTCAAGGGCATGTTCCCTGGTTGCAGTCTGGATCACTTGCCCTCGTCGGGGCACGTGTGGGAGGCAGCCAATCGATGTGTCTCTCTCACATCAATGTTTCTCTCTCCCCGTCTCTTCCTCTTCCTTCTACTCTAAAAATTAATGGAAAAATACCCTCTGGTGAGAATTAACAACAACAACAATAACAACAAACAAACAAAAAGCCAGTGAGGGAGGGATACTCTAAGCCAGACAGATGTCATAATCTTATGTAAGATAATCATAGAAGTGATATTCCATCATCTTTGCCTTCTTCTATTGGTCAGAAGCAAGTTGAAGTTCCGTCACATAAAGGGAGGGGATTGGATAAGGTCATAAGGACCAGGAGACAAGGATGATTCAGGCTTTGAGTCTCTACTGAACATATATTTATATGCAGTCCTTTAAAAAATCATTGGTTTTGTTTTATTTATTTATTTTTTAAAATATATTTTATTGATTTTACAATAAAATATATTGTAAAATATATTTTACAATATATTGTAAAATATATTGGAGGGGAGGAATTGAGAGGTTCAGAGAGTTAGAAACGTCGATGAGAGAGAAACATCGACCAGCTGCCTCTTGCACACTCCCCACTGGGGGTGTGCCCACAACCAAGGTACATGCCCTTGACCAGAATCGAACCCGGGACCTTTCAGTCCGCAGGCCGACACACTATCCACTGAGCCAAACCGGTCCCGGCTGGTTTTGTTTTAATTTGGAACGTGTCCCCTACTTTCTTACATATTGGCAGCTATACAATATGATTTGGAGTACAGTATTGCCAACTATGTTCTACATATATAATAGATCTTGGAACTTGGAGGAGCCCAGGACATTTTTATTAAGAGATAAGATGTATTCAAACAGATTGGAAAATACTGTGTCATATTTACATTAGGTATTTTTAGACTATATGTTAAATCTCTTAGAGTTCTAGAGAACTAGTTATATTGCTGTGTGTAATTTAGTAATCTGAAGAGGTTAATGCAATACCCCCCAAAATAATGGTTGGCAAACCACGACTTGTGAGCCACATGCGGCTCTTTGGCCCCTTGAGTGTGGCTCAACCACAAAATACCACGTGCGGGCATGAATGTACAGAGCTACTGAAACTTCGTGGCCCATGTGCAAAAGTTGGTTTTCAGCCTGGGTGAGTCTATTTTGAAGAAGTGGTGTTAGAACACTCAAGGGGCCAAAGAGCAGCATGTGGCTTGCGAGCCGCAGTTTGCCGACCACTGCCCCAAAACAACATTATCATTTGAAAAAAGTTCATCCTTTGAAAGAAATTTTTTCTACTGCAACTTTTTTTTACCTCTGTGGAAAAACTTCTTTTTAGAAAACCTTTCAATTGCTTTAAAAAGCTTGCAAATCTTTTCAAAATAGAAAAAGTTTTTTGTAGAGTGAATCCATTCAAGTTTCCAGTGACCTAGTAGTTATATTCAAAATACAATTCATCAATTAAGTAATACACTTTACATTTTTGTGAAGCTTTGCATTGTTCACCTGTCTTTACTAAAAACTAAAATATTCTTTTTTTTTAGAAAATTATATGACACTTTCATTCTTCTTATACATCCTTTGTATGTGTCAGCACTTCTTAAATATGCCTTCTGATGCCTCTGAGAATAAACTTGAAATATTTCATAATGCTCAAATAATATAGATCATTTGGAAATAAAAATGACAAAAAAACATAATCATCGTTATTATCATAATATGAATAACTCAAAAAAAAATACCTGCTATCTGGTTGCTCTAATCTCTAACAAAAATTATGTAAGACCAGAAATAAAACAATTCCCTTTGTTTTCTCTCTCCTCTAAAAAGAAGAGAAAGGAAAGAAAGAAAACAAGGTATTTCTTCTTTTTATGGAAAGAGACTTGTCTCATCCTGATGAGTCACTCCCCATATGTCCCTTCTATGCCTTGCCTGATCTAACCCTGCACTGCACACTCAGGCTGCTTTTCCTCTTGCTGATTGCTGGCCCCTTTTATATCATCTCCCATGAACCACTAAAACATGATCACTGATGAGAAGCACCTTCTACTAAAATTTTAGGAGTTAATAGAGAGATTTGTGGCACAGTACTGAACAAAATCACTGTACATGTATTGTTAACATCAGGGTTCCTCAAAGTTTCTTAGCTCTCTCTGTGTTGGAGAATTCTTTAAATGACTAGTATTTTTATCTGGTCTCTGACCTGTGTTATGATGCTGGGCCTCCACTCCTAAGGCTTTGTCATTTCCACAAAAATATCTTGCTGTTACCAATTATATTTATCTATTATGCAGAGCATTCTACTATCCTCCTACATCACATTCATGGGACTTGGCTTTCATAATTCTAAAAGCATCTATCTTGATGTTCTTCTATATAAGAGTAATTCTTTGCTTAAAAGTAAGAAAAAGGAACAACTTTTCTTCCAGCTATATAATAATAACTGCCACCATTCATTGAGCATAAAATGCTCATAATTATCATTTATTGAGCTAGTCCATAATGTGGTAGATCATTCTATGCATTTTACATATTACATATTTGAGTCATTTAATTCTTAAAATAATTTCATTTTAATGCTAGTAGCCCTGCTCACGAGTCTGTGCACCAGTAACTTGCCAGTAGCTCACTGATGCCTTCCAGTAGCTCTCTGCCCACTACCCTGCCCCACTCTCCCGCCTCCCCCTCATAGCTTGCTACCCTGCCCCCTCCTGTAGCTCTCCACCACCCACTCACTGTGCCACCCTCCTGTAGCTCCCTCCAACCCCCCACACCCTCTGGTAGCTTGCGGCCTTGCCCTCTCCTATAGCTTTCTGCCACATGCTTATAGCTCGCTGCCACATCTTCCTGCCGATTCGTGATCCAGTCATTACACAGTCGGTCATTATGCTTCAGGGCTTAATGACCATTTGCATATTACATCTTTATTATATAGGATAGTGATTATGAAAAAAATTATATGATTTAAAAGTATATTCCAACAATACTACTAGAAAAAAATTCTAATTTCCCCCAGGTTTTAAGAGTAAGAAGTTTGGGTAGTTTTCCTGGTAAGTGGAAGAGCCAGGTAGATATTTCCCTGGCTCCAGAATCTTCCAAATTAATCTCAAAACCTCACTATGTACAACCCTGGATTGCTTTGAAGAAAGATGTGTACTTATGATATAATTTTTTGTAGTAGCTAGGATAATACCCCCTCCTCAGAAGTCTACGTCATAATTTCAGAAATCTATGACTATGTTGGATTATGTGACAACAGGGAGTTAAGATAATAGAATTAAGGTTGATAATTGCTGTTGTGTGTTTCTCGGCATCTTGAAGGGTTCAGGAATCTGAAGAAGGTGCTGTGTATAAATTAAGAGTCCAGAGACAAAACATAATTTTGGAAGGCATTTGGGGACCAAAGAAACTTGGCTAAAGAAATCAAGTTCTCTCTTGTCTCAGGACCCCTTGCTTTTTATTAACACAAATTGTCCTAAGACACAGTAGATATACACATCAAAGACCAGGTTTTAGTATACAGAATCCATTGTCAGATTGGAGGAATTGCCTTCAGCTGTTCAGGTGTTTAGTCAGTAGAAGGCAATAACATGTAGATTGAAATGCTCTCAGCTGTCTGGCAGCAAGAAATCATTTATGCATCATTTACAGGTTTGGGGAAATGCCCTCTGCTATCTCCAGATGATTCAGCCTGCAGACATACTGGACATGGCTTCCGGCAGATAATCAGCTGATCTTAAAATAGAGACATTATTCTTGATTATTCAATGAACCCAATGTAAGTACAAATGTCTTTTAAAATGGGGAAGACTGAGAGAGAGGAGTCAATGTCAGATTGATTCTGGGTAAACAAGATTTGCCTGGTCATTGCTGGCTTTGAAGATGGAAGGAGAACAGGAGCTAAAGAATGGAGGCAGCCTCAAGAAAGTGAAAAAGTCAAGAAAATAGAATCTTCCCTAGTTTCCAGAAAGAAACAGGGCCCTGCTGATACCTCAGGTTAGCCCAATGGGACCCATTTTGGATTTCTGACTTCCAGAACTATATCATAATATATTTATATTGTTTAAGCCACAAAGTTTATGATAATTTGTTACAGCAATAGTAGGAAGCTAATATATCTGTTTTAACTTTTTTGTTATCTCTTATTCCATTGTCTTCAGTAAGAAAAATATGCTTGATTGATGGGTCAGTTGACACATGACATTGACCCTATCTCTTTTCACAATGTTCCCTTCCTTTGACACTTCCAAGTAGAACTTGGATTATTGTTTCTTCCAGAGCCTAACCATTTTTAATTCCCATTTTATTTGTCATTAAAAAACAATAAGTCTTCTTTGGAATTTAGGCTTTCAAACTTTTTTTTTCAGCCAAAGAAAACAGAAGGTATGGCAACAAAGAATTCTTTAGCTGGCATAAAGCTTAGAACAGGTGAAACATGAAAACTGACTTTTTTAGGTAGAAGTTGTCTAGGTAAGGGGAGGAAATATGAATGGGAGTATGGTCAAGACAGTCAGGGTCAAAAACATGGTCCAATACACAAAATGCTCAAAGTAGAAGAGCACAGGAACAGACAATGCAAATGAGGTGGGTATGAGAGATAAAATTGGAAAGGATCATAAGCCAAATTGTAAAGGGGTGTGATTGCCGTTCTAGAAAATTTGGATTTTTATCTTGGAGCATGTAGGTGATCTGGGGAATATTTAACCCAAGAAGAACTTTAACATAGTTGAGTTTGGAAAGTAAATGGTACAGGAAATGCAGTGAATGGAATTATATAGCATGCCTGGAGGCTGGGAAATAAGGTAAGAAGATAACAATAGTATATATGTTGGAACTATTGTTTATATATATAAAACAGTGACTCTAGGATTGGCAAGAAGTGGAGAGATTTGAAAGACATCAAGAAGATAGTTAGTGGTACCTGTTGACTAATGTGGACTGTAAGAAAGCAAAAGAAGTCATTTTGCAGGCTTGCACAGTAAGATGTATAATATGTTCACTGATCTGGGGGATATTGTATATTTGAGATAGAAGATGTGGTGTTTGGTCTTGGTTAAGTTTGAGTTACTCTGAATCATTCTGTTGAAAATGTGAATAAGTACCCACTTTCTTCTGGATTTTTATGCTGAGTTCTTATTAAGTATCTGTCAATTTGCAGGACCTACTTCTTGCAAACTGATAGATTATCTGAGTCTTCCTTTGGCATGTATTGTGCCAGCCTCTGCCAAGTAAGCTGTGACAATGTGTAGACCTCTTTTATTAATTAAGTCCACTTTTGTGGTGTATTGGCAAATTAACAAAATAATTAAACATTGGAATATCATTAAAACATAGTGAAAAATCACATAGGGTCCTGATATTTTATCAAGAAGTATGGAACAGATTGAAGTTTAGGAAATAACAAAATAATATGGCTGAAGCAAATGTAATAGACAATGACATCACATGAACTTCTATGAGATCAATATGACATGTGGGACACTTGGTGAAAATGTCTTATTGACTCCTTCAATGTTGTTGTTTGGCTCCTACAAAAATGTGAGTATGATTTAATAATGTCAGATCAATGACAATACAACCTGTTAATCTAATGTAGTGTTCTGTTTATTGAACTGACTGGTATTATTTGCACCTCACAAAATAAAAATAAATTGTTCTAGTGTTAAAGGTGTGTTGTTAGTATTTGTTGAGGATTACCTACTAACATAGTTTGTGCTGAATGTGGTGGGGAAATTCAGAAAATATAAGATATGATTCCTATCACCAGAAAGCTTACATATCTTTTAGGACATGTAAGGCTAACAAGCACAGGAAACCATTGAAATGACATAAAAAATCTAAAATCAATTATCGATGTATCTTATACAAGAGGAATTCAATAAATGCTTGCTAAATTCACTTGTAATATTTTTTATTATTATGACAATTCTAGAGAGCAAAATATTATTCACTTTATAGAAAATATATATTCCTGAAAATATATATACAGGGTGGAGTAAAATAGGTTTACAGTTGTTTGTATGGGAAAAAATACCATACTTAATAAATAATAATATAAGAATAAATGTGCTTCATATTCTCACAACTGTAAAACTACTTTTGCCCCTCCAACCCCCAATATATTACTTAGAAGTTTATAAAAGGTAAAGGTTATTTGCTGTTTAGCTAATCAACCAAAGTATCAACAAGCCACATCTACTAATTGCTGATGTTATATTTCTAGCATGCTACTTTAGCATTATTTAAGAATATCCTGTAATAAATGAGTGCATGTACTTAAGCCAGCACGATAATTGAGGCTTGGGGGCCTTTAAAAATTAGTTTCTATAAACAGCCCTCGGAACAATGACTTCTTGCAAGGGGAAAAGACAGTGATTTTAAAGGTTTAAGAGAGCTTGTCTGGCATGTTGGTCTCTGCTCTGCAGAGCAAATCCCTTGCATGTCTTAAAAGAGATTGATTTTGATGTAAAGGCACATTTCATCATAGCTTTGAAAATTTGAAAAGTGTCTGTGAGGGTTTGCTTCTCAGTGGATTGGAAATCTATTAGTATATAGCCAAGAGGTCACTGAATAGCAGAAATGAGACTTTTCGTTTTCTGATGCATACCAAAGAACTACATTTCTAAAAGTGTAGCACTGAAACTCTTATAACAGGGATAAGACTAACAAAATACATTCTCATTAGCATATTACTGTGGTCATTTCCTCCCATGTTGCTGCCATTTAAAAAAAAATATAATCCTCAGGTGAGGATTAATAAATATATACTATATTTCTATATACCATGTAGAAAAATGTTTATGGCATTGGCCATACTATTCTGGTTTTTTTCTAATGCATTATAGAACAAAGTATGTGCTTAATTGCCTATAATTTAGTTAAATTGTATTTCTGTACATTTATATTGTATTGATAAATAGTGTTCATAATGATAATCATAGTTTCAGCATATATATACTATATATATATATATATATATATATATATATATATATATATATCCAGCGACTGGTATGCCAAAACGACTGAAATGACCAGAATGACAAGTTGCTATGATGCCCACTGCAGTGGCCAACTGGCCCATCAGGGGTGGGGCCAGCAGGCCAACCTCCCACATCCCCTTCCCCCATGCCAGCCTGGCCCTATTGATCTCCTTTGGAACGGGCCAGCCAGACCCCACCTGTGCATAAATTTGTGCACCAGCCCTCTAATCTCTAATATATATATATATATATATATATATATATATATAGTCAACCAGCCAGATACTATTGTATATATCTCAACCTTCCTCGCAACTATTTCTTTAATTCTTTCTTTCTTTCATCTTTCTTGCATGTGCTGGATGACCAAGCTGTGGCCAATGGGCTGTGAGCATAAGAGCTGTAGTACTTCCAGATCAGTGGCTTGCCTTAGACTTCCCCTTTGCTGTTTTTTTTTTTTTTTTTTTCTTATGGCTTCATGAATGTGGTACTGAAAATTGTTTGGACTCTTTGGACATGAAGAACTTTAGGAGATGGTGGAGGTTCAGTATAGAGATGACTTGGATTTTTAGATTACTTTATGGAGCTGAACTGCTACAATACCTGCTTTGATTTAGACTGTAACATTAGGGAGCAATATAGTTATTTAAGTGAGTGTATTTTGGAGTGTGTTATGAAAGCAGCTTAGCCTGTACACAGCCTAACGAAACCTTTTGATGACATTCCCAAAATCTCTGAGAGCACATTTCCTTTGTACTCCAAGAAATCAAATACCAAAGTCCCCTCCCTGGTTATAATTTTCTATCTACCATGATCTTTGTATACTTTAACTCTTTTCTAAGCATAATAAATTCTACCGCTGAAAAGGAAGCACTAGACAGCTCATGATGGGTTTTCAGTTGTGTGAAGAAGGTTGGGCTTATCGTAAGGACAAAGAAAAACAAACCATGAATCACAGGATTCATTCCAAGAAGTGAAATGATGGAAATGACACTTCAGAAAAGATCATTCTAGTTGCAATGTGGAGAATGACTTGGAGGAATGCAAGCTTGGATGGTGAGTGAATTAAGGAAGGCTATTGCAGGAACCTAGGAAGGAAGTAATTATGCCCTAAACTAGGCGGTGGCTCTGGGGATAGAGAGAATTGAAGCATTCAAGAGAGATCTTGGAGGAAGAATTTCATCTAAATGGAGATTCTGTCAGTAGTTAAGTATATGAATCTGGAGCTCAAAAAAGAGGTATAAATGTGACATTTATAAGCACATGTAATAGATAGTAACTGGAGCCTTGGGGCTGTTTGGATAAGCCACCCAAGGACACTGTATAGAATAGAGGCTCTAAGACAAAAATCCCAGGAAGTGACATTTAGGGATTTAAGGCAATAATTCTCAAGACACAAAGAGGGGTGGTGAGAATACCCAGAAAGGATTGTAGAATGTATAGTTTTAAACAAACAGTACACAATTCCTTTGTTTTGGCTTCTTTCCAGTCACGTTTCATTTGTTTTTGTAATTTCAAATTACATTATTCTTAAAAATAACAGGGATTGAAAGTCTTGGGCTAATTTTAGGAGGTAGGAAGGTTTTTAAGAGGTGAACAGTAGAAGCCAGAGAAGTTTGTCACTAAGGGTGCAGGATCAACTAGTCAACAGGAGATTAAAAAATAAATAAATAAAAATTTGAGGGCAGAGTTTGGCTGTTAAAGAAGGAAGTGGTCACAAGCTAGCTGAAAGGGGGAGCATTACATTAGGGGAGATAATTGTTAGGGGGAAACCTTTGAGAATGTAAAACTACTGAAGAGAAGGATCACTAGGGAAATAAGGTACAGTTTATTTAAAAAAAAAAAAAAAAAAAAAAAAAAAGCACCAGAAAGAAGAAAAGGGTCTCAATGCACATAATGCACATACAAGCATTGGACTCAGGTAAAAATTGTACCACTTCTCCAATTGTAGTGGTAGGGAAGAAAGACAGTATCATTGCTTTATGTGGGTTTTGAGTTTTATGTTTTATGACAAGAAGTTTAGAATTATATTTTGACCTTCCCTTTTATAGTAGAGATTTTACCTTTCATAAAGAAATGTAAGTCATTTTTATTTTTTTTCTGTTTCTTTTTTTATTATTAAATTATTATCTGTGTACATATCTTACCATTGCACCCCCACTCCCATACATGCCCTCCCTCCCCAGAGTTTTGTGTCCATTAGTTATACTTATATGCTTGCATACAAGTCCTTCGGTTGACCTCTTATCTCCCACAGATCTCCCTACCCTCCCTGCTGTAATTTGACAGTCTGCTTATTGCTTTACTGTCTCTATATCTTTTGGTTCATCAGTTTATAATGTTCTTTATTATCCATAAATGAGGGAGGTCATGTGGTGTTTCTCTTTCATTGACTGGCTTATTTCACTTAGCAAGAAGTTCTCCAATTCCATCCAGGTTGCTGCAAATGATAAGAATTCCTTCTTTTTTATGGCAGCATAGTATTCCATTGTGTAGATGTACCAAAGTTTTTTGATCCAATCATCTGCTGATGGGCACCTAGGCTGTTTCCAAATCCTAGCTATTGTAAATTGTGCTGCTATGAACATTGGGGTGCATATATCCTTTCTGATTGCTGTTTCTAGTTTCTTGGGATATATTCCTAGAAGTGGGATTCCTGGGTCAAATAGAAGTTCCATTTTCAGTTTTTTGAGGAAGCTCCATACAGTTCTCCACAGCATTTTTATTGTTTTCTTAATTTTATTTGTATATGCATGTGTATACATGTATGTGCTTATATATGCATGGTATTTAGAAATGTATGTTGCATGAATACACATATGGTAGCATGTGCATATGTGAATGTGGCACAAATGTATATATTTTTGTTTGCATTTGTGAATGTGTGTAAGTTCCAAGCAGCTTAGTTTGGAAATTAGCAGTAAAGACTCTTACTAAGACCATGTATTTCTCATCCTAGCCTCACTATTTACTTGTTGCATGACATTGGGCAAAATAGTCACTTTTCAAACTTTTCTATCTGTAATGATGAAAATAATAATAGTATATACTGAGTGGCCAGATTATTATGACCACCTGACATTTGTAGGCAAATTAGCCATACACTTCATCGTATGGGATATGGAAGCCAAAGGCCAGTTCAAACACCTTTGCTGTCTGCAGTTACCAAGATAAAACATCTCCAATTCTCACAGGAACACAAGCATTGGACAGTGGAGCATTGGAAAAGTCATGTGGTCTGATGAATCACGTTTCCAGTTTCATCATGCAGATGGCAGAGTGAGAATTTCACAGAAACAACATGAAAGCATGCACCCCACAGGCATGATGTACAACCCTTCAATCTGGTGAGGGCAGTGTTATGGTTTGGGGCATATTTTCCTGGCATGATTTGGGCCCTTTAATTCATGTGGAACAATGTCTGAATAGCATAACATACCTAAGTATCATTGCTGATCAAGTGCATCCTATCATGTTGGTGGCATATCCCAATGGAGATGACTTCTTCCAACAAGACAATGTGCCATGCCATGGTGCTCATATTGAGCAGGAGTGGTTTCAAGAACATGAGGGAGACTTTACCTTGGTTAGGTGGCCCCCACAATCATCATATCTCCATCCACTTGAGCATTTGTGGGACAAAGTTAAAAGAGCCATCAGGCAGCTGATTCCACGACCATCAAATCTCACAGAACTGGACAGTGCTATTCATCAGGCATGGTGTCAGATTCCTCACATCACCTTTCAACATCTCGAGGAGACAATGCCAAGAAGAATTGCCACAGTACTGAAGAAAAAAGGTGGCCCAATGAAGTGATCATAATAATCTGGCCACTCAGTGTATATTTTTTACAGGAATTCTGAGGATTATATGAGATAAGCCACATGCACAGAAGGCGGGGCGCATAATAAAATCCTCTATTATTATAGGTGTTATTATATTTATTTTTTATCCTTTCTATATTTTACATTTTGATGCTTCCATTTATTTATTTTTGTTCCCTTTTAATATTTTTATTTGCTTTAGGAAGACTCATCTGCTTTCCATATTTGCATTTTTTGAAAATATTTTATTTCTAATCCTAATTTTTAAAATAAACTTAATTCTATCATCTATCTATTATCATCTTATTTCCTCTGTTTAATGAATGAAGAATCTTTGTTGCTTTTGGATATAAGAAATTTAAAGCTTCTATTTTCTTCTACAGCAGCTCTGCCTGGCTTTAGGAGGTGTTAAATATCTCTTTCAGCCCTAGCTGGTTTTGCTCAGTGGATAGAGTGTTGGCCTGTGGACTGAAGGGTCCTGGGTTCAATTCTGGTCAAGATCACATGCCTGGGATGCAGCCTAGATCACCAGTGGAGGGAGTGCAGGAGGCAGCTGACCAATGGTTCTCTCTCATCATTAATGTTTCTTTCTCTCCCTCTCCCTTCCTCTTTGAAATCAATAAAAATATATATTTAAAAACATCTCTTTCAATAAAAACCAATATGACTAATATTTTGCAAACACATTTGCCACACTTCTAATTTTTCTATATATTTTCTTTCTGTTTAAGTCTTTTTAATGCCCATTACTAGCCTTCCTTCAACTTGCCATTCTTAATCTTGTTATTAATTTACTTAGAATATCAGTACTCTCTCAGTCTCAAAATTATTCTTAAAAATTGGTCACTTTCTATAATTCCTCTTTGATTATTGTTTATATTCTGCTTTCTTTTTGAAAATTGCTATCACAATAAGCTGTATTTCCAACTGGTTTGCCTTTTTTCTCATTTTCTCTGTCAGTATATTCCCTTTGCCCTTTTCCTTTAGATTCCTCAGTTTTTTCTCAGTGTTGTCCTGTAAATTGCTAATTAAATTTTCTGCAATGTCAAGTCTACTAATTATTGATTCAGACTAAAGTGCCATTTTTAATTTAAAATGTGTGTTGTTTATCAACAGTTTTTTCTCACCTTTGTCATCTGTTTCTATTTCATATGGGCAAGATTTTAGTGATTTATTTTTCTTTCTTCTATTCCTTAAGGAGAATGTGAGTCTCCTGAGTCAGACACTGATTTCCTTTTCTTGTATTGAAACATTTTCTCATTTACTTATTTTTGTTCATTATCTTTCCTAAAAACGTAAGTGTATATTTCATAAGTTTTACAACCATATTTTTCTGTGGGTTTTGTCACAAATTGTCGCAATTCTCTATCCAAACCCTTCATAGAGGTCTTCACCAAGTTGCCAGTGCTTCAATCTGCTTCCTGAAAATGTTAGTAAAGCATCTTACATTTCACATAAAATGTACATGTCCAAATTAGATTGATAATCCTCTTCTTTCCTTTCTGAACTCCCACAACAGCCATGCTACCATTCTGCCAATCATCCAGAATTAGATTATTATTTATTCTTCTTGTTGTTGAACTTTTCTTAAAGACAGAGTTCCTAGTTCCATAATGATTCATGTTGTGATTCCTTCAATTTTGTGCTCTTCCTTCTCATGTTACATTTATTTCTTTAATTACATGGCCTTACTCTATTTCAAAACAACCTGGGTAATATATCAGAATGTTTCTTTTAAAGCACACCTCCAATAATGTATTTATTCAGAAGCTTTCAATAACTCTCTTTAACTTACTGAATTAAGGACACACTCTTCCTCATGCATTTGAGATTTTTCAGAATATCACTCATTATTAATACAATATACATTAAAGCCTTATACTCCACCACTCAATGCCATACTACAATTTTGTATGGAGCCAGTGGCCTGCAAGAATGTGGCTGCCCACCTATATGATCCTATATAGTCTTTTCTTTCTGGTTTATTTTAATTCTGTGAGCATATATTAAATTTCTAATATAAGGCAAAGTTAGAAAATTTTTAGATGTTAAAACATGAATATAATGCATCTTCTTAACTCTGACATCTACAGCTCAATCCATAGTGATAATGTGCTGCCCTGATCAATAAAGTGCAATGGGAACAGAATAAGAAGTGATGCATTCTGTCTAGAGGATTCAGGGTGGGCTCACAGAGAAGGCAATTTAGACTAGTAACAACAAAGATAAATTTGAGTTTACTTTCCAGACAAATAAAAGAGAAGTGGCATTCCAAAAAGTAGGGCTAACATGAGAAGAGTTTTAAAAAAATGTAACAGTTTATGGTATATTTAGAAAAAGATAAATACTTTGGCATATTTGCCTTTGATGTAAATACCATAAGGCTTAGAACATGGCCTAGGATATAACATGTGCTAAATAAGTATTTTTTTGGATAAGTGCATGAAAGACTATGGGACTTCGAAGTATTAAATGCATATAATGGAAGACAGGATTCGAAAGCTAGCATGAAGCTATATTATAAATGTGCAAATGATAACTCAGAAGGTTAGATTTCATCTTATGGGCAATTAGAAAACAGAAACAAATTGCAAATAGAATTGGCTGTGTAAATGAAAGTTTCAGCCAAATTTTTAAGAATACAGATACTATGTACTAAAATAAGCAGTAAGATACAATATCCCTTAGAACTTTTACAAACAAGAATTGGACACAAACCAGGTTTGCAACTCTTTAGTTGGTCAAAAGATTATTAGAGTATATAAAGCTCATTAAGCAGAGGTTGAGAGAGTAGAGAAGAAAGCTGCTGTGTGAGTCTGAGTTCTACCTGTGATAGGGAGAGTTGAGGTTCTTTTCCTTCACTCAAGTAAAAAAAGGGGTGTGTGTTAAGGCCACTCCAATGATTTGATAGATATCTTTTGAAATTTGGGGGGGGGGGGGGGGGATAGGAAGAGGAGGCAGATAGTTGACCCCTACTTTTGTTCCTAGAAAGGGGATGTGGACCTTTGTAGAGGGCTGCTTGGGAAGGCACATGGGCAATTTTCTTTAATTATTGCCAGCTGAACTCCGGGCATAGGCAGAGCCATGCCCTGGGAACATGCTTCCCCAGTAAGGCTGGACGTGTTAATCAGTTCTGACTTCATAGAAGCCCAGGTGTCAGCAGAGGTGGGACTAGATATGTAAATCTAGGCCTATAAAAATAAACATGCTGCGTGGCTCGGGTCATCATCATCATCATGCTGTTTCTCTATCAGGGAGGATGACATCCCACCCAGCTCCCAGCTTTATGAATCTATTTCTGTGTCTTGCTTTCTTTCTTTCTATTATTTCTCAATCCCTGGTCGCCTCCACTTAGAACTGGTTCATTCGTTCATCTCTAAGGGAGATCCCCGCCCTGTTTGGCCACTGCTGCACCAGGTCCCCGAAGACCTTACCATGTCTTCCTAAGGGATGTGGACCTTAGCAGATTTTAAAGCCTGGGAGTTTAAGGGAGGTCTTAGGGGAGGTTCTCAATGCAATATTCATCAGTTTTATGTTGATTTAGCAAAATGGGATTCCCTCAACTTCATCTGTCCTTGGGTGTGATTGGCAAATGGCACTAATTAGATTTGTGCCTGCCAGTAGTATGTGGGTTCTTGACCTTGTGTAGAAAAAATTTCACAACAGGACTCCAGGTGAATTTTAGAGGACATTTATTAAAGAAGGGGACAGTGAAACAAGAAAGGGCCTAGGATAATAGGTGAGGGACAGGATGCAGAAATGAGCCTTGGTAAGGCTGCTTTGACTCATTAAGAAGTCAGAGCAAAGGGTGCCTTGAGGACAGGGTCAGGAGGTTTGCTGCCTTGGTTGCAAGCCTCCTGGATTCCCTAGAACAAACATGTCAAACTCAAAGGCAAAACACGGGCCAAATAAACAAGGTTCAAGTTTATGTGGGCCACAAAAAAGCAAAACCTTCAATTTTCATAGAATCGTAAGTTTATTTCAATAGAGATATGCTGAATACAAATGGCTGAAATAAATGAGTAATCATTTAACATAAAATAATAGAACATCTTAATAAAAATTAATATTTTTTCTTGAACGTTAACTTACCAGACACTGAATAAATGCACAAATTAATAAGTATAACGCAAATAAATCTATTTTTCATGTTCTCTGAAAGCAAAATATTTCCTGTTGCTCACACCAAACCAGTCATTCCAAGACTAATGACATGGCAATCAGCTGCTAAAATATTTGCTGCTGGTATTAGTGAAGAGAAATGGTACACCTATGCATAAGGTGTGTAAGGGAAATGAATGCAACATGATTATAGTAATCAGTCATTAGTGAATGTTATTGTGCATTATTAATAATTATGCATAACAGGATATTGCAAAAATTAAGTTACAAATTTTTTTTTAAAACGTTTCTTACAGCCCTAACCGGTTTGGTTCTGTGGATAGAGCATCCACCTGCAGAGTAAAGGGTCCCAGGTTTGATTCCAGTCAAGGGTATGTACCTTGGTTGCAGGTAGGGGGTGTGCAGGAGGCAGCTGATCCATATTTCTCTCTCATCGATGTTTTTAACTCTCTATCCCTCTCACTTCTTCTCTGTAAAAAAAAAAAAAATATATATATATATATATATATATATTTTTATTTATATATATTTTTTTTCTTTTTTTTTAAATGAAATAAAACATTTCTTACATACCATTATATTGGCTGAGCCGCAAAAACTTTGGTTGTGTTTTTTGTGGCCCTGGGGTTGTGAGTTTGACATGCCTATGGGGAAGAAGAGGGAGTGGGGAAGGAGTGGGCATACTCCCTAGAGGGAGAACATGCCCCGGAAACCTTTCTTTTGAGACTTTTCAAGGCTGGGAGTTTAAAGTAGGTCTTAGGGGAGGTTGTCAATAGAATATTACTCAGTTTTATGCTGATTTAGCAAAATGGGATTCCCTCAACTCCATCTGTCCTTGGGTGTGGTTGGCAAATGGCACTAATTAGATTTCTGCAATCTATTGACCTGGGTAGGGTGATTTAAACTCTTTATCATGTGGTTGGGGAGAAGTGACCTTGGTTTAGGCAAGATAGGATTTACTAAATGGTTGCAAACAGGCTATTTAACTGTTTTAGTTTACCTATTCCTATATCCACTTGTCTTGGTTTACTAGCACATTCAAAATTCTGAAAGCAAGAAAAAAAAAAAAAACATCTGAAAGGAATGAATGTTCTAATAGCTAAGAACAAAGGAGAAGCTGTTTTCTTGTAGCAAAGAATGATTGTTCTGTCAGTGCTTTCTATGGGCCACAGATCGGTTAGGATTTAAATAAAGTTTATGGGTATTATCTTTGGTCTAGTGTGAAGGGCTGCCTGCAGGACCAAACAGCCATCTGCTTCTGAAGTTTGGTTCCTGTGTACTGTGGAAGGGGTAATTGATCATTCAAAATAGAGATGCTTTTGTTTGGATTTAGGGAACCACCGGTGAGAGATTCTCAGTGATTGAGATCATTAATGAGAGAAAAGTATGAGCTAAACAGCTCCCAGAACCACTGGCTGCAGCTCAGGATGGTAAGGTCTGGTCTGCCCTCCATTCTTCTCTGCTCCAGGGCTCTGCAGTAGGCAGAAACTAACATCTTCAGCCTGGCGGGTGTGGCCTGGTGGTTGAACATTAACTTATGAACCGGGAGGTCATAGTTAAATTCCAGGTCAGGACACACAGCCTGAGTTGCAGGCTCTCTCTCTGGTAGGAGGCATGCAGGAGGTAGCTGATCAATGATTCTCTCTCATCATTGATGTTTCTATCTCTCCCTTTCTCTTCCTCCCTGAAGTCAATAAAATATTAAAAAAAATAAACTTATATTTTCAAGCTGGGAAGAAAAAGAAAGCACCTAGTATGTTTCAAATATTTCTTGGAATGCATCAAGGAATGGCTTATGCATCCTAATTGGCACAGATGAACAATAAACAAGACACATGACAGCTGAGCAACTTTCACATTGCAGTGGGAGGTAGCAGAGTTTGAAACCACTAAAGTATGCCTTTTGAAATATTGATTATTTTAAACTGGTTATTTTTTAAAATATATTTTATTGATTTTTTTTTTTTTTATAGAGAGAGGAAGGGAGAGAGTTAGAAACATTGATGAGAGAGAATCATCGATCAGCTGTCTCTTGCACACCCCCTACTGGGGATGTGCCCGCAACCTAGGTACATGCCCTTGACAGGAATCGAACCTGGGACCCTTCAGTCTGCAGGCCGATGCTCTTATCCACTGAGCCAAACCAGTTTTGGCTAAACTGGTTATTTTTAAGAAACAAAAAACTCAGGAAGAAACTTTGATCTTCCCCCTAACTGCCTAAAAAATTTTAGAGAACCTGCTCCAGGGAGGGAGATATCCTCATAGATAACTATAGCTTTGCGGACCAAGGGGCCACATGCTAACCTGACAAGCTCAGGAGAGGCCTGCATGGTGGTCTTACAAACTCAAAACCTAAAGTAACCACAAAGGATGGTTTGAAATTAAACTTGAACTAGAAGCAGTTAAGGTGGATAGTCACCTCCTAGGCCTGTATCTTCCCTGACAAGGTCAACCTTTACCTTAACTGAGCTTATTGTCTTTTTGCATCTATGATAACATATTGAAATGTTTGGGTAATTTGTAACTTCCCTTTTTTCCAGACCCCTCAGGGCACAACCAAGTGCCCAGGTGTCAGCACAGATACCACAAATTCCTTCCTTGTTATCGTGTTAATTGTTGATTGTTAATTATCCTATACCCACCTAAATAGTGTGCCTATCATTTTACTTTTTATCCAATCCCAGAGGCTCCCCACCCTCTCTTTGTGCCCCCCCCACCCCCCCACACCTCCCTAATCTATCACCTAATCTATCCCTAATCTATCCTCCCCAATGGATTTCCTATAACCCGCCTAAGTCTCCTCCTTTGATTGCAATGTATAAAAATAGTTGGAAAACTGCCATTCTCTGGAGCATTATCCTAATCTGTTGAGGTTCTGCTTCCCGACAACTGTTGACAGTTTGGCTCAAATAAACTCACAGAAATTCTTTACAGGTTTGAATGTTTTTACATTAACAGTTTAATATGGACTAGTGTGAGATACACAGGGAGGAACTTAGCCAGGCTCATGTGATTGAAGTCCTCTCTGTGTCTCATTGTTAGATGGCCTAGCAAACATTTATTTACCAAACATTTGCTTTCCTCTCTATATGTGAATTAGCTTCCTTCCCTTTTGAAGTCCCAAACCAGTAGCCCCCTTTCTCCTTAGCTCAAGATGGCATATGTGACTCAACTGACCAATCTGTCTCACATTCTTATGGAACCACATATGTACCTTTGCTAATTTTCTCCTGTTAATCTGCCTCATGTAATTTGATTATTAGGTAGACTAGCCAGAACTTAAAAGGGGAAGAAACATTATTTTTAAGCCCCTGCAATAGTAAGTACAATAGAATAAAGAAAACAATAGAGTAGGATAAAAAAACAAAACAAAAAAAAAACGGGTTGGTGATAGTATCTTAATTTTAAATAAGGGAATCATTAGGCCCTTTTGAGAAGGTAAAATTTGAGCCAGGTCCTGAGGGAGGTGAGCTAGTTAGCCCTGTGGCTATATAGAGGAAAGAGCCAGTTTCAAAGCCTTAGGGCTGATGGTATGTGTATGGTGATTTCTGAAGCAGCAAGCAATCCTGTGTGGCTGAATGGAGTGAGCTAGGGGAAATAGTAGTAGGAGATGAGGTCAAAGATGTAATAGCAGCTAAATTGTGTAGGGCCTTGAAGCTCATTGCAAGGACTTTGACATTTATATTGAGTGAGGCAGAAGCCATTAGAAGAACTGAGCAAAGGAGTGACATAATTTGACTTCATGTTGTAAAAAAAATTGTTCCTTTGATCTGCTGTAGCCGTTTTTGTGTGTTTTTTTTGTTTTGTTTTTTTTTTTTGTGTGTTTAATGTTCTTATGACATTTACCACAGCTGATTTTTTATAATGTGGTTATTTGCATATAAGTCTCTTCTTCTAAATTGTAAAGTCACAAATCAATCTAGGTCTTACACAGCTTTGTATCACTTACTGTGAATAACTGGTACTTTGCATATAAGTGATTTTCAAACCTCATTTGTTTGGAATTTTTATAATTTATTTGAGGAAACAGAAGATATGCCTGAAACAAAATCTCAACATAATGAGAAAAATGTTTTCAAGAATGAGTTTGCTGCTGCTTTTATGCATTTGGAATTAAGGAGGGAACTAAGGAAGATTTCTCACAGGTGGGAGAAAGCAAGATGGTGGATCAGATTACAGGATAGTTAAACAAGATTATGTGTTCTCTTGAGGGTGGTTAAGCTTTAGAAGGAGGGATCTTAAGAGAGGTATTTCAAAGATGTGTTTACCTAGATGCATGGAAACACTGGACAGGACTAGTTTAAACCAAAGATAAACACTTTACTAAAGAAGTAATATGCCTTGGGCATGACTACCCACCATGACCTGCCCAGTTAGGAATTGATGATTAGAATAGTGGCCCAGTGCATAAAATTTGTGCACATTAAAAGGGGGTTAATTAGAGGATATATTTTAATGTTGCTATTTGCCTTTTCTCTATAATAAAAGTGTCAGAGATGAAAGAAAATTAGTAAAATGTATATAAAAATCACCTGCCTGTCAGAATTGGGAGTGTGCCATGAGACCCAGAGACAAGGCCCTGCTCACCTATGGCGCCCCAAAATTTCAGGAGACCCAGACCCAGCTAGCCCCACCCCCATTGGGTGAGATCCAGACCTGGTCAGCCCCACCCTTGTCAAGCCCTGTTGGGCAGGGGTGGGGCACACCCTATGGTCCCCCTCCTGGCACCAAGATAGAGGGCACAACCTCAAGTCCCCTGCCTTGGCCCAAAACCATGCAGCCTCAGGTCCTTGCTGATTGCTCATTAAGGCGCATATGGAAACTTGGCCTCTGCTGTGGGCTCAGCCATCTTGTGTAACAGATACCCTGCCTCCACTGTGGGCACCACCTTCTTTGTGATGGTATGATGGTCAATTTGCATATCCCCTTTTTATTAGACAGGACCACTTTGTGAGGTTACTTTCCATGGAACCCCTTATTCATCCACATTCCTTTAGGCAAGTGATTGTGGGGAAAAGAAAAACAAATTCCCCTCTACTTTTCTAGGTTCTTGGCTAAGACACTCTAGTAATAATAGATTAACTGGGGGGTGAAAGGAGAGAAGGGTAGGAAACCAACAGAATGTTTAATAACTTATATACCTCCTGTATACTAGATATCTAGAAAAGATGAGTATTTCCCTCAAATGGCCCAGCTACTATCTTAAATAACATCTCCAGCTAAATACAAAAGAAAATATTGTGGGTTCAAGGGAGGTGAGTTATGGGACCAGGAAAAGCATATTAAACAAGTTGCTTTCTCTATTAATAAGCATTTCTAGAGATTTAGGGTCATCTACCTCTTTCTCTTACAGAGAAAAAGATGGCCTTACATGTGGAGATTTCCCATATAAATGGAAGAACTTCTACTTGGCTTTCTGAGCTTCTCCTGTGTCTACTACTTTAAAATTAATCCTTATGCCAAGGAGGCATATTTTGGGGTGACACATTGGGCTCCCATTCATGATATTGATATCATCTGGTATTCAAAGAATTTTTTTTATCAGCCTGGTTATCTGATTTTCTTGGATTCATTATTCTTTTATGTGAAATAGCATAAAATTGACTGTAAACTTTTTCTATTTGTTTGACCATAGTAGATATAGCCATGGAAAACTTTCCCCTTTTTTCCTTCTCGGCTCTTTGGGTGGTCTAATAGCCACGTTAACTATAGAAGAAAAACAAGTTTTGTGTTTTAGAGGAGCCCCATAAAACCATGACACTTCCTGGCAGTAGGTCTTAATACTATCCTGAGCAAAGAAGAAAGGAGCAAGGGTATGAACCTTCAAAAGACAGGAAGGTTATTCACAGAAAGAGGAGAAGAGCAGAAGTTTGATAAACAAAAGCTTGCCATGGTATCCAGATAAGTCCTAATGTAAAAAGCTATTTCTGGTAATAGCTCTTTTTTCTGATACAGGATCCGTTTCCTAGATTCCCTTAGGCAGTTAAAGTAAAAATCTCCTGTGCTGGCTGGTTCCTGATTGTCTTCAGCTTGAAATAATCCTAAATCTTGAGCTTGAAATAAACCAAAATGTTACATTATGGGGTGGTATATTCTGCTCCTCCTTATCTAGAAATTAGGTCATTCTACTCTATCCTATTATTCTCTGTAACAGCCAGCTATTTCTTTCAGGTCTCCCATCATTACTGGATCTGATTTTTTTTTTTTTCATTTGTTGCCTTTCTTTATTTTCTGGGTCCCCTCTACAGCATGAGTTCCCTAAATATCTTATTTACTGTTGAATCCTTGGTGTCTTATTCACTGTTTGACATATAGCAAGTAATCACAGACATTGTTGAATGAATACATAAAAGACTGAAAATAGTGTCCCATTATCATAACATTCTTTACAACTACAAAAGATCATCCAATTAAATATGAATTATCCAAATTTATTTCCATATGTATCAGGTTTCTAGAGAAATCATGGTATTTTAAATATATATATATATATATATATATATATATATATATATATATATATATATATATATATATATATATATATATATATATAGAATTGATTTCAGAGAGGAAGGGAGAAGGAGAGAGAAAAATATTAACGATGAGAGATAACCATTGACCAGCTGCCTCCTGCAAGTCCCCTACTGGGAATCCAGCCAGAAACCTTGGCTTGTGCCCTGACCAGGAATGGAACCATGATCTCTTGGTTTATAGATCAACACTCAAACAGGAAAATCATGGTATTTTTATTACTTTGAAAGTAAAAAAAAAAAAATAATAATAATGAAAAGAATAAAGAAGGAAAGAAAGTGTTATCGAACTAAAGGATTCTTTTGCCTATATGCATCAAAGCCCAATAAAATTCAAAGAGGAGCTGATTTCAGAGAGGAAGGGAAAGAGAGTCATAGAAATATTAATGATGAGAATCATTGATGAATTGTCTCCTGTACATCCCACACTGGGGATCTTGCTTGCAACCCGGGCATGTGCCCTTGATCAGAACTAACCCAGAACCCTTCAGCCTGCAGCCAACACTCTGTCCTCTGAACTACATAAACTGATGAGCAAAAACAGATCCAGAGACAGAGAAGCATCGATCAGACCATCAAACCTCAGAGGGAAGGTAGTGGAGGGTGAAGTAAGGGGGAGAGATCAACCAAAGGACTTGTATGCTTGTATGCATGCATATAAGCCTAACCAATGGACACAGACACCAGGGAGGTGAGGGTATGAGTGTGGGGGTTGGGGGGGGGGGGACAATGAGGGGTACAGACACATATGTAATACATTGATGAATAAAGAAAAATAAAAAGGAAAAAAATCAAAGAGGAGTTTGTAGCCAGGAAATAAAGGGTTATTTAAGGAATTGTGCCAAACCTGCAGTCACAGATAAGCTATTGTTCTAAGACCTGGCTCCTCTGTGGCTTCTATGGGATGGGTTATGAAGGGAGAAAATCATTAATTTTGCTGACTAAGAGAGTTAGGGCCAAGGTCTCTACTGATTGGATGAAGCCAGGGTAGTGGGTAGTTTGATCATAGCATCTAGTTTTGCTGTCAGGCATGGCAGTGTTCTGTCTAGTTTTGCAAGGATGTGGTCAGTGGGGCTGTTCTGCTTTTTAGGGTCTACGGCTGAAACACAACTGAGGCCTAGATGTTATTTTTAGTTCGACTGAAAAATCTCTGATTCCGTGGTCAACAGACCTGAGGCTCTGTTTCTAAGTCTGATACTGACCAGAACCTAAGTTGTCCTGAGGGCTTAATGATTAAGGCAGAGGACATACAAGGAAGGAGGGAGGCATGTGGGTCAGACTGCTGGAGAAAGCCAGTTTGAATAAAATGGAAAGGAGAGGAGAAATGCCATATTAAAGAAATAAAGTTTCTGACTGGTTTAAAAAGGAACAGAAGAAAAAAAGAAGGAAAGAGGGAAGAAAGGAGGAAGGAGAAAGAAAGGAAGTAAGGAAGAATAAGAGAGGGGAAGGGAGGGGATGTGGCCAACACGGCTCAGTGGTTGAGTGTCAACCTAGGAACCAGGAGGTCATGATTCCCAGTTAGGGCCTATGCCCAGGTTGTGGGTTTGTTCCTCAGGGTGGGGTGTGCAGGAGTTGAAAGGGAAGCAGAATATGTTATCCCAAAACTTTCCTCTTTGACATAAAGATTATTTTGACCTGGCTATTTTTTAAAAAGCAGCAGACATGAAAGAAGCTCTGAAGATGCAATAGAAGTTATACTTTTGTAAGAGACATTTATATTTATATGGGAAATCTTCATTTGTAAGGGTGTCTTCCTCTCTATATCAAGAAGAGCAGGAGAACTAAAACTCTAAAAACTTATCACTGGAGAAGGCCCTGACTTAGATGTGCATAGCAATCACACCCTCCTTTACTATGCTTTGCCTGATAACCTACCATAACCGTCTTTCTCTTTCCCCACCTGGACATCTTATTTTGTCTTGAAATAAAAATGGTGTTTCAATGATGACTTAGGCCATTTGGGGGAGTTATTCTGTTTTTCTAGGTATCTCCCATGAATACAGGAGGGAAGTGTGTTAACTTTTCTGTTTGTATTTCTCCTCTTAATCTACCTTTGTTTCAAAAACATTTCAGCCAAGAATCCAGAAGGGTAGATAAAAAATGATTTTTCCTCCCTTAGAAAAGAAGGGAGAAAGGAAGAAAGGGAAATTCCTCATTGCTGTTGGGGCTTCTTTACTTCCCATACTTGTATTTTAAGTTGCCCACCTTATCCTTTGTACACAATACTTTCCACATTACTGCACCTCACCATTTTTAATGTTTAAGTAATGCAAGGTACATTAGAAAATAATACTTTCTGACTTGTTTGACAGTGAGTGCTTAAAAAAAAGCCTTCCATTTCTCAGTGGAATTTTTATTCTATAATAAAGAATAAAACACTATAGCTGCTTGTCAAAGAACTGGTAAGATTTACCTAGCTTCTTTCACATATTAGGCAGCAATCATGCAGAACATAGCAGCCAGGAGTCTAGTGATTAATGTAGCTCCTGGAAATCAACTCCAGTGATCTCCCTTCATTGCAGAATGATTCTAGACCAGAACTTTATAGGCCCTTTCTGTGTGTTGTGCTTTCATCCAGCCAGCCTGCTGTGTGCAAGATGAATGCAGGTTTAGATAGATTCCTTTCATCAGAATACATGGAATATTCTGACCCAGAGAAGTCCAAACTTAAGATTTGACAATTTAGGTTCATATGATTTTTGAAATAGTCAGAGATGGCAAGGAACTATTTCTAGGGAGATTAAAAAGAAAAGTATACTCCATGAAATCAGGCATTCTAGGTCTCTGACCATGAAAACTCCTTACCTAAAGGGAGGCACCATGGCCATCATTTCTATTACAATGCAGGATTTTCAAAAACATTAAAGAACTAAAATCTTACCCTGCCAACACCTCACACAATCTTGTAAGGTGTCAAAAACATGCTATCCATGGTTCTTTTCAAAATCTCACATGATAAATATAGTGTTGGCTTTGTCCAGGGGGTGAGGAAGGAATCCTGCAGCAAGGCATGAGAGACAAGCAGAAATAGAGAGGTCAACAGGCTTGCTTTTCTCTGACAAAAGTATGTCAGTCTTTGTGGATACGTTATCCATGCACCAAGTATTTGCTCTGTTATGTATACATTAAAATTAAAAAGGAAAACAAAGTAAATAATGAGCCTTTTACTGAGGCTTTATCAACAATTTTGTTGACATAAGTCATTTCTTTTTGTGATGTAGAGGAGGAAATATAACTTTCCTTTTATCCTTCTAAGTTCTTTTGGCTGATCTAATAACCAAACTGACATGAAATAGATTAACAGGAGAAAATAACCAAATTTTATTATGTATCAAATATGGGATTTTTATAAGAATAAGGAACACAGGGACAAATTTGGAACTTCAAAGGGGAGAAACGCAATTCACAAGGAGATAGAAAAGCAAATGCTCAATAAATAAATGTTTGCTGGTCCATCAACACTGGGACACTGAGAGGACTTTGATCAAATGGAACTGACTAGGTTCCTCCCTGTCCATCACTTTTAGTTGATATGAAGCTGTAATTATCTATGACAACAGCGTTCTTCTTAGAGCAGGTGCTCTGCCTAAATTCTTTTAGGCAATTGGGAAGGTAAAGGTTTTTTCTGAATCTTTTTCCCCCACTACAAATAACCATCTTAAAATAATCAGTATCCCAAAAGGCATATTTGGGGAGGCAACCTCTCCCCTTCAGTGATATTAACCAGTTTTTGGGATAAAGAAAAGAAAAAAAGTTTGAATGTTTTTTAATGTCTGAATGGTTTTTGTCTGCGTAGCTTAAACTCTATTACTGACATTACTTATCTGACCATATTGGATTTATTAAGACACCAGGTTTTGAAAAATGTCTTGTCTTTGTATTAGATGCTGCAGAGAAAAGTTCCCTTAGGTTAGAGCAGTGATTTTCAACATTTTTATCTCATGGTACACAAAAACTAATTACTAAAATTCTGCAGCATACCAAAAAATATATTTTTTGCTGATCTGGAAAAACACACACACACACACACACACACACACCTCAAAAGGTATAATTTTGATTTATTGGCTTTTTTTATTTTTTTAATTGACAATGGGAAGAGATGTCAGTGCCCCATACTAAGTAGTTAGGTATTGCATGTTTTAAAAATTTTTGAGGCATACCAGTTGAAAATCGCTGAGTTAGAGTATTTGTCTGGGAATAGTTTGATTTTGTTAAACCATTAATTGTTCTTCAGCATTGTGATCTATAAATTAAGAATAAGTATAAAACTATTTTTAATAATTATTACAAATATTGAAGATAAAGTGGATGTGAACCCTTTTTAAAACTAGTTTTAAAAACAATAGATATGGCCAAAACCAGTTTGGCTCAGTGGATAGAGCATCGGTCTGCGGAATGAAAGGTCCCAGGTTCAATTCCGGTCAAGGGCATGTACATTGGTTGCGGGCACATCCCCAGCAAGGGGTGTGCAGGAGGCACCTGGTTGATGTTTCTCTCTCATCAATGTTTCTAGCTCTCTATCCCTCTTCCTTCCTCTCTGTGGAAAATCAATAAAATATATATTTAAAACAAAACAAAACAAAACAACAACAACAAAAAAAGATGTGTGTAAGGTGATAGTACTTTTTCCATGTGGCCAGGATTTAAGCTAATATTATTTGTGATCGATGGAAGTTACCATTTTTTTATTTACTTTAAAAACAGACATTGCTATTGTGAGTTGACTAAGGCCCCCCAAAAGATATATGCCCAAATCCTAATCCCTGGAATTTGTGAAGGTGACCTTATTTGGAAAATGGTCTTCTTAGATATGTAAGATCTTGAGATCAAATCATCCTTTATTTGGGTTGGGCTCTACATCCAATGACAGGTGTTCTTATGAGTAAGATAGAGTGAGATTGGAGATACACATGATGAAATGTGAAAGCAGATTGGAATTATATAGCCCTAAACCAAGAAACACCAAAGACTATATAGACAGTCACCAGGTGTTGGAAGAGAAAAATGGTACAGAGTTTATCTCAGATCCTCAGAATGAACTAACCCTGAATCCACCTTGATTTCAAACTCAGCCTTCCAGACTGTAAGAGAATAAGTTTCTGTTGTTTGAGCTACCTGGTCACCCCTTCCAAAGTAAATACTTCATATATTTATAGTTTCATTTTGAGTATGTATAGATATTCCAAACTTTGCATTAATTTTATTTACTTGAAAGTATATTATTTGCAAAAAAAAAAAATTTTGAAAAATGCATTCTTCAGATCACATTAATATTGTAGTAGGCTTAATAATTAAATACAATTTGTTAGAAATTTAACATTTAAGTTTTAAAATACCTGATATGTATAAATGAGTAAAATACATGACCTATTAATATTTTAATATAAGTACTTATGTTTGTTCATAAAATAGAAGAGAAAAATACTTCTGACATCTTCATAATGAGCCATGCTCTTGGTTCTTTTTTTACTCTTGGAAAAAATGAATAAATTAGGCAGAAAAAATATAAGGGGATCAGCTCTTTTATAAAGTACATTTTAAAAATGTTGGATAGGTAGTTCTTGCTGACTGCGTTGATCTCATGTATCTTTAGCTTCTTACTAAATGAGGAAGGTAGGCGAAGGAGAGGTCCATGAAGATAGTATACAGACACTCAGCAAAAACACTGCAAAACTTCTCTTGCTATTTTTCTGGATCAGAAAAGATTTATAAATACAAATGAAGAAATAAAGATTCGTAAAGATTCCTGAAAATGGATATGTTTGAATCTTGTGTACTTGGAGGAGCGCTATAGACAATGCCCAGGCATGTCTTGGGACATGTCCTGCTCTTGTAGTTACCAGGAAGAATTAGAGCAGGGTTCTTAACCTGTCTGTGCCATCTACCACTTTGGCACCCTGAAGAGACATATGGATTTCTTTTCTGAATTATGCCTTTAATTTGTCTGTCTGTTTTTAACTTATTATTTTGAAATAATTATAGACCCACAAGAGGTAACAAAAATATTTCATAGTCTGTTTACCTTTCAGCTTTTCTTGATGGTGACAACATATATAACTCTACTATGACATCAAAACCAAAAAAATGATGAAGGTACAATAATGTTACTGAGATTATAAAACAATTATTCAATTATCATAGGGTTTTACATATAGTAATTTTAGTAATTTGTTTGTGTGTATCTCTTTTTTCAGCATTGTTGAGATTGTTGACTTTGAATTTAGTGTCTGATACTATATTTCTCATAACACCTCTAAATTTATCATGCTGCTAGGTCTTAAGCTGAATATTATCCTAATATCTTCCTAACACCATCACTATAATTGTCTCAGATCTCTAAACAGTGACAAAATTTTATTGATGATGAAATGATAGAAAAAGAAATAAAACATAGCATAAAAAATTTCAGCCCACCAATATTTATGGGACAGTTGGTAGGCACAAAGAGGTTTTTTTGTTTGTTTTGTTTTGTTTTGTTTAATTTAATTTAATTTTTTTTTTATGCTAGGGATCTGGGAGATTTTTTTTTTTCCAAAGAAGGAAAATTCAGATTTAAGTGCAAAAAGCAAACAAACAAACAAAAAAAACACACATTAGAAATGATCTGCCTAAGAGGAAAGGAGGGTATCATAAGTTTATTTTAAGAACTACTCATTCTTTTCATGGTGTTTGCAGTCTAGAAGTCAAATATTATTTTGATTGAAGACTTGAATTTAAGACCCAATTTTGCTCAATGGCCTGAGGTAAATCATTGAACCTCTTGGAGATGCAGCAGCCTATACAGCTGCAAAAGAGGAAACCAGATACTCTGAAAATACCGTGAACACCAAATAGTTTTTTTCATAGCTTGTGACAGGTGTGTATTAAGCAAAACTGTAAAATAAGATACTTTCTCTTTAGGGTTTTTTGTCTCTGTGCATTGTGCTGCTTTGAATTAGGTTTTTCACTAGGTTCCTTGCTGTTCATCCCTCCCTCCTTCTAAAGGGTTCATTTTATTCTTGATAAGTATTTACCAAATCTTTTTGTCTACAGACCCCTCTACCCTTTTCAACACTAATTATTGGCTGCCCACTTTGGGAAACACTTTCCTCAGTCTCCGTTCTCTGCCATCAGAATATTCCTATTATATCTATTGATCCTTCTAGACCTCCTTTTAGAAGATATTTGGTAAACCTGTTCATTTTATTCTGATACGGGGGTTGGAAGGACTAATGTTTGTACAAACAGTTCACTTAATAGATTTTTAAAATATCATAAATAAATTTTTTTTAAAATCTCTAAATCATAGATAAAGTGTCTGAATGGAGCAAACTTGTTTTTCATAGTTGATATTCTATGGAATCTGCATTAACATCCCTCACATATATAAGAGAGTCTAAATCTTACTGTTCCATTTTTAGGTAAATATATTGATATATTTTTTCCTATGAGGTATAACTTTTTGTACATTTCACTCTCGTTTTTGACATTAAAAATATCTAATTTTATTTAATTTTTCAACAAAATTAAATAAAATTAGATATTTTATTTATTAAAATATCTAATTTTATTTAATAAGATATTTTAACAAAATCTTGTTTTCTATCAGGGATGGTAAAAGTCAAAACTGGCATTTTCATAAAGGCCTATGTTATTCTCTTTCTTAGCTTTCCCAGTGGCTAGCATGGTCACTTAACATCACTGACATGCTTGGCTTGGGATTTAGCTTCTCCCACAGTTTTCATTCCACTTCTGAATTTTCCAACTAATAGATTGATCTGACATTTACCTGTGACCTCGTGCCAGCTTCTCTACTACATTATCATCCTCAAGCTCTTACACGTACTACTTTATATCCCATCATTCTCACAACTATAACGATCTTCTGAAAATTTGACTTTCTAGCCTCAGCAGAGACACTTTGACTCCTGACAAAAAGGGCTATAATTGTTGTGACAACCAGATTGTACACAAGATCCTCATCAACTCTTTAGCCTCAAGATACCCAATATTGATCTGACACTTTCTCTTTCTTTCATATTTTCCCAGTTCATCAAACAATTCTAAGAGTTACAAGTGGCAGGTCACATTATTCTTTACAACCTCTTAGGGGCACAGAGAGATTAAATGACTAACTTATTACTCAGTAACTAGTCAGTTCTAAGTTCTAAACAAGGAGTTTCAACTGTACCATGTTTATAGAGCTCTATCTCATATGAAACAAGTCATGCTTCATATATGAGAATAAATTTTAACCTCTGAACATTCATGCCATCTCAAAACAATATGCTCCACTACTCCAACATCACAACATGCCTCTGTTCAAAATCTGCCAATAAGTTCTCATTATTTTTAGATTATAACTCTAAGTCCTTCCTTTTTCCTTAATTTACACTTCGGAAGCTTACTATTATACTTTTACCCACCCACAATATATGCCTACCCCTGACTTGTCTCCTTGATAGTTTTCAGCATGCCTGGCACATTCCATCCCCAAGGTTATTTTACTAGCTTTTTTCTTTGTCTGAAACATTCTTCTCCAGGGTATTAACACCTCAGATAACCTCATGTTTCCTTCTCAATGAGGCATACATCTTTGACAACTTTTAAAATTATAAGCCTTGCACTTCAATCCTTTTTACCTTGCTTAATTTTTTCATTGCACTGATAATCTTTAATATATTATGTTATTTACTTATTCGATACTAGAGGCATGATGCACAAGATTCATGCAGGAATGGGCCTTCCTTCCCCTGGTTGTTGGCACCACATTCTTTCCCACTGGAGCTGCCTTTCCACCTTTCCACGCTGCCCAGAGGCCTTGAGCAGTTGAGGCAGTGAGGAACACCTATGTCCTGCCCCTGCTGCTCGGGCCTGAGTATACAAATTAACCCACCATCTTTGTTGGGTTAATTTGCATACCCACTCCTGATTGGCTGGAAGGTGTCACGTAGGAATCAATTAGCATTTTACTCTTTTATTATTAATGTAGATGCTAATTGTCTGTTATCTGTCTCCCTCAATTAGAAGGTAAGCTCATCAATGGTAGGACTTTTGTCTGTTTAGTTTACTAATGTATTCACAGCACCTAGTAGGGTTCAATAAATATTAGTTGATTTAATGAACACACGCTCTGCTGGGCTCTTTATATGTTTGCAATGCTATCTCCCCTTGACTTGGCTTTGGGTCCTGTCAGTTTTTCTTAAGTTAGAGGGTTAATAACCCTGAGGCTCTCTCAAAGAAGATTGTGGCAGAAGAACAAGCTCACTTTTGCAGCTGAGGGAAATCCAATTTAAAAAGCCGCCATGTTCCATAATAGAATATAGCTTGATAAAGGATTTTGAAAATAATTTAAAAGCTTCATGGTCAGCTTTACTTTTATCAGCTGACACATCTCTATACTATAGTTCTTCTTTTCAGCTTTGGAATTGTAAAATGCTTTTTCTTTTTCCCTGGCTACAAGTCTGAGGAAAACATTACCCAAATACTTTTTTTTTTTTTTTTTTTAAGATAGAGCAAACAATCTACAGAGAAACTTACTTGCAGCCTCCTAATTTTTACATTTATCACTAACCTGATTGTATTAATTCAGGGGACTAATTTGCAAGTAGTTAGCTTTCTCTAATTTGACATGTATGTGTATATGCATTTGGTGCATGTCTCTGTGTGTGTGTGTGTGTGTGTGTGTGTGTGTGTGTGTTTGGATAAATTTGTCATTGAGGACTTTAGTATTTGTTTCAGTGCCTGAATGAATGTTTTAGTTGTCTTCATCCTGAAAGACAACTCTATTTAGAGAGGTGGTGCCTCACTTCTTATACTGGTGGCCGAGTTCAAGGTCTACCAACCATTACAGAGCAGCATTTCCAATCAATCTGGACAGTGATTACTTTTTTAAAAATTGTAAATATTCTCAGGACTTTGTCACTGTTTTTAAGACTTAGATGGAAGAAAAATGGTGGGCTATTCAGATGTTATCTCAATAATTTCAAGGCAAAAGATTTCTCCTCCCTTTTATCAATTTATACTTCACTTTCCTTAAGATGTCATTTCAGTTGGGTTGCCTGGAGGAGATGTTAATTGAGGGCAGGGGCATTGTGGAGCAATTCACTAGCTCCATCGCCGCCACTGCCACTGGCTCAGATGTGCTGATTTACTTGAAACATGAGAAATGGAAAGGTGTATTGGTGGATAAGCACTTAGACTTTTCTGAATTTGTGTTGGGGCTGAAAATGAAGGTGAGAAAGTCAGAGAATCATAATAAGAAAAAAATACAAAAAGCACAGGTGTGTCTCAGGACTATCTGGTACAATAAGCGACATACTAATTTTCTGTCTAAGTATTACATTTTTGTTCTTTCTGAAACTTATCATCAAGTAAATGAAACAGCAACTTATTACAGTGTTTCATGAATCATAAGAACAAATCTCTCTCTCTCCCTCTCTTTATCTTTCTCCTTTATAAGCAAAAAGGTAAAAAGAAAATTGCCGTTATTTCACAAAGTATATCAAGTGGAGTGCACTGTCTGGGACAAGCATTAGGTGCCTTCTAAAGCTATTTCACAACATACCCCATTCTCCTGAAAAGCCAGGCTAAATTAGTTAAATAACTAATGCCCTCAGTTTTAAAGGCAATGATAATGGTTCTGAAGCATTTTTACAGGTATAGTAAGTTAGGAGAGTGTTAGAGTTAGCCCCTAACACATGACATTATTTTGGAGAATAAGGCTGATGGAGTGAGCTAACAAAGTCACCTTCTTGTGTGAGTGTCTGAATGAGTAATAGAAAGTGACTCCACACTTACCAGGTTGGGGCAGGTGTAGGCATTTTGGGGAGAGCAGTCTTTTCCCAAAGGGCATGCATATAAAGATGGTTGCTTTGGACTAAGCATTGACAAGCCTTATCTGTAGAGGATCAGACAGTAAATATTTTAGATTTTTCTGGCCATAGGGTCTCTTACAATTACTCAACTATATCAAAATTTTACAAAATGAGGCCATATTCCAATAGAACATTATTTATGGATATTGGAGCTTATATTTTCTATAATTCTCATGTGTCATGAAATATCCTCCCTTTTTATTTTATTTTTTTCAGCCATGCAAGAATGGACAAACCATTCTTAACTTTTTTATAAAACCCAGGATTTAGAACATGAGCTAAGGCATCGATACAGTTTTAAACTCACTTGGACATATTTTAAAGGTCGCTTTTTTTGTTTTGAGTTTTTTTTAAAAAAAATATCATGTTCAGTATGAGCAGTCTATATTGTTGATAGTCAGTCTGGAAGAAGTTAAAATTTGCAGTGGCCCAATAAAAATAATAGCAAAAATATATATATTGCCTTTTATAGATAAAGTGATCCATAAAAGACAAGATGCCCATGAAATCAGCTCTTAATATACAGAAGAGCATGCATCCTTAATGCAAATCAGAATTTCTAGTTCTACTTCTTCCAGAAAGTAAAGAGATTTATGTATTTATGCCATTCATTTAAAATATATGCCCCATCTCTACCTCGGTCCATCTCAGCCACAACAGTCGTCACTGTGATTTAGTGATGACTGTGTGTGGGATGGGGTACTGTGGTAAACACTTCAGGGATTTCATCTTGTTTAATCCACACAATCCTTTAGGAATGTTTTTACCCTTGAAGTGATGAAACTGAGTCTTACAGGAGTTACATACGAAGCACTGGAAGCCACGCTGCTGTTGAGGTGTAAATCTAGTTAATGAAAAAGTCCTTTCTACTTCCCAAACCCCAATTTATGCTATATTTTTCCCTAGAGACATTAGCTCAATATTAGCACAGCTATAGGTCCCCAAGGCCTCTAAAGATCCTCAGACTCTGAAGGCCTGAAGACACATCTCATTTTGAAGAATGATTGACTCTGTGTTAATTGAAAGGCTTGATTTCTACCATGTAACAGGCACCAGGGCTAGACAGAGAAATGAATATGAGCCTTGTCCCAAAAGATTTATTAATCTGGTAGGAAAGACAGTTACTAAAGTGTTAAATATAATTTGCCACTCTAGCAAAGAAAGGTATAGAAAGTAGATACAGAAACTAAGATTTGAGAATGATTAATTTAACAGAGAAGAATGGAGGGCTCTGGGGATGCTTCACAGAGTTAATGAGATTGAGCAGGACCTTGTACAATTGGAGCATGAGTGAATGATTTCTGCCCACTAGATTGATTTGTTTACAGCTGTACTTTCTAAAATTCCATGGTTAAGGCAGCACTTGGAGCTGTAATATTTGTTTCAGTTCTTCTCTGAAAATTGGATTGTTTTCTGGGAATGCATTTTAGAGAATAAGCTAATTTTTTCCTGCCCAAATAAGATAAAACACCAAAAACTTTCCAAACCAACTCAAATATTAACTCTCTTTGACAGAAATTATTAGAACATCAAATGAGTAATTGTATACACTTCTGAAATGCACCATAAACTATGTAATGGAAAGAATAAGAAGGCTAAAAATAAAGTTATCAAGGCAGTTGCTTCACCCATTTGATCATTTATTCAGCCACATACTTATTCTGGTAAGGTCCCGTTGGATGCCAATGACAGCTGTGGGTGATGGAGATATAGCGGTAAATAAACAAAGTCCATGGTTAACAGAGCTTACTATTCAGGATAAAACAAATAAACACAAAATAAGAATTTTAAGAGTAAAAAATACTCTGAAAATTTTTTAAATTAACTATGGTAATGGGGTAGAGAGTAAACTGGAAGGAAAGGAGGGTTTTTGATACAACAACCAGGGAAGGCTATTCTGAGAAAATGATATTTCAGTTGAGATTCCATTGAATATAAGAAATCAGCTATGGGAATACCTGGAGCCCAAGAATTCTGGGCCAGGGGCAAGGGAGGGAGTTTGGTGTTGTCTTCCAGGAAGGAGACCGGCTTAATGAAATAAACTTACTAAAGGAGAGGGAGATGTTGATGAACATGATGGAATGTACTATTCATCTTTTAAAATATGTTAAGTAGTTTGATTTTATTCTAAATGCACTGGGAAGTTATTGAAGGGTTTCATGCAGTGAAATTGAATCAGATTTATAATTTATAATCTCTGCTGTTGTGGGGAAAATGAAATGTAGTTGAGCAAAGGTAGAAGTCTATTGCACATGATTATTAATTCCCTCATGGTAGATACACTTTGTACCAATGTCAAAAAAAAAAAAAAGAAAAAAAAGAACGGTAATAGGTTTTATGCTTCTACATCAGTCTAAATGTTTTCTTGAAGTAAATGTTTTGAGTATAGAGAGAGTGGTCCAATTGGCAAATGGAACAATTTGCACACATGGGCTCTTAACATTTATAAAGATATATTTATCTACCATATCTGACACTTAACTGAACTTTTTATTGAAGACTTCTACCAATATTCTAGTCAAAATTCAATTTATCAATAAAAATATTTATTGGATATCATCTTAGGAAAATCATTTTGTTTGGTCCAGAAGGAATATGAAATTGTTTAAGCAACAACCATCCCCAACCTTATAAGTGTTGTACTGTCTGGAGCCAATCTTAAAAAACAAAATTTTTACAGAGTTTGCATAATACATCTGCATGTGCTTCTTTTGTCCACATTGCTAAAAAATAACTCCAGACCCTTTCATAGCAAATAAAACATTTAGCTGGTCAGCTATATGTAATGGTCCATTTCCAATAATATATTTTGCTGTGATGAGTGTGACCTTTGCGTACTCTCTTTAAGAACCTTCTCTTGCCATGGTTAAAATTGTTTATTGCCACAGTTCAGTTTTCTTTATAAGTCGTGGTCTTATAATATCTATTAGCTGAGTACCTGGTACTTAATTGGTGATCAGTAAGTATTTGAATGAATGATTCCAGAAGTTAATTAATAACAGCTAACATTTATTCTATGCTTATTAAAAGTCTAACCCATCCTAAATTGCTTTTGCAACTCTTATTTTATACTTTTTATAGTTGAAGAAACTGAAGCACAGACAATACAAGTAACAGTCCTAAGGTCTTACAAGTAGTAAACTAATAGAACAGATATTGAACCCTGGCAATCTGCACAGAACTGGGTCCTCTGTCCTTTGTCGCTAGAGACCTGAATTGGGAATATTTTCTTTCCTTTGAATTATTAGGGCAAAGGGAAACTGCACTTGTCTACTTCTCTGGCCAAACTATTACAGGTTCCCTCATAGTTTGACCATGCCAAGTTCCCTTGACACACCTATGGCTCATGCTTTTGTGTCTTAAACCCAAGGCATGCTTCATGAGCATGCAATCTGTGCAGTTGCACAAAGTCACACATATAAAAGGTCCTTATGCTTGACTGAATGCTGTTCTATAGCCTGAAAAGTCTCAATATTATATTTGAACATGTATTTCATGAGTGAAGACAGAGAGGCAAAGGAACATGAGTATGAGCAGAGAGCTGATACATGATGTATATCCAACTTTGCTTATTGCTTTATTTGCCCACAGGGATTGAGATGCCCCATGAGTATAGAATTCTAGTGGACCAGTGCTTCAGAAAATGCTGAAGTTCAGTGCATTTTCAATCAAAGTACATGTATTCCCTGCAATTGAGTCAGCAGGGCACAAATAGCCTAAGAGGCGACACTTTCCTGTTGAATTAGAACTTACTTTAAGTGTAAAACAAACACACAAAACAAAAACCCCTCAAAACAAAACAACTAAACAACTCCCCCCACAAAAAAGCCACCAGAAAATGGAATATCAAGGAATCCTATATAATAAAAGGTTAATATGCAAATAGACTGAACAGTAGAACAACCAAACAACCGAATAACCAATTGTTATGAAGTGCATCGATCACCAAGAGGCGGGCACAGAGCATGGCAGGCATAGGCAGCAGACGGCAGAGCACGGAACATGGAGGGCAACAGCTGTGGTAGGGTGGTGGAGCAAGTGAACGGAGGCACTAGACCAAAGCAGGGCACTGATAACTGTCATCGGGGTGAGCCTCTGGTGGTTACTAAAAACTCATTGCTCCCATGCACCATAATCCCATCCAGCACTCCCACTGCTGGTGACACCAGTCCCAATTGCTGGTGCCATCAGCGGGTGTGAGTGGTGGCGGCCCACCCCAATTGTCCTTGAGGGCTTCTCTACCTCCCCCTGCTCATGAGGGACTATCAGGACAGCACCTGCTGCTTGCACCTGCTGACAACACCAGACCTGCTCGCACCAACTGCTGGCATTGGCCCCAATCACTCTGCACAATCAGTGGGTGTGAGTGGGGCTGGAACCATCAGTGCATGGGAGCAGCAGCAGGAGCAGGGCTGCTGGCAAACAGGGTACGAGGGGCAGTGGCAAGAGGGGCTGGGAGGGCGAGGAGGATGGGCTGTGACCCAACCCTATGCCCACTGCACCTCATGGCCCACAGTTCCTTTCAAGGTGCACAAATTCATGCACTGGACCCTAGTATTATCATATGTTTTGTTACATGTGCTGCTTCCCTATATTAGCCATCTGTTTATGCTGAAAATAATTATATAGAAGGAAAGGAAAGGTAGAGCAACCCACAGTTCTTTTTTCTTTCAGTTGTTTCTTTTTCTTCAGTAAGCCTGTTACTAGAGAGAGTAAGAACAAAATACATATGCACATATAAGCTACAAAATGCAAGTTTTGTGGTTCAGTGATTCCACACACAAGTTAAATGCTCTTATATTTTCATTTAAAACTGAGATTGCAAAAACAAAGATGAGTGGCACAATTCATGCTCATAATTTAATTTTTTTTGGCTTAAAATGCATTAAATAACAAGTCCCAAACAACAATGACACATGGGAGAAAGGAAAAGCTTTATATTTTAGTATCTATAACAACACTTTCCCTCATATTTTGGAAACAAGGAATCTGACCCCACATTTTTATTTTGCATGGGGCCCCACAAATTATATAATGCTACTTAGCACATATTGTTACAATAGTCAGCAAGCCAGTTTCCATGTTTCACCTGGCATATAGCAACGACAACTTTAGATCTGCCTCAGAGAATAACTCCTCAGGGATTCATTCCCTATGTCTTTGGCAAAATTAGGTGTTTCATTTTCTGTCAACTCACAATAGTGAGTACCTCTTTGCTCATTCATAGCCATTCATTACACAAATACAATATTTGTTGTGGACTACATGCCAGCTACTGTTCTGGGTACATTTTATACCTTCTTAAATGATACTGTCTTCTTATTGTTTTTGCCTTCCTATCTTTTCTGCTAAATGTCCTTGTAGATAAATACTGTGTTTCCTAGAAATTGATTTATTATTTAAAAACACTATTGAGTGCCTACTCCCTGTCAGCCACTGTGCTTCACTTACATTCTTTTAATCCTTGGGAATAAGCAGTGTGTTATAAAGCATTGATAATAAATAGATATTTTATAGGCAACCAAATGGACAAAATAAATAGGAGCCATAAATGTACTGAGCAAAACCAAATCATCATCATGGACTTGAGTGGAAAGAATAAACCTAAAGTAATGAAGTATATTTATCCACGACAGTTTTATTGGTTATGTTTCATCTGCATCTCTTAGTTCACTGCCAGAGGCTTCAAATGGGTTTTTGGATGAGTCACATCAGTTACCTATGTCATCAAGTGGCAAACCTGGAACAATAATGGCAGAATCCTGGATGGCAGTGTCCACCAGCAGAGAAGCCAGTCCTGATGCCCTTTAACTTCACTGAGCTGCATCTGGCAATAGCAAGATATCCCCAACATAATAAATTCATAAGAATGGAAAAAGACCTTAAAATAAAATAAATAAAAAAAATAGGATATTCTGGAGCATCAATGCAGGCAGTAGAGAGCAACAGTAAGCCAATATGCATGATCAAAACTAGGACACTTTGTTTTTTTTAATCAGTGTCCCATGATGGATGAAGGAAGGCAGGACCACAGGCATCAAGTTGCTTGAATTCAGGGACTGTAATTAGACACACAAGAATTTATTGCCATCTTCAAGAAAACTATCATAGGAAGAAAAAAGCAAAGTGAAGTGAAATGTAGAGGGAATGGATGGAGGAAGATGAGTCTAAACAGTTATGCTGATGTTAGACTGTGGAGCCTCTTGTATGGTGTTACTAAAATATTTGCCTGTGCTCTGAAATCATAGAACTTAGCAGGCTTTAAGTTGTAGAATGAAGGGATTGTTTTAGCAAAAGGACAGAGTGATGGAGGACCATTTTAGAGCTGAAATGAGCCACAAGTGTATTTTGGGAATTTCCAACAGGGGCAACATACACCTTAGAGGTCTCAAGATAGCTGAAGTGACTAAAGTGAAGTCATTAAAGGGGAGATTTGTAAGAGAAAAAAGTCATGGAGATATTTCACAGAGACCAGATCATAAAAGAGCTTATATATTGTGGCTAGCACTTTGATTTTTATTCTAATATTACGTAATTCCCCTTATAACCCTTATAGGGGAAGGTAGTGTCTGATATATTTTAATAACTTAGATGATATTCATGTATTGAATTAGTAAACCAAAGACTGTGGCAGAACTTCCTTAGGTATCATGGGGCAAGTGAAGCTGCCTTTCCCTGGTACTGCCCTTGCATGTGAAGGAGGTCCACACATGACTCCCTCTCTATTATTCTATTAGATTTAAGGCAATCACCAGTAAAAATTTGAGAGAAAATGTTAATTTGGGGTGTACGAATGACAGTTTTTCTACAAACAAGTTTAGTAATATCGTTATGCACATTCTTTATTTAAAAAAACAAAACTAGTGGCTCAGTGCATGAAATTTTTGCACATTAAAAGGGAATTAATTAGAGGAAATATTTTAATATTGCTATTTGCCTTTTATTTATAATAGAAGTGTCAGAGATGAAAGAAAAATTAGTAAAATGTATATGAAAATCTTTCTCCTGTCAGAGTCTGGGATGCAGTGCAGCAGGACCCAGAGTCAAGTCCCTGCTCACCCCCATGTGCCTCAAAATTGCAAGAGACCCAGACCCGGCTGGCCCCACCCCTGTTAAGTCCCGCAGGGCAGGAGGTGCCACCTCAGGTCCCCAGGCCCAGCCTCAGGTCCTCATTATTTAACCTGTTCTGGTGCGAGGGCGCAAGGGCGCAAGGGCAGGAGGGCACACGGGCATGGCAACCATTTACATATTGGCTCTTTATTATATAGAATATTTAAAAAGTAATTTTTAATGGTTCATTGATTTTTAGAGAGAAAAGAAGGGAGCAGGAGAGAGAAACATCAATGTGAGAGTGTAACACCAATCTGCCGCCTCCTGCACACCTCCTACTGGGGATACAGACTGAAACTCCAGGCGTTTGCCCTTGACTGGGAATTGAACCCAGAAACCTCCTGGTGCACAGGATGATGCATAACCAACTGAGCTACACAAGCCTGGGCTTTTTTCTTTAAATAAATGTTCAATTAGCACCATGAGCTTGACTTCTTAACTTTCCTGTGCCCCTTACCTAAAACAGGGCTTCGTTCAAGAGTCAAAGGATATTCACTTGATAAATGAATGAGTAAATCCTGATAGGATTATGTATTGATTTAAAGCTCTGAAAAGCTCAAAAGATGCAAAGGGAGTACAGGTTAAAAAATGCAGTTTCTATCATGTGCATATGTTAGTTTTTATATAGTTCCTTGCCTTAGCACTTAGATATTCAGGTACTCTTTTAAACCTGTCTGAACCTTCTTCTTTGATGTGTGAAATTCTCTTAGCCATAAAGTAAAGCAGAAGTTGAATATAAGTTATTCAAAGAAAGAATGTATAATAACTGTGATAGGACAGCATGAGCCTTGCAGATTTTTTTTTAGCAAATCGAAAAAAGGCTTTTCAAAGCTCAGCAGTTGCTGCTATGTATTTGACCCCCGTTTCAGCCTGCAATTTCAGATGTTGTGCAAACTCTGATAGACTATCTCACCACCAAAAGAACAGAGTTCTCGTCCTGAACTTTGCCTCTTGCTGATAGAATATAAAGTGTAGCAGCAAAGGAAATTTTAGGGTAAGACTTTCCCTTCAAAAGACAAAAACATGTGGGTTGTTTCTTAGCAGGAGTGCACCATATACATTCCAATGGGAACATGGGAAGTCAGAGGTCACAACTGCTGTGTAACACATCTCAAGGTGGAATCAATCTCAAAGTGATCATTAAATGTGGTGAGGAGGGCACAGAGGGACAGAGCAATAATGCTTCAGAATGCTGAAAGGGAAGTGAGGAGAAGCTTTTTGTCTGCCAGGTAAATGTGCTTCTACTTTCTTTTAAGCTTTTTTATCCTCCATATATAAAGCAGTGTACTCTTAAAAGTTGCAACATTTTTTTAAAAAATTACTGAAAGAGGCATCAAAGTACAAATCTTCTCTTATCAAGAAATAGGGTCCTAAAAACTATTCATGAGGGAACAGTCTGTTTTGGAGAATCAACTTTCATAATTTATGAGGTTAGTTTATGTGGGGTATGAGAGGGTAAGGAAGAAGAATCAAGTCTGTCAGGTAAGACTCTGACTTGGGCAACTAGTTAATTGGTGATGCCATTCACTGAAGTAGGACATAAAGGAAAACTAATTGATTCTGTTAAAAGATGATTCCTTTCTTCACATGTTCTGATTGGGGTATCTATTTTGCTCACTACTAAATAACCAATGCTTAGTAGAGATCTGGCACCTAGCCCTGCTAAATGAATTTCTCTTGAATGAATGAATGGATGGATGGATGAATAAGTGACATAAATGGAAAAGCTGTTAAAGATATAGTTGGGAAGGTTTGAGTTGGAGACAGATTTGGGAATCATAAGTATGTGAGTGGTAATTCATGGGAATTTAAAAAGAAGGCACATAGAGAAAACTGTAAGAATAAATGACTAATTTTTTAACTAACCCATGTTTTCGGACAGGCTACGATCATTTATCTGTAATAAATTATTTATCTATAAATATATCTGTAATTTATCTGGCCTAGAGTTGGCCCTCATTGAAGTGTAGGACTTCCTGGAAATGGTGCCACTGAGATGGAGAGAGTATCGGTGGAGACAGTCTTGTGCATTGAGTGAAGGACCAGGAACAGGAAGAAGCAAGAGAATGAGATAAATATTTTGAGCTCCTATTGCTATTGTGCTGTTGTAGTTTTCACAGATATCTCCTTTAATTGCCATATCAACTTTATTGGGAGAAAGAGGTCAGATATTAAGCTGGCATTCACCAACTATGTCTGATAGAACTGGCCACATTTTATTGCTGAGTGGATGGAATTTGTGCCTCTCTTAATAATTGCTATATTGAGGATCATCTTTGAAGGTAGGCATTATAGTCATGCCCCATTTAACACAGGGGAATGTTCTGAGAAATGCATCGTTAGCTGGCTTTATTGTTGGGCATCATAGAGTGCACTTGCACAAACCTACATGGTGTAATCTACTACACACCTAGGCTGTATGGCTGGTAGGCCTATGGCTCCTAAGCTACAAAGAAGTCAGTATAGCATGTTATTGTCTAAACCAACACAATATTTAAACCAAGTGCAAGAGAAATGCTGCAATCAATGGATGTGGTAAACACAAGATGTCTGGGACTACTGCCTGCATAACATGGCATACTGCTTTACAGTAAACTTTACTATTTTATAAGTAAAAAGAAGACTACAGTCTAGGATAGCAAAAAAAAAGTACAGTATGTAAAAACAGAAACCAGTAACATTTGTTTATTATCATTATCAAGTATTATGTACTGTGCATAATTGTATGTGCTATACGACTGTCAGCACAGTAGGTTTGCTTACACCAGCATCACCACAAACACATGAGTAATGCTTTGTCCTATGATGCAATGATGACTACAAAGTCACTGGGTGATAGGAATTTTTCAGTTCCATTATAATCTTATCTGAGCAGCTTTGTACATGTGGCTCTTTGATGACCTGAATCTGTTATATGGCATGTGATTGTATTGGCCATATTTAACAAGCAAGGGAAACAAGGCTCAGAGACAGAAAGTTCAAGGTTAGCCAAGATGTGAACCTTCTAGACAGTTATTCCATCAAAACCCAAAAGCTTCCCTCCCTCAGCTTCTCTGCTAGAGCTTCCACCTCTCTGTTTTTCTCATCCTCAATGGCAGAGAGAATCAACGTGTACACTGAGGGCCAAGAACTCTTGGTGTGTATCGACCGTGGCCTCCATCATGCTCACCTCCTGGAAGAATGTTTACCTAATAGGCCAGTGGTTGTAGTTGGACTCCCATATCCTATGAAAATATCAAGGATATTGCCTATTTCTGTGCAGATTTGTGGTCTTTCTGCATCCTGCTTTAGCTTTTAAGCCAGTGAATCTAAAGATGTGACTAAAACCAATCTCCTTTCTTCTAGCTTGTTTTGCTTCCTTATAGTTGCCCATAATCCAACATAAAACACATTTACTGTATTTTAAACACAGTTTTCTCATAAAAGGAGTATATTTTATCTAAAATATAATACAAAGCTTACTTGTTGTCTATGCTCTTTCAATGAAGTCTAGCAGTAATAATGTTTAAGTGTGTAGACAATCATGAGAGTGGTATGTCTGTAAAATATTGAATTGCACAGCTAAATAGGATCTGGAATCACTCTGACAGGGAATGTTCAGACACAAATGACAGCTACTTACAGGGATACATTGAGGTAATTTAAATTGCTTGCGTACTGTGTATAAAACATTCTATCTTCTTTAATAATGTGCAAGAAGGTGAAAGACTAATGGAGTAGTCAAGCCTGAAAAAAATCCATTTCTGATGAATCCTTTGATAAACTGCATCTATAATTTACATTTTATATTTAGTACTAGAGGCCTGGTGCACAAAATTTGTGCATGGGGGTTGTGTCCCTCAGCCCAGCCTGCACCCTCTCCAATCCTTAAGGAATGTCTGACTGCCTGCCTAATCAGGTAGTGGGACATCCATATCACAATCCAGGCTCCCAACTGCTCACTTGCCTGCCTTCCTGATTGCCTCTCTCTGCTTCTGCCTGCCAGCCTGATCACCCCCTAACTACTCCCCTACCAGCCTGTTTGCCCCTAACTGCCCTCCTTTGCAAGCATGGTCACCCCTAACTGCCTTCCCCTGCAGGCCTGGGTCTCCCCCAACTACCTTCCCTGCAGGCCCAGTCCCTCCCAACTTCCCTCTCCTGCTGGCCATTTTGTGGTGACCATCTTGTGTCCACCTAGGGGCAGCCATCTTGGGTTGGAGTGACAGTCAATTTGTATATTACTCTTTTATTATTAATATATAGAATTAATTCTTAAGGGTACATAAGCAGATAGAGTTTTTGAATTAGTTTTGTTATAACAGTTTCAATTTGCTTAAAATATATTTAGTGAAATTTCTTTACAACTATAACTAAGGGTAGTTTTAACAGTTAAAAATCAACAGAACACCTTAGATTTTGTGTCATTTTTTTTTCTTTTAAAAATATTCTGCTGAAAAATTAGCTGTAAGGTAATAACATTATCACAAACTTATAATTTTAATTAACATTGCATTATTTAGTAGCACATAGATTAAAATAAAAAATAAATATGCCTATGTGTCTATGTGAGGTTGTATTAATGCAAGATCATCAATGTTTTTGTAGTTTTAGTTACTTCAGAGAGAGTTAGCATTTATTCAGTTGGATCATATGAGCAAGAAGACTATGTGGAGGAAGTATGAGTTATGTCCTGGAAATATCTCTAACAACAGCCTTGTTTTGCATACAAATGATGATTTTATTGACAGTGAAAGAAAAAACACCAGTTATTATTAACTCTTCTGTCTCTCTTCCCTTCGACACCCAATCATATAGAGACCTAATAGATTCCACTACATAAACAATTTTACATCTTATTTCACCTTTGGAACACTATCAGTTTAATTCAGGCTAGCATCTTGCATTTTGACTACTACCAGTCTCCCATCAGCCCGATTCAGCCTGCTGCCAGGATTACATTTGTTTGTTACTGACACTCAGCATTCAATTCTCTGGCCTTTTCAGTAAAGGTATAAAATTCCTTTAACAACAGGATTGTTTTAGATTGGTGTTCTTTCAGTGCTGGCCAGTCAACTGCCCCATGCCATCCTCATCCAATACCCAGCCCAGTAATTAGTCCAGAGATGGCACAATAAATAAATTTGGTACAACCAGATTGAGTCTTGGAATGTGTAGTATAGCTACGGAGAAGAAACACTCTCATTTAGAGAAGAGCCTGGGAGCATGTAGTCCTGAAGTGGCTGGTAGCTGTCTGGCCACTTGAAAGGACCTTGAGTTTGAGAAGAGAGCTATGGGAAATTGACATTGTTTTCTTTTGGATTAATTCTTGGAAAGAAATGTAGCTCTAAGGCTCTGGCAATTTTCTTGCCACCAGGTGGAGCCTGAAATGAAAGCAGCAAAGAAGAAAGCAGAGATGCCTGGGAAGTGAGTCCTGCAGGAACAGTTTGAACTCCTGGTTGCACCAGTTGCTAAAGGTACTCCTCCTACACCCCCCCCCCCTGCACCCCCTCACACCGAGCATGAGAATTTAATTTGAGATTTCTGTCCTTTACAACCAAACAAATCCTAACTGATTCTTTAAACTTAAGGTATAAACTATTTAGCAAGGCATTCAAGTCCCTTAACCACAAGGCTTCACTCCTTATTTGTTAGAATCATCTTTCTGTTCTCTCTGTTCTATAGCTGTACAATCCACTGCCTAGGCAGGTTGCATTTTTAACTATTTCCATTCTTTAGTTACGTCTATCTGTCTTTGTGTTCTGGGTAAACTGTTCATCCTTTGACCAGATCAAATGTCGCATTTTCCAATAACATTTTCTCTGACGCCCAAAGGAGGAATTGTCTACTCTTTTCTTTTGGGTTCCAGAGGTCTTTGCTCATGATATTTTTATTGTGCATAAAATTCACCTGTTTCTTGTTATTTTTTCCTATTTACAGCTCCATTGTTGCAAACGCAGCACCTTATTCATTTTCATATCTCCACTGCCTCGTATAGAAACTGAGAAAGCTCAATGTGGTGCTCCAGAGGTCTCTGGTGAATAAGTAAATAAAGTGTCCAAAATGTCCCACATTGCCATCTTACTTTAGGAGTTTTGCCATCGAATGGCCTGTTAAGATGTAAATGAAATCCTGAATAGTATACATTTAGCAATTAGCAGTCCTTTGGGTATTTATTTATGTATTTATTTATTTATTTATTTTAAATCTTCATTGTTGAAAGTATTACATATGCCCCCTTTCTTCCCCACTGACCCCTTTTAGCCTGTCCCTAACCCCTGTCCAAGGCCTATTGTTTGTGTCCATGGGTTGTGCATATATGCAAACAAGTTCTTACATTTATTGGTATTTTTAAAATTTGTCAGCTATCTCAACTGGTCGACTAGATCCTGGATCTTCCCCAAATTTGATGATCAGAATAACTGGAGAAAAGAATTCAAACACTGGGCTTTATTCTCAGCCATTTGGATTCCATACACATAATAGGGTGGGGCTCAGATATGTGTATATTTAAAAAGATGCCAAGATTATTCTGATTCTCAGACATGTTGGAGGAAATGCCACACTAACACATTGAGAAAGTGGAACCTTAAAGTGGGAAGCTTGGATAATTGAGTAGAGAGGATGGGGAAAATCATGAGACACATTAATTTGGAGGAGGGAGGCTTGCAGAGATCAGTATTTGGCACTTGGAGGGAAAGGAGCCATGAGGAACAAGAGGCGAGCAAAATGGAACAGGTTTTATGTCTCATTCCTCTCCCCCCAAAACTGCTTTTGATGTTGCCAAGAAAAATATTATTTCATAAGTTTGCAAATTCTGACATCATCATTCTGTGTTTGAGTTTAGAAAAGTAATTTCCTTATAAGTTTACTTAACTTGCTTATTGATGTTTCCTACATATTGTAAACTAAGCTGGTCATGTATTTGATCCATAAACGGAAACTTGAGGATTTTGTTTTTGTCCTTTATTGCATTTAATACCTGGAATCTCTCGTGCTATAAAAGATGCTGATGGTTTCAACAATGCTATCTGAGTAGCAAGAGGAAAAGTCACTGAATCTCTAATTATCTGTTGATAGCTTCAAACCTGAGAACATTTTGTGAATTAGGTTAAATGTGCTAACATTTGGAAGAAACTGGGGGATTAACTTTTAAGCTCATTAGTTCTGCAGATGGCTAAGAAATAATGCCCAGCTACTAAAAATAGATCAATTTTTTCCCCTAAAAGCTTCAAATGGCAGTATCTGCACTTAGAATTATTCTTCCTTCGATTTTCATTTATGTTTATCTGATTTTTCCTCTTAAAAAGATTTCTGAAATGCCTGAACACAGCTCTGATATAGAAATATTGGCAAAAGCAAAGATGAGTTCTCATATCTGCTGTTTCTTTCCTTTGATAGAAATATTAAAATAGTATGCATGGTTGACTTAGTTACCTTTTGGGAGGGGAAATAATTATACTTTCCAAATTTATAAAGCTTTTCTATGACTAAGAGTTTGGACAAATTAAAAGACACAATTCTAAGCAGTCAATTTGTACTGTTAATTATTAATGTTAATAGACTATATCACAGTTGAGAATAAAGGATCATGTTAAATAAGCTTATACTGAGGGAATATAGGCTATTCACAGATATAGATGCCACACAAAAGCTTTTTCCATTTATACTTACAGTTTTGCTCATTTAAATAATTTTAAATCAATATTTTGTTATAAAAGTGTTAGAGTAATTGAAAAGTATCTAACAAGGTTACTGCATAATACTTTCTGAAGCTAGAATGATTGATTTATGATATGTATTTCAGTAATAAGAAAACCTCTAAACTGCAAGTTACCGTATTTTCGTATAAGATGACCCCCTAATTTTACAGTTAAAACATAGGTTTAGGCCTATATTCTCTGTATAAGACTATCCCCCACTTCCGAGGCAGCACCAGTTCTTTTTTTAATAGACCACCTCTCTGACTCTGGCTAATCTGAGCAGGCTTTTTACTAGAACACAATGTAGCTTGGGGTACAGAACATGTATAATTTGCATGCATAAAAAGCCTGCTTGGATTGGCTGAGTTAGAGAGGTGGTCTATTAAAAAAAGAACTGATGTTGCCTCGGAAGTGGGGGGTAGTCTTATACAGCGAATATAGGCCAAAACCTATGTTTTAACTGTAAAATTAAGGGTTGTCTTATACGCCAGAAAATATGGTAAGCCAATTGTTTTTCCCAAATATTTTCTATTGATTTTTTGAGAGAGAAAGAAACATTGAGGTGAGAGAGAGTTATCAAGAGCTGCCTCCTGCACAACCCCTACTGGGAATCAAGCCTGCATATGCCCTGACCAGGAATCGAACCATGACCTCCTGGTTCATAGATTAATGCTCAACCATCAAGCCACACAGCCAGGCTCTTTATATTTTTTGAATATTAACTCCTATCACATAAATATGATATGCAAATATAATGGTAGCACTGAAATATCCCTTTTTAATTTATAATTCTATTTATTGGAACCATGTCTTTTTTATTTTTTATTTTTTTTAGTGTTGTTATTCTAGCTAATGTTTTGTCAGTTTTGTTTAGCTTTCCAAAAAAACCAACTCTTGATTTCATTTTGTGTTTTTTCTCTATAGCCTTTCTGGTCTCTATTCTGTTTAAGTTTGCTCTGATGTTTATTATTTTCTTTCCCTTCTGCTATCTTTGGACTTAGTTTGTTCTTTTTCTAGTTCCTTAAGTTGTTCATTTGAGATCTTTCTCTCTCTTCTTTTTTTTTTTTATTAATGTAGGCATTTATCAGTATAAACTACCTTTAAAAAACTACTTTAGCTATTACCCATAAATTTCATTATATTATGTTTCCATTTTTGCATGTCTTACTATACTTTCTGATTTCTTTTTTAACTAATTGATTGTTCAGGAGTGTGTTGTTTAATTTCCATGTATTTGTGAATTTTCCAATTTTGCTCCTGATTTCCAGTTTCATATCATTGTGCTCGGAAAAGATGCTTGATGAAGTCAGTTTTAAATTTGTTAGACTTTCTTTGTGGCCCAACATATGATCTATCCCAGTGACTGTTCCATGTGCTCTTGAGAATAATGTGTATTCTGGGCTGTTGATTGGAATGTTCTGTATGTGTCTGTTAGGTTGATTTGATCTGTAGTGTTATTCTGGTTTACTGTTTCCTTATTGATTTTCTGTCTGGATAATCTATCCAGTGTTAAAAGTGGGGTAATGAATTCTCCTGTAATTATTGTATTGCTATTTATTTCTCCCCTTAGTTCTCCCTTTAGTTGATAGTTTCTTTAAATAAAGCTGTTGTTGGGTCTGCAGTGGGGTCAGCAGTTGGCAGGCTTGTTACCGGGGGCTCAGACATGCATGTGTCATGTCTGGTCCTGGATGTAAAGCACTGCCTAGAGGACATCATTCAGTAGCGTGGTGCAGGGACAAGGATCCACTTCAGGATCTTCATTTGGGTTCTCAGACAGCTGGCTTTTACCAGGTGCACAGACATGTGTAACTCCTGTCAGGTCACGGGATGTGTCCTGGGTGGGAAGGACTGGATCCTTACCATGGTTGAGAGGGGCAAGAACTGAGTCCCAGGGCTACTTCAAGTCCATAGTCAGGGTTGAGGTCTGCAATGTTGCTCTCAAGGCATAGATGCTCTTGTCTCCTGCCTGGTCCTTGGGTGGACAGGACTGTTCCCTGATTAAGGCTGGGAGGGGTTGGAACCAAGTTAGAGGGCCATTCCTGAATCTGTGATCAGACTGAGGTTGGCAGACTTACCTCTAGGGCACAGGTGGGCATGTCTCCTAGTGGGTCTCTGGGTAGGCTGAACTGCTGGTGAACCATAGGTGAGAGAAGTTGAAGTTAACACAGTTTCATTTAGGATCTGCTGTTGGACTGAGGTTGGCTGGCCTGCCTTCCTGAGCACTGACAGGCATGGTTCCCAGTGAGACCCTGCGTCAGCATGAACTGGGACCTGGAGAGACTGGAGCAGAGTACAGGACCCTTTCAGGATCTCTAGGGGCCCAGAGGGAATGACTTCTGCTAGGTCCCAGTGCCAACAGGACTGCTTGTGGACTTTGGATATTCAGTATAACTTTCAACCATATTCTCTGTTTCCGCAAAATAACATTTCACTGGAATCAACATGGCATTAATGAGATAGTTTTTGGCTCAATGTGCTATGAGTTTGATTTGAAACCCTATGCCAAAATAAGATCATGAATTCTCCCTTCCACTCTTTTTTTTTTTTTTTACCATGCTATACCCAAGCCTGTTTAGTTTGAAGAGTGAGCATATATCTTCACTTTTGATTAAATGGATGGCATATCTAGTTGAGTGGATGAATAAACTAATGCATAAATACATGAATAAAATGGAGGTTGCACAACAATGACAGACGTATTGCTGGAGACCATTTTATGGCAGTTGATGAAAGGGCTGCAGTACTAATCCAGGAGCTTTGGAATTGCTCCTTTGGTAAGGGAAAAGTGTGCTCTTAGCGCTGAAAGCCTGACTGAAGATGTTTCATTTGGAATCCGCCTTTGATATCAAGCCCACTTGGCCCACATGATGAACTTCAATAGATTAAATCTAAGATGATATATGTTAAATCATGAAAACTTGCTTTCAGGAAAGATCAATTATTTTTAGAATAGAAATCAGGTTATTAGAAAGATGGGAGGAGAAAGAGAGAGAGTGTTTCAGTTGTGCAAAGGCCTTTGGGAAAAGTATATTAAGAAAAAGTATATCTGCCCTGGCTGAGTAACTCAGTTGGTTAGAACATCATCCCAAATATACCAACATTGTGGATTTGATCTCTGGTCAGGGCACATAAAAGAAGTAACCAATGAATGCACAAATAAATGGAAAAACAAATTGAAGTTTTTCTCTTCCTTCCCCTCTCTCTAAAACCAATCAATTAAAAAAAGAAAGAAAGAAAAAATATATCTCACAAGGTCCATCATATCGATAGGAGCATAATAGAAGGTATAACTGTATTTCAGATAGTTCTTTGGATTTTGGATTTAATTAGTTTTCTATGTTTTGATTTAGCAATCAGTGAAAAATAAAATTGAATAAAAATACTTTGAATAAAAATCTGTTATTTGATAAACAGTTACTAAAGTCGTCGAAACCGGTTTGGCTTAGTGTTAGAGCATCAATCTGCAGACTGAAAAGTCCCAGGTTTGATTCTGATCAAGGGCATGTACCTTGGTTGTGGGCACATCCCCAGTAGGGGGTGGCAAGAGACAGCTGGTTGATGTTTCTCTCTCATCAACGTTTCTAGCTCTCTATCTCTCTTCCTTCCTCTCTGTAAAAAATCAATAAAATATATTTTTTTTAAAAAAGTGGGCAAAATAAAAATCAATAAAATATATTTAAAAAAATAAATAAATAAAATAAAATAAAATTTAAAAAAAGTTACTAAAGTCCTGGTCTATATTTAGAATACCTTTTCTAAAGTTTAGTTCCCTAAACTTTTACCAAGAATTCCCATTAACACATGGCATTATAGAGTTTGGGAAAAAATACAATGGAAGATTTCTGCTACTACATCCAAGGACATAATACTCTGCAGTAGTTGGTTATTGCTGATTTTACTTTTACATTGTCTTAATTTACCTTTTAAAGTTTATATCCTCAAACATTAAATCACCTTCCATTGTTTTCTTTATATTTCTGAGGGACTGAAACAATGTATTTTTATGAGAAAGATAAGTTGTTATGAATTATATTCTTTATCAACAAGAATATACATAACATTTATTTATTTGTTATACATTTTTCAGACCTGGCTGAGTAGGCCAGTTGGTTATAGTGTCATCCTGTACACCAAACAGTTTCAGGTTCAATTACTGGTTAGAGTACATACCAAGGTTGTCGATTGGATCCAATGAAGGGGGCGGGTGCAGGAGACAACCGATGGATGTTTCTCTCACATCTATGTGTTTCTCTCTCTCTCTCTCTCTCTCTCTCTCTCTCTCTCTCTCTCTCTCTCTCTTTTTCTCAAATCAATAAAAACATATCTTCAGATGAGGATTTTTAAAAATTTTCAATCATCCAGGAAGGCATAAAGAATAACATAATGAATACCTATGGGAGTATTAGCTTTAAGAAATAAAATAGCTTAATAAAGCTGAGTTAAAAAAATAAATAAATAAATAAATAAATAAATAAATAAATAAAGCTGAGTTTCCCTGCTCCCCTCCTATTCTTCATCCACTGGATCTAAGAGGTACTATCTCTTGCATTTCAAAATTTTAAATGCAAGTCTATATTTTCACTGTATGAGCCTTTTAACGTGGATGGTATGGTGCTATATTCTTATTTCTCCCCTCAATATTGTGCTTGTGAGTTTTATGGTAATGCTTTCAAGGAAACCATGATTTAAAAAACAAAACTTGGGGTAAATAACAAACTCACAACTTCCTGATGTGGAAGTCTTTACACTGTTAAGGCTTAATTTATTACCTAATGCATGGTTCATTATCATAAATCTCCCATTTGTTTCTAAAATATATTTATTCTCCAATTTTTAAATGCTGTTCTATGTGAATGATATATGGGGATATCTTCTTATCCTATTGATTTTATCTTTTATAAATTTACATTTTTGTTTTGTCTACTGATCTATTAAATCCTAAAATTATGTTTTAAAATTTTCTGCATCTAAGTCCTTCAATTTTCTTAATTTAACTGTCAATCTCTTTTTGTAATTCTTACACTTTTTGCTTTGTATATATTTTGGTTTGTTATTAGCTGCAAGTAATTTAGAATTATTATCAATATTTTAAATTATTATGTTATGTCTTCTTGTTAAATTAAATGATTAAATTATTATACATGTTCCACTTTACCTTTAGCAATATCTTTCTCTTTAAGCATATTTTGTTTGATAGTAATATAGCTATACCTAAGTTTAACAAACTTTAATATTTTAATATGTTTCTGGGTCCTTGTGCTTTAGACATGTCTCTTTAAAAAATATAGCTAGAATATTTTAACACAATTTGAAAATATCTATTCTTTATTGATAAATTAAATTACTTTATATTTTGAATATAATTTTACTTTTTTATAATAGTTAAATCTTTCAATTAATTTTGCTTTTTCTTATTTTTTGTTTTTAATATTAGAGGACTTCTTTTGGAATATTTGAAATATTTTTACATTATATATTTTCTATACTGGTTTGGAAGTTAGGCCTTATTCTAGTCTAAATAGTTATCCTTATTTAACACATATATTTAACAAATTCTGAAGTTAATAAATATGTCTATACTAGAGGCCTGGTACATGAAAATGTATGCACTGGAGAGGGGTATCCCTCTGCCTGCTCCCTCTCAGTCCAGGAGACCTCAGGGGCAGGAGGCACTGCTAGCAGCTCAAGTCTTGACTGGCCCTGATTACCTGAGCCTCAGGTGGCTCATCTGAGGCTTTCTGCACCTTGGGCCAGCTCTGGGCATGTGGGTTAGGGTGCATAGAGATGATTTGGGGTACCTCACAACTTGCATCTTCTTTCTGTCTGTCTTTGATGATTTTTGGCTCTCGAGTGCCTAAATTGATATTTTCTCATTAACTGTTATGCCATTTATGGAATCCAATGGTTTCCAAGAAATTCATTTTTTGAATTCTGAATTTCGCTTTCTGAAATATGTAGGTGTCATTTTTACCACATCAACTACACTTAGGTCCAGGCTAATTCTATCCCATAGAGCAATTCTCCTTGGAAGGGGATCTAGTTACCACAGTGAGCCTTGACAAACTGCAAGGTTAGTTAGAAACAATCTAGTCTGTTTCCTATTGCTGCCATCTATCTCTCCCCTTGAAAGGAGTTGTTCTGGTCCAACTTGCTGCCCATCAGCCATGCCATCCTAAGATTTTTCCTCAGCATCTCCAATTCCTGGCCAACCAAGTCTCTTAGATGTCCTTTCTACTCTCCTCATTGGCCCAAAAGACCACCTGCTTTATCTTTCTTCGTGGAGCCTTCTTGAGTTCCTGTAAGTGTTGCTTCTCTTGAGATTGAGTTGTTTTAACTGAGCAACCGATTTGTTACCATTATCTCGATCAGATTTTATCATTTCTTCACAGGTTCCTTCTTCATCTCAGAGCATCTGTATTTTTACCTCTCCAGTCAGGCTTTCCCAACTTCCTCATCTTATTTTTTAAAATAGTTTGCCTTTGTTTATCTGTCTATTGGTTGCTTAAGAAGAGATAATAAGGAATCTATTATCTCTAATTTCTATAATAAATTTTTTTGTTATTCATGATGTTTACCATTTGTATTATTGTTGCATGAAACACACAAGTCTTTAAGTTTTTCAAACAGCTTGCATAAACAGCACCATTCTCTGAGTGAGAGACTTTTTTAACACTAAGCTACAGGAAATGATACTGAAAAATGACCTGTCAGTTCTCTGAGTAGGGCAAATGCCTGAGAGTTTTATTTCAGACATCAAAAAAGAGAAATGGAATTCAGACTTAAAGTCAAATCAGGGTCAGAGTCAACCAAAACAATCAACTAAATGGAGTCATTTTATAGGACCTCTATGAATAAATAAAGTAGCTATTGATACAGACTTTAGAGATGTGAAATGGAATGCTTTGAGAATTAAAAATACATCTTGAGATATTTTTTTCTCTCACTGGCTAATGAGCACCCAATTGGAGTTTGTGGAACATTTGCAAAGTAAAAATGGAATTTCATGAATTATGTACAATGGTCTTAATGGCACATAGTCTCTTCCCCTGGAACAATTGTCACCCACCCCCACATCTTGTTTCTCCATCCAAAAAAGAGAATATCCGTGCTGTTATATATGCCATATTCAATTACAGGGAAGAGGGATGCACAATATCCAGCTCCCTACACCCAAAACCAAAGCACAAAAATTGCACATTGAATGTGTTGTTCAGCTAAAGAACACTAACTACCCTTTGGTTTTTACAATAGTTTATGGGCTGGCATTTCACAGTAGCATTTTAGAAGAGGAAAGTGGCCATTTTAGAAGAATATTTCTTTTGACATATACCTTGTTGAATTGATTTGTTTTTCAAAAGGGTGAAATCCTTATGTGGCTGGATTATATCTTTGAAGGCAGAAAAGGAGGGATTGGAAATATTATGTGACTTACATACAACTTTCACTATGTTAACTTCCAATTGTTTCTTTATGAATGGGCTCAGACAGATTTATTTTACTGCTACTGCTACTGAAAAATGTCTAAAGATGAGAAACAGTTTCAGTAAAAAAAACAAACAACAAAAAAACCCCAGCATAAATGAAGTATGATGTTAAAAGTGAATGCTACGAATGCTGAATAGAACACAACAGGGATAAACTGATCTGTTCTATTTCATTAAGTTATACTGAACTTGGAGACATTTTTAAGACTCTGCTGCATGTAGAGGTCAAAGTGGTATGTGTTTTTATCAAAATGAATTATAATTGTTCAGACACATGAAGGTGAAGAATGGCAATATAGCAGAGTGGTTAGAAGAATCAGAGCTTTGTGGTCAGGCTGAACTGCCTTCAAATCCCAATTATGTCATTTACTAGTTCAGTGCAGGCAAGTTACTTAATCTAAGACTTATTTCCCACATCTGTCTATGTCACAGAGTAATTGTTTATTATATGAAGAGTGAGATGTAAATAAATTACCATCAAAACTAAGTAAAATGAAAGAACTTAGTATAATGCTTAGCATACATATATTAAGTTCTCAGTAAATGCTACTTTTTTATTTTCATTTATCATTATTATAAGACAAAAAAAGGTTGTCATATACGAAATAGCCAAATCCTGATTCTAAATTTTTCCAAATTTTTTTTAGTAAGTTAATACTATTAGTAGTTACTTCGTAGATGGACGTTAACATAAACTTTAGGGAACTGTAGAAATTTTTTTTTTCTTAAACATTTTTATACTATCTCAACTCTGTTTTATCCACTCCCTTGATTATTGATAAGCTTTGAAGACCTCTGAAAGTATTTGCCAGTCCTCCTAATGGCCTCCTAAGAGAGATGTCAAGAAATTCATTTGAAGCCTATTTTGGTGTTTAAGACTGCTGAGCTGTCTCTACAATGTGACACTCAATGGAAACAATAAATGGAGGTCATGTCATCAAGAAATCAGATCCACCCCTCCAAACATTTCAGTGAAACATTCCTATGTAAAGAGATTTATAGTCAGATTGTGTGTGTGTGTGTGTGTGTGTGTGTGTGTGTGTGTGTGTATGTATGCACATGCATTCAAAATGTGAAGTCTGAATCTTTTAGTGATCTCAAGAAAAATCTTCTCATGGAGTAGTCACATGTTTGTATAATTGTATTAATCTTACCATTTAGTCAAATAACATAATGTATTTTATGTATGTGCTACCACCTCAAACAAATCCAGCACTTTTCCTTGTTTGATTACATATGAACATGGAGAGACTTATCTGAAGGGCATATCTTTTTTTTTTTTTTTGTCTTTTTCTTTTTTAATCCTAGCTTGAGGATATTTTTTCCATTGATCTTTAGAGAGAGAGAGGGAAGAGAGATGGGAGGGAGGGAGCAAGGGAGGGAGAGAGAGAGAGAGAGAGAGAGAGAGAGAGAGAGAGAGAGAGAGAGAGAGAGAAACCATCAATGTGAGAGAGACACATCGACTGGTTGCCTCCTGAGAGCCCTGACTGGGATCAGGGATGGAACCTGTAACTGACTGGCAATCAAACCTGAGACCTTTGGCCTGAAGGCCCATGGTCTAACCCCTGAGCAACCTGCCAGGGCTGAAGGGTGGATCTTTCATTAGACATAAAGTTCTACCATTCTAGATTTTCAATTCTCCCTAGTTGGTTAGTACTCTCAATTACAAGTATGTTAAACAAAATTCAACAAGACCAAAAATAGAGGAAATTTATTATAATAAAGTATAATAAACTCAAAGGTAGGAAAGTACTCAAGTCTCAAAAAGAAAAAAATAGCTAATAAGAAATTGGCTAATCTTTAGAAATCTTATAGCTTACCTTCATGGTTCTCCTATATTACTTTACCTTTAGATGCTGACAACTTATATTTCTTGGCCTATATGGTTTGTGGAAGATGGCTGGCTTACATCTGCTTACCCATTGTTAGAGAATTTTGAAAATTGGCTTAATTTGAATTAGAACTCCTTATTCCTTAATTTTGTAGTTGCAGGGGAGAGAAACTCCAGAGAGAGAAGATTAGGTCAAGCATTCCAGTTGAATAAAGTTGGGAAATTGAGTTAATATGTATATTAAACATGATTTCCTAGTTGCTTCCTGTCAGATATTTGGAGAAGTTAAAGGGTCATAATAAGCTAGGATGATACCATAGAGGGAATCTCCTCTTCCTTTACATCCCAATGTTTAAAGATGAGTTCTGTGTCTGAAACATTATAGGAGATACAAAATACATTTCACATCCACTTTGAATCCCTCCCCCAAGTTTCCTTCACCATATTTGAGCCTTAATTTTTTGCCATAGTTATTACTTCTGAACACTATGTTGGTTTTTTTTTAAAATGGGAACCCTTCCAGAATTAACTGGGATTAATTTGAATCATACTTCTGCATTCTATTGGTAATGTATTTATACCTGAATGTGCTGTTAGTCATAATTTTAATAAGATATTATTCATTCTAATATCTACAAAATTCATAAACAGTATCTCTGGCTTAGCTTTTAGAATATTACTCAATATGTTGTCCTGATTAGATATGAATATATGCAGCTATAACTCATCAGGAGGTATCTTTTAAACTTATTAAACAAAATCCAATATATAATAACGTGTGTGTGTGTGTGTGTGTGTGTGTGTGTGTGTGTTTGGTGGGAAATTAATGTGGCATAGTGATTTGTGGAAGCTGTCAAACATGGAAGAAATATGCTTTCTTTCTTTAAATATATATTTATACTTCTGACAGAAATAGGGAAAAATAGAAATTGTGCCCACATCTCTTAGGATCTTAATGATCCTGCATAAGTTTGAAAACACATGAGAATCCGTGTTGCAATGTCTATTTGAGCAGAGTTTCACAAGTTTGAGGTCTCATTCCTAGATTTCTATTAATTTGCTTGGCACATTATTTTCCTAGACTATGAAAAGGTTCCTACTGTCTACTTCAATCAGCTGCCTATTTAACAGGAGCTGGCAGTCTACGCACAGCTTGTGCTAGTGAGACTCCCAAGAGGACTCTAAAGAACATCTGTTGCTAATCTCCACTTCCTCAATATCCCAGCAATTCAACCCCCTTCTCCACTTGTCTCACTCTTAGCAAATGATTTTACTTCCAGCTTCCTGAGAAGATTAAGCTCATCTAACAGGGATTGCATCATTTTTAATCTGTGTTCTAATTTTTATCATTTCCTGCATATGCTAAGACAAGGCTCCATTGAATAGTCTGTTCTTCAATCTTTTTCCTTTTGCCTAATAATATAAATAAATCATTCTATTTCATATTTTTCTTATTAAAAAACTAGAGGCCCAGTGCACAAAATTTGGGCATGGGGAGATGGGGGTGGGGATGTCCTTCAGCCCATTCTGTACCCTCTCCAATCTGGGACTCCTTGAGGGATGTCCAACTGCTCATTTAGGCCTGATCACACCGGGATCTGGCCTAAACAGGCAGTCGGACATCCCTCTCACAATCCAGGACTGCTGACTCCCAACTGCTCGCCTGCCTACCTTCTTAATTGCCTCTAGTCTAACTGCTTCTGCCTGCCAGCCTGATCATCCCCTAACAACTCCCCTGCCAGCTTGATTGATGCCTAACTGCTCCCCTGTCAGCCTATTTGCCCCTAACTGCCATTCACTGCAGGCCTGGTCACCTCTAACTGCCTTCCCCTACAGGCCTGGTCACCCCTTATTGCCCTCCCCTGCTGGCCTGATCACCCTAAACTGCCCTCCCTTGCAGGCCTGATCCCTCTCAACTTCCCTCCCCTGCTGGCCATCTTGTGGTGACCATCTTGTGTCCACATGGGGGCAGGATCTTTGACCACATGGGGGTAGCCATCTTGTGTGTTGGAGTTATGGTCAATCTGCATATTACTCTTTTATTAGATAGGATTTTAATGTAGGCATTATTTCAGGTGTTCTCCTCCCCGCACCCCTTTTTCTTACCTCCACCCACCTTCCCTCTCCCTCTCTTGGCCTTCACCAAACTATTGTCCATAGGTTAAATATATATGTTCGTTAGCTAATCCCGCCACCTTCTTTATCCAGTGACCCTCATTTGCCTCCCTTCCATGTATCCATGTTTCTGGTTCCATTTTGTTTGTCAGCTTATTTTGTTCATTAGATTCATTTGTGACATGATATGGTATTTGTTTTTCTCTGAATGGCTTATTTTGCTCAGCATAATTCTCTCTAGGTCCATCCATGCTGTCACAAAGTAAACCCTCTACTTTAAAAGAATTCCTCTTTGATTCCTTAAGTTATCACCCTGCTATTTCCCCTTCCTTCTCCATCAAGCATCTTAACATATTGACACTTACTAACCCCCCCTTCCTCATTATCAACATTTTAATTGAACCCTTACAATCCAACTTCTACTTTTCTTAATTGTTTTACCAGGCAACTAAGAACTATCATAATTTTTCAATGCTGAGGACATATATAAGATGCATCTCAATTTTATAAGAATACCATGGATTTCCACTCAGTGGAAACAGAAATCAAGTTTCCAAATTTACAGTCCACAACAGGTGGCTTCAAATCAATTACAGTTGTTATTCCAGGGGTTCAGATGTCCATTAATATGAAGGTAATTGTATCCAAAATATACATATACATATTATAATATACATATTATTTTTAAATTGTGTACATGTCACTGTTAAAACATACATTTATAATAGTTTCTCAATTAAAATAAATATAATATAATATGAGGGAGTCCATACAACATTGTGACCCTAAAGGTTTATGTAGTTTGTTATTGTTTAAACTACTTTATTGAGGTGTAATGATTGACATATGAAAAGCTCTACATGTTTCATAAATAGAACTTAATTAATTTGGAACCATCACCACAATCTATGTCATAAGCATATCCATCAATTTCAAAAGTTCCCCCTACCCTCTTTTATTATTATTATCATTACTAGAGGCCCATTGAAGGAAGATTCTTGCACTAGGGCTTCCAGCTGTGGTCTCTGCCACCCCGCCTGCTTCCCTCCCTTCTCTTCTGCCCCATCTTCTTCCCTTTGTTCTCCCCCACCCTGCCTGCTTTCCTTCATTCTCCTAACCCCGCCTGCTTCTCTCCCTTCACTGCCACCCTGCTTGCTTGCTTCTTTGCAGCTTCACTGCTTTCTGCAGCACTTGTCATCTTTCTAGGCTGCCTTCAGTCTTCGCTCTGTGCCTGGATATGCAAATTAACTGCCATCTTGGTTGGGTTAATTTTCATACTCACCCTGATTGGCTGGTGGGCTTGGCTTGGGCATAGGGAAGGTATGGTCAATTTGCATGTTTCTCTTTTATTATATAGGATTAGAACATAGAATAGGACCTACCCTGTTAGCAAATTTTTAAGGATACAATATGGCATTGCTAACTATGCTGCACAGTAGATCTCTAGGGCACCTTCATGTTTTATAACTGATACTTTGTGTTCTTTAATAATATTTCCCGATTTCCACCCACCTCCAATATCTAACCACCACCATTCTACTCTGCTTCTATGAGTATGACTATTTTAGATTCCTCACATAAATGTTATCATTGTAGTATTTGTCCTTCTAAGTCTGGCTTATTTCACTTAGTATACATCTTTCAGGTTTATCTATGTTATAATAAATGACAGGATTTCTTATTTTTTAAGGCTGTATAATATTCCATGTATATTAATACCACATTTTTTTTATCCATTCATCTGTTGGTGGGCAGTTAGGTTGCTTCCATGTCTTGGCTACTGTTAATTATCTATATATGAGTATATAATATATAAAAGCCTAAGCGACTGCTACCATGGAACATCCAGAATGATCAGTTGCTATGCTGTGCCCTGGCCACCAGAGGGAAGACACTCGAAGCAGGAGCTGCCCCCTGGTGGTAAGTGCACTCTCACAGGGGGAGCACCATTCAGCCAGAAGCTGGACTCATGGCTGGCAAGTGCAGCTGCCACGATGGGAGCCTCTCCTGACTCCGCGGCAGCACTATCGAGCAGCAGCAGCAGGCGCAGCAGACTGGGATGAGCATGAGTGGTGCAGCGCCTGGCTCTGATTCAGGCTCCTTCCTGGCTGCCTGCTGCTTGGCATGTTGCTACAATCCCTGAAAGGTCCTGGACTGAAAGAGGGATGTCCCAATCTCGGTGCCATTCTCTGAAGCAGGCAGTCAGTCTGAACAACTCAGTGACTCAGGGAAGTGCAGAGAACTTAGAGTGACTCATCCACTCAATAGTGTTTGTAGGACAGACCGTGGTGGCCCAGCCCATGCACATTTAGCAACTGTTGAAGCTCAAGCAGCAGGCCGTATAGCAGCAGAAGACCATCCAGCCACAAGCCAGCAGTTGGACCTCCTCCAAGGGGTCCTGGACTGCGAGAGGGCACAGGCCAGGCCATCCAGGAAATGACATCACATAGAAATGCTCAGCTTCCTCGTCATAGCAACTAGCCTCCTTGGAGTTTCTTCAGCCCAGGAACACAACTTGCTTTATAGCCAGGTGCAAACATTTTACATTGTAACCAAATGTCTGTGAAGCATTTTTCCATGCCTCATCTCATTTGATCCTCACAGAAGTTTTGGAGTACGTAGATAGGAGACTAGGTGGAATCCTATTTTCTTTTCATTAGCTGGAAAATGGAGAATTATAAAGCTTAGAAACTTGATCTGACTGAAAGAAGTAAGAATGGTGGACCTTGAACATGATTTTAGGTTTTCTCACTGCAAAGAATATAGTCAACTACTGCTGCAGTTAAATATTTTACCCTTTGTTCTCCCTGTGAAATATACAATAATAATCAGCTTTGTGTTGATATTTATTGCTGTGGTGCTGACAATTACCTGAAAGAGAAGTTAGGGTGCTTCATTGGGGCTGTAAAAAGTTTAGCTAAATCAGAAAGCAGGTCTAATTAAGCAAGTTTATTCTATATCTATAAAAGGCTGAGTTGACTCTCGCATGTGTGATACATATATAGCTCTCGCTGGTATCAATCGCATGCATGTGTTTCCATCTGTCATTATCAATTGTGAGTTTGGTTAACACTTCTATTATAGAGAAAGGGCAAGTAGCAATATTAAAATGTTTCTTTTAATTATTTTTCTTTCAATGTGCACGAATACATGCAATGGGCCACTAGTTTATAAATATTGTTTGTAGTTCTAGTTATCTTACTACCTTTATTTTTTTAACTTTTATAGTATGGTTAAAACTGATTTATGTGATACAATCACAATATTAAATTTTCTCTATTTTGTATAGTTTTTTAATCTTTATTAGTGAAATTTATCTTTTATATACTTTTTTGATGCTGTTTAGTATTTTTTTTTTCATTTAAAATTCAAGAACTACCTTTAGCATGTGTTATAAGGAAGGTTTAGTGGTGAAGAACTCCCTTGGTTTTCCTCAGAAAGTCTATCTTTCCTTTATTTTTAAAGGTCTGTTTTTTTGGATCAGTATTTTTTGCTAGCATCATTATTTTCATCCAGCTGTTTGGATATATCATCCCACTCTTTCCTGGCTGGTAAGGTTTCTGCTGAAAAATCTATTCACACTCACTCATATTATACTCACATGGAATGAGTCACTTTTCTCTTGCTACTTTAAAAAAAAATATCTCTTATACTTTGATTTTGATAAGTTAATTATATTGTATATTGGTGTAGACTTCTCTAGATTTAAGATTTTTGGAGTCCTTTGGGCTCCATGAATGTGGATGTCCATTTCCATCCCTACATTTGGGAAGTTTTCAGTCATCTCTTTAAGTTCTGTTTCTTTGTGTGTTTTTTTTCTTCTGGACATCCCATGATGTTTATAATGGGTTTCTTTCTTTTCTTTTTTTAATCTTTAACCTAGGATATGTTTTTATTGATTTGAGAAAGAGAAACATTTATATAAGAGAGAAACATCAATTAGTTATCTCCCTCATTCCCACACATGCTCTGATCAGAGATTGAACCCACAACATAGGTATGTGCCTTGATAGGGAATCAAACCCAAATTGTTTGGTGTATGAGATGACACTCCAACCAACGGAGCCAAGGCATAGTGGCTCTTTTAATGATATGCCATAAGTCTTATAGGCTTTCTTTATTTTTACTTATTTATTTATTTTGTCTCTGTTGGATAATTTCAAATTACTTGTTTCTGAGTTTGATGATTCTTAATTCCAATTGATCAAGTCTTTTTTTGAACCTCTTTATTGAATATTTCAGTTGAGTCATTTTATTCTTCAGCTCTAGAAATTCTGTTTTGTTTTTTTTATGGTTGTTATCTTTGTTAAACTTCTCATTTTCCTAATGTATTTATTTTCTGATTCTATTTAGTGTTTGTGTTTTCTGTGTTCACTGAGCTCCTTTAAGATGATTATTTTGAATTATTCAAGCAGTTTCATTTCCATTTCTATAATGGGATTTTCTAGAGCTTTGTTTTTGTTCCTTTGATGGTATCTTGCTTCACTGATTTTCTGTGATCCCTTCAGCTTTGTGATGGTGTTTGCACATTTGGGAAAGCAGTCACCTCTTCCAGTCTTTACATGCTGGCTTTGGCAGGGAAAGCCCTTTCACTAGTCAGTGCTGCATCGAGAGATTTTTAGTGGGCTGACTGGCTAAGTCCATGAGTCGGTGGGTCTGGTTCCAGGTCCATGGGCTGGAAGGCTTGGGTTTTATATAATTAAAATACACAAAATTCTATTTCATTTTATCTTACTTTAGTACTTGGATGGGGGTCCCTTCATGAAGCTATGAAGCATCCATAATATTCCCCTATGTGAAAGTGGAATGTACTTATTCACTCTTTTTAACTTTTTTTGTTATGAAAGATTTTATACATACACAAGAATATGTGCATAAGACAGAATAAATTGTGTTGGTTCATTTTCATTCATATATCATGCATATTAGTTCATAAAATTTCCTATGGTCACAAAAATCTGGGTTTCAACAATCAAACTCATAAAAAATTAGATTTTATGAATCTTGGTTACCTTTGACTCTATGATATTATAAAATAAAGCTAATGATTAGAAAGTCACATATTATTAAATCATTTAATATTTTAATACAAAGACTCTAGCTGTCAAAATATAAGAACAACTCGTGGTTTTTCTTGGCATCCAGAAGACTTTCTTCAAATTCCTGTTTCTAAAGTGTTCTGAAAAATAGTCAATAACCTCTTGGGCCAGTGGCATAAAATATGTATTGGAATAAGTTATTGCCTCAACTTGTTTTTAATAAAGTCTTTAAGAGATTTCCATCGCAACCCAGAGGAACCCAAAGAAATACATTGTTCTTTGGTGTGTGTGTGATGATAAAATGAAATGCTGTTTCCTGTACACTACAGGGAGCAATAATACGTTATTCAACAAATGTAGTTTCTCTTCCTTCATAAATGTGTTTTAATTTAACTTTTTGTTGGTTTTCATTATACTTGTGTTTAGTTTGTTGGGGATTTCTTTCTAAGCCTGGTTTTATACAATTAAAGCTTTATAAGAAAATTAATTCCAATACATGTGACATAAAATACATTTTTGTGCTTTGTAACATTATTTTTTATTGCAGATGTCCTCAAATCCAATTTGATCGCATAAATATTTTATCCACATAACTGAAAAAAAGTCTTTATTAATGGTTGTCAGTCTATACTATGGGGAAATATACTGGTAATGTCCTTATTCCACTGTTAACCTTGGCTATTTATCAGGTAAGCCAATGCTAACATTTGGGCAAATCATGTAGCCCCATAAGTTATTGAAGATGGAAGTAAGGGGGAAAAATAACAAACCAACCAACCAAAACCATATAATTCCTGGCTTCCATTTATTTTTCTTTTCTAATACTTTTGGACACTTATTATCTCTTTCAGAAAATGGCTAAACAAGACTGAACTTTCTCAATTTTAGGGTGAGGGGGAAAAATGATCCTGTGTGCCATTAGGAGGTTTATCCATCTTCCAACTAATTGCTTTGCTTTGTTTTAGATAGATGTGCACATTGCAAATACTAATTAAATAAATGTGGATTTGATTTTAAGAGACTCAAACTTATTATATCTTCCATTTATTCTTTAAATTATATGATAAAAGACTTAGAGGTTACCTTCTTTTGCTTCCTGAAGCAGTTTTTCTTATCTGTAAGCCTGCAGACAACCTCTTGAAGTTCACTTTTGCTTTCTTACCATTTGTCTCCAGTTTAGGCAAAACCTTACATTTCATCATTGCTTGCTCTCTGGTTAAATTTTGGAACAATCTGACTATTCATGGTTTTATTATAATTTCAATAGAAGAAGCTCTCTTCCCAATCCACTGATATTATAATTTTAAAAACACACACACCTCAATAAAGTAAAATTTGGGTTTAACTTAAACATTGAATTCCATGGAGGAACTATTCCAAGACTTTTTTCCAAGTTTAAAAACTTGGATCTGCTGAGAATAATTATTTCATATGAATCATCTGTATATTCAGACAAGACATGGAACAGCTTGCTCTTCTTAGTATAGAACTTCATAAAGTTTTTGTTTCTCCAACAAGAAAGAAAGAGGTCATTAAAATTTTCATAATAAATTGGTTCAATTTAATTGATTAATATTGTTTACCACTTAATTTCTATCCTTGTTGTATTAATCATAAAGCTCTTATTAAACTCCACAAGGAATCAATATAAATTTTAATATTTATATGAAATATGACCTTAATAAAAAAGAATTCTGCTTTTCTGCATTCAAGCAATCATTTTCTTAATGTAAATAAATGACAAGCAGGTCTATAGAGCTTAAAGAGAAAAAGTCACTACAAAATAATTCCTGATATGAAATTTTCTGAGCTTCTTCCTTAAAACATCAGAGGAAGGATCTTTCTTTCATATCCTATTTCAGGTCAAAATCAATATAATTTCCTTTTGGAATAAAGGCCAGCATATCATAGAAATTTGGGGGGTCATTAAGATATAGTGTTGATATAGATGAAACTATAAGTGACTATGTAATTATATAAAGAATAAGTGCTACATTTGGATTTTAACATTATGCACACATTAGTTGGCTTATATTAATGGAAGTTAGTTGAATGAAAATAGTCAAATTGACTGTGTGGAAGCAGCTCTATCCCAAGGAGATACAAAATAGGGCACATGTATAAAGGTTTACATTTAATGTAAGAGAGGGAGGAGATTCCTTCCTTTTTAACACATAAATACATGGCTCAGGGCAAGGCAAGGGAATGATACACCTGGTCTTTTTCCTGATAAACAAAGGTCTTGCTATTTCACCTTTATAGCAACTTTGTAGGTTATGCTTTTACCATTTTTGAAATAGAAAAGAAAGGTTTCTGGTATATTTTTGAAGGCAGGAGGATTATTTTTCGCTATAAGCACAGTATATTGTCAATTTAGTGTGAGACTTGAAAAACTGAAGTATGGTCTCTTCTTCTTAGTGCAGATGGAAGCAAGTTCTCCTAAGTCTGCACAAATAATTGCTATTTTCAGTATTCAAAGAGGAAATCAATAATTCATAAATCTCCAGGAACCATTTGAATCAAGAATGGATATTTTATCATTTTTGTTACACTGGCTGAATAGTTTCATAATGGTTCATGTTATTAACTCTCTTTAAAATGATTGTCCTCTTGAAGGTTTTCTTAACAGAAATCTCATTTTGCTTTCTATTCAATCAGAAGAGACTTTATCCAAAGTAATCAGCAAGCAACTATTGAGTGTCTATACCAGATTAACTCTAGGTAGGATTCCTAAACAGTAAAATTTTAATATATAAAGGAAACTATATCTATAACAATTTCTAAAGAAATTGGCAAACAGGTCAGAAACTCTATGCAAATTATGCAAGTTTTATCTATTTTTAAGTGTTGTATTGTGTGATATAAATGTATGACCATATGTTACAAAAGCAAAATCAGTACCCATCCTTCGGTGAATTATTTTTGTTTCATTATTGGGTATGGGAAACTGAGAAAGATGATTTAAATGCTGCAATAATAGAATGTTCAGGCTACTTTAGTAGTTTAATGGGACAGCAAACAGATATTTGAAATTAGATTTGTTCCAAAAACCTGAGCTATAAATGTACTTTTGACATTCAAATATAACAAAGAATAATGAAAACTGGAACTCTCCTACTCAGGCTTTATATTCATGGACCAACATAAAAAAAAGTTTTCTTATTTATCCTCATGTTAGTGAAAAACAAATCATAGATCAACATTTGAGAAACTGGTGTTGAAGTAATTCAATATGACTTTATAGACACAATGAGCTGGATTTCTCAAGCAAATTGGATTTCGGTAAACAAAGGAAGGATCAAAAGGTATTTCAGGTCAGGGAATAAAATGTTCAAAGAAACTGAATCCAGGAAGAACCTAGTAAATTTGTAGAACTATGAAGAGGGTATTTAAGTAAAAAGTACATATTGTTGGTTAGTGGACATGAGGAATCATCTTCAAAATGAACCCAGGATTATGAAAGGATTGGAAAATCAGACAGTCTAGGCACAATCGGTTATCTGAGTTATTTACACATTTCTATTGCTGTAAGGAATGGAGTCATATATGTTAAGTATTATGACTTTATATTTCTTTAAAAGTAATTTAATGATAGATTGGCATATTTCATGATTACTATACTCCGTGATGACTGAATTGCCTTTATTTAGCACAATTAAAGTAATTTGTAAATAATGGAGTTATACTTACAAGGATTCAATAGTTATATTTAGCTAAACTAATTGAACCACTATATTAAAGCTAATAAAAGGTATCAAGTGGCATCATACTTAATGTCAAAACACTAAAAATATTTCAATACATTTAGTAACAAGACAAGGATATTTGCTATCACTATAAGTACTCAGTATTGTTCAGGGACTTCTGTGTAATGCTATAAAAGATGATATGGAAATGAGGCCACCATTATTATTGCAGATCCAATGGCTGTCTTTATAAGAAACTGAAACTGATCAACAGAAAAGCTATTAGAAATAATAAGGCAGTCCCTAAACTGGCTGGTTACAAAGTATACATATAAAAATCAATATTTGTCACACTGTTCAAAAGAATATAATTAAAGTCCTAAACATAAATAGCAAAGCTAAAAAATATTAGATAAAATTGTTGAGAGAAAAACCTTTAAGACTTTTAGTAGAGAATTCCTGAAATAAAACTATGTATGTCTTTGAACATATATTATGTTTTTATTATATATATATATATATATATATATATATATATATAGTTTTAATTATATATATATATATAACTATATATGTCCATTTTAAAGTAAACTATGACTAAGTAGACATACATAATTAGTGATTGATACATGATTAAAATATATGATTACATAAAATCAAATGATCTTCACAGAGAAATATCCTGGGAGAAAGTATTTGTGAGACACATAACAAAGTATTAATATACGTAATATATAAGAAACTTTGCATAGGATATAATAATTAAGCACACAAGTTCTGGGGCTCCGGTGCTGGAATTTGAATCTCATTTCAGCTCCTCATCAGGTGTGAGGCCTTGGGAAAGTGCTTCAGCCCCTCTAGGTCCAGTCAGTGCTCTCATTGATACCAATATACTCATATATGAGTAGCTCCCAAATACTGAAATCATTTATTCAAATAGATTTGTGAAACTCACCTATTCTGTTTAAAATCCAATTTCCACTAGAATGAAGTTGGAGGTGGCAAAATACCTATTTATCATTCACTAAGATGGATTCACTTAGGACTTAAGATCATATGAATATACAATTAACCTTAATACAACTAATTAACTTTTCTCCTAAGAGTTTCATTTTTTCTTTTATGTATTTAAGAAAAAAACTAACAGTAATTGTTCATTTTTCATAGCTGTTTTTTTATTTTAAAAATCATATTTGTTCAATTTATTATTTAGTCATTTATATTTTAGAAAAAAAGATGGTTAAATCCAGTTTATTTATTTTTTTCTTATCAATTGTCTTATTATTGACCAGACAGGATGTTATAGTATTTAGTGTTTCTGGTAGGAATATAATTAAATGTCTTCACTTTTGGGCAACTTAATTGGAAATATAATGTAACAAATGCAGCTATTCATCACTGTTGTCTTGAGCTCTATTTTGTGTGTGTGTGTGTGTGTGTGTGTGTGTGTGTGTGTGTGGTTGTAAGGTAAACAATGCTCACAAATACCACGCTAAAACGTGCCATTTTAATGCCTAATCTTCAAAAGCAGGTGATTGATAAATTAATATTATACATGGCCCTAAATTCACTGCAGGGCTGAGATCAAAGAAGACCATGTACTTGGAAAGGTTTTAGATCCCCAAAGCAAAGGCCACTTCAACCAGTTCTTTCATGAATCAGCCCATTCAAAGGGTAAAATGAAAAGGATAAGTTAGTGGATGCATCTGATTGTGTCCTCTGGGCATTTCAAAGGCTGCTGACTGCCTGTCGGCTTCAAAAGCCACAGAAGGCTCTGCAGAGATGCTTTCCCGCATCCTCTCCACTGCCCGGCAAGGACAGTTATTTTCCCCCAAAGAAGGCAACTGGAGAAAAGGCACAACTTTTTATTTATTAACACCTCAGCTATTTGGTTTCAGTGCCTACTACCTGCTAGCTCTTCTCTGGGATGGTGTTCGGTGCAGCGGGTCAGGGCTCGCGGCCACTCCTCAGAAATGTTGATGCCTGGCCTAAATGCTGGTGGCCACAGCAGCCACGGAAAAGTGCTCTTGACTGCAAGCCTCATAGAGAAGCTGGGAGGTTGTGGAGGAGGTGGGCCACATTGAGCAGGATCTGAGTGGCTCCGGCACTGGCTTTGAGCAGGATTTGGCTTCCTGGACCTCAGGGAAGGCACTGAAGCACTTGCAGAGCCGGTGGCCAGGCTGAGCAAGGTATGGCAGATGTGGCCCAGGCAGAGCCCTCATGGAGGACCATCAGGTGCCAAACACCTGCTATGCACAGCTGGGCATTCCTTAGGGATTGTGCACCTTTAAAATCTGGCTTTTACCCAGATTTGTACCCAGAAGGCGGTGTCCTCTCCTCCGGACTGCAGGACCACATGCTTCCCTCCAGGGATCCTTCCCTTGGTGAACTGGAAGGACCCTCCAAAGAAACCTGGGCTGTCTGCTTATAATTCCAGAAGTGTTGGATCCTCCAAAATCATCTCTGTCTCCCAGGGCTCAGATTTTCTCTCCCCTTCACCACTGAGCAGGTAATCAAGGCTGTGAAGCCAGTATCATTCCACTTCTTTGCCCAGAGGAGATGGAGGTGAAGGTCCAAGGAGAGCCCCTGAAAGGAATGGCAAAGAACAAAGGATCAGATAGAGAACAACAGACAGAAGGGAGGCCCTGGCCAGCAGCTGGGCAAGGGAGGCTCGACTAGCAGCAGGAAGTTCCCAATTGGTCTTGATTGCTGGCCAGGCCTAGAGACCGTACCAGGGCATGAATTTCATATACCGGGCCTCTAGTCCTATCTAATAAAAGAGTAAAATGCAAATTGACCATCACTCCAACACACAAGATGGCTGCCCCCATGTGGACACAAGATGGCCACCACAAGATGGCCAGCAGGGGAGGGCAGTTGGAAGAAATCACACTAGCAAGAGAGGGTAGTTGTGAATGATCAGGCCAGCAGGGGAGGGCAGTTAGGGGGGGGATCCAGACCTGCAGGGGAGAGTAGTTGGGAGGGACCAGGCCGGTAGGAGAAGGCGTTAGGGCCAATCACGCTGGCAGGGAAGCAATTAGGCATCAATCAGGCTGACAAGGGAGTGGTTATGGTTAGGGGTGATTAGTTGGCAGAAGCTGTTAGGGGAAATCAGGAAGGCAAGCAGGCGAGCAGTTGGGAACCAGCAGTCCTGGATTGTGAGAGGGATGTCCGACTGTCCGTTTAGGACCGATCCCGGTAGGACAAGCTTAGAGAGAGAGAAGGGGAGAGAGTAAGGGAAGGAGAGACATAGAGAAACATTGATTGGTTCCTTCCATATGTTCCCCAAACAGGTAATGTATCCTGACTGAGAATTGACTTAACAACCATGTAGTGCACAGGAAGATGTTCAACCAATTGAGCCACTCCAGCCAGGCAGAATTTTTTTTCAATATATTGTTTTATTAATTTCAGAAAGGAAGGGAGAGCAAGATAGAAGCATCAATGATGACATTCATTGATTGGCTGCCTCCTGCACACCCCACAATGGGGATGGAGCCCACAACCTGGACATGTGTCCTGACCAGAAATCAAACCTGTAACTTTCTGATTCATAGGTTGATGCTCAACCACTGAGCGATGCCAGCTGGGCAGGCAGAATATTTTTTAAATAATTTTCTTCACCTTAACCAGTTTGGTTCAATAGATAGATCATTGGGCTGCGGACTGAAGGGTCCCAGGTTCAATTCAGGTTAAGGGCATGTACCTTGGATATAGGCACATGCACAGTGGGGGGTATGCAGAAGGCAGCTGATCAATGTTTCTCTCTCATAGATGTTTCTAACTCTCTATCCCTCTCCCTTCCTCTTTTTAAAAATTCAATAAAAATAGTTTAAAAATTATCTTCAATATCTTCTCTAAGTGTCAGTGTAAATGTAGCATAATGTATGGTTTTATTGACATTAATTATATCTGCAAATATAAATTTATAAATTTTTCTCATGAAAGTCAAATTTTGAATGTCACAAATTGTTACAGTTTGATTAGTCTCTTTGGGATTAAGGCAGGTATACTATTGAGCTTAGGTCATGCTGGGACAGGAACTCTCTCTGGGGAGAAAACTAGTGTGACTTATATAAAGAATTGTATAAAGAAGAACTTCTTTTTCAAATGAAGATTTTGTTTAGAAGCAGAGCTTCATAAAACCGGGGGAAGTATTGTTTACCAAGAAATGAAATCTTAGAAGCTAGTTTAAGATGCTTATGAGTAAACAAAGATTAACTTTTGCTCATTTTTTCACTCTTTATTTCTTTGTTGTGTTATTTGATTTTCTATTTATGTTTGAAAAAATAAATAAATAAAGTCCATCAATGCAAATTAGATTGCCAGGGACAAAAATATGTTTTTAATTGGATTATACTTTTGGTCCATTTTATGCTCTTGGGATTTGAATGATCAACATTCCTTGTTTTATCACAGTTCTCCTGTGACAGAACAGCTGACATGTCTAAAACATGCTTGTAGTTTTCTCCAAGTCTTCTGAGAGTTTTCAAGTCTGTAAGAGATTATTTTTCTCATCATCAAGAAGGGGTGAGAAAGGCTGTAATGGCAATTTTCCATTAGCCTTTTCTTTAGTGTGTCAAACTACAGCAGCTCTAACATCAGGTTTTCATAAGTGGCCCATTTACTAGCTGCATGAACTTAGACAATTCTCAAAGACTCAAGTTTTTTTCAGTCGGCAATAATAATACCTCTCTCTCAGGACTGTAAGGAAGATGGTATAAAATGACAGCTGTAAAAGGACATATACAAAGTACCTAGCACAATTTCTGACCCATAGTGATAGTCAATAAAAGTACTTACATACTTCCTCCTTTTCCATTTCCTTTCCCTCTCTCAAACTTATAAAGTCCTTACTAAAATAAATTGTATAAATTGTCAATGTTTTGTCCTCAGCTGAAAACTCTATTGATATCTTCTCCAGCTCCTTTGAATGTATGTTTAATTCTGTATGGAAAGAGAAAAGGAACCCAATCCAATTTGGAACCATGCTAAAATTACTTTATGTTCCTGTTAGTGAGGAGAAATTCATAAATTTCCTTAAAATGCATTTATTCTATTCCTGAATGTTATTTTAAAATATGTCTTAGCTTTCCAGTTTCAATCAATTTCATTGAGTAAATGCTTCTTAGTTGATTTGATGTTGATTCATTTCCAATTTTTTCCTGCCACTATTTTGATCTAAGAGTGGACTGGTCTCAATAATGTCTTTATTTTAAATACTTAATAGTGCTTTTTGGAAAAAAAAATTAAAAAATAAATAAATAAATATATATATATATATATATATATATATATAGAGAGAGAGAGAGAGAGAGAGAGAGAGAGAGAGAAAGAGAGAGAAAGAGAGAGAGAGAGACTTCAGAGAGGAAGAAGAGGGAGAGAGAGGAAGAAGCATCGATGAAGAAAGAGAATCATTGGTTGGCAGCCTCCTACATGCTCCACAATGGGGATCGAGCCCACAACCATATGCCCTGATAGGAACTCAAACCATGACCTCCTGGTTCATATGCTCACACTTAACCACTGAATATATTTTTTATTGATTTTTTACAGAGAGGAAGGGAGAGAGATAGAGAGCCAGAAACGTTGATGAGAGAAACATCGACCAGCCACCTCCTGCACATCCCCTACCAGGGATGTGCCCACAGCCAACATACATGCCCTTGACCGGAATCAAACCCAGGACCCTTCAGTCCACAGACCACTGAGCCAAACCGGTTTCGGCCATAGTGCTTTTTAATGATAAGATATTTTTATATAGACCATTAGTAGATAAGCATAAAGACATTCAGGAGACCATCTACATAATAGCAAAATATTTTACTAGAGTAAAGCAGGGTAATGTTATGGATTTTCCTATGATTAAAGCAAATCAGAGAGAGGAGAGGAATCTCATTTACATTTAAAATTCAGTTGATGTCGGTCCCTGGGCTTGCCTAAACAGAAGAATCTCCGTGGGAGGAAACAATGAGGAAACTAGCTCTAGCACACTTCTATTTAAACACCATCTCCCCTCTCTCTCTCTCTCTCTCCCCACCCCCTCCCTTCTACTCTTTCTAAAAATCAATGAGAAAAATATCCTCACTCTTTGAAAGAAGAAGGAGGAGGAGGAAAAAGAGGAGGAGGGGGAGAGGAGGAGGAGAAGAAGGAGAAGAAGCAACAGCCTAGCTGATAATGGCTCAGTTGTTGAGCATCAACCTATGAACCAGGAGCTCATGGTTTGATTTCCAGTCAGAGCACATACCTCGGTTTCAGTTTTGGCTCCAATAGGGGACATGCAGGAGGCATCTTGTCAGTGATTCTCTTTCATCATTTATGTTTCTATCTCCCCCTTCTCTTTTCTGAAATCAATAAAAATATATTCAAAAACAAAATAAACAAACAAAGATAGAACCCATATCTTTACAGATCCTCTAGGAGCACAAGTGAATTTATATAACCCCTGTTAATTGATTCACTTGAAAATATTTAATGTACCTTTGCTGGAGTGGCTCAGTTGGTTGGAACATAATCCCTTGCACCAAAAGTATCTCGGGTTCAATTACCTATCCTGTCACATACAGGAGACAATCAATTGATATTTTTCACATTAATGTTTTTCTCTCTCCCTCTTTCTTCCTCTCTCTCTATAATCAATGAAAAACATTTCCTCGGGGAAGGATATATATATTGGAAATATATATATATCCAAATTATGTGCCTGGCACTTTTGGAATACTTAAGATATATCAATGTCCTGAACATGAAATATAGTGGCAACCATACTTTGGTAAAAACTGCTGTTTGAATTTTAACCTTGCTATCTGACTTTGACCTTCAATTACTTGCTTAAACAATAGGGTAGTTACAGGAGATTGACTCCCACTGACTCAGTAGCTTCAGGGGTAGAAACTATAGATAACCTTTAGTTCTGCTTTTGTATTATGGGCAAGATAGGGCCACATTCCAATGTCCAGCAGGGTGTGACTGGGAACGAACCCTGCGGGCTTTCCCCAGTCTTTAGAATTTAGTCTTTAGGATTTAGGAACAAAAGGAAAATTCTTGCAGTTTAAACCTTTAAAAGGAATTGCCTACCCCTGAAACGGTGCAGTCATTTGGAGTCCACCTGCTTGTGGTGCTCTTGTGGCTGTCCTGGCCAGTCAATAAATCCTTGCCTGCTTTTTTAAATTAATTAATCAGCCTCCAGTGGTCTTATTTTTGAACCCAGAGTTTGACCCCACAACAAACAGACTACAACCTCTGGCCCTGTGGAGCTTACATTTTATTGGAATATTTGGTTAGACATCACTAAATATAAAACATAATAAATAAATAAAATACATATTTTAAAGTTGATGAAAGTGTTGAAAAAGAAAGAAAAGTAGGGAGTACTATGAAACAAATGCTACTAATTTGTTAGCTCCTACAGTGTGGAGTGTCTGCTTTTTAGTTTTCCTTATATTTGGCAAACAAAATACTTAAAAAGTCAACAATATTTTAGAGGCAAGACAAAATGGCGGTGGAATAGACAGATGTATCCCAAGCCTTGTCCTAGAGCAGATAGAATGAGCAGTTGAAACAAAAAACATCCACCCCAAGTTGGCAAAGTAGACTCAGCTGGTGAGATAATTTGCAACCAGAAAGGGCAGAGGACCCCTGGAGAAAGGTAAAATCAAGGATCTGGGCAGGAGAGATCTGCCAGATCTCTGAGCTCAGAGGGGCAAAGGGAAATTGTACAGCACCAAGCTACATCCCTTGGGATAGGCACAGCATCTGACTGTGGAAACGAGGTCTGCAGTACTGCTGATAGTATGGGATTGTAGATCCGGGTCCACAGTTACAAAAGACTGATCCCAGAGGGGACAGCCTGAAGGGCTGACCAGACCATGCAGTGCTGACAGGAGAGGAACTTGCAGAGGCTCAGTCTTCCTCTCTCTGTGGCCTCTGCTTTTCTTCACTGAACCTAGTTCATAGGATCTTTCAGATATGGACACTCACCCGTGGCTGAGGTGCAGAAGGAGGTGAGGACTTGTGGAGCCTGGGGAGAGTAGAGGGTCTAGGAGAAGTGGCAGTGAGTCTGATGCTGAGTCATACTTGATCCCAGGACCTGGGCAGCCATTTTCTCCTGAAGAGATATCCCCTCCCTCCAGTCTCGAGGCAACCAATACAGCCACACTCAGAATACACCCTGAATGGTACAAAGGATAAAAACAAATATAACTAATTGTCCCTGAGAGTCCACAGGAACTTACCTAAAGAGAGGGCCTACAGTCCCAGCAACAGGAAGCTGAGAAACCAAAGACAGTACAGAAGATTGGAATCATAAGCCAGCCAAAGGACCATTTCACTTTTTCATTTTTATTTTATTATCTCTTTTTTTTCTTTATTTTCTTTTTTTGTTGTTGTTGTTGCTTTATTTTCTATTTGTTTATAATTATTTTTCCATCATTGTATTTGTTATTTTTTTATTTTTATACCATTTTTAAATCAATTTTTGTAAACTTAATATTATTGTTATTTTCTTCTCATTCTCTCTTTTTATCCACTCATCCTCTTTCTACTTCCTCTATACTGAACTGAGGTCCTCCCCATATTCATCCAATTCTTAATCTTATTTTCTGTATATAAGCTCAAACTCTGCAGATTCTGCCCCCACTCTTTGCTGGGAGTTTGGTGTTTGCTTTTTTTTTTTTTTTGGTTTATCTGTTTGTTCTGTGGTGATTATATATATATATATATATATATATATATATATATATATAATTTTCTGTTTTTACTTTTTCTTTTCTTTTTTTTCTCTCTTTGATATCATTTGTGCTCTCTTTTTTCTCCCCTAATTCTCTTTTCTCAGGTGGTCATTTATATTGGGGTTATCTGTGTTGTGAGTACATTCATGTTTTGTTCCCTTTATGTTGTGTTTTGTCAAGGTGAATTTTATCCTGTGCAGCCAATGTGCTAGAGAGCGAGACACATAACCAGACACTCAGAAAGGAAACTCCATCCACGAATGGGTCAATAACACCCCAGACCCAACTGAGGCAGAAAGAAGGCAGCAATGAGAGAGAGTGTGTCGTGAGTGAGTGAGCAAGCAAAAGAGGAGAGTGTGGTCGAGTGCTGTGTGTGTGTGTGTGTGTGTGTGTGTGTGTGTGTGTCACAGTTAAGTTAGATCCTGCAGGACCTTTGGGGGCAAGCAAACTAGGCAGCCTCTGCTACTGTTGAAAACTACTGGGAGGCTGACTTTTCCTCAGAGGCCTCACCTTTTTGAAGGGGAAAGCTTCTGTAACTGAGAGCACAGCCTTACCTCAACCAGAGTGCCCTCAAATAACACCTGTGTCTCTATAGCCATCCCTGCCAAGGTCCTGCTACCTCAGCTATGGTCCCATGGTCGCTAAGACTCCAGCCACCCTGTGTGCAGGCTCCAGTGAGTTCTGAAACATACTTCCCCCAGACCAGCCCATCACGTTAGCTGAGGGCACTGCGACCACATGAACCACAGATACGTAAGCAGCCCACTCCTGTCGAAGTAGCAGCAGCCCCGCAGTAGCCTGCCGCAGGCTTAAGAACAGTAGCCTCACGTGGCCTTCTCCTGTCCAAGGAGCAGAAGCTGTGTGAGCAGTCCACTCCCCCTTCTGAGAAGCAGCACCTGTGTGAGCAACCTGACCCTGTCTGAGGAAAAGCAGCCTCATGAGCAGCCCAACCCCATGTGAGGAACAGCAGCTCTGCAAGCAGCCTCTCCCTACTCACCAGCCAGAGGAGCCACCACTGCTGCAAACAGCACCCATCATAGGAGCCACTGCCAACTGAAGAGCCCTCACTACCATGACCACTGAGGAGCAACCCCAGCCCGAGAAGCCACTGCCACCGTAGGAGCAGCCCCTCCATGACTTGATATCTAGATCAGTCCATGAGATAAAAATGGGTAGACAAAGAAATTCCCAAAGGAAAGAAAAGGAGGAATTGCCAGAAAAGCAGCTAAATGAAGCAGAGGCATGCAATATATCAGAAAAAGAATTAAGAATAAGGGTCATAGAGTTCATAAACCAGATGAATGAAAAAATCAACAACTTATGTAAGTATCAAGAAGAAATGAAGAGTAATACAAGTGCAATAAAAAACACCATGGCAAGTTTCAACAATAGACTAGAAGTGGAGGACCAAATTAGTGAATTAGAAGTCAAGGGAGCAAAACACCCAAACTGAACTGCAATTGGAAAAAATAAAAATAAAAGACAAGAGGAGAGCCTAAGGGAAGTATGAGACGACATAAAATAAAGCAACATATGAATAATAGGGGTGCCAGAACAACAGGAAGAGGAACAAGAGTTAGAAAACCTATTTGAAGGAATAATGTCAGAAAACTTCTCTGATGTGGGGAAGAAAAAGTCACACAAGCAGAGTTTCAAACAAGGTGAACCCAAAAAACCCACACCAACACACATTTTAATTATGATGGCAAATGTTTAGGACAAAGAGAATTTTAAAGGTTACAAGAGAGAGAGAAAGTTACATAGAAGGTGCTCACATTAGATTATCAATTGATTTTTCTACAAACACATCAGGCCAGAAAAGAATGGAAGGAAATTGACAAAGTGATGCAAAGTAAGGGATTAAATCCAAAAATACTCTATCTAGCAAGGCAATCATTCAAACCTGAAGGTGAAATAAGGAGCTTCACAGACAAAAAATAAAATAAAATAAAAAATAAAAAGACCACTAAGGGAGTTTATCACTACCAAGCCAGCAATGCAACAAATGCTAAAGAGACTGGTGTAAAAAGAAGAAATAACAAGGTAAGAAGAAATACAGGCACAAAAAAATAAAAATGGCAACAAACAAGTACCTATCAATAATAACTTTAAACATAAACAGACTAAATGCTCCAACCAAAAGACATCAAGTGGATTAATGGATTAAAAAAAAATGACCCATATATATGCTGTCTACAAGAGACCCACCTCACAACATGGGACTCACACAGACTGAAAGTGAAGTGATGGAAAAATATATTTCAGGCAAATGGAAATGAAAAATGAAAAAAAAAAAAGCTGGGGTAGCAATACTTATATCTGACAAAATAGACCTCAAAGTGAAAGTTTTTAACAAGAGATAAGGAAGGCCACTTCATAATACTAAAGGGATCAATACAAAAAGAGGATATAACCCTGATAAACATATATATATATATATATATATATATATATATATATATATATACCCAAAACAATATTTTAAACTGACCCATAAGAATAATTATTCTCATTTCATTTAGTCCAATGGTTATTTTTATCCTGATTTTTTGCCAGTAGTTTTTTTTTTTTATTATTCAGTTATTTTTTAAAGTTCTATAAATATTTATCCAGTTCAAAGACATGATCTACATAGAAGCCTGCAATTAAGAGTAGGTCAGAGTGCTTTTCATGGATCTTCCTAAAGAAATAATATTCCATGCAAATGCATCAAAGTAAAGCAATGACTATCCATGAATGGCAAAACTTAAAAGTGGCATGGTTATACATTTGACTATAATGCAACTGACAAAAAACAAAACAAAACACTTTGCTTTTATATCTACACTAATAAAAGAAAAACATGCAAATTGAACGTACCTCTGCCACACCCACCAGCCAAACAGGAATGAGTATGCAAATTAACCCACAGAGCTGGAGAAAGCAGGAGGCTTAGGTTGCCCCTGGTGATGGAAGAAGCCAAGCTTCCCACCTGCCCTGGCCGGCCCTGGCCTCTGCTCAAGGAGGCGCTGGAATAAAGGAAAGGCTGGGAGCTTGGGTCACCGGGGGGAGTGGCCAGCCTAAAAACAGCCCTCAGCCCCTCACCCACGCTGGCCACACACCCATGGGATGAGCATTCCCACTGGGGGGTTTGGCCAGCTTGCAAACAGCCATCAGCCCCTCACCTAGGCTGACTTGGTACCCCAGTGGGGACCCCCACCCTGATCTGGGAAACCCTTCAGGGCAAACCAGCCTGCCTCTACCCATGCACCAGGCCTCTATCTATACTAATAAAAGGATAATATGCTAATTAGACTGGGAGACCTTTCAGGAGGCCTTCTGGACATTCTTCTAGACTAGGGGTGTCGAACTCAATCAGAGAAGGGGCCAAAATCTAAAATCCAGCCTAAATCGCAAGCCGAATGGTTTACTGAACAGTCATAAACTGTCATTGTGATGGAAATGCAGCGGAGGGCAGTGATGACAGTGCGGTGCGGGCCACATTGCAAGGCCTGGCGGGACGGATTTGGCCCGCGGGCCTTGTGTTTGACACATGTGTTCTAGACAAAGCCATGGTGGTGGGGCTGAGGTAGAGGCAGTTAGAGACCAAGAGGGGAGGGCAGTTGTGGGTGATCAGGCTGGTGGGGTGAGGCCATTGGGGTTAAGTAGACCATCAGGGGGGCCAGTTAGGGGCGAGCAGGCCATCAGTGGGGGTCAGTGGAGGTAATCAGTACAGAAGGGTAGGGGCGCAGTTTGGAGTGAGCAGGCCAGCAGGGGGCCAGTTGGGGGTGAGCACACTGGCATGGCAGGGGTGGGAGCAGGTGGGGGCCTAGCAGGCCAGCAGGCAAAGTGGTTAGGGTCAATCAGGCAGATAGGCAGGCAGGTGAGTGGTTAGGAGCCAGCAGTCCTGGATTTTAAGAGGGATGTCTGACTGCCAGTTTAGGCCCAATCCCTGTAAACCGGCAGTAGGACATCCTTCAAAAGGTCCTAGATTGGAGAGGGTGCAGGCCGGACTGAGGCACACCTGACCCCCATGCATGAATTTTATGCATTTGGCCACTAGTAAGATATAACATTTTAAGACAATAACTTCTTGGTAAATAATAATTACTATAAAATAACATAGAGAATAATATAAAGTTTGTATACTTTTAGATTCAACATAATTTTAGCATATAAAGTAAGATTTTAAAATGAGGCACATGGCTTATTGCAAGCATTGTATTTAGCATTGAAAATAATTCATAAACTCCCAAAATATGAAATGCAAATACTCAGAGTACCACTGCCAGACAGAGAATCACCACGCTTGTCTGATGTCCCTGACTGGACATATGCTATGTCTGAAAGTTTCCTGTTTGAACGTGGCTCTGAATCTTTGCAAGTTTATTTCTGATGCAGACTTAAATCTCTATAACATTCATTTTATCAAAATATGTATATAAATAGAACATAGTTATTCATTTTTATTTGACAAAGCCTCCACCTAATTTCAAGTATATTAAATCGGCCTAATTTTGTTTAAAGAGGCAACTCAAATATTGTGAAAGAAGGGTTGTTTTTGACCCATGGATAATTATATTAAGATTAAACTAAACAGCCAAAGCCGGTTTGGCTCAGTGGTAGAGCGTCGGTCTGCAGACTGAAAGGTCCCGAGTTCGATTCCGGTCAAGGGCATGTACGTTGGTTGCAGGCACATCCCCGGTAGGGGGTGTGCAAGAGGCAGCTGGTCGATGTTTCTCTCTCATCAACATTTCTAGCTCTCTATCTCTCTCCCTTCCTCTCGGTTAAAATCAATAAAAAAATATTAAAAAAAAAAAAAGATGAAACTAAACAATGGACTAGGAGGTCAGAAAATGAGATCAGAACTAAGAGAAAACGTACACATAAGGAACTATTTGACACTGAAACTGGGTCTCAGAACTGTTGGACATTGAAATTGGGACTAAAACATTTTTTGTTATTATATGTTTATTTCTAGTCTGCAGTTGCAATATTTTTTAAAGAAAAAAAATGGGGGAAAATAGTTATAGAGATAAAGAACCATTGAACAGACTGTCAAACTATAGCAGGAAGGCAAGGACAAACCAAACATGACAAATGTATACACTATAGCAAAAAATCATTGATTACCTTTGAGCCATATAACCTTATTTTTGTTTTACCTTTCTCTTAATAATTGATTTTTTTTTCTCAAACAGATTAAAAAAAGTATAGCTTTGTGTTTTTTTTTTAAACATATTTTTATTGATTTTTTGCAGAGAGGAAAGGAGAGAGATAGAGAGCTAGAAACGTCGATGAGAGAGAAACATCGACCAGCTGCCTCCTGCACACCCCCCACCGGGGATGTGCCCACGTGTTTTTTCAATAGCAGGATTTTGGGACATTTAGTGTTTCAATCAACATGATTTTTTCCCCACATATGATAAAGGTAGAAAATTGATTATTGATAATGATAATGGTTTTATGGTGATTTTATTTCAATATCTAGTAAAAGGAGAGAGAAATTTTCTTAAAGATTATAAACCAGTTGTTGTTTTAAACACAAAACTCTAGATTTTGATATGCTGTGGAAAGGAGGTATACTATCATGCAGCCATCTATCTTTTAATATAGTTATTCCTTCCTATAAACAAATTAAAAGTATATGTTTCTCTCTCCTTTGCAACTGGTAAGATTAGATGGTGATTGCATGAAATATTGTGTTTAAAAGTATGTGCAACCTTGTGAAAAACCACAATTATAGAATTACGAACTATGAACATCAATGTAACCATTTTAGTTATGATTTATGAACTGGGTATTTTTATTTATGGTGGTAATATTTTCTGCTTAGCTTTTTCCTCCCTTCCTTAACTTCATTGAAGTTAATTTTAATAATAGCTTTCATATACTAGCATCAAGTATTTATCAAGAAGTCTTAACTATATACATAATTCATTTAAATGCTTTACAAATATGTTACAAAGAAGTCAGGTGCATATAAATAATGGGCTGTTTCATAATTTCCCCCCCCCCTCATGTAAGTGAAATGGAACTGAGCCAAAAACTCTGAATAGAATTTTCTTTTTTTTAAAATATATTTTATTGATTTTTTACAGAGAGGAAGGGAGAGAGATAGAGAGCTAGAAAATTCGATGAGAGAGAAACATCGACCAGCCGCCTCTTGCACACCCCCTACCGGGGATGTGCCCGCAACCAACGTACATGCCCTTGACCAGAATCGAACCTGGGACCTTTCAGTCTGCAGACCGATGCTCTACCACTGAGCCAAACCAGTTTCGGCTGAATAGAATTTTCACTATGTAGGTCATCATTAAAGAAAGGCAGGAAGTGAGGCGGCAATCCTGAGTCAGAATGAGAAGAGGTGGTGTGGCATGAATGAATACAGAGAAGGATTGCAAGTAAATTGTGCTGGAGGAGGGAGGTCATTAAAGGAAAAACTGCTAGGCATAAATACACTCAAGGAAGGGGTACACATTTCCTGGAGACAAATTCTTCCTTTAGTGTAGTTTTCAGACCCAGGCTATTTAGGGGCTGCTAATATTCCCTGTAGAGGCAGCCCTTCCCTCTCTGGGTCATTCAGTCCACCCACCTGACTGTGTAGGAAAGATGAATCCTAACGGAGGCCTTTGTGAGATTGGAAAGCAAATGTTACTTCCCTGGGCTTATTACCGGGTGTTTCTATGCAAGGCTGGCAGAAAATTATGCCATGCATGAGTTCCTTTTGGATTAGTCAGCCAGACGACAACTTACCACAATGGAAAAGACTTTTAACAGTTGCCAAGGATGTTTGGACAAGCCAGACTTCCACAGTTCCCCACAGGGGAATCCTGACACATTTGTCACTTCTAAGTCAATCAGTGGCATTGTTGTTTTGCTAACTTTATCAATGGCAGGTCTCTCTCTATAGAGATAGTGAGAGCCTTGCTGAGGGGGCTGGGCAGTTTGCAGAGATATGCACCACAGCCAGGATCGTCCAGCTGCACGAGGTCTCCCCTGAGCTAAGGAACTTCAAACACTATCATCGTGCAATTCCTTCGACTATACGCAAAGGAATTTTCAGAATAGAGCATCCTTGTATGCTTGGCAGGGTAATGGATGCAACATGCAGAGAGATTAATCTGATCATTATCCAAACAATAGAACAGAAGGGGGAGCCTGGCCTGGCACACCTTTCACTATGTCAAACATAACAACAAAATAAAACAACAGCACTCAATCTGGAACACACGTCATCCATTTCAGTGTTTTCTGACATGGATTCTCTCATTTGACTATCACAGCCACAAAAGACTGGAGACAGCAGGATATGTGGCCTAAAATGCGGATCCAAGCTGCAATTAAGTCTGTATCCTTAGCATCTGAGTGGCATTGTGAACAAGATAATGAGAGGATAAATGAAATGACGAATGGGCATGTTCTTTGTAAAAGGCTCTGTAGATATAAAGCAGTGATATTATCATTGAAGAGGACAACATTCCCGTAAGCAAGGTTAGGTACTTTGATTTACCTGACCTAGGATGTCTGTGAAGGGCCCCAGAAATGTATGAAGGAAAGCCGGTGAACGAGCAGAGTGAGGGCGTGGACTCTCTCTATTTGGGCTTTAAAGTAAAAGATAACCCTTGAAACCTAAAGGAATCTAGGACATCTGGGTTATATAAGCAACTCTTTGAAATGCAGCTATTATTTTCGGTCAGATAACACTGGAGGGAAGTTTTTATAATTCTGCTGTGTGTGGAACAAACAGTACCTGCTCAGGTACTGGAAATTGAATGATGCTGTTTATTTGTAGAAGCAGCAGCTATGAGGTAGCAGTTTTGACATGGCTATGAATCTATGGAAGGGAGAGAGGGAGAGAGAGATTGCTATCCAATAGACAAACAGACAATAAATTTATTTTCAGACTCCAGAGCAGTTTAGTCTCAATCCCCCATGAAAAATTAAATGTGTGTTCATATGCACCACACGTGCAAAAAAAAAAAATGCTTACTATAGGACAAGGCTCAGAAATTTGGATGCAATTGTGAACAGCACTATTGAAGCTGCTCTAATTTTAAATTCCCTCTTGCAGCTGCAGCATCCTGCCCTATTCTCTATGAATACAACACATTGATTTAAATAAAAATAGTTATTTGCATCATGTTTCCCTTTACCAGCTGCAGAGATATCATGAGCCTTTGATTTACTCCCCATTAGAGGTATAGAAATAAAGTTACTTAAGATTAAAATAGTAATGTCTCCTATTCCTGTCCCTCGATCCTGTCAGGTTTAACCTAGAGTCAGTTAATGTGACTGGTTTTATATTTAACAAAGGAATAAATCTGGTTCTTTCTGCAAAGTAGAGAGGAAATCTTTTTGAACAAGGGCCTGTTTTCTCTGTTCACAGATCCTTTCTTAAAATCAGTTGTATAGCTGACACCCTTCCCAGCAGGTCCTGGACACCCCTGGTCTTTCTGTGTCCTTGAGAAGCTTCTCCCTCTTTTTTCCATTCATCCTTGGGAAATCCTTCTTAACAATACTTTTTCTCTCTTACCTGTCCCCTTAGGTAGCTAGTACAGAGTCTTTTGTGTTTCCAAACATGATAAGCCTTTATCTATAGTGATACATTTTTTTTATTACAGCCTAATATGAGCACAGGCCATATCTTCACCCCCCTTCCCCAATACTGTATCCATTGCACAGTAGCACAGATCCCATAGTAGATTCTTTTGTGTGTTTTTTAAAATCCTCACCTGAGGATATGCTTTTTATTGATTCCAGAGAGAGAGAGGAAGGGAGAAGGAAAGAGAAAGAGAGGAAGAATCATGGATGTGAGAGAGAAACATCAATTGGTTGCCTCCCTATGCATCTCAACTAGGGATTGAACCTGAAACCTGGGCATGTGCCCTGACTGGGAATCGGAATTGAATGTAACCTTCTGGTTCATAGGTCAACACCAAACCACTGAACCATGCCGGCCAAACATTATAATGAATTTTACTTGTCTGTGTTGACCATATGAGGAAGAAAATGGTAAAAGCAATTCTCATTGTTGCTAGAATAAAGTTAACAGCACCCAATGGTGGTTTAACACCAATCTTGGTTCCAAGTTTGCTCACACATCCCACTTCATCCTTTGCCTCTTACAGAATTCTGCTCTTTGTACCACACACTACTGCCCACTGCATAACTGCAGACTTAATATATCCAGCTCTCTGCCAGACCACTGCATGTTTTTCCTTCTATGAGAAATATCCTTCATATTTCTTTACCTGGCTTTTTCAGCCTTCAGGACTTGAAATTAATGTCCCTTTCTCAGAAGACCCTTTTCTGATATGCCAGGGTGACATTAGGTGAATTTGTAGTGTTGTTTGACCTGCTGAACATACCTTGCTTTAATAGCTATATTTTGTTGTAAATTAGGATTTTTTTTTTTTTGTTCCTTTTAAACCCCTTTCTGCTATAGGATTTTGAGGATCAGTTCATTTAAGATAAAGCCCTAAATTCTGAAATATGGAACACAAGGAACTAGGAGATCAAACCACTATTTGCTATTCTAGCCTCATCTCAGACTTAGGATCTTTGTTCATAATGTTTCATCTAGTTAAAAAATTCTTCTGCTTTCCCTGAAAATTCCTTCTCATCTTTCAATCCTCTTTGAGAGCACAGAGTGTCTTCTATAAACTTAGACATTAGCAAATTCCTAGTTCAAAATATTCATTGCACAGATTAAAGAACAATCATTGGGCAGCTGTAACTGTGCTGACTATAATGACCAACACAAATAAAATGTGAGCATATTACATTTTACTTAAATCTGTGGTGCTTTCCAAAATATTCAGAAACTAAGTGCTTTAAAAAAAAAAAAAGTCTTAAAACTCTGAAGATGCATCATAGATTTATATGCACGATTTTACTTTTCTCTTTGTTCTCATTAGGCTACAGTATTTAAGACCCGGAGTTTTGTTGTGTTTTTCTTGTCTTCTTATGTAAATTAAATCTTTCAACAATAATGTGAAGGTGGTATTTAAAATGGAAAATGTTGTTTAGCCCACTACAGTTGAGAGAGCATGCATTTAATACCCACTTCAATGCATAAGCAATGCAAGGTTATATTATTCATCTAGACAAATTGTATAAACTAGATTGTTTTAATTAATCTCTAGAGCTATTCCAATTAAGACAGATATAGAAAGATATGAAGGGAGAGGAAAGTGGAAGTAGGGCATGTGAGTGTCTGAGCAAGAAAAATATGATGGTGAAATTTAACAATGGGTCCTGTGTTATGTAAGGAAGTCCATTTGAGAAGTCTAATTGCAGGAACTGGTTTTCTCAATTTTCTGTACAGCATCTAGCACACCATATGCCTTAATGAACTGAGTCTTCCTTGCACCCAGGGAACCTGTATAGGAAGAGCCGAGAGCTGCTTAGGAAGCCTGCTGTGCAGATACATGAAATGTTGGGGTTAGAAATTAAAATGTTACACAGAAGGCACTGGTGAGTCAGTGAAGGGATTTAAAAAAAGAGATGAATAATGTGTGATTATTTCATTTGCGGTTTAAGCTGATTGAAGCTGGGGTAATTAATGCCTCAAAAAAACAATTTAAAAATATCGTGTTCTCCGTGTCTTATAGATGTAGAAAATTGATAATACTAAATATTCAGATCAACCACATATTAAGTCTTGCTGCGTATCAGTTCAACTATGAGCTTTCTGTATTTTATCTCTAAGCTTCTCATAACGCTTGGGGAACCAGGTTGCTATTATTACCATTTCAAAGGTGAAGAAATTAGTAACTGCCCCCATGTCACATGTACCTTAGAGCTAAAATTCAAACCCTGGGCTGTTGCATCCAAACACAAGGCGATTTCCCAGCCACTTGGAAGACAATCTTGTTGAGACAATGTTTTGTACTTGAAAAAATTAAAAACCAGAAGAATAGCTAACATACGTCCATAACCTAGTCAATAGGAGAGCTGAGGTTTGAATTCTGGTCTTTTTCAATTCTGTGCACAATCTTTTTCTACTAGAATTACTTTGATGTGGTAATCCTATGCCATACTCTGATGACTCTGTGGGTAGGGAGGCAAAGAATCATTTCACTTTTACATAATTATGAAAGTTATTTTACATAATTAAAAAGTTATATAAGCAAGTAGACAAGGTACTTGGAATTTGTGCTACACATTATAGGGGTTCCTTAAAACCAAGCTTAGAAAGGTTTACATTTCAATATGATTTTGCTATTTGAAAATTATTTCTATTTAATACTTATGAATTTAAAATAAGTTGGTATCAAGGACTATTACATTAAGTGGCTAAAATTCTAAATTGATTTATTAATTTACTTTAGCAAAATCAGGCCTATCCTGACAAAACAAAAAAACAAAAGAACCTGCTTACTTCCCACCTATGCCACTTTCTAGATAAGTAACTTTGGACAATTCTATAATCTTTCTCTATTTCAGTGTCTTCATCTGCACAATGTGGGTAATAATAATGCTGATTATATAGGGTAATTGTGAAATTAAACTGGTTAATATATAATTTTTATGGTTTTTAGACCAGTGTTGGTGCAAAGTAAAAACCCTTCTTAAGCTCCAATCCCCCATTATCTCAGATGCTTAAAGATAAAAAAGATGAAACACTTTGTACAGTCCAAGTTAACCAGGATCTTCAAAGCAGCCAGTTCAAATCTCCTGCTGAATTTTTGGGCATGTAAGAGAAGCCCTGACCTCAATTGACAGCAGGGGCAATGGAGAACTAAATTGCTTTGCAAGAGGAAAAAGAAAGGATTGTTGGTGTCATTATTGGGTTTATGTTTGTATTTTTTTTTTTTTCTTTTATCAAGAAAGAGATGAGAGAAGAATAAATTACATAGAATCACAAAATCTCATAGTGGCCCAAGGACAATAAGTAATGATGATGATAATAATAATCTATTTTAAGTTTCTCTTGTTCCTTTGATAGAAAACCATATTCATCTCTTCCAAACTTGCAGAAACATAAAGTCTTAGTAAATATTGTTTTGTTTGTTTTGGTGTTTGCTTTTGATATTTATTTTATGGTTGCAATTGTGTTTTGAAAGTCAAAGAATGGAGTTGAGGACAATGCCATAAAGGAACATAAATGATAGAGTCAGAAATAGGAGCCAGAGAAAAATGCTGTAGATATTGTCTATGGCCTAATTATAATGTATCCATAGTGAATTCTAGCATTAGACACTGACATCTCAGGATAGCACTATCAGAAACTGTTAAAAATTTTGTTTATTGGATGAAAGTTCAAAAAAGGAAATTGTATCAGTGGCATCAAACCAATATAGTCTCATTCCTCCATCCTTTGCCCCAGGGTAGAATCCTCTCCTGAGTCTGGCATGCTTCCCCTGGGGATGAATGAAGCTTCCGGACCATGGCTCAGTCTTAGAAGTCTCCATCTTTCTGCTTTAGCAGACTCTCAGTGAGTCATAATTATGGGATGAATATATGGTCAAGCCAAACAGTTTCTGACTAATAATTCAGCATTTTTATCAACCTCTCCACTTCCCTTCTTTAACATAACACCATCTCTCTTCTTCTACCAGAAGATAATGCATTTCTCTTACACTACTTTATTTATTTATTTATTTATTTATTTTAAAATATGCTTTTTTATTGATTTCAGAGAGAAAGGGAGGAGGGAGAGATAGAAACATCAATGATGAGAGAGAATCATTGATCGGCTGCCTCCTGCATGCCCCACACTGGAGATCAAGCCCACAACCTGGGCCTCTGCCCTGACTGGGAATTGAACTGTGAACTGTTTTATAGGTTGATGCTCAACTACTGAGCACACTGGCTGTACTAGGCTGTTTCTTTTAAAAACAAAAAAGTAATGTTTCCTACTGATTTCTGTCCCCTCAGTTCCGACAAAGGAGTGGGTGTCTGCCATTTATGGTTCAACATTTTTATTTTTTATGTAAAGAATTGTTTATTAAAGTAAAATATTTAATTGGACTGCTTGAGTATAAATAGATTATATATATATATAGCTAATATGCAAAGTATCCTCTTGGGAGTTGGACCTGGAGACTGGGAATTTGATCGCTCACTATGATGTCTTCTGGATCAGCACAGAATGAAGGAAGGCCCCAGCCAGCACCTGGGGAAAGAAGGTCCCCACCAACAGTCGACAGCCGGAAGGCCCTGATCTGCTCTGATCACTGGCCAGGCTTAGGGACCCTACCCATGCACGAATTTGGTTCACCAGACCTCTAGTATTAGATAATAGAAAACATAACTTCAATAAATATCTTCTTTAATGATGTTTAGATTCTATCTTTTCCTCTCTCCCATTCCCCCAAATTTAGTACACATATTGGTAAAGGTATTGGATTGTTCACAGGACATACCGGTATATTATAATACTAGCAAATTTCATTTGACATTCAAGGGGCGAGTTGATAAGTTTATGAAATATGCACCATTTCATTTAATCTTAACAATGACCTTGAACAGATGATGAAACTGAAATTTAAGGTGGGTTTAGGTGTGTGTTTGTTTTTTAAAGCTGCAAGCTAATGAGGATAGAACTAAGTTTTAACCTAGATCTATATCTATATTACTGCTATAATGACTTTTACAATGATAGTTTCCCATTAATTAAGCATTGATTATATAATGTTTACTTTACTTTAAAATTATCTTGTTTGAACTTTTGAACAACCTTTGGAGTAGTAATCATTGCTCTCAATTTAGCATACAAAATACTTACCTTACTTGATCCTTACAGCCATGGAAACTTGGGGTCATATAGCCACAATCAATAAGCTATGAATTGAATCTACAACTGTTGATTTCCAAAGTGTTTCTTTAAATACAATCTCCATTTCTCTCCCCACCTCCCAGTTTATCCCTTAACTCCTAAATACCCCTTGGGAGCTATTTCTATACTCTCCTGTTTCTGCTCCTTCCCTCATATCTGCTCTTTCTAAAATTAATTAATTAATTTTAATTTTCTTTATTAAGGTATTACATATGTGTTCCTATCCCCCCTTGCCCTCCCACCTCCTCCCCGTGCTTATGCCCTCACCCTCCTAGTATCTGTGTCTATTGGTTATGCTTATATGCATGCATACAAGTCCTTTGATTGATCTCTCCCCTTCCCTTTTCCCTTCCCTCTGAGGTTGGAAGGTCTGATTAATGCTTCTCTGTCTCCAGATCTGTGTTTGCTCATCATTTTATGCTGTTCATTATATTCCACAAATGAGTGAGATTATGTGATATTTATCTTTCTCTGACTGGCTTATTTTACTTAGCATAATGCTCTCCAGGTCCATCCATACTATTGCAAATGATAAGAATTCCATTGTGTACCATAGTTTTATAATCCACTCATCTGCTGATGGGCACTTAGGCTGTTTCCAAATCTTAGGTATTGTAAATTATGCTGCTATGAATATAGGGGTGCATATATCTGTTCTGATTGGTCATATCTGCTCTTGATAACACCTTTGAGGTCCTTGTTCCATTAATATGGCTCAAATATTAAGAAGGGTATTTCTACTCACAAATTTTAATTTTCTCAAACTATCATAGTTTCCAATCTTTTTTTAATTACTCTTGTTTTAAGCCACTTGGTATTAATAGTCTTGTAGAATAAATTAGATCATTTCATCATAGGTAGAGTGAAAAGCATTCAAAGCCAAACAAACTCAAAAGATGGAACAGCATATTACTCTTGGCCTCCCAGAGCTTTCTATGAAATTCCTTTCCCTGAGATTTTGAGAGATTTTTTTCACTGCTCCGGAATGTATCTTTCCCCTCAAAAATGGGAATGTTGATCTTCCTCCTCTCCTCCTCCTCCCCTTCCCCTTCCCCCTCCCCTTCCCCTTCCCCTTCCCCTTCCCCTTCCCCTTCCCCTTCCCCTTCTCCTCCTCCTCCTCCTCCTCCTCCTCCTCCTCCTCCTTCTCCTTCTCCTTCTTCTTCTTTTCTTCTTCTTTTTCTTCTTCATAAATTTAAATGCTACTAATATCCTAAATGTGCTAATATGAATGTTATCTTGCTTTATGACTATACTTTTGCTGCTTGAAGTGACACAAAGTTCCAATTTAAATAGGAAGCCAGAGAATAAAAGTTATTTTACTTCACATTAATTCATATTTAATAAGGAAATACTTTGAGAAATTTAAAAAGTGCTTTGGAATTTAGAAGAGATTAAAAACTTATAAAGCAGTGAATTGAGATAAAAAGTGGAAGGAATCATTTTGAGGAGATATTATTTCAACTAGTTACATGGGATTTGGATTAGTGATGGGTGTATTGGAAACATGACTAGCAGAAGACATGAGCATATCAATAGAAGTAATAAATCAAAGGGCATGTATGGGAAGCAATATTTTGCTGTTACTGGGAACTGAGGTGCATAAAATGAAGTAATGGAGATAAAATTATAAAAGTAAATTCGGAAAATATTTGATACCAAATGAAAATATTTGTATTTGTTCAGTGTTCAATGGATTTTGAAGGAAGGAGTTACATAGTTAGAATTGAGCATCCATTATATTAGTCTGAAATAAGGATTAAAGTAGATTGGCATGGGAAGAGTCCAAATGAGGCAAGTCAGGAAACTAGGGTAACATTTTGGGAGAAAGGTAAAAATAATCTGAATAAGTGCAAGATGCAAGAATAAAATGAGTAAAATGAGAACCAGTAGGACTTGCTCACCAATTACAACCTGAAGGTAAAGACAGGAAGAGTCTAAAATGACTTAATCCCCAAACCAGTAATAGGATCAAGGAAGCCAGGAAAATCAACAGGATTGGAGAAAGGGAATTGAGTCTGAAGCCTAAGTAGAAAATCCAAGTGGATTTAGAGAAATTTAAGAGAAACTGGAAATATAATCTGAACTACAAATTTATTTGGGAAAGAACACAGAATTTTCTCTTTTTTAAGAGTTCTTTAAAATTTATTTTTGTGTGTTCTGGAAAGAAATGTTTAGGAAGGGGGGAATGTAATTGTTTTAAAATTATGATATTAGATAGCTTATAATTCTGATTGGAAAATACTTTAAAGATCCTTAAAATAGATGTTTTCTATTCCTAAATCAGAGACATCTACTCTTTAGAAATGCTTCATGGGAGATAATTTTAATTCACATTTAAAATTGGAATGGTGAAGAAATTACTTTATAACTCTCATTATCTAAATCTCATGTTATATTTTAAGAATATGTACATTCATTTTAGAGACATTTCCCATTATTGTATTGTATATTTTAATCAAGTCTTATTCATTACTCAATATCATGTCTAGATCCGCTTTTTCATTTATCACTTTCATATTTATATTTTACTCTTGAATTCAAATGTACTGATATGTATGGCCAAGAATTTTCCATTATTCCTTAACATGTTTAAGAGATTTTTAAATTTTTTTTTCTGTTTCATTGTTATTTATAATGTGCTTCACCATAACATTACCTTGATGTCTGGTTGAAATAACTTATGGTTCAGAAATATAGTGAAAATATTAATGATGGAACACAAAAAAATATATTTTAGCTTTTTATGGCCCGACAATTGAAGTGTTGTTTTGGGAATGTTTTTCATATTTAGATCTGGCCTTAGGCACCTACGAAGGTGATTTAACTTTTCAGCATATGAGGCTTCTCCTACTCTATATGTAATTTTATGGGATGTTATTTTCCTACATTAGACAAAAAAAATTCAATTTTTTCTGAAAATTACAGTATACCCACATATAGAATAAATGTTCTAATCACTTCCAAAATCTATTAATAATTTAATTTCCCTTGGACGTATTTCTACTTTATCATAGACTAGAGGCCTGGTACACGATATTCATGCACAGGTAGTGGATATTTCCCTCAGCTCGGCCTGCACCCTCTCCAATCTGGGACCCCTCGAAGGATGTCTGATTGCTGACATTGGGACAACCCTCTCACAATCCGAACCAATGGCTCCTAATGGCTTGCCTGCCTTATTGCCCCTAACTGCTTCTGCCTGCCAGTGTGATTGCCCCCTAATCACTCCCCTACCAGCCTGATCTCCCACAATTGCCTTCCCCTGATTTGACCTGCCTCCTCTACCAGGACCCACTTCCTCATGGAGGAGACTCCAGGACCAATTTCCATGCCTCCCCACACAGAGCCCCGGGACCCGCCATGCCTCACTGTGTAGAGCAGCCATCAGGCCCAGCCTCTGTGTGCACGGCCCTTTTGTGACAATGCGAGAGTGAGACACCACCGTGGCTATTATTAGTATAGATCAAACTTGTTCTCTTGACATTATTTGAAATAACACTGCGCATCCTTTTTCTTTTCTTTTTAATAACAGCTTTATTGAGATATAATTCACATACTATAAAATTCACCCTTTTAAAATGTACAATTCAGTGGTTTTTATTATGTTCAGAGTTGTAACAATCCAGCAATTACCACTATCTAATTTTAGGATCTTTTCTTTTTCTTTCTTTTTACAAAGACATGCTCAGCCCTAAGCTGGTTTGGCTCAGTGGATAGAACCTGGGCCTGCAGATTGAAAAGTCTAGGGTTTGATCCTACCTCAGTTTCAGGCTCCTACCCAGCCCCTGCTCTGGTCAGAAGGCAACCAATGGTCCCTCTTCCACTCTCCAACAGTCAATGGAAAAATACCCTCGGTGAGGATTAAAAACAAACAAGACGGTGGATAATCTGGTCAGATGGTCAAATCTCCAAAGTGCTTGTAAGTAACTCTTCCTCTGAAGCCTCTTCTCCCCAAGGTAGCCTGAGGGCAGGGGATGGGAACTGAATGTTCTCCAGCATCTCCTGGAAGGCCTGTGGGGATGGTGCCTCCGCATTCGGGAAGGTGGCCTGGACTCTGCTGTACAGGCTGAAGCAATTGGGGTACAGCCAGATGAACCCGAAGTGGTCCTCATCAAACAGGACGAAGACTCCAGGGATGCGCTGCATGTGGGCGAAGCCATAGAAACACATCCTGCAGGTTCGGGGGTAGTTCTGGATTCTTGAGCTCGTGCCCTCAGGCAGAACAAACTGCACCGGCTGCTCTGCCAAAGCTGCAGCTGGGGACTCCCGGACACTGGGCTGCGCAGGGCTCAGCCAGCCATGGCCCTCGCCATCCTCGGTCCTGTCTTCTCGCTGCTGCTGCTGCTGTTGCTGCTCCTGGATCACCTGCCAGTGAACCTCCTGGATCAGGCGGGAGCACTCACTGAAGGAATGGGGCAGCTGGATGCGGTGCCCGAGGTAGATCTCTAGCACCTGCTGCCCAGCGGGGATTTGGTAGTCACCCGTGATCTTCGTGACCCTGGCATGCTTCCCGTGGAAGCTGAGCAGGACGATCTCTGGGCTGTAGACATCGTGGGTGCCTTGGAAGAGGCCTGGCCTGATGAGGTCGCCGGGCTGGCTCGGCGGGAGGTAGATGCGGCGGTAAGCCCAGTTATCAAGCCGACGGCGGATGGACTTATTCAGAACGAAGTGCAGCCTGTCATTCTGGAGAATGTCCTGCATCGCCCGCCCCCATTCTTCCTTCAGCCACGTTTCTAATTCCTGGGTGCTCCAGTCAGATATCCTGTGGTGGCCCGGCTGGTGGCACTGGGTGGAGAACCTGTCCTTCCGGATCTGGTAGTGGCAGCTGTGGGGCCCTCTGCGGCCCTGCAGGCACTCCACCACGGCCCGCTTACTCTCCGTCAGGCTAATCCTAAACGCGGGCTTGAATTTCATCGAGTTATACAGATAGGGGTCATGGAGAGGCAGGTACGTCCAACCAAAGATGCACACGCCGTGCACCGCTACCCCCAGCAGTCCTCCATAGGGCTGGTTATCTGGCTGCCACAATCCCAAAATGTGTCTGTAAGGGTGGAGCAGCTTCGCATAGAGTTCTCGACCAGACACACCCATCGTCTCCAGGTTCTGCAAGTTTCCACCATAGCCGTACTCCTCCCGGCAGCGCCGTCTCCAGATGCTGTCCACGTGCAGGATGCGGTAGAATTTGGTGCAGGTCTGGGCCACGCTAGGCAAGTCGGTGCCCGGGAGCGAGGCGAAGATCTCCACCAGCATCTCAGGAGGCAGGTCCTGCAGCGAGCAGCAGCGCGGGGGCAGGATGGGTGGCATGGGGCTCCTGGTCCCTCCACTGCCCACAGAGGACCCAGCCACCTTGGTGTTCGTAGCTACGTGCTGCTCTTCAGGGGCCGGGGCCGGATTGCTGTCTGCTGCTGCCATCTCAGCTGGTCCCGGGTGGTGCTGACGACACTGGCATCCCTGCGAAAGGCCCGCGCAGCAGAGGCAAGCGCACTCCTCCTCCATGCCTGGACCAGTAACAGCCATCTGTCGCATCCACCTCCGCAGCCCGGCTTTTAAGCTGGCACCTTCCCGCCCAAAGAGATACCCAATCCTATTAACATTCACCTCCCTTTCTCAGTGCTCCCTCCCTGTCATCCCACCCTAGCCCTTGCCCCAGGCAGCCACTAATCTGTGTTCTGTCTTGATATGCCTCCAGGGATATTTCAGATAAATGCAGTCTTAATATCTGGTCTTTTGTGACTGGCTTCTTTCACTTAGCAAAACATTTTAAAGTTTCGTGTATGTGTGTTATATCATGTCTTGGTATTTTGTTTCTTTTATATGGGCGAATAATGTTCTAGTGTGTGGGTATACCACATTTTGTTTACCCTTTCATCAGTTGATGAATATTTGGGTTGTTCCCAGTTTGGAGCTCTTCTGAATAACACTGCCATGAATATTATGTACAACATTTTGTGTGAACATGTTTCCATTTCTCTTGGATATGTACCTAGAAGTGAAAATTTTGGGTCATATGATAACTTTAACATGTTGAGGAACTGCCAAAACGTTTTCCAATGTGGCCCCACTATTTTACATTCCTACCAGCAGTGTAAACAGGGATCCAATATCCAATTTCTCTACATTCTCGTTAATGCTTATATACATATATTTATCCTGTTTCCCCGAAAATAAGACAGTGTCTTATATCGATATTAATTTTTTTTTCCCCAAAGTTGCGCTAAGTCTTATTTTCAGGGGATGTCTTATCTTTCCATGTGCTAGGTCTTATTTTCGGAGGATGTCTTATTTTCGGGGAAACATATATATAATCAGCTATTGAAGGAGTTAAATCATCTTTCCTCTCCCAGGATTTTGAGAGCCAGAGATACCACAACCTAGGAAGAAATCTGTGTAGGAAGATTAAAGGCAGGCCAATAGATCAACAGAAAGACAGAGGCTGCTGCTATTATTAGGGGGGAAAAAAAATAGAATACTGGGAACTAGCTATGGTTTTGGGAAATATTAATCATGCTCTGTTAACCGTGATTGCCTTTTATTGTTTTTTTTTTTTTGGTTTTTTTTGGTGCCGAAACCCAGGAGCGGCCTTTTATTGGTTAAAGAAAGGATATTCTGACCTAGCTGGGAGTTTTATGCCTACAAGATTGGGAGTCAGTCTTCGACAGGGAGTCAACCTTGGAATGTGGCTCATTCTCATTCAAAAATGGCATATTATCCTGAAAAGATTAATTGTTGCTCAAACAATGCAGTCCCACCCCAGCCTTCTACTTCTCGGTGCCTGTAATCTCTACTTCCCTAAACCTGTAATCCCTACTTCCCTAGGCCTATAATTCCTACTTCCCGGTGTAATCTTTGTCTTATCAGACATAAGTAGATTGGAGGGCTTCAGAGCAGATTTTGGTGGATGACCTACTGCTCTCCCATACTGCTGGCAGTATTGGAATAAATGTTAATATATGATTCACCCCTGTCTCTGCTGAATTGGCTCAAGTAGTGATAGGCAGCCCAGACCTTTGGATTGTCTGCTTACACTATCTCTCAACACTTTCTCATGCTGTTCCATCTGTTTACACAGCTCTCCCACTCCACCCACCACCCAAACCTCTACTTGTTTGCTGGGCCTCACCTACTAATTGGCACATGATCTTGGTCAGGAAGCATTCTCTGAAGCCTTCGAAAGCATCTTGGGCTTAAGTGCTCATCAATAAATGAGTGACTAAAAAAGTGATGGTGTATTTATACTATGGAATACTATGCAGCAGTAAAAAAGAAGGATCTCTTATCCTTTTAGACAGCATGAAAGGATCTGGAGAGTATCATGCTAAGTGAAATAAGCAGTTAGAGAAAGAAGTATCACATGCTTTCACTCATATGTGGAATATCTCCTTTTTCTTTTTTAGACTTTCTTTCCACTTAGCTTCAGTGACATTAGATACTGATGATTTTGCTCTGGTTACTCTGAACTACTTGGTGAACATCTGATTGCCCTTTTCATTCTATATACCACCCAAAGAAAGATGGTCAGTTCCTTTAACTTCACCCAGTTTTGTTAGTGATTTTGTAATTGTCTCTACATTGGGTAGAGATTACCTACCTATTTTGACTCTTTTGCACTTAATTTGTTACCATATTTTGCCCAATCTATATCATAAATACTACCTGGGTATTCCTCACTGACCCTATTGCTACTGCTATATACACTGTGCTATTATCACCATGTTCTGAATTATTCAAATCTACTTCTAATTGGCTCTCTTACCCTGTCTCACATTATTTACCTCGCTATGTCAAAGAGACTAAGACATATCTGTAGCATGTACCCAATTATCCCAGTGCTTTCTTAAAACCAGCCAAGCTCTCATTTATGGAAATGTTTGCCATAAACTCCTTTTTGAAGCAAACTCAAATCTTCTACCCCTAACAATAAGTACTCTACTTCTGAATGTACCTTGGGCCTATTTTCTCTATTCCTTTTTCTCATGATCTTGCCTATTCTCAAAACATACTTTCACTCATTCGCTGCTTTATAAATTCTTATCAGTTATTAAAGGTTTGGTGCAAGTATCACTTCCTGTAGTTTTCTTTGATTCCTCTGACAGATTCACCTTTTATCCTCATCTGAGTTTTCATAGACCTATCTATGCATACACCTCCATTATAGCACTTATTATGCAGTACTGGGGGGAATTGTTTTTGTATCTGTCTGCTTTTAAAAGACTGAGAACTTTCCACAGGGAGATGTGCCTATTTCCCAATATTCCCAAAGCCAAATATCATACCAGAAATTAGAAGGCTCCTAATAATTGCTTGAGTCACCACTTTATCATATTAAGAGGCATAAAAAAATGAACTGTCTCAAAGAAAAAATGGAAAACCAGGTATAAGAGGTTTAAAAACTATTGAACTTTAATTTTTTTTTCTCACAGAAATGTTACTATAATCAAGACAAATGCCAATAATGGGATACAGAGAGTGAAAAGGCAGTCATTGAAGTGCAAGTAGCTCTTGTGGAAGTAGGCCTATTGCTATGTGGTGGGTGAAGTGGATTTGATGAACAGCTACCCAGACTGGACAGATGAGTGTAGGAGTGAAAGCAGCATGAGTATTAGCTACAGAGGATGGCCTCTAAATTAAGAGTCTAGTGATAACAACAGGTTTATTGAGCTTTGGGACATATAGATTTCCCCTAGCTACCTACTGGGTGAGATCAAGCCACTTGGGACTCACACATTTCCCTTCTCTGTAATATTTCTAATCTTATTTCTTCGTTGCCCTTGTTCACATTCTTCTTTATATACATATATCCTATCTAATAAAGATGGAATATGCAAATTGACCATCAATTCATGATAAAGATGGGGGCATGCACAGCCAATAAGGAGGGAATATGCAAATTAACACAACAAAGATGAAGGCCTGGGTCCTGGGTGGCAGAGGTAAACTGTTGCCAGCAGCAGGGGAAGGAAGGCCTATCCTTGCACGAATCTTTATATATATATATATATATATATATATATATATATATATATATATATATATATACATACATATATATATATATATATATATATATATATATATATATATATATATATATACTAGAGGCCTGGTGCATGAAATTTGTGCATGGAGGGGTGTCCCTCAGCCCAGCCTGCAACCTCTCCAATCTGGGACCCCTTGAGGGATATCTGACTGCCCATTTAGGCCCAATCCCAGGATTGAACATCCCTCTTACAATCCAGGACAGCTGGCTCCCAACCACTCTCCTGCCTGCCTGCCAGATTGTCCCTAACTGCTTCTGCTTACAAGCCTGATCACCCACTAACTACTCCCCTGCCAGCTCAATTGCCCCTAACTGCCCTCCCCTGCTGGCCTGGTCACCCCCAACTGTCCTCTCCTGAAGGCTTGGTTTCCCCAACTGCCCTCCCTTTAAGGCCTGGTACCTCCCAACTACCCTCCCCTGCAGGCCTGGTTACCCACAACTGCCCTCCTCTGCTAGCCATCTGTGGTGGCCATCTTATGTCCACATGAAGGTGGTCATCTTTGACCACATGGGGGCAACCATCTTGTGTGTTGGAGTGATGTCAATTTGCATATTATATCATATATATACTTTATATGAATGGGGTGGGAAGGGAGTAAGATTAGGGACAACTAATAAATAATTTCTTGAGCTTTATCCATGTTGTTCTCAGATGCATGTTTGTTTTATATAAGAAGAAAGTCCTAGTATCTGTACTACTAAGTAAATTTTGAAGTTTCAGAAGTGGAACACAATGAAGTCTCCTTACACAAATGAATTCTAATGGGCAGTTTGTGTGTTGAGGGTGAGGGTGGGATGAGTGTGTTGTGGGTTTGTGGGAGGATAAACTTGTGTAGTATGTTCAGTAGAGAGGATTTCTGCTCCAAATGGTCATATGGTCATTCAGGAATCCAAACTGATAGAGACTCTACTCTCTTCAGCATAGACATCAATCAAATAGACATTTCTAATTCTTACGCAGTCTGTGAAATGAACTCTAGCCATGTACCCAGAAGAAAAGGAAGTTGGATTATTGAACAATAAGCCTATATCTACCAGAGTAAATATAAGTGCTAACTGGGTGTATCAAGAAGAAAAATGTTGCTGTTATATTTATATTCATATGTATATCTACAGGTGTGTGTACACATATAAAGCTATAAAAGAAATTATGATAGAATATTTTTAAGACATTATAATTAATCACATACTTTTAGAATGTTTCTATATGACATCAATAGGCTATACTTCGGTAAATTCATTCTGTAGTTTGGAGGGAATGACTATAATATTACCTATTTATTGTTTTTGCTAATTTTTCTAAAAAAAGAGTATTGAGAACTTTAAATCACACTTGCCTAAGGTTTCAAAAGTAAATAGATTTGTGGGTGGAAGCACTATCCCTCTAAGTGGACTTCATGCTTTTACTGTTTGTGATTCTCTCTGCATTCAATATGTCAACTCCAAGTTAAATTGTACTCCGAGTGGCACAGTAATTGCATTTGATGCCTGGAAGGGTGAACATCAATTAGTTACAAGTGTTCAAAAGGGTGCTGACTGACAGGTTGCATTATTCTTGTATGAGAACTTCAAATTGTTTGAAGGCATTTTCAATAATGCCAATAGGTGGCAAAACTCTTAAATGATGTTGTCACTTATCTTTCTTTGCCACCATTCCATTAGAACTCTAGATTTATCTACAGTGTCTAACACACCCTGATCCTGACCTCTCCAGATTCAAAATTGTCTTTATTTTTCCTCGGTTTTTATTTTCTCTGAGTCTAGTAATAGAACTATGTAGAAGAAAAAAACTTTTATATTGCTTACTTCCTCAGAAAGTCAAAGTGTTTTGCAGCAGTTTCTCAAGTGTTTATGTGCATACAAATCACCTGGGGATTTAGTGAAAATGCACATCATGATTCAGCAGGTCTGGGGACCACCTTAGGTTCTACACTGCTAACAAACCCCCAGACAATGCTGGTGTTGCAGTCTGTGGATCAAAATTTGTGTGGCAAGGGCTAATATTTCAAAAATCTATAAGACTAATGGTTAGCCAGAAGGCTAAGATATATCCACAAATAATAGGCCTTTCATTTTCTGATTAGTAGAATAAAGACAACTCAATTGTTTCAAAATACAAATGTTAAATATCTTTAGGTTCACTAGTGGCTACTTATAATTATTGAACATCAACCCTTAATAACTAACAAAGTCTAGTAGGAAGAGCCAGCAGTCTGAGAATCCGGCCTGAGGAGATTTGCTCCTAAATTGTGGGTAACAGATGAAGCAAATAAGAAATTTGGCATACTAATGTGCTTCATAGATGTCTCCTTGCAAAGGCACAAAATCGGGGATCTATCCGAACACATAGTATTTATTTTTCAGTAAATGCTCAATGTATAAATGAATGCAACAATCTTTAATTGTTAAGAGATGTTGATAACTAATCACCTACATAAGTTTGAATAGGTTAATCTTTCTATTAGACACAGGATCTCTTATATAAGTGTATTAAATAAAATATGTGCTGTTCCCTCCCCACTCTCACCAATAACATGAATGGGTTTGTTGAAAGACTCTTGCTGTCTGCATGTATTAGCAATGAAATGCACTGGCAATGTGTGAGGGGGAAATTTGCTATTGCAAATCAGATGGTCAAGAATGTCTGGTTGAAAAGGTAACATTTTAATGAAGAATGAAGATGGCGAGGAAGTCAGCCGTGTGCAAATCCAAAATCAGAGATCCAAGTAGATGGAACAGCAAGGATTTATGAGGTGTGAACATGCCTGGGCTACTGAGGAAAGGGCAATGTGGCTTTACCTAATAGGAGATGGAGTCAGAGAAGTAAGGTTGGAGAGTGAGAAGTAGATCCAGAAGAAAAATGAATCAGTGAAGGAAAATGGGTGGGAAATGTCTGTATGTGTGCATGTGAGTGTTTGTGTGTGTAGCAGGCACAATTATAAATGTATATAATTTTTAAAACTTCGACTTTAAATTTGAATGAAATAGAAAGTTGTGGAAGTGTTTTGAGCAGAGGAAAGGCATGACCTCATGTTACCACAGAACAATTGGGTCATTTGTTAGGAATAAAATGAAATGTAGTGATTGTGGAAACAGAGACCAGTTAAGATACTATTTAAAAAAAATCCAGGTGAGAGAGATTTAATCTAAAGGGTAATGGAAATAATTAGATTCTGGATATATTTTGAAGACAGAGATAGAAATATTTGCTGATAGATCTAATGTGGGATATAAAGAGGTGAGAGAAGTTAATTATAACTCTAAGATAGGAGGCATAGCAAATGGAAGGTCCAGAATGAAGATATAAATTTGGAGGTCATAAACTTATAGATAGCATTTAAAGCCATGAAATTGGATAGGATAATATTGAGAAAAAGGAGAAGAAGCTCAACTACTGAGTCCTGCAATGCTTCAACATCAAGAGTTTGGGAATATGAGCAGGAATCAGCAAAAGAACCTGGGAAGGATCAGCTAATAAGGTAGGCAAGAGAATAATTATCATAATTCTCAGCAGTAATTTACTACCAATCAACACAGTCAAGACGGGAGAAATCTCCAGTAATTCAAAAGTGAGCATAAGTGAGATGTAAAGAAATGTTTTCAGAATTCTAAATATCAGTGTAGTAAGTGACTCTTAGGAATATAAAGAGATATCATCATTGGCATTATTATCCTATCTAATAAAGAGGGAGTATGCTAATTGATTGTCACAACCTCACAAAGATGGTGGTGCCTACAGCCAATAAAGAGGGAATATGTTAATTGACTGCCATACCCTCAAATATGGCTGCGCCGACACCACAAGATGGCAGTGCCCAGTCCCCTCAACCCCATTGGGGCGGCAGGCATGTGGCATGGCTTGGCCCCCCCTGACTCTGGAGTCCCCCAGTCCCTTTAGCCCCCAGCTGCCCAGGGCTGGTCTGAGGTATAGGCAAGCCTCGGATATCAGCTGCTCAGCCATCTGGGGCTACTCAAGACTCAGGTAACCAGGGCCAGCTAAGGCTTGCGCTGCCTGAAGTGGCAGCAGCAGAGGTGTGATGGGGACATCACTTTCCCCTGATTGCCGAGTCGCCTCTTGCCCCTGAGGATTCCTGGACTGTGATAGGGGGCAGGCCTACCTGAGGGCCCCCCCTCCTCCACTGTATGAATTTTCATGTGTTGGGCCTCTAGTTATTATTAAAATGATAAAACAAGTAACATTTGGGTTATACACTTTAAAAAAATAAATCTTTATTGTTTAAAGTATTACACATGTCCCCCTTTTTTCCTATTGACCCCTTCTAGTCTGTCCTTTCCCCCTCCCCCATCCCAAGCCTTCACTTCCCTATTGTTTGTGTCCATGGGTTATGTATATATGCATATGATTTCTTTTTTAAAAATATATTTTATTGATTTTTTACGAGAGAAAGGGAGAGGAAGAGAGAGCTAGAAACATCAATGAGAGAGAAACATCAATCAGCCTCCTCCTGCACACCCCCCACAGGGGATGTGCCAGCAACCAAGGTACATACCCTTGACCAGAATTGAATCTGGGACCCTTCAGTTTGCAGACCAATGCTCTATCCACTGAGCCAAACTGGTTTAGGCTGCATATGATTTCTTTACTTTATCTTTCCCCACCTACCCTCCCGAGCCTTCCCTCTGAGCTTCCACAGTCTGTTCTCTGCTTCTATGTTTATTTTGTTCATCAGTTTATTTTGTTTATTAGATTCCACATATGAGTGGGATCATGTGATACTTGTCTTTCTCAGACTGGCTTATTTCACTTAGCGTACTACTCTCCAGGTCCATCCATGCTGTCTCCAAGGGTAAGAGATCCTTATTTTTTACTGTTGCATAGTATTCCATGGTATAAATGTGTCACAGCTTTTTTATTCACTCATCTACTGATGGACACTTGGGCTGTTTCTAGATCTTAGTTATTGTAAATTGCTCTGCTATGAACATAGGGTGCATACATTCTTTCTGATTGATGTTTCAGGTTTCTTAGGATATGTGCCTAGAAAGAGGATCACTAGGTCAAATGGGAGTTCCATTTTTAATTTTTTGAGGAAACACTATACTATTTTCCATAGTGGCTGCACCAGTCTGCCTTCCCACTAGCAGGGATCCCTTTTCTCCACATCCTCCCCAGCCTTGTCATTTGTTGAGTTGTTGATGCTAGCCATTCTTTTAAGTGTGAGTGATACCTTATTAATTTATATCTCTCTGATGATTAGTGATTTTGAGCATTTTTTAAATGTAGGTTATATAAATTTAACCTTCAAAAATGGTATTATTAGTCACACTTTTTTTTTGTGAAAAATGAAGATGATAAAGGCAAGTAACATTACCAAGTTCATTAGGCACAATGAAGTAAAAAGATGGGAATTACAACTGGAATCCACACATCAAGTGGCATAGAAGGATGTAACTTTGAACTAGGAATATGCATTTTAATTAATTAATTTAAAATTATTAAGATCATGTACACTTTTCCATGTAGTTTTCTTTTTTAAAATTTTAAAAAAGTTTCTTTATTGATTAAGCTGTTACATATGAGTCCTTATTCCCCCATTACTCCCCTACCCCCCCTCATGCCCTCACCTCCCTATTGTTTGTGTCCAAAATATAAGTACAGTTTTTAAAAAATTGTTATAAAGCAAATATTGCGTAACTACCATTAAGAGCATGGAATTGAATATTGTCAGAACTCTAGAAACTTTTCAAGTACTCCTCCCAGGTAAACACCTTCCTATTCATCCCACCATCCTGTTCTAAATAATTTTATCTCCTATGTTTGAACGCTTGAACTATATAATTAGTAGAGGCCCGGTGCATGAAATTCATGCACTAGGGGGTGGGGGGAGGTCCCTTCAGCCCAGCCTATGCCTTCAGTTCAGGAGCCCTCGGGGGATGTCCAACTGCCATTGAGGTGGGAGAGAACCCTGTCACTGTCACTGCTGCTCACCAGCCACGAGCTTGTAGCTGAGAGGTGCTCCTTTTATGGGAGTGCACTGACCACCATGTGGAAGCTCCTGCATTGAGCAGGATTGGACCTAAACTGGCTCTCTGATATCCCCCGAGGGCTCCCATATTGCGAGAGGGTGCAGGCCAGGCCAAGGGACCCTTCTAGTGCCCGATTGGGACCAGGGAAGGATACAGGAGGTTGGCCAGCAAAGGAGAGACCGTGGGAAGGCTTCAGGGCATGAATGGATGACTGAATGACTGGACACTTAGCATATAAGGCTTTTATTATATAGGATTTTACTTAGGTTTGAACATTTTATAAAAGGTGTCATACTCTTTTCTATTATTTTGGGATAAGAATTGTAACCATCTGTATCAAACATAGCTGCTAGGATTAAGAATTAAGACTAAGTGTGATTAGCATGACTTAATTGTTTGTTCCAAAAATATTTGCTCAGGAAAGATAAAACTATAAACCAATAAATAGCACCACTGCTTACTTCAGAAATGTTACATTAAAAAATTTATGAGACAACTACTCAAGATAATTGAAGATAATCATTTTTCTATATTTACTAATATGTAAGTTTGATGTCACAGACTTTGTACAATCTAACCTGTTCCCTGACTTGAAAACCTTAAACTAGTGCCAAGACCTCAAGATCACATACATACATTTTTATTAAAAAGTTTTCTGTTTATAACTCTTCAAGAAAACTTGCTGTCATTCTTCCTGCTCTTTTTCTCAGATTCCTATAACCAGTCTATCTGATGGTTTTTATCTTCAAAAAATTGTTTTTACTTCTCACTATCCCCTGTGCCACTACCCTGGTTGATACCATCATCATCTCTCACCCAGTTATTAAAAAATGTCTCTGAACAAATTGGACTTTCTGCCTCCACCCTTACGCAGTGAGGGCCCAGTTTTTATCATATAAATTAATCAAAACCACACAACATTTCAATTCAACCCCTTAACTATGATCCCCTCACTTGGGATAAAAGCCAGAGTCCTGACAAGGACTGCCAGTCTCTTCAGGAACCCTCCTCCATGCTTGCCCCATGAATAATACTCTCACTTCATTCTCCTCTAGTCTTGCCTGGTTTTCTGGACTCCAGCACAATAGTGTTCACTCTGTTCTATGGGCATGCAATGCATGTTTTCATATCAGCACTTTGCACTCATTGGTCTACTTCTTAAAATGATCTTTTATCCATTTGTATGCCTGACATTCTCATTTCCTTTAAGTCTTAAAAGTCACGTTTTTATTGATATCTTTCCTAAACACTTTATGTAAAATTATACATGATGCCCATTTATACTTCTCTGCTTATATTATAGCACTTATCAATATGCATTATACCATAACTTTGACATTTTTGGACCCTTCCTCTACAAGCTAGAATATAATCTCCACAAGGACAGAGCTTTCTGTCTGTTTTATTCAATACTATATTCTCAGAGTATAAAACAATGCCTGGGTTGCCCCATGATGGAATAAACTAGTTCATTATTTTATTTCTGAAATTCTACATTTAAAAATATCATTTTACAGTTTCATTTCACAAAGTATCCTATTCCCTGTGAATACCTTCACATTTTTATTGTATGTAGTTCTATTAAGCCTACTTACAGTATACTCTATGTCTGATCATTCTAGCATCTACAATCAATCCGAGACTATGTTAGCTCCCTTATTTCTACTGGTTTTCAAAGTTAATGTCATTTCCCTGTGGGCTTAGAATTGACTGTGAGTTCCCCCACTCAGCATTTGCATGTCCTTCTGACAAGCATTTACAACAGTGTTTCTGCAAACTTGATTTAACTCAGAGTGTAACGTGAGGGTTTCTTTTGGAGTACGATTGTGTTATAGGGACCCATAGAGCTTCGTCTGAGGAACCTTCTTCCCCCTTTTGCTCTGCTTTTTATGCAGTCTGCTGAGGAAAGGTGGCGGTGGGGAAGGTTTGTTTATGGTTTGCCATTTCAGGAAAGTGTAGACCACATGTGTCAAACACAAGGCCCGCGGGCCAAATCCGTCCCGCCAGGCCTTGCAATGTGGCCCGCACCGCGCTGTCATCACTGCACTCCACTGCGTTTCCATCACAATGACAGTTTATGACTGTTCAGTAAACCATTCGGCCCGCGATTTAGGCTGGATTTTAGATTTTGGCCCCTTCTCTGATTGAGTTCGACACCCCTAGTGTAGACATTTGGAGTTTGGCCTTCTCTTCATTGGACTTTCAAGGTTGGTTGGCGATTTCTGAATTTTTGTTCCCATTCTCCAACAGGCCATCATGAGGAGAAGTAGATCTTGTTAGTTGGATGGATGCTCAAGACAGATATGCTTACTTCTCTGATATGCTTACTTCACTTGGTTCCTACCTTCTCTTTGATTTACTATCTTGTCACATATATCACAACTTTAAGAAAGATTTTAAAAACATGTTAAAAGCATTTTGGTTGTTTTCAAAAGAAGGGATTATTCAAATAGCTTTGCTTATATTAACAGAAGTAGGATTTAAACATTTTTTCAATTATATTATAAAAGTAGTATGGAAATATGATGAAAAATATGATGAAAAATTTAAGGAAAGAAGAAAAATCACCTATGTAACATACCAATACAAATTCTATCAGCATTTAAATTTTGGTTATATATTTTTAAATTCATATTGATGATTGTCAAAACTTTTGTGTGATATTGCATTGCTTTTATCATTTAATGCCCTCTCAGAAGTAGAGAACCTTGTTTCATCTTTAATAAATATTTTTTAAGGCCTAGTATAAGATTGCTTATTTCTGCTTTTCCACTTTTTCTGTGTGATCTAGAATAAACCATTTAAATTTTATTTCTTAGTTCCCTCGACTCTAAAATTTGGTCTTTCTCCCATAGTTGTTGTAAAGAAATTAAATTAAATGAATGATACATGTAAATAACTTAGAACAATATTATCATATAGAGTTTTATTAAATGTTTATTTTTATAATCATTTTATATTTTGTTATACTTGATATACTATGCACCATGATACCAACCAATTTATTTATTATATAATTATATTGATATTTAATGCTAGTTTATTTAGTGTTATTTTATATTGCTTTAACATAAATAATACTATGGTGGATAACAATGAATATAACTCTTCTTCATATTTAGATTATTTCCTAAGGAAAATCTCAAAACATTTATTACTCCCATGCATGCATATATTTATTGTCTTAGTACATATTACCAAATACTAATTCAAAAGAATTATACAACTGTATAATAAAGACTCTTCCCAGTTTAAATTTTAGAATGTTTATTGCTAAACAAGCTTGACAAATGTTTTTTAGGTGATTATTTTGATTTGTGTCTAGTTACTCGTAAGAATGAATATTTTCTTATAAGTTTGTTATCATTTGTATTTCTGTTTTTGAAATGATTTGGATTTATGCCTATTTTTCTTTTGAGATAAGTTTTTTCCTATTGATTTTATTAGCTCTTTTATATAATAAAGATAACAACTTTTGGTCTATCATATTTCTGCCACTATTTTTCTTAATCTGGTATTTAATTCTAGTTTTTGTTTTTACATGAAGAAATGTACATTTTTTGTATCTTTGAATCAGTACATACTTTCCTTTGGGATTTCTCCACTCAATTCTAGATTTAAGAAATTTCCTGCCCTAAAGATATTTAATAGATACTGTTTCTTGTTTGGCTAAAGGTTAGTGTTTACATTTATCTACTTAGTTTAAATTTAATTTATTTGGTATGTGATTCTATGTAAAGAACCAAACACAATATTTTCTAGATGGCTCAATATATATTCTAAATCTATTCATTATATAACTGTCCCTCCATTGATCTAAGATGTCTCTTTTATATTTATGTATTAACTTGTTTATATTTGAGCTTTGGACTACCTTTATAATAAAGTATGTTATATTTTGAGATAGGAAGGAGTTAGCTGTTAACTAAATTCACAGTGAACAGATTCTGAGGTTATCAGTTATGTACCACTGTGCTGAAGGATAGGTTTGCTCATTCATTAACAGCAGCCAAAAGGAAAAGGGCTTATTCACTTAGTTTGTCTCTAAAATTATAGTAATTTAGATTGGAACATAATGAAGAACTCACCCAATTAGAGGTTTTCAAATGGAATTTATCATCTCAGGAAGCAAGGAGTTTTCCTTCACCGGTTATAGATAAAGAAAATACTTATATAAGCACTCACTACCAATTGGAGGATTTTATAAAGAGTTCTTATTGTTTTTTACCACAGGATTTTCATATGTGTGTTGTTTTTTTTAATTTTCCTATGAATTTGCTATTTTTACATTGTAAGATTAACTTTGTGTAGTTTCTAAACTATAGAGTAAATCAATTAATTTATTCCTTCTATTTGAATGATCAAATTTGTATAGGTTCTAATCAACTTTCATGTCTACACTAACTCTACTTTTTCTGGACAGTAGATAACAGAGTCATAGGGAATGGTCCATACCTAAGAGAAACACAAAGCTTATTTAAATATTCCCAGGTAGTTTAAGCAGTTGAATAATACAATTAACTGCACTTGCCCAACAGGGGCTTTGTTCCATTACTGAGAGACTATATAGCTATTACTTGTCTTTAAGGGGTATAATGATGATGAATCCATAAGACTATATAAAAATTACATTGGAAGCAAAGATATGTCTCACTGTTTAGATAATTGATGAAAAAATAATTTTGAATGATAGGATATTTAAATATGTATGTGTGTGTGTGTACATATATCCTAAATAATTAAGAGCTAATATGCTAATTATACCAGATGGCAGAATGACCTTCTGGAACAACCAATGGGCAGGGGGTGGGGCTGTGAAGCATCCTGGAGTGCTGTGAGGCCTGAAGCACCATAGGGGCTGCAAGGGCCGAGCCCCTTACATGAATTTTGTGCATCAGGCCTCTAGTATATATATTGCATAGAATAAAAATTAATAAAATACAATCCTGGAAGAAGAAAAATACATTTATCTATAAAATAAATTACTTCAACAAATAGATGAGCATAAATTATAATATAGGTGTTATATTTAAGCAGATATTTTGAGAATTAAAATGTTTTATTTCCTTTATTTTTTTTTTATTTCCTTTATATATAGTTTCAAAAATGTTGATGGAATGGTAATATATTAATATGCTTATTAATCTCTTTTCTGTGATAATCTAAATTGTTTTATTCTGAACATTAAATAATAAAAAAAATAAGTAGGTGTTCTCATTGATGAAAATATAATATACTAGTACATTTCCTATAAAGCAAAGAGAACACCATAGGCATCTATATCACAGAAGAGGTAAAATCTATGAACTTTAAGATGACTCTCAGGAGATAATCAAATTAACACAGTTAATGAAATTTCCACATCCCTGACTCTGAGACTTTGTAGACAGGTCACAACAAATTGCACACTTTGGAACTTCCTCTTCTGCTGTATGTCTACAGACACAACCTGAGCTGTTTACATGATGCAGATGTTCACAGTTCCTGGAACAAACACAGAGGAATTTGTAATGTATGATCATAATTTCAAAAATTTTGCATTTGTTTTCTGTTGTGAAAGAATCACTTAGAATAATGTGCCTACTAAAGATTATTTTCACTGTAAGACACACAAACACATACCCATACACAAAGTGGTTTCACACCTTTTAGAGAAAGCATTCTTAGTTTCAAATAAATTGGCAGAGTGCAGGTAAAAAATAAAAATAATAGCATTTTAACATAAGTATTTACAAGGAACAAGATGAAGATTTTCCTGTGTCTCTGAATTATTCAATGAGAATGATATTAGTGCCCACTTCATTTGGGTGTTAAAAGATTAATTAATATATACAAAGCATATGTGCTATATTAAATGTCTTTATATATTTATTATTTTTCGTTTTAGTTTAGATCTATGAGATACAGCTACATTCAATTTGATATATGCTTATAAACTTATGCTAGGCACAGTAGTGAGGCCAAGGTGGATAAGACCATGTACATGGAAGAGACCAACATATGTTTACGAGTTATAAGATCGACTATGATACTATTAGAATAAGTTGAGTGGGAGACATATTCAAGGCTGGAGGTGAGGGAATGACTTAAACAGTTATCTTTTTTTCAGAAATTCTGGTCCCTGACCAGAACTATTTTTTATACACACAAACCAGACTTTCATATTGGAGTATCTCAATACAATAGTCTACCACTAGAGACATCCTTGGTTAAGTTTTGAAGCTTCTAAAACATACTGTATTTTCCAGCGTATAAGACGACTACTGTGTTCTAGTAAAAAGCCTGCTCAGATTGGCCAGTCAGGAGGCAGTCTTTTAAAAAAAGAACTGGTGTTGCCTCGAAAGTGGGGGGTAGTCTTATACAGCGAATATAGGCCTAAACCTATGTTTTAACTGTAAAATTAGGGGATCGTCTTATGCTGGAAACCAAATCAGTTTCACTGAAAAAGAGATGTTGACAGGAAGCCAGGAAGGCTGGTCAACAACCTTAATTGCTCTAACCTTTAGTTGAGATTATGTTAGCTGAAGCAGAATCTACCTTATTTGTCCTGTGTAAATTTCTGTTATTTCCTGCCCAGGGGCTACATGTAAATTTCTGTTTATGTTGCTTAAGATGTTTTCCCCAAAGCCTCAATAAAAGGGGATGGCAGGGCCAGAGCAAGGGTAGTTCTCCCACTAGAGTTGGACTACCGCCTGGCCCCCCATATCGCCAAATTGAATTTCTTCAAGTCTCTTCATTTGTGTGCGGCCCTTCTCCAGAAGCTGAACCCTGAATTGGAACTCTTTCTACGCGGGCCGTGAAAGAGAGTCCTATATCTGGCGCCCAACGTGGGGCTTAAGAATCGCTCCAGAGAAGGTACAAAAAGAAGTGCCTTTCCAATATCTGGGAACCATAATTGAAAACCAAAGCATTAGGCCTCAGAAGGTGGAGATAAGAAAAGATTGTCTTAAAACTTTAAATGACTTTCAGAAATTATTAGGAGACATTAACTGGTTAAGACCTTATCTGAAGATATCTACAGGAGAAATGACAAATTTATTTAGTTTACTCAGAGGTGATTCTAATCTTTCTTCTCCCCGAACTTTAACTGATGAAGCTAGGAATGAGTTGCTAAGGGTTGAGCAGGCAATTTCCTCAGCTCAAGTAGCACGGGTACAGCCCGAATTGCCTTTATTGGGACAAATTAACCCCACTGCAAATAGTCCCACTGGAGTCATCTTTCAAAATAAAAATTCTCCTGCCATTATTGAATGGGTCCACCTAGGGCATCAATCCTCTAAAACTGCAGTTACATATGTAGAATTATTGTCCCAATTATTATTTCAAATTAGGAAACGTTGTAAACAGCTTAGAGGGGAAGAGCCCCAGTGTATCTACCTCCCCCTCACTGGGAAGCAATTAGAAATGTTATTTCAGACTGATATAAATTGGCAAATTGGGTTAAGTGGATATTCAGGGGAACTTAGCTGTCATCTATTAAAAGATAAATTATTACAATTTTTATATAATACCTCCATCATTATACCAAAAAATACTAGGCAGGAACCTATTCCTGGAGCTTTAACTGTTTTTACTGATGGATCATCAAATGGGAAAGCTGCCTATCATACAATAGATTCAGACCGAGTCATACTGACCAGTCATACTTCTGTACAAAGAATTGAACTAGAAGCTATTAAGGCTGCATTGCAGGATTTCCAAGAGCCTCTTAATATTGTCTCTGATTCCTTTTATGCTGCAAACTTAGTGAATAGAATTGAAACTGCCAGATTGAAATGGCTTAGTAACCAAAGTTTATTTTTACTATTCAAACAAGTTCAGCAGATTGTACAACAGAGACAATATCCTTTTTATATCACTCATATCAGGGCTCATAGTGTCTTACCTGGTCCTTTAACAAAAGGAAATGCACAGGCTGATCAACTGGTTGCTTTATTGAAAGAAGCTTTAGAATCTCATCAGCTTTTACATCAGCCTGCCAAAATGTTGTCTAAACAATTCTCAATCACTCGACAACAGGCAAAACAGATTATTAAGGAGTGTCCAACTTGCATGTTACATCTACCTCAAGGGCCTAACACAGGAGTCAACCCCAGAGGTTTGCTAAAAGACCATATCTGGCAAATGGATGTAACACATTATAATTCCTTTGGACGCCTTGGGGCATTACATGTCTCCGTAGATACCTTTTCAAAAGTCCTATGGGCTACTGCATCTACAGGAGAAACGGCAAAACAGGTTATTAATCATTGCCTAGCTGCTTTTGCCGTCATGGGAATTCCAAAAATTATTAAAACTGATAATGGGCCTGCTTACACAAGCTGTCAATTCCAGGAATTTTGTAAAAGGTGGAAAATTCAGCATATTACAGGAATACCATATAATTCCCAAGGACAGGCCATTATTGAACGACAGCATCAGCGGCTAAAGTCCCAACTTGAAAAACAAAAAGGTGGGATGATGGAGAAATCACCTGCAGGTAGGCTGCACCAAGCCTTAATTACTTTAAACTTTTTCACTTGTGATGATGAAGGAAGGACGCCTATGGAAATACATTGGCATCAGAGTAAAACAAAAGAAAATTGTCTAGTTAAATGGAAGGATCCCGAATCTGGTTTATGGAAGGGACCTGATCCATTGTTAACGTTTGGCAGAGGGTATGCTTGTATATTCCCAGAAAATTTTTCCAAACCAGTATGGATTCCTGCTAGAAATATTAAACTGCAACAGGGATCCAGGAGAGAAACTAGCCAGACTAATGAGGACCTTGCGTCTGGAGCCACACCATGCAGCTGCAGACAATCAACTACTCCAGCTACAGAGGACAGTGACTCCAAGCAGTCCACTGAAGATGAGCAGGAGGACGAGCCGGACAGCAAGCAGCCCGGAGAACACCTGGGGCATGGTGAAGAAGACGGTACAGACACCTGACACCTGAGAATGTCTTTCTTGCCATGTTAGCAGTATTCATCTGTACGGTAATATTACCTGGGACAAATGTGGAAGTGTTTAGGACTTACGTTCCTGACCATTCATGGGTAAAAGTCCTTATGTGGGCTGATCCCTTGCCAATGTAGTCACCAATAATACTAAGCACCTTGGTCATCCAGGAAGAAAATGGGTGGGGCAAGGAAGTATAATTACACAGGTGTTGCCACCCAGCTTCCCTTTTTGTATGACACAAAATCAAACCAATGCTCCTTTGTGTATAAAATTAAAGAGAGGTTTCTGGCTTGCACCAAAGTAGAGGAATATCACTACTTACTCCTGGGAAAGGTGCAGAGAATGTAACTAAGACCTTGTCTATACAAAAAGAAATTGACAGCCAGTTTGAATTTGAATTGCCATTGGCTTAGAACAAAGAATATCCTTGCATGGTATTATTCTACAATGTCATTTATAATTTTTGATATTTTACAACAGCATATTGTACAGTTATTCCAAACAAAATTAAAAATCTAATTTTCAAATGTTTGGCAGCAATTCAAAAGGACATGAAAGGATTTAATCCCTTCCACTGTGTGGAGGGCCTCACTGGGAAGGCACTTGAGCATTCTATATTGGCCTTTCTTGCCTTATTTGCGAAGAGGGACCCTCTTGTCACAATCCAATTGCCCACAGCTGTTGCCAGAGTTTTCAATTCATACTGAGGTTAAAGCCTCGTGGTGGCCGGTACCATGAATCTGTCTCTCACACAATGGCGTGAGCTGGGACCTCCCTGGAGAAGAAACCTGGGTTCCCCAAGATCTGTGATCAATGCCGGGGCCCCGCCAGCAGGCGAGGGGATCCCAAGGCAGGTACTGGGCATGGAGGCCATAGGGGCATAGGCTACAAGGAGACAGAACTGAACCTCACATCACACTGCTTGGCCCTGGAGGATGGCTGGTTAGCCAATGACGGGTAAGATTCCTCACGGGAGGGACAACCTAAGACAGGCACAGCCGCAGAGGGCCATCAGGAGAGGACCTGGGGGCCAACAGAGGTGGGGCACAGATCCTCACCCCCCCAACGCTGTAGGGGCTTGAACACTTGCCCTTTTGAGAGATGTCTCCTGCCCCATGGCTGCTTCACGCTTCCCATACCCAGCTCAGATTGGGACCCAGGCAACAAACAGATTTGGTCCAGCTCAGATTGAGACCCAGCTACAAACAAGAGACTTGGCACCACTCTTATTGAGACCCAAGCAACAGAGAAATGGCTGATGGCGACTGTCCTACATCTAAATCCAGCCTAAATCTACGAGTGCTCAGGGTTTTCTCAAGGATGCATATAATCTTTTCCATTAATATTTACAGAGTAAACTAAAATTGTTGTTAAAGTATTAAATTTGACAGTAAAATAGTCAAGTTTTCAAATTAATTTAAATTGGCTAAATGAAATGAGTTAATATTCAAGAAAATTTAATTGTACAACAGGCTGTTCCTAAAGTATTAACCAAAATTTCTATGGGTAGTCCACTTCATAGTGAATTTGTTTAACATACAATAAACCCTAAAGCAGTCATAGTTTTAGTACAAAAAATTAAAATTTAAAAGTTATCAAAACAGCATTATACATTTTTTTTTTCAAAAGCCTCCTAATAATTAAATAGAAAAAAGGGGGATAGTGGAAAATACCATGTAAGAAAAAATGTCCTGTAAGTAAGTTACATCTAGAAAAATTTTTCTTCTTTTGAAAACCAATTTTCATTTGTAATGATAACAGTAAGATAGCCATGAAAAACACACATAGTACCAAAATAAGTCAAAGAAAAATTGTTTGGGCAAAGAATTAAAAGTATCCCAAGTAAAATTTATAGAAAAGATTCCTTTATTTTGGTCGAGATATGTTTGTATATTTTCAGAAAACAACTCCAAGACCATGTGGATTCCTGCAACAAAGAAGAATTGACAGGAATACTCCAGCCATAAAGATGAGGAAAAACAGACCAGAGATGGAAGATGCTGACGACGCCTTGCCATACTAGCAGTCGGCAGATGTGCGTCGCTGCAGGTTGTCCAGGACCAAACCAGAGGTCGGACCTGCATTGCCACCATTTTTCCACCATCCGGATGCCATTGCTGACATGGACTCAGAACTATTGGACATTAAAATTTGGACTTGAAACTTTTGGAAATTGAAATTTGGACTCAAAAAACTGTTTGACATTGAATCTGGGATTCAAAAACTGTTGGCCCAGAAAGAAATGTACTGCAGACTGATTTCATTTGACTCTCAGCATAGCCATTGTTGCTTATTTCATTTTTTGTTTGTTTATTTCTAGTCTGCATATGTAAAATTTTTTAAGGAAAGAAAACGGGGGAGATGCTGGAAACCAAATCAGTTTCACTGAAAAAGAGATGTTGACAGGAAGCCAGGAAGGCTGGTCAACAACCTTAATTGCTCTAACCTTTAGTTGAGATTATGTTAGCTGAAGCAGAATCTACCTTATTTGTCCTGTGTAAATTTCTGTTATTTCCTGCCCAGGGGCTACATGTAAATTTCTGTTTATGTTGCTTAAGATGTTTTCCCCAAAGCCTCAATAAAAGGGGATGGCAGGGCCAGAGCAAGGGTAGTTCTCCCACTAGAGTTGGACTACCGCCTGGCCCCCCATATCGCCAAATTGAATTTCTTCAAGTCTCTTCATTTGTGTGCGGCCCTTCTCCAGAAGCTGAACCCTGAATTGGAACTCTTTCTACGCGGGCCGTGAAAGAGAGTCCTATAGTCTTATATGCCGGAAAATACAGTATTCATTTTCAATTATCTTTTATATATGTTGCCACCAAGGTGAAGGAGTTATTCGTAAGAAGTACCTTTTGGTCCGTTCCGTCGAGTGGTTTGAGTCCGTAAGGATAGTTCTTCTTGCCGTCTGTCCTAAGACAGTAATTCCTCCCCCAACTTCACGATCTCACCACTACTTCTTTTTGTCTTTCTTCTTTTCTGTCTTTTCTTCTTTCTTTTTTTATTTCTTTCTTTCTTTCGTCTCTGTCCTTCCTTCCTTCCTTCCTTCCTTCCTTCCTTCTTCCTTCCTTCCTTCCTTCCTTCCTTCCTTCCTTCCTTCTTTCTTTCTTTCCCTTTCTTTCTTTCTTTCTTTCTTTCTTTCTTTCTTTCTTTCTTTCTTTCTTTCTTTTTTCCCTTTTTTTCTTTTTTTCTTCTTTCTCTCTTGATAATCCTCACCCAAAGAAATTTTTTTCAATGATTATTTTAGAGCGAGTGGAATGGAAGGAGGGAGAGGAAAGAGAAAGATTGATATGAGATACACACATCAATTGGTTGCCTACTACACATGTCCCAACCAGGGCCAGGATTGGACCAGGGATTGGACCTGCAACCCAGGTATGTGTCCGTGACTGGGAATGGAGCCTGTCACCCTTTGGTGTGCAAGCTGACTCTCAATACACTAACCACACTGGCCAGGTTTGTTGTGCTCTTTTGTATCTCTAGCCCTCTGAAAATGCAGTTTCTCTCTGCTTGGAATTTACATTTCTTCCCCTACTTGCCCACTAAGGACTTTATATGACAAATTTGTACTCACCCTCCAAGCCCAGCTGAAAATTACTTCTGTGTAAGCTTCTTCAAATTCTCCAATATGGTGAGCTACCTTTCTCTTGGAGTTCTCAATGCTTTGCTTTGTATCTTATAATGCACTTATCAGATCATATATCATAATTTGTACATACTATCTAAAACAAATTTTCAAGTTGAAACAATGTTGAGCTACCTGCAAACAAGGACTGTCTCTTATTCATATTGGATTTCCTAAAATCTAGCAGATACTGTGATTTTTTTTCTTGAGTTAGGATATGATGGTTTTCATATCATAACTTATATATGAAATTAGCTAAAAGAAAAAAACATAGAGACAGAAATATGGCTGAGGGAATAAGAGGGTCAGTCAGAGCTAATGAGAAATCATTACCAAGATTTCCAGCTCTAGGAAGACTTCAGAAATCAAGACTCCAGGAACCTCCAGATATAAGAAAGGGATTCCAGGTAGTAGAGTGGCTACAGACTTTGAGACAAAACAAAACAAAACAAAAACACAAAATAAAAACACACAACAAACTGGCTATTTCTCAACTCTGTCCAAGGCAATCTCTGAGAAGAGGGCCCTCAAATTCAAATGGCTTCTTTCTTCAAATTGAACCCCCCTCCAAAAAAACCATGAAGGACATATTGGAGTTGGTTTTATTAAATTTTATTGTTTCTGTCTCTTTTACTCCTTTTACTCTCCAGGAGTGTATGTGTAAAATATAGTTTTTAAGTTTTCATGCTACTTACAGTGCATTGTCCTTTTCGGGGAAATTTTGTAAAAAAAATTCTATATAAATTTGAAAGCAAAAAACTCACATTTCTCACTCTTAGTTTAAAGAACAGTATTTCGTCAAATCTGAACTTTGCACTGGATTAGTACTAAGCTAAGTCTGACTCTGAAGAAGAAAGAATCATACAAGATGTCAAAACATGGTGTCTGCTCCCAAGGATAGTAATCTATGTACATATAGCATTTTATGGGTAAAAAAAATGCTTTCATATGTTGAGTCTCAGTTCACCTTCTTTCTACAACTTATTTGTTATTATTATTCTTTACTATTTAACAGACAAAGCTTAAGGTAAGAGATGGAATGACAGTGGAGGTCACAGAGCTCTTAAGAGGAAGAGAGTGGACTTGAAAGTGGGTTGTCTGACTACCCATTACATATTCTTTGAATGAGTTACATAGTCTTTGAATGAATTCTTTTTCAGGACTCATAATCCAGCTGAGAAAGCCTGACCTCAGCAAGCTCAGTTTAACATTGGAGATAAACACATTTCCAGTGTTTCTATAGCACTGCTAGTGTATATATATATGCACAAAGTGAAACAAGACCCAAAGAGATGAGCTATATATAGTATTAGGGAGTGAGATGAGAAGAAAACTTCCTGAAGGAACTGGTTCTTAAATTGAATTTTGGAGAAAAAGTTAGTGCAAGCTTGAGAAAAATTGAACAGAATACCTTCATGTAGAGAAGATCAAGTGCATATCAGTACAGAAGTAGGAAGAGACAGGACGTATTTGGGAAATTAAAAGGACTGCAGAGTGAATGAACTAGAAAATGAATGAGTGGAAACACAAGGAAACCATCACAATCACACGGGGAGAAGGAAAGGAAATTTAAAAGACAAGAATAGCAGTACAAATTAAAAAGGAAGGGGCATGAAAGATCAGGCAGGTAAATGCCATAGAACTTGATAAGTGATTTTTTAGATCAAAGTGGAAAAGAAAGCAGGATCCATGGTAAGTCTCAGGGTTATGGCTTTTAAAATACAAGTGGGTGATGTTGCTATTTTCTGAGTGAGAAATTCTGGGCAGGCCTGAAGAAAAGACAGTGAGTTAAAGCTGGTGTTATGTTGGACGTGGTATGTCTTTGGGGCACTCAAGTGGAGATGTCTAGTAATCACTTATTGTGAAGAAAGCAGTGGAACCCAGGATTTAGGATTAAAATCTGTGAAGTTAAGGTGAGTTACATTCCAAGCCTTGCTCACCACACATCAGTTGTATGACCTCAGGCTAATTATTTATTTAATACCTTAAATATTATGTTCATAATTAATAAAAATGGGTTTAAAATTACTGACTTAAATTTCTCTTTGAAGATTAAATATGATCATACATGTAATTATTTAGGGTCTATCTTCTCAAATCAATTATTTGGAAATAGGGCCTATGTCACTTTTGGTTAATTGTGTATCTTAACTATGCCTGGATTTTAGTAGGTATTTAGTAAATTTTGAGTCAGTTGAACACATAGCAACTGACTCTGTAGTAGGTGCTTAGTAAATGGTAATGAAGTGTCAAATATGAGACTGGAGCTTAGCAAAGAGGTTTAGGAAAGAAAGTGTATAACTGACTCCAGGTATGGGTTCAAAGTGGGCAGGCCACTCAATATGTGTCTCTGGGGAACAGAATTGTCCCATGTGCATCAGTCCATCAGGGGTAGGTCTCACTTGCAGCTGGAGTTCCTCCTCCCGATGGCTGGTAGCCCATCTGTCTTCTGAGTTGCAGAGTTCCACCAGCAACATTTAAGGGTGTCGCTGACTTTAATGGGGCCATTTAGAGCATGGACACAAACAGTGGCCCCTTCCAGGCATTCCTTATATAGCAGAGGTAGGTGTGCCCTTTATCTGGTTCCATCTCACAGCTAACTTCTGTGTGGCTGCTTGTAAACATGAGACAACTGTGGCATCTTTAGATGGGAAATTGAATTTGTTTCATGCTATTCTGGATTTAAGTTTCTAATTAGACTCAGAGAGGAGGCAACATTGTGGGTGTGTGAATTGCCTTCCTGCCAGCTGAATGTTTCTCCTTGTTGCTTGCGTAGCAGAGAAGGTTGTACTTAGCTTTGTTAACACTGCTTGACAGATGCTTTCTCAGGCTTTCTGTGAACAGCTGGCCATTTGATGTACACTCTACTGTTCTTCCATCAACGACAGAAATGTTTTAGGGTGACTCTCTGATCTAAATGATGGCAACAATAACAATCATTTTCCAAATTTCTATTACTTTCCAAAACACAAAGTAGGCAAGGATGCTAAGAATGGAGGTGTGTTTAGAAGTTGCTGGTTGTGATTTGTACAAGGTGATGGTGGCTTGAGCTAAAATGGGTACAGTGGGATTAGAGGGAAATTAAGAGATTTAAGTGTATAAGGATCTGTGAATTATGTGTGAGTTGGTGCTAGATTGGGGGGAGTGATAATGAGCAAGAGGGAGAATCAGTGATGACCCACTCCAACCTCCAATAATTTTAAATACCCCTTTTCCATACTCTATGCACTTTTCCTTTTGTACTAAGACCTCTTATTTCTGGTTACATTTTATTCTTCACTATTGGGTTGAAGCTGAAGGAAGGCAGGGGGCACATTTGTTTTTGTATCACAGTATCTTTAGCAGCTGGTGGAGCGAATAGTGGACCATAGAAGGAGCAGGTTGGAGCTGGGTGAAGAAAATGATAGTTATGGGCACATGTGAAACATTCAGGTGGAGCTGTATTATACCAAGTCCGGGACCACCTTCTGGAATGAAGAGAGAGTACTTTGATGGGCATTTAGTTTAGGGAGCCATCAACACTGACATATTATAGTAATTGAAACTATTAGAGGCTTTGTAATCTATGGAGGATTTTTAGGGTGAGAGAAGACATTACAGAACTCTGGGAACATTAAACTTAAGGATAGGTGGAGAAAACCCACTTCTCTTTAAATAAGTTAAGTAAACTGAAGAATTAAAAGCAACCTTTGATTCTAGCACCAAAATATCATTGCTTACCTTGCTAAGTGTAGATTCTATTGGATTTGAGCAACGAAGATGAGTTTGTGAGAGGTAATCTGGCTTCTGCCACTGTCTGCTTTAGAATGGCTCTTTCCTTTTATGGGAATTAAGAATATTGGCTTTATTTCTCCATAATTGCTCAGAGTTTACACTTTCAGTACAGAATTCTCATTAATTTTATTATAAAGAGGTATACTTTACTTCAGGTATACATCCCTCACTGGGGCTGTGCCTGCAACCAAGGTACATGCCCTTGACTGGAATCGAACCTGGGGCCCCTCAATCCACAGGCTGATGCTCTATCCACTGAGCCAAACCGGTTTCAGCTAGAGAGATTTCTTAAAGAATGACAAAATATTTTACCTGTGACTGGTTTTTCTCTTGCTCTACATTTCCTCTCTATCAGTTCTTTCAGACTGTGTGAGGCACTGCACCAGAGTGACAGGTTTTCTAAGTTTCTAAGTTTGGTAGAAAAAGAGAAGTGTCCAAGCCAACCTACAGATGACTTGAGAGCTATTATGCAGCTTAGGGTTACAGTATAGATAGCCTTGATTTTAGAAGCTTAGTGTTTTTCTATCTAAGTTTTCATGCTCCCATAGGTAAAGTCCATATAAATCCAACTCATATTGATCAGGCTAAGACAGAGAAATGGACAGAAGTAATAATGCACTGCTATACCAGTCACATCTGTTCTAAAACAAAACATGTCTTCAGTAATCCTGACCTTTGAGACATCCATCATCTACACAACCAAATTCAAAACAAATTCATCACCACACGCTCTGTGTACGCAGCTGGAGAAACTGATGCAGGGAATAATGACATCCATATCAAAGGGCTAACTGAGCATGACAAAAGAGTCAGGGCAAAGTTTTGCAACAATCTCTGAACAACAATAATCTGTGCTTTGATACATAGCAGGTGTGCACATTGGACAGGAATTAAGTCATTTTCTGTTATGCCAGCAAAGGGCCTACTCCCTATACTCCTATAAGGGAGCAATGACCTGCCTCAGCTTCCTGGAATATTGCTAAATTGAATCCTGACTGACATTGTAGCAGATAGAATATAAATTATTTGTATGACTTCGGTTATCATGGGCATACCATGGGGTTTGAGGAATACATTATTTGGCTTCTAACGTTGTCAATTTAATTTGTTTCTGAGCACTTGCTAAAGGGCTAACTAAATCCTTTGCCAGTGTGAAATACATCACTAAACATTGATAGCGGCTGTATTTATTCTCATGGAGCCATATTTCCCAAGAAGTCAGCCTTAGTCTGCAGAGCCAGAAATGAACTTCTGAAGGAAGGTTTTGTAACAGTTGAATAGTTCCAGGCTAAAGATAAATGTTGAATATTTGTGGGTTACATACAGTAGTCAGAGTAATGATTAAAATGTAGAAAGACTTTATATATATTTTTATGGTACATTTGTCTCACATTTTAAGTTTCTTAGCTGTTAAGTTATCATGTGCAATCGCATACTTTTATCCAAAGAAGTTCTGATTGCATCTCACTGGCCATCTTCACAAACAAGTCTAATCATTAATAAGTAGGAAACAAAACTGTTCTCCTACTACAAAAAGTAGAAATAGTACACACATGGTTTTGGGAGGAAATTTAGGAACTTTATTTTGCTCTTAGGAAAAAAGTAAGATTTCTACTTTAAATCTTCTTGATACTTTTCTAAAGTAAAAAAAATAAGCTACTAAGGTAAAAAAATAGATATAAATTAATAATGTATACATTAATTAATATATGCATTAATTTTGCAAATTTCATGAGGAAGTAGAAAAATAAAATACATACACACAAAAACCTATTTCATGCCTTTGGTATACTCAACAGTATAAATAAACTTGAGAAGAAAATATATTTTAAATCTATAGTAGAATACACGATGATATGCAAAAAAAAATTTTAAAAGAAGATAATGAATGTAAATCTAACTGTATTGCCACTAGAGTTTAGCTGAATTACTTACTTTGTGACATGCATGACAATAAAATAATGTTTTGGGAAGAGAAAGAAACATATTTCTAAATTAAAAATTATCTTTTCAATAATCATTCTGGGAATATAGATAGTTCATTGAATTCTTTTTTGGGACTGCCTTCAGAAATCAGACACACACATAAAATTCAGGTTTTATATCATAGCAATATATCTGGGATCCTATAGTATATTACCAATATGTCATACATGTTATTCACATAATTGGTCAAAATAATGTTTAGACTTATTATTCTTATTAATAGAACAAACCTATTATATTCCCAAAGGTTCATATATAGGCTGGTTTAACTGGCTAAAACAGAAAATCTTCCCCTTCCTTTGCCATTTCTAAAAAGCAAAAACAAAAAAGCAACTCCACATTACGAAGACAAGTCGAACCTAACACAAGGCATATCTGATGCGTCATCAATTTTTGAGTAGTCTATGGTAAGTCAATGACACAGAGGCAGGACCTCTGTGTGGCAGTGTTTTTCAAATTATAGCAGTATAGCAGCAACAACTCTGGGAGGTCTATCTACCATGAAGCCAGGTAAGCTGGAAGTGGGGAGAGTATTATCAAGGACATAATTCCAATCATTAGAGTGAAAGGTAACAGAGCTCTAATATGCTCCTAGTTAGGGCTCTCAGTATTCCCATGCCAAGAAGAGGTATGATTATTGTGGGCAGATGAAGCTGGTGCAGAGATGGATGGAAACACCTCAAAACATTTCAAAACAATGTGCTACAGAAGATAAAGATAACTTTGAAAGAGGTGTGTAAGGATAGCATTTGAAAGGAATTATTTTTTTAAAAATATATATTTTATTGATTTTTTACAGAGAGGAAGGGAGAAAGATAGAGAGCTAGAAATGTCAATGAGAGAGACATTGACCAGCTGCCTCTTGCACACTCCTGCAACCAAGGGATATGCCCTTGACTGGAATCGAACCTGGGACATTTCAGTCCTCAGACCGACGCTCTACAGCTGAGCCAAACTGGTTTCTGCTGACAGGAATTATTTTTTAATTAGAATCAAGAGCTGCACCATCCATCTGGCAGTATACCAACTTCCAATACATCGTTTAAATAATACTACCCTTATCTTTTAATGTCAAAATGCTTATGTTTTTAATCCTTATGCTGACTGTATTCTAAAGTCTCTGAATATTAAAGTTTTCAATTTGCCACAAGGAATGATAGTCATACTGTGATCCAATTTGGATTTTTCACATTTCTTATGCTATTGGGCATCCTCTGTGTCTGGTCAGTACTGTTCCCTTCACAGTGAATGTTTCTGATCTTTGAGATACCAAAGTTGTATGTATTATATTATATATATGCCCCGCATAATAATACAACAGGCAAACTGAGAAGAATTAGTTCTACATTCTGTAACTTCTCCTTTATGATCTTTGTGTGCTCCCTGCATTAACTGTGTGCATGTCTGTCTTCACATCTAGATTTTTAAGCTTTCAAGGGTTTGGGCCAGGCTTTATTGACATTTACATCTTCCACATAACCTAGGAGAGTGTTTTCTATTTGGTTATTTACATTTTTAAAATCATGGGGATATATGGACCAAGTATCAAGGGAAAGAGAAATGTGGAAAGGTTGGGTCACATCCTGGAGTTCCACATGGGCCCTTTTCCTAGACCACCCAAATAGGCAACAATTGTTTTCCCGAAAGCGCTATGCTACTTGTAGTTGCTACTGTGAGTTTAAGGAGAGAGAGTGGCCTAGCAGGTATTGTTCTGTGGTCGAGTGTCAGCCCATGAACTGAGAGATCTCCAGTTCTATTCTTGGTCAGGTCACATGCTGGGTTGCGGATTCAATCCTGGGCAGGGGCATGAACGAGACAGCTGCTCAATAATGTTTTTCTCTCATCAATATTTCTATCTCTCTCTCCTTCTCCTTCTTCTCTCTCTAAAAATAAATAAAAACATATATATTGTTTTTTAAAGGAGAGGGAGCTCTTAGGAGATGTCCTAAAAGAATTAGTTCTACATTCTGTAATGTAGTCTGTTCACTTGTCTGTTCTGTTGCAGAAACTGCCATTGCAGTAAAGTAACAGAAAACTAATTTACAAGGTCTGTTTGCTATAGCTGAGGATAAGACTGGTAGCAAATGGACCAACAAGCAAAATGAATTATTGTAACCTCAGGATCAATAATCAATAGGGGCTGATGAACTGAGAATTTATATGCTGGAGCGAGATGGCTAAGAAGCTACTGATGCACACATAGTAGTTAGAAAAAATTGGAATGGTCCCCCACCTTCATCAGGTTAGAGCTTTTCATGCCATGAAATTTGTGTTAAGATAGAAGTTGAACCATTAATTATTTACATTTTAAGTACCTTCAAGCAGAAATTATTTAAAATGTTCATGCAAAACAAAAATTAAAAACATTTACTAAAAGGGTCAAGTGGCATTGACATTGAATTATGACCAGGTGGAGAAATGAGAAGAGTCATCTTCTAGAAGAAAATATCTAGAGTAGAGAAACAAAAATACAACTGTCTTTTAGAAATATTTGATAATAAAGTGCCAGAATTTTGTCTTTATATAAAGTTTACCTTCTGACTCCTTAATAGAATTAGAGTCTTTAGGAGGTTTCAATGTTTATTTTTAATTTTATTTATTTTAATTTTACATTTTTAAAAATATTAAGTCATTTCCCTATTCTATTTTCAAGACCACTAAACTTATTTCTTCTTAAAAAAGAAGTAAAAATAAGGAAGATAGAAAAAAGCTGGGCTTGTATTAGTTTTCTTAGCAGACTAAAAATGGATTATGGAGTTGTTTATTCATGAGCAACTGAATATCTCTTTTGGGGGCTGAAGTTAATTAATTATGTTGCAGGCATTTACACTTATTCTGCAGGATGAGCTCTATAACACAAGTAGTTCGCATGGGCATTTTCAGGAATTTCGTATTTTAATACATGTTATAAGGACTTAAGCCATTAAAAAATGTGTTTAGTTTTTTGGTTGTTGCTGTTAATGATAAATTTCCTTGCTTCACCTTTTGCATATGTCTCTGAAATCTTTGCTAACGCAAACCTAAATGACCAGGAGTTCTTATCACGAATATTGAATGAATATTTCTGTCTAAAATATCATTATTTCCTAAGCATCCAGTTTTCAATATATCTCTGAATTCTTCACGCTGTACCCTTGAAACATTCTTTCGATTTCAGTTTATGTCAACAACTCACCCTGCCCAATCAATCTCACTTGTCTGTTCTGTTGCAGAAACTGCATGGCAGGAGTGGTGGATATCAGATTCGAGCTTTAATTTCCAATTCCATATGCTTTTGACCATGTTCTATGGAAGCTGAGAGATTTCAGCATTCCCATTTTTTAAGCCAGCATATGTTAATAAGTCTGGCAGGTGGCCACAACACCTGGGACAATTAAGCCCCAGGGATGGATGAGTGCTTTCTAAGGTGAGCAGAATTTTCCATCTGCTCAAATGGCACTTTAGAAGTTTAAGCAAAGGCAGTGTTAGCTGCCTGGAATGTGTACCTCACATAATTTTACTTTTTGGTCCCCAAGATACTTTTTGGCTATCCTTCTAAAAAGTGGGATGGCTGGAAAATAAATATTTACTCTATTTTGCTGTCTGGCTGCTGTAAATGGATAACTTAAATCCTTTGGGTTTATCTTTAAGAAACAAGATCAGTTTACATGAGGTTCCACTCACATTTTAAATGCATGCTTATTTAGGTTTATTTATTTTTACTTTTTGCAGAATATTCCAAAGCCAGAATTAAATGCTAAAGAATAAATAAGCCCATTTAAAAGACATTGGTGTACCATGTAACAGATTGTGGCTACCGATATTGTGAGTCAGGCTCTCCCCTTCAAATGTCCCATCATCTCTACATCTATACAACCCACTCATGAACGTTGAAATCCTACCCAATCAGTATTAGAAATACATTGTTTGGAACCTAGGTTATTATTTGGAAGGTTTGTTTCTCAGGATAAAGCCACAGGAAATCATTCGTGAAATGGGCAAGGTTCTTTTGTTTGTTTGTTTTCTGTTTAAGAACGTACAATAAATTGGCTAGTACAGGGAAGCTCTTACATCCCTGCAAACTTTAGTCACATCGCCATGCAAAGCCATTGCCAAGTTTTCAAAAATGAGTCTGGACTGCTATTTCAATTCGCCACTGTTCCGCCTCCGCGGCAGATGGCCTTGGCTTATGCAGGCGACACAGCAGAAATTGCGGGGTGGAGGTGTCATTCCGCTGCTAAGATTTTGGATTTTGTTGCTCTGAAGAACTTGCATGCCAGAGAGTGATAGCTTCTCAGTCTTCATTTGCCATCACTCGTTGGTGTCCACCTTTCTACCCATTTCCTAGATGATCTCCTCCTTTGCCACTGCTCTTATCTTTCTGTATTTTGTTTGTAAGTACACTGACATATGGTTTGCTGATAATTCCTCAATAGGCATTGTTAGCTTTGAATCTCAGTACCTTTCTGACTTAAATATCTGGGCAGTCTATGGCACTACTTGGCGAATCCTCTCAATGCTGAGATCCAACCTGTCAAAAAATTAAAGTACCCTGATGAACTAAAAGAGCACACATGGCTCTTGGATTTATATACGAGCTTCCCTGTGCCCCTTGTTATCAGTGTAGCTTTAGGGCATATACTTGATCTATGGTACTTACAAAATGGAAATAATAATTTTTTAGAAACCTCACAGAGTTGGGAGAATTAAATCTTTATGTTTGATAGTTCCTAATAGTAATAATCCTCTAACATTGTAATTACCTTAAATTTTTTTCTTCTTTACTTTCTAAATAGAATCTATTATCATGTTATATTAATAACAGTGCTCCTTATTTTTTGTGTCCATGATTGCAGTAAGATTTTTTTTTTAATTTTTAAAATAGTTGATGTGCAATATTATATTAGTTTTAGGGGTACATCATAATGATTAGACATATAACTTAATGAAATGATCTCCCTGATAAGTCTATTACTCACTGAATACTATACATAGTTATTACAATAATATATTGTAATGTATTTTGTAATATGTATTCCCTATGCTTTACATTGAATTTCCAATGAAGATCTAAGGAAGCCTACTCATATGCAGTGTCGGTTACTGGAAATAAGTCAGTATTTCTTTTATGGTGGCAAAAGTATTGTTTGAAAATAAAAGGAACTCATGTGCTAAATCACTCTCTGAACCTTTTAGCAGCTTTGAGATAAACTTCATTTTCTATATCTAAAAACACGTCCTAAGAGTATTTTGAACACTAGTTAGCTAACTGGGGCAATATTCTTTGAAAAAAAAAATACACATTATACAAATGTTAACTATTTTAATTCAGGTGAAAATGGAAAGAGGTAATGGATTTTTAAAGTGTTTGAGCATCTGGAAATTAGGTACACACATTTTAAGAATATATGAATTCAGATGGTGTTTTGGAAGAACGTATTCTGTTCCAAAGAACCGAAAAGATTGAAATGTTAAATAGAAATTTAACAGATTTTCACATGCTATGAAATTATTTTGTAGTATATGGACTTGGAGGCTTACAAGATGTGCTTATATTTGGGTCTCCTTGAAGGTATCAACTAGAAGACTAAGGTAGACCCATCTGTCATGGATGGCAGAGGAAATGGCAGAACAGTGGTAGATGTATTTAGTGACAACCAAGCATGCTCACCAAAGGCTGGGCTTTAGGCAGTAGATGAGAGGAGGGTGGAATGACTGAAATGTCTAAAATGAGATGCAGAAAATCGAATAGTCTATCCTCAGTTTTTCTTAGTTTCCTGTCTAGGATCCTTTAAAAGAAAATAGTATTTTAAAATTCCATTAACATTCTTACTGTGGTAGATATATTTTGAAATTCAGCAACAATTCTAATCATCTTCAAGCCTTCATTTTGGACAAGTCTCCTACTCTACTGCCTCTGTTTTCCCAATGTCTCTGATTTGCTAGCTGAGAATAAATGCCTTAATGAGAATGTTTCTTTAGGATAGGAACCTGTCAAAAATAGGAAAATATCACTACCACTTTTAAATATGCTTGTGTGATAAGCCTACTCACTGGAATAACCAGCTCCTCAAACATCATTAAAAATTATTTTAACGCTTTTATATTTTATCAAATTCTGTTTATTTCATCAGATGCTGAAGTATGCCTGCTACTTCAATGGGAATCTGAATAATAAAATTTAGTTCTTTGCTTAGTATTTGAATTTGGGACAACTACAGGGTATCAGCCTTTAGATGTGTTCAAAAAGTCACATTTTTTAATATCAAAGTTACACAGATATTGAAGATATTTGAAAGAAAGGAAGAACACATTACAGGGATCAAAACAAGTTCATGGACTTCCCACCTAGAAACCTAGGATTCCTAAGTGACATAAAATGCTTTGTGGCTGTGTGTGTGGTAAGTAAAATGACATTTTTGACATAAATTGAATTCCTTGTTTTTAAAGAAAAAGGGAGATTTTTCTTAGAGCAAAGAACTTGCAAAAATAAAGTACCGTAAGCTGAACTATATTTAAGGGTCACAGGAACATTAGTGCCCCACACCTATGCATTCTTGGTGTTGTTATCGCAGAAAAAATGTGCCTGTTCTTTTCCCCTTGATAATGGGAGTGGGGTTCTTGGGGTACTGCTTGAATAAGCATTCGCAGAGGCCCCTTTGGGAGGATAACATGGCAGAAAGCTTTATTTCAGTGAAATTACATCCCTGGGTATCCAAATTCCAATTTCTCTTAGTACAGTCATAGAAGAAGTGTAGCTGGGGCTTCAGTAGAGCTAAGAGCAAAGCCAGTGCCCAGAGTTTCCTTTCCATGTTGGAGCCGGGTCCAGTTCAGCATCAGGCTGGTTGCAGTCCATTAGTCCATTGTGTGTGGGGTTCACATGCTTCTGGGCCATGTGGGAAAATGCAGGGAAGCAGGAACAAAAAGCCCCACAAGCCCAGTCACACAATTCCTAAGAGCCAAGGGCATAAAAAAGCAAACTCCTTTGCTCAGGGAGTGAAGTATCCCAAATCTTTGGGGGCTTGCAGTGTCCATGCCCATTCTGGCCAACCATCTCTGTTCCCAGGTGTGACTGACAGGTAGCACCTTCCTTGTCACCCCCAACTTTATTTGGCATGTGTCTATCTTCTCTTTGTCCAGTCCCATTCCCCATTGTTTTGCAAGTAACTTGCCTATAATTTCTGGCCTTTCCTTTGCTCCTTTACTGTTATTAATAACTAGCTAATTACAACAGTATCAGTGTCATCAGTGCTCATTTGACTTGTAGTGGGCAGATGGCTGGGAAGCACCAGGCAAGAGCACACAGCATTGGCGAAGCAAAAGGAGAGAGCAGTAGCAGGGCAATAACAAGAGTGGCCTTGATGGGGAAGGGCATAAAGGGGCTGAGAGAGCCATCCGCAGAGAGATGCTGCAATGGGAGGAATAGGTCAGGGTGACTTAGGAAGAACCACTGAGGGGTCTATTCTAATCCAAACCATCCAGTCTCTGAATGCACTTGCCCAACTCCACCTTCTTTTTCTCTAAGCAGTATGTAATTTGTTACAAATGTCTGTTCTGTTAATATGCTCAGGTCTAAAGTGCCTTCCATCAGATAACATTATTAAACAATCTGTGAGACACCACAAACCGTGTACTTTTTTTAATATAAATTACAGTAGTTGCTACCAAAGCTTTCAAAAGAGGGGAAGAACCTTCTCCTCACGCCCATCTCTTTAGTGTTTTCCAAGCTCCATGTTACATTGTTCTGAGCAGAGCAGTTTTGTGAGCCTTTTCCGAAGGCCTTCACGAAAGTTAAAAATATCTGCCAATTTGGATTTTAAGAAGAACAATGCAAGTCTTTACAGATATTATTTTGCTTGGTTGGTTTCATTCTTGCTAAATTGCAGATACATCATTCTCTGCAGTTGGACACTGTACTCTTTCAAATATTTTCCCCTCTCAGAAATTAAAAACTATATATATATTTGCCAAATTATCTTTCATCCAAACACACACACACACACACACACACACAAATCATTTTATTAACTCATTTTATGCTTCAAGGTGACAGATTTAACTTGAGGAGCCTGTCACTAAAGGGCTAGATAACCTGGCATTACTTCAGACAGGCAGCCAACATGTTGGCCACAGGTTTTATTGTCCAAATCTGTTCAGTGAAACCCCATATCAACAGTGGTCATTACGCAATAAGACTACAGATATTGTCAGAGCATCTAGAGACCATAAAATCTGCATACTGTATGCATAAATTTGCATATGAAATAAAAGAGATCTTAAATCCAAGTGGGTACTTCCTGAACATAATGCTGCTTTAAAAAAAAAAAAGTGATTGCTGTGTTTTTTTTTTTATCAGTCATAGCTTAAAACAAAAACTTATTAATTTCAGAAAGAGAAAGGGAGAGGGAGAGAGATATCTAGAAACATCAACGAGAAAGAATCATCAATTGGCTGTTTCTTGCACACTCCCTACTGGGGATCAAGCCCACACCGGGATATATGCCCTGACTGGGATTCGAACCATGACCTCCTGGTTCTTAGGTTGATGTTCAACCACAGAGCCACACTGGCAGGCAGTTTTTCATTTTAATGTTTATTTATTATTATTGTTGTTGTTTTTTTTTTTTAGAGAGAAAGATTTACTAGTATTATTCCACTTATTTATGCTTTCATCAGTTGCTTCTTGTATATGCCCTGCCTGGGTTTGGACCCACACCTTGGCATGTTGGGGATAGCACTCTAACCAGCCAGGGCTGAACTTCATGTGTTTATGTTTCATCTCAATGGTCATGTCTGGACATCTGAATTTACAGCTGGATGTGTCATGATGCTTGGGAAAAGTAGGGTAGGAGTGAGCATGTTCCTAGCACTAGCAGAGAATTAAGCTTCAGATAATGCATTTAGGCACAAATGGATGGAAATGATCTGTTATTTTGTCTCCTTTTTCTACAGAGTAAGTGAGGTTAAAATTTTAATTTCATATTTTTATTCATCTGGTAGACAGAGTTCAACACTAGCTAATGTCAGGAAAAGAACTAAACAAATCTTTCTGACTCCTATTATTTTGATATTCTTTTTCTATCACATTAGCTTACTGTGATAAACCATAGCTACAATAAAGAATTTGGAGACAGCTCACATCATTTTATAAGTACTTAGTAGATCTCTCCTTCTCTAACCTCATAAGAGCTGTCTGAGAGATGTTCATGGAAGCTGAAAATAGCCAGTGATTATTATTCATATAACTCCACTTCTGAGAAAAATACATTAGGAAAAGGCTTGCTCTGGCTTTTCTAGCATGGGCAAACCCAATCATATCAGTTCAACATACAAAACAATTTAATAAAATAATTAAAATACTCACTTCCCCTGTGCTCAGGTCATAGCTATATAGAATTGATAAATTAAAAGTTTTTCAACAATACTAAATGACTTTCAGCCATTTTTAAACTAAGCCAAACCAAGTAATTGACATATACAAAATATAACTCTTAATCATTAGGATGATTAAAAATAACCTATCAACAACTTTTCTAAACAGGGATTTGTATTCCTTTTTATTTTATAACTAGAGGCCTAGTGCACGGAAATTCATGCACTCAGGGTATTCCCCCTCAGCCTGGCTTGCACACTCTCACAATCTGAGACCCCTCTGGTAGGGTCCCTAGGCCTGGCCTGAGATCAGGACCTATCAGGGCTTTCCTTCCCCTGGCTACAGGCAGCTCCCCTGCCACTGCCACTGCTTGCCATCTGTAAAGTGCTGCCGCCCCCCACCTCCCCTGCCACCAGTGGCCTCCCTCTGAAGGAATCAGGCTAGGGTGCAATGGCTTGGCTGGCCTGGGCCTTCCTCTTTTTTTGCTGGAGGGTGGGGCCAGCCCTGGGAGAGGCTGTCTGCCTACCTGATCATCCCTAACTGCTGGTCTGCCTACCTGATCACCCCTAACCCTTCTGCCTGCCTAATTATCCTTTACTGCTTGCTTGGGGGCAGGGCCAGCACTGACTTCTGGTTGGTCAGCCTCTGACCATTACTGGTCTCTACTACCCAGAGTTTTTATATATTAGGATTATAAACCATTTTCCTTTATTAATTTAACATACACTTACTGAAAATAAACTATGCTCTTGGCATTGTGAAACGTTTTGAGAATATAAAGATAAATAACCAAATAGTTTCCATAAGTAGTTAAAAAAAAAAAAATCTTTGCACTTAAAAGAGATTGTAGAGCTTTCAATCCACTCTGTTTCCATGTTTTTCACAGTGGTTACTGCATATTTCATGGAAAAGCTGGTGGAAAAAGCCCAAGGAGGGAAATCAGAGGATCTGAGTTAGAATTCTGGCTCTGTTGTGTGCTTGCTGAGTAGCCATGGGTAAGTCAGTGAAGAGTGAAACTTTTTTAATTTAATTTTAAAATTACAATTGACATTCAGAATTACTTTATATTAGTTTCAGGTATATAGAATAAAGGTAAAACCTTTATATAGTTTAAGAAGTGATGCCCTGATAATTCTAAAACCCACCTGGCACCATACATAGTTATTATAATACTAGTAGCCCTATGCATGAATCCATGCACCAGTAGCTTGCTAGTAGCTTGCTGCTACCCTCAGATCTCTGCCCACTGCCCCGCCCTTCTGTAGGTCCCTCTGCCCCCTAACACTCCCTCGTAGCTTGCTGCCCTGCCCCCTCTTATAGTTCTCCTGCTTGTAGCTCCCTGACCCACCCTCCTGTGGATTCGTCATCTGGAATGTGGCATATTACATCTTTATTATATAGGATTAGTGACTATATTCCCTATGTTATACTTTACATCCCCATGACTATTTTGTAACTACCAATTTGGACTTCTTAATCCCTTCCCCCAAACCCACTCCCATCTGGTAACCATCAGTTTGTTCTCTGTATCTTCGAGTCTGTTTCTGTTTTTGTTGTTGTTGTTTATTTATTTTGCCCTTTAGATTTCACATATGAATGAAATCATATGGTATTTGTCTTTTTTCCTGTTTGACTTATTTCACTTAGCATAATATCCTCTAGGTCTATCTATGCTGTTTTAAGTTGTAAGATTTAATTTTTTATGATTGAGTAATATTCCATTGTATGTATGCACCACATCTTCTTTATCTAATTACCTATTGATGGGCACGTGGGTTGCTTCCATATCTTGGAGATATATATATATATATATATATATATATATATATATATATATATGTGTGTGTGTGTGTGTATACACATGTGTATATATATATATGACCATCTAACTGGTAGCTATGATATGCAGTGACTTGGCAGCTGTGGTTCTCAGGTGACACAACTGGAACCAGAAAGGAAGGAGCGAGATTCTGTGGTGCACCACCCGAGAACTGCCCTCTCACAATCTGGGACCCCTCAGGGGATGTCAGAGAGCCAGTCTCTGCCCGATCCCTGCAGGCCAGGCCAAGGGACCCCACCAATGCATGTATCTGTGCGGTGGGCCTCTAGTTGTAAACAGAGCTGCAATGAACATATAGGTGTATATATCTTTGGATTTTTTTGGATAAATACTTAGACTCTTAAGCTTGAGTCCTAAATTATAAAATAGGGCTGTAATAATATCTATCACTTAGGGTTGTTGTAAGAATGAATTGATATCATGAAGAGCCAAATATAGTAATTTGCATAGGTTCCACATTACAAATAGTAGTTCTTTTCAAAGAATTAACATCCAAATAAGACATCTTATTGTGTTTTTCAACTTCTAATTATCACAAAATTCTGAAATCTGCTTCCCTGCAAAATCCAACCACTGGAACTCACTGTGCTCACTGGAGCAGATGAGCTTAAATCTTTCTTCCACAAGAACACCCTTAAGATATTGGAACAGAGTTCCCACCTATCTTTAATTTTCCCCAGTTGAGCATCTATAGTGAAACATTTATTACCTATTTTTTCTTAGTATAATGACTCTACTAAAACCTTCAAAAAGCATCTATGCTGAAGTGGGGATCGGTATAGGATGGGGGATGGGGCATTGAGACTTTTTTTTTTCCCCAATGCAAATCTGTCTATTAATTAAAATTAGGAAATAATCTCTCCTCCAAATTTTACTTATAAGATAAAGCCCCATGAAATTTCACCAAGGTGGTAGTCTCCTAGCCCATTTCCTGTCTGCCTACTCTGTCATGTTCTAAATACAAGTTTGCTTTCTACTCCTTGTCCCAAATAAAACCTCAGCTAACTTAGTATAATAGTGGTTTGAAAACGTTTTGACGTCCTGACCCCTTTATACTCTTAAAATTTATTGATGAAATAAAAAAAAACACTTTTGTTTATGTAATTTAAATCTATGTGTATTTACTGTTATAGACACTAAAACTAGGACCAAGTATCAGTCCCCGCCAGATAGCTCAGTTGATTAGATCATTGTCCTGATATGCCGAAGTTGCAGGTTCAATCCTCTGTGGGGGCACATACAAGAATCAACCAATTAATGCACAAATAAGTGGAACAACAAATTGATGTTCTCTGTCTTTCTCTCTCTCCCTTTTTCTCAAATCAATAAATAAAAAAATAGGACAAATAATTCATTAAAATAATAACTCTATGATATATTAACACAAATAATGTATTTTAATGAAAAAAACTTCCCCCACAAAAAAGAAAAAAGTGAGCAGAATAGCACTGTTTAATATATAAATAAATGCTTGAAGTTTAGCTTAATAAACATTAACTGAATTTTCATATCTTCTATATCTTCTTCTGCATTCAATCTATTATAATATGTTATTTTGGTTGAAGTATGTGACAAAAATCATATCTCACAGAAATATGTAGTTTGAAAGAATATTTTAATAGCATTTTTCAGGTAATTGTGAATATTCTTCTTTGATACTATACCAAATTCCTACAAATGATAGGTTTTTACAGAGTAGTTGAAATGTCTGATCTCAAAAGGTATTATGACTTTTTTTACTCTGTTAAATTAAAATCTATTGGTCTAACTTGCACTTTTAAAAGAACTTTTACTCATATATAATTTTATAAAAACATGTTTTGGTTATATGGAAAATATTGGTTCACTGAGTTATACAGATATTCTGAAGGTTGATGTATTTCATTATATACCATCACAAAATTACACCCTGTCTGGGTTGCTTAGAGGATAGAGCATTGGCCTGTTTACCTAAGGGTGGTGATTTCATTTCCTAGTCAAGAGCATGTACCTGAGATACAGGTTCAATGCCCATGTGCAGGAGGCAACCAATTAATCTCTCTCTCCTTCTCTCCTTACTCCCTTTCACTCTCTCTAAAAATCAATGGAAAAAATATTCTCAGGTGATAACAACAAAAACAAACAAAAACTAATATCACCCCAAATCTCATAAAAAATGTTAACTATTGAAAAGCTGTCAAGCTCATGGTGGCAGGTACAAGTTTGCCAAAATTTTAATTTTCTCTAAAACTTGAATTTCATCATTGGCAATAAATAGTGTTTACCTTACACTGGCAAATTCACTTCATTCATTTTCAATAAAATATCAGCCAACTATGTCTTAGTATTATAAAACTTGTTTTGACATTATAGTATGTCTGGTAGAGTCTTCTGGATCACAAGAGTCCTAAGATCAACTTTGAGAAATTCTCTTTTGGTCTTAATAATGTCCACTACAAGTTCCAGCCTGCCCTCTTCATATACCTATAATCTGCTCTGGCCTTCCCACACCTGTTCTCTAAAAAGTCCTGAACTCTCTTTATTTCCTCAATACCCTGTGCTTCTCTCATACATCTCTACCTAATATACACTGCTAAAGACTAATTTCTTTTTTCTTTTTCTTTTTCTTTTTCTTTTTTTTTTTGCATGTGGGGCCAATATTAATGAAACCTTTCCTTCATTGTTTCTACTACTAGTGAGATATTATTAACTTCTGCCTCCATGAGTCTTCACTGTATCTACCTTGTACTTACTTTTAGCATTGACCTCACACATTTTCATTTGTTTATATCTTTATCTTTTACTTTTATACAATTAGTTAACTCAAGTACTGCAACTCTTTCATCTTATTATTTATATAAGAATGGATATCCTAACTCTACCACTTATTAACTTAAACAAGTTTCTTAACCATTCTGTCTCTGATTTCTCATCTGTAAAATGGAGTACTATTATCAATACTTACCCCATAGAAATATTATGAGGACTGAATGAGAAAATGCATATATTGGCTTAAAATAGGAGCTATAATTATTATTACTAAATGTTTTTTTGGGGGATTACTCCATTGATAAGAGAATTCTGTTTCAATATAAAAATATTAATTAGAATTGAGTCTATAAAACTGTCTAAATTTATAAGCATTTCTTATATTTTACTTTCTAGGGCCTAAATTCTAGACAATAATTTATTTGGATTTTTTCTTCTTTTTTTCAAACCCCTTTTGGATTAGCAAACATTTTCAGATATCATACTTCTGTCACTGTGTTTCTTCCATGAAGCTCCATGTGGTTCAGGCTGTCACTGATGTAGTCAGTCTAGACTCTGTTCTTTGTCTGATCAAGAAAACCATGAACTACATCCTGCTGTCTCGTGAAATTCTTCAGCCTTTTTCTTACGGCTACTATTTCAGTTTAGATACTACCCCTTCTCCCCTGAATTATTTCAAATAGTTTCCAGTCTCTCCTAGGCACAATTTAATCTCCTTTCTGATTCCAGAGAGATCTTCATAAGATGCAAATACAGCTAATACCTTTATTAGCTACCTGTCACACACAAGGCAAAGTCAAAGCTTGTTTGCAAGTTATATTAAGACTCAGTATGCTGTCACTTCTTTATTTCTTGCTATATGAATCTCTCATTTCATTCCCTCTGCCCCACCCGGCTCACGCACCTGCTGTGTTGAGAATTGCACTTCCTAGAATGTGAAATATCTGTATTTTATGGCTTCATTTTTTTCTTTCTATTCCTGGGATGCCTTTCTAAAATTAACAGTAAACTTTTCAGACTAAGCTCTTTTCTGCTCTGATTTTCTCCTCCTCTAGGTTTATTTAAGCTCTGTGTCCTTTAATGATTTATGCCATTGCTCATAGCCCTTTGTTACCTCTATTTGTGTTTGTATCTATCTTCCTTCACACACGAAGGCTTATTTATAGAGCCTGCTGGTCATAAACTTTTCCTGTATAAGAATTCATGTCTTGGACCACAAAGTTCTGGTCTGGCAAGGTCTTCTGACCAAAAATGTTTGACTGAGATGCTCAAATCTCAGAGGGAAGGTAGGGGAGGGAAGGGATAAGGTGTAGAAGTCAACCAGAGGACTTGTATTCATTCATATAAGCATAACCAATGGACATAGACACCAGGGAGGTGAGGGCATGAACGGGAGTGGGGTTGAGGGCAATGGGGGGGATAGGGACACATATGTAATATCTTAATAAATAATAAAAAAAAGAAGGCAGCTAATCCAGAAGTGGCTCAGTGACCTATGACCCATGACTAGTGGCAAACCAGGCAGGAACATCTCAGCTAAGCTGATCAGATTCTCTTTAGCAAATGGTGTTGAAAAGTACTAAGTCATAACCGGAAAGTGAAAGAACTTTTAGGAATACTGTCACTAGTCCCTACCTCAGTGTCTACTCTCCTGCAGACATCTGGGTCAGTACCCTCTGCCTCTCTACCTTTCCCATAGGTGTACTCCCTAATCATCCTTACTCACGGCCAACCCCTCCACTGGAGCACCTGATCCTAGTCTCTCTCATTTGTTCAAGAACCTCAGTCCAACAATTTTTTTCTTTTCTTCTACCTTCTCCTTTTGTTCTTTTAATAAACCATTCTCATCAACATCTGAATATGCTAAAATTTATTCTATTTAAAAAAACAACAACAGTTCTCTTGACTCTGCATTTGCTTCTAGCTGGTGTACTTTTTCTCTTGTTCCTTCCCTAACAAATTTCTGAAATAAAATCACTTATAAGACATATTATAATAGATTCTTCTAATTCCCTGAATGTGTTGTCATCAAGCTTTAACTTCAACATGGCAGATCTGAGATTTTTGTCTTTTTCTTGACAAATCAAAGGTCTTGCCCTGGTACTCAAGCCATCTCTCTCCTTTAAATCACTTTCTCTACCTGTCCTTCAGGAAATCTCATTTACCTGGGCTTCCCTTCACCTCACTGACTCTCTTTTGGAACTTTCTTAGCTATCTTCCCCTCATTTTCATTCATTAAGGCATTTTTTTTCTACCTATACTGGTTCTATTAGTATATTCATCAATCAGGTGGTTGTATAAACACCTATAATTGGTGGTTCACAAGTTTTAATCACCAGTTCACACTACTTCCCTCAACTTCAGATTCCAAAAGCCCCCTAGTTATATGCACCAGTATGTCTTCCAACTTCTTCGTTCATCCTTCCCAACAGCACTTTTTGTAATGCTATAGCTAGAATAATCTTTTTTATGTGGTCAAAAGATATTACTTTCTTCTGTAGTCCTATCATACAAAATAGAAGTCAGAGTCCTTGCTATGATGTAAAGATTCATACATGAGCCAACCCACTCCTCCCTGCTACCTCCAGGACTTCATCTCCTACTGTCCTTCTCTTTGATCTCAGGACTCCTGTCAAGCATACTCCTGACTCAGACTTTTTACACTGTTCTTACCTCTGCCTGGAATTTTCTTCCCTTAAATATTTCCTTGGCTTAATCTTATTCCCTTGGGAATAAGGTCCATGTCTGCATTCTGCTTTCATTTCTACTGAAATGTGGGATGTGAGGATCTCCGTCTTGTGGGTTATTGCCTCAAAAAGTTTGAAGAATAAAATTCACAGGCTAAAAGGACTTGTTGCTAAAAGGGTCGAAATTTATTAGAAGCAAATACAGACTCCCACGTAGGGAGGGGTCCCCAAGGGGGTAACCCACTAAGCTCCATTTTTCTAAGGCTTATAAAGGCTGTAGTTCTTTGTCTCTTCATGCTCTCTTCTAATTGGACCTCTTCCCCATTTTATGTCCCTGTGCTTTTCTAATTGGTCACTGGTCTGCAGAATACCATCTTCAAAGTCTAAAACCCACATGTCCTACCTTCATTATCTCCCTCTTACCTTGCAACTTTTTTTTATCTCCTGTGAACATTTTCCTCTTTCCAGCATCTGTCAACATTTCTCTATCCTCTGTGAAAGTATATTTTCTTTATCCTTATACTCTGTGATTTTTCTTTTCTCCTCCATGATTGTATCCCTTCTCCTTCCCTTATCCTGTGGCACTTTTCTATTCTCTGTGAATGTATGCCTTCTGGCAGCTCCAACTCTCACCCATACATTCCTTCTCCATGGACTCTCTTTATTACTAAAACTCCCTAAACCTGCCTATATCATTCCTAAAACTCTTTTCACTTACTAAGGCACTCATTCAATCAGACATATGTTTTGTTTGCTTACTTAAACTTTACTTATCATTTACTAATATTAACTCCTAGAATATAAGCTCCTAGAATATAGGCTTCATGAGAGTAGGATATTTTGTCTAATATTTTTACATGCTATATCTCTGACCAATAGAACTTTAATATTCCCCTTAGCTTGACTAAACTGTAGACTAGTTTATTTATTTATTTATATTTTTAAATATTTTGTAATTATTATTTTTATCTTTATTGTTGAGAGTATTGTAGACATCCTCCCTTATTTACTCCATTACCCCCTATTTCTGACTATAGGTCCCTGACCTTTGTTTTCTTAGAGCATTTACTTTAGAAAATTTGCCATTATGAATTCTTTCTCTGGCCCTTTGAGATGTAAATGATCTCTCAACCTCTTGGTAGGCTTATGTCCCAGGGATGTCTTTCTCAAAGACATGGGATCCATTTATTTGAAATGTAAGCATCATAAAGAAATAGAATTATCTTAGTCTCAGTAGGAGAATAGGAGCCTAATTTCAATAAGTACCAATTAGTAAACACATTGACCAGCTTCCCCTAACTTCCTCTAATACTTCCTCATAGCTCCCTCAGATGCTTGAACTACTTTTTTTGTTTCAATCGAATTGAATTCACTTCTGTACTGAACTCCTCTCCCCTACTGCAATATGTTCAGTGCAATTTATCTTTAACATTCCTATGATTTTTCTTTAACATTCTATAAACTATGTTTGTACACAGTATATATTTAAGAAATGTTTGTTGAGTGAATAAATGGATGCAAGACTCATAAAAACTATAACTTTGAGAGAATAGGAAAGGCATAGAAGATACAGATTCTTGTAGGCAAAGGGAGTATGAAGAAAAAGACATGTTTTGAGAGTATACGGGGGAAAGAATGAGAGGGCAAAGCAGAGACCATCTCTGGTCTACCTCTGTTAGTTCCATATATACATATAATATAAGAAGGTATGAGAGTATATATATATATCCATATATATATATATATGAAAATATTAGAGTATACGTGACATATTATACATGATAAAGATATATATTATAATACATGATAAAGATATATATTAAAAATATAATAAGTATATCCTTACAATAAACCTGCATTTTTTAAAAATTCCTTCTTTTATTTATTTATTTTTTTAAATATATTTTATTGATTTTGTACAGAGAGGAAGGGAGAGAGATAGTTAGAAACATCGATGAGAGAGAGTCATCGATCAGCTGCCTCTCACACCCCCCCCCCCCCACTGGGGATGTGCCCACAACCAAGGTACATGCCCTTGACCAGAATTGAACCCGGGACCTTTCAGTCCCCAAGCCGATGCTCTATTCACTGAGCCAAATTGATCTCGGCTAAACCTGCATTTTTTTTTCTCTTAAGTTTAATGGGTGAATTTCCCTAATCACTGATTCTTGCTACTACTTAGAACTCTCCATTAGACTGTAATTTCTTATGTAAGATCTCATCCTTAAGTCTGAGGTTCCTGCCATGGTACCCACTATGTATCAGGCATTAATTAGCAATATTTTTTGGGGGGAAAAATCAACATCTTACTGTTTCAACCTTCTCTTAAGTGGGTCTTCTAACATCTTATGACTAGAACAAAATATATTCTATGTGGTTAAGATTGGAAGAAGAGTTATATAGCTGTCTTATTCTGAGATAGACATAAAAACATTTAATAACAGCCTAGTCAGTGTTGCTCAGTGTTGAGCATTGACCTATGAACCAGGAGGTCACCATTCGATTCCCAGTCAGGGCACATGCCTGGGTTGAGGTCTTGATCCCCAGTCGTGGGCGTGCTGGAAGCAGTCAGTCAATGATTCTCTCTCTTCATTAATGTTTCTCTCTCTCTCTCTCTCCCCCTCTTCCTTCCTCTCTGAAATCAATAAAAATATACTTTAAAAAATGTTGAATACCAGAAGAAGCAAATCAAGTATTTTTGGAGTTGTTAATTGTCAATTGAGTCCTTTGCCAATTTATGGTTGTTAGAAATCAGACTAGGCAAGTCAGTAAACCTCTGGACCTACTAAGAGAATAATACATTTAGAGTTCAAGTTCCAATTATGTTATCACTTCTGTACATTTTTCCAACATAGGGTGTGTGGTTTTGCTGGAAAAACCAACCAACATTCTCAGAGGAAGCAGCCAATAAATGTAGAGTAGAGAAACACATTTTCTATTTGCCTTACCCCTCTACTTTTTCAATTCTAATCTTCCAACCAAACACTTCCTTGGATAAACTGCCTTACTTTGCTGTTGTCTCCATAAGGCAGCAGATCTTGTTTCCTTCTTATAAATAGATATTTGATCTAGGAGACAGAAATGTGTTCTACATAACTTCACAGGTCCATCTTTGCTAGTTAACATTGATTAACTCTATGTCAATTCATCACAAAAAAGGACTTTCCCCCCTCAGACTATGAAGCCTTTCATATAGTTATACTTCTCTCTCTCTCTCTCTCTCTCTCTCTCTCTCTCTCTCTCTCTCTCTCTCTCTTTTGTAAAGCAAAACAAAAAGTATCTGAAGGATTGTTTTTTTACAAATATATATATTTTATTGATTTTTTACAGAGAGGAAGAGAGAGGTATAGAGAGCTAGAAACATTGATGAGAGAGAATCATCTATCAGCTGCCTCCTGCACACCCCACACTGGGGATGTGCACGAAACCAAGGTACATGCCCTTGACCGGAATCAAACCCTGGACCCTTCAGTCCGCAGGCTGACACTATCCACTGAGCCAATCTGGTTTCGGCTGAAGGATTGTTATGTCTTCCATGCTAATTATTTTAATGATTTGGTTAAAGAGAAAAATAGATATCATGCTTCTATTTATCAATCTATTTCAACTGAACAATCTTTTGTGTAAAATATTTTTAAGCAGTCAAATGAGATGTGAGGAATGCTTCTGTCTTTGACTTTAACTCAGGGCTCCTTTACAACCAATTCTAAAGGGATGCGTAACGAATGATTTACGATAAAACTTAACATGAGGAATTTGCCTCTATTTCTAAGGTCAAAGCCAAATCGAGGCTTTTAAGGCAGTCTTCAACCAGAAGCCTCTAAAAAACAATGCTCTCTATCCAATTCTCAGCAGGTTAGACCTGCCCTAGCTAAATGTTAAATACAAGCCAAGCACAGACTATACATGAAGAGGTGCCTGAGGGCAAATGTTGTTCTTTAAAGGGTCAAATATGTGGTTCAAATCGGTTTCACTGTGTTCTATCCTGGTTTCTTGGAAAAACAAAGTGTCTGGATGGAGTGCAATGGATGGTCCACTGAGACTACAATGCATTTTCTTCTGCCTCTGTTATGTAAAAGGATTCAGGGAAGGCTGGAAAGAAAACATATATAAACCACCCACATGGGTGCACGAACATGCTCACTTGTCATCTAACAATCTGTTTTCATTTGACAAAAGCAAAACTATTCCGAACTAAAAGATTGAATAACTTTGCAGGAGACAAGGTTTGGAACAGCATTTATTAACATTACAGTGAGATGCTGAAGTATCTCATGCTTTTCAGGTTCTATGGGAAATGCGATCAGATGATAGCAATAAAAATCCTGATTCTCACTCCAACCCTCATGTTTTTCTTACTTATGTTGCTTTAGCTTTTAATTATGTTTGACACTGGTTATTATGTATTCACAATTAGATAAGACTTCTAACCTACTAAGTCTTATACATCTCTCCTTTCCTAGGAGGATTTCATTGGAAATCTCAAGTAAACTTAGAATTTTTTCCACTTTTCAATCTGGGGAAAAATTATGAGTAGGCTAATTCATTATGGTTTGATTCAAGGCTTGCCTAAACAAATTGTCCCCCAGAAAATATGGCTTGGTTAAGAAGTTTAAAGGCTTTATTTATTGTAATTACTTTTAGGAGGAATTGAATTATGATAACTGCTATTTATTAATTATAGTTATAAGCTATACTATCCTGGAAATATGGTATTCAGGCTAAGAATATTTATTTGTGGTTCTGATTAGCATTCTGGACATGGCTAAGGAGCCTTGAACAAGGAGGGCAGCTATAAAAAACAATCTGCAGAAAGCTTTAGAACCATGTAACTAAAAAGTAAAATTATTATCAGTAATTTATACTTCTATATTAGACATTATACATACAAATATTGATTTCCTTTTTCTTCACAATGATGAAATGTCACATTGGTGCAGAAAATTAAAAGTCTGCTACATTACCTGCAAAAGTTATTTTCCTTGATGATAACACTTGGTATTTATCTGGTAGTTCACTCATTCATTAAAAAAAAAAATGTCTAATAGGGATCCCATAGCAGTACATCAAGCAGTATATTATAGCTTAGGATTTAGAGTGGAGTAATACCACTTAAAGGAGCTTAGGCTTGCTAAGGAAGGTAGAATATGCTGTGGAAGTTATACAACTATGTAATTAGTAAACAGTGTGGTCAGAGAAAGGAGAGCTCTCTCAAAATATTGAAGGGCTTTCCGTTGCATTTAGAATAAAGCTCCATAATATGACCTTTCTCTCCCAAAAAACTTCCTACACTTTTCCTTTTGACCACTTTGCTGCAACTGCATGGGTCTTTCAAGGTTTTGATCATTTTGAGACTTGTCTTAAGGTTTCTGACTTGGTTCTTCTCTCTGCCTGGGCCACTCCTGCCCAATTCTCTGCATGGCTATCTCATCCATGAACCTTGGAGTGTGGTGCATAACCACACTCTGCTTTTCCTCGACCACCTCATCTAGCAGGCTTCCCCTGCCTGTCCTGTTATTTTCTTCTTCCTGTGTTAGTTTCATTAACACAGTTGATGCTCCTATGCTTACTTGCTTATTTATTTTACCTATTTATTTATTTTATACTATCTTCCATTCTAAATTATAAGCCTGATGAGAGCCACCCACCATATTATGTATTAGAATAAAAGAAGGTACAAAAATGCACTTGTTACTTCCAATGTTGATTAATGTTTAATGATTTGGCAGGTAAGGAAGTTTATCTCTCAGCTTGATAGATCCCCAGACTAGACAGAAATAATCACTAAGTGTTCCAATTAACACTGTTTCTTGATTTGGGCCCTAAGAAGTTTCTATGTCCAGATATTCTATTCCTGACAACAATTAGAAACTGCAGCTTGGCATTTATGTAGCAAAACATCTAGAAATTGATTTGAAAAAATAAAATATGGGTACCTAGGCATTATTTATTCTAAATATCTATTGAAACTATACAGTGCTTTAGTTTTCCTGATGAAATATTTATAAATTAGTAATATCTTTCTACCTTTTAAGAGTTGTCTGAAACTCCGAAAAATGTTAAAGATTGTGAAGTTTGCATATCCTAGTTATATAAGGTATAATTTTGGCATTCTTTTGTAAGTTTAGTCTGTACTTCACTGTCCTTTATATTGTAGTATAAAGCCAAAATTATAATTTCCGTTTGTTCCTAATTTTTCTCTTTTGTGATAAATGACTTCATAGGTCTTTGTAAAAATCCAATCATCTCACGTGTTTATATAACCTATTTTCTCATAAGAGGCTATTTTGCTTTGAGAGCTCCCATCATTCTTGAAACAGTCTGCTTGTTTCTTCTTTGTGGTTAAGATAAACTGTTGTAACTCTTGGAAAACAAAATTATTGAAATCCTAGCTTGTAAGTCAAACAGCAGGACACAGTGATTCTCCATTCTGAACGATAATTTCAGCATACATGATTAGATAGAGCATGGATCATCTGGATAATTGAAATAAAACCTCCAAGATAACAAAGCAGTTAAAAATAAAAATCTGAAGATAATTGTATAAAGTGTTTTGTGAGGAACAAAACTAAATTTTGTCTACCTTTAAGTGTTCTGTTTTTACATTCACATAGCAGAAGAATAGGGTTAGCTAGTGAACTATAAACCAAAAATCAGTCATGATACTAACTTTAAAAATCAGCAAGTTATTGAGTATAAAGACAATTCTATAATTTCTGGAAGCCACAAAATATTTGTTTCTAGAAATAAGAGAGACCCCTGACTACTGAACTGGCTTTTTAGAAGTGGAAGTGTTTAAGAATCTTTTTTCTTATGTTTGTTTAAAAATAGGATGCTATTCTATAAATAAATTAACACTTGCTTAAAAGAGGTTAAAAAGAAAAATAGTTTTTATAACATGGATTATACTGAGATTTTCAGGCCTGAAATGAGAAAGGTGGTGGAGATGCACAATGCAGGTTATCTATGCAAAACATGAAACCTTGTATCAAGGATTTTGCTAAAAGTGGTTGGTTGCCATGGTAGCAAGAAATAAATGTAGATACTAATAGGGGTGAGGGGATGCCATGTACTGGTATCAGAAAGGATTAGTGACAAGAGTTTTATATTCTTTCTAACTTGGAAGGAAAAAGCAAAAAAGCAAAAGTAAAGTGTGAGGTTGGCCAGGACCATTGAGTGCCTCATCCAAGGACAAACCTCCAGCACGTGGGAGAAAGAAGACTCCCTCTCGAGAGTCAACACCAGGCCTCTAAATGCTTTGCTGTTCTAATGCTGTCCCTTAGGTTCTACAGGTGGTCCTCCTGTGTATGCATTAGTTTCCTATTTCTTCTGTAACATATTACTGCAGACTTGGTGGCTTGAAACATCCAAATGTATTTCCTTACAGCTTCTGAGGTCAGAAGTCCAAACTGGATCTCACAGGACTGAAATCAAGGTGTTAGCAGGGTTTTACTCCTCTCTGGAGGCTCTAAAGTCAGACACGGAGAAACCTATGAAGTGATTTGCCATTAAGCAATACAGTTAACATTCCAGAAAAGTCACATTGTCAAAATAATACAATTAGGCTCTCAGATGTCTTCTCTGTAGTAATAAAGATCAAAGACATAAGTTCCCAGAGGTGTGTGTGTGTGTGTGTGTGTGTGTGTGTGTGCGTGTGTGTGTGCGCGTGTGTTGTTGGGAGAGGGAAGTGCAAGCCAAGAATATTTGTACGAATTTTCATGATCCCTCATTTGTGATGCAAAATGAAACAAAAAAAATATGCCATCAATATGCTATCAGTAAAGAGTTTTTAGACTTTATTTCAAAAACCTGAATGAAGAACCAAAAAGAAGAATGAAAAAACATGAGTATTAAGGTAGAAGGACTTGAAGGTCTTCCTTAGCTTGCTTAGTTTTCTATCTAAGAATAGCACTGGTTAGCCAAGAGTAGCAGGATTCAGGATGCTTTTTGTTTATTTCTTCAACTTTTGGAGGGTATGTTTTACAAAGTTTAGGCAAGAACCATATATTATTTTTACAGTATTGCTATGTCCTGAATGATTACGTTCCCCCGCAAAGTTATATCTTGAAGCCCTCACCCCCACGGTGATGGTATCCGGAGGTGGGGCCTTTGGAAAGTGACTAGGTTTAGACCAGGTCACTGGTGAGCTCGAGTTGCCCTATTCCTGACCCAACTCTGTGCTCAGTGGCATCATGTTGGCATCTTCAAATCAGCCACATGGAAGTAAAAATCAGCAAATACTTTCTAACCAGGGCATTTCTTCTGACCAGAGAGCCAGTGATTCAACATCTAAACCAATGCTTTTAAGGAAATTCGAGCTTTTTATATATTGCCATTCATATATCTACCTAGAATTTGGGGATAGAATAAAATGTAGATCTTTTTCTCCCCAATTTCACATCAGTCTTATTTTGAATTGGGTCATAAAATTTTCAAGATGAAATTTTATGTCAGTCAATTCTAGTATATCTACAAATGTTTTTACTTTTAAATTACATGTGGTCTCTTTCCTTTTGCTCCAGGCTGAACCCAGATCTTTAGTAGGTCCTTTTCGGGAGATTAAGATGAGCCACAAAAGTGTTTAAACATGAGCACCTGGGAAAATGCTTTCCTAAATCAATATCTCAAAATCTATTAAAAATTAAATGATATTATCCTTATATAAAATTAAAAGTATGCAAGCTTGGTTGAATATATAAGGGTGCATTTACAACAAAGAATATTATGTAGCCACTTAAAAGAATGAAGCTGACTCAGTGACTTGGAGTGATTTGCAATTTTCACAAGCTATTGCTGATGGAAAATAACACATGACTTCACTCATTTATCGATATTAAAGAACATTATAAACTGATGAACCAAAAGTCAGATATAAAGACAGTAAAGAAACAAGCAGACTGTCAAATTACAGCCGGGAGGGTAGGGAGATCTGGGGGAGATAAGAGATCAACCGAAGGACTTGTATACATGCATATAAGTACAACCAATGGACACAAAACTCTGGGGAGGGAGGATATGTATGGGAAGGGGGGCAATGTTAAAATATGTACACAGATAATAATTTAATTTAAAAAATGGCAAAAAAGAAAATAACACACAGAGAGGTGAGATAATTATTTTGAATACACTCTTATAAACATTGTAAAAAACTCCTTGCAAGTTCATCTATATGTATGTATATGCCACTTAGAGTGGAGGGATAGATTGTCATGCTCAGATGATTCAGATGCTATACAGATTCAGAATCTTGTTACGATTCTGGTAAAGTGGAGGACATATGGTGGGGTTGAGGGTGTGGTTGGTGAAATGTAGAGAAACAGTAAGGAAGAAGAGGCAACTACTTAAAAGAAAATAGCACCAAAATTATATATGTGATTACATTTATGTAAAATGTTATGTGTATGTGTATCAATACATATGTGCTTTAGAGATAATAGAGGTAGATTTATATAAATTAACTAGTAAGAAAACAGGTGTAAGACTATTAGCGTATGAGAATATTTAACAACTAGAGGACCAATGCACAAAATTCATGATAGAATAGGCCTTCCTTTCCCCAGCTGCCAGTACCAGCTTCCCTCTGGTACACAAGACCTGGGCTTTCTTCAGGCTGCTGTCAAACAGCTGGGATCTGGGCTTCCCTCACAGCCCCAGCTTCATCCGGAAGATCGTCCAAAAAGGCATCTGGTCTAATTAGCATATTATGCTTTTACTCGTGGCCCGGTGTTCCTCAGCCCAGCCTGAACCCTCTCCAACCTGGGACCCCTCTCGCAATCTGGGACTGCTGGCTCCAAACCACTCACCTGCCTGCCTGATTGTCCCTAACCACTCTGTCTGCTGGCCTGCTTGCCACAAACTTCCCCCTCCTTTTGGCCCCTAACCACCTCTACTTCAGCCCTACCACCATGGCTTTGTCCAGAAGAATGTCTGGAAGATCTCCTGGAAGGTATCCCAGTCTAATTAGCATATTACTTTTTTTTTCAGTATAGATAGAAGCCTGGTGCATGGGTGAGGGCTGGCTGGTTTGCCCTGAAGGGTATCCCAGATCCGGATGGGGGTTCCCTTGGCAGGAAGGACGGCCTGGACAAGGGTCCTGTGGTGGTTTGCAGGCTGGCCATGCCCCCTTCAGGGTGGAGTTCCCCACTGAAGTGCTTGGCCTGCCTAGGTGAGGGTCTATTTGCAGGCTGGCCATGCCCCCTTCAGGGTGGAGTTCCCCACTGAAGTGCTTGGCCTGCCTAGGTGAGGGGCTATTTGCAGGCTGGCCATGCCCCCTTCAGGGTGGAGTTCCCCACTGAAGTGCTTGGCCTGCCTAGGTGAGGGGCTATTTGCAGGCTGGCCATGCCCCCTGGTGAGGACTCTCACCCTATGGGGACGTAGCCACCCTGGATAAGGGGCTGAGGGCTATTTGCAGGACCCTCTCTCAGCAGCCAGCCTGGGAATCGTGATCCAAGCCTCCCATGTGCCCAGGTCAGCTCCATGGTCAACACCCACAGGCCTCTTTTTTGGCAGCTGGCCCAGGAGGTCAGGAAGCTTGACTTTCTCCATTGCCATGGGTGACCCAAGCCTCCCACTTGCCCTGGCTGGCTCTGTGGCCACAGCCATCTTTGTCCCACTAATTTGCATACTCACTCCTGATTGGCTGGTGGGCATTGCAATGTGATTATCAATTTATATATTTCTCTTTTATTGGTGTAGATTATTATAGATGGTTGTTGTCCCATAGATCTATGAAAATGGAAATAAGGGTGTATGCATGAGATAATATTTAGTTTTGCCCTTGTATCATTTCATGTAATATTATTTATATTAAGATATTTAAATATGGTAGTAGGTAAAGACATACAAAATGTAAAAAAAAAAACCACCAAAATTCTTATATTCATACATACATCATTCATACAACCAAAAGAGAAGCTGGATATACTTAGTTTTTTTCTAAGCATTTTTTTCATGCATACAGCACATAAACATAAGACTGATTGCATTTTGATAAAATGCAATTTTGAATTCACAGGCAATCATATTTATATCATGAAGAATATTCATGATTACATGAACATTTTTTTTGTATCACCTGTATGTTTTTTAGTTGTTTGATAGTTTCATTTTAGTTGGGTATACTTTTCAAAGAAACTAATTGGTACCATATTCTTTACCAAGTTTAAAAATGATCGTCAAGTGAAAGAACATGAGTATGAGTCATAAGATATTAGTTTTTTTTTGAATGCACTCTAATTATCTCTGTGTTCACTTCTTCGCTGGAAGCATGTTTTTCTCCTTACACAGTCATTAGATTTCACAAGTATGAATTTTTAAACCATCACAAAATTATTATCTTTTGATATTCCATATTCCCCACCAGCAGGGTAGCCTAATTTGATGATGTTGATGGAAGAAACTGAATTAATTAATTTTTGGGTAAATACAATAACAATATTAGACATTTCAGCATATAAATCTTTCTATTTTCATAACTAAAAATATACTGGTTTATTTTGTAAAAGACTATAAACTTGAGTTTCAGGATATATCAAATATATAATTCCTAAAAAGAATATAATTTATTAAAATAAAATAAAATATTTAAATAAAAACATTAAAAATAAAAATGTTCAGGAGTTTAGATATATTGTACCACCTTACTATGTATGATATTGCAAAAGAAGTTTTGTTTTTTTTTTGTCAAGGAGCAAGCAATTGTTTTTGTAAATTAATATAATTAATTTTTGATGTTAGGTTTAAAAACAGTAATTATCATGAACAATAAATAATAGCAATGCTTTGCGCATGGTACTGTATTAGGAGGGAATCTTACATATATGTACATAAGACAGTCCTAGAAATGAAACATATGTATCAGTAACAATATAAATGGAGCATTTATGATTAGGTAACTAGTGTCCCTAATACAGTGGGGGTTCCTGGCCTCTCCTCATAGAACCCTCCCCCCCTTTCTCTTTCAGCTTACTTTTAGGGGGGTAGGGCTCCCTGGTGTAGTAAAATGAATAGGGGTCTTAGGAATCAAAGTACCTCACAGTAAATCCTATTAACTCTAATTCAATGGCAAAACTCTTCATCAAGGTTCATCATCTTTTTTTTTTTTTTTTCTTGCCTGCAAAATGAGATCAGGTAATAAAATAATATCTACCTCATATGGCTGTTAGGGTTATCAAATATAATGTATCTGCACATAAATCTGTTATTTTCCTCCAGCTTCACTAAACTCCTTCTTTGCTCCATTGCCGCTTTTACAACATCCCCATTTACAGCAACTCCCCTGGAAAGAGATTTCTATAGTTAAAATACCCAGTTATTCTCTATTTCCTTATAAACTGTCTCCGGTAAGGCTTGTAGCCCCCACTGGCATTTTTGCAGCGGTGGCCGCATTGCTCAGTCTTCATGTTGTTTCTGTTGATAGCTCCTTCTGTCACTTCCATGACATCAGGCTCTCATGACTGCCTTCCTACATCACAGGCTATCTCTCAATGTCTTCTGCTATTTCTTTTTATCTCCCCAACTTCATAATTTTCAATTGCCTTCGAACTCAGTGATTGGACCTCTTCTTTAGTCACTTAACTATTTGATGACCACACCAAAGACACAGTTTTTAAAAATATATATTTTATGATTTTTTACAGAGAGAAAGGGAGAGGGACAGAGAGCCAGAAACATTGATGAGAGAGAAACATCAATCAGCAACCAAGGTACATGACCTTAACAGGAAGCAAACCTGAGATCCTTCAGTCCAGAGGCCGATGCCCTATCCACTGAGTCAAACCGGCTTCAGCTAGACATAGTTTAAATAGAGTTTCTATGCTCACAATTTCCAAGTTTTTCCTTTCTAGTCTGTAATCCCTACTGAATGCTCCAGGCTTGTGTATCCATCACAAGATATCTTCAGATGTCTTTAGTGGCTATTTAATATATACCTTAAATTTAATCAGGCCAAAATTGAACTCCTAAATTTCCCTCTTATATCTTTATTTAGTGTTTTCCCCATCTCAGTTACTGGATACAGCAGCCATCCATCCAGCTGTTCAGGGACAAAACCCTGAAGTTGTCACTGATATATTCAATCGATTGGAAGTCTGGTGAATTTTAAAAATAGACACATCATTACGTCCACTGCTATCACTCTAGTCTAATCCACCATCTTTTTCGCTTGGATTATCACTGTATCTTCCTAAGTGGTTTTGCTGTTCAGATGCTTGTCCTCCTATGTTTCTTCTCAATCCAGAAGTATAGCAATTTATTTCTTAAAAATTATGACAGATGATGATTTTTGATGTGTTCTGATCCTTCCAATGACTTCCATGTCACTCAAAGTAAAAAATAGTTTTTAAAATGATCTTCAAACCCTACATAACCTGTCCTAACATTAATTTTTGGATTTCCTTTGAAACCGCTCTTCCCCTTTCTCATTTGTCTCCAGCTATGACTGGTTTTCTTGCTGCTTAGCGGATATCTCTATCATGTTACTACCTATGATCTTTGTAATCTTGTTTTTATACTCTGGAATGCTTTCCTTCCAGGTAACAGCATAGCTTGCTCCTTTGCTTCTTTAAAATATTTTCCCTGACTTTCCTCTTTAAAAGATAAAATCTCAGTACTTCTTTTCTTTCTTCTTTTGCTTGATTTATTTTGGTTGCACTCTTCACCTTGTTATACACTGCATCATTACTTCCCCAAGGAGAATGAGACTGTAAATGCCATTGGGATAAGGATGCTGGTCTATTTTGTTCACTGCTATACTCTCAAAACAGTGTCTGTCATAAAATAAATGATCAATGAATGTTAATGGAATCAATGAATAAATAAATGTAAAGGAACGCACTTTGTGAAATGTGTACTATAAAAACAGAGATTATTATGTTTTTCTTTTTTTTTAATCTATTTTATTGATTTTATACAGAGAGGAAGGGAGAGAGATAGAGAGTTAGAAACATCGATGAGAGAGAGTCATCGATCAGCTGCCTCTTGCACCCCCCCCCCCACTGGGGATATGCCCGCAACCATGGTACATGCCCTTGACCAGAATCGAACCCAGGGCCCTTCAGTCCCCAAGCCGATGCTCTATCCATTGAGCCAAACCGGTCCTAGTGGATTATTATGTTTTTCCTGGTACTATAAGAAACACTATTAAAATAACTAAGCATCCATTTAAGTGGAGCAATCAGCTCTCAAAGTACACAAGTATCAGGAACAAAGCTACCCTTCTCTACTACATTTACACTCAATTATTATATGCTAGAGGCACGGTGCATGGGTTCATTCAAGTGGGGATCCCTTGGCCTGGCTTGCTCTTCTTGAAATCCGGGACCGCCCGGGGGGAATGTCAGAGAGCCAGTTTTGGCCCAATCCCTGCAGGCCAGGCTGAGGGACCCCACCTCTGCATGATTGGATAGGGAGGAACCAAGGGAAGGCTATAGGATGTGTTCAACATGTCTCGCCCAGTCCAGATAGACCGGACCCCCGCAGCAAGCTAACCTACTGGTCAGAGTGTTTGCCCCCTTGTGGTCAGTGTGTGTCATGCCAGCTGGTTGAACAGTCAAACAGTTGGACACTTAACATATTAAGCTTTTATTATATAGGATGGTATAAATATATTTATCTTGTCTACTATCTTGGCATTCAATTATTGGCAGCCTTCCCTGTTATTAGAGTACAAGCCTTTAGAGAACAGAGATTAAAAACAAAACAAACAAACAAGCAAAAATCAAACAAACAAACAAACAAACAAAAAAAAAACAGGCCAGGAAAAAATAAAAATATAGGCCAGGTCAATGTCATATGACAGTGTGGTTAGATGTTGGACATAGTCGTGCCCCACTGAGTAGAATACAGTAACAAAAGTACTCAGAAATTACAATACTTAGAAGAATCAAGCTAAAACTTGCAGTAGATTTGGGGGAAAATACAGATGAGTTTCCTTAAAAGTCTGACTTAAGTTGTTTTTTTTATGAAAACTAAACCACCTTGACAAGAAAAGCACTGGTTCTGACAGGATTTGTGTAGTTATAGTACTCTGTGTGAGAATGAAGTGCCCAGTGTGAATAAAAAACGGGATTCTATGGGAAGTAACCTCACAGGGTGATCTGATCATAAATTCCTAACTGGAAGTTCGTGGTGGGTAGTCAGACCCCAGGCGTATGATATTTAATATAAGATTTATCTTTAGCTTAAGCAATCCCTGTCGCTTGATTCTGTGCATCTAGTTTAACTCACCATTGAAATAATCCATAACCACCCTCAGGAAAACATGCAATCTTGTTAACTCTTCTGTAATCCAATCCCCACCTAGCTTTTTCACACATCCACATAATCTTCTTTATATTCCCTTCTCAATATCGAAGGAATAAAAGAAGCTGCAAACAGTTATTTTCCAGACTCCATAGCATTTGAAATCTTCCTCCCTTGCATATGTCATCAGTTTGGCTCAAATAAATTCTTATGAAAATTCTCTATGGGTTTGGATATTACTTACAATAACACTAGCAGCCACATTTATACTTTTATTGACTATTTCTTATCCACTGTTACATAGCTCTGAACTCTTTTTATCAGACAGTATGTAAGGAATCTTAAATACCTTGGGTGAATGCAAAGAATAAGTTTTGAGCCACAGGCTAGCAGTTATATCTTCCATTTACTTTGAAAGCCAGATCAGAAAACTTTTCTGGCAGAAGATTAGCTATAACACAATGTCCTGAAATACAATGTGATAAAATTACTGCTTTAAGAAAGAGATAGAAAGAAAAGATCCACAGTATATTTTTCTTTCCCGCTGTAACCACAGCAACCTCAATTGTGGCTTTGTGTTTGAAGCCTTTCATAAACCACTTAAGCTTTGCATGGGGAAGAGGAAAGGGGGGAAGTAGACATGGTAACATCCTCTCCCTCCATATCAGCTCTTACATCTTTGTTCTGCAATCATATTTCCAGGGCTATTGCCACTGTCTCTCACTGTTTCCAGATTCCAGGCTCAATGCTTCCTATCAGAGTGATTTTCCTAAAACATAAATCCAAGTTTGTTTTTCTCTGCTTTAAGTTTTTTGTTTTTTTTTTAAAGATGTCCTTATTGATTTCAGAGAGAAAGGGAGAGGGAGAGAGAGATAGAAACATCAATGAGAGAGAACCATTGAACGGCTGCATCCTGCACACCCACACCTGGGATCAAGCCTGCAACCTGGGCATGTGCCCCAACTGGGAATTGAACCATGACTTCCTGGTTCATAGATCAACCCTCAACCACTGAGCAATGCCGGCCAGACTGCTTTAAGTCTTTAAATGTCTCCTACTTATACACTGAGTATGGAACTTGAGGCCTTCCAGAGCCTACTTCTCCAATATGAAGGTGATGGTAATAATGATGATGGGGAGGAGGAAGAAAAGGAAAAGGAAGAGGAGAAGGAGGAGAAAAACAGCTATGATTTATTGAGCATCTTATTTATCTAGACACTATGAAGATATTTCAGATTCCTGTTTTGTTTAACCTTCACAGAATCCCAACAAGGTAATTGTTATTCTCTCCTTCTAACAAATGAGACTTGATGAGTTATTTAATATGTTCAAAGACACAGCGCTACTTAGGACGGGTCAGGGCTGTGAGCTTGTTTGACTTCAAAGTTCATGTTCTTTCCTCTGTGATCATAAACTAACTTATGGCTAAGCCAGATGAATCAACTTGGAGCTCCTAGGTGATTCTCCAAGTGTATATACAACTCTGACTTTGTGCAGTTTGCTCACACTGTCTGAAAAACTCTTCTCTTGATCATTTGCAAAGTCATTATTCATTCATCAAACAGCTAAGGCACTCTTTTCTCTGTAGCTCTCCCTGCTATTCTTCCTGCCTATTGGCACTCACTTAGATAATCATTTAAGGGCCTTCAGTGGATCCTGTGTACAACTCTATTACAATACCTAGGTTATCTCATTAATGAGTAAGGTTTGCATATCTGACTATTTTTTAAGACTATAATTTCAATTAGTTAAGTATCAGAAATTATTTAATATGTGCTTTATAAGAGTGATTTTCTAAAACATTATAATAAAAGTATAAGAAACGTACTCTGAAAACAATTTCATTTTGCATGTTTTGTGCATTACACCATCTGCTGCTGAGAGATATTTATCTCTATTTAGTCATGAATTTCCCTATGTATTTATTTTAATGGACTCACTTAGTATTTCTAAATTGAGTTTTTTGAGGCTCTATTTCCCTGCTGCTTTATGCTAACCAAGTTGTTTCCCTTGTGAGGCCTTCCTATGGTACTGAGACTCACTGGTAAGTCTCAGTTCACTGGGTTCAGTTAGCACAGAAATGTCCATGAAAACCGGGAGAATGAGTAACCAATACTTAGAGATAGCATGTTGTCCATATGAATGATAGCTTTTACATGGTCAAGGCAGAAATGATGTTGAATATTTCTGCTCATTTATATTCTGTTATCTGTTGTTGTTTTTTTTTTTTACATATAGAACATATAGAAGGCACATTCTGCTCTTTTTTTTTTTTTTTTTTTTTTTTGCCTCCTTAGCCTTCTTGGTGTAGCTTACCCTAAATTATATATTTCTATTGTCTCTATTTTGTCAGAAAGAATTTTCATGCCCCTAATATCTAGGCATAATAAATTAACAAATTCTCCTGCCCCAATGATTTGAAACGGGAAGAACCAGACCATGTTAATAGGGAGATCACCCCTATAAGGAGCAAACATAGACTATAATCTCTTGTTTTGTACCCCAAGTTTAAAAACTCACTGTATTGCTGCTGAGCAAAGGATAATATATTCAATGCAGAAAACAAGACTTGCATTCTCCTACTTTACACAAAAAGAAAGTTAGAGTATTAGCTTCTGCAAGGTTGGACAGTATTTGAGGATTAAATAGAGATTTGTAGTTTTAGATATGATATGTGCATTCAGGAAAATAAAATTATGATACTTTATGAGAGTACTTATGAGGCTGACATTGTGGCAGGTAAATTACTAAAACAAATTACTAAATAGATTACTAAAACAAATAAGATTAACTTCTCTCAATGTTATCGGTGGGGAGAGGTCCTCTTCCACACTTATTGCTACAGTGGAAGTAGAGTTCTAAGAGGGACTGCTATTATAAGAATTTCTGGAAGCCTCCACAGGAGGTTGAGGTATAATAGGAAGGCTTATTTCCTTGGAATTATACTCCTGAGTTTCCAAAGTCCCATTTCTCTTCATTCCCCTAAGGAAGAAGTGAAGCTGGAGCTTCAGCAGAGCTAAATTCAGAACCATTGTCCAGAGGTTCCTTTCTATGTTGGAGCCAAGTCCAGCCTAGCATTAAGCTAGCTTAGCTTGTATTTATTGCTGCAGTCTATTAGTCCACTGCGTGTGGGATCCACATGGCCATGGACCGACCATGAGAGCCAAGTCTCAACAGCCAAGAGCAACAAGAGTCACAAGAGAGGGAAATCCTTTGTTTAAGAAGATTATTCCTACATTTTCACAAGTTTTCAGTGGCTCTGCCTACTGTGGCCAATGATCTCTGTTTCCAGGTTTGTCTGATGAGAACCTTCCCTAGTCACCCCAGCTTCACTGCACATGCATGCGTCTAACTCCCCTTTATCAGGCCCCTTTCCCTAATAATTTGTAGGGAACAGACTGATGTTTCCCTGGGGAATGTGAAACTATAGCTTCCTGCTGAAGCTGCCCAGATGATACGCTTGTAATGTTTGGTCTTCCCTTTTCTATTTTCTATTAATAATTACTAATCACAATAGTATTATCAATAATCTTTGGATTCTAGTTGATGAAATAGACATATACATAGATTATTATAATGCAATGTACAGATAATTAAAGTAAACTACAATATCTTATTATAATGCAGATAAATGCTTCTAGAATGATCTTAAACTCATTTTAAACCCTTTAATATTTTTCTGTTTTCTAATGCATAATAGTCAAACTCTAGATTCTAGACCCTGAATACTTTTCTAATTTTTTTTTTTTTAATCCGAGGATATATTTTTTTCATTGAATTCTAGAGTGGAAGGAAGGGAGGCAGGGGAAAGAGAGAAAAGAACAACATGAGAGAAACACATCCATTAGCTGCCTCCCACATGCACCCTTACTGGAGTTGGGGAACCCGCAACCTATGTAAGTGAATTTAACCTGGAATCAAACCCACAACCCTTTGGTTCGCAAGCCTGTGTTCTAACCACTTAGCAAAACCAGCCAGAGCTATAATATGTGTATGGATGTATACATATATGATTCAAAAAAAAAAAAAAAAAATATATATATATATATATATATATATATATATATATATATTTCATAGAGGAAGGGAGAGGGAGAGGAAGAGAGAGATACAGACACATTAATGATGAGAGAATCATTGACTGGCTATCTCTTGCATGCCCTCTACCAGGGATAGGGCCTGCAACTTAGGCATGTGCCCTGACCTGGAATTGAACTGTGATCTCCTGGTTCCTAGATTGATGCTCAACCACTGAGCCACACCAGCCAGGCAACATATGATTTTTGAGTCCTCAGCTAGATTTTATTTACTTTAATTAAATTTATTGTGGTGACACTGGTTAATAGTATTATATAGGTTTCAAGTGTACATTTCCATGATACGTGATCTGCATATTGCATTGTGTGCCAACCGCCCAGAGTCAAATCATCTCCTGTCACCATATATTTGACCCCTTTACCCTTTACTATCCTTCCAAACATTTCCTCTGATAACCACCGTACTGTTGTCTGTGTCTATGAGTTTCATTTTTCATTTTATTTTATATTTTTATAGATTTCAAGAGAGAGAGAGAGAGAGAGAGAGAGAGAGAGAGAGAGAGAGAGAGAGATCAATGGTGAGAGAGAATTTGTGGTGGAATTTACATTAAATCTATATATTGCTTTGGGTAATATGGCCATTTTAACTATGTTGCTTCTTCCAGGTGTATGAACATGGAATATCTTTCTATTTCATTGTCTTTTTGAATCTCTTTTAAATAATGCTTTATAGTTTTTAGTATATAAGCTCTTCACATTTTTTGTTCAGTATATTTCTAGGTATTTTATTCTTTGTGTTACAATTGGAAAAGGAATTTTTTCCCATTACTTTCTCATTGCTAGTATATAGAAAAGGAGTGGGATTTTATACATTGATTGTGTAACCTGAAACTTTACTGTATTTGTTTATTGTTTCTAATCATTTTTTGGTAGAGTCTTTATGGTTTTTCTATATATAGAATCATGCCATCTGAATAAAGTGATATTTTTACTTCTTCCTTCCCAATTTGTATGACTTTTATTTCTTTCTCTTGCCTAATTATTCTGGTTAGGACTTTCAGAAATATGTTGAGAGTGGTGAAATTGGGCATCCTTGTCTTGTTTCTGATTTTAGTGAAAAAGCTTTCAGTTTTCACCATTGAGCATGATATTGCCTGAGGGTTTGTTGTATTATATATGGCCTTTATTAGCTTGAAGTCATTGCCTTCTATACCCATTTTATTGAGTGTTTTAATCATAAATGGATGTTGTATTTGATCAAACACTTTTTGTACATATTTGATATGATCATATTATTTTATTCTTTGCTTTGTTAATATGGTGTAATACATGGATTGATTTGCATATATTGAATCATCCTTGTGCACCTAGAATAAACCTCGCTTCATCATGATCTATTTTTTTTTTATATATATCTGACTTGACAGTATTTTGTTTAGTATTCTTGCATCTGTACTCATCACAGATACACTAGGTCTATAGTTTTCCTTTTTTTTTGTGTTATACTTACCAGGTTTTGGTATCAGGGATTATGTTGGCCTCATAATATGTGCTAGGAAGTATTGTCTCTTCTTCAATTTTTGAAGAAGTTTGAAAAGTAAAGGAATCAAATCTTTGAATGCTTAGTAGAATTCTCTAGTGAGATCATAAGGTCCTGGGCTTTTTATTATTATTATTTTTTGGTGGGGGGGGGTAAGAGGGTTGGTAGTTTTTCAATTTCCTCACTATGTTTATTGGTCTATTTTGATTTTCTACTTTATATTCAGTCTATATATTTCTAGGAATTTATCCATTCCTTCTAGGTTATTGAATTTAGTGGCATATAGTCTTTCATAGCATTCTAGTATGATCCTTTGTATATTTGTGATATCTGTGATAACCTCTTCTTTTTTATTTCTGATTTTGTTTATATGAGTCTTTTTTCTTTTTTCCTTAGTGAGTCTAGCTCGAGTAGATATGAGATGCTCAGAAAAATAAAACCTATAACTTGGATTTATTCTTTGTCCTGACTCAAGTGATAACTAAACCCATATGAAATTGTATGCTCTATTTATTAGAGTGTGAAGAACAAAAGGCAAGAAAGAGAAGGAAAGGGTAAGTTAGTAGCGAAAAAAGGTGAGAGGCACAGTGAATGTTGTTTGGCTCCAAAGACCAAGACAGTAACTGGCATAGCTGCATGTGCTAGACACTGCAGTTGCCACTAGTCACATGCTGCTAATTAAATATAAATTTAATTAAATAAAATTCAGTTCTTCAACCAAACTAGCCACATTCCATGTTCTTGCTATTTACATGTAACCATTGGCTGCAGTACTGGAAAATGCAGATCATTTCCATCAATTAAAAAAATTTTGTTGAACAGCTCTAAGACATATATAATGAATGCTGCTTTAAGTTTGGATATATCCCCCAACTTTTAGAAACCTTCAGAAAGTCTAAACATATATAATATTAGAGTGTTAAGTGCTGTCATAAAGGGATCATGCACAGAAGAGAAGCTTAGTGTATGTTGGATTAACCTATGGTTGAGTTACCTATTAAAACGTCTCTTCACTACTGAAAGGCACATTTTATTAACACAGACCCACTGTGTAGTCATTTACATACTTCTTCATGCTCATACCTACTTTGATTGGTTTAAGAGGATCTTACAGGTAAAGGAGGGTTGCTAGTTAATATTAATCATTTATAACCATTTATTGTTTAAGAGGAACTTGACTATATGAAATTTAATAAAACTGAAACATAAACTTAATATTAGGGTGGTGGATTTCTGACATGCACAGCAAATTTTATATTCCTTCTATAATGAATATTTAACCCATCAGAATAATCTGTCAGTAAACAAATTAAAGATGAAAAGCTGAAAGTCTGTCTAAGGTACCAAGCTGTACCTTGTCATCTTTAAGAGTGGGCTTTATAGAAATCAAAACAGTTGAGGGAAGTAAGCATTCTGATAAGAATTATTTAAGTCTGGATCATAGAAAAGAGTTCTCATCCTACTGAGAAAATGAGATTTGACTATCTGTTAATAAAACGTTAATATTCAGGCCATTACATCTGAAGCACTCTTTCTTCTTTGCAGGGAGGTAGTAGTTTTGTAGATCAATTTAAAGCAATATTTGTCCTAAGTTATTTAGATGAATATCATTTCAAAGATCACTTAGTAGAGAAATGACATATTTGAGTGGGTTTTTATTTTTGCTGTAAAAGAAAAAAATGGTTAATTAAAACACGGTGCTTAAAAGCATTGAAACTGAAATTTTAGTCTTGTTTGCTGTGATAGTTTGAAATCCGCAGTAGCTATTAATAAGGTCATCCTAAATCAGATAAATCAGATAGAGTTGTGTGAGTGTGTGTTTGTTACTGTATAAATAGGACCTTATTTATTTAATTTTCATCTACAACTGCTATGTAAAAGGACTATTGATATGTGAATTTCCTTTTATATATAAATTCAGTGAAAAGATTACCTGAAAAATGCATTTCTTCTCTTTCACCTTCCTGTTCAGCAGGCTAGTCTCAGCATCTGTGGTTTTCTATTTGTTGTTCTGCCACATTGCTTAAGGCTACCTCCCTGAGTCCTTGGAAGTTGTTTCTCTCCTCTCTTTTTTCATGTTCAGATAATAGAAATGTATCTATTCATTTCTCTTTTTTTATTGTTTAAAGTATTGTATATGTCTCTTTTTCCCCCAATTGAACCCCCTGCCCACACCCACCCCCGACAGTAGGCCCCCACTGCTCCAGTGTCTGTGTTCATTGGTTATGCTAATACGAATGCATACAACTCCTTTGGTTGATCTCTAACTCCCTCCCCCCCTTTCCCTGCTCCTTATCTCTGGATCTACTTTTATTCATAAGTTTAGGTTGATCATTATATCCCACTATGAGTGAGATATTTATCTTTTTCTGACTGGCTTATTTCACTTAGCATAATGTTCTCCAGGTCCATCCATGCTGTTGCAAATGGTAAAAGTTCCTTCTTTTTACAGCAGTGTAGTATTCCATTGGGCAGATGTATTACAGTTTTCTAATCCACTCATCTGCTGTTTCTGTATCTTAGCTATTATAAATTGTTCTGTATCTTTAGCTATTATAAATTGGGAGCATATATCGTTTCTAATAGGTGTTTCTGGTTTATGGGGATATTGTCCTAGAAGTGGGATTACTGGGTCAAAGGGGAGTTCTATTTTTAACTTTTGAGGAAATTCCATACTGTTCTCCACAGTGGCTGCACCAGTCTGCATTCCAACCAGCAGTGCAGGACAGTTCCTTTTTCTCCACATACTAGCCAGCAAACTTGCCATTTGTTGATTTGTTGATGATTGCCATTCTGATAGAGTTTTTAATGTTGAATGCAGTTGTTATAATTTGTATGTATTATATTACACACTAGAGGCCTGGTGCACAAAATCGGTGTACTCAGGAAGGGCAGCTCCCTCAGCCCAGCCTGTGCCATCTCCTGGTCCAGGAGCCCTCTGGGGATGTCCAACTGCTGGCTTAGGGGAGGAGGCCTTAAGCCATCAGTTGAACATCTTTAGTACTGCTGCGGAGGCAGGAGAGACTCCTGCCACTGCCATTACACTTGCCAGCTGTAAGCCCAGCTTCTGGCTTAGTTGCACTACTCCTGTGGGAGTGCATTGACCACCAGGGGCAGCTCCTGTGTTTAGCATCTGCCCCCTGGTGGTCAGTGCACATCATAGCAAAAGGTCATTCCACCATTCGAACAATTTGCATATTAGCCTTTTATTATATAGGATTAGAAAAACTAAAAGGGTAAACTTGTATATATTTTAACATCCAAATTGAAAATCTAGAATTTTTATAGTTACTTATTTTATGTTAAAGTATTATGAATCTTTTTTTTTATTTATTAAAAAAATGTAGTCTAAGGTAACATTTAAGAAAATAATGATGACCAAAACAGGTTTGGCTCAGTGAATAGAGCGTCAGCCTGTGGACTGAAAGGTCCCAGATTTGATTCCAGTCAAGGGCATGTACCTTGGTTGTGGACACATCCCCAGTAGGGGGTGTACAGGAGGCAACTGATCAACGTTTCTCTTTCATCAATGTTTCTAACTCTCTGTCTCTCTCCCTCTCCCTTCCTCTCTGTAAGAAATTGATAAAATAATAATAATAATAATAATAATAATAAAGAAAAAATAAAATAATGATGGGTATTCTTTGGGCTCTTGTACAATTTTTATAACATTTAAAAAATATTGACTATCATCTATTCTCCTGTTCTGACTACCTGCCTTTAAATTAGTAACAAAGTTGGACCTAATTTTTTCTTTCATTTCTTCCTTTTCTCTTCTTTTCTTTTTCTTATGAAGACTTAGTAAACACGTACTTTGTATCACAAACTGTGATAGACATGGGGTCATCTGCAGTAAACCAAACTAAGTTGTTTTTTACCTTCTTGGAACTTATAGCATGGAAGTAACAAATTAAAAATTTATGATGGAGTGCAACTATAATTCTTACATTGCATTATATTATAGAGGCAAATTATTATCACAATTAATACAAATTTCAGGTGCCAGGATAATCCCAATATTTTCTAAATTATATTCTCCATTTTTATCAGTTAGTTTGCTGTCATTTGCAACTAAGAGAAAATTGGAGTCAATTTGCTTAAAAAAAATAAATAACAGGTTTCCATTAGCTTCCTAAAAAAAATGTCCAAAGGGAAGTTGTGATCTATCAAGGCTCTCACCTCTGCTTCCTACAGCTGGCCTCAAAACAGCACATCACAAACTAGAGAAAAGAGATATTTTTTAAAACACCCTGATCAATCTTCTTAATTTTCAGCAATATGAATTGAGTCTAATACCAATTATTGCATCAAATCCAATAAAATTCAGGTCACCACAACAAAGAAGGGAGGTCCTTGGGAGAAATGAGGGGTACTCTTGGCAGAAAGAGCAGCCAATAAAAGTTGGGATGGCAGCCAAGTCCATCCTTTCAGTACTGCTTGAATTACACTCAACATCTGATGATACAAGCTAGGGTAACTCTGAAGTAGGAAAATAAGGGGTAGTACTTTTTGAATAGATGGTTTTATGGTCATTTTTTCATAGGAAAAAAAAAGAGTATAAAATGTTATATTATATGCTATCAAGAAAATTGTTCACCATTTCCATTTTTATAACTTTCTCCTGTAGTTCCTAGGCAGGCATTCTATGTACAGAAACTGACATGGAACTACTAGAAGATTTACCCAAATTCAAAACCTGCGGATCCTAGTATATTTAATGATTGCATATTTTGTAGTATGTGGTCCAAGATTCCATTGCTACATCCTGTTAAAAATTAAAAACGAGAATATGCAGCCAGTAATTCACACATGGTAGGGAAACAACATATATTAGTTGCTTTTGACATAGCTGTTGTCCTTGTCTGGCCATCCCATACCTGCCTGACTTTGACTAGTTTACTCAATAACTGTGCACTTCAGTTCCTTGATCTCAAAATGAGGCTATTGAGCTCCTGTTATGTAACTAAAAACATTGCAATGGGCATAAGTCAGGGTAACATATATCAAGTCACACGAACAAATAATATACAAGTTAGAAGTAATACTATTATCTGTAAGTTAATAATACAAAGCTTCACTTTTAGTTATCAGACATTAGGAAATATTATTTTCATATATGAAAGATTATGTATTAGCAGAGTTAGTAAGAGTAGTTAAATAGCTGCCTTCACTATCTCTCTGCTCTGGGAACTATCTGTTCCCCTCAATCTGTTTCTAAAAAATATTCACTTGGAAGCTCTGGCTGTTTAAGGCTGAGTGATATTTAGTATATTTTCAAGGCAAAATAGTCCATTCAAGGAGCACAAAAGCACTCCTGCCCCACCGACCAGCAAGAGCAGCAAGGGCACGTGCTGGGTGATGAAGTGGGGCCGGGAGAGTTATTCCGGGGAAGATCTTGTTCCTAGGTCAGCTGCCATATGGGCCTACTGGCATTTGAAAATTCAGCATGTTCCCCCCACACACAGCTTTTTCTTTTCTGTCATTGAAGTGTTACATTCATTTCCCTAAAGAAGCAACAGGAAACGGATTGTAACAAATACTGTTTATTTCTGGAATGAATCCCTCCAGTCCTAGAGAATGGTCTGGGATTAGAGGAATCATTGATATTCTTAAAAGGTCTCATCTTTCCACTGAACAAAAATGCAGAAATTGCAATGGATGTTGACAACAATTATAATTTTAATATAAAATTGCCTTTTTTAAAACTGATTTAAATTTCTTGTAGAATAATACACATATTTTGACTAAATAAGTTCATAGAGATGAATAGAGGTCTAAAAATACTAAATGAAGAACCTGAGAAAAGGCTAATTTCAAGTTTCTCAGATGACAGCTTTCAATTGGGTGATTAATATTTTTAATTGATCTTTGATGAGAACTCTGAGGCATAAATCCAATTAAAATTTACATGGATGTATGCATAGTAATCAAATATATTTACTCAGAATGATTAAAGTGTAGCAGAATGAAAAACTTCTAGAATTTTAAATATACAGAAATGAATACCTTTACATTACCCAACTATGAATTGCTTAAAATAATTTTGTAACAATTTCTTTGCTTTTCACATATGGAGAATGCTAGTACATCTGGTTTAAATAGTTCATTTATAATTAAAAAAGCATTCTGCTAAAAATTCATTGTGAAGATGTATACCCAAATTAGTCTCCATTTTTCTTGCATATTTTTTCTTGACAACTGAATTATTTTTCTCCTTTAGGTATGAATACAATACCATTAATTTATTGTTAAGAAGTAGTTTCTTTATTAGCGATAGGTAATCAAGTACCTGGCCTAATTTAATCAACTAAGAAATATTATAATCAACATCAGTTATTCAAACTTTTATTTTTTCTATACTCTTCTTTTACTGTGCGTAGAATGGGCCTAGAAATAATTTAGGTCAACCTTTCACTCAATTTTATGAATCCAGATTATAGTCACTTTGGCACACTATCACTCATTTCATTTTTGGACAGTTCTAAATTAAGTTCTTTCTAATATTAAGCTGACAGTTGCTCTCACACAATTTTAATTCATTGCTTCTGCATTTATGATGTAGTATAGAAAACAAAATCTACTTCTTTCAAAAAGTAAAAGTCATCTCTTATAACATTCCCATTCCCATCTACTGTACATTTCCATCATTCATTCTCTATATATTGAACCTGAAAACACTGCAATAAACCCTTAAGGAAAACCTGTTGAAATGAATTTATATGAATTGAGTTATTTTTGGCAGAGGACAGAAAGACCCAGCTATGAAGTGACCACAGGATTGTGTCTCCCTTCAATTCACCAGCTGAATTACATCTGCTGCCTCTGAATGTTTATTACATTTAAAACATCTTACAGTTGAAGACAGTTCTAAGAGGCACAGTCCACCTGGCTTTGCTTGTCTCTATTTTGCTTCTCTAGACCCAGTTTGTTATCTCTCACATGAAATAACATTTTAAACTAGACAACTTACTTGCCTCAAGTTTCTCCCCCAATTGACCCTCTATATTAGGATAGTGTTAATTTTAAAATATACACATTCTTATATTTTTGCTATATGCAGGACTTTCATTAGGTTTACTTAAAAAATAAAATTTAGAAAGTTGGTCTTACTATACAAGAGCTTGTATATTAGGTAAAAGATTGGGAAAAAACATATAGGTAATGGAAAGTCATTTAAAGTTTTAGAGAAGAAAACAAGAATGATAAACATTTTGACCTAAGAAAATTGTTCTTGTAGTACTTGGCAGAAAACAAAACAAAACAAAACAAACAGCAAAAAAACACAAAAAACACAAAGGCAAACTGGAAATCAATTTGAAAATGCTACTTAGCTTTTTCCTCTTCTACTGACAGGCTGGGAAAGATAATATAAGAAGTTTAACCCTCTTTTTTGCTAGCCTATGAAATGGTAATTCCACTATTTTATAAAAAACAAACATATTAATTTATGTGATATTTCAAAATAAATGTGTTATGTCTTTAAAGGAAAGATAAAGTAGCAAAAGTTATGGTGAAAGTATAATGAACTACAAATTTGTAACATCCCATCTAATAAAAGAATAATATGCAAATTGACCATCACTCCAACACACACAATGGCTGCCCCCATGTGGTCAAAGATGGCTGCCCTCATGTGGACACAAGATGGCTACCACAAAATGTCCAGCAAGAGAGGGTAGTTGGAAGGAACGGCAGTTGTGGGTAATCAGGCCAGCAGGGGAGGGCAGTTGGGAGGAACCAGGCCTGCAAGGGAGGGCAGTTGGAGTTGATCAAACCTGCAGGAAAGGGTAGTTAGGGGTGACCAGGTTGACAGAGGAGGGAAGTTGGGGGTGTCTGGGCCTGTAGGAAAGGGTAGTTGGGGGGGACTCAGGACTGCAGAGGAGAGCAGTTGGGAAGGACCAGGCCTGCAGGGGAGGGCAGTTAGGGGAGGCCAGGCCTGCAGGGGAGGGAAGTTAGGAGCAATCAGGCTGGCAGGGGAGCAGTTAGGCATCAATAAGGCTGGTAGAGGGGTGGGCCTAAACAAGCAGTTGGACATCCCTCAAGGGGTCCTAGATTAGAGAGGGTTCAGGCTAGGCAGAGGGACACACCCCCATACACGAATTTTGTGCACCAAGCCTCTAGTCATTATATAAATACTAGAGGCACAGTGCATGAATTTGAGCACCAGTGGGGTCCCTCCACCTGGCCTGCATGATCGGGCCAAAACAAGCTCTCCCACATCCCCTCATGTGTCCCGGACTGCATAGGCCATGCTGAGTGACCCTGGTGCATGATCAGGGCTGGAGAGGGATGCAGGAGGTTGTCCAGCTGGTGAGGGACAGTGGGAGGGCTCCAGGATATGTCTGGCCCATCTCAGACCCAATCAGCTGGACCCCAGCAGTAAGCTAAACTACTGGCCAAAGAGTCTACCCCCTGGTGGTCAGTGCACGTCATAGCGAGTGGTTGAGGAGCCTTAGCATATCATTAGCATATTATGCTTTGATTGGTTGAACAGATGACCAGACAACTGGACACTTAGCATATTAAGCTTTTATTATATAGGATATGCATGTGTTGCTTTCAATATGATAGCTTTTCAAATACTATTATAATAGAATTAAAAATAATAAAAATGTAAAAATGATGTCGATTAGGATATGTGATGCTTAACAGGTATAACCTATTGCTCTGTTGATAGTGATGGGCAATTGGGAAGTGTTAGGGTATGTATGTGAACATAATAGATAGAAAATAACCAAACAATGAATTATTAGCCTTACAGTTTTATAATTGCATTTAATTATTAATCCCCTCAGTTTAATTTAAAGCAATATATAACACAGTAACAAAACCAATTCATGGTTACCATGGTAAATTCAAACACAGAAAAAGTCAGCTGTAAATCACTACTTCAAACATTCAATTATTAACCCAATCAATTTTGATTAAAGAACAAACTATTGTATTACACAGGCAATTAATAAGTATCACAGAATAGCCAAGTGTTTTGTGTACTTTCTCATTGTTATGCATCAGAAAATATTTTGATAGTATCACCTACCCAGGGTCATCAGAACTGAAAGTAACTTCTTATCCAAGAGTACCAAATGTTTGAATTTATAATATAAAGTAAAAATTACAAAACATTAATTCACTATGTTTTAAGTGTATTTTATATGTAATTATAATAATTGACATAAATTATACTAATTTATAAAAATTATTATTCTCTTATCTGTTGTGGTCACAGTAAATACTATTATATATAAACAAACCCATTACTAAAGTTGAGTAACAGTAGTAATTAAAATATTATGACTAATTAGTAAAAATAATTTCATTAATCAATTTAATATATTGATCTTTTTTTTTTTTTTACTTAAAATGTCAATATGACCCAGAGTTCTCTCCATATTCTAGCCAGTGTGCATACATATACATGTGTATGTGTGTATTTTATCTGTAGACTCAGAGTGGAATAGATAAGGCAGATATTCAGCATCATTAGAGGATGAACACTATGAAGGCAGAGATTTCTGTTCATTTTGATCACTGGTTTTTATTCTTAGTGAGACACAGAACAGATTCATGCAAGGTATCTCTTCAGTGAATGAAAAGAGAATGGCATTTGATAAAATAAATATATTTATGGAATAAGTAATAGTGCTGGTTCCTTTTGGGGTTTGGAGTTCATCAGTGAAAATAATCTTAAAAAGGAATTACATAGATATATTAAGCTAAATAACCTAGTTGTCCATTTTGAAAGGTCAATATCATTTGGATATGTAAGCTCTTATAAATTCACTCTAAAAATAAGGTCTCATTTATATTCACACATTTATTCTTTAAAGTTCAGAGTTTAAAAATAAAATTTTTAAATTCCTTACAGAAGGCAAAATAAGTGATCTGGAAAACAAAAATTATCTACTCAATAATCCAGGTGTTCAAAGATAACACTTTTGTGTGTTTTTATTTCTTTGTACTTCAAGTAAAAGAAACAATATATATTCTTTTTTAAATATGCTTTTATTAATTTTAGAGAGAGGAAGGACAGATGGAAACATTGATGAGATAGAAACATTGATTGGCTGCCACCTGCAAGACCCCTACTGGGGACTGAGTCAACAACTCAAGCATGTGTCCTGACCAGGAATCCAACCAGCACCCTCTGGTGCATGAGATGATGCTCAACCAACTGTGTCACACCACCCTGGCAAAAACAATATATATTCTTAAAATCACATGCCTGAGTTGTAGTCAAGATTTTGGTATTTAGAAAAAGCAACTACCTTTTCAAAAGGCCTTTATAGCCAGAATTTTGGGGTTATTTTCTCAATTTGTTTCACCAGGGTGTGAACACTTCTCAAGATTTTCCTTTTATAATTAATAAACTATGAGTTTTGCTATCATTTCTGACCACTCGGAGGTAATCCATTCCTTATGTATTTAATGAACAAGTATAGACCACCACTTTGGGGCCATCACTGAGCTAAATGATACATATTTAAGATGAGTAAGATCTCATGACCCGCATGGAGTAAGAAGGCAATAAAATAGTATGGGGACATGACTAGAGAGAATTGTGGCCTAAGAAAGAAGGGTGTGAAAGGTGGATGGCAAACACATATATGTTTGGAGTCCTAAAGCTAGCCAGGCAGATAAACACACACACACACACACACACACACACACACACACACACACACACAAACACCTGTTTTATTTAGATATTTTCAACAGGCAATAGTGTGCAGAAAATGACATGACAACTTGTTTGGTTTGATGAAAGAAAAGTTTGCTCTGGCAACACTGTGGATAGTGTAAGAGAAAAGAGACTAGAGGCAATTTGACAAATTAGAAGCATAGTCTGATAAGCCATAAATTGATGAAAGCCTGACTTCAGTAGAAGCAGTGGAAATGCAGAAAAGGCAGTAACTGAGAGTTGATAAGCTGATGTAATCTAGAGTACTTGTTCATCATTGAAGGTTGGTGACAAGGAAAAATCTGAAAGGAATATAAAATAACTTGGAAGACTGGATGAATAATAATAGCTTTCACTCAGAAGGGGATAACAGAAGAGAGATTAAGTTTTGGGGAGAAAAAATGCTACCCACTTTGGGCACTAGATTGAAGTTCCAGATCACAAGAAAACATTTCAAGGTGGCAGATAAATGTATAGCTTTGAAATTTAAGAAAAGTTTGGGTTAGAGATAACGTTTTGAAATGGTTGGCATAAATGATAACCAAAGCTTTGGGACATAGGAAGTTATACTGGGACTGAAAAAAAAAGGCCGTTCATGTCTTTATTTTTATGGGAAAAAGTCAGGAAAAGTCATGTAGGGATCACATTTTAAGGAAATTACATGTATTAGGAGTGCTCAAGCAAATACCTAAGAAATTTGTATGAATAGGAGATGCAGAGAAATTGTTAGGGATATTTGTACACAAAAAGAGATGTAGATAACTTATCCCTTTCTTCAGATCCCCTCCTTACTACAGTATACTTTTAAAGATATACTAAAGTTATAACTTCAAATTGGAAATGGAGTTAAAAGATCAAAAAGTTTAAAACAATTATTTAATTTATTTTTTGTATTTGCTTAAAAATTATCATCTTCATTTTAATCCATTTTTTCTTTATTGATTAAAGTATTACATATGTGTCCTTCTTCCCCTATCCATCCCCCAACTCATATCCTCATGTCCTCACCCCTTTGGTTAGGCTTATATGCAAGCATACAAGACCATTGATCTCTCTTCCTTCCCCAAACTCTTCCCTACCTTTCCTCTGAGGTTTGACAGTGTGATGGATGCTTTTCTGTCTCTGGATCTATTTTTGCTACACAGATTATGGGTTAGTATTCTTCTAGCTGCAATGAATAGAAAACTGAAGTCAAAGTAATTTAAACAATAAAAAAAGTATTGACTTACAACACCAGAAAACTAATAGTGGAGAAGGCTTATTGATCAAATGATGTAGTGACATAATCAAGGACCACATGTTTCCATCTATGTGCTTTGTCCTTGGCTTCACCCTGAAGTTGGTTCCTGGGATGATTCCTCATGGTGGTAGGATGGCTGCGAGTAGCAAGCAAAGGTACATATGTCCATGCTCACATCAACAGTTTAAAAAGGGGCTTTTTGTACCTTTCTTTTATGAATGAGAAAGATCAATCTCAGAAGCCTCCAACTAACCTCTAAGGAGAGGTTAGTATCATTGGCAACACTGGCCATCTTGATGGGAATTAATCCCACAAAAATCCCATTTACTCCTAGAGTTGAGAGGTGAAGTCAGCTTCCCTTAGCCATATAGAATTTTGTAAAAGAGGGTAGAAATGTACTCAAAATTAAGTATCTGTTCAGAAAGCATAAAGTGATTGTCTAGGTGGTAGGTCAAGGTCTGCTGCAAGGTTCAGCAATATTCATAATGCTAATAGCTTTAGAGAAATGCATCAAGAAAAGTGCTAGCCCTTTTACCTTAATTGTTATAACACTATTTAGGTGGCATGGTCATATGCAGTTGAAAAAATGGCAGTTCTGAGAGACTGTGTAATTTACTTGTAGTCTGACAAATGCAGCTCTCCATTCCAGCACTGTCTGCCTCCCAAGCTATTTGCAATGCCATTTCCTTCGGATCTCTATCTTTCTGCCTCATTTCCCTTTTGTTGATAAAGATATTGTTTCTTTCCAAACAATTGACCAAGGCCTGCTTGATGACCTCAAATCATCAGGTGTCTGAGGAATGTCACTCATATAAGAAATCTCCTCGCTCTTATTGTAACCCCCTTTTCATTCTAGAGGACCAGGAGAATATCATGAAGTCACCTGCTCAAAAAGCTGGAGTCTCCTGTAACACAACAAGATATATGCAGTAGTTATGCTAAGAAGCAGGCCTGAAATAATTCTCTCACAGCTCCTGTTTTATAGAAGTGCTCAGAAAGAGGAACAAGAATAAAGCTTTCTGTTGGGAATCTATTCATTTTACAAATTAGAACCAGCAAGGTGGCTCAGAATTTAAACTTAGGCTGCTTCATGAAAGCAAGTCTTCTGATTTAGCAAAGCTGCTTGGGGAATCCAGCCTTTTAAAGGTCATAAAACAGCAGCAAAATGTTTTTTTCTTCAATGGCTACAATACATTAGGCAAAGTGAAGAAAATGCCTTTTACAATATATCTGACCTGGATATAAATGTGGATGTAGAGTTCTTTTGTTTAACATATGTCTTCATTAATAATTTTTCCTACTGGATAAAAGAGACCTATGGGAAAAATGCTGACTCTCAGAGCCTTCATTTTAAGCTCCCTGGTATTTTCTAATTTAATAAATGGTTACTTTTTGGTTGATGTTACTTGATTAAAAGTTCATATAAAACCCCTGGTTTGTGTGGCTCAGTTGGTTGGAGCCTCGTTCTGTACACCAAAAGGTGGCTGGTTTGATTTCCAGTCAGGATACATACCCAGGTTGTGGGTTCCATCCTCAGTTAGGGCGTATGCAGGAGGCAGCTGATCAATGTTTCTCTCTCTCATCTCTCTCCCTCCTTTCTTCTCTCTTTTATAAAACAAAACTTAAATCCATTTATCAAAAATTTGGATTAGAAAGTGTTGGCTTTGGTTATAATTTTAAATGCATTTATTGTATAATTTAGGAGATGATGATCAGAAAATTACATTTATTAAGCAAGCATCCAATTCCTTATTGTGAAAAAGTAAAACCCAAGATAAACCAATGTTAGATAGGAAGATAATAAAATCTTTTTTCTTTTAAGAAGCTATTTATATATAATTTGTTTTCTAATTAAAATTATGTTTATTAATTTACTTTAAAAACACCTTTAGGACATGAAAGAATTATCCATAGAATAAGGTGTGAATCCTGCCATAAAGTAGCTGATTGTATTATAGAATATAAAAGATGCCATCAAAAGTGATGGTATTGCCTAGCTGGCATGGCTCAGTGTTTGAGTGTCGACCTATGAACCAGGCTTTCGAGGTTCAATTCCCAGTCAGGGCACATGCCTGGGTTGTGGGCTCAATCCCCAATTGGGATGTGCAGGAGGCAGCCAAATTAATGATTATCTCTCATCATTGATATTTCTCTCTCTCCCTCTTCCTTCCTCTCTGAAATACATACTATATTTAAATGATGGTATTGCCAACAGAAAAAAAAAGAAAAATTACATTTAATTGAATAATCAGGGAAGATTTGGTGGGCAGGCAGCCCTTGAGTTGAATTTGAGGGCTTTGACTTGCAGGTAAGAAAATGAAGGATCTTTAACAGAGAGTAGGAAGATCACAATAAAAAATAGGAAAGCGGGAAGTATGAATATCTATGAGCTGGTAGATTAATTTAAAGGGAGGAGGATTCTGTAGGTCAGTGCCTGTGTCCTTGCTTCTCCTTGGAGGAGGAGGCTGACCTTATCTAAGATTAAAATTTTTCTCATCTGGGACTTAAGAGATGAATATGTTTCCAGTCTTGCATGTTCTCTCCCTCAGACACAGGGACAAAACCAACCTAGATTTTCGTCTAAAGCATCAAAGGGATGTTCTGAGTGGCAGTGAAGCTGAGCTGAGACATGCTGAAATTGAGACTGGGTCCAGTTGTTTATTGCCAGGTTGAGGGTTGGGAGTGTGTAGAAGTGAGAGAGGTTGATGGGAGTGGGAAGGAGATATGGCCACAGGGTTTCTGAAAGCCTGTATATCTCTATCTTGTAGTGGATTCTGTTTGCTCTATATTCTTAATATTTTCAAATGTTGAATTTGGAAATAAAGGTCATTTGAGAACAAAAAAAAAAAAGGCTGCATAGCTGCATAAAGGGGCTTTGAATATTCTAAGAATTGGGGCTATTTAGGAAGAAATCAATCAAGTGTTAAATGTTCTTGAAAAAAAAGATTGAACATGCTTAGATTTCTGAAAAATTAGGGTTTATGATTAATTTACTTTTAATGCTTCAGTATCCAAATCTAGTCCTTCAAAAACCAGATATTTACTAAAAGTTTTTATTTTTAATTGTCAGATAATGAAGTGAATTGGAAAAAAAAATAACACACAAACACACACACACACACACACACACACACACACACACACACAACTGGTGACTAAAAAAATCATTTAGAAGGGTTGCAAGAGACCAGCAGTGAATCTAATTGGGCCTTGATTAGGGCAGGGATGTTGGCAATTGGAGAGGCTATGAGCAGTAATATTTCAAAGGCAGAACTGACCAAATTTGAAAGCTGATAGACTATTAGAATCAAAAAAGAGATCAAAGTTTATTCCTAGCTTTGAACCTGGGGTTTGTAAATTTGGTGGTGAAAAGAACATCCTATATAATAAAGAGGTAATATGCAAATTAACCCTCAGGCCCTCACATCACAAGATGGCTGCCCCCACATCATCACAAGATGGCCACCACAAGATGGCCACCCCCATGTTGTCACAAGGAGGGGAGGGAAGTTGGGGGTGACCAGGCCTGGAGGGGAGAGCAATTGGGGTGATTGGTCCAGCAGGGAAGCAGTTAGGAGGCTATCAGGCATCCAGGCAGGTGAGTGGTTAGGAGCCAGCAGTCCTGGATTGGAGAGGGTGCAGCCTAGGCTAAGGGACACCCCCCATGCACAAATTTCATACACTGAGCCTCTAGTATATTTATATAATAAAGCAAAATGAATATTTTGAAGTAAGATAAGATGTTTAGTTTTGAACATGTATTTAAGATGACATATATTTAAATGTTTAATAATAGGCAAGCTTGACTTTTGCATAAATTAAAAGCTAGAGGTAAATACCATGGAGGTATTTGAATCATGGTAATTGAGAAAGAAGACTCAATAGAAGATGAAAGCCAAGGGCATGGTTTGAGGAAACCTTTGTTTAGAGAAATTTGGAGAAAACCTGGAGACATTTTCATAGACATGATTTCAATAAGCTATTTTATTTACAATATTAGAAATTAAAGAGCTAATAAAAGCAGACAACACTTGAACTCCTTCTAGACCAGTGGTTCGCAAACTGTGGCTCTTGAGCCACATGAGGCTCTTTGGCCCCTTGAGTATGGCTCTTCCACAAAATACCACATGCAAGCACGCACATATAGTGTGATTGAAACTTTGTGGCCCATGAGCAGAAGTTGGTTTTTGGCCTGGGAAAGTCTATTTAGAAGAAGTGGTTCTAACCCTGAGCCATACTAAAGGGGCCAAAGAGCCATATGTGCCATGAGAGCCATGGTTTGCTGACCACTATTCTAGACCAAGGAAATAAAACTCCAAATTCAAGCTCTCGCACCAATATGCAAGTCCTCATGGGAGCCATATTGGATTGTTTACCACTTTTTTATTTGTTTATTTTTTAATCTTCTCCCAGTATATTTTTCCATTGATTTTTATAGAGAGTGAAATAAAGGGAAAGACAGAGAAATAATAATGTGAGAGAAACACATAGATTGGTTGCCTCTTGCATGAGCACCAAGCAGGGTCCAGGGCTGGGAGAAGCCTGCAATTGAGGTCTGTGCCCTTGACTAGAATCGAACCTGGGGCCCTTTGGTCCACAGGTTGATGCTCTATACACTGAGCTAAACTGGCTGGGGCAATTGTTTACCACTCTTTATTTAGCATCACAAACATTGTGTTCAATAAATATATAAAGACATTTTAGTTAAATGCATTAAGTAGGTCAAAAGTCAATAATTTATTGTGGAATAATTACTTTGGTCTTTTGTGGATTTTTTGGATTTTCCTCTTAAAATTATAGGTACCCGTATTTTCCGGCGTATAAGATGAACCCCTAATTTTTTTTTTTTTCAGTTAAAACATAGGTTTAGGCCTATATTTGCTGTATAAGACTACGCCCCACTTCAAAGAAAAGACTTACTTTGCCATCAAGATCTGCAGGTAATTTTTGTGCAATTTTGGTCTTTTGCCCCCGATTTTCAGTTGACTTTTTTTTTGTTTCAAAAGTCGTCTTATATGCCGGAAAATAGGGTAATATATGATTATTGTAAAAAATTCAAACAGAAAGTATAAATTAAATGTTAAAAAAGTAAATTATAAATTACTATGAATATTGTATATGTGTATTTTAGACATTTTATATGCAACATAAATATATATATTTATTCATATTGGCATTTTCTCTTTACTCTTCAAAATACTGTATTGTTATGAAAAATTTATTACATTAGTACATGAACATCTACCTTATTTTAATAGCTGTGTTTAATGTTATATATTCAATGTGCAATGATTATTTTTATCATCCAAGTAACTAATGGGCATGTATAAGTTATATACAGTTGATTTTTCATATTTAGTGATACTGATACACTACACCTTCTTATACAAATATCTTTGTACACTGTAATATATATTTCTTTCCATGAAATACTATACTCATTTTATTTGTGAGATTTTTGTACTCATTTTAAATTTTGTTAATTATTGGCAAGTTATCCTTCAAGTAGATAAAATCAAGATAAATTATCTACAAATATACAAGCAAATATATAAAGCCATTTAATAACAGTGTCTTTTGTCATTGTTATTTGGACAATAAAAATTTAAGTTCCAAGCATAACTTTTATTTTACATATTAAAAATAATATTTGCTATGTAAAATCTGGAGCAATGAATGAGTATTTTCTGCAGTGAAAATATGCCAGACTAGTTTTCTTCTTCAGACCCTGTCTCCTGATTCACTAAAATATTCATATTCATTAGAAGACCTGGGCTGATTGCAATTTTGTAGTGCAGGTACAGTAACACTAACAGGAAAAACAAACCCACATATGTCCAAAGGACAATCAGGTAATAAAACATATGAAGTTGAACATGTTTGATTCAATTGCTATTCTGAATGGGAACGACATATACCTATCATAGCAGAGGCATTCAAATTTTATTTTATTTTGTTATATTTTACTAGAGGTCCAGTACACAAAATTCATGCTCGGTGTGTGTGTGTGTGTGTGTGTGTGTGTGTGTCCCTCAGTCCAGCCCGCATCCTCTCCAATCTGGGACCCCCTCGAGGGATGTCCAACTGCCGTTTAGGCCTGATTCCAAGCAGTTGGACATCCCTTTCACAATCCAGAATTGCTGGTTCCCAACCGCTTGCCTATCTGCCTACCTGATAGCCCCTAACTGCCCTCTCCTGCTGGCTCAGTTCCCCAACTGCTCTCCTCTGCAGGCCTGGTTCCCCAGCTGGCCTCCCCTGCTGGCCTGATCGCCCCCAACTGCTCTCCCCTGCCAGCCATCTTGTGGTGGCCATCTTTGACCACATGGGGGTGGTCATCTTGTGTGTTGGAGTGATGATCAATCTACATATTACCTCTTTATTATATATTATTATATAGGATAATATTTTTATAATAATATTTCAAATTCAATGTTATTTAATATAGTTTTTAGTTATGCACATCCAACATAACACATCTGTGGGGCAAAGTCTACCAGCATGATGCTAGTTTTGACTCAGTTCTTTATGGTGATGCCCAGGGCCCAAGCTGGATCTGAGTAGATGATTGACACTCTATTCCAAAACCTCTGATCTGGAAGACCCTTGGCCACTAGAGAGAAGGGAGCTTCTAGAGAACTTATTGCATGTCTACAAAAGGACAATAGGATCCCCTCTGAAGACCTAGTGCTTGTCCAACATATCTTATGCACTAACAAAGATTTTTAAAAAAATTATTGAGAAAGAACTCTACTAAAAATATATAGATGTTTTGCCGAAGCCGATTTGGCTCAGTGGTAGAGCATCGGTCTGTGAACTGAAAGGTCCCAGGTTCGATTCCCGTCAAGGGCATGTACATTGGTTGTGGGCACACCCAGTAAGGGGTGTGCAAGAGGCAGCTGGTCAATGTTTCTCTCTCATTGACGTTTCTAGTTCTCTATCTCTCTCCCTTCCTCTCTGTAAAAAATCAATAAAATATATTAAAAAAAAATATATATATATATAGATGTTTTTTTTTCTTTATCTATTGTGAAACAACTGCTAGCTTCTCTAAACATGAAAAGCAATGCCCTTTATATATTTTGCTTTTCATTATGCTAATGAATAACATCAAATTAAATTAAGTATTAAATAAAATATATCTTTAATACCTACGAGAATGGTTATATAAATTATGATTTATCCACATAGTAATATACTATACCAGATACTTTGAAAACTATTTAACAAGATGAAGAAATTATCCTAATATATTTTAGCAGTTTTATTGAGATATATTGGATAATTGAGTCACACTACATATATTTAAATTGTATACTTTGATAAATTTTAATGTGTGTGTATCCATGAAACCATCACTATAATCAAGATAATAGACAAATCACCCTGAAATGTTTTTCCTTCCCCCTTATCCCTGCTGTCCATCTCTAAGCAGCAACCTATTAGCTTTAATCCTCTAGTTCTCATTTTATATGGTTTCATATAAATAAAAATATACAAATGTGTGTTCTTTGCTTCCTTTCACTTAATATAATTATTCTTAGATTAATCCATATCTCCTAGTTCATTCTTTTTTAATGCTGAGTAATATTCCATTATATGGAATTTTTCTATTCATCTGTTGATGGACATCTGCACTGTTTCAAGTTTTAGACTATTACAAATAAAGATGCTAGAAACATTCATGTACAAGTCCTTATATGTACTTGTATTGTTTTTCTTTGGGGTAAATATTTAGAAGAGGAAGGGCTAGATCATATGATAGGTGTTTTGTATAACTCCTTTTTAAACAATCTTTATTGTTAAAAGTATTACAGATGTCCCCTTTGTTTGTTTGTTTTTTCCCATTGACACCCTCCACCCTGCACCTACCCCTCCCAAGCCTTCACTACTCTATTGTCTGTGTCCATGGACTATACATATCCTATATAATAAAGAGCTAATATACAAATGGTTGTCATACTCTCATGCCATAACACGTAATAGCTCAGACACTCAACACTGGGGAGAGAGGAATGGGGACCAGCCAGTCACAAATGAGCATGTGAGAGAGGAATGGGGACCAACCAAGCTGCTGCCTGGAAGAGGGAGAAGCCGCATGCCACATGTGCTTGTGGCCCAGGAAAGTTACAAGCCACCTTCCCCACGGTTCTGGACAACAGTACCTGTGACTGCAGGCTGGGCCAAGTTGTCCACCATGGTCCCCTGCAGCTGTGGTCAGCCTGGGAGAAGCCAGCCCAGGTCCTGGATGCCTGTGGCCAGCCAGAGAAAGGAATCCTAGGTCCCAGGTGAGGGCCGAAGCAAAGGCAGTTAGGGCGATCAGGCCAATAGGGGAGCAGTTAGGGGTGATCAGGCAGGCAGGCAGGCAGGCAGGTGAGTGGTTAGAAGCCAGCAGTCCTGGATTGGAAAGAATGCAGGCCAGGCTGAGGGATACCTTTCCCTCCTGTGCATGGATTTTGGGAACTGGGCCTCTAGTATGCCTATAAATTCCCCGGATTAATTACTCTCCAACCCTCTACCTAACCCTTGCATTCCCTCTCAAATTCCACAGTCTGTTTCATGCTTCTATGTTTCAGAATCTATTTGTTCATTAGATTACACATATGAGTGAGATAGTATGAGACTTATCTTTCTCTGACTGGCTTATTTCACTTAGCATACCCTGTTTCCCCAAAAATAAGACAGTGTCTTATATTAATTTTTTCTCCCAAAGTTGTGCTAGGTCTTATTTTCAGAGGATGTCTTATCTTTCCATGTGTTAGGTCTTATTTTCGGAGGATGTCTTATTTTCGGGGAAACACGGTAGTACTCTCCATATCTATTCATACTGTTGCAAATGGTAAGAGTTCTTTTTCTCCCCCCCCCCTCAGCTGCAAACTATTCCATTGTGTAAATGTACCACAGATTTTTAATCTGCTCATCTGCTGATGGGCATATGTGTAACACTTTAAATGAAATTTGCCAAATGGCTTTTTCAAATGGTTGCAGTATTTTATATTCCTCTGGCAGGTAATAATTTCCAGTTCATTCACATCCTCACCAACTTTTTGTGTAGGCAACTTTTTTAGTTTCAGTCATGCTATCGATAGTAAGTTTATAGCGATGTCTCATTGTGGTCACACTATCTGGGTAGGCTGATAATTTTCCAAGTCGTTACTTTCTCATTCCTTTCTGCATAGCAGTTCCTTTTTAAATGTGCCTCTTTCCGCTCTTATTTACTATAAGATGGAAGGAGCAACCAGGCTGCATCTTCAAGATTTTGCTGGGAAATCTCTGCTAATTATTCAATTTTATCTCTTCAGGTTTGATTTTCCACCCAACAGTAGAACACAATTCAGCCAAAATTGTTACCACTTTTCAAAAGAATATATATCTTCCTATGTTAAATATATTTTATAGTCATCGTAATATATATAAATGTCTTATTTTTTTCTTTTGCCAGTATATTTCACATATTATCCTTTTTTGATACTCAGACACATACATAAAAATATATAAATCTTTTTAACATTTACATATTATTTTTATAATATATACTTGCATGTTCTCAATTTTTTAATAGTTGTGTTAGGAAAAATGCCTTAATTTTTCTCTACTCCAGTTTCCTTATCTAAAAACACCCCAAAACTGATGGTGAAAAAATATTTACCTCATAGGATGGTTATAAGAATTAAGTTATAACCCATGTGAAATTGTTAGAACACTACCAGAGAGATAGTAAGCACTGAATAATTGTTACCTATTATTATTTCCAAGACTCCATGCCAGTTCCTGTGCCTGTGACCAGAACTCCTGGGCATGAGCAGTCCCTTCTAGCAATGTTCAGAGTGAGGTTTCTCCTACAAATAGCCTCTCTGCTCTTGTTAAATCCTCATTTAGCCAGCACTTTAGCCAGTCACTCAGGTGGTCCTAAAATCTACCCCTGATGATGTGGAAGAGCAATCACAGTCTGGATCACACGCCTGTCACGGCTCACTGTCCAGCAGCTCTCCTCTCCATCCATTGCCTGCCTGGCCCTGCTCCACACGGGCCCTCTCGGCCTGGCAGCCTCTGACACCGTGCCCAGAAACATCTTGCTGTGAAGTAGCTGGGCCACTGCCCAGTGGCCTTGGAGTCAGCCCTGTAATATCACAGCCCAGAAGGTCTGCCATCTTAAAGCAGCAAACATGTTTTAAGTTAAAAAAATTATTTTTAATTTAGCTAATTTTATTTTATTTTGTACAGAAGGAAAAAGAAATTGACATGAAACCAAAGAGTATTAGATTGATATAATCCCAGAGGTAGTAAACCATGGCCTTGGAGAACAGCATAAAATAAAATGTATTTTCATTTAAAATTTATTAATAAAAAGCTGATTAACCTTTAAATTCATCAATTTGATTCATCAATTTTAAATCAAATAAGTTGTCAGTGAAGCAGAACTATATGAACCATAATCTGATAATCGGCAGTCAAGGTGTGAATTTCTTAAAATATCTGTAGTTCACATTCTCTAATAAGATTCTAGTGGGGAGGTACAAAAAATAATTTGATATGGGTTATCTTTTAGTCTTCATTTATAAACCCACAGTGGTGATTAAGTCTCTGACATACATTTAAAACAAAACAAAACAAAACAAAACAAAAAACGAATTTAAAGAGCCTTCCCTTCATTGTATTTGCTGTTTTTGAGAAAGAAGATGTGATTTTGCTCTATTTTTTTATGCTGGGTACAAGCCAATTCAAAGTTAAAGATGCCGCACGCTCCTTGGGCTTTGGGGCAATTTTTTTAGAGTGTGTTTTTGAGAAGGTGGCTGCATGGAAGTGTCTCCCTCCGCCCACAGCGGCAGTTAAAAATCCATTGGGAGGTTTTAAGCAAAGTTCACTTGATTATAGGTCAGTACCCGGTGGATAAATCACAAAATTGCTTCAAATAATGTACGTGCTTTGCTTTCTCCCTGTGAAGAGAAGCTCTGCAAAGAAAAAGCATGAAGTAAGAACTGTTTCCTCACCCCTAAGGTTAATGCCCTTGTCACAGCTAAAGTCACTGTCAAGGAAACACGGAGCAGGAGCTGAAAACGCCACTGCCACTGTTTTCATCAATCTGCCACAGGCGGCAGGAAACAAATGATTGCGGTTCCCATCTTAGCAGCGGCAGGGCATTTGTGAAAGTACAAAGATAGGAGAAAGGAAAGGAACCAGAAATCTTTTGGCAAAGGGTGTGAGTGAAATAAGCCACAAAGGCACAGGGCCTTTCAAAAATAGTCTTGCAATCACTGGGGCCGGGTAGGGTAGCAAAGTGTAACGTTTTGGTCAGTGTGGTAGGTCTAAAAATGTTCCCCTGTATAGCATTAGGCTATTGACCCCCTGCTGCAAGCATAATCTTTTTCAAGCACCATTTTCATCACATCCTCCCTATTCAAGGACCCTTAGGCAAGAGCACCCTGGTGGCTACCATATGAAATCCAAGCCCTTGAGCCTGGCACCCTAATGGTCCTCTCCAACGGATCCTGGCCGCTATTGCACCAGCAAACAGGCTCTCCTCAGTCCATTTAACTTGATTAGCCTGCTTTCCTCTGCATAATTTTTTTTCTCTAGAAACTGAATTTAAGAATTTGCTCCTCGCCTAGCCAGCGTGACTCAATGATTGAGCTTTGACCTATAAACCAAGAGGTCATAGTTTGATTCCAAATTAGGGCACATGCCCAGGTTTAGGGCTTGATCTGCAAGGGGGAGGGGAGAAGAAGAGGGGATTGTACTGGAGGCAGCTGATCAATGATTCTCTTTCTTTGATGTTTCTATCTCTCACTGCCTCTCCTTTCTTCTCTGAAATCAATAAAAATACATTTTAAAAAATGATTTTACTTCTTGTTCTCTAGCCTTTAATATTCTTATTCCTAAAGCTGGACGCTCTCACATTTAATTCTGCTTCATGTCTAATGAATTCTCCAAGATTAGCTTTGAAATGGGTTTCCTTCAAGAAATCTTCCCTGAATAACCATAGTCCTATTTTATTAATTTTGACCTAGCATTCCTATGTTCAATTTATACTCTGCACTGCTTCAAAATACATTTATTTAAAAATATGCTATTCTGCACTGTGAATTTCACTTCTATAAAGTTGTTATCCCAAACTAGAGTCAAAATATGGTAGCATGTTTTGTTTTCCACGTGACCTGATTATTATTTATTCTTTTATTTATCCAGCAAATGTTTATTACCTAATTACTGTATATCAGGACCATTGCTAACTTCTGAGTCCAAACATGAACAGTAAAGTGTTCCAGTTTGGGTGAAAACCTAAATTCTAGCTTATTTAATGAAGTATTATGTGACTATGGAAGTTCACATAAAGTTTATGAAAGAAAGAGCCTCATCTTAATCTTTATGTGATGACTCTAGGAATTTCTGGGAAGGAGGAAACAAGATAAAAAATATTACTAATAACTATAATAATAAAAGTGTAATATGCTAATTAGACCAGATGTCCTTCCGGGTGACCTTCTGGACGAAGCCAGGCTGCAAGGGAAGCCTGGGTCCGGATACCAGAGGGAAGCCGGTGCCAGTAGCTGGGGGAAGGAAGGCCTACTCTTGCATGAATTTCATGCATCAGGCCTCTAGTAAATTAATTAAAAAATGTATTGCAGGTAAGAATATAAACATGGTTCTTGAAAACCTTGACTTCTATCATTTAACACAATAATTTTCTGTCATGGGAAGCTATGCTGAATGTAAGTTCATTTCAAAAATTTTATTACTCTAAATAAATGTTATGCTAAGTATTGGATATTAAGAGAATTATTTATAATTTATCTGGTAGTTTCAGAAACTAAGTATGATAACCTTTCGTAGGTCACAGAATTTAGACAAGTAATCACCCACAATGACCTCAATCTTTCAAGGACATTTATTATCCTCAACCTTTCAACAACATTCCTGACTATTAATCACTTCATTAAACTCTCTCTTGTTCCAAGGCACAATGTTTTTGGTTCCTCTCTTACTTCCCTGGCTACTTAGTGTATTTTTTCCACTCATTGTTCCTTGTGAATATGGGGGATTTCCATATTTTTGTACTTGCTCATTGTTTTCCTCTCCATATTCTCACCCATGTATCTTCTAGAGCAGAGGGTACTATTCATTTTTCCAACTCATCCTCAAGAGGTGAAAAACTGTTTCACTTAACTGGTGAGAATTTGAGGTATAGATTGGGGCATTCTATGTGCTGCTTTCTCTCTTGACTGCCCACTGCAGTCTGTAAGGGATGAGGAACACTTGGAGGACTAGACCTTTAGGGCAGATAGCCATCCTTGCACATGTCTACCTCTGCCTCCTCTGAGATTAGAAAGGAATGGACAAGTTAACCCAACATCTACTTTTCAGATCCAACCACCCAAGGCTTCTGTGACCTTTATCTTCTTCATTATCTCGATTCCTGCTAATGCTGTCTTCAATTGGAGGAGGCCTTTGTCTCTCTTCCTTTTGCTCTGTGTGGAAGACTAATGAGGCCAAATTAGGACCTGATTCCTAGACTAGAAATAACTTAATACTGATATGCATCTGCTATTATTACTATATTATTGAAAAAATATTTAGGACAAAAAAAGGTTACCTTAAAAATTCAGAGTTTCAGTTCCATAGTCTTTTTAGTCTGTATGGATGGATAGAGTTGTTTTTATTAAATAATTTGATCCTTACATTATTTCTTCCCCTTTAATTTTTTTTGTGACTAGAAGGCTAACTTTGAAAGTAGTTAAGTCTCATATGAGCTACAGAGTATAAATATATGGGGGTTTTGGCTTAAATATTAGTTATAGATATTTAAGTTGATGGCCTCATCTTGCAAAATATATTAATATGGTCAAAGTTCTCTAGAAATATAATAGATCCAGTTGGTGTGTGTGCGTGTGTGTATGTATGTGTGTGTGTGTCCAAAATCTACTGAGTGGTGTAGTAGGCTGGAGGCTCAGGGAAGAACCAATATATAGATCAAGTACAAAACCAGTCTGCTGAAAAAGATTCCTTTTTATTGGGGGAGATCACTCTTTGTTCTATAAGTTTTCAACTTATTGAATTAGTCCCATAGTATTATATAGGGCAATCTGCCATATTCAAAGTCACCGATTTAAATGTTAATTTACATTTAAATTCTGTGAGAATTGTACTTAAATATTATTCTTACAGAAACATCTAAAATATTTTTTGACCAAATATCTGGGCACTGTGGCCTAGCTAAGTGCACACATAAAATTAATCATCACAGAAGCCAAGAGTTTCCATTTTTATCTTACTTTAGAATATTGTCAACAATAAAAATCAAACTTAAAAAAGAAAAGTTAAGGAGGGAACTATCCAAGGCTCACCTTTTAAATTCACAAGACTTAACCGTGGATTCATGAGTCACAATCCTCCTATCAGTGCCACCCCATCACAAACACCATATACTCTAACTTTGGCTCTGTATTATTCACTAAAGTGTTCTTAATTCTGGCTAATAAAAAATAATGATTTAAGTGTTCATTGATGGATGAATGGATAACAAAATGTTGATGTGTGCATATATAGTATATATTACTAGTATATATGATTAAATTTTTTTCATCTATGAAAAAGAATGAAATCATGCCATTTGTGACAACATAATGGTCTTTGAAGGTATTATGTCAAGTAAAACAAGTCAGAGAAAGTCAAATATTATATGTGGAAACTAAAAGAAAACAAATAAAGATGAACTCATAGATACAGAGAACACATCGGTGGTTGCTGGAGGCAAGGGAGGTGAAATGCCAGTCAACCTGCCTCCAACTGCCTCTGCCTCAGCCCCACCACCATGGCTTTATTTGGAAAGTATCCCAGTATAATTAGCATATTACCCTTTTATTTGTATAGATTATATCATAAAAGTATTCAATCGATAAGTCGTACACCTAAAACTTATATGTTATATGTCAATTATATCTCAATAAACTACAACGACAATAAACAATATATATATTGAGTGGTATTATATTCCATGAACTATTCCAAGTACTGGCTATAGTTCATTTTTGTGGAGTTTACATTCATGCTGAGGACTACAAATAACAATAAATAAATAAACAAACAAACAAATAAATAAGTAAAGTAATTCTCTCAATTATTCTCAATTCCAATACCCTGATTTATGTTTCTTCATAGTAGCTATCGATACTTTATTTATTTAAAAAATATTACTTTCTTTACATCAGACTTCCCTTTAAAAAAAATAATTTTAGCCCAGACAGCATGCCTCAGTGATTGAGCATCAACCTATGAACCAGTCAGGGCACATGCCCAGGTTGCGGGCTAGATCACCAGTGTGGGGCTTGCAGGAGGCAGTGGATCACTGATTGTTTATCATCATTGATGTTTCTCTCTCTCCCTCTCCCTTCCTTTCTAAAATCAATAAAAATATATATATATTTTAAAGTAATTCTATATTGTATTCCACTACATTATAATTATATTTAACTGAGAAGTATCATTTTACAGTCTTTGCTATAAATATAAAAATAAAGACAACAATGTAACACACATTTTTCTTCAAGGCAATTCCTCTGTTTGTGTTGTCAGCAGTCAGAGAAGGGGGAGGACAAGCTTATCGGTGCCTCCATGGAGTTTCCCGAGCTCTAGCAGAGATGTTTTCTGTAATTGGTTTTCCACATTTGCCAGGAGTCTGTTTCTTCTTAACATTCAACATGTTTAACAGCAGTCTTGTAACAGTTCCAAAAATGATAAAACCGGTCCTAAGCATAAAAATGATACACACACACTTGTTTTTTCATCGTGGCTTTGATTTTGTTAAGTTTTCTAAAATAATTTTTTATGTCAAGTTCATGAGGTAGAAATAAAAGTTTTCTTTTTACAGTAATTAAACCCACTAAAGAAACGCAGTCAGTGACTTGTGCAGAGAGTGAGAATTACCTGCACAGGGGCCAGCCCGGGAGAATGTGGCCATGTCCACGTCCAAGACTAACTGCTGAGAAGTGGGAGGTTTGGTTAACTTCACTGCTGTATCCTCAGGGTGTATGCTTCAATATAGTATCTGTAAGGCTGTTCTTAATTTGGTGAAATCCATGTCTCACATTGTCAAACATTAACAAGAAAAAGCAATGCTAGCTTATATTTTATTCAGTCCTCCCACCACTCCTAAAATGGTGGGTAAAAGTGTCCAAACAATCAATTTCTCTGCTGAAATATAGTTAAATACTCGGCATATGAAAACATTTAGACTTCCTTTTAAATTATTACTTATTTTAAATATTATTAATATTATTTTTAATATTATAATTTTATGATGACTAAAGCATCTTTTTTCTTTAAAGAATTTTTTTTATTTTTCTATTATAGTTGACATACAATATTATATTAGTTTTAGTTGTACAACACAGTGGTTAGACATTGTATAACTTACTAAGTAATCACCCTGATCAATCTAGTACCCATCTGACACCCTACATAGTTATTAGAATATTATTGACTCTATTCCCTATGCTGTACTTTATATTCCCATTACTATTCTGTAATTTCTTAACCCTTTTACCTTTTTCATCCAGTCCCCTAACTCCCCTCTCATCTTAAAGAAGACCCTTTATAATTTCTTGTAATACATGTTTGGTGGTGATAAACTTCTTTAGTTTCTTCTTGCCTGGGAAACTCTTTATCTGACCTTCAATTCTAAATGATAGCTTTATTGGGTAGAGTAATCTTGGTTGGAGGTCCTTGTTATTCATCACTTTGAGTATTTCTTGCTACTCCCTTCTGGCCTGAAAAGTTTCTGTTGAGAAACCAGCTAATTATCACATGGGTATTCCCTTGTAGGTAACTAATTGCTTGCCCTTGCTACTTTTAATATTCTCTCTTTGTCTTCAACCTTTGCCATTTTAATTAAGATATGGCCTGGTGTGGGCCTCTTTGTGTTTATCTTGTTTGGGACCCTCTACACTTTCTGGTCTTGTATGTTTATTTCCTTTATTAGGTTAGGGAAATTTCCCATAATTATTTTTTCATATAGGTTTTCAATTTCTTGCTCTCTCTCTTCTCCTCATATGTCTCTGGTGCCTTTTGAGCTGCTGCCCTAGTTTTGGAACTCAGAATGAATGAGTCCAAATAAGTTTGCGTGGCTCCTTTAAGAGAAACATGTAGAACTACAGATAACTTCTGTCTCACTCAGCCTCAGTCCCTGTTGGTTTTCACAAGTTATGGCTCCCCTATGATGCTTGAAGTTGTTCTCAAGGCTCCTTACACTATTGTCATTTTTTGGATTTTTTTTTTCCTTTTTGTCATTATGATTGAGAGTTTTCTGATTCCTTGTATTCAAAATCTCTGATTTAATCCTCTGCTTCATCTATTTCACTGTTGAGTCCCTAAATGTATTCTTCATTTTAGTTAGTATATTCTTCATTTCTGACTGATTCTTTTTTATATTTTCTATCTCCATTTTTATATTTCCTATCTCTTTGTTGAGATTCTTACTAGTTCACTGAGCATACTTATAATCAGTGTTTTGAATTCTAAATATAGTAGATTGATTATCTCCATTTTGTTTATCTTTTTCTCTGAAGTTTTGTTGTGTTCCTTCATTTAGGATATGTTTCTTTGTCTCCTCATTTTTTTCTGCCTCCTTGTATTTGTTTCTATGTATTAGGTATAGCTGCTACATCTCTCAGGCTTGGTAGAGTGGCCTAATGTAGGGGTATGGTCTAGTGACATAACCTCTCTGTTCAACTGAGCTGGGCACTCCAGCTGTTGGCCCTGTGTAGATCTTCCTGTTGTAGTTGAGCCTTGATTACTGTTGGCACCTTACTGGAAGAGATTTACCCCAAAGCTAATTGGTTGCAGAGACTGTCTGCCACCATTGTGGAGGATCAGTTGTGCAGGAGCTGACCTTACAGAGCAGGACTTACTTCATCAGGACTCTGGTGCCTGTTGAGTCCACCGCTTGAATTTCTCCCCTGTGTAAGGAGGTTGGATTGTGCTTCAACATGTCCTGAATCTGTCCACTGGGTGGATTGACTCTCAGTCCTCCCAAAAGATGCAGGCCAAGTTCAGCCACCACCTGTGCCGCCCTGTCTGGGTCTACACAGCATGAGCTACACCGTGATCTGCAATGGCTGCTATTTGTGCTGGGCCTGGTGATGCCTGAAAAGGCCAAGCTGTGAACCAAGGCCAACTGCCACTAGTGCCAAGTTTGGTACCACTTAGCAAGAGATATTGGGGCATATGAAGGCCTGATGCTGCTTGTTTGAGGGATTTTAGAAAAGTCCAAAGCATGAGCCAAAACATGCCATTTATATAAAAAAGCCACTGGAAATAGCATGGATTGGCTATAAGTGGGAGGGGGGCCGCGGCTTTTGGGAATCACCAGGACATGACTAATAGTCAGGTTGATGGAACAGTGTTGGGGGAGGGCTCATCCAAAGAACGATGGTTTCTGCCAGCACTTCTGTTCGGGATAAAGCTGCCCATTCAGCTCTTGCCCTGATGCCAGACAGCTCAGTTTCTCCCTATAAGTCCCTGTTACCTTTTGAGCTGCTGCCCTAGTTTTGGAACTCAGAATGAATGAGTCCAAATAGTTGTGTGGCCCCTTGAAGAGAAACACATGGAACTACAGCTAACCTCTGTCTCAGTCAGCCTTAGTCCCTGTTGATTTTCACAGAAGTTATGGAAACTCCTGTTCCTGGCACTGGAAAGTTGGACTGGGGGCCCTGGTATGGGGCTGTGATCTGTCATCCTCAGGATGTCTTCTGCAGCCAAAATGTCCCTCTCTATTTTTATTCCCTACACATATATAGGAATCAGCTCTGGGTCTCCACCCCTCCTACCAGTCTGGACCTAGATTTTTTTTTTATATCCTTAGTTGTAGGAACTCCATTCAACTAGATTTCAAGTGGATCTGGATGATGGTTGTTCTATAGTTTAGCTGAAATTTTTATGTAGTTGTGGGAGGATTACCTATGCCATCAACTTGACTGGTACCACGGAGAACAATCTAAACAGAGTGGTTAGGGGAGCCTCTCTGTGAAGTGATGCTTCTGTTTCCCCATGAACCTAAAGAAGGGTGGGAGAAAAAAGAAGCATCAGAGTAAACTAGGTATATGTTTGAGAGAAACGTATTCTATTCAGAGGGACCAGCAATTGAGAAGTCCTGCTATGATACTCACGTTGTGTTCAAGGGGTAACAAAGGCCAATGTGGAAAGAGCTGAATGAAAGGTAGAGGAGAGGTAAGAAATAAGGCGGGATATAGCCAGGAGCAGGTTGTGCTTGGGAACTTCAGGGATCCAAATGATATAGTTAAACACATTGCTATGGAGATTTTAATAGTGAGTAGAGAGAAAAGTAACTTTGGATCTCCCTTTATAGGACAAAGTTTTCAAATGTAAATGCATAGCTGGGCGGGCTACACAGGAAAATGTGTGAGGCATGTTGGTGGAAACTTTGGTGACCTGGAGAATAAGTTATCATTATGAAGGGAATTCAGCTTACAAATTATTAAGTTGAGACTTCTGATAAAATGGCTTGGATTATTGATCATTATGTGCATTAGGAAAAGGAAAAGGAATAAACATTTATTACATCTCTTCTCTATCCTAGGCATTCTATTGTAGAAAGAGCATTCACAAATATTATCTCAATAAATCCTCACAAATATACCATAGGTACTTTTCCAAGAAGAATATAGCCATCTCAGAAGGTAGTTTCTAACTTGCACATTAGCAGCAGCCATGGCAATAAGTTGGAGGGCTGGATCATAGATCAGTAAAATGGTATGTTTAAATGGGACGCATCCACTTTTGCCAGAGTCACCATAGTTTGGTAGGTGTCATTTACCAGAGACAGACCATTATGTGTAAGTTTAAAAATTGTTTCCCAAGAACTAGTTAAATATTCCTAACTCCTCACATGTACCAAGGTTATAAAATAATTGAGAGTAAGAGGGTTGTGGTTTTTTTGTTGTTGGTTATTGTTTTTTTTGTTTTGTTTTTAATAAGGATGCCTGGAGGGTGGGGGGAGAAAGGCTTCTGTAGGATAAACTCAATTAACATTTATTTCCTGAGTTCCATTTGGAAAATATCACAAGCCAGAGCTAGCTGAAGGAATGCAGAAGCTAAGTAGAAGTTGGTGCTGCATTATTGTCAGGTTGCAGAAAATGGTGGGTTGACCAGTTGTAGTTCTATAAATTAGCACAGTATCATAGGTTATACTGGGTCTTGTACAAAGAAGAAGAAACATAAATATATCAGATATATACTGACTCTAGCAGAACTACAAAGTGAGCTGATAGTATATCACTTATATCAAGAGAATTTCAATAAGATGGTCCCAGCAAAGGGTGATCTCTGAAGAACATACGAAATGTTTCATATAGGGAAGTCAGTTTAGACATTAGCCCGGATCAGAGCTTGATAACAGTACATGGCATTAGCCTCTAAGTAAGAACTTCACTGCCCCTTTAAAAGCCTTCCTTTCTATTCCCCAATTTGGAAAATTATAAACTGCTCTCATGATAATGACGTTGATGGGTAGAACACACAAAGCTTTGTGTGTGTGTTTTTAGTCAGTAATAACTTCAAGAAATGTTAATGGTCACCTAAGCATCTCTGGATCCAACCAGTACAATATAATTCTTTCATACATAACTTATCTTTGCCTGGAGGTAAAAATTCTCCTGCACTCTTTCATAGACATATATTTTTTTAAGCCAGAAGTTGACAATTGTTTTTTTTCTGTAAAGTACTAAATAATAACTTTGCAAACCAGATGGTCTCTGCCACAGCTTTTCACTCTGCCAGTTTGTGGAATGAATGCCTTAAGAGACAATACCTAAATGAATGGGAGTGGCTAGGTTCCAACAAAGCTTTATTTACAAAAACAGGCAGCAACAGTTGGATTTGTCATATGAACCACAGTTTTCCAATGCCTGCCCTAAGTGGTGGAAACAACTATATTTCTCAATGTTATGAGTACTCTCATCATGTTAACCTTGAAACAGTGAGTGTTCCAATTGCTGGGACAACCACAAGCCACTACTCTTATCTAGCAGTAACTGAAGGCTTAACTCTATTTATCTAAACTGCATTTTTAGCCTCACTATTTCAAGTGCAAGATTTCAAACTTTCTAGAATTACTGTATTTATTGTGCCTTTTCTCTATAATATTCTGCTGATTTGTGCTGTTTTCTATGATTTCATTTACTTTATTTATTTATTTATTTTTTACTAACTAAACTTTATAGTGTTCCCTCCTCCAACAAAATATATTTCCATTTGAACCAGAAATGCACAGCTAGATCAATGGACATTTAGATTTCTAATGTAAACAATCCTATTTGATCATTTAATAGTCAAATATAATATCTCAATGCATGTTTCTATGATCTGGTAAGTAGAAGAACATCTGGAAAAGATTACTGTATCCAGTAAAATCTTTTTATGTCTGAAGATGAGAAGTTTCACTTCATGCACTTTGTCACATTTAATAAACTCTCTAAAATCAAAGAAATAAACAGTAGTTGTACCAGTGGTTTAAAAAAATAAGCATAAGAAATAAATTTAATTCTTGTTTTTATAACATTGTTTGTCTTAGTTTTATTAGTTTATTAAATATTGGGTGTAAAAATCTAGTGGGACATTTGATTTTTTTATTTTTAGGGTGTGGCTCAAACTAGATCAATGTATCACATATTTCGGTGGATGTAAGAGTAAAATTATCTAAGAAATATAGCAAACAGGTTAAGGTAATTAGTGAACCAATCACTGATATAATATGTAAGTAGATTATCAGAGAAGGTTATTTCCTCAGAAAGTAAATTTATAATATGTCACTACGTAGTAACTTATCCTTGATTTTAGAGAGATAAAAATAAGTAATAATACAGCAAGTATAATGAGTGAACAATTTATTTATTTGTTTGTTTAAAGAGGGTAGAATACTACTATTTGTAATACTATAAACAATAAAATAAAATAAAAAATAAAGAGGGGAGAGCCTATCAGGCTGTTAGTGTTATAGTTTTTATTGTTATTGTTTTGTAATTACTAACTTTTAAGTTAGAGTGAAAATGCCTTTATTTAATTCTTATAAATAGATATTAGATTTAAAGTTCACATTCTGAGAGAACTTCATAAGAGAGAATTTTTTTTTTTGTAGTACTGTGGCAGGCTAAAAGAAAAAAAATTGGTTCCCTCCATAAAACAGTTAAAAATTCTATAAAATATAGCAAACAATTTTTCAGAAGCACAGCTGAGTGCATATGAAAGGAAAGGAAACTACTCAGGGTCCAAAATGGAAGAAAAATCAGTGAACCAGAATCATCAACAGAACTGAAACTGTATCTGGCTCAAGGGCATTTCATAAATCCCGGAAACCAAGAACCTCAGACTATAAAAGTCACTTAGAATTTTATTTTTTTTTTAATATTTTGGGGCTATGCAAAGAGGACAAAGAATTGAAGTCCCATACAAACCTGGTACCTTTGCTAGACTACAGCTACAGTGACAGGAAGATTGAATAAAAATATATTGCCCTAAAAATTGGGAGGGGGTGTTCTATTTATTGTGCTAAGGAGGTGACAAGGAAACAAGAGTGTGTTGATCTGCAACATTAAAAAAAGAAAGTTCCTAAGAATTAAATTCTATAGTACTGGTCTTCTGCACGTCTGAGGTATTCATTTGTATTACTTGCAAATTACATAAAATGAGAAGAAGAAAAAAAGGATAAATTGCAGTGTTCACAATTGGTAGCCTCCAGAGATATACAGCAGAGGTAAAAGTGAATTACCGTGGGGCACCATGTATGAGAATCATCAGAAGCAACAGAAAGTATAATTAAACTTATAAGAATATCATATAATTAGAAATATCAGAAAAGAGAATAAAATATGTATCAAAAAATACAGAAAAAAGAAACTACAACCTGGCTGGCATAGCTCAGTGGTTAAGCATTTTGATTCCTGAACCAAGAAGTCACAGTTTGATTACTGGTCAGGATTCATACCTGAGTTGCAGGCTTAATCCCCTGTAGGGGGCATGCAGGAGGCAGCCTATAGATAATTCTCTGCCATCACTGATGTTTCTCTCTCTCCCTCTCCCTTCCTCTCTGAAATAATTACAGTGTCACTAAAAATATTTATAAGCATTTCCTTTAAAGTCAAAAGTAGGGGAGTGAGGTCTGTTGTCACTATCTGGGACTGAAAGTGAACACAAAAATAAAGGTGGTTCAAAAAGGAGAATAAAGATTATAAGTAAAGAAAAATTATATTCATCTACAGATTGTTATTCACATGAAAGTTTCAAAGCAATCTAGAAAGAATATTGTAAAAATAGAAATATAGCAAGGCAGGTATATTTTTTAAAAATCACTTACAAAATTAACAAAAATATAAAATATCTAGTTATAGCCCTAGCTGGTTTGGTTCAGTGGATAGAGCGTCGGCCTGCAAACTGAAAGGTCCAGGTTTGATTCCAGTCAAGGGTACATGTCCGGATTGTGGGCTCAATCTCTAGTGGAGGGCTTGCTGGAGGCAGCTGATCAATGATTCTCTCTCATTATTGATGCTTCTATCTCTCCTTCTTCCTTCCTCTCTGAAGTCAATAAAAGTATATTTAAATATATATATATATAATATCTAGTTATAAATGCAAGTGATCCTTGAGATCTGTATGGAAAAATTAGCATTTTACTTATAGTCATTAATATACCTTTAAAGAGAAGATATAACACATTAGTGGGTAGCAGAACTCATTATCTTAAAGATGAAAATTATTTCCTAATTGTAATATATAACATAATCATGAGTTGGTTTTCCATGACCTTCACAAACTAAATTTTTAAAAAAATTTGTTACATTGAGATTAAAAACTTATGTTCATAGAATGTTACAAATGCAACATTCTGTATATAAAGAAGAAAAAACATTGCATTGCCTGTAGCTGAAAGATTAGTGCAGGGACTGTATGAAAACCATTTTCAAATTAATAACATAAAGACAAAATCTAGGGGAAATGTGGGCAAAAGATATATTTTGATGGAAGAGATAACCCCAGGTCCCCAAAGTATTATGAAAAGATTATTAATTGTACTACTAACAAAGGAATCCAAAATGAAAACATAATCACATATAATTTTATACCAAAATACCAGTCTAATGATTCAAAAAGGTGGATAAAGGAACACTGCACTGCTGACAGGACTATATTTGACATAGCTTATTTTGAGAGACTATAAAGGACCCAGTAAATAAAAAATCAATAGAGACTATGAAGTTACATTTCCTTCTTTTTTAAAAAAATATATTTTATTGATTTTTTACAGAGAGGAAGGGAGAGAGATAGAGAGCTAGAAACATTGATGAGAGAGGAACATCGACCAGCTGCCTTTTGCACACCCTGTACCGGGGATGTGTCCACAACCAACATACATATCCCTGGCGGGAATCGAACCTGGGACCTTTCAGTCCACAGACCAACGCTCTACCACTGAGCCAAACCGGTTTCAGCTGAAGTTACATTTCTAAGTATATAGTTTGGCATAGGTATTTTCAAGGGGGTGTACCACAAGAATTTTTAAAACATGCAACACCTGACTATTAAGTTGAGTACATTGACTTCTCTTCCCTTGTTATGTAAAAACAAACAAACAAAAAATAACAACACAGCAATGGTTGTCTGGTGTGAATGAATCAAAATTATACCTATTTTTTCTTCAGATTGGCAAAAAATATAATATGTTTTTTGGTGTGCCACAGAATTTTAGTAATTAATTTATGTGTGCTGTGAGATGAAAAAGGTTGAAAACCACTGGTTTAGAGACACTATTTGCACAAGGAGAGATGCACAGCAGCAATATTATAATAACCATAAGCATAGCATATTTGTACTATATAATACTATATAGCAGAGCAAATAAATGACCTACTGCTGTATATACTAGCATTAATGAATTTCACAAACTATCCATATATTAAAAGCATAAGCAGCCATTGCGGTGGAATGACCAGAATGACCGGTTGCTCTGATGCTCACGGCAGGAGCTGCCCCTTGGTGGTCAGCGCACTGCCACAGGGGAAGCACTGCTCAGCCAGAAGCCGGCCCATGGCTGGCAAGTGCAGGAGTGGTGGTGGGAGCTTCTCCTGCCTCTGTGGCAGCACTAAGGAAGGAGTAGTGAGTGAGCGGTAAGGAGCACCAAGAACGTGGGCAGTAAAAAGTGAGGGGTCCTGGATTCTGAGAGGGATATCCAACTGCCAGCTTAGGCCTTTTCCCCAGAGGGAGTGGGCCTAAGTAAGCAGGCTGACATCCCCCAAGGAGTCTTGGACTGTAAGAGGGCACAGGCTGGACTGAGGGCCTCCTCACTACCCCCAGTGCAAGAATTTTGTGCACTGGGCCTCTAGTGTTGAAAAAAACAACAAAACATCACTACTTAGAAATAGTAAGAGAATAAAGTGTGCTTGAGAATCACAAATAAAAATTTTAGGTTGGCTTTTCCTTCTGAAGGAGAAAGAAGTACACATTATACTTAAACTGGTTGGTGTGTGTAATATATTGCTTATATGTCTTCTCCTGTCTGATTTCAGAGTAAAATGTGTAAAGAAATGAGAAAAAACTGCTTAAATATTTTAATCTCCTTTTCTTTATTTTAATATGGTCTACAAGTCTAGGACAATTTATTTATCTCCAGAAAAATCCTGGCTGACCTTTTGGAGTAGTTACTCTACTACATGGATGTTCATATATCTCTGTCTTTACTTTCTAATTCTTATGTTGTTTAATTCACAATACTTATTAAGAAAATAGTATGAAAGAAAAAGTATAGAATTTGCTTTACAATAAAATAAACAACACTATTAAAAATCTCTCAATTATATTCATGAAGTTTCAAAAAGAGTTTGCTATCAAGAAAATTCTGAGCTCTCAGCTCTGGAAACAACTTGAAATTTCATACCCATTACCCATGCTATGTTCTGTACCTCCTTAAATAATATATCCTACCCCCAGCCCCACACCATATAAACCAAATTCATGTTACTCATATTTAAAAGTTCATTTCAAAGCTTACTTTCTTTTAAGGGCCTTTCATTACCATCACATTGCTCCCAATTCTTTTTCTTTCTTCCCAATTTCAATGACAGTTGTTGTCTGTAGTACTGATGTGATATATGCATGTATAGCAATTACATTATGACTTTCTGAAGGGCAAGAATGATTTACTTCTTTTATTTCTATTAACACCAGGAGGGTTGTCAACTCATAACTAATACTCAACATGTATGTTGATTGATTAAACACCTACATGTAAATTACTACAAATAAATACAATTCATGAATTTTCTATTGTAGTTGCTCTTATTTCATCATTAGTCAAGGTTTGGCTTATTTCCTAATAGTTTTCCATTTTCCCTCTTATCCCACATATACTTTATAAAATGTGTCCTGTATATATTTGTTTTCTCTCTCTCTCTCTCTCTCTCTCTCTCTCTCTCTCTCTCTCTCTCTCTCCATATATATTTTTTCATATACTTATATATATGTATACAAAGCACATATGCAGATTCTCTCTCTATATAACATATATCAGATATGAAATACACATGACACACCATTGGTTTGACAACTTAAAGTCACACTTAAGTCACACTATTACTACTGCATTGGTTATCATTAATTTTTGTTTTGGAGAATTAAATAAACCAAGGTTTGGCAAACCTGACCCATAATTTGTTGTTGTAAATAAAGTTAATTGGAACACAGCCATATCCATTTATGTACATATTCCTATAGTTGCTTTTCCCCTAAAAGGAAAATGGAGTAGTTGCACCAGGAAGCACATGGCACACAAAGCCTACAATATTTACCATGCCCCTTAACAAAGTGTTTGCTGACACCCGATACAAAATAAATAAAAAAGCAATGCTTTTTGTTTGCATAGTTCTTGAGACCCAGCTGTCATAAATGGGTTGATATTCTTCTTTTTGACTTCTCCCTTTACTGACTTATAAGAGGAGTCTGACACTAGTCACACTTACCCGGAGACATTATTTGCAAATCATCCTTTTGTTGTTCATTCTATTTAGTTTGAGATATACTGGTCTTAAAAAATGTAGAAAATGTTATAAGATCTCAGAAGGTGTAGAAGTTGAGCTTAATCTAGAATTATTTTTTTCAAAGTTCCTTTGATTATGCAAGGTCTAATTAGCGATCTAAATCATAACATGAAGAATGTGTTTGGTTTGCAAAATAAAATCAAGTGAATGATTTATGTTCCCTGCAGCTGCTACTTCTCATTTTTAAAGAAGCAGGTCTATTCCAGCTGTGGATATGAGCAGCTCTGCTTCATTGATAGTGGAGATGCTTCATACTTATCAATACAGATGCCAAAAATCAAAGCTTTTAAGCTATTTATTTATTTATTTATTTATTTATTTATTTTTATTTATTTATTTATTTTTTATTATTTTATTTTATTTTATTGATTTTGTACAGAGAGGAAGGGAGAGAGATAGAGAGTTAGAAACATAGATGAGAGAGAGTCATCGATCAGTTGCCTCTTGCACACCCGCTACTGGGGATATGCCCGCAACCAAGGTACATGCCCTTGACCTGAATCGAACCCGGGTCCCTTCAGTCCCCAAGTCGACGCTCTATCCATTGAGCTAAACCGGTCCCGGCTATTTATTTTTTTTTAAAGAGGCTAGTATTTTGGAACTGAAATTTGACTACAATTTAGTGTACAGTTGTTTAGCAAGCCTGTGAAAATAGAGTGATATACACTATTTCATAGTAATATATTAATTTCAAGAGGTTCATTCTATTAACTTAAGATTTGAATTTATTTATCCCGAACTGACATGGTAAATTACTAATTAATAACAAATTTTAAAAATATAACATTGAAGAATAATATTTTTATTCCTTTATAACATAACCTTAAGAACTTAAAAAAAATAGAATATACCTATTTTTAAAGAGACAACTGATCTCTTGTTAATTAACAAACAAATTAACTCATTTGACATTCTCAGAATGTGTTTCTTTGACCTTATCACATTCAAGCATACATCTATGCAATATCTAAAGTATGGGTTTTGACTCAGTCTTATTGTCAGTGTTTGTTTTGCTTAATAAATCTGTGGCAATTAATCATGTTCTTATTTTTCTGGTTTTATCAACCATTTCGTTGTATTAGTATGTCACTCACTATGGAATATAACACAAACAGTGATATTAAACAATCCCAGAATTATAAGAACATGGCTTCTTGCCAAGCAAAAACAATATATAAGAACTACATGTAATGAAAAGTAAGTGGAATCCCACAGTAGCTTGGATAGTAAATGTAATATATCCCTGCTTACTGAGTAAGACTGTGAAGTCACTCTCATTAACCTTTCCTGTATGCTGAGACTTTACTGGAAAACTGGGATTTTAGCCAAAATTATTTTTCATACATTGACACAATGTATGAAAAAAGAACATTTTGCATTTTTATTATGATATATTTACTAATTTGCACCGCATGTATCTAAATTTCTACTTTTACTGTGATATGGGTACATTTAAGGATCTCACAAATTGGTTCTGAAAAGGACAAAAGAATAAAATAACAAAGTCACTATAGTTACATGTAATATTATTGGAAAGTCCAAGAGATTTGGAATTTGTACATTAACATAACATTTTTATTTGTGCATGCGGCAATTACTGTTGAGCTGACATATTCATTTAAAACTTAATTTAAGAAAGAATATTCATGTGGCATGTCTTATAATGCCATTAGCACCTGTTGAGGAAATATTCCTGAGCTTTTCTCAGTATCTGAGTCATGCAGGATGAGTTGTGTATATGAATAAAGGAAAAATAAAATAAATTTGATGATGGTATCTAGGAGTAGGGAAAATTCAATAATATTAATTTATATTTCATAAAGCGTATTTCTATAGGGCTGAGGGGGAGAATATATCCTGCTTGTGGAAGAAAGTGGTAGAAGGTGGCCCACATTTCACAGAGTAGGTGACATTTAATCTGAAATAATTAAATAATAAATGAAATAATTTAATAAAAATAGTTTATTCCATTAAAAATGGATTAAGAAAGCTCTTCCATAATATAGAGCCAAATCACTAAGATGGGTCAAAAACCACCGAGAAGGACCCTATCAGATCACTGTAGCATTTATGTGTAGCCATTGCCATGAGTATCTGCAAGAAAGCAAACACTTGTTAATAAGACATAAACTTCAAGCTGCTCAGATTCTATGCAAACAAAAATGTGAATAGGCAATTAAAGTAAGCATTTAAAAAATAAATGCAAGCAAAATGCTGCCTGATTTGGTAAGTCCATTTATTGTGTTTATGAAGCATTTACTATGCTTAGAGTATTGAACAAAACATTCTGATCATTGGCCTAAGGAATTTATACTTATATATAGACATCGATAAAGCTCTGATTCTAGTTGTATGTGTGTGTGTGTGTGTATATATATATATATATATATACACACACACACACACACATGTGTGTGTATATAAACATAAATAAAATGTAAAGTTATCTCCTTTGAAAAATAATACAAACGTGAGTATCAGTTATTATGGTTCAGCTTCAAGACTGAAAAAATAAGTCATTGTAAATATTAAATTCATATTATGCTCATGAATCCTTACACTCATACAAGCCCTCTAATTAATACCTCTAGTTTGCTTACTGTTAGGGAGTTTTTCTCAATGTGACATTTAGGTTTTAAATATTTTTGGGGATTACTAAGTCCCTTTATTAAGAGACTAGGAGCCCAGTGGGTGATTTGAAATCATGTGGCGCTGTACACCCTTGAGTCGTGGTCCCGCCCTGCCTCCCTCTCTGGCCCTTGAAGCAGCCACAACCACTGTTGATCAGGCCCTCCCCCAGGGCAGGTGCTCAGAGGCCCCTGCCGCCCCATCCCCGATGCTGCTCATGCAACCTCCTCCTGTCTGGTCGAGTTAATTGGCATATTTCTCTAATATATATATATATATATATATATATATATATATATATATATATATATGAATGGAATAGGTAGACAGACAGAAATCTCTATGTTACTGTCTTTTTTTTTTTCTTTAAAATGTGTGTAGGGCTGGTGATACAACTTTCAATAATACATTTTATTCTATTCTTCTTTCATAAGTAAAATCTGGATACTTATCATGAGGTAAATGCAGCCTGCACTGGAAAGTTGGACATATTTAAGTAAGGTAACATTTTAAATTTTTATGAAACATTTATCAGTAATATGTATGATATCTATCTAGCTCAATAACATATATGTGAAATTCTGAAAAAATTAAATACAATGCAAGCATAAACACATAACCTCTTTTAGGATGAAACACTTTATTTCCCTTAAAAGCACAGACAGTTCAAAATGAATCTGTTAAGAATCATAACATCTTTTGAAAAATGTATCTTATAAAGTATGACACACTTATTCCTTGATTCTTAACATCATGAATCTTCCCTGAGTTTCATTGTTTCTGCATTCTTATATAATATCAATGTGTGGGAATCTTATTCTCAAATGTTACAGAAACATCTTGCCATGTGGCCCAATGCAGCAGCATCCTATGTAGAGGTTAACAAGTGTGGAAGATATGTCATCCCACGCCAAGACCTTCATAGGAAATGTGGTTGGCTAGTGTGTCCTCCCCACTCACTCTGCACACACTTGCATTCAATCAGAAATCAAAAATCTTTTCTTAATTCTTTGTATTTCTTAAAAAAAATAGACAATTTCTTTTCTTTTATAAACATTTTTAATTAGAGTTTACATCCAATATTATTTTGTATAAGTTTCAGGTGTACAGCATAGTGGTTAGACAATCATATGCTTTACAGTGTTTCCCTGATATTTCCAGTATCCAAATGGCATCATAAGTAGTTATTATAATATCATTGAATATATTTCCTTTGCTATAATTTACATCCCCATGACTATTTTATAACTACCAACTTCCACTTCTCAATCTCTCCTTTTTTTTCTTTATCCAGATGACAGTTCATTAATAATCGTCTACTTATTAATATAAAAGCCTGATAGAGCAATGCATTCAAAAACTATTCCACTAACAGGACAGTAACTGATACATCTTGATTTGTTTTACTTATGGGAACAATAAAGGCAACATCTATATTGGATTTAAGTGGAAATACTGGGATGGTGTGATAGACTATCACAAGATGGAATCCTTGAAAATAAAGGAAGGGGATTTGTTAAAAACTTGGGTGATACTGAAAATTTCAAGCATTGATAGCTCTCAGTAACCTAGATATTCCACATTATAGAGATGTGAAATGTGAAGCTAATCATGCCTGAGCAACTGAAGACAGCTTTGCCTGACGGGAAACTTTATCTTTTCAAAAAAGTCTGCTTCCATATCTTTGTAATTTTTTTTACATTAATTTACTTTTGTTACTTGATTTTCAAAGTGATGACCATCCTCTCCAGCTCCTTTCATCACATTCATTCTGACAGTTTTTTTTTTATATACAAGACGTGAAGTTTCAGCCTGAACACCTGAGACATAGCTGCAAAGCAGCTGTTTCTTGTGAAATCTCCTCTTGTTTTCTGATGATTAAATATCAAAGTGAAAAGTTGCCTATTGCATCTCTAAGCAATATTCTAGTAACACCTTCTCAAGCACATGCACAGAATTATAGACTTCTGTTTCCATCAGGCTTTCAACTGACCTACTTTAGTGCTCACTGTCATCTCAACCAGGGTCACTGGTTCATAACACTTTTCTGTGACTACGGGGTCCCTCAGGGGAAAATGACTGCATCATTTTAAAATTGATGATAGCAAATAAGATTGCTAGAAATATTCCTTTTAGCAATAAAATATTTTCACTAAAGCTTTCATAATTCTTCTGCCCAGATAATCTTAAAAGAAATAATGGGAATCTTTTGAAAATAGAAGAGAAAGATCACATATTAAAAAGGGAATAACATTTTCCCATTAGGATAGACCAGACTACTATGCCGGGATAAAACCAAAGCCCAAAGTTTTATAGTCCACTGTAGGTCAGGTACTTTCCTTGGCAGGTGACAGCTTTATAGGATCTTTCTATCTTGTGTTGTTGGAATCTTAAGGACATGGAGCCTAAATTGACTACAGAAAGGAAGAGAGGAGAGAGAGGTCCCTCTACGTGTTACTGGTCAAAACAGTCACATGATTCAAACATAACTGCAGGGAACGTTGGGAAATGTCCCGTTGTGCAAGAGGAATTGGTTTGGGGAGAACATTAGACACTCTTAGACACAATGCTCAAAGTAGATAGCCGCTTTAAGTGAAGTCAAGTCCCCAGTCCAAATTAATTGATTGCCATGTGTAAGGCATTTACAAATTTAATGGTAGAATCAGCAAGAATAATCATAGTTAAGTCTTGAAAAAAAATAGAAGTGATGCCAAGAGAATTGAGGTAACAAATGATTTTTCAAATTTTGTTTGTAACATGGTGAAAAAGGCAAATTCTAAATGAATCCAACTGGAGAACATATAAATTCTCTGTAAAACTCTAGAAGGTATGATTAAACAGATGGTTTATGAACTCCCCCCCCCCAAGCAAGTGAAGATAGCTAGAAACAAACATGAATTCATTAATAAGTCAACATAGTTGGCATAATTATCAAATAAGTTCATGAACTAAGAAGGCTGAGTTAAACAGAAATGGAGTGAATAAAATTATTAAGTTTAAAGGATCTTTTAATAAGCTGGAATAAGGAGATAAAATTATTTTCCAATGTTCATATGAAAAGAAGATAGGAAGGTTAGTAGACTGTGAACTCAATGTAAGTCAACAATGTAAACAATATAATAAAGAATTAATCTATTTTTAGACTATGTAGTGATAACATATCAAATTCAAGAGTAATTCATTGTTTACAAGGCCTGCCATGTAAAAATGTGATTCTACTTATTTTACAATGAACAATATTCAACTAATAGAATTTATTTTCTTTTTCCTATAACCAATTTCTTCTGTCATCTCTAGCCTGATTAATGACTTTACTATTTATCTAGTCCAGTGGTCAGCAAACTGCGGCTCGTGAGCCACATGCGGCTCACGAGCAGCAGTTTGCCGCTCTGTTGACTGAGTTTGCCGACCAATGAGATAGGGGCTAATCACAAGGAAAAACAGCCTGTTAATTATTGGAATCAAGAATCTAGGTCAGCAGTAGGCAAACTGATTAGTCAACAGAGTGGCAAACCACGGCTCACAAGCTGCCGTTTGCCAACCACTGATCTAGTCTCACAACTTTTAGACAGAAGTTGTTTTGGATCCATTCCTTTGTTTTGCCTTCTATACTTTATTAGAGATTTATGTAAATAAATCTCTGATGTGCAGAAGACCAAAGCTCACACTCTCACGCTCCATGCCACATTGCCTTTGTTGCCTTCACTATAACTGTCGACACAACCATCTAAAACTTCATCATTCTCACTCATCTTGTGTATCGCTCACCGAAATTCCCAACGCATTATTATTAATCTGACTTTCACATTAGATTGTCTTTTCTGCACTTGTAATGCTATTCTCTCCAGTTTCCCTGGAGAAGTGCTGCATATCATTCTGGATTCTGCTCACAAGCATTCCTCTCTAAATGCAACTCCTGACAGGCAGAACGAGTTACTATTTCCTTGTACTCCAAAAGTGTTTTGTGATTTCCTCTAACAGTATTTTTCAATTTGTGTCATAGGGAACTATAGTCTTGGAAAATGCCAAAGAACAGGTCACTGTGGTCATTTTTTTAAAAAAGCTATACATACCATGCCTTTTTTTTCTTAGGAGAATAACAAAGTATGTTGACATTTTAAAGGCTTGGAGAAGACCTAGAGGAAAGAGAGCAATTATTTTTTGTTTTCCAGATTTTACAAATAAACATTGAACTATTATTTTGGATGTAATAATTATTGTATTAAGGAACCTCTTTGATACAGTAATCATATATATATAGACACTCGAGGCCTGGTACATGAAATTTGTGCATAGAGGGTGTCCCTCAGTCCAACCTGCACCCTCTCCAATCTGGGTCACCTCGAGGGATGTCCTATTGCCCATTTAGGCTTACTGAGATTGGACCTAAACTGGCAGGCATACATCCCTCTCACAATCCAGGACTACTGGCTCCAAACCAATTGTCTGCCTGCCTGCCTGATTGCCCCATAACTGCTTCTGCCTGCCAGCCTGGTCACCCACCTAACTGCTCTCCTGCCAGTCCTATTTCCCCTAACTTCCCTCCCCTGCCAGCTTGGTCTCCCCTCTCTTCCTTTGCAGGCCTGGTCACCCCCAACTGAACTCCCTTGCTGGCCCAGTCACTCCTAACTGCCCTCCCTTGCCAGCCCAATTTCCCCTTACTGCCCTCCGTTGCCAGCCTGGTTGCCCCTAACTGGCCTCTATTGCCAGTCTGGCCACCCCAAAATGCCCTCCCCTGCAGGTCTGGTCACCCCTAACTGCCCTCCCCTGCTGACCTGGTCCCCCCCAACAGCCCTCCCCTGCTGGCCCAGTTCCCCAACTGTCTGGTTACCCCCAATTGCCCTCTCTTGCAGGCCTGGTCCCTCTCAGCTGTTCTGCCCTCCTGGCCATCTTCTGACAGCCATCTTGTGCCCACCTGGGGGTGGCCATCTTATGCGTTGGAGTGATGGTTAATTTGAATATTACTATTTTATTAAATAGGATGTTAAGATTATTTCCTATGTCTACAGCTTTCACTTGAGCATTGTAGTAGATATTTGTTATTTTGGATAGCCAGTGGTGAAATGCTCTTTTTATTTTGTAATAACCCTTAAATATTTGGAAAACAGAACTTCACCCACAATATGAAAGCAGAAGTAGCTATATTGCCTTTTGACAGCTAATGTCTAATTACCTATTTTTATGTGGGAATTTGACACTTGAGAAGAAAATCAGGAAAGCACAGGGACTTATTGCAATTATTTTAGTAACATCTATGGCTGTCAGTGTCCAGTAGTGTTGGGGGCATTGATTTTCTATGTCATTCAGCCTTTACTGTACAACAAACAAAAACCTCAGTGGCACATAGCAAAAGCATTTGTTCTCACTCATGCGTTACATGTTAACTGGGGCTCAGCTGGCCTTGGCTCCAGGCCATGCCCCATATGTAGGTCTTCTCCATATGGCTCACATTTTTCTGGGATAGTGGGATACCCGGTGCATGTACATTCCAAGCACATTCCAAACCTTTACTATATCATGTCTACTCACATCCCACTGGCCACAGCAAGTCACGTGGCCAAGCCCAAATTCAAGAGGACATATATATTTTATCCAAAAGACCATGGCAAGGAAATGAATTTACAATGTAATCTTATGGAAATGGAGAAATGAGAGAACATAATGCAATCTTCCACATGTCCAAAGCATACGTTTCTGTGGCTGAAACTTGGTTGAGATTTAACTCCTTTTGTTTCTGACGCAGAGTGTTTCTCCAGGCTTCCTCTTGATTTGTGAGTTATGTGAATATGTCAGCAGTGGACATTTCCATTAACAAGGTATTATGTGGGAATTTGAGAGAATCTTTGGGTACAAAGATGTCCTCAAGTGATATCAGGAAGCAATGGCGTACCCTATAACTTAGTAAATCCAAATCCTGATTCATAAGTCTTTTCCATGGTACACTCTCCTATCAAATATTTTGTTATAGGAAACATTGATCATTGTACAGGATATAATTTTTGAGACATATACTTTTAAAAATAATATATGTCATAATTTTTAGGATATACTATTTCCATTCCAAAATTTTAGTTTGTATCTTTTAAATCAAGCTTTTCACCAAAATACTCACTTGCAGAAATATGAATTGGAAGTAATGGTATGCATTATTTCAAATTGCTTTTTCTCCCTCTATTGGAAACCAAATTTTGCAAGGGAGGCAGGCAAGTGTTTCCAAATAGTTACACTGATAAGAATGAAATAATTGAGTTTCAGTCAGCAGTAATTATTTTTCCCACAAGTGTATTATTTATCTGGAATGCTAAACATATAACTGGCACTTAATTAATATTACTATTAATTAGTATTAAAGGTTAATATTAAAAAGAGTACTTCTTCACTTGCTGGTAGATAATATATATTAGACATCAGAAGAATGCTAGTTAATAATGAAATATGTTCCAAAGCCTGGAACAAAGAAAATGTACATTCTATTCGGGAAAAACAAGTAAGCCTGTTGATCAGTCAATGTGAATTACTCTCAGTGTTCTCCCTTATGGTTAGAAATTTGAGCATGCAGAGTAATGCACCTGCACATCTGTGTCTGCTGGAGGGAATTGAGTGAAAGCACTACTGTCTATCCAAAAAGAAAATAGCATTTTAAAATACCTTGTAATGCAAGATAATGAGCTGATCTTATTACAAGCTAATAGACTCCATTACTTGCACAGGACCACTCTCGGGTCAGTCTGCTATTCCTCTTCTCTCACTCCAGATGCCACTCAGCTACTATCTTGTCTCCTTCTCTTTGCTGTGCAGACTTACTTGCTACTTTGTATGTTTAATTTTGTTAAAAAACAACAACAACAAAAAAAAACCTTGGTGAATGCCAGTCTAAGTTAGTATCAGGTAGCTGAAAAGTACCTTAAAAGAAATCAATTCTTTGTAAATTCAAGCAAAGAATATCGACTAACTAGTAGGGAGATGCATCATTGTGAAACACAGACAGTGGCCTACACTCATGTCACCATTTGCAACAAAACAGAATAGCTTCTTCAAACTGCAATTCTTTATCCTTAAAGGGAGTAATTCCTTGTGGCAGATTATATGTGCTGTGGAAGCTGTATCAGTTAGTTTATCAGTAGAGTTCAGCTGAATGTAACAGAAAATCTAAATATAGCAGACTTTAAAGGTATGGTTTATTATTTTGTCAAGAAAACAGGTTGGGGAGTAAACTTTCCCCACTTCCTCTCTCATTATCCAGAAGCTCATTGTCTGGAATTTAGCTACGTGGTCAATGCTATCTGGAAGGCATTTTTTTAAAAAATTGTAAATATAGCCACATGCAACAAATAATAAGGAAGAAAAGATAAAGGATATACAGTAGTAAACTAGCACACTTAATGGCATAGCTAATCCAAAATAAAAGCCCTAAACACTAAATGGTAAAAGAATACTTTATGTTAAGGAAGACAAATACAACCAAGAACGAGAATATAATTTCCTTTAATAAGAACAGTAGAGTACTTCAGGTGATGGTGGGAGCAGAGCATTTTGAACTTCCAAGAAATGATTGTACTATAGAGTTAAACTGGCAAGGAAACCTTTATTCAAGAGAATTGCAATAGGAGAGAGAAATAGAACCAAACTTGGCTGAAACAAGAGGTTTCAGAAGAGGATTTTGGTGCTAGATAAGTAACAGGAAAGCACTGGAAGGTGTTGGTTTGCAGGGAGCTTGACCAAAGTGATTATGCCATCTGAGTTTGAAAATTGGCACTTATCAAAGTTAGGCTCCTTCCCTCCTACAAAAACTGGGAGATACCAGCTCAATTTTTCTTTATGATTACATTTCAAAGTCATGACTCCCAAGTACAAAATAGCAAGAGGCTAAGAGAAGATTTATAACCCAAAGGGGAGAAACTCCAAAACAAGATGATTCAAGGGGCTATTGTCAGAAGGAAATCTGTCTAAAGTTTAGTGAAGCTGAGGGCATCAGTAAGGATCTCTTGCTCATTCTCACTGATGTTGTTCAGAAACACTATTCTATGGTGATAAGAATATTAAGTTTAAGTTTGTTTTGAAGAATTGATTTTAAATGTCCTAAAGTCATATACCCCCTTATTGCCTGCAATTCAGGACAGACTACTCCCACTACCCACTATTACAGACTGCAGGTGAGATTAATTTTATGGACTAGTCAATATAAATTTAAATATGTGTGTCCAATATCCTGAAAGACACACATGAAGCCATGGTAGTCATTAAAATGAATAAGACATTTCAAAGTAAAAGTACATAGAAATGAAACAAAAATAAGTGTGTATGAAGAAGCAGTAAGATAAATTGAAAATGAAAATTACATTCACTGAAGTAAATATTTCATCAGACTCAATACTAGAGAATTAGTGACGAGGATAGTACCAGACACCCAGTACAAAGGGACAGAAAACTTAAATGATTTGCAAAATAGCTTGAAAAGCTCAAACAAATACCTAATAGGAAATCCTTAATAAAGTTTTACTGTATGTAAGTCTCAAGCAGGATCAGTGAAGATAAGAAAAAGCCACATCTAATTATGTTGTACTGAAACCTGAGAATGTCAGTAATACAGACAAATTTTAAAAAGCTAACAGAGTAAGTTCAAATTACCAGCAAATAAAAATATTAGTCGGTAAACAGATACCTCATCAGAAGTAAAAAGGAAACATTAGCTCAAAGGAGTAAAGGACAATCACTGTGGCATAAAAATATTGTAGCATTAAACTCATTTATTTGATTAAAATTAAAAATCAGTTGCAGTTTACTTGTGTTGATACAAAACCCATAAGAATTTATATAAATATTAAAAGTATATTAAAGTTCAGCAAGATTTTTTTAATTGGAAAAAATTGTAACAGAATATAAAAATTAATGCTATTTTCTATATGCTAACAAATATCAAGTTGACAAATATACTGTTCACAGAATAAGAGATGCAGAAATGAATTTCATATGCACAGTCATAGTGGAAAAAGTTTTAAAACACTGAGAAACATAAAAGAACATTCCAAGTGGTGATTATAAATAAAGTGTTTTGGATAAAAAGACTCAGTACCTTGAATATGTCAAATTGTCCTCAATCTATAAATTCATAGCAATTCTAATCAAAATTCAAAGAAGGGCTTTCATGGAACAGGACAAGCTGACATAAAAAAATAGACATGTACAAAAAAATAGCTAAGGTTATTTTGAAAGATGAAAAAAGTATTTGCTATTTTCTACAAAATAGCAACTTATACTATCATAATGTCATGGCAGTTAAGATAATTTGGTTTAGATAAACATAGTGAAGGGACAGTCTTTCAAATAAATGTGAAAAATTGAGGCATGAATAAAACACATTTTGGTGTGGAAAAAATAGGCCAATTAAACACAGCACCAAGGTAATTAGTTATCCAAATGGGAAAATATTAAAATAGATTGAGACATTGTTCACACACACTTTCTAATTGGATTAAAAGCTTTGAAAAGCTTGAACATTTTAGAAAAAAAGAACAAATTTATTATTTCAATATAAGCTTTTCTTAAAAAAAAAAATATCCCAAGAGTACACCTAAGTTTTAAAGCTGTATATGTTACTTCATTAAAATGAAAGACTTTTGTACCAAAACAACAACAAAAAACAACCAGTAATGAAGAGTTAAGAAAAGTCATAAAAGTGAGAAGACATTTGAAATGTAAAAAATGAGTAAGACAATAATACCCGGAATGAATATAGAAAACAGATTATAAACACATAAATGCATCTTAAAATAAAATATTGAACAAAAAACACATTGCATGATAAATATAATGTAATTAGAGGCCTGGTGCATGAAATCATGCATGCATGGAGTCCATCTGGCTAGCCCCTGTTAGGGCAGATCAGGCCAGCCTGGCTGGGGAGAGGGGTTGTGGGTGGTTGCCAGGCTGGCCCCGCCCCCGGGTCGAATTTCTGGTAGAACTCCCAGTTAAACTCCCCATTGAAGGAACAATTTGCATATTAGCCTTTTATTATATAGAATATTTATATAAAAATTGAGAATATGCCAAACAAGTGTAAAGATTTATGGATTTATTCGTATGAGAAATATCAGAAAAGATTTTAAAAACTCAGGTGGAAGGGGAAACATCATTCAAGAAGGATTAACAGGTTTCGGTGATATTTGTCATTGTTATGGGTCACACTTTCTTCCCTCCAAATTTTCTGTTGAAGTCCTGACCTCAGAGCACCCCAGAGTATGACCTTATTTGGAAATGGGGTTGCTGCGAATCTAATTGGTTAAGTTAAAATGAGGTCAGACTGAATAGGTGGTCCTTTATCCAATATAACTAGTGTCCTTAGACAAAAGGGAAATGAGGACACAGAGCCATGCACAACACCATGTAAAGATGGGAGCTCTGCTGCCACAAGCCAAGGAACTACCAGAAGCTAGGAGGTGGGGAACAAATCCGCCCCAAGCACCTTGAGAGGTACTATGGCTCTGCTGACACCATCATTTCAGATTTCTGGCCCCAGAGCTGTGAGATGACAAATTTCTGTTGTCACTCAGTTTGCTGTGTCTTGTGAGGCAGCCCTTGCAAACTGAGTCTTCTTTTTTCAAACTTAATTATCTACAGCAATTACTGTAAAACATTTTTAAGTTGATAACATTGAATGATAATTACATGTAATAGGCTGTCATATTATTCTCTCTGTTTATCTCTGAACTTGAAAATATCATGAATTAAAAAAAAGTTCTAATAATCAAATACATAATTAATAAAATAGAAAAGGTACTCAACTAAAGAATCTAAAATGTACTCTAAAATGTACTCTAAAATGTACTCTAAAATCTAAAATCATTTTTTTAAAATGAACTTCATGAATAGGAAAAATCCTAAACAGTATGAAATACTAAATTAGTACACTAAAATTCAGTACAATTGAAAAAATTATTCTTTAAACTTAAAATGCAAAACTGGAAAATCTGATTAAGAATAAAGATTTATGAGCAGAAAATATGTAAAGAAGACTTGGATTATATCAACATACTAGAGGCCTGGTGCATGAAATTTGTGCACGGGGGTGGGGGAATGTCCCTTAGCCCAACTTGCACCCTCTCCAATCTGGGACCCCTTGAGGGATGTCCAACTGCCCTAGGCCCGATCATGGTCTAAAAAGGCAGTCGGACATCCCTCTCACAATCCAGGACTGCTGGCTCCCAACTGCTAGCCTGCCTGCCTTCCTGATTTCCCCACCACTTCTGCCTGCCAGTCTGATCATCCTAACCACTCCCATACCAGCCTGATTGATGTCTAACTGCTCCTCTGCCAGCCTGTTTGCCTCCAAGTTCCCTCCTCTGCCGGCCTGGTCACCCCTAACTATCCTCCCCTATAGGGTTGATCACCTCCAACTGCCCTTCCTTGCAGGCCTGGTCCCTTCCAACTGTCCTCCCCTGCTGGCAATCTTGTGGTGGCCATCTTGTGTCCACATGGGGCAAGATTTTTGACCATATTGGGGCAGCCATATTGTGTGTTAGAGTGATGGTCAATCTGCATATTACTCTTTTATTAGATAGGATATGGAGATGATTTTTTAAAAGAATCATGATACAAGCAGCAATGTTATATACTAATCTGTTTAAATATCTTGAGAAAGAAATGATTTCTTAAAAACCATAAATCACCAGATACATATCTAGGAGAAAATTAAAAGTCTTCCTTTGTAAATGTGGAAAGTATATATTAAATTTACAAAAGAGGAAGTACAGCCGGGACCGGTTTGGCTCAGTGGATAGAGCGTCGGCCTGCGGACTGAAAGGTCCCGGGTTTGATTCCGGTCAAGGGCATGTACCTTGGTTGCGGGCACATCCCCAGTGGGGGGTGTGTAAGAGGCAGCTGGTCGATGTTTCTCTCTCATCGACGTTTCTAACTCTCTGTCCCTCTCAATTCCTCTCTGTGTAAAATCAATAAAAATATATTTAAAAAAAAGAAAAAAAAAAAGAGGAAGTACACAATTTAAATAGTAATCACAGTATACATCACACAAATGAAAGATAATGAAATATATTATCATCTACCACAAAAGGGAATGAGAGATAATAGAAGATATTGACACTCAAATTTGAAAACATCCATGAAAAAATCCTCTGTACATTGTTTTGTATACAAAACATTTACTTATCTCTCCCACTAGACTGAAAGCATCTTGAAAGCAACATTTGCATATTTATGCTTTTATATTCCTCACCACTTAAGAAAAAATATGTATATGAGAATGCATAATGCTTACGAGGTTGAAAGTAAATGGTAAATTTGTTACACAGTTGGTAAAAACGTATATTGAAAAAACTCTGAAAAAATGATTTTGCAATATTTATTTTTAAAACTCCTTCAATTTATTATTTCTACAATTATTCCATTTCTTGAAATTCAGTCTAAAGAAAAAATCAGAAAACCAAACAAAGGTTTTGTCAAATATTGTCATTGCCAATAATTGTAAAAACCTAGAAACCACCTAAATAACCATTAAGTAGAAAATTATTATGCAAATTATAGTATAGCATATTATGTAATCTTTTAAATAAACTTAGTGTTTTAAAATATGATTTTCTTGTTTTTAGAAAAAGAGGAATTGAGAGGGAGATAGAGAAACATCAATCAGATGCCTTCTGTATACATACCATCTGGGGATCGAACCTGCAACCTGGGCAAACCTTTTGATGCACAGGACTACACTCAATCAACTAAGCCACACTGGCCAGGGCTAAATAAACTTATTTTTAACTAAAGTTATAAATAATGCTGCAATGAACATTCACATGCAAGTTTTTCTGTGCACTTCTGCATTTATATCTCTTGGCTGCATACAGAGGAGTGGAATAATCCTTTTACATTCATTTCAGCAGTGTTTGAGGGTTTCAATTTCCCCACTTTCTTACCAAAACTTGTTTATTTTTATTATAGCTATCCCAGGGGCCTCTCATTGTGGTTTTGATTAGCATTTCCCTAATGACCAATGATGTTAAGCACCTTTTCATGTGCTTACTGGTCATTTGTACATCTTTGAGGAAATGTCTCTTCAAATCCTTTGCCCATTTTAAAATTGAGTGTTTTACATTGTTGAATTCTGATAGTTCTTTATATAATCCTCATACTAGCCTCTTATCAGATACATGATTTTCAAATATTTCCTTCCACTCTGAGTTGTTTTTTTGCTTTCTTAATAGTGTCTTTTTGAAGTTCAAATTTCTAAACTTTAAGTAGCTTATCTATTTTTCCTTTGATTGCTTGTGAATTTGGTGTCATATTTAAGAAGTTATCTAATTTAAAATTATGAATTTTTTCACCTAAGTTTCCATCTAAGAGTTTTATATGTTTAATTCTTACATGCAGACAGGTATACTTATATATTTGAAGTGTACTCAGCAATCTGTATGTAAATACTCAATTCACTTCTTGTCAGTATAGTTCTCCTCTCCTTTATTGTGCCTGACTTTCTCCCTCCTCTGAGGAGTATTGTTGCCTCCTCTGCCAGGATTGGAGAGAGAAAGGCATCAAGCTTCATGAAGTAGGGGGTGATATTTAGGCACTAACAGCTTCTTAAGCAACTTTTTTGTTGTTGTTGTTGTTAATCCTCACCCGAGGATATATTTTTCCTTTGAATTTTAGAGATCATGGAACAGAGGAAAGGAGCGGGGGCGGGGGGGGGGGGAGGCCGGGAGGGAGAGAGAGAGAGAGAGAGAGAGAGAGAGAGAGAGAGAGAGAGAGAGAGAAACATCAGTGTGAGAGAGAGAGACACATCAATTGGTTGTCTCCTGCATGTGTCCCAACTGGGGATAGAACCTACAACCCAGGTTTATGCCCTTGACCAGGAATCAACCCTTCAACCCTTCAGTGTGTGGGCCAGTGCTCTGACCACTGAACCCACTGGCCAGGGCTTCTTGAGCAATCTTTGTAGCCTTACCTCCATCTCTACCTCAGAGCTACCAGGTACAACCAATACTTAATTATGATTATCAGGTATCAGTGTCTGTGCTATAAATTGGGCTGTTTCTGAGTTTGCCCTGCAATTTCTTTGGGATCCAGCAACTTAACCTGGTAAATTGGCTTTTTATTTTCCTTACAGTTTAGTTTTAAAAATTGTGCTGCTGTTTTATTCTTTTCTTCCTTTTGGTATGAAGTCTTAAACCCATACTGTGGTCTCAGCAAGAATTGAGAAGAGAACAAAAGTAAGAGCCTGTTCTATTGTGATCTTTATCCAGAAGTTGGGAATAATATTTGTTGTTTGTTTTTTATCATGTTATCTGATTGTTATGTTAAAAATCCAGAAATAGCAAAATTTAAGCCACCAAATTAATAAACAGTATTTAGTGTGGGTTTACTGTGCATATGAGGACAGTGTGGGAACTGAGAGTCAAGGAAAAGAAAAACTGGCATGAAGTACAAAACTGATAATGAAGTAAAGAGGAAGGCTGTTTAATCTTGAAAAATAGAGGTTTATAATAGGAATCCCCAGACTGTAGGGGATTAGTTAAAAGTGATTATCTCACAGGACCCTTAAGAAGATGACTTCAGCTTTTTTTTTTATAACTGTCAGAGGCATTTATAAGAAATAACCTAAGTTTAGTTTGGATAAGTTGATAAAATAAGCTAGATTTCATTTTGTGGCTTAAACGTTTTTTTTCTGCTCAGGGAATTCTCAACTTTTGTATGCATTTTGTATTTAATTTTAACACTTACAATAAAATCAAGCCTATGCCGTTCGAGTTTTCCTTAGTTCCATCTACTTAATAATTAAGGTTCTTTCCTTTCATGCCCTGCTATGTTTTCTGAGAGACATGGTTTTCAAAATCATGGTGAATTTTTAAAAATCATACTTGTGAATATTTAAGCAATAGATTGAGAGAGATGTATTAGAATCTTCTAGTCAGAGAATGTTTTAAATAAGAAACTATTAATATTTTTAGAAAATTGTGTGACATGATTGGATGAACAACTAGAATTGGGAATGCTGGTTTTTGATGCTTTATTTCTTAAGAGAAAAAAAAAAAAAGGCCTTTTGGCCCACATTTTCGGAAATGACTTTTCTCATCACCTGAGGCCTATTTCAGTGCATCCAGGTCATCACTCATCACAGGTGCTCAGTGAGTGTGTAGGCGGCTCCTCTGCTGAGAGCTTCTCTGACAGCAAAACTCTTTAAAAGAGCCATCTGCCCACACTTCATCATGCTCGCTCCCTGGGTAATATCATTCCATTTCATGACCCTAAAACCCTACAATAACATGATGGGTTCAAACGTATACTTCTGTCTCTGGCCTTCTTAAAGTTTTAACTCATTTAACCGACCAGCCCATGGATGCCTAGTGGGCATCTTGAAAAAGAAGTCTTAATTACACCCTCCTGCCTGTTTCTTCCCAGGTTGTTTTCTGTCTTAGCAAATGACTCTACCATTTACCCTGTTGCTCAGGACCAAAACCTAAGAGTGATGTTTGTTTTTCTTTAATTGAGGTATAATTGACATATTATATTAATTGTCGGTCTATATCATAGTGATTCAATGTTTGAATATATTGTGAAGTGATCGCCACAGTAAGTCGTATCATCCATCACCACACATAGCAAATGAACCTCTTTCACATAAAATCTGGGTTCTTTTCAAATAGTTGCTTCTGCCCTGGGTCCCGGGGTGAGTGAGTCTGCAATTAAGTCTTTTAAGAGCCTTTTCCCAGTTCTCCACAGCCCCGTGGGTCACATGGTCATGATCCTGTTGGTTTTTAAGCTAGATGCTTGTGGGATCATCTCTCAGAGGCAGTTGTTCTTAAAAGTTGGGGCACTTAATGTGGGTGGGGTATGATCCCTTTAGCTTTTCAGGGATGAGCTCTGGGTGTTGACTTTTCTCTCAATTGTGGGTCACCACACTGGGGGTGGAGGGGCAATTTATGCCATGGTTGTGTTTCAGCCTTTTCTAGCTGCTTGGATGTGGTTTTATTCTTATTTGCCCAATACAAAGGAGTTGTTTTGCTCGTTTTTTTTGGTCCCCCTCCCCCCACCGAGGAAATTGTTCCATATATAGCTATAGATTCAGTGTTTCCTTGGGAGGAGACCAGTTCAGGATCTTTTTATGTCATTATCTTGAACTGGAGCCAAAGTCAATCATTTTAAAAAGAAAAATTGATAAATGGTTTCCTACCATGTGTGTTTGCATTATGAGCATGGGACTCTCCCATGATTATCCATGTTCTACTTCCCAACTACACACTAATTCATGTATTCATATGAGTAAAAGTTAACAATAATGTTCCTAAAATTCATCTCTTCCTGTATAATTTTATTAATGAATGTCACCCCAATACATTGGATTTAATTTTTTTTTTTTACTCTTGTAAAATGGTTGTAATTATATACAAATTTTACCAAATAATTTACAGGTAATACTTGATAAATTTTATTTATGTATACATGAAATTAAATGGCAGCAGATTTATTTTAATCTGAAATAATTCTGATTATTCAAATAGTATCATTTTCACCATTTTTCCATCTGTATATTTGATCTGGATGAACTGATGAGCATTTTATCATTTATAAATTAATCTCCATTAAAAGCTGCTCCTAGAAATGTGTTGATAATTTTAATCAGAAACAATGAGATAGCTGATTTCAGTGATCAATTTCCATAAACTCTCAAATATATTTTTTAAAAATAAAACTCAACCATAAACAACCAAATATATTACTTTTAAGATAACTTAAACAGAAAATTTCTTTTGTGCACATTTTTGTGCCGGCCCTGAAAATTAAATGCCTGTATCTTTCCTAGTTAAATTGACACTCTAGTCTATTTTTCTTCTTTCCTAGAGAAGACTGTATCTTAAAAAAAAAATACACTGAAAAACTGTAATATCAGAATGTTTAAAAAAGACAAAATACAATGGAAAACTCAATTCTACAACATAGACTATACGACTCAGAATTTGTGTCATATTTTCTATATATACACTAGAGGCCCAGTACCTGAAAATTCATGCACTGGGTGGGGTGTCCCTCAGCCTGGCCTGCCCCCTCACAGGCTGGGAGCCCTCAGAGGTGGGAGGCAACCCTGCAATCAGGAGAAGGTGATATCCCTATCAGACTTCTGCTGCTGCCACTGCTGGCAGCACAAGCTTCGGCCGGCACTGGTTATCTGAGCCTAGGGTGGCCCTGGGCATCTGGGCAGCTGCGTCATCTAAGGCTTGCCTATGCCTCAGGCTGGCCCTCTGTGGCCCGGGGGCTGAGGGGACTGGGGGACTCTGGAGGCTGGTGCGCAGCATGGCCAGGCCCGCCCCTAGGTGTGTCGGGCAGCCCCTCGCACCTGCAACCCCAATGGGGCTCAAGGGACTAGGTACCACCATCTTGTGACTGTGGGCACAGTTTAGCTCAGTGGATAGAGCATTGGCCTGCAGACTGAAGGGTCCTGGGTTGCAGGCTCAATACCCAGTAGGGGTGTGCAGGAGGCAGTTGATACATGTTTCTCTCCCATTGATGTTTCTAACTCTTTATCTGTCTCCCTTTCTCTCTGTAAAAATCAATAAAATATCTTTTAAAATAAACAAATAAATACAAGACAGTGGTAGGAAAAGACAATTTTCTCCTGAATTGTGCAGTATGTACATCCTCAATAGCATGGAAAATTGTCTTAGACTGACTCTACTGATAAACACAGGGACTCCTGTTTAAATGCCAAAAGACGCTGCCAATCTCCCCACAGTAGTGCTGTTAGCTGACAGGCAGATGTTAAACAAAACTCTCTCACTCTGTGACTTCCTGTTGCTATGCTTCATAAACACCTTTCTTCCTAAAACAAAAGGCAAGGAATAACCTGGAAGACTGCAGTTCATATATGATAATGCTGCCAGCCCTTCAGGGTACTTGTCTTTCAACTGTCAAACTATATACTATTTAATTATAGGCCTTTTTCTTTCACACATGCAAGTCACTGGTGATTCAGTAAATTAGATAATTGCCTATATTTTGAGATAAATTATAGAAACATGAACTAAAGATTTCTATAGCAAGCTCACACTTAAAAAATGTTTGAGAACTAAGGCGAAATAATCCTCATTAATGCTTTTAGTCAAACCTCTAACCATATACTTATTCTTTTCTTTTTACATTTAAAAATGTATTATTTTTTATTTAAAATTATTGGGGTGTCATTGGTTAATCAAATTATATTGGTTTCAAGCATACAATGCTATCATACATCATCTAAATATTGCATTGTGTGCCCAGTCCTCAAAGACAAAACTTCCATCACCATATTTTGAAACTTTAACTACACTCCTTCCCTCCAGTAATTATCATATTATTGTCTATTATTTTTGTTTGTGACAACATGGATAGATCTTGAGAATATCTTACTAAGCAAAATAAATCAGAAGAAGTAAAGAAACATAGGATTTCACTCATGTGGGATATAAAACTGAAAGCAACAAATGAGCAAGTAAGAAAAACAAACAAACAATATATATTTATTTTCATTGTTAAATGAAGAGATAGATGCCTGGAGGCAGAACCCTTTCTTTTAATTGAAAAATAATTGACATATAATACTGTGTTTCATGCATGCAAAACAATTCGATGTTTGTATACATTGAGAAATGATCACCACAGTTAAGTCTAGTTAATGGCCATAACTATACATAGTTACACATTTTTTCTTGTGATGAGAACTTTTAAGATGTATTCTGTTAGCAACTTTCAAATATGAAATACAGTATTATGAACTGTAGTCACTATTACATCTCTGACTTAATTTATTTCATAACTAGAAGTTTGTACCTTTGATCCTCTTCATCCATTTTACATAACCCCTATCCCTGTGCCGCTGGCAACTGCCAATCTTTTCTCTGTGTCCATGAGCTCAGATTGTTTGCTTGTGTTAGATTCCACGTGTGAGATTGTGTAGTATTTGTCTTCTGCTGTCTGGCTTATTTCATTTAGCCAAAGGCCCTAAGGTCAATCCATGATGTAAGAAATAACAGGATTTTATTCTTTTTTTTTATGGCAAAATAACATTCCACTGCACACATACACCACATCTTCTTCATCTGGACACCTATCAAATAGTTGCTTCCGTATCTTGGTTATTATAAACAGGACTGCAATAAACATATGGATGCATATACCTTTTTTTTTTTATAAAGACAATTATTATAACTAAGTTTTCTTTTTTTTACAATTTAATTTTTTTAATTAGTTTACATTATTATTACCTTGTATTAGTTTCAGGTGTACAGCATAGTACATATAACTTTTTAAAATTGTTGGCTTTTATTTTTTTGAAATAAATACCCATAAGTGGACTTACTGGATCACATGATAGCTCTATTTTTTACTTTTGACCAAACCCCATGCTGTTTTCCATAGTGCACCAATTTACATTCCCACAGCAGTGCAAGAGGATTCCTTTTCCCCACATCCTCACCATGACCCATTATCTTTTTTATAATAGTCATCCAACAGAAGTGAGCTCATCTCTCATTGTCATTTACATTTTCATTTCCCTGATGATTAGTGCTGTTGAGCATCTTTTCATGTCTTGTTGGCCATCTATATGTTTTCTTTGGAGAAATACCTATTCAGATTCTCTGCCCATTATTTTAATTGGATTTTTCTTTCATAGTTGTGTGAGTTCTTTAGATATCAAAAATTGTTCTTATAAGAACTGTGACTATGAGATGTCGGAGAGATTCTCGTGAATATGCTCTGTGCTGGTACTTTCAACTTCGTATCACAGATGGTCCTCCAAGGAATATCCAGTTTACTCAGGGCTTAATGGGCCTCTACTTTGCATGCGATGTTACTCAGGAGCCAAGGAACTATCTCCCTCACACCTTACCTGGAGAAGGTAATGTTCTATAACAAATTCTACTTTTAGTCAAGCACAAAGGATAAATGCTTTTCCCATGTGTAACGAGGAAGCCATCTGGATGGAGGGAGTGAGGAGGAGAGTGGCACGGGCTCCCTTATGGAATCTGGAGCCCACTGCTCCGAGGCTTGTAAAAGTCCTGATGTTTCACTCGCCTCCCACTCTTCCCCAAATGGCTGTTGTTGTTGTTTTTTAATTTACTCAGCAGACATATTGCATTTTAATTTCCAAGAAATGAAGTTTTAAAGGTTAACTATGTTGGAGAGAATATAAGGGTTCTTGGGTAGCTGCTTTTTGCTAAAAGAGAAAGAGAAACACCATATGACCTCACTCATTTGTGGATAATAAAGAGCATTATAAACTGATGAACCAAAAGATAGATATAGAGACAGTATATCAACAAGTAGACTGTCAAATTACAGCGGGGAGGGGAGGAAGATCTGGGGGAGATAATAGATCAACCAAAGGACTTTTATACATGCATATAAGTACAACCAATGGACACAAAACTCTGGGGAGGGAGGGGATGTGTGGGAGGAAGGGAGGGGGGCAAAAAAAATCAATAAAATATATTAAAAAAAAGAAATAAAAGATATATTTTTTTGTAATTATAATTGTTTATAAAATTTATAATTTTTTAATTCGATGTTTCCATTTTTTGTACAAACTATTTGTAATTTTGTATTTTCCTTTGTGCTTTATATAAAAAAATAAAAAAAATAAAAGAAAAACAATCTAATTTTTGTCATTGAAAATATATTTCTTAAAATCTTTTACTTATATATTTCAAAGTTCCTGGACTTCTGAGCAAACCTAAAGCTAGAAGAGACCAAGCTAGTTAAATAATTAGGATGCATAAAATACTTTTGTTTTATTTATATTACATTACAGATTTTATTAACAAATGCTCTAAATTTCTAATGGAGAAAAAAAAATAATAGGAGAAAGTTTCCACAGTAAAGTTTCTGCAGTTCTATAAACTTCCCCTGTTGGTACAATTTCTATTTGAAAATTGGGGTGGGGTGGGTCAAAATTACAAAAACAAAATATAATATTTCAGTAGAGTTGTAGGCACTGTATTTCACAGCTATGGAAAGCAGGATTAAAAACAAAGCCTAGAGTTAAGGTTGAAATGATTAATCCATATCCTTTGATACAGCTGTTGAATATTTACCAAATATCTTAAACACCCCAAAAGACTCGATTGACTTTTACCCCAGAAAATTTCAGATTCTCACCACCAAGATGTCTAAAATGACAAGCACATAGTAATGCTTAGACCAGACTATTCTTTCTCCATTAACTATCATAAATCTTAAATTAACGCATACTTACTGCTGTCACCCTCTGCTTAGCCTCAAGCTCTCCTTAGAACTTTATAACTGGAACTCCTTTTCTGTCACTGAGAGGACCACGAGGACACTGCTTTGTCCAGATTACCAGTGCTTTCCTAAATTGTCCATTCAGAGGCTTGCCCTAGAAAATCCAATACTTCAAGGATTAAAGCTGGTTTGCAGTAGTTCCCCAAAATGTAATGGGGAAGGAGAGAATCAAAGTTAGTTAAGGCAAGTTGAGAGGAGCAGCCCTTTCCTTTCCATCCTTTTCACACAACCTTAAGAAAAGGGGTCACTACCATGGCCCAAGATCTTGACATTTTATTAGCAGCCATGCTAACTGGTTGAGTTTTGTGAGCAAAAAGATGAAAAGTCCTGTGCTTGTGTGGGTGTGTGGGGAAGCCCGGGACTTTGTTGGAGGGTCTGTAAAGAAGATTCTCTGAAAGGTCGGGGCCTCTGAGGGGACCTTGCTGAAGGCGGCAGCCCCTACTTTGACTTGTCCAAATAAGTTTGATGGGGGTTGAAGGGGAAGTTGCTAGAATTCCTGTTTAGTCTTTAAAGACTCAACCTTGTGGAAGCTATCCTTTCTCAAGGATAACTACCCTGCTGATTGCACCTAGAGGTTAATTTGAATTCAAGCTGCTGTTACAATAAAAAGCCAATGAGGCAGGCAAACAGGACTGCTTTTATAGCCTCTCTTTCACAGAAACCTGTGTCAGAGTAACCTGTTCATCGCTCAGGATCAGCCCTAGCAAGGTGCTCTCTCTTCTCTGGCACAATTGCTACATAGGGGAGAAATAAAATGAGGATGGAGGGTGTTGATTTTCTCTGATAAGTCTAGCTATTTTGTTGTTTATCTGCCCCTCCCCCACTCCTCCCGCCCCCGACTCCCATACTGCCTCCAACATAAATGACTTTTGGAAGTTTTCACTAGCCTTGCAAAGGAATGCTCTGTCTAGTTACCAAGTTCACTTGGGCAAGTCTGTTCCATTAGGGAATTGCTTTGAAATTTGAAGATAGAGCCCCATCTTGGAATAAACACTATCCAGTGCATACTTTTCCCATGATTATTTGTTCCTTGGGTGTTTGATCTAGAAAAAGTCTAAATAGTAAAACTTTTAATTTTAGCTACTACATGGTATTTGTACTCGACACTTATTTTCAGCTGCCTTTAATTTGCCATTGTTCATAAGCATTATTCCAATCTACCAACATTATTTGGCTCATATGCACAAAATACTGACTTAGGTTCTGAGAGAATATAAAATAATCTTGCCTCAATGAATTACAACCTACTTGGGCAGATTATGTTAGTTAGCATAAAATGCTCTCTAGTTCCATTCATGCTGTTGCAAGAATTCCTTCTTTTTCTTTTCTTTCTTTCTTTTATTTTTTTAATAGCCACATAGTATTCCATTGTGTAAATGTACCACAGCTTTTTTTTTTTTTTTTTGCCCCCTCCTCATTTGATGGGCACTTTGTGCTGTTTTCAGATCTTGGCTATTATAAATAATGAGCATATATATTCTTTCTGACTGGTGTTTCAGGATCCTTAGGATATATTCCCAGAAGAGGATTTTAATAGAGCTTTATTAAAATAGCTGGCTAAAAAATTAAGGTATATACTGGGACATTTTCTAGCAATACTGATCATTTCGGCACTTGAGAATGGAAAAAATAAAATGATTTTAGATGGAGAAATTCTTAGGAGCTATTAGGCCTATTGTTGAAAGATGGATCAAGAAACCCAACTAAGAAGCAAGTAAGGCTATAGAGCAAAAGGGAGAATATTTCTTAATATTTTGGAAGCATAAAGAAGTGAGAAAGGGGTCATTCTGGAGTTATAGTAAGTGACAAAAAAATCCTAAATTCAAGATCCCACATTAGCTCATTTATCTTTCTTCTTCGATAATTTATTTTTTATCTACTCCTATGACTTCAATTGTCATCTAAATTAAATATATTGAATGTTTGGCTCTAAAGAAAAAATTTAATGAAAGTTATCTATTATCTTTTTTGAATTATTTGCTTATATGCAGAGGCCTCCTACACAAATTTCTGACTTCCCTACATAGTTCCAGATTTATCGTTCCAATGCTGACTTCAAGCATCTCAGATTTAACCCATTCCAAGTAGAATTTATTAATCCTTTATAAGAAAAAGCTTTTTTATTATTTCCCTATGCCACAGTAAATTACATTATACACCCAATCTTACAAGTTAAAACGTTACAATCATCAATTACCATTCCCTTTCAGTCACAGTCACATTCAGCCACCATATCCTGCCAATTCCCATTCAGAAATGTCTCTAAAACCTGATCTTCAATCATCCAAATTGCAGCCTCTCTAGTTTAGGCACCCATCATTACTCTCCTAACCTATTAGGGTGACCTTTGGTTCCACTCATCAGCTATTTAGATCGAGGCCATTCTCCACAGTATTGTCACTGCTATTTTTCTAAAACTATAATCATGTCACCAACATTCCAGATATTGGATGGTCCCTAATTAACCACAGGATAAAACCACCCATTCATTCATTACACACTACTCATGGTGCCAGATTCCTGGGGTACAGTGATGAACAAGGCAGTGGTGATTGCCCTGCCTGTCCTGGCTCTCCCTGACTTCATGCTCATCGACACGCATTTCCTCGCCATGCACACTCTTTCCTCCACATTGGGTTACCATCACCCAAGAGTATTCTGGCCCTTCTCACAATCGGTTGTCTTTGTACATGCTGGCCCCACTGTCTAGAACGTATTACCTAATCAGAAACTTCTCAAATGCCATTCCTTCTATGAACTGAATGTTATGTCCATGGCCAGGATATTTCTTCTTCCTTGTCCTAGGACTCTGCTTATGTTTCTGTTATGATACTTAATATGTTTATCATTCTCCTTTCCTTGTATTGTGACTTCCTGTAAAATGTTGTATACCTAAAGCATCACACACAGCCTGACATGTATATGCTGAATGAATGGAAAGCAGTCCTGGGGAATCCTTGAATACTCTGGAGACAAGATAAAGAGAAGGTTACAAGCACACGTTTTTGGAGGGAAACAACTAATATGAATTATCACTATTTTTGTTGTTGTTATTGTTGTTGCAGAACTTGAACAAGTTGTTTAAAATTCTTTGTTTATTATCATAGAAATGTTCAAGTGTGTACAAAATCAAAGAGAATAGTATTATGTACTTATGGAGTTACTCACCCATTGTCAGTTATTATCAACACATGTCTAATCTTGCTTCATCTATACCTGTGTACTTTTTCCCAGGCATTTTAAACTATTTTGAAGCAAATTCCAAACTTTATCACTTAAATTCATAAATACTTTATCATGTATCTCATAGAAGAAGACTCTATTTTAATAAGATCTTATAACATCTCAATTAATAATTCCTCACTATTAAATATCCAGTTCAAATTTCCCAGTTATCTCTATTTAAATAAGCATATGTGTTATAAACAGCTACTTTGTGTGAGTCATATCATATCATAATAATTTCCACATATTATGTGCTGATAAATGTTTTAATATATCTTAATGTTTCCTCTTTCTTTTATTTCTTCCCTGCCTTTTTGCTGTTGAAGAAACCTGTTTCTTGTTCCCCATAGAGTATCTCTTCTCAGATATTAATGAGCCTATGTACCACCTGAGACTATTCTCTAAAATGCAGATTCTAGGTCAGGAGATATTGCATGCAGCCTGAGAGTCTGCATTTCTAATTCCCACCTAACGTCAAAGCTGCTGGTCCATGGCCATATTTTAGAAACAAGAGCAGAGTATCTAATTTTCCAGATTTGCTAATTCTGTCTTCATGATGTCATCTGCCATGCTCCTCTGTATGTCGTTATATTCTGTACACTGATTGCTGTATCTAGAATTGTGCTTTTCATCCTTGGCTATGTCATAGCATCATGGAATAATGTTATAAAATCTTCAGGTCTAAGCCATCCTCAGACAAGATATTCTGGATAAGGTCCTTTATTATTTAGTTTTACTTATCAGATTTTAGAACAATGAGTCATTTATCATCTTCTAAAATATTATTTAAATATATGAATATATTTGCATCTACTTACCCATCTATACACTCATATAAAATAACCAGAATTTTTAACAGAAAAGGAATTGTATATTTTACAACATACATGTATTGATGAACCATCTAAATGTAAAATAGATTGCTCTCTTTGGTAATGGTAGCGGATTTTTCTTTTTTGCCTTCATTCTTGTTCTGTATCTTTTTGGGAATTATACAAGCACAAGAGTCTCATGAAAATGTGCCATCATCAGCAATAAGTATACCTTAACACTTGCCACTGACATCTCTGCCAAGGCCCAGGGTTTGGCCTTTCCAGCTGCAAGTAAGAGTGAGGGATGAGGAAATTGTGTTCCATGTGCCTAAAGCTCCCCTCACCCTTCTCCCTAGGCTGAGTATAGGCTTCTACCAGGGACAGGAAGGTCTTTGTCTGCTAAAGAAGTGCTGTTTCCAGCACTTCAAAATTCCTCAAGGCAAGGAAACAGTGAGCCTTTCTCACTAGCTAGGAATAGAGAGATGGGAAAAATAAAAAGAAAACACCTCTCTCACACTTACAATTGTCATTGACAGGAATCTTTTATCCACTTTCTCAATTTCTTTACAATGTACTTACATTAAAAACCCAGTATTAAACCTATAGAGGCATAACTAGAGTTATTGATGAGGATGATTAAATACATATGTAGGCCACTGAAAATTTCCAGTTAATGTGAAACTATTCAGAAAAAAATATTTCCTTATGTATTTGTCCACAGCAAGGTTAAAGATTTTAATTTGCATTCTATCTAGTAATCGGGTAATACTTAAGCAACGAGCTTCAAATAAAAAGAATCCCTTTGAATATAATCAATTTCAAATGTTTGGGATTTCTTTGTAGTTTACAATGGGATTTAAAAAAAAAATACAAGATCAGAGTACTTGGAACATTTTTGTAAACTAACTCTGATTTTTCTAACCCAGAGGCTTAAAATATGATGAAAACTAAAAATATTACCGGATAATAATCTATACTATATGGTTGGCTTGAGGCTATTTTTTCAACTGCTCCTGTTGATTTATATCTGTTATTCTCTCAGCATAATATTATGGATATGTTGAGGAGTAGGTGCTTCAAAAGTATAAGTGGTAAAAAATGTATAAGTGATAATATAAGTATTATAATTAGCATAATTTAAATATTATAAAATATAGTGAATGTATATATGCTTATACAATTCAAAAGCCATTCAATCCTTACAAAATCCACATGAGACATGTACCACAATTAGTACCTGAGATTGGAATTGAGCTCAGAAGAATAAATGCTCATAGACAGAAATCACTCTAATGGAAACTAGAACTCAGATTTTCCGATTACAGATCCTGATGTTCTCTTTTATCTTTTATGCACAGACATTATCCAGATAAAATCTGATATGAGAGGCATAATTATGTTTAGGATTAGTCATATCTATAAATAATTAAGAAAAACGATTTGCTAACATACTAAATAAGTGCATTTGGATATTTCATTTTATTTATTTATTTATTTTTTTAAATATATTTTATTGATTTTTTTTACAGAGAGGAGGAGAGAACGATAGAGAGCTAGAAACGTCGATGAGAGAGAAACATCAACCAGCTGCCTCTTGCACACCCCCTACCAGGGATGTGCCCACAACCAATCTACATGCCCTTGACCAGAATCGAACCTGGGATCTTTCAGTCCACAGACCGATGCTCTACCACTGAGCCAAACCAGTTTCAGCGAATATCTCATTTTAACCTTCTAAGAAGACTTGAGTTAATATTTCAACTTCTAACTGAGAAATGAATAAACAGAGGTCTAGTAAAGTTATAGCACTCATCCAAAATTTCTAATTTACATGTGACAAAGCTGAAAAATATTCAGTCCTTCTGATTCCCCAAAGTGAACCTTGCCAATAGAACCATTTTATTTATATATATATATACTAACAATTGAAATTCTGTAATGATGGTAGCTATAATGCCTACTGTGGCCTTCAAACCAGTCTGATAGATGGAAGGGGTGAGGGGGGGGGGCAGCTGGCCAACCTCTGATGGCCCCTCCACCCAGCTGACCTCAACCCTGATTGGCTTCTTCCACCTGATTGAGGGCAGGGCAGCTGGCCAAACCCCAGTGGCTCCTTTCTTTGGCAAGCTCTACCCCTAATCAGCTCCCACCACCCTGATTGGCCTGTGGCCCTTCCCCCACCCAGCTCCACCCCCAATTGCCCTTCCCACACCATTTGGGGGCAGGGCCAGCCAGTCCACTGTCCACAGCTGGCTCCATCCCTATGGCTGGTTCCACCCCTAATTGTTCCCACCCCAATCGGAGAGGGGCCTGCCAGCCAATCACCTGTGGCCCCTCTTTCCAGCTGGCCCAGTCCTGATTGGTCCAATTGAGGCAGGCCAGCTGGCTAACCTCTATCTACTCCTCCTGACAGGCCTGGTCCCAATCTGCCCCAATTGGGGCCAGGCCTGCTAGACCCCAACTATGTACAAATTTATACACTGTACCTCTAGTTTCTTGCATAAATATCTAGCCTAAAACTTACCAACAAAATAATCAGATTTAGTAACCTATATCCATTTTAGGACTACAAAACTATTTAAATTTCTGTGGAGGGCAATAGGCATATGAGAAAGTGGATATTCTTTTAAAAAACAAAAACCCCACCTTTGTTTGTGATTTGTAATTATACAAATCAGCTACACTGTTTTATATGTTGCCCTACCAACCTTTGCCCTACTCAGTGCTTTAATACTTTAGCCCGATATTTAGCCATAAAACATTTGGTGCAAATGAGAACAGACATATCTTGTTTCCAAAGTTGGGGTTATTGACCTGCTTACAAATTACCCTCTGAGAGACATCCTACATCATTAAGACTTTGACTGCTACGAAGATTATACTTTCAGAATTTTCTCTCTCTCAGAACTTTGTTACAGAGAAACTGAACATATTGTACAGTCAAGTCCCCAGGGTCTGGCAAGCTGCACAGCTGTGAAAAGCTCTTCTAAGTGAGTTGGGCTGAAGTAGAAAGGTTTATTTAAGCCCATGTTTGAGATGATTCAGGAGGGAAGTCATTTTCAGCCTGATTACCACCAGCTGAGTTGAGAAATCTGTCTTGATACCTAAGGGAAGAATATTCGGGTATCTGATACTTTATGGAAACTGGTGAGGTGGGTGGGCTCTGATAGTTAAAAAGCAAAATATTCACTAAGTCTCACACCTAAAATTTTAGTTTCACCTGATAGAAGAGAGTGGCTCCATTGCTTATAGTGACACAAAAGATTCAATGTGAATCAAAGATATTTTGTTGATTCTGAAAGTCTGCTGGGAGTTTGACAGCCCATCAGCAAGCTAGCCACGTGACTCACCAGAGGTGGCTTCAGAACTGCCAGCTTCCCAACCAGGGAAGCTTTCCAAAGAGCCATATGCCACTAGAAAAATGCCTGTCACAATTTAGCATCTGAACCTAGTGCTTGCTTTCCAGCTTAACGAATTGGTAAAAGGCTTCAACTTCCCACTATAATTCTTTCTTGCATTCAATTAAATTGTTATACCCTCTGGCCATTAAATAATATTACTAATTATGAATATAAAAATCATAAGTGACTAGCATCAGGGTTCTCAACTTCAGACGCAAACAGCCTTGTTAAAATATAACAGTGTTATGGTACTTAACACTGGTCTAAACCTGCCCAAGTCCCTTCAAGGTCTTGATTCCTGAGTAATAAGACCCAGGCCAAAGAAAGGTACTGAAAATATCATGCATAAAGTTATGACATAAATATGTCTCTGCTCCCAGGGCTTTTGCATGTTATTAGAGACCAAGAAACCTTAAGTAAAAATAATGACACTCCAGGGAATTACCTTCAGGCATCAGTGAGCAGGAGGGAGAAGTATATTTCAGGGCATTGGTCCCTGTTCGGCATCTAAAAATATCATACAACCTGAACAGGTGACTTACTCCAGCTATACGTAAGTTTGGTCCCAAAACTTGTCTGGTTGTCTGTAAAGCAGCAATATCCTTCATCCCAATAATAAAAATATGTATATAAAAATATTAACACTGGGCATTATTTGCTAACACATTATTTTATTCTTAATATCCTTGATTTATATAAAGCACTTATATTTCCACTTTTTTTTTCAGAAAAGAAAAGGCATGCTGGGGGGTTTTAGATTACTTCCTGATAAATAAAGTTCTGGGCCAAAAAAAAAGCTGAATTATCAGTGATTATAGTAGTATGTTCCAGAGGCATGTATTCCTGTCACAAAAAGAATGTCTTCACTGAGTAGAAAGTGAGAGTAGTAGCTATAGCTACACTGGGAAGAGCTATGAGCATGGCATGTAGGAAAAAGCAAGTATAAAGCCAGAAAGAAAAAAAAAAAGATAAGGAAAGAAATTAATAAAGTTAAAGGAAGTAATAAAGAGAATTAAAACAAATTAAAATAAAATAATAAAAATGTCCCCAGCAATTTTAATGTTTCTATTGTTATAAAAATCATAATCGATTTTCGTATATAAATTTTTTTTCCTGACCTACTAGCAATGAGATATAGACTGTAAATTGTGAAAATCAGGAGTCTTAAAAAAAAGCAACCTCACATTCTTGACCAAAACACCTTGTAAACTGTTGCCAAATGATAAGACAGAGACACAGAGAGAGACAGACAGAGACATCCACAAAACAATTTCTTCATGGCACATGAAGTTTCTGCTTAGGGAGCAAGCCTGATGGTTTGATTACATTACCTCTATTTTATAATATACTCTGATGTTGAGTATCATTGAGATATGTCTATCTGTTCAAATTAAATGGGGGTAGGGGAAAGGAATATTCAAAATAGGTGACAAGACAATTGAAGCAGGGATTAGAAATAGAATATTGAGCAGGGCAAATAAATAGCTGGAGTACTCAGAAGTTTTTGTATACTTTCTAACTACTATAGTACTATATTCTTAATATCCATGTTCAGTATCTCTTCCATATTCAAATGTAAAATACTAGTCAGATTTTAAGACTTGATAGTAAAATAGTATTGTAGAAGACAGATAAAAACAATGAAGGCTCCTATTCCATTTTTAAAATGTGCTTTTACAATAGTTCAAGTATGTAGCATCATTAGGAATTATAGCAATATGCTTCATGAAGACTGAACAAAATTTATCTAGACAAGAATAAAAAGGCACATGAAGAAAAAATAACATTAAGAAATTGTATCCCATTAAGGTAAGATACTTCAGGTTTGCCTCCACACATATGTAAGAGTTGGGGTAAACTTTAGGCCTCCATTAAATGATAACCTAATTGGTCAATACAGTTATTGATATCGCTCATGCCAGACTCTTAAGGAAATAAGATTAGTTTAAGATAGAAAAATTAAAGGAGTCTGAAGGTTAATGAAACCAAGGATAGCAAAGAAGGAAGATGTTCGTTCTGGCACAACAGCTGCGTATTTCAAGTATAGGAGCATCTGTCTCCTCTTTGAAGGCCCATTGCTATTAAATTTGTCAAAGCAGCAGCACCTAATGGAGCTTAATTTTTTCTCCAGTGGAAGGACATTTCTTTGACAATGTTGAAAAAGGATTCTGTAGTTCACAGAAAATTCTTACCTTAAAAAAATGCTAGTTGTCTTCATATGTTCTGACCTAAGACCTTTCATTTGTTGCCTTCATCAAATCTGACTACACAATTCTGAAGAAATCTGAGTACAGACATCCAGGGAAAACCCACTGAGAGCACCATCTCTAAGGGACTGCAGAAATAGAGAAGCAATAGAAGCCTAGTATGAACACGCTAGAAGATTACTGAGGGACAATGAGAGACAGGAGAGAGAGAGAGAGAGAGAGAGAGAGAGAGAGAGAGGGGAGGGGGGAGAGGGGAGGGGGAGAGGGGGAGAAGAGGAGAAGGAGGGAGAGGGAGAGGGAGAGGGAGAGGGAGACTCAATCACAATTAGTGAAGAAGGAATGAGCATCAGGAACCAAGTTTTACAGCACAGAAACAAGTCTCCATCAATCAATACTGGAACACTGTCCTGTGCCCTCCAATACTGGTAACGCTGTGCAAGGACAGAGCAGCTGCCTTTGCAGTTATTCACCTCCATTACTGACATGCTGATTAAAAATCCCAATATACACTAGATTCTGCTTAAAGTAAGCACTACTTCATAAATAAATCCCCAAATGTTAGAGGCTTAATCTAATAGCTTTGGTGGAATTGGTTATCTGTCAATCAAAAATGTTGACGTTACTTCCTTGGAGAAAAGTTGCTGGGAAGCAACTGTCCCAAGTAAGAGCTTTATTTTAAGCTGCATGGAATCAAGGGAGGATGCATCTGACTGAGTTCTGACCAGTGAAATATTGGTAGAAGTGACTTATCACACCAGTGGGCCTGACTCTTAAAAAGCAAACAAACAACCCCCCTCACATGTGCAATGTCATCTCCATCTTCCCTCAACAACTTGTCAAAGTCCACAGAAATTGGAAACCATGTATACAAGATGGCAAGCTTCTTTCAGCTGAATTTCTGGTTAGATGGAGTAGAAATCCCCCACCTCAGTCACTTGCAACATTTGAAATTTATGGAGTTTACAAATTGGCCAGTTCTTGACATATTGATTTTGTCTAATGTTTGCTAAATTCAGCCTATAGCAATTTCTAAGATTCTATTTTCGTTTGCTTTTCTAAGAGTATAGACAAGTGGTAGTCTGCCTGTGAAATTATGAGTGGCAATTTAACCCAATAAATTTCACTCTTTAAAATGGATCAATAGTTTTCCAAACACCATCATCACTTGTCTTGTAACACACTACCCAATTACTAAGCCAATGCCTTGTATTTTAGGTTAGTTTTTTAATGACACCACACCACTTCTGATATCAACTTCTCTATCAGTATAAATAAATACTAGAAGTATAGCAGAGAAATGCTGGAGTATTGGGGTTAAGACAATAACATGGTTTTTCACCCAAGTAAAGGTCAAGTGGTTGCAGAGAAGGAGGGGATGCTAAACAAAATTCAACAGCCTTCCTATATGTTGTTAGAGAAAATAACTGTCTCATATTTTATTTGTTACAAATTTAAATGAAAATATTTTGGAAAGTCATTCTTTTCACCTGGTCATTATTTTTAGTTTTTCTAAGGGGGAAAATTAGTATAGGAAAGCACTAAATCCATGATGTTTTTTACCTTTACTTATACAAATGAAAGATAGAAGGAAACCTAAATATTTATCAATACCAAATGGATAAACATCTAAACGTATCTCACAAAACTGTAAAAAGTAATGTTCTTATTATTCAAAATACTGTCATTTCATGTAGAAAATGCTTATGTTGCCATGACAAATTAAAATAGTATACTGTATCTTATACAAATTGAGCAAAACTCTTTATATAACCAATCAAAGCCAAAACATTATGTACAGAAAACTAGGATCCATATCAAGTATTAATTGTGGTTATTTTATGTGACTGAAAATATAGTTGGTTTTGTCTTTATTCTTTAGGGTGTGTTTTTCTCACAATCTCTTTCATTGATGCATTTTATAATACAAGAAAATATCTGGTCTTTTATTTTAATGGGTGCAGCAGAGGATTATATTTGTAAAAGTAAGAGTGATTAATGCAATTATCATCTGCAATCAGCATTCTGGATATAACACTTTCCATGACCTTATCAATATATGCACAGTAATAAATTCCTGATATGTTAAGTAGCTCCTTAAATCACATCAAAATATGTAGCAATATATATTTCATTTAAAATTACTTTTGTTACTTTTTCTTATATAGAAAAGTAAAGTTCTGAGCTTTTAAGTTATTATAGCAAGACATGATGATGATAATAATAATAATCCTTATTGTCATTATCTCACTGAATTTAACATATTCAGAAAAAATCTATATACATTGTTCCAGAATAACATCTTAATAAATTCAAAGACTTCTAATATGCTTTTATATTTGATGAACTATTGTTCATATTTTTGCCTGGCAATCTTATCCAAATCTTTGGCCAATTTATCCTAAAGGGAAGGCAGAATATTATATTCTTACTAGTGACCCCTCCTCCATACCATGGGACCGCCCCAAGTCCTGGAGTGCCACCCTAATGCCCCGCCTCTGGGCTGCACTTAGTTGTCACCAGGCCCCTCCCCTACAGGATGCACTCAGGACCATGGAAACCCTGGTGAAAGCCGCATGAAGCAGCCACCAGCCCTGCCCCCACTGCCCCATCCCTGCTGTGCGTGCCACCATCTTGTGAAGGTGTTATGGTATGAGGGTCAATTTGCATATTACCTCTTTATTATATAGGATAGCAAAACATGTACCCATTTGAAGGACTGCAACCCCATTCCTCATTTAATAATACTGTCCCATGAACCACAATGCATTTATATCTGCTTTTGTTACTTTAAAACTATTAAATACCCCCTCCATCCTGAAATAGTCTTGATAAGAGAAGTTAGTTTCAAAGTATGCTATGGAATCCTGAACAATTGGCACCAACATTTTCCATTTCCACTATCTCTTAAATAAATTATTGGAAGATCAAGTTCCTAATTTACATATTATTTTAGTCAAAATCTTGTTTTTAATCCTGATATCAACAAAGAGCAAGGCAGATTCTCTCTAATAATAGAATTGTATTATTTGACATAAAAAAATTGGACTATGACCTTTTCTACTGAACCACTGTTAAGTTGTTCCATTCACTCACCCACCAAAAATGCATATTTATTTAATTGTGTTTTCTCACAAACCCAAACATCTCAGATGCTATCTCTTAATGGCAGTCTTCCCTGACTCTGCTGGCTGGATGAACTGCCCCTTCTCTCCCACTCACCCCCAGTGCTTTTTCCAGTCAGGGAGAAACTCCTCCCAGAATGATAAATTAGCATATGACAAAAATGCTAACCACTCAACATAGCTTCTACCCAAACAATCATTGACTCAGACATAGGTTACATACAAAGGAAAATGGCTATTACTTTAGATTTATGAATGCCTTGGGACCTAAGATAATATCTATATGATCCTCTAAGAAGTGATATATGGTTAAAACCACATAACTAATTTGTCATGCCTATTCTCTCGGAGAAAGCTATCAATGCCTAGGCATTTAAGCTTTAAATATCTGGCACCCAATAACATATTCCCATTATTACTCATCAAGCTTATTAAACATGACTGATAACATCTATACATAAAAACTATATCAGGCCATATAAATTATACATATAAAACATGCAAACCATAGAATCATGGAACATAAGACAACTGGTGGAATGAAAAAGGTTAAGACTCAAAATTAAGCTCGATTGTTTCCTCCATTGTGTTAAACCATTGTTAGGTCTCTTTCTCTGTCCAAAGGAGATTATCTGAGAGAAGAGGAGGGCTAAGGATCCTCAAATTAAGCTTAATTCTGGCCTCAGCTCCATGAAAGAGATACAATGCCCAATGAGAAAAGATTGGATAAATATCAGCTAATCAGACTTTAGTGTTCTCTAAAAACATTAACAGTGTGATGAGCACAATCAAGGGCTGCATTCTCTGAACTTGTTTACCAAAATTACCAAGAAACTAACCCTGAAAATATTCCATCTGGCACAAAAGTTCCTTTAACATGAAATATATCAGAGAAGACAGGTCACTGAGTCATCCAGGCGCTCCAAGGAGCCTTTCAATGTGCCCTAATGCTCTTCTCAGGGAGCTAGCCAGAGCGGTGCATTTGCTGTCAGAATCTCTAACACACTTAGCACTCTGTGTCCAGGCCTGGCCTTTTGTTTGTTTGCCTTAAGCCTGGACCTGATTTAGTTAGACAAGCAGCCCCAGCCAGATTCTTGTCATTCAAAAGAGCTTCCTGACTCTTTATTTTATTAATATCACTAGCCTATGACACCCTAGGAAGACTTTGTCAATTCATCATGTTCTTTATACATAAACATTTAATTCTAAAATTAGTTTAAATAAGCCACTTCCAGTTGAGTTTTGTAATATTTAAATACATTAAAAGTTCATATGACAAGCTTGCAATTTAAAAGAAACGTATAGAGAGAGTCCTGTTGTAAGGCAGAGAGAGAAGCCTGAAAGGAGAGAGGGAGGGATGTGATGGAAGAAGCATTAGTCCGGGAGGAGAGTGTAGGTTGCAGTTCTCTCACAAAGGCATAGTGTAGTAGTCTCAGGCAAGTATCAATAAATCATACAGCCTTTCAACTTTAACTTCTTGTCCTTTCCAAGAGGCCAGCTAGTCTCCATGTTTTGATGAGCTTTAACATTTTACTAAATTATGTGTTTTTTTTAAGCACTACCTGAATCATGAACACCCAGCCTCTAATTGTCAACACAAATGACCCATTACATACAGCTCTCCATGCCATCCTCACAGAAATCGTAGGCTCTTACTCTAACTGGAGACAACTAGATATCGGTTAGATTTCTAGTCTTCTGCTTTGTACAAATAATTCCTCATTATTAAAAGGTAGGATAATTGTGCTTTTTTTTTTTTTAACACAGTAAGATAATACATATTCTGGTGCTAGTATATCTGGGAAGAAGAGGATGAGTTTGATTTTGACATATAGATAGAATTTCTGATAAACCATTGGCTATTCTGATTTAAAACCTTGAGAGACATTTAACTAGATATAAAATTGTTGTTAGTCAAATAATTCCTATCATCTTCATCACCCCACTACTCTCCACTATCCCTAATGAGGTTGTAAATTAATCTGTAGCAGAGCTCATGATCATAATTTAATTCATGTAGTATCTATAGTGTTTGGCATGATACTGAGCACATTGTAGGGCTTCATGTTCGATGGGAGTATGGGGCTTTGAAGATACCCAATAAGGAATAGGTTCAGAAAAAATTCAAGGCAGCCAGTTAGAAGGCTGTTGTGGTAATGCAATAGAAATGCTTATAAGTAGAATACATTATTAGCATCAAAGATAGAATGATGTAGATGCACTTGAGAGACATTGACAAGTTAGAACCAACAGTACTAGGTGATTAAGTGTATGTGACGAGAAGGGAAAGAGAGGAATCTGCCAGAATTTTAGCTTGAATTGAGTAGAAGATGGTGTCATTTACAGAGTTAGTAGAGGTTTTTGTACATATTAAATCTGAGATGACTGTGAGCTATCCAAATGTCAAACAGATGGTTGAATATGAAAATCAGAAGCAATGTGAGAGCTCTAGAAAGAAGCAGATTATGAGTAAAGTCATGGAAGTACATGACATTTCCTAGACAAAAGGATATAGAACAAGAAGAGAATCTAGAAAATGATCCTGCTTTCTAACATATCATGGTACAGTGCAGAAGAAAGAACCAATAAGGCCAATGAATAGATAAAACAGAGATGCTGGAGCCAACTAAGGAGAGGTGGTATCATGAAAGCCAAGTGCAGAAAGTAGTATTTCTAGTAAAACGGACTGATCTGCTGTATCAAATGCAACTGAGTCATGAAAATGACAAGTCCTTAGAGACATCCATTTGATTTAGTACATGAAACTCATTGGTGAACTCAGTAAGAGCAGTTCCTGTGGAATGTGAGGGGAAACTGAATTAGCACCTAGTGAGAATATAGGTAAGTTGTGATGATGTTAAAATAATATTTGGAAGGAGCTGGTAGAAAAGTCAGGTTTGAAAATAAAAGAAAGAGGTAAGTGAAACAACAGTTTTTAAAGGTTTAATAACCATGAGTTGAGGTAGTTCCCTTTCAATGGCATCAGCTTAGAGTAAGGATGAGGAGAGGAATTCAGAGCTTTAGGAGAGTAGAGAAGTATAGAGTTGGAAAGGATAAGCATATTGCAGAGTAAAAATAAATAAAAAAAACATTCTATGAGGAAAGCAAAACAAAAACAGAAACAAAAAAATTAAGAATGGAAAGCAAAGAAAAGCAGTCATTAAAGGAAACAGACCTGGTCAGTGGTCAGAAACAAGTGCAGGTCACTACAGCATTTCCCCAAGTGATCCACCATTAGCAGACCTTTTCATTCCAGTGTTTTTCACAACTCTCCACCACTCCATCTTCTAACTTCTCCAGGTACTGCCAGAAATGCTTTACTCTTTCTTTTGGCCTAAATGGTTTCTATTTTCTTTGTTCCATTCATGAGCCTAAATTTTTACTTTAGTTATAGTTATGAGCTGTATATAAACGCTAGTAAAAATACCTGCTTCAAGGAAGAGTACAGCTTATATTTTGAAGTGAAATAGGTGTAATAAATCATGACTGCCCGCCAGTTCCAAGTAGATTATAGACTCATTTCCCCTATCTATCTCTTACATTACATTTTTACTTGTGTCTGCTTTATCTTAGGCTCCAGTGAGTCAGAATTTTAAAATATTCATAATATTTTCTTATATATTTGAAGATTAGCTCCTTATCAGAGCTTTGCAAATATTTCTTTCATTCTGTACTTATTAGCACCCTCATGTTCATTGCAGTACTCTTCACAATAGCTGAGAACTGGAAACAACCCAAGGGAATGGGTTTTAAAACATGTTACATGCACTCAAAGGAATACTGTTCAGCCTTTATAAAAAAATAAAATTTTGCAGCATTTGACAACATGGATGAATCTTGAGGATATTCTTCTAAGTGAAATAAGCCAGTCACAGAAAGACAAATACTGTATGAGTCAGCTTACATGAGGTATCTAAAATAGTCAGATTCATAAAACCAAAGCATGAATGGTGGCCCTTATAGTAGGGGAAAGAGGAAATTACTAATCAATTGGCACAAAGTTTCACTTAAGTAAGATGAATAAGTTCATAAGATCTGCTGTACAATATTGTACTATAGTTAACAACATATTGCATACATAAGAATTTGTTAAGAGGGTAGAATGCATGTTAAGTATTTTTAACAAGAATAAGTTCCAATAAGAAAATTTAAAAAATATTCATTTTTCAGATTAACAGTATTGTAAAGAACTTGAAAACTCCTGAAAATAAAAAAGAAAAATCACTCATGATCCCATCACTCTGAGATAATCCCAAATAAATTGATATTTAGCCTGATAGTGTTTATTTGGCAGCACATGTCCTCACCGAATATTTTTAGAGAGTGTAGGTGGGAAGGGAAAAAGAGAGAGAGAGGTGGAGAGGAGAAAGAGATAGAGAGATAGAGAGATGAGAGAGAGAAAGGAGAGAGAGAGGGAGAGAGAGAGATCTGTTGCCTCCCAAAGAATAGGACTGTCAGTTCCTATGAGGGCCATAGGAAAAAAATGATAGTTTCAGAAGAAGCATCACAGAGGGAAAATTAGCCTTCTAAGGCCCTCATAGGAAATGACAGTCCTATGGCCCTTATAGGAACTGACAGTCCTATGAAAGAAGCCTAATTATTTCCCTAATTTTATAGATAATTAAAGTGAGGCACAGATGATTAACAACTTGTTTGAAGTCACACTGCTGATATGTGAAATGACCAGGATTTAAACCCTAACAGTCTGATGGCAGGTCTCACGCTCTTTTAATCACCAAGTGATGCTATTTCCTCTCACCAGCAGGACTTATTTAGCAGAAGGTATGCACAAAGGCAGGGCAGTGAAAGCCCATGGTATACCCAAGGGAGAGTCAGATATATTCTTTAGTTGTAGTAGAGACTGATATAGGGTAGTGAAAGGGATGATGCCAGAAGAGTAGTAGAAGAGTAAAATAGATTATAAAAAGCATTTAACACCATGGGAAAGAATTTGGAACTTTTTCTGTAGGCATTAGAGAGCCACTGAGGAGGAAGACATGGTTTCCATGTAGACTTCCAATTTGTAGAATTGGCATCACCAATTCTAAAGTTAGAAATCACTTGTTAAATTTTTTCCCTTCACATTATATTTTAACTTGTTTTTAGAGGTACAAAGATATCATCCAGAACATCCATAGTAATTACAGCTTATTTGGAGCATGAAAACCTGGGGCTAACTCCCCAGGGAAGTTGGGAAAATGTAAGGATAGGCTCTATGCACCTTTATCTAGGTGTCATGGCTTCAGAGCTTTGGCTACCAGCTAAAAGGGCCATCTACTTCCTGTCTCTTGTGCTTCTCAGGTAGTCTTGGTCATCATGTAGAAACTGAAGTAGGTACAGGTCAGGGAGATGCTTTTCTCAAAGGTTAAGTGGATACAGATGATTAAGGGAAGGGGTGGAAATTATTGGAGATAATACCTCTGATTAGGGGCTTTCCTCTCTGGTTACTGTGCTACTGTAACTGTTACTGTCATTTTTTTCTTCCTTCAAGACTATAAATAGAATGCATGTTTTTGTTTTTTGTTTTTACTTCATTTTCTCTCCTTGAGGAATACACAATGATTTTCAAATACATAATAGAATTTCAAATCATGGATATAATCTTTCATTTCCCATACCTGAAAAACATACTGTTTATCTACTTGGGAATCTGTATTTTGGTTTTCCATTATGTCAGCTATCACATAGAACAAGCATTTTGGAGATATATCACTTATCGTACTTATTTGAAATTGATATCACACTTTGTACCTTCAAAAAAACTCTTTTCCTAGAACTGTGAAATGTTAAAAAAGACTTGGAGTTTCAGACCTTGATTTTTCTTCCCTCTTTCCAATTAAAAGTGCCAGGGAAAACCAAAATGACTAAAAGACGTGAAGAAAAAAGGCAGAAAGGATAGAGCTGAGTCATTTCAGAACACGGGTACTAATAGGATTTGTTCATGCTCCATTTTAGCAGATACAAATTAAAGGGCCAGATCATGCTTTCTTATTTAGTAAATTAGACAATTTTCTTTCTTACTTAACTATCAACAACAAGCCAAGCTTTGTGAGCTTCTTTTTTTCATGCAGCAGAAATCTGTGGAGCTATGGACTCTGCTCTTCTGCTTCCTAGAGACCAAAAGTAATTAGTCATGGTTTGCCAAGAAAGCAGAATATGAAAGTGAATAAATATGTCCCATTCCCCAACCCCCACCACGCTGTTAGGAAATCTGAGCAGCAGAACGAATCTTAAAAAGGGAAAGAAGTTTTGCTTTATTGAGTAGATTAAGAGCTAGACTTTAGGCATGAATTCTAGGGCTGAGCTCTGCCTACTTATCTGTTTGTGAGAAACTCTGTTTAATCCAGAAATGCTCTAGCAGACATCTCACCTTATTCATCTCTTCATTTTCTCCCTCTCCTGCACTTTTTTTGTTGTTGTTATACATATCATCTACTCCCTTACCAGCTGCCTGTTTTTTTATCTAATTTGCATAAAGGTGCTGTGAATTGATGATATTGTGGGATGATGTCTGGAATAAGTGAAGCTTATCCTAAAGGAACAAATGTATAATAACACCTGAATCCGCAAACTTTAACTTTCTTTTTAATTTTTAAAATTATAGTTGACATACTAATTTCAGAGGTACAGGTGATTCAACATTTATATACCTTACAATAAGTCTGTCATAGTACAATACATAGACATACACTCAATGCAGAAGTGGAAACCATAGGCATGGAAACATGGATCAGCCTGATGAATCTCAGAGGAAAGGGGGAAGGGGAAGGGTGGGAAGAGATTAACTAAAGATCTTATATGCATACTAGAGGCCTGGTGCAAACAGATTCATTCACCGATGGGTCCCTCAGAATGACCTGTGGGGATGGGGCTGAAACCAGCTTGCTGACATCCCCCGAGAGGTCCTGGATTTTGAGAGGGCATAAGCCAGGCCGAGAGACACCACTGGTGCATTAATCCATGCACCAGGCTTCTAGTATGAAATAAGAATATATGTTGAAGTTTTCATTTATGATTTGTGGGTTCAATTGTTTGCAAGTCTATCTGCTAACTTACTGCTTTACTGGTGGCAGAGGCAGAAGAGATGGTTTATCAGGCTATGGTAGAAAAAGGCTTGGACTTAACAATACTTATTTCAAGTCCTTGCTGTGCCAGTTAAATTTCTCTTAGTCCTCTGTGAAATGGAGGTAGGAATTACCTATTTAGTTGAGTCATGTTGTTTATGGAGGAAAAACATTTATTCATACTTAACAAAATGGGATTTTAAGGAATGAGAAAGGAGGAGGCTTGCAGTGGGATATAGATTCAGCCATGGTAAGAATATATATATATATATATATATATATATATATATATATATATATATATATATATTTATATCTCCATTTATCCTTACTTCCATATATCAGTTCCTACCAAGAGATCAATTAATGTTGATTTAATGAATGGTCACTGCTTTTCTTGGAAAAGCCAATTAGCCAGCGTGTAGCATTGACTAACATACTCTGCTTGTGTTTCTCTTGGCTTTTATAACATTTCTGATTTCCCCCTACTTTATTGGCTGAGCTTTTTAGGATGGTTATTGTGGGCTTACCTCTTTTTTAACTCTGCCATTTAAAAGTCCAGGTCATTCAGTATTCTTTCTATGTCCCACTGCTACTCATACTCTCTATTCCTCTTGGATGTTCTTAATAATGCCAACTGCCATTTATCAAAGCACACCTATCTCCAGTCAGCCTTCTCTACTGTACTTTCAACTAACTAGCCACTTGAGTAAACACCTGTGGTACAGCCCATATCTGAAACTCAATAGTCCAGTACTTAACACTGACCCCAGGTGAAGATGTTTTTATACATTCTTTAAAAAATGGCCCTGCTACCCATTCAGTTATTCAAACCAGAAACATGAGAAATAATTTAGAAAATTGCTTTGTATATAAGCTCCATTCTTACCTCTTATATATTCTTCCTTCTTTATATTTCTCACTTCTCCATACTTGTCTCTTATTTTAATCTTTGGCTTCTTGAGTGAGTATAATGGTCTTAAAGTGGTTTTCTCTATGTATAATATCTTATCCTCAAGTCTTTCCTCAAATTGTGACATAATGATTTCTCTTAAGACAAAACTAAGATTGTCTTTTTCCTGCTTAAAAATGATATCAATCTCAATAAAAATCCCAAAAAGTTTCCTTCTTCTTTCCTTAATGGCCTCAGCTCTCCCCAGTTAGCCACCCCCCATTATAATGGCCTCCCACAGCTTTTAGGATAAAAGTTAAACTCTATGGGCTAGGCTATGGGCATTCACACTCTGTCCTGGCCTCTTTGTTCATCACTGGGATGTGCATGCACTATTCTCATTTGTCACCCTGAGGTTACAGGACTGTTTCTGACAGAGACATCAAGAACAACAGTGGGGATCAGGCAATACAAAGAATTACATTTGAGACACTTTTTCCATCACACAAAACTACTTTCAGAAACAAAGAACAAGATAGAACTGGTTTCCTGGGAGTTGTTGGTTGTGGATTCAGGAAATTTGGTGACACACTATTTAAATAATGTTAGTTGGAATCTGCAAGCTGGTGTGAATTGAGTTGAGTAGAAGGTATCTGATTAATCAAAAGTGTGTTTTTAATAGTTGAAACTCTCTGGGGGTAGGAATTATATAAACCCAGTGCAAAAAATTGCTCAATTCCCATACCTGTGGGAAATCATGTGAGACCCAGGACCTCTGAGTCCCAATTCACCACGGGACCCAGAGTCAAGTCCCTGCCTATCCACATGCACCTTGCCATGCACACAGCCTCTTGGTGACCAGTCTTTGGTTGTTACAGCGTTACCACCACTGGGTTTTTATTATATAAATGGAATTTATATACTTTATGTTTAATGCATTGCCCTGTACATATTAACCACTAATGATCATTTAGGGAATACACAGGAAAGCAAGGGGCAAAGACACTGCAGGCACATGTGTGCACTTCCTATATGTCTTTATGATGGTTTCAGTGTGTTATTAGATTAAAATAAAGAAGAATATTAACCAGAAATTAAAAACATTTTTATTGAGATAGAATTTACACATAATTTCACATTTCTTAACTGTCTAAGTATGTGTTTTAACAAATATAGGCACCAGTATAAACATTTTCCAAATCAAGATACAGAAAATTTTTATCATTTTGTTTTTTCATGCAGGCAATTCCCAACTCCCACTCAAACAGCCATTTTGCTTGCTTCTAACACCATGAACCAGTTTTCCCATTCTTGGGCTTTATGTAAGTGGAATCATGCAATCTATACATTTTTGTTTTTAGCTTCTTTTGCTCATTGTGTTTTTAAGATTCATCCATGAGTTGACAGTATCAACTTTAAGTAGTCTTTAATTGAATAGCATATCATTGGATGAATATAAATGTGTCAAAATGTATTTATACATTTACTTGACAATAGACATTTTTTCCCTCCCACTTCTACATTTTTGGCTAAATAAACTAGAGGCCCGATGCATGAAATTCATGCAAAAGGAAGTCTTCCTTCCCCCAGCTGCTGACACTGGCTTCCCTCTGGCACCTGGGACCCAGGTTTCCCTTGTAGCCCTGGCTTTGTCCAAAAGAACACCTGGAAGGATGAATGGTCTAATTAGCATATTGTGCTTTTATTAGTATAGATTTTAGAATCATCTTGTTTTATTTTCATGAGAGCAAAATAGAGGAAAGGAGGGAAGAAGAGAGGAGGAAATGAGAGAAGAAGGAAACTGACTGGGATTTTTATTGAGATTGATTTTTTTAATGAAATTAACATCTTAATTAGATTAGATCATTCAATTATTACACTGGTATGTTTCTCAATTTACTTTTCCTTTAGTTCTCTCAGCAGTGTTTTATCATTTTCCAGTGTAGAGGTCTTTAAATTTTTTACTAATTACACCCTCTTTTTATTGTATTATAAGTGATATTGATTTCTAATGTTCATAATCTCACTGTATCTAGTTTATAAAAATGCAATTGACTTTTGTATATTGTCTTTGTGAACTGTGTCCTGGATAAGTTGCTTAGTAATTATTTTGCTTCTTGTTGGGGGTAGGTAGATTGTTTAAATTTACTATTAATAAAAAGTTATTTTGTCCATGCGGGGGGGAAAAATACCATTTCACATTCCCTTTTCAACTTTGATTTTTTTTTTTTTACTTGTCTTATTGTACTGGATGGGAACTCCATTACAGTATTGTCAGAGGTGGTGAGAACAGATAAGCTTGCCTGGCTTGCTTAGAAAGGAAAGTATTCAATCATTAAGTATAATGCTAACTGTAGATATTTTCTCATAGACGACCTTTATAAGATTGAAGAATTTTCCACATATTCCTGTTTTGTTGAGAATTTTTGAAGTCATAAATAGGCCTGGAATTTGATCAAATGCTATTTTTGTACCTATTGAAATGTCTATGCAAATTCTTAAATGTCTCATAGAATCCAACAGTAAAGTCATTTGGGCCTAACGTTTTATTTGTAGGAAAGTTTTAAATTATGAATTCAAGTTATCTAATTGCTATAAGGCTATTGACAATCTCTATTTCCTATTGGATTAGTTTTGATTATGTCTTTTAAGAAATTTATTTTCTGAGTTGTCACATGTATTGCCATAAAATTGTTTATAATATTCCCTTATAATTAATTGAATGCCTAGAGTAATTCTTCCTGCTATTGACAATTACCATTTTCTTTTAGTTGTTATTGCTCTTATTTATATTAGCTAAAGTTTTACCACTTTTGTGTCTCTTTTCCAAAAACTGCTTCCCTTGATTTTCTCTCATCTATTTTCTACTTATTAATTTTCTTTTATCTCTTCTTACTTTGGGTTTAATTTGATTCTTCCTCTCTCTCTTTTTATAGCTTCTAAATGTCCCCATTGGATTTTACTTTTGTTTTTTTATCTACACATTTTCTCTAGGAATTGTGTAGACACTGTCAGCATAGTCTACTCAATTATGAAAGCTTCTCTGTCATTGGGATTAGTTTACCAAAGTTTCTTAGCAAATGCTACTTTTTTCTAATCCAACAAAGAAATGTGATTTTCATTTTGTTTTTATTTCTCATTTTTATTATGGGAGAAAATATCTTTCAAATCTCTGCACCCTACCTTAGAAGTCTATTAAATAACTTTTTATAAATTTTAAATGTTTTTGTTTATTGTAGAGAGAGGAAGGGAGCAGGGGAGAGAGAGATAAAAACATTTACAAGAGTAAAACATCAATCAGCCACCCTCCCACATACCCCTACTGGGGATCCAGCCCATGCATGTGCCCCAATAGGGAACCGAACTGGCAACATCTTGTACATGGCTTGATGCTCAACACTGACCCACACCGGCCAGGCTACTTAATGACTTTTTAAAAAAATGTATCTTTATTGGTGAAAGTATTGCAGTTGTTACCCATTCTCTTTCCACCCCATTCTGGTCCCAGGCCTTTCTCACAGTATTTTCTGTCTACATGCTATACATATATGCATATAAATCATTGGTAAATCTCTCCCCACCCCCTCCCCAGCCCTTCCCTCTGAAATGACAAATTTATTGCATGCTTCAATGTCTCTGGATCTATTTTGTTCATCAGTTTATTTTGCTTATTAGATTCCACAAATAAGTGAGATCATGTGATACTTTTTTTTCTCAGACTGGCTTGTTTTGCTTAGCATGATACTTGCAGGTACCTCCATACTGTCTCATAGAGTAAGATATCCTTTTTTTTACAGCTGCAAAATATTCCATTGTGTAAATGTACCAGAGTTTTTTAATCCATTCATCTACTGATGGGCACTTGTACTAATTCCAGATCTTAGCTATTGTAAATAACATGTCTATGAACAAAGGGGTGGATATATTCATTCTGATTGGTGTTTTAGACTTCTTAGGATATATTCCTAGAAGTGGGATCTCTGGGTCAAATGGAAGTTCTATTTTTAATTGTTTGAGAAAACTCCATACTGTTTTCCACAGTGGCTGCACCAGTCTGCATTCCCACCAGCAGTGTTCTAGGGTACCTTTTTCTCCACATGCTTGCTAGCACTTGTCATTTGTTGTTATTGATAGTAACTATTTTGGCAGGTGTGAGGTGGCACCTTATTGCATGTCTTTAATGGGTAAAAAGACTTAAGTGTAAGTCATGAAACCATAAAAATCCAGAAAAAAATTAATCCAGAAAAAATTAACCTCATGCCCCAAAATTTTCACTGATACAATGCCTAGATCAAGAGAAACAAAGGAAAAAATAAACAAATAGGGCTACATCAAAATAAAAAAACTCTGAATAAAAGAAAGAAAATAGCATCAAGATGAAAAGGGAACCCACTGTATTGAAGAACATATTTTCCAATGATATAGCTGGTATGGGCTTAACTTCCAAAATATATAAAATACTCATAGAACTTAACAAAAGAAAGACAACCCAATTAAAAATGGGCAGAGGACCTAAATAGATACTTCTCCAAAGAGGACATAGAAATGATCAAGAGACATGAAGAAATGGTCAATGCCATTTTAATGGCTTTTTAGAACATACTAAGGTTTTGCTAATGTTTGGTTTGAAAAAATTCATATGTTTTTTAGCATATTTCCCCATTTTTCTAAATTAATCCTAAGTAAAATCCTGGCATACTAATTCTGAAAGATTTCAGAAAAAAATTACTCCAATAAGCAAACTGGTAAATATAAGAGATTTAGCATTTTCAGTCAAGAAAACAACTAGTTAACTATTTTTATTCTTTTCTTTAAATGAGTTGCTAAGTTGTTAAATTCCAAGGTAAGGTTATAAAGTATTTCTTTCACATTTTTTGTTTTTAGCAGTTTTAAAATTCTGCTTTAAAAAGTTGAAGAATGAAGAAACATTTTGTTGTATTGTAGCATAAGGTTTATTCTTCAGATATTATATCTTTATAGGTAAAAGCAAATACTTTCATGAATAATAGCTATTGCTTCTAGACTATGTATACTTAATACTTAGAGAAAGTGCCATGGACCACCAAAGGTCCACCTTTATTCTCGTAGATTAATCATGTCAGATTACCCTGCTGTGAGAAGCTAAAGCCTTGCCCACTTGATGATTTTATTTCAATATATTTCATTTTCTTCTCCTGACTGCATCTTTACTCCCTGGTTGCATTAGAAAAAGCATGGTAAAGGAGTTCCATTGGGAAGAGAACCAGGTAAAAGCTCTGCTTTACCAGGCAAGAGTTAACTCACTGTTCTGTAGGGACTGATATTCTTCTATCCTTCAATAAAAGCTAATGGCTCAGTAAGCCCAATGCATTCAGCTATTCTGCAAGGAAGTTGATACTTGGGAACTAGAATTCAATCAAGGGTCATTCATAAGTGCTATTTCTGCATATAAAAATATATTTGCACCTACTTGATATCAAATATGAATAAATTAAAAAAAAACTAATCAATTGACTTTAGCCCTGTCAATATCACATAATTATTTGAAAATGTGATAGTTTTTGGATGAGGTGTTATTGAATATCAGTTTGGGGATTATAGCAGATGATATCTGCAAAAAATAAAATAAATAAACCTCTGACCTGGAAATCAGCCTTGTTTGAAGGATGAGAAATATTTAAGTGATGTAATTTACTAGTAAATAACTCAACAACTGCTCATATGTAATACTCAGATATCCTAATATAAGGAAATAAGCTCTCCCACGTAAGGTGTTTTTGCCAAACATTCACAATAATAAGATAAATTTTCTTTTTTTATATGAGTAGTGTGTCAACTAAAGGCATTGCCATGCTATTTACATCAACTCTTGTAGGCAGAGAGGCAATCATGAGTAGAGAAAGAAATCAAATGAGAAAGAAAGTAAATGAGAGCAATAAGCAGACTAAATTTGGGATAATTAAAGTTCTTATGTAGGTAAAGAGCACAGTGGCTGTTGTAAGATTCAATGTGTCAGTTGAGGATAGCATACCATCAGTGTAATGAGTAATCAGTGCAAGAAAATACCCCTAAAATACTTCTCTTCACTTATTTACATATTATTTATTCTTTAGATGTTCATTTTAGTTAGTGAAAACAGCAATAATCATGCTAAGTTGCTTGCAATTGCATGGAGATATAGAAGTTTGAAAATAAGTTTGATTTACCAAAAATTACTAACATAAAAATCATATGCTACTGTTTTGATCATATCAATCCTATCCATATCCACTTTCAGTATTGTTTGGGATGATATTCTGAGTCTAAAGGCAAAAAGTTAATTCATAAAAGTGGTGCGCTATCTTTGTGATGTGTTAATTATAACCATGTATATAGTTTTTGGATGAGGTGTCAATATCACATTTTCAAATATTTATGTGATATTGACAGGGCTAAAGTCAATTGATTAGTTTTTTTTTTTTAATTTAGTCATATTTGATATCAAGCATGTGGGACTTTCTGTGAAACATGCATTCTATAGATATATATACAATTAACATCCTACTCAAAATGTTTGAGTATTATCTAGAATTTGATATTGTTATATATGTTGAATTTTAACATCCTACTTATGCTGAAACAATTCTAGTTTTGTTCTAAGCAAATAAAAAGTGCACAATTATGATTTTCTTTTTAATATAATGGGATATAAATCAAACCCTAAGAGATGTATTACATATTGAATACCCTTTATGAAAGATTTCTACCAGAGCTTCAATTTTAATCAAGAGAAAAATGAAGAGTGTGACCAAATGATCTCTTATACCACTAAAAGCTTTAATATCCTATGATTGTATGATTGTAGTCATTGTAGAAGTAAGTGTAGTTTCTTTATCCAAAAGAAAGTTCTCTCTAAAACTTCTCAGATTGCTGGTTTTGTCTCTAGGCAGCTGTAACCTTTGAGAGATTTAAGCATCAGGAACAATTTATTTTCAAAGGTTAAAATGCATTGCTCATTCCTTATAAAGAATGAATTTTGACATTCTGTATAGGTTTACTCATTTAAAAAGGGAATCTAAAACCACGATGGTTTGAAATGGTAGCTATTTGATTTAGAGAAACATATTTACTTATTTGTAAATCATAGAATTAAGCTAAATAATTTCACAATTGATTAAAAATATCTAATATTTATTGAGCACTAAATATGCACCAAGAATTCTAACTGCTTTAATGTATGAACATATGTAATCCTCACAACAATTCTTTGAAGCAGCTATTGTTATTTTATATCCTTTTTGCAGATGATTCACAAGAGATCAAGCTGAAGTTTCAACCCACGTATTATGGCTGTACAACCTGCATTTAAAAACACTTTAGTTTTTTATGGAATTAAACATATTGAATTGAACACTGTCAACAATAGTTCAAGGTCATTGCTTTTATTTTTTACCACCAAATTGAGTAACCACTGTCTTAGTGGCCTGTGGCAGCTGAGTTCTCCTGCTTAGAAGGTACTTAGATATAATTATCAGGGTCTTTCCTTTCCAGACTATGATCTATTTACATACTCAGTCAACTACTGAGTTTGTATAATGGGCCACTGGCTTAGTGGGCTTGGGCTGCTCTAACAAAAAACCATAACTTTGAATATTTAAACAATAGATAATAATTTTTTCACAGATCTGGAAAGGTCTGAAATTTAGGTGCCAGCATGCTTGTCTCTGGTGAGAGACCTCTTTCTGACTTGCAGATGGCTGCCTTCTCACTGTATCCGCATATGGCAAGTCGATGAAGCTCTGGTGTGTCTTCCCTTCTTACAAGGGCACTGATCCCATTATGGGGCTCCAACTTTGTGGCCTCATCTAAATGTAATTACTTCCCAAAGCCTCACCTCTTAATACCATCACATTGAGGGTAAGGACTTTAACATATGAATTTGGAGGGACTCAAATATTCTAACCATAACAGCCAGACACTGTCTTCACCATGGGGGGGTATAGTCATGAACAAAGTAAACAAAAAAACCTTGCCCACATGGAATTCAGAACCTCATGAGGAAGATAGATAATAAGCAAGGTAAATACGTAAAATAAACAAATGGTGTTAAGAGGGGTAAAACACAGAAAAGAAAGCTGGGATATACAAGGTGTTGAAATTTTGCATTGGGTGGTTGAGAAAGTCTTCTGAGAAGCTGACTCTCCATCTGAAGGGCCCACGCTGGGGGAAGAGCCAGTACAAAGGTTCTGAGGGACAGCACCGCTGGCCTGTGCAAGACAACAAAGTAGCGTGAATTCAGGAAAAATTAGGTTAGAGGAATAAAGGGAGCCCAGATCATGAACTTCCTAATAATTTGTAATATTAACCTCAGATTTTATTCTGAATGAGGTGAAAGCTATTGTAGGATTTTGAGTAGAGAAGTGGCATGATCTGACTTTTATCTTAACAGAATATCTCTGGCTGTTCTGCTGAAAATAAACTGGAGAGGGGAACAAGAGCAGAAGCAGAGAGATCAGTTAGGAGGCTATTACCTGCCAAATTATTAAAAGAGATTAGGCAAAAGGGTGCTAAATCATGTCTCATCTGAATTGATCAAATGCTTTGTTTGCTACACAGAGAAAATTTGAATGTGATTTTAATGCTAATTTGGGAAGACTTCCAAGAATGTTGGCAAAGTGCACAATGCATTAATCTCTTTGAAACTCTTTGAAAGACAAAAACAACAAAATTGAAAATAAAGTATAAATATACTAAAATTAAACAGTGGCAATGAGCCATACTTCAAATTCTACAAGTTATCTGCTATTGTAATATATAACATACAATTAATACCTAGATGAAACACCTCAACTCAAACAATATTAAGTATACATTAGTATATACTTAATATACTAATATAACCAAGAATTTAGAAGATGGTTGGGAATGTTCTGAGGAGGACTAATAAATTCGCTAGCTTAGGGGCTGTGGACTCAGTATCATTTCATAGAGCAGGAAGGGATTTTATTACCTCACAAAATAACCAAGATTTGTAATTTAACAGGAAACGGGGCAGATTGTAGCTATAGCTGGATCAAATAAGAAGCAAGAGAAGAGTATGAGAACATTTGAGGTCAACAAAGCCATTCTTTATCTACCTTCAGTAGAAAAATCCTGTAAGCAGTAGATATTCACCTGGGATAAAACTTTTTTCCAAGATGGTATTCATTTTGGGAAGCCTAAAAATGGAGATCTCATTGTGACCTTATTATCTATTTGACTAGAAATGACAAGAGGAAATGGAAATCAATAAATCTGTAGAAAAAGTTGACAAGAAATTCACTGCCTAATGCACTGTTTCCCTTAGTAACCACCACTCAAAAAGCTGAATAAGCTGAACACTTAGACAAAGGATAAAATCATTAATAACATTTCAATTTAACATCTTGAAGCAATGCCATGATAAAAGGTAGGACAGTCAATGAGGATCTCTGCACAATATTTAAGAGCAAATATTAGCCTCAGGAAGACTATATTAAAGTCAAAATCAAAAATAAAGCTTTAAATTGATTCACAAGCTCTCCATCAAAATAAAAGAAGATAAAATCTGTGCAAAGCCTAGATAAGTATGGGTTTTAGAATTTTAGAAAAGAATTGCTTTACACTCTCAGGTAAATACATCAAAATATGATATAAATGATCATTTGGAAAAGGAGCTACCAGAATTAATAAAATGATTTCAAAAACATACTGAAAAGTACAAAATTATATTATCATTCATTCCATGGCATGCCAGACAGACTTGATGAGTATAGGAAAAAGAGAAAAGAAAGAACTATTGTCAAAGCAACATTATGTTAGATAAACAGGACTTTATTTAAGGCTTTTACCATAGAAAAGAAAGGAAAGAATGAAATCTGAACTCTCTTTGGAAAAAAGCCATGAGGAGAGTTTTTAAGTGCTGATATTTAAGGAACCATAGCCGTCTTTTGGTATCTTTGTGGCAAGAGATAGTTTTACAAGAAACTAAGAGATAGGGTATTCTCCCCTTAAGAATCACAGCACAAAGAGAGGACTCTCAAATCCTGGAGAGAAAGAGTCCTATTTTATAAACCAGTAAAAACTTCTAAAAAGATTTAAATGTCAAAAGAAAAGAGACACAATTTATAAGGACAAGTTTTGTACACTAGGTTCTCTAGGGGAAAGGAGGGCAGGGACCTCTGTGGTTAGGACTTGGATTTTGTGAGGCAGGTGAAAGGGAGGTCGGGCAGGAAGAAGCCTGTCTGAAATGTAGCCAGGCTGAGGGAAACATTACGATTGTCTTGGTCAATGTAGATGATAATATGGTTGATATAGAAGGCCACACGATAAAGATCCAGTTCACAGGTAAGTCCAGGGTGTGGCAAAAATAGGCTTACAGTTGTTTGTGTGGAAAATAATACAATGGAGGATGCAGAGAAGAAGGAACCCTTGTGCACTGCTAGTGGGAATGCAGGCTGGCACAACCACTATGGAGAACAGTATGGAGTTTCCTCAAAAAACTGAAAATGGAACTCTCATTTGACCCAATAATTGCACTCCTAGGAATATATCCTAAGAAACTAGAAATACCAATCAAAAAGGATATATACACCCCTATGTTCATGGCAGCACAATCTATAATAGCTAGGATTTGGAAACAGCCTTGGTGCCCATCAGCAGATGATTGGATCAAAAACTATGGTACATCTACACAATGGAATACTTTGCTGTCAAAAAAAAAAAGAAGGAATTTTTATCATTTGCAGCAACCTGGATGGAATTGGAGAACATTATGCTGAGTGAAATAACCAGTCAATGAAAGAAAAACACCACGTGATCTCACTCATTTATGGATAATAAGGAACATTATAAACGGATGACCAAAAAGATAGATACAGTGACAGTAAAGCAATAAACAGACTATCAAATTACAGCGGGGAGGATAGGGAGATATGGGGGAGATAGATCAACCGAGGGACTTGTATGCATGCATACAAGCATCACCAATGGATGCAAAACTCTGAGGAGGGAGGGCATGTATGGGAGTAGGGGGAGTATCAATGGTAAGATATGTACACATATATTTAATAAAAAATGAGAAGAAATAATACAATGATTAATAAATAATGCAAGAATAAATTTAACATACACAAAACTGTAAACCTACTTTTGCCCACAATGTATAAAAGTTACCTTCAAAGAAACAATGAAAGAGTAATTCCTGACATAAATGAACATCTCAATCAGTAAATGTTCAGATCATTTCCTAGGACATTTTTCACCTAGGTTTATCTTGATCAGATAAACTTTGAGGGTAAAAAAAAATCTCATAAATTCTAGGGGAATAAAACCATAATACAGTTCCAAAGGAGTAGACATATTTAGCCAGACTGCCTTCAGATCGCAGCAATGAGCCAATGTGATCCAATGCCATTTGAGTATTTCCAGACTGGTCAGATTACAGAAAGAAATACATTCTAAGCTAAGAAAGTTTGTCTATTTTATTTATGTGCCCCTATGCACTGTTGTTTTTAAAATATATAGCTTATTGAGGTAAAATTTTATCCAATGAACTGCACATATTGAATTGTGATAAATGTCAACATATGTATATACCCATGAAACCATTATCACAATTAAAATAACAAACATTTCTGTGAACTTCTAAGGTTCCCTAGTCCTCTTCTGTAATCCTGCTCATCCACCACCCCACACCCCATCACAGGTCTGCCTTCTGTCACAATACGTTCATTTGCATTTTATAGAATTTTACATGAATGGAATTATACTTTATACACACTTGTATGAGGGAAGATAATGTGGCTTTTCTTTTTTTTTTACTTAGCATATTTGCTTTGAAATCTTATATAAATCAATAGTTCTTTTTTCAAATTACTGAGTAATATCCCATTGTGTGATTATGCCACAATTTGATGCACCTGTTTGTTGTCATTTTGGTTGTTTCTAGCTTAGAGTTAAAAGTTTCTGGCTTTTAATAAAGGACCCCAAACAAATAAATCCTCCATGGATGTTTATGTACAAGTAAATGAACATTTGTGTGGAAATAGGCTTCAGTTTCCTTAGACACCTAGAAGTAGAAATGGGTGTCATAAAGTAGTTATATGACTAATATTGCAAGTCTTCTACCCCCAGTCTATAAGAGTTCCAGTTGCTTCACATCCATCCATATAAGCATTTGTTATGGCTAGTCTTTTTAATAATTTGCAATTCAAGTGGATGTTTATGGTATCACATTGAGTTGGAATTTGCACTTCACTAATGACTAATGATCTTAAACATTTTTTCTTGTGTTTACTTGCCATTTGTAAATCTTCTTTGGTGAAGGATCTGTTCAAATTTCTTGTCTGTTTATTTTTAAAATTTAGATATATGTCTTTTTATTGAGTTGTAGGAGTTCTTTATATATTCTGTATTTAGATTCTTCATTAGTTATATGTTTGCCATATTGTCTTCTTATCTGTGGCTTGTCTTTTCCTTGCCTTAACAATGGGTATTAAAGAGTTATAAATTTGTCATTTTGATTAAGTCCCATTTATCAATTGTTTATGACTCATTTCAGTGTTTTTTGTTTTCTAAAAAACCGTTTTATAATATAAAATCACATTTTTTTCTCCAGTGCTTTCCAGTAGAAGCACTTTAGTATTAACTTGTGTATTTAAATCTATGATTTATTTCAAGTAAATTACTGCACAGTGGTTTAAGGTAAGGACCAAGGTTTATTATTTTATATAAAGACTAGAGGCCCGGTTCATGAAAACTCATGCAATGGAGTGGGGTTGCGGGGGGGGGGGGGGGGGGGGCCCTCAGCCCAATTTGCCCCCTCTCACAGCCCAAAGCCCTCAGGGGCAGGAGGCAACCTGGCAATCAGGGGAAGGTGATGCCCCCATCACACCTCTGCTGCTGCCACTGTCTCAGGCAGCCTTGGGCGTCTGGGCAGCTGGCATCTGAGGCTTGCCTGCACCTTGGACATTGGCTAGGCAGCTGCCATCAGAGACTTGCCTGTGCCTTGGGTCAGCCCCAGGTAGGTGAGGGGCTGAGAGCACTAGGGGACTCCAAAGACAAGTACTCGGAGCAGCCAGACCCACCTGGGGGTGGGCATGGCTGTGCTGCACACCTGCCACCCTGGGGGGACTGAGAGAACTAGGTACTGCCATTTTGTGGCTGTGAGCACCGCCATCTTTGAGGGCATGGAAGTCAATTAGCATATTCCCTCCTTATTGGCTGTGGGTGCCACCATCTTTGTGATGGTGTGATTGTCAATTAGCGTATTTCCTCTTTATTAGATAGGATAATCAGTTGCTCAAGCACTAGTTTTTGAAAAGATAATTCTTTACCTTTTGAAAACTGTTTTGCATCTTTGTCAAAAATCAATTGGCAATATATAAATGGATCTTCTTCTACACTCCTCATTCTGTTTGGTTGTTTTATCCACCTATTATTGTACCAATAATATGTTGTCTAGATTACTGTATATTAATAATAAGACTGAAATCTGGTTGTAAAAACTCCTCTACCACATTTTCATTTTTTTAATTGTTTGTTCCAGGACATTTTAGAATTCATCCTGTTAATTTCAATCCCCAAAAAACTAGCTGAGATTTTGACAGTGATTATGTTGAATTATAGGACAAATGGTAGAAAATTAACCTCTACAATAATGAACCTTGTTTTTCCTGGTATTATGGCACATATCTGTATTTTTTCCAGTATTATGGCACATATCTGTATTTTTAGTATTTTAATTTTCTTTCAACAATGTTTTATGTTTTTATTATCAAAGAATTACAAATTTTTATCAAATGTACACATTAATACTTCATAGCTTAATGCTATTAGTTATATTTTAATTACATTAGTTTTAAAATTTGTTAACAATTGCTTGTTACTAATATATAGTAACAAAATAATTTTATATTGACTTTATTTTGCATTTTTGTGGATATCTCATGCATTCTTTTTTCCCAGCTTTATTGAAGAATAGTTGATGATTAAAAATTGTATGTAGCTGGGACCGGTTTGGCTCAATGGATAGGGCGTCAGCTTGGGGACTGAAAGGTCCCGGATTTGATTCCAGTCAAGGGCATGTACCTTGGTTGCAGGCATATCCCCAGTAGGGGGTGTGCAAGAGGCAGCTGATTGATGACTCTCTCTCATCGATGTTTCTAACTCTCTATCTCTCTCCCTTCCTCTCTGTACAAAATCAATAAAATATATTTAAAATAAATAAATAAATAAAATGAAAAAAAATTGTATAATATGTATTTAAGGTATACAACTTGCTGATTGATATATGCATACATTTTGAAATATTCACCACAATCTGTATTTTATGTCAGCTTTTCCAAGCTCTGTGTTCCAAACTCAATGCATACTATATTGTATCTCACTCCCCTTTGAAGATTCATTTATTATATTAGCACATTGAAGTATTAAGAATTTTCACACAAACGTGTAGTTTTTAAAAACATTTCCCATATATATTTGACTTCAAAAACATATTTGAGGAAAAACATTTAATGTTTCCAAACAATAGCAATAGTTCCTAAAATTGCTGCCTTAAGTCATTTGATCAAAAGATTGACACCAACAAATGGGTGCTTGGGGGAGATTAACACAGTTGCTGTGGATAGAATGGATTGGAAGCCAGGAGCGCTTACCAATTAGAAGGCCATTGAGGTACCTATTGTAATAAGCCATACAAAAGGAGATGAGAGCCTGGAGAGTAGTAAAGAAAGAATTGATGAAATGCCTTGCTGCCTTCCTTCCCTTTGCCTGAAATGCCCTGTTAGTTCCTCTCCAACGTGGATTTTAAAGAATTGTTTTTATTTGAATAACTACAACAAGGAGAATATGCTGGTTGTAGTTCTTCCTTGACAAATTACAATCACTATTTCCCCCCTTGTTTCTGTAATCTCCTCCTTTTCTTTATTTGGATTGACATTCAACTTATTGTCAACAGATTGTCTAGTTAAAATGGGTATATTAATTTATTATTATTTAAATCAGTGTTGTAGGTTTTAGTCCATGTGCCATTCCTAAAAATGACTGTTTTATAACCTGGGTCAAATCCCACTCTGTCATAAAAAAATTCATAAACTATGTTCACATATATTAACTCTCTAATCTCTCAATTAGTTTGGAATTTACTATATTTCTACAATATATTGTTTCCTTTTATATATATATATATATATATATATATATATATATATATATATATATACTTATTCTTTCTACTCATCTTTGTGCCTGTATTACATGGAAGGAATGTTCTCATAGATAAATAGTTGGCCTCCTCTCAGCACCATCTATGGACCTATGGCACTAGGCACTAGATAAGAGTAACTGATTAGATTATAATATTCTACTTTCCTTGATTTTATATTCAATAAGTGAATTTGAATTTGACTATGAATTTCAAAAAATGTTTTGTGTATAGTGGAGAGAAATAGAATGTAATAGAATGCTTTTCCCATGGAAAGGTAATTAGCATCTAAAACTGTAAACTTTAAAGGGAACATATACAATACATACAGTAAAATTAGTAGGAAATTATATTTGTGAACATCTTTTAAATTCATTACACCTCAATGTCAAAAAATAGCCAAAAACTAATCAGCAATATAACTTTTTGGAGGTGAAAATTTTATATACTTCATAGGCAGAAGTAACTAAAACCTAGAACTGAAGTTGCCTACCTACTTCCTCCCTTTTTAAAATCAGTTTCTATGGGGAAAGTACAGGTTCTAATAGCATTTTATTACATTCTTGCTTACTAAGAGCTGGAGTTGAAAATATCACATGTGACTTAGTGATGGGGTGTTAGCACTGAAGTAAATGGTTTGAATCACAGCTTTTGTTTTGCTAGATAAATGATCTTACACAAATCACTCCATAACTGTCTATTTGAGAGCTTCATATTTTAAAAATAACAGCATTTTCCCAATAGTATTGATATAAGGTCCATGATATATAACAGTTGTAAACAGTACAGCAAATATGATCTATTTTGTATAATTCATTGTAAGGTGTTGGGGATGTTCAAGCAAAATTACTCTTGGTAAACAGAAATAGAACATCTAAATTAATTTTAGAACCATTAGTTTTAGATATATTTAAGACAATAAAAATTCACTGAATTTTTTCCTCCATTTTGAAAGGAAATATAATAGACCCCATAATGATTTTAATTGCATTCTCAGGGAGAAAAAAGTGTTTGCATAGTTGAAAGCCACAAAGTTTTCTTTTTCTATGCTCCATCTTGAGTTAATATTTTATTAGATGCAAAGTGTGGATTGACGTTCATTCTTTTGCATATGAATAATCAGTTATTCCAACATGATTTATTGAAGCAACAATCTTATCTCCACTAAATCGCTTTTGTACTTTTGTTGACGATCAGTGGTCCATATATGTGAAGAACTATTTCTGATTTCCCATTTTGTTCCATTAATATATTTACACAGATATTACATTATCTTATTTATTGTAGCTTATAAAAAGTTAGATGGGTAACATTCCAATTATTTCAAACTTGTCATTCTAGGTTCCTTGAGTTTCTAAAATTTCTAATTTTTAAAATTTACCAATCTCCAAAAATCACTTCTTCACTTATGAGGATTGAGATAAGTTTGGGGAGGATTGGCATCTTTAAAGTACCGATTAAATTATTTTATTTTATTTCTTTTTTATAAAATGTTCTGGGTTAACATTGGTTAATAAGTTTATATAGGTTTCAGGTGTACATTTCTAGGATACATGATCTGTATATTGCATTGTATACCTACCACTCAAAGTCAAATTATCTTTTGTCTCTATATATTTGGCCTCCTTTACCCTTTACTAATTCTCCGTCCCTTTTCCCTTTGGTAATCACCATACTGTTGTCTGTGTCTAGACATTCAGGTTTATATCCTACATGTGAGTGAAATCATATAGTTCTTAACTTTATCTGACTTATTCTGCTTAGCATGACATTTCTCATGCTAGTATTTAATCTCTTCTTATGGTTAAGTAGTATTGAATTGTGTCTATGTACCACATCTTCTTTATCCAAACATGTAGTAAAGGACACTTTAGTTGTTTCTATGTCTTCGCCACTGTGAATAATACTGCAATGAACATTGGGTTGCATTTGTCTTTGCAAATGTTTTTAAAATGTTCTGAGAGATTCCCAGAAGAGGAGATTGCTGAGTTATATGGTAGCTCTATTCTTAATTTTTTGAGGAACCTCCATACTGTTTTCCATTTTGGCTGTCCCAGTTTATATTTCCACCAACAGTGAATCAGGGTTCCTTTTTCTCCACAACCTCTCCAACACTTATTATTTGTCTTGTTGATACTAGCCATTCTAACAGGTGTGAGGTGGTATCTCATTGTAGTTTTGATTTGCATTTCCCTAATAGCTAGTGAAGTTGAGCATCTTTTTATATTTCTGTTGGGCATTTTTATGTCTTCTTGGGAGAAATGTCTGTTCAGGTTCTCAGTCCATTTTTTAATAGGGTTGTTTGGTGTTGAGTTGTATGAGTTCTTTGTATATTTTAGACATTAACCATTTGTTGGAGCTGTTGTTTGAGAATATTCCATCTCTATTTCTTGTTTCTGATGAGGTGGCTGATTAAATAAAAAAATAATATCCATGACCTCTTTATCATATGGTTTACCAGCCACATCCTAGATCTTTTTTTCTCCAGGACACAATTTCTCTTGGAAAATTTTTCAATCTTCAAGTTCTTATTCCTTTTTACATAACAATTTATTCCATTTATCTCTCCCCTCTCACATTTTACTATAATATTTGTAGGATAGAAATCAGGCTGCATTTTAACACGTTACTTAGAAATATCCTTAGTTAAATATCCAATAAATTAAAAGTATATTACCCGAATCAATTTTAAATCCTACTTTCACAAAACACTAGGCCACAATTCAATCAATTACTTTGTTAATTTTAAGTGAGGATTGGTTTTCCTCCACCTTTAATATCCATATTCCTACCAACAATCTCTTTAAATAAATCTAGGCTTTTTTAAACATGCACTTTAAACTATTCTAACACCTGCCCATTAATCATTTCCAAAGTCACATTCACATTTTTAGATATTTGTTCATTAGTGTCCCACTAGTTGTTACTCAAATCTACATTAACAGGGGTTTTCTAGATAAAACCAATAGTGTGAGTGTGTGTGTGTGTGTGTGTGTGTGTGTGTGTGTGAGTGTGCGAGAGAGAGAGAGAGAGAGAGAGAGAGAGAGAGAGAGAGAGAGAGAGAGAGAGAGAAGAGGATAAGGAATTAGTTGGTTCATGTGACTATAGAGCCTGACAAACAAAACTACTTACTTAGCTGACAGACTCATCAAGACCCAGGAAAGCTGATGGTGCAGATGGAGTCTGAAGGCCACCACCTGCTCGGGAGCCTAGTTTTTGTCCTGGTGAAGGCCTTCAACTGATTGGATGAGGCCCATCCACAATTTAGACAGCGATCCATTTTACCTAAAATTCACCAATTTAAATGTTAATCTCATCCAAAAAAACCCTCAACATGACATAAAAATTACCATCTCAAGGTTAGATTATGTTCATTATCTTGATTGTGATGATAGATTCGAGTATATACTATGTCATAACTTACCAAATGGTATATTTTAAATATTTGCAGTTTATTTTATGTCAAGTACACTGAATAAAGCTATTAAAATGTTAGCATATGTGACAATTGAGACATATCTCTGGTGATTTCTATTTTAAAGAAATCAATAAAGCACATTATTGTCAGGCAAAATTAATCAGAAACAGGTGCATAATTTTCTATATCACCAATAAACAGTCACCTAATGAGTAACGGCCTGCTACCAGAAAAAGTCAGCAAGTTTGCATCTACCTTTGTCTTCACTTTTGGTCAAATGACATGTATTATCAAGAGAAATATCAGAAATCTAACCAATAAAATTAAAAAAAGGAAATTATTAGCTCAAAGCTGTAGGTCTGTTTTCATTAAATTTGTGTGTTTATTTACTATGTTACCTAAAGCCTTAAAAATTTGTGTTTTATGTCTGAATAGTTTCTATTTAGTTTGTACAACTTGGTGATTTTGCATAATAACTTTCTGACAAGAGGTAGCAAAATCAATATAGAAAGAAACTAACAGAGTAACGGATCAAAATGCAATGCAAAAGAACCATCAACAAAACAACAAGAAAGCCCACTGCATGGGGGAGAGCACATTTGTTAATGTTATCTCTGATAAGGGCTTAATCTCCAACATTTACAGGAAATTTATACAACTTAACAGAAGGAAGATAAACAACCCAATCAAAAAATGGGCAAAGGACTTAAATAGATACTTATCAGAGGGCATACAGAAGACCAAGAAACATATGAAAGCATCTCAAAGTCACTAATTATCCAAGAGATGAAAATCAAAATGACAATGCAGTACGATCTCATACCTGTCAGAATGGCTATCATCAACAAATCAACAAAGGTCAAGTGCTGGTGAGGATGCAGAGAAAAAGGAACCCTCGTGCACTGCTGATGGGAATGCAGACTGGTGCAGCCACTGTGGAAAACAGTATGGAGTTTCCTCAAAAAAACAAATAATGAAACTGCCATTTGACCCAGTGATCCCACTCCTAGGAATATATTCCAAGAAGCTACAAACACCAATCAGAAAGGATATACAAGACTTCCTATGTTCATAGCAGCACACTTTACAATAGCTAAGATTTGGAAACAGCCTAAGTGCCCATCAGCAGATGAGTGGATTAGAAAGCTGTGGTACATCTACACAATGGAATACTATGCTGCTGTAAAAAGGAAGGAATGCCTACCATTTGCAACAGCAGAGACAGAACTGGAGAGCATTATGCTAAGCAAAATGAGAGAAAGATAAATATCACATAATCTAACTCATTGGTGGAATATAATGAACAACATCAACTGATGAACAAAAACAGATCCAGAGACATAGAAGCATTGATCAGACCATTCAACCTCAGAGGGAAGATAGGGAAGGGTAGGGGTATGGGGGAGAGATCAACCAAAGAACTTGTATGCACGAGGGACAATGGGGGGTAAGGACTCATATGTAATACCTTAATAAAAAAATGAATAAATTTTAAAAGCAATGCAAAATTGACTCTGAGTCTCTTAGAGAATTAAGTTGTCAAATTCTATATTTTGAAAATTCACAATTAGCAGTTTTTCCCAAACTATTTTACATAGGAGCTCCTCCTGTGGTTTACCACTCAATTTAGCAATATATTCCCCAACTGTTTGCAAGCCTTTTGTTTTATTTATTTATTTATTTATTTATTTATTTATTTATTATATTTTATTGATTTCAGAGAGAAAAGGAGAGGGGGGAGAGAAAGAGAGAGATAGAAACATCAATGATGAGAGAGAATCATTGATCTTTGCCACCTGCACACACCCCACTGGGGATTGAGCTCACAATCTGGGCATGTTCCCTGACCGAGTATCAAAACCTATGACCTCCTGCTTCAATCACTGAGCCACACTGGCAGGCAGTAAGCCTTTGATTTTACCTGAAGTGGCTGCTTACCCAGTGGAAAGTCACAATTATAGAGTGCAGTAATTAATGAATATACTGATATATTTTTAAGGATTTAATGAATAAGTAAAATACACTTAGAAAACAATTCACAATTTGATGATCTCTCTGCATCTGACTCCAAACAATAAAATGGATTTCTTATACATACTATGTTTTTTTTCCTTGAATAGTCTATTTTTATGTCTTAAGATATTACTTGTAAACTTGTTAGTATTTAAGTCACACACCTACCTGATAAAAGGAATAGGGGTTACACTGTTCTTTATAAACAGAAGCTGTCACTCATCTGGAAGAGCAAATAATTATGTGAATAAAATATAAGGCATTTTATTAATAAATGCAGCACAAAACACTTATCCTCCTCTTTTATAGACTCTACCTACTTTGCTTTTAAAATGTCATCCATATTTATCAGACCACATGGTTCTTGACATTTAAGAATTTTTTTTTAATCAAATTGCAACTGAAGCTTTGACACCAGGAAGTAATTATCAAGGGACTAAAGCGAAACTTTACTTTTTTCAAGCAGCAGGCTACAGTAAAACTGTGAACTATTGGTTATTTGTGATACTTTGTAGCTGAGAAATAATCACATGGAAGCCCAACTTGAAAATTCTCACTATGTGCACAAAACTTTTTCCCATGTATCACTATATTTTACCTACGTTCTAATTTTAGCACTTTCATAGCACTGACTTTATTTCAAGATTTCTGGTGTATAGAAATTAAATCCTGTCTAATAAAAGAGTAATATGCAAATTGACTGTCACTCCAACACACAGATGGCCGCCACAAGATGGTCTGCAGGGGAAGGCAGTTAGGGGTGACCAGGCTGGCAGAGGAGGGAAGTTGGCGGCCACTGGGCCTGCAGGGAAGGAGGGCAGTTGGGGACAATCAGACAGACAGGGAGTGGTTAGGGGGTGATCAGGTTGGCAGGCAGAAGCAATCAAGGGCAATCAGTAAGGCAGGCATGCAGGCGAGCAGTTGGGAACCAGCAGACCCAGATTGTGAGAGTGATGTCTGACTTCCCGTTTAGGCCTGATCTTACCTGGATCAGGCCTAAAAGGCAGTTGGACATCCCTTGATGGGTCCCAGATTGAAGAAGGTGCAGGCTGGGCTAAGGGACCCCCCCACACACAATGCCCCATGCACAAATTTTGTGCACTGGGCCTCTAGAGTGTGTGTGTGTGTGTGTGTGTGTGTGTGTGTGTGTGTGTATTTAGTTTAAGGTAAAATATATATATATTTAGTTAGTGCATTCAGGTAAAATTCTAGCTGTAAAACTGCTCTGTAGACATCTGGGAAAAGGAGAGAAAATAAGAACAAATATAGCTAACATTGATAGAAATTACTTTGCTATATTTAAAATGAAAGTGAAGGTGTGGTTTTAACATTAGCACTCTATGTACTTGATATTTCTCAGCTAAAGATTGCTTAATGCGACTTTCTTCATGTTTTCACCCTTGACCTAATTTGTTAATTTTTAATATTTTTCTTATCTCTTTTGAAATTAAAAGAAAAGTGATAGGTCCTGGCCAGGTAGATCAGTTAGTTAGAGTCTCATCCTAATACACCATGGCTGTGGGTTCAATCCCTAGTTAGGGCACATACAAGAATCAACCAATGAATCCATAAATAAGTGGTGCAATTAATCTCTCTCTCTCTCTCTCTCTCTCTCTCTCTCTCTCTCTCTCTCTCTCTCTCTCTCTCTCTCTCCTCCTTCTCTCTAAAATCAATCACATTTAAAATATATAAGAGGAGTGGTATATTTTAATGGAAACAGTAAGGGTTTAGGATTAGACAAATTGAAACTCAAAATATGGTTCTCCCACTCATTATGTTTACAAACTTGAGACTTCACCATGCCCTCTACGTCTCCGCTTCATCATCAGTAATTTAGGACTAATAACACCTACTTTGTAAAGGTTTTTGAGATTTATGCTAGCATGTGAAAAATGCCAGGTCATAGTTTTCTCTCAACAAATACTTTGAAAATTACATTTGATGTAAGAATGGAATATTTCCCTAGCCACTTTGCTCAGTGGATAGAGCATCAGCCTGTGGACTGAAGGGTCCCAGGTTCAATTCTAGTCAAGGACACATGCCCGGGTTGCAGGCTTGATCCCATTGTGGGGCATGCAGGAGACAACCAATCAATGATTCTCTCTCATCATTGATGTTTCTATTTCTCTCCCCCTATCTCTTCCTCTCTGAAATCAATAAAAACATATTTAAAAAAAGAATGGAATATTTGCCAATTTCATGCATAGTGTGCATTTTTTTCTTTTGATATTTGCTAATCAGTCTCTTAATAACTAACCTTTTAATATAAATTTAAAAAATGTCATTATTTGCACCCAGGCTTTTTTTTTTTTTTCTTCTTCCAACATGTTATTGTTATCCATGCTCCCATTAAGTTTCCATAATAATTTGTTCTTTCTTCCTAGGTGAATCTCTTTGTACACACACACACACACACACACACACACACACACACACACAATCTGGATAAAAGACACAGCAGATAAAAGCTGCTTTCTCTACAAAATAGCATAGCAGCAGGGGGAAAAGATGCAGTTATTTTAACTGTAGACAATTCTGCAGAGTGTAATTTTATAACATGACATACCAATAGACTATATCATACTGGATTATTAAAATTATATTTAAGCTAACAAAAATAAGTTTTATTTGTCTATTACTTCTTGACTTTGAAAACATCAAATTTCTTAATTCCACCTGTTTTTAAATTCATATAATGATCTTCTTTGCTGTCTTCTAAAAACTCTCATTTATCTGTTTCTTAAAGCATGTGATATTATTATTTTAAGTTATTATGTTATGCCTCTTTATGTTTCAGCTAGAATACTGATTTTATAACTCTCACCAGGAAGTCTACTATTTAAAAAATAAATACTCAGTCTATAGTGGATAATGAAGTTTATTATAGTAGTAACAAGCATTATATAGCAATTATTTTTTCTTTATTTAGATTGCATGTTGGTCATAAACAAATAATTGATCCTACACTAGCCTTATAAATCCAAAGAAGTATTGTAAACTAGCTACTAGAATAAAAAATATATTTAAGATGTAACATGTCTCTCATACTCCAGTTTTGTGATCTCCAAGGAGCATTTAAAAGTACATTGTCTTCTTTAAATACATTTTTATTGATTTTAGATGATTTTATTTATTTTCTTTTTTTTTAAATATATTTTATTGATTTTTTTTGCCCTCCTCCCTCCCTCTCATACATACCCTCTCTCCCCAGAGTTTTATGTCCATTGGTTGTACTTATATGCATGAGGGGAAACCATAAAAAAAAAGTACATTGTCTACCTATGCAACTTTTTTAATTACATTTTTCTTCCTCTTTTTCAAAGCTTTCAAAAACACCAACACCTGAGTTCATAAAACAAAGTCATTGGTACTCTTTATTATGTAAGTTAATTTTATAAATAAGCTTTTTATTCCCATATTTTATGACTAAATGATATATATTGTACTTAAAGCTATTATGCACAATTTTTATGCCAGAGTTGCAGATATTCAAATACTTGAATCTTTATTATCTGGTTAACAAAAATAGCCCCTCCCAAGTAAAAATTATCCTTTAATCTACTAAAACAAGGAGTCTTTCTGCAAATATATATATAGTTCTCATTATTAAATCACCATTTTGAAAAAAAATGTACTAATAGTATAATATTTTAGTCATTTAATTACAACTCAGTTCTCACACTGTCATTCTGTTCCTTGAAAGAAGAGAATGTATTTGCTGAATTGTTTGCCTTCTTCATAGAAAGAAGACAGCAACAATCAACATTACTATTTACTTAATACCATATATATATGTCTTTATTCCCTATAGTGGTCTTTAACAGTAGCTATCATATTCCCATTTTATAGATAAGGAAACAGATGATCAGAAAGGCTAAATAACATCTCTAAGATCACAGAACTAATACATTACATAAATGTATTCCAAAATCCCAGCTCAGATTATAAAGCCATTGGTAAAAGTGTTCCGCTAACATGTACCTACTATGGGGTTTGAATGGAAAGATCTGTGGTGGCTGTGCTTCAGTATACTAGTATTTTCATAATCTTAGGCTGCATTAAAATTATTAATATGTATTTTAATCATTTCCCAGATCAAGTTCTCTGTCATAATATTTCCAAACAACTATAATAATAGTTTTATTTATTTGTTTATTTTAATAGATATTTACTTACTTTTTCCATCACCATTTATCCCCCCATACCCTCTTCTACCTCTACCTACGCTCCTGCAATCACCACACTGTTATGTGTCCAATAGTTTTCTCCACACACCCCCCCCGCCCCATTAACTCTTCTGTGCTAATTTTATACTTAGTAGCTAAAGAACAGGTTTATCAACATATATTTTTTAGATCCAATTAAGGAGATAAATGAAGCTGTTTTGAGTAAATAAATTTTCAACTGAGGGGTTATGGGCACCATTACATTCATCAGCCTTAGCATCAAATAATTTTTTCTTTTGATATCTTGCACTCACAAAAAAAATCCTGTAGTATCTTTATAAGTTTTGTTTATGGAGATGATTTAAAGTCAATTTTATAATCCTAGGATATTCTTTCATTAAAATGATCTGAAAGCTTGAAAGAGAAACAAAATATTTTAGTTTCAAAGTAAAAAAAAACAACAACTAATAATCACATTCAACATAGGTAAGATTCTTGTTTTAATATATTTAAAAGAAGAAATACCCACAAATTACAAAAACTATTTGAAATATCACTAATAGGTTAAATACTTATTCAATATTTTAAAACTCAGTTATAAAATTGTGACCATTCCACTATTCTTACCTGGTGTGTAATTGTTTCTAGCAACTATATTTATGTACTTGGCTTTGCTCTATTTTCAATACTTTCTCTTTCCTTACTCATTTCCATGGTCCTTCTTTAACTTCACATTTCTGAGTGCCTAATGGTGCTCTATTTTAGCTAACGCTCTATTCTATCTTTGGAACAATCTTGACAACCAAATGATTTCTGATGATGCTGAAAATAATTCATCTCTCTGTGATAAATATAAGATTTAATTAGAAACAAGAGAATGCATCCAAAGGGAAAGTATTTGAATGTTAAGGGGAAAATAATATTTTTTTTCTGCATCTAGAGCTTAGTTTTTTGCTTTATTTTTATTTTTAAATATTTCTTAAAATATTTTTTTTCATTTTAGAAAATCAATGGAATATAGGAAATGTAATATATGACTATATTTCGTTGATTTTAGAGAAGAAGGGAGAGGGAGAGAGAGAGAGAAACCTTGATTTGAAAGAGAAACATTAATTGGCTGCCTTCTGTGCACACCTTAACCGAGGACCAGCCTGAAATCTGGGCTTGTGCCCTGACCTGGAATTAAATCAGTGACCTTTCGTTGCACAGGACCTCTCTTTAACCAGCTGAGCCAGCCTGGCCATGGCTTTTGCTTTACTTTTAAAAATCCCAAAGATAATACCATGAGTGATCCAGTGTCTTATACCCATTTGGTTTGATTTTGATTTTTAAACAAAATCAAGTAATTAATTCAAGTCTAAATGCTACTTTTGAGCTGATCCACTACTCCTGCATATTCTCTACAAATAACCAGTACCTTACACCTAGTCTTGTCATGGGGGTAAAATCATATGATTTCTTCTCTAGCTTAATGTGAATGTTTAGTACATCATTTATGAATGATCATGGAAGCAGTCCACCTTGGGAAATGGAGCAGCATCCCAAACTGGCACCATTAATTGTTGCTTCAGAACAACTCATCTCTGAGAAAAGCTCATTGGTCTGCAATGGTATAATTTTCCCAATGAATCTAGCTGGCGCAACTGCTTAAATTTCTGGAAATCTTTTGCTTTTTGAAGATAAAACATCCTCTTAATTGCCAAAGTTCAGCTTTGTGCCAAGGCAGTAAAGTGCTAAAATTAAATGCCATTCTCATTTTTAAACAATTGAAAAGAAAAGCCAGCTCTTATTGAGTAAATTGAACAAAAGCCTTTGACATTGATATCACTGAGAAAAATGCCCGAACAAAAGCATGTACAATGTTAATCAGTAAATCCTTGAAAAGTCCTGACCGAAGGCAAATCATCTTGTAGTATTTTAATACACAATGGGATTTTTTTTCAATTTACATAAAACTGGATTAAAAATGGTTTAAAGTGTAGGTATCTTTATTCAGTAGCTTTTCTATGAAAACAACCAGTAGAAGGCTTATACATGTTTGTAAAAGTTATCTTTTTATAGACCTCAAAGTTGTACAAATCTAGACTACTACTCAAACAGATGGCAAGCACAGAGGCCCTTATGTATGGGCTCGACTGCACTATGGAGGAGTTATTGTTCTAGCGTGGTTGCTCATCAAACAGTTCTTGCCCTGACTAACAATGGTGCGCCCATGGCACTGCAATTAGCACAGAGCCCTTCCAGATGAAGGACCAGAGAAGTAGGTTATGTTGCTTTCATATTCTTTGCATTAGGCAGTTTCTCTCTCTAAACTCTTATCTGAGAAACGATGAGTAAAAGTAAATCATCAACTAGACAGCCTCAAATAATTTACAATTACACTAGATTCATTAATCAGTCCTGACAGAAACTTAATCTTAAACTGAATGGTACTCAACTTCAGGTCAGAAGAATGGAAATTGAGAGAAAAAATTAAGAAACATGCTATTATCTGTTCATGGAATTTTCAAGATTTATCCTCATAGTAAAGTCATTAGGTAGTAATTTGTTTTATTTTTATCTATGGATATATATGATTTGCCCATTATACATTTATTTTTTCCATCTCTGGCATTCATTATAGATCATCTTTTTCATTTTTTTAGGGCATTGTCTATTAATTAATTTGTTCATTGTTTTGTTGTTGTGTTGTTTTGTTAATCCTCACTAGAGGATGTTTATCAGAGAGAATGGAAGAGAGGAAGGGGGAAGTTAGGAGAGAGAGATGGGGGGCGGGGGCATTGATGTGAGACACACACATCACCTGGCTGCCTCCTGCAGGCAGCCCAGCAGTGTCTGGATCGAACCTGCAACCCAGATATGTGCCCTTAACCAGGCATGAAACCCAAATCTTCATAAATTTCTAATTACATTTTCTCAACTATAGGGTGATAGCATGCATCTCTCATTTATCTATTATCTCTCAGCCCCAAACTCATTTCTCTCTACCCTTGCTTTCTGATGCTCAGAATTGGGACTCTGCAAACAACTTTTCTCTTTTGCCACCTCAATTCCTGTTAGATTTTGAACATAGAAGGCACTAGAGAGAGACTGCCCAGCGGCCAAAGTGATAGAGGACTCAATCCTTTCTGGGTTTTTGTTTTTTCATGAGCCATGTCCAGCAATCACACTTTGACCTAGCAGTTTATTCCAGATTGTTTCAAAACTCCCAGTTTTTTAGCTCTCTATTTTAGCCATTTCCTATATTATATTCTTTACTGTAGTTTCCATGTTTTTCCCGGACTAGACTGGTATTTAGAGCATGGTGCAAGAGATAGAGCCATATATTTCAAGATAACAGGAGCCATGTCTGCCTTTCTTTATTCACTTCTGCATTCATGGTCTGAAACAGTAAGTTCTAAATATAATATATAGTGACTAAGTGAATAACAGACTTTTAAAAACAGGTGACCTTACCCTGGCCTGTTTTCTCAGTGGTTAGAGTGTCAGCCTATGGACTGAAGGGACTCATGGTTGATTCAAGTCAAGGATACATGCTTTGGTTGCAGGCTTAATCCCTGGCCCTGGTCAGGGCACTTGTGGGAGGCAACCAATTGATGTGTCTCTCTCACAGCAATGTTTCAATATGTCTCTCCCCCTCCCTCCACTCACTCTAAAAAAAAAAATCAATGGAAAAAATATCCTCAGGAAAGGATTAACAAAAATACCAAACAACAAAACAAAACAAAACAAAAGGTGATCTTGATTCAAGTTCTAGCCTTACCTCTTAAAGGTTCTGTGATTCTAGAAAATCTTTCTGACAGTTCTCAAATAATCTTAAAAAGAGAAAAATATAAATAGTTTTTAGTCATTGCTGGTTGCTTGCAAAAACTTGTCTCAAAGGACTAAGATTTTCTTGTACACTTTAATGCCCCAGCATCCAGCAGAATGTCTGGCTCATACTCGATACACAATAGATATGTGTTTAATAAATGCCAAGTAAAGGATGCATGCAATGGAAAAAGGAATTTTTATAATTAGCCAGACATTGTAGGTATTTGAAAAACTTAATATTTTCTTACTATTTTTTAAATAGTCAGAATTACTCCATAGAATAGAAAGTATGTGGGCAAGTACCATATTTTTTATAGCTTTCAGTTTTTCATGTGTAGCATAGCACTTGGGCATATGATATTGTGACTAGCTGAACGAAGCACACTGCTAATAGCACCTCACTACAGGAAGTGTCCCCATCTTGCTCTGGGCTGCTATAATCTCTGTTACTCGTTTATCTAGCTGCCCGTGGGTGGATATGGAAACTTGTAAATATTTAAGGGATTAGGCTGCTGAGGTTCAAAAACTATTTTTTTTGCAAATGACTAACTGTCAATCTCTTTGTTCCAGAGCTTCCTCATATATAAATTAATATAATAATAACACCTATTTTATAGAGTTGTTTTAAGGATTAAATAAAGTACTACATCAAAGCTTTTAGAGCAATACGAAATCTATGAGAATCACTCAATAATACTCACTGTTGTTCTGGAGGCATTTATTTAAAGTTGCTAAAATCTTATTTTTGAAATATATGAAGTATAGGTTATAAACAAACCAACACTGAGCTAAATGTATTCTAGAGGAATAAAAGCTAGTTGTTGAGAACAATTTTTGATCATAAGAAAGTAAGATTGGTATTCTTTTTTTAATGGTTATTTTATCAATAAATGAAATATAACCTAAGCAGCACTGGGCTTAGTTGAGACCCCAGAGAATGAGACATAGTGTCCTAATCCAAGCAGAAAAATATATAAAATTATAATTTCCATTTTGTTACAGTTTAGGTAAAGATGATACATAAAATAAATGTTATTTTAATATATATCTATATATTATAATATATATTATAATATATATTAAAATATATATAACATATTTTTTTAATTTTTCTTTATTTTATTGATTTTTTTACAGAGAGGAAGGGAGAGGGAGAGAGAGTTAGAAACGTCGATGAGAGAGAAACATCGACCAGCTGCCTCTTGCACACCCCCTACCGGGGATGTGCCCGCAACCAATGTACATACCCTTGACCGGAATCGAACCTGGGACCTTTCAGTCCGCAGACTGAACTGGTTTCGGCATATATATAACTTATATTCTTTGAAAAAAGTTTCAGCTTGCTGTCTTCTTTAGTGTTTCAAAAAGCATTGTAAAATCTTGGGAGATAATGGAGTGCACTTTAATTTGGAATTTTGTGCAAGCAATGAACCAAGTTATTGACTCCAACTTAATTTTATTTGTATTGTTGAAGCACCTTGCTTAGAAAATTTTAAACACATATGTCTGCAACAATTGTCTCAAAATAATTAACTGAATAATTTTTGTCATATAAAAAGATCTGAATTCTCCCTAAAGTGACTTTTCTTTTGTCTGCCATTGTGTGTGTGTGTGTATGTGTGTGTGTGTGTGTGTGTGTGTGTGTGTGTGTGTGTGTGTGTGAAAAGCTTTGCTTTTATTATATTCTATAGGCCTAGTACACGAAATTCAGGAGGTCCCTCAGCCTAGTCTGCACCCTCTTCAATCTGGGACCCCTCGGAGGATGTCCCTCTTACAATCTGGGACTGCTAGCTCCCAACCACTCCCCTGCCTGCCAGATTGATCACTCCCTAACCACTCCCCTTATGGCCCAATTGCCCCCAACTGTCCTCTCCTACAGGCCTGTTTCCCCCCTAACTGCTCTCCCCTGCAGGCCTGGTCCTCCCCAACCACCCTCCCCTGCTGGCCTGGATGCCTCTAACTGCCCTCTCTTGCCAGCCTGGTTGCCCCCAACTGCTCTCCCCTGATGGCCATCTTGTGGTGGCCATTTTTGACCACATGGGGGTGGCCATCTTATGTGAGGGCATGAGGTTTAATTTGCATATTATCTCTTGATTATATATGATTAGAAATGCATTTTACATACATGAATTCTGTTGAAGCTCCATGAAGGAATTAGATCTAAGTAGATGAAGAAAGTTATATGTATACTTTCAAACACACAACACACACACACACACACACACACACACACATAATGCTAGTGCTATACATGTGTTTTAAAAATGAATATATAATTTATCTAGTCACTGAGGCTTACACAAATGAACCAAAGGAGTCCTCTGTCATTGGTCCTTAGGTTATTTATTTCTTGACTGAAGGCTGAGACCCATTAGCTCAAAAGCCCACCAGCACCAAACTCAAAATTTCAGCATCCAATTACTTCAGAAATAACCCAACTGAGCACTTTCTAGACCTTTAGGGCCTATCCCTTTACACATTCCACAAAACCTAACCCCACACTTACTGACAGAGCTTTATGGTTAAAAGACCCCATGCTGCTTTGGTCCTTCAAAGTTCTCTGGATTAAAGACTGGAGCACCATGTTGCTGAGGGACTTTACCAGACACACAGGCCTCCTCTCTGAGTAAGCTCCTCCCTGAGAGCTTACTTTTTCTCTCCAGCTGGTGGGCTCCCAAGGCACATGAGGTTTGGATAGTCTCACAGTGAGGGGCGTTTCCTCTCCTGCCACTCTGTCCAAGCACCATACCATAAACAGTGTTATGTGACCATAGCTCACGATTGTATCATTTTCCTCGATCAGCTTCCAACTCTCTTTTATCTTGTCTTTTTAGAACACCTCTAAGATCCATCCTGTAATTTTCATCCTGGCCACAATTGCTGGAGTTCAAGACTCACCATCTTTATCCTCAACTTTAAAAAACCTTCAGTTTTTCCTTTCACACAATTGTCAGAATCACCTTCTCAAACATAAACCTGATCATATTATGTGCTGCTTACTATCTTTCCTTAGTTTGATTATAACACTGTGGCTTTGTTCAATTTAAGTGGGCAATGTGGAATGTCTGGTTTCAAAATTGTAAAGTTAGTAACATCTACAAATAAATATGAATAATAACTAAATAAGTAAAATACAGTAAGTTATAAATGATGTGGAAAAGGCAGGCTTATCCTAAAGAGGGGGCAAAAAAATAACTAGACTGTGACATTTAAAAAGACTTCCAAAGAAATATTCAAAGATGATTTTAAAACCATTAGATTTAAAATTAAAGTATATTACGGTGATTTGTAAATAGGTCTGTCTATTCTAGTGCTCATAAAGAGTACTGTCACTCATACAAAAGAGTTCAAAGGGCACAGGATTTTAGAAGGTAGGAGAAAAGAACAATCAATCTTCCAAATGTACAAATTTGCCTGTGAATGTACAAATTTGCTAGTGAAACTTCTTTGAGTCAAGTTGGATTCATTTGTCATTTAAGACTTCATAAATCAACCCCCAAAAAACAAAAAAAATCCTAGAAAACTTCTTTTGTGAAATTTTTAATCCTTTTTACCAGACATCTTGCTAATATCTGGAATGTTTTATGTCTTGTAAAGGTCACATTCCAAAGCTATCCTCAAATATTTGTTCAATTATTTAACATCAGTTTGAGTCTGTATTATATATCAAATTCTGAACATGGTACACATATAAAAACAAATGGGAAATATTCCTGACCTCTTCTATTGTTTATATTGTTGCACAGAAAAAATATAAATAACTCTATGAGTAAAAT